>NC_135534.1:198002982-199384648 GCF_045843805.1 Urocitellus parryii
AGAAAATATAGTGTATACACACACACACACACACATACAGGCAACAACTTCTTCATTAGGACTCCTAAAACTCAGGAAATAATACAATTAATAAAAAGGATGACTTCAAATGAAAAAGCCTCTGCATAGTAGAGGAAACAATTAAGAATGTGAAAAGATAATCTTAAACCATGGAAGAAAATCTTTGTCATTTACTGTTTGACAGAGGCTTCATATCTAAAATATATAAAAAATTCAATAAACTTAATGCCAGAAAAAAGCAAATATCCCATTAATAGGTGGGCAAATAAATTAAGTAGAATTCCTCAAAAGAAAAAATATAAGTGGCCAATAAATACATGAAAAAATGTTCAAATATCTTTAGCAACCAGGAAATGTAAATCAAAACTACAGTGGTATCTCACCTCACTCCAGTTAGAATGGCAACCATCAAGAATATAAACAATAATAAATACTGGGGAGGATGTGGAGAAAAAGGAACTTATATACACTTATGATATTGTAAATTAGTATAAATATATGGAAATCAGCATGAAGTTTTCTCAAAAGACTAGTAATGGAACATGACTCAGCTATACAACTACTTTGTATTTATTCTAAAGGATTAATGTCATCATATTACAGTGATACATATATACACATTTATAGCAGCACAATTCACAAAATCCAATCTATGGAACTAGCCTAGGCATCCATCAGTGGATGAATAAAGAAAATATTATATATTTTATACAAACACACACATACACACACACACAAAAAAAACAGAGTTTATTAAGCCATAAAGAAGAATGGAAGAAACTTGAGAACATCATCTTAAGTGAAATAAGGCAAACTCAGAAAGTACAGGCTCAGATGTTTTCTCTCATATATGGAAGCTAGAGAGGAAAAAGGAAATGAAGGTGTGCAGCAAGGAAGGACCTCATGAAAAATCAGAGATCAGTAGAGTATTGGAAAAGGACCAGGGATAGAGAGGGGAGGATGGAAAGGGTAGATACTGGGGAAAAATACTTGTCAAGTTATTTTGTAATATTGTGTGCATGTATGTAACATCAAATACCACATTATGTATAATTATAATGCACCAATAAAATATGGAAAAATAGAAAAATCTAGAAATAAAAGGCTATTTTAATTTCAGTATTTTTTAAAAGTTTGTATTTTTTAGTTCAGTATTGAGTTGTTTATGTGGTGGGAGAAGTGACACATAACCTATTTAGTGTTTAGAAGTCCTTAAAAATGGCTCTGGAATTCTTACTGATGTACCATTATTATGATCTAGCCATATGAGGAATTTTATATTTTCATTTTCTTTCAACAGCTGCAGAGGATCAGGCCACTGAGCTTGCAGAGAGGTGAGGCTGCTTCTTTGGCCTTTACCTAGAATGTTTTCCCCAGATGATTGCATGGCTTCCTCCCTCACTTCTTCAACATCTGCTCAAGTGTCATCTCCTTAACAGAACCCTCCTGTCCATATTTTTAAACAGTGCTTCATCAACTTTTTATCTTTGTGCTTTTCACTTCAAAATACTAATAACTACCTACTCTCATTTATTCCTTCATTCATTGGTTCATTTATTCATCATTTGCTTGTATGAAAGATAATCTCTAGGAATTATCCTTTCTCATCTGCAATACTCTCAGTGCTATTACATGCTAGGTGCTCCATGAATATTTGATCAGTCAGTCAACTAGTCAAAGTAATTAATTACCATGTTGTAAAAGGCACACTCTCACATCTTCAGAGCAGGTGAGGAGGTGGTTTCTATTAAGGGCCAATGCAATGTAGTGGGGAAGAATTCAGAATGTCCTTGGACAAGGATCTTAGGATCCCAGGTTCTAGCCCTGGTTCTGCCACTAACGTAAAGTCAATTAATACAAACTTCTATGAGCTTCAATTGTTTTTCTTTCAAAAATAAATAAAAATTAATTAAGGTAATGGTGTGATTGTGGCCATGTGATAAAATCTAAAGACCAGAAATGAGAAAATACTACAAATTTATGATATTCTAAGTATATATTTATAATACATTTAACATGTTTATATGCACATTTTTTGACAATGGAAAAAACTGGTGATAATGAGAAGACATGAATGAAAGTCCTGCCCCTCTCTCTCTCTCTAGGAGTGTGACCTTTGGCCAATCCCTTGCCCTCTCTGGACTTACCCTCACATATGAAACAAGTTGGTTCTATTAGATAATACCTGGTTACTTTTCAGTACTTAAATATTATTTCTAGATATGAGATCATTGTTTTTAACACATAATTAAAAATGTACAGGCTTTCAATACCACTAAAAGTTGTGAAGAATCAGCTCAGAAATGTAGACATAATTAATTACAATAAATTTTCAAATCACAGTATTAGAATTGACCCCCAAGTAACTCTGGCTTAACTGTGTGTAGTCCATGAAAAACACAAATCAAACTAAGTACTGAATACAAATAAGCAAGAAATGACAAGATTAAGCTTTTATCTTGAGTTGACTTTGTGCCTTTTTGAAGTGGAATGTGAGTAATCACTTATGTACATTTTTATAAATAACAATCTCATAAAAGCTGTCACTTTGTTAGTCACTAATCAAATCAAAACGCTTCCTTGGTTTTCTCATTCAGAAATGAGACTACCCATTTGGTGCTCTCAGAAGGAGAGAGTTATTTTCAAATCAACACAATCTGTTGAATTTGCTTTTTCACTCATCACTACTAAGATACATTACAAAATGAAGATGAGTTGTTTTACTCACATTTGTTCCTGTCCCTGTCCCAAACTTTTCTCCAGGAAAATTAAAAAACAAAGTATTTCCAAAAGGCCCATGGCTAGAGGTGGTATAAAACCATGGACATAACCTGCTTGAAGCTACTTTCCTTTCAAATAAATTGAGTTTAAAGAGTTGGATAACTTAGTTTTCTGGTTAATTATTAATTCTAAAAGAGGGACTCTCTAAATAAGAAAACTAAAATTGGAACGAAAACACCCTTTCATACCTAGGAATAAGGATAGGAGGTATTTTGGAGAAATTTACACCCAACCCAGGGGGAACTTACTTTTATAAATACAAATAAAAGAACTCTAATACCAGAGTTGGCACTATGAAGAATGGCTCAATGCTAAAAACCAGGAAACCACATTTTCCCTTTCTTCTCTACAGCAGGGAATTTCCTCTGGGTTTGATCATTTTCTGTATGCATCTGGTAAATCCCATTTGTTTCTGATACTGACAAAAACTTACCTGGATTCCGTTTTAAATGGAGATGACTTCAGAAGGAGTCTGAAATAGCCAAGGCTCACAAGGTTGTCTCTTTTAGAGAAGACCTGGGTGGGTCCATCCTTGGTGTTGGAAATGGTCTAAGGATAACCTACATCTGTAAAGGGAATCCAAGGAATAGTTCCTTGTCTTCCCCAGTCTAGGGAAGGAGCTGAACATTAGGCAGAGGAAAGGTTGTGACTGGAAACCAGTATGTCATGCTAAGGATGCTGCCATCATTCTCTAAGTACCAACCAAACACTTTAGTGTTTAGTAGGGAATGCATATCCTCCAATAGATCTCAATTCATATATACTGCTCATTTAAAGATTAATATACATTGAGAAATAGAATATATTTATGTCAAAAATCATATGTTCCAGTAAAGATTTTAATAATTTAAAATAAGAGCTCAAAAAATAAAACTATCTATAACAATAGAATATAGTAGATGTATTTTTAAAAAATTCTTTAATATTTAATTATGTTTATTTTTATGATGTTTTGTATTAATAAGACATTTCTAAATTTACACCTTTATTATTATTCATTTCCACTTTAGAATATAATAGGTACTCTATTTTAAATAAAATAGATGTCTCTAAACATATTTCTATAAATTGGATATTTATGGTCACATTGACATTGCTTGCATTGAATTAATAAGGTTCTATTTACCAATATAAAAGAAAATTTGACATACAAATTTCACTAAAGGTATCTCTAATAAATATCATTGAAATGGCAGAAATCCGCCACTCTTATCTGAACATCTAAGGCCACTTGTCTCAAAAGAAAATCTGTAA
Organism: Urocitellus parryii; assembly: GCF_045843805.1. Lineage (NCBI taxonomy): Eukaryota > Metazoa > Chordata > Mammalia > Rodentia > Sciuridae > Urocitellus > Urocitellus parryii. The sequence continues at coordinate 198,007,039 of NC_135534.1, forward strand.
AATGATTCAGATGTAAAAGATGGGTCAAGTTAAAACAAACAAAATACTTTTGCCATCATTTTCAGGAAGGGAAATTTAAGGTGTGGGGTAATATGTTGTTTTAAGTGCAAACAAGTTTATTTGCTTGTGCTATAGGGTAAATACTAATAAGTGGTGTTTTCATGTTTCACTGGTAGAAAATATTTACAGAACAATGGAGTTCAAAGATTCTGAATAGAACTGAAGTTCAACAGTTTATAGATTTTCAATTAAAATTTAACTAAAAGTTTAACTAAAAGTTTTTTTAAATCTGTCTTTTAAATGTGGATCAAAGATGGAATTTTCTTTATATTGTACAATGTGAACTTTGAGTGAGTCTTTGGTTTTATTTTATTTTTGTACAAATACTACATTTCTAAAGCAGGAGAATCTCAAATCTGGCAGAAGCTTTTATGGTCACTTAACCTGGATTCTGGCCTCAAAGTGGAAGCCAAATGATTTAACCTGGTTCACAGGGCCTCTCCTGGTCCAGTCCTACTTGATTCTCCAGTCTCCAAGTTCCCATTCTTCCCTACAGCCAAGGGTCTGAAGCATGATGATTCCCTGAAGTCACCATGACATGAAAGTTCTCCTAGAAGGGTAATAATTTTACATATTTTAAATGGACAGTCTTTGAATACTTATCTCACACTTATTTAATTTTAAAAAGTCTAAAATCTTATTTTCAATTAATTCAAACTATAGACCTCTTTTTATATATGATAAAATTATATATAATTTTAAAAAATATTTTTTAGTTGTAAATGGACACAATACTTTTATTTTATTCATTTTTATGTGGTGCTGAGGATCAAACCCAGTGCCTCATACATGCCAGTCAAGCTCTCTACCACTGAGCCATACCCCCAACACTGATGATAAATGATTTTATTCTGTATGATTTTCTTTTCTTTTCACAATTCCAGGATTATTTGAAGCAATTCAGACAACATCACTGAGTCTTAGGGAAGGGCTTATAGATATCTTCCAGTAGCTGCAAACATTATATTAAAATCAGGGCTTATATCATTATACCAAACAACTCTATTGTGCACTGCCATCTGCTAGGCTGTAAATTTTTAAAATATTTTTTAGTTGTCTATGGACCTTTATTTATATGTGGTGCTGAGAATCAAACCCAGTGCTTCACACATGGTAGGTAAGCACACTACCACTAAGCTACAACCCCAGCTCCTAGGCTGTAAGTTTTTATGAAATTTGTTTAGCTATTGTGTACCATTTTAAAAACCAAACAACTCATAGGGAGGCAATATTAATGGGTTTTAAATCAGAGAACAAAATGTGTCAATATTTTGTGTATTATTGTTTTCAGATTTTCTGCCCACCAGATTGCTGGCTTTAGGTACCTGCTGCCTGGCTGGTGCAGAAGAGGTAGTATGACCCATAACTGCTTCATGTAATTTGCACAGGCCTGTTCAATCTCTGGAGGCCACCAGAGAAACAGAGGTGTCTCCCCAGAATTAGATCATTCTCAGTTGAGACCTGGGATTATGCTTGGTATGTTCGACAGTGGAAGAGTGGCACTCGGTTGTACTGGGTATAACACATTTGCTCCTCAGCCTGCTTTTTGGCTCAGCCCATAGTCTCATGCCTTCATACAGTTTTTCTTAATCTTCTTATACCCTCGGTTTGACACATATTTGGAACTATGGGTAACACATGAATTACTGCTTCTGGCTCTGGAGAACATGGCACACTCAAGAGCCTTTATTAGTGCTTTCCCTTAATAGCAGTGTGGAAGGGAATCTCCGAATGCAAGCTACATCCAGTTAGGGAAACTTATGAGTAAATATCTCTCATTAGCCTATTGTTTCCCATTGGATATGTGTGTGTTTAAATGGGCTGAAATATATACTGAGCTACCAAAACATTTATTGAAAAAAGTCTGAGAGGGAAGTTCAAAAATAACAACAGAGAGAAGCTGCTATAGGTGAAGAAGAGTGGAACAGCCCTGCTATTTGCCTGTTGTTCCCCATTTACATTCCCAGCTGATCCTTGAGAACAGTTTCCTACACCTTTCTTCAGAGTGGGTGGGGAGAGAGGGAAGATGCACCCTTCCAGGGCATCCCCCAGTGACAAACCTCATCCAGCCTCACTCCACATGCCTCTAAGTTACTGTCCAGGAGGGACTGATTAAGTTATAGCTCTCATAATCCAATCATCTCACCTCTGACTATTCCTGTATTAACTCAGGAAATTTGGGGGACACCACGGATCCAATCTATTAACAGTGGTGTTGACTAAATTCTGCTTTCTAAAAAAAATAAAACTAAGATACATTTCAAATGAAAATAGCATTTTTCATTGACATTTGCTCCTGTCCCCAGCTTCTACCCAAGTAGGAAAAAAAAGCACAGACTATGCTTAAAATGTCTATGCCTGGCATAGCTTTTAGGTCATTGACAGAAGAACCTTTCTTGAAACTACACTTTTTGTGAACTCAGATTGAAGAATTTGGTTAAATTAGTTGTCAAGTGAATTATTAATGTTAAATAGGAGAAACATGGAGAGGGAAACCTCTAAACTTAAATGACAACCTTTTAATGTTCCCAGGTAATTCTGGAATTCAGAGGAGAAACTTGATTTTGATATGTAAAATAGAAAAGACATTCAAATGCTAGTCTCTAGGAAAATGTTTCAAAGCTGGACACAGACTCAAACTGTCTGGAGGCTGCTCTGGTTGTACATATTTTCTGAGTGTAGTAGAGGCCATTGACCTGCTGACCAGGTCACTTTTTACTGAGCTATTACTCCCATCCTACAGGTGCTAAGTGTTGGCTGTCGAAGTTTCCTTACTCTGCACTTCTGCAGTTAACCAGGCTCATTCATGGAAGACATTTTGCCCAGCAATATCTTAGAAGTTCCATTCTTTCCCTGAGAGTGGTAGACAGTCAACAGCTGGCAGTGCAACAGGCTTACTCAATGGCCTCAAGGTGGGACAACTTTGTGGTAGCATTTGTGCTTCAGAGCCCCCATGAGATCGGACTGAGGCCAAACCTCAGTCTTTGCTTTCTTGTGCTTTTCTCTCTGCTACTGTGAGATCAGTCTTGGAGATAAGCCATTTCATGCAAATGTTCCCATTTCAGGTTTTACTTCTAGGGAAACACTTTAAATTTAAGGAACATGATAATGGACTGTTATCCTGGACTTCATAGAGAATGTCTCATGGCTGGAGAAATTTGTGAGGCTTCTCTGAAATGGATCTGGATTGAGATGGGTACCATGAAGCCTGTACTAATCCTCTGTAGAGCAGATATGACATCCCAAAACAACCTCCTAAATGCTGAGATGTTGTAGAAATCCGGGACTAGAAATAAGCCACATTGGCCAGGACACAGACAGGGAAGCTATGAACTATTGCTGTCCTACGCTTCCTCCAGCCTGAACTCAATTGCATGCATGAACCAATACCAAACTACAAGTTTCTGGGTACATCAGGGATGGTTGCTGGATAGGGACACGAATTTTGTAATTGTCTCTTCACTTGTCTATTTATCTCCACCAGATGATAATTTCCATGAGAACAGGCACTAGGTCTAATATATACAATGGGGACACCCCCCTCCAGATTTATGGCAGTGACATAAAAGATACTTGAGCCCTTTTCAAATTCTTGCCAAATCTACACACAATAAAATGGGCCAGAGGAGATGATGTTGAAAGTTAGGCTGAGGGTGGATTGGTTCCTGTTCAGGTCCTGAACAAGTTGCCATCTCTAGGTCCTATTTGTATTCTTTGTTCCATCAAAAAGACAGCTAGTACACACTATGCAAAGTAATAATGAAATTGTTCTCCAAGATAAAATGCAAGCACAGATGGATAAAACCTGGGGATGTCAAACATTCATTCACACATATACATCTGCAGGAAAAAACCAAAACTCTATTTCAAGGGCTCATTCAACATTGGATCAGTCTTTTTTACACAAATCTCCAAATTGTAGCCCCCAAAAGACAATTTTTATTTCTTGTACTCATTCCCATGCATGGACTCAGTAACCACGACAGAAAAAAACACAGTGACATAGTGACAATATATGGAGCCCCAACACTGGCCCTAAAAAAAAAAAAAATGTTCTGGTCACATTTCACACTGTTATTAGTAGTTGCATAATGGAGGCCACAAGTATTTGATATTCTGAAATACTGAAATTTTTAGAGTTGTCACAAATGGGAGGAAAAAAAGTAATAGTGGTAAGAATGTCTTAATGTTTCTCAATCACAGCATGATTGATATTTTGTATGGAATGATTCCTTCTTACTGGCAGCTACCCTGTGCATTGAAGAGCTGCCTACAAGCAAGCCTGGCTTCTACCCACTAGAAGTCACTAGAACCTTCTGAGTAATAACTACAAAAGGTCCCTGACTTTAGCAAATATTCCCAGTTAGAGGCAGGGCAAACTGGTCCCTGGGTGAAAATCACTGAGTTGCTGTGTGCTTGGCTCAGAATTTAAAGGCAGATGGGAAAGTACTTACCTTTGTTCCTATGGAAGATGCAGAACTCAGCAGGCTCCTCATCACGCTATTTGACTATTTTAAGTAACTATGGAAAAATGTTATCCCCTTCCATTCCTTCACAAAGAGGAGTCATCACTGCAAATATCATTTCTCTACTGATGACTTCCAAATTTATATCTCTAGTAGGAACCTCTCCCCTTCCATGTTGTGGTGCCCCAGGACTCAGGACTCAGACCTCTGTTTTGTCTAAATCTACTCATTAAGCAATTGTATCCAACTGCATCCCTTGGGATACAATCTATACATGCCAACACACCTTCATTTAATCTCCTGGATCTCCCTCCTGAACAATTGATTGTATATCTAACTGCCTTATTGAATAGCTACACTTGTGTATCTAATTACCATATTAAACTCAGTCTGTTGAAAACTGAATCTGTCAAGATCTTCCCTCCTCAACACAGCAAAGTATTACCAGGCCTCCAACATGGAAAATCAGGACCAAAATATTCAGGGGAAAATAAAAACTTGGGGAAAGGGTGTACAAAGTGAAGAAAATTATTCTAACCCACAATGACAACAATAACAAAACCTTTCATTAATATACTTTTTGTTTGTTTTGGTACTAGGGATTGAACCCAGGGGTGCTTAACTACATCCCCAGCCTTTTTTTTTTTTTTTTTTTTTTTTTTTTGAGATAGGATATAACTAAGTTGCTTAGGGACTCACTAAATTGCTGAGGCTGGGCTTTGAACTCATGATCTTCCTGTCTCAGCCTCCAAAACACTGGGATTACAGGAGTGTGCCACCACGCCCAGGCATTAATATGCTCTTAAATAAGGAAAGACATTACATATGTAAAAACATCATTATGTATATGATATCACAAAAAAGTAGCATTCAGACAACAAAATGAGTCCTTAGACCTTAAAAATCTAATAGCATAAATACAAAACTTTGGAAAACTAAGTTGAGTAGTTAAAAAAAATAAAGCAAAAAACTAAACTGATAGTAAATAGAAGAAAAATGGACAAGGCAATTACAGAAGCACGCTAGGAATTTCAGCAGCTGGCAAAAAAAAAAAAAAAAAAAAAAGAGAGAACAGAAAACAGGAGGGAACCATCACTAATAGAATAATTAAGAATATTCTCCAAAAACAGAGGACATGAGTTGTCAAATTGAAAGAATGTGCTGAATGCCAAATGAAATGGTAAAAATATATGAATACCAAACCACATTTTCTTAGTCCATTTTCTATTGCTCTAACAAAATGCCTGAGTCAGGTAATTTATAAAGAACAAAAGGACCTTGGGCTGGGGTTGTGGCCCAGTGGTAGAGCGCTTGCCTAGCACGTGCAAGGCCCTGGGTTCGATCCTCAGCACCACACAAAAATAAATAAAAGAAGGTATTGTGTCCAACCAAAAAAATAAATAAATAAAATATTAATTAAAAAATTTTAAATTGATTTTTAATTCTTTTTTGAATAAAAGGACCTCAAAAACCTTTACTGCCACCCCACTGCCACAAAACCTGCAGGCCATTGTGGCACCCACAGTCATACACATTAGTTTTCTAGTGCATATGGATCATACTCCAGGACAGACTATATGTTAGTGCTCAAAAGAAGTCTTAAAAAATTAAAGAAGATTGAATCATAACAATGATATGAAATATAAATTGATAAGAAACCTTAGAAACTTCATAAAACATGAAAATTAAACAGTATGCTCCTGAATAACCCAATGGATAAAAAAATTCAAAATAGTATTTTAAAATTATTTTGAGACAAGTCACAATGAAAATCCATCATAATGAAATTAACAGAGTGAAGTAAAAGCAGTTTTAAGAGGGAAGTTCAATTTATAAATGCATTCATTAATAAAGAAAGATGAGGGCTGGGGTTGTAGCTCACTGGTTGAAAGCTTGCCTTGTGTGCGTGAGGCACTGGGTTCAATCCTCAGCACCACAAAAAAAAATAAATAAATAAAATAAAATAAAGATATTGTGTTCATCTACAACCAAAAAAATATTTTTAAAAAAGAAGAAAGATGACAAATAGTCTAATATTATCCCTCAAGGTCACAGAAAGAGGAACAAACTAAGCCCCAAATTAACAGAAGGAAGGAAACAATAGAGATCAAAAAGAAATAACTTGAGAGTAGAAAAACCATAGATGGGGGATCATCAATAGAACTAATAGTTAAAAATAAACAAAATCACAAACGCTTAATGAGAATCTAATGAAAAAAAAGAAGACAAAAAAAATGAAAGTGCAGATATTACAACAGATGTGATAGGAATAAAAAAGATCTTAAGGGGCTATTATGACCAATTACATGCCAACAAATTGGAAAACTTAGAAGTAATTAAAAGCCTCCCATCAAAAAACAGTTCAGGACCAGATGGCTTCATAGCTGAATTTTACCAAACATTCATAGAAGAATTAATACCAATATTTCTTAAACTTTTCTAAACAAATAGAACTGGAAGGAATAGTTTCATATACTTTTTGTGAAGCCAGTATCATCTTGAATTAAGCCAGAGAAAACACCACAAGAATAGAGGTCAATATCTCGGAAGAACATTGTGCCAAAATACTAAATGAAATATTAACAAACGAAATTCACCAATACATAAAAAAATTGAATATCATGACCAAGGATGATGTATATGTGTTAAATACATGCAACCGTTTAACACATGTGAATCATTACAATGAAATTTGGGAAAGATATGTTGCCAACAAAAATAAATAAAAATAAAGTAAGTGATTTATTTCTCTTTTTCCTCAGTTCACATTAGGAAAGTGATTTTCTCCTTGTAATAAATATGTAACCTGGGAGTAGAGCTCAAATGGATGTTATTTTTCCAACAATATTTCATGCAATGGTATTTATATTGATGAATTTTGAATAAAATACATTAAGAGTTGCATGATGAACTCCTAATTCTGTCATTTTATTTATTATCTGAAAAGAAGTGCTTTCCCTTTTATAGAAATTCAAAGTGTTAAATTACAAAATTATTAAGAATGAAGGGATAGGAATTTAGAGCTGAAAATATTTGAAAGATGGACATAAATATTTTGAAAGATGGAAGCTGTTCTGGTCTTATATATTCTCTAGGTCTGCCATTTCAATCACATGGGAAAGTCTCTCTAGTCTTGGTGAACAGAATGGTAAATAAAAGTTTGGATTCAGGTGGTGGAGTTCGGCAAGGGGTGGGAGAGAGAGAGGTGTGTGTGTAGTGTGTGTGTGTCTGTGTTCACCTGACAGGATCTCAGAACATAAGACCTTGACCTGGTCCTCTTTACAGTAAACCCCAAATAACAGGGAAGGTCTTCTGAATTCCTGGAGTGACAGTGTCTCCTGAAACCTGAGCATCGGAAGCAGCCAGCTTGGGTAACCTGGGGAGAGTTTTACGAAACACTATACATTGTAGGTCTTTGCCTTCTAAGCCCAAATCCATAAATAGATTTATGCAGAATAATGCCAAATCTTGAATTGTACTCCACTGCCATAGTGTCTTATTTTTGTATATTTCCCACTCCACTACAATGTCTTTCAGGATAGAAACTGTCTATCTCATTCACAATTGCATTCTCACAGGACTGGCCCATAGTAGGGTTTTAAGATCTATACTCACAAAATGAATAGAGAGTGAAGAGTTAAATAACAAACCCAATACATTTAGGAAAGATTATCAAGGGCTTTGCAAGTCAGCCCATGAAATTTGGTATTTTGCAAAGGGTGGAAAGCCATCCTACTTGCATAGACTCAGGTCAAATTCATATATCAATATTCACAGGTCTAATACAGCATTTAAATATAGACATAGGACATGATTTTTTAATATTCTGTTTTAGTTGTAGTTGGACACATTACCTTTATTTTATTTTTATGTGGTGCTGAGGATGAACCCAGGGCCTCACGCGTGCTAGAGGAATGCTCTACCACTGCGCCACAACTCCAGTCCAAGGACATGATTTTTTATATAGAAAATTATGTTTTATTCTGTGAATTTAAAAAATACACTTATTTGAAATATGTCTGCATTTCTGTTAACTCAAAGTCCCAATGGCAAGTCACAGGAGAGTAATGGTAACAGTGGAACCTACTAGACAAGCTTGTATGATTCTTAAAGCAAATGTACAAAATGGCTTAAGTTGGCTATAAAAGATGAAGCAAGTTCAAAATAGCTAGATCAATACTCCTGTGGCTAATATTTCTATTTTAAATGCAACTCAGAAAAATGACAACTTTTTCACATTATCAGGTAAATATGAATTAGCATGAAATGAAAGAGTTTCCCTCTCGCTTATTCCTTGCTTCTTCTTGAGGAAGGTTCTTTTAGTATGCTGATAGGCAGTTAATATTTAAATTAACTAGAAAAAGTTCTCCACTCTGAAGTCATAAGGCCTGAGGTATAACTAAGGCTTTCACCATGCTAGAAAGCTACAAAGGTCTCTGTGGAGAATCAAAATTAGGCAACACGAAAGTGGAGAACACACATGTGAGGCTACCTAGAAATGGTAGTGAAAAATAAGCATTTTTCACCTTCTTCTGGATTTGACCTGTTTTGTTGATTTTTGAATAAAATATATTAAGAGTTGCAATTAAAAGTTATTGACATGTTACTACAAAGATTATGAATTATCGACAGACAGCACACCATAATTTGTCAATGGGTCTCACCTGAATACCATTATAGACTTTGAGGAGCAAAGCAATGAGGTTACACAATAAATCCGAGTCTGGTGGAAATGACAAATGTCAAAAAATAATAAATTGATAATAATAATAAACTTTTAGCATTGTACACATTCTAAACCAATACATACCATCTAAACTTTGATTAAAAATGGATACAACCTCCTTTTAATGTTAAATGGAGCTTTTCAGGAATTCTGTTTTCTATAACTCCCAGGGCTTCCTGTGGTATTGCATAAATAGTTGCTGAGAGGGAAGCATAATTCACATAAATATGCATGGTGTCCCTACTGGAAGTCACCTTAATTTCCCATTGAGATGAAGCCATGTTTTGCCTTAAGGAAATCTAAAGTGCTAATGCTGCTTGTAGTAAGGCCCCTTTTCCAGCTTTAGCTTCTCCACTCCAGATTTTTGCACCATCCATCAGGAATGACTTAGTGTTTCTATTCTGAAGTTTTATTCCAGCAACACTGAATTACTTAACCTTCAGCTAACTGCTAAGCTCCCTTGCACACCCACACCCCCACTTTCCTGGGTTTTTCACAAGTTTTCTCTTACTAAGATATTTCTTCCCCACTTCTTCACTTCTCAATCAAATTCTTCTTTCAGACTTATGATGAGACATCACTTCTTGGAAACGTTGACTAATAATAAACTAAAATAGTGAGAACTTACTATGGGTCAGGCATTGTTCTAAATTCTTTCAAAGGCATTGTTTCATAATTATAAGGGCAATTGCAGGAAGTAGGAAAGACGATCATATTTCATGAAGGAGGAATCTAAGACAGAGAACGAGGGTATTCCCCAAAATCGCGTTACCAAGATGGATCTCGAGTGCCAGGCGCGGGGGCGGTCGCCTGCGATCCCAGCGGCTCTGAAGGCTGTGGCAGGAGGATCGCAAGTTCAAAGCCAGCCTCCGCAAAGTCCCAAGCACTAAGCAACTTAGTGAGACCCTGTCTCTAAATGACCTACAAAATAGGGCTGGGGATGTGGCTCACTGGTTAAGTGACCCCAAGTTCAATAATCCCCGGTACCAAACCAAAACCAAAACCAAAACCAAGATGGATCATAAACTCCACGGTGAAGGATATGAATATAAGGGGGATTGATTGTGAGAAAACGCTAAGAACAAGGGGCTGGAGGATACTAAGGAAGTTCACAATAATGCTGGGATCTTCTGATGCAAGCACGCAGCTAAAAGCACAGGACTAAAGGAGAGGTAGAGATTGCACTGGAAGTTTCTGGAGTTGGTGCAGCTTCTCATGGGAACAGGGGCCTGGGTATTCTCTGGAAATGGGGGGGGGCGGGAGTGGAAGCAAGTATTCTTGATGATAATGCCTTTTTTTAATTGCACTGTGTTTCCCAGCAACCTGAAGAATATCTGCTACATTCTCTTCAAGAGCTGTTGCTGACCGTTTGCGGTCGAAGGCAGAACTTTTAGGCAAGCCCCAACCAAAGTCTCCGCAGATGCTTCTTGCCTTAGCTTCCCGGCGCCAGCTGGAGGAACATTCTCCGCCAGGGGACGCCGCGCCGCTATGGCTCCCTAAGCCCCAGGTGGCAGCCGGCACGCACGCTCCGACCGCTCTAAGGTTCGCCTCTTCTGAAGCGCTGGGTCCCTGAGGGAGAGTGTTCGCCTCAGCACTCGCGCTGCGGGGAGAAGCGTGCGGCGAGGTGCACCTGCTCCAGGCTAGCCGCCCGCATCCCAGGTGGGGGAGGCGGTGACGGCGCCGCGTCGCTCCCTCAGGTGGTCCTCGGAACCGGCCCAGAGGATCAGGTTCACTCAGTCAAAAGGGAGTCCTTGCGGGCTGCCGCCGCCGACAACCACACTTCCTGAGAACTCCGACCCCAACGCCGCCCGCGTCCCAACCCGAAGGCTGTGGAGCTCCAGAGCGCCCGCCCCACGCGGCAAGAAGGTGGGTGACCACGGCTTCCCCGCGTTCCCTCGCGCCAGCGGCACCCTCGCTCAGAACGGCGGGAAGCGCCAGCGGCCCCGCCTAACGGCTCAGGGATGGGGCGTGGCCTGCACAGGCCCCGCCCACCGCGCTTGGTGCCCCTCGGCAACCGGCACAACACAACAAAATGGCCTCCGCGCCGCTGGGCGCCTGACTGGAAAGACCCGTGCTTCTCCGCCTCGCCTCGTCCTGTGGGGCTGCTCGGTTTGGTTCTGGGGCGGTGAGTGCCCAGCCTGGGTGCTGCTGTCCTCCGGCGTCTCGCCGAGCGGTGGGGGCCGGCGGCGAAGGCGGGAAGGCCTGGGCAGGCGTGCGGTGGGCCGGCTCCTGATGGATTGGGGCGGGGGCGTGTGCCTGGGGATTGGGATTGGACGGGAAGGATGGGCGGGCGCGGAACGGGCGTGGGCAGGTGGAGGCCCGGGCTAGGCTCAGGAAAGCGCTGACGGCGCGGCGAGGACCCAGCCGTGGGGCGGGTTGGGAGTTGGGCCGCGGCGCCGGGTGGGACTGGGGTCGGGCCGCCGGGAGGATGTGCCCGGGGTCTGCGCAGTGAGCGCGGCGCGAGGGGCTGCGGGCGTCCTGCCGGGTGGAATCAGACGGATGCAGTACGTGCAGAAAGATGAGGGACGGAGCTGGGAGGACTGGGTGGGTCAAGGGACGGGTGATTGTTGAAGCCGCCGGTCTTGAGGCTCGGGTTACTCAACCTCGCCTCGGTGACGGCAGGCAAGTTCCTTCACTTCCTGTTCATGTGTCCTCACTTCATCTGTATTGAGTGCTCACGAGGTGTCTGCTAAGGCTCTAAGTATTTTGCATGTATTGATTAGCTCCTTTGGAATTTGAAAATTCAGTGTGGGACGTTGTCATCCCCATTTAACAAGTGATAGCGCTGAGTACCAGAGGTTAAGTAATTTATCTAATGTAGCACAGTAAGTGAAAACTCTGGATTTGAATTCCAGCTGTCTAGTTCCAGAATCAGTTACTTGCTTGCTAATGATGCTCAGCCACTCATAAATGAGGTTGGTAATTCAGATCTTATGCAGCATCCGTGAGGTGATGTCTGTAGAATGTTTATCATGGTCGTTCAGTCAACATATTTTTTTCCCCATACAACAAAAGACAAATGGAGACTCTGCTCTTTTGTAGGTTATAGTTTACAAGGAGAAAAGGAATAATTATGCACTTTCAGAAATGATTACTTAATTCCAATTGTTTATATGTTTATAGAGGAGACTTATTGGTGCATAGACCATGTATAACAGGGGGACACAATCTTGTACATCTTCAGTGTAAGAACCCTGCCTTCTCAGCTCTATTTTTAAAGAGTCTAGCACAATTCTTAGCACATAAAAGTTGCCCAATAAAATTGGATAACTAAATAAATTAATGGAAATAATTGGAAACTTGGGTTTTAGGGTATCTGAATAGAACCAGAGAAATGGAAGAGGGGAAATCAGGGTGTTAATAGGTTCCAGAAGGACACAGGGGACAGGTTGTTGGAAGTGAAAGCCAGGTAGGTAGGCAGTTAGTGGAGTGGGTGGAGTTTAGGTATTTAGTTCTAGTAGGGGAGTAATTATAGGTCTGAGTATTGACTGGTCAGGATGTCAGGATATATGTTAGAATGAAAAGAATGAAAAGAAATGAGCAGTTTGTGAAAACAGGATGGATATAGAAGTGTTGGTGTGGGGTATTAAAAATTTAGAGAAATGGGAGAGAGAAGTACTACATTAGGGAGCTGGAACCGAATTTATGGGAAAACTTGGCAGCCAGAATGGGATGAAAGGGATGAGAAGCAGAGAGGTTGACAACATAGAATGGGGAGTTGGCTTTAGGAAGAGTGCCGGAGTTAAGGACTTTGAAGAAGAATGGGAGTCAGTATTTGACAGGGCTGGAGAAGGTTAAAGAGTATTTTCAGGAGATCCAAGGTTATGAAATGACGCAGAATTGGAGGAAACTGATAGAAACACAGTTATCAACCTGAGCTGGGTTCACAAGAGCTGGCTACATTAATAACTAAGAAAATGGTGAAAGAAGTACGAAACACACAGAAATACCTTTTGCTTGCAGGAATCAGGGATGGCTCTCTAACTTAAGGGTCTGTTAGAAAGAGAGAGAGCACGCCTGAAACCATCCTATTTATTGAGGGGAAGACACTTGAGAAAGTTCCACCCAAATGAGGCAAGGGATTGGGTTTCAGGGTGGTGAGCCTCACTCCCAGAGCTGTATAATTCCTTGCCAAGTGAAGGTGAGGTCCATCTGCTTTTGCGCTGTGAGCAGAAGCCAGTTCTACACCTCCGTTGCTCAAGGCTAAGAGTTGTGCTCAGCTCCTGTTCATGGAGGCCCCCGACACACAATTAAAGGACTGAGGATGTAGTGTGGTGAGGGACATCACAGTCAAAAAAGTAGGTGAAAGCTGGGGATGTGGCCTAAGTTGTAGCACCCTTGCCTGGCATGCGCGGGGTGCTGGGTTCGATCCTCAGCACCACATAAAAATAAAATAAAGATGTTGTGTCCACTGAAAACTAAAAAATAAATATTAAAACATTCTCTCTCAAAAAAAAAAAAATAAGGAGGAAAAAAAAGTAGGTGTGTATTTGGGTGGTCTGTTGGGAGAGAATAAGTTTTGGGGATTGTCAAGCTCTGACTCATGTGGAGGTCCGAGAAGACGATGGAGAGCTAGGAGTGGTAAGAGAGACTGCTTGTCAACAGAATTTGCCACCTGTGAGAAACTGTAATGGATGGGGTTGTTAGATCAGGTTAGGTGTTTGGGATTGTTGGGGCTGGATGCCAGTGTTTTGGAGCCTGGTCATGTGATTCTGATTGTCAGCACTCTTGCTCCACAGACCATCTTCTGTGCCTATACAATGTGTCTCCAGCTCTAGGCCTCCTTCGCTTGTTTTCTCTTTATTTTGCTCCTTCACTTCTTCTACCTCTGCTTCTCAGCTGTTTTCTCTTTTCCCATGGGTTGATTTTTTTTCCCCTTGCAGACAACATCCTAGGATCAAACTCCATCCTCATTATTATCTTAAAATTTTTGTTGAAGGGGGAAGGGAACAGGGGATAGGGAGAGGGAAGGGAAGGAGATGTACTGGGGTCTGAATTAGAACAAGGTATATTCCATGCTTCTATAATTATGTCAAAATGGGTTCTACTGTTATGTATAATTAAAAAGAACCAATAAAATTTTTAAAAAGTTATTGAAGATTTACTATCTTAAGACAGTAGTCTCTAAAATAATGCCAGCCATTCTCAGACACAGTAAATACCTAAGAACAATTCACTTGATAGTTAGCTATTCAATGAGATAGCTGTAGTTTTAATGAGCTGCCTTTATAGGAGCTCTGCCAACCCAGGGAGGGGGTCTGGGGATGCACGGTAACTTCAGTTTATTGTTTTTAATGGTTCGTGTCATCCATTTATCCAAGCATATTAATCATATTACAATTATAAAAGGAAAGAGCTGATCTAGGTTTCTGAAATCCATTCTAATATTTTAAACTCTGTTAATGATTAAGACTGAGTTATACTGATAAACAGGGAACAAAGGACTTCATGATAATCTGGGGAGATGATCATTAGGATATTAGGGAGGAGTTCTGGTCAGTATTTTGAGAATTTGGAGAGAGACAGTACAAAATAATAAAAATATGGATGCTTTTTAAGAACTAACAAAAAATTTTAAATATTTATCTCTAGTATGTAGCATTCCAGTTTTATAATCTGTCATTTAGGTTTAAGGAAGATATACAAAAGTATGACTGGGCCCTGTTTCTCTCCACTTTTGTTTTAAATTCATCACCTTTATGAAAATTATATCCATTCATTCATTTAATGTAGGAGTAAAAAAAATTAACCTAAATGCATGCCTCTCAGCTCTAGAAGTTTGAGAGTACTCTTATTTAGAAGGAATTCAACTTAGCACAGAATCAGTAGTAATTACTAAGAAGCTTTTCCACGGAAAATGGTATGATATTGGGCATAAAAGTAGTTTACCACACGTTTGAAATTAGGACTAAAAGCCTGTGGTGATGGCATAAATAGCAGTTATGTGAATTGACAGGGCTGCCCAGTGAGGGGGTGCAGGGTCTGATGCATATGAATAGTTACACATGAGGAAATGAAAGAAAAAGTATAGACCCATAAAAAGCGTTTAAAGTAGTATTCTAGGATGCCGGAGTGAGGCAGTTTGCCATATTATAATTTATGTCTGTGAGACAATAATTAACTTTAAAAAATTTTTTTATTTGTTGATGGATCTTTATTTTATTCATTAATTTATATGTGGTGTTGAGAATTGAACCTAGTGCCTCAAATAGGTGAGGCAAGTGATCTACCACTGAGCCATAACCCCAGCCCTAATAATTGACTTTTTTTTTTTAAGAGAGAGAGGGGGAGAGAATTTTTTAATAAGAGAGAGAGAGAGAGAGAGAGAGAGAGAGAGAGAGAGAGAAAATTTTTTAGTTTTCAGTGGACACAACATCTTTATTTTATTTTATGAGGTGCTGAGGATCGAACCCAGTGCCCCATGCATGCCAGGCAAGTGTGCTACAACTTAGGCCACATCCCTAGCTCAAATAATAATAATTAACTTTTAAAAAACAAATGTGGTAGGTTTTTGTTCCCTTGAAATGAGTTGATTACAGTTGGCTAGGTCTTGACTTCAGTGATCCTGTCTCAGTATAAAATTTCCTAGTTTTCCCTCAGTTATTGATTTTATGGTTCATGTCATCCATTTATCCAGGTCATTTAATGGTACTTATTTATGTGTAAGGTGGTCTCATGCTGGGTTCTAGAGAACAAAACAAACATAATATGAATTCCAAAAAACTCAAGTTGTATAACATGGTAATAAAAAGCATGGGTTCTGGAATTAGGTCAGGATTCAAGTCTTGGCTTATGCAATTAGTTATGGAATTTTGGACAGATTAACCTTTTCATCTTTAAAAATGACAACTGTTTCATAGAGTTATATATAGTTCTTCCAATGTGATGATACGCATAAAGAGCTCATCTCAATTGTAAGCCCTCACTAAATATTAGCCACTAACATTCTTTAGAATTAACTTCAATTCTAGCAAGTCAGCATGTTTTCAAAGAGGCTTAGATTTTTAGATGTAAACAAATTTATTTGGAGTCATGTTTACTGTGTATATCTGAAGTGATGTGTCCTATTTTCTTGTGTGACTTGTAAGTTGAACCTGAAAGAAGAAGAAGAACCAAAGAAGAATTCCAAAAATGTTTTGAGCAAGATCAGCATTCTTAGAATGACTGTATGGGCATTGCACAGTATAACATCTGCTAAATGCTGGTTAATCCATTGAATATATTGATGGATTCTATTAATGGAAAATTTCTTTCCTATATACTGTATATGCCCCAACCATTTAAAAAAATAATCTTCATAATCCCAGCCTGTATAGCCTATGAAGGTTTATTTCATGTTAATAGAGACATGAAAAACCCAAAGTAATGCCTTTCCTACTCTTAAAACACCATGCAATATAATACTTCCAATACCAGATGTGTAAGGCTTTTTTTTCCCCCACACACCATGTACTTTTCTAGTGGACCTGCAACATGTCCTCTTATTTAATTCAACTCTGACATTATTACCTGGAGGTAGTGTCAGATCCCACAGGTTAAGGACTCAGTTCCACAATACTGCCACCCACTTCAGATGCCAATTGCAAGTAGAAAAACCTTGCCAATTAGAAATCTTTATGTTGAGGACTAAATATATCCCTTTGTTAAGGTGATAAATAATATTTATCATCCTCGTGTTCTTTATAACTAATTTTAAAAATAACTATTAATTATTTACTTTATGATAGGCTGTATTCCAGGCATCAGAACATCAGTTAATGATATTTCTACTTTCACGGAGCTTATATTCCACTGGATTAATTATGTGATTTGATCTAAACATTAGTTTCAGTGAACAATTTATTGTTAGAAGAACTTACTGTTGCTAGCATGGTGACTAACCAAGCACTATTCTGAGCCTTGATTTTCTTACATGGAAAATAAAGGAATTTGACCAAGGTCTCATTTAACAATAATTGCTTTAGTTCCTTCTGGAAAACCTAACCTTTAATAAAATTTATTTTGTCAATAAGTAAACTACTGAAAAAAATGGATTGTCACCTTGGAGGCAAAAAAGCTAGTGAGTAAAACCTAAAAGTAGAATAAAGAGAGGTTTATTCCTTGCAGCAAGTAAGAACACTGGTGCCGGGTTTCTGTTCTCTCGACTAAAAGGCTCAGGGGTCACTCTAGTTAAACTGGGCTAACTGGGCTGCACGAAATAACCACACAAGAGACACAAATACCTTTTTCTTTGGGGTCCCTGTGACAGCTCCTCTGACCTTAAGGGTCCCCAGAGAGAGAGAGAAAGAGAGTGCGAGAGCACACACTGACCCCTTT
Organism: Urocitellus parryii; assembly: GCF_045843805.1. Classification (NCBI taxonomy): domain Eukaryota; kingdom Metazoa; phylum Chordata; class Mammalia; order Rodentia; family Sciuridae; genus Urocitellus; species Urocitellus parryii. The sequence continues at coordinate 198,024,607 of NC_135534.1, forward strand.
TATTGAGGAGAAGTTATTTAAATGAGGCAGGGGGTTAGGTTTCAGGGGACTGAGTCTATCTTCATGATGTCCACTGTCAGCAGGTTGACTGACACCTGGGTAGGCCACACCCAAGGGCACAGTAAGAGAAGGGGACACCCACAAGGGCACTTCCATGGAAGATTCTATCCTAAAACAGGGCAAGAGGTTATATTACAAAGGAACAGGTGAGCGTAGCTTCACCCATGGGGCTGTAGCAAGACATACCCATGCAAGAGACACCAACCCTCAAACCCAAGAAGGGTGCCACATTTCTGTGACTGAGAGCCTCAGCACCCAGCCGGGGAGTGAAACTCAGTCACGTGTAAGGTTGGCCTCTCACACACTGGAGTGTGAAGCAGTCTCCTTGAAGAAAGCAAGCAAAGGGGTTTTATAGAAGAACCTCTGCATATTCAGATAGGAAAGCACTTGCAGGGATGGGTACATTCCTAAGCATGTTCAGTCCAAGGTCATAAATCACTTCTTTAAAAGGGAAGATGGCAACACCTTCCTGAGCATGTTTAGTTGAGGGTCATAATCACATGCCCTCTGCTTCTAAGCAGAGAATGCTATATTATAATAAATAAAGTTTACTCCAGGTCATGTAAAATAATGAGTGACCTTGGTTGATTCCTTGTAAGCTTCTTCAAAGTGTCTCAGTTGAACAAACAAACAAAAAAACACAAAGGGGCATTAATAGTCTTTTAAAGGGGCACTGGCTCTTTCCCTGATGAATATAGGAGTTTACCCCTAAAGTGCCTCTGTCTTGCTTAGCAACTAACCATAGTAATAGACACCAGAGTTTGAAGTGATCACAGTCTTCATACAGCATTAGACAAACATGAATGAATTTTAGAAATGTAATATTTAACAAAAGACATATAAAAGATATATTTATTTTATATGATTTCTTAGGTAAAATTCAAAAACAGTTTAGAATTTGGTGTTGGAAGTCAGGTTAGTGAGTATCCACGTGTGTGTATCAGTGATTGGAAGTGGGCATGAGGGGGCTTCTGGATTCTGGTGATGTTCTGTTTCTGAATCTGGATACTGATTATGCAGCTTGTATTCATTATATAGGAACTCATGGAGGCTGTCTCCTGCTCTCAAGGTGGCCCACATTCTCTCTTACATGTGTCTCTGCTTTCCTAAATCTCTGCCTGTAAAAAAAGGAAGGAAGGAAACTAATTCATGGAACTGTACACTTAAGTGCAGTTTATGTACCATAAACTGCCACAAAGACACACACAAACATACACACACACACTCACAGACATGTCAGGAACACACTCTTGAAAGTATGGCTTCTAAGCATATTGAATTCTGTTTGTAAGATAATATAACATTCATGACCTATACCAGTGAGCTGCTGGGAGGTCAGATATTGTCCCTCTCCTTGTGGATACTGCATTATGGGCAAGGAAATAATACTTAGTAAAATATATAAATATTTTTGTACCTCTGATAGAGGTACATTCTGTGTGATAAGAAGACAAGATGAGTTTTACCATCAGGATGTGAATCTCTGGAAAGCCTTCATGAATATAGTGACATTTTAGTTGATAGAAGATGCCATTTTAAGGAGAGGAAATTTCATAAGCAAAAATTTATGATGGGTTCAGATAATGATAAAAAGACAGGCTTGAGTATAGAGTGCATGATGAGGACAGGTAAGAGAGTAGGCCATAAGTTGAGAATAGATTGTGACAGGTCCTGTAAGCAGTATTGAAATGTTTAGGTATAGACTGTGTGAATCATCCAACTTCTTTTTGTTTTGGGTCAGAGGAAGAGGATGGATTAAGCAGTAAGGCAAAGGAGGATTGGAAGGAAGCTACTTAGGAAAGTATAGTCGAAGAAAGAGATGCTGAATAATGGACCTAACATAATAACAATGGAAATGGATAGAGTTGAATTTAGAAATATTGTGGAGATTGAATCAATATCTTGATGAATAAGGGAGAAGGGCAAATGGAAGATAATAAACACCTCTCATTCATTCAACAAATATTTATTAAATTTCTGCTAAGTGCCAAGCACTACTAGAATAGGGAAACGGTGGTAAACAAAACAAACTCATGGAACTCACAATTTGGTAGGGAGACAATGTTCATCACAATCATGTACATGTATAAATATGTGATTGAGGAAGAAAATACTGATAAACTTTTGGACTGGAGACTTCACTTAGTGAGTGCTAGCAGAGCTTTCCTGAGGAAGCAACTGAGCAATTGAGCTGCTCTGTGAAGGAAGACTGGATGAATATGGTTAAAAAGAATGGGGTCAAGCATTTGAGATAGCAGGAAATATGTGAGGAGGTCATATGACTGAACCCTTATTAGAGAGAATGAATGATAGAGGTGAGGTAATAGAGATGGAAACAGATCATGGGAGACCTTGAAGGGCTCAACAGGTATTCACTACAGACTGCAAGTTTTGCTTTTTAAGTAGACCTTCTGACAGTCTGACTATAGTAGTATGATGAGGGCTCGGAGTGGACAAACGTGGAGATGAACTATATTTAGAAGTTAGAATCTATAGAACTTAGTGATTGAATGGGTGTGGGAAAAGGGAAGAGAGAAGTATCTAGCAAGATTCTCAGGTTTCTGAGCACTGTTCACTGGTGAGGGAACACTAGAAGAGGAATAGAGTGGGAAGAGAGGAAGGAAGGAAGGAAGGAAGGAAGGAAGGAAGGAAGGAAGGAAGGAAGGAAGGAAGGAATGGAGGGACGGAGGGAGACTATTTGGACTGAGTTTAGGATGTTAAGTTTAGAAGGTCAATGAGATGACAATTAAATAATTGAGAAGAAGATTCTGGAGCTCCAAGAAAGATCAGATAGAAGATATCAATATTAGTATAGAAGTGGCATTGGAAACCATGAATATACATTAGATTGACAAGGTGAGATCAAAGAGAAACTAGAAGGAAACTCTGAGGAGTACTGATATTTAAATTAGGCTAAATAGAGGAACAAAATGAGTCAACAAAGAAGGCCATGGGGTAGGCAGGTAGATATGGGAGGATATCAGGAGAGTGTGGTGTCCCAGAAGGAACAAGAACTGTTTCAGGAGAGAGAGAGAGCTATCAGTATTAAAGACTGCCTCTTTTCTTTAGCTTCCTACATCCTGGGACTTTTTAGGTGTGTAGAAGAGGCCTTGTGACTAGCTTAGTCAAGTCAGCCTGAGAATAGAAATACAGTAATACTTCTGTCTGGAGCATGTGTCAGTAGTAGACCCTCTTAAGGTATCTCTTCCCTGTGGCAGGTCATCAGTGATGTTCAGAATAGTGCCTGCTCTGTCAGGGTAGGGTAGCACAGATCTTCCCATCTATAGCCTCTGAGTTTATAACTTTGTGGTCTTGAAAGCTCTAGAAATAATTTAATGGTTTTAATAATTCTGGAAAAAATAATGTTGTTAAATATTCTGAAAACCCTTGCAGGTTTTGATGGCCACCTGGCTTTATTCTTGCAATGAAGAAAGGTTCTCAACAAAAAAAATTCTCCAAAGCAAAGAGGCCACCATCATCTCACCCTCCCAGCCCATCTCTTACATCCAATATGAGATCTAGGTCGCTTTCACCTTTGATTGGATCAGAGACTCTGCCTTTTCATTCTGAAGGACAGTGGTGTGAGCAAGTCAAGTTTACAGATGAACCCAATGTGATTTTGGGATGCCAAGACCATAAAGGTATTCCTTTCATCTGAGAATTGTGTAAGGACAGCAAGAGGACTGAGCCTTCTGGGTGAGGGTAAAGATGTCTGCTTAGGGGAGGAGAGTTTCCAGAAAGAGGAAGCTTTATTTCCTGTGGAAAAGTGCCTACACACTCATTCTCTAGTTTTGCCATCCTCTGTGAGGAGGAGGGCATACCTCTGCATTTCAGAGTGAGGTTCCTTTGGTATAAATATTCAGTATGAAAATGTTTCCACACTTAGGCTGTGCCAGTCTGCTTGCTTTTAAACTGCTCGTCTATGAGTGGACTGATTTCCACATTTGGGAAATGCGTATGTTTTATCAACATTTTTGGTTTATTCTTAAAAGCATTCTTTTAGTTGGGAGTCTGTTTTCAGAAATTTTTTCTTATTTGTTAGATCATGAAATCACAGTCATCAAACTCTATTGATCTGAATATCTGATCAGTTTTTTAATTAATAAATACTATCAGCATTGAGTTTATATTGTACTACATCTTTGCTACCAGTTAGTTACACTTACTTCTATTTGATAGTCTAGGATATTGGTCATCTTTATTCCTAGAACAAATCAAATTAAAGAAAAATTCAATTTTTTGAACTAAAATTAATTTGATATTAACATATAAATCATCATAGGGAACCCTTGGCCCATAGCCCAGATCTTAATCAAGATTTTTTTTTCTTATTCATAAAGTAAGAGCCAAGAAACAATTTTCTTTTTATAGCTACTTTCATAAAATATGATTTTAACAGTTTTTGATTACATTATTGAGGAAGACCATAAAACAAGATATGCTATTATTCATTAGGTTAGAATTATATCTCATATGGTTTTATACTCTGCATTTAAAAGGGCAACAAATTTAGAGTTTCTTATTATCAAAAAAGAAGAAAATAGGATTTTTGAGGATTTCAGTTTCTGAACTTTAGCATTTTAAAAAACAACTAAAGGGGCTGGAGTTGTGGCTTAGTGGTAGAGCACTCGCCTAGCGTGTGAGAGGCTCTGGGTTCAATCCTCAGCACCATGTAAAAGTAAATAAATAAAATAAAGGTATTGTATTCAACTACAACTAAATAAATATTTTTAAAAAATAAAAATAAAAAACAACTAAATAGCAGTTTATTTTTGAAAACTGACTTGAAAATATTACTTTGAAACAAACTTGCTGCTGCATATAGATAATATTGTGTTAGATTCATCTGCCTTTGTTCAAGTTCTATATTTGCAGCTTATGAGTTATGAGGTTTTGAGCAAATAAAGTTTCTATAAATTTGTATATCACGTTTGTTGTACAAATTAAATTTGTAAAATGTAAGCCTTTAGCCGAAAGCTTGGCACACATCTAATATTTCTAGAGTGTAATTGCTATTATCATTATTATTAAAAATGCTGTAAGTTAAAATACTATAAAGGTTTTTTTTTTTTTTTTTACATTTGCCTGGCTTAAATTTTTTTTCTTACATAGTGTCAAAATTATTAGTATTTTTGGAATATGTGTGTTTCCCTCTACTGAAAATGATCTTTTTTGTAATTTTAGGAGCTGATTCAAGAGTAGGAATTCGATATATCACAGAGGCCCTCATTAAAAAACTCTCTAAAGAAGACAATTTGGCTTTGGTAAAGTCTCTCAACCTTTCACTTTCTAAAGATGGCGGCAAGAAGTTTAGGGTAGGTTACCAACAATTGCTGTGAATAGACATTGATTTTAATTACTTTGTGTTTTAAAACTGCCAATAAAATAAAAAGATTTGAATCCCATCCTCATGTTACCTAATTTGTAGCCGACCTTTTATTGTTTCTGGTGATAGTTCTACATCAGAAGTATAATAGCTCCAAATTCATAAGCATCTATTACTCAGTATTACATATAGTATTTCATTGAGTATGTTTTGTAGTACAGCTTTAGGGATTATGAATTCTTTTAATTTTTGCATATTGTGGAAAGTTCTAATTTCATCTTTAATTCTGAAGGAAAGTTTGTTTAGTATCATAATCTTGGTAGGCCCCCATTCTAATATTTCAGGTAAACATTCCAAGCCCTCTTATCTGGGATGACAAATGAGTTGAAATTCTAATTGGCTTACCTCTAAATGTGACTTGCTATTTTTCTCTTGTAGCTTTTAAAATTCCATCCTTATTCTGCATATTTGGCATTTTTATTATAATCTCTATTGGAGAAGATTTTTTCTGATCCTGTCTATCTGGAATTCTAAATGCTTCTTGTATTTGGATTTCCATTGTGTTCCTAAGATTTGGAAAATTTTCTGATATATTTTCATTGAAAAGATTGTGCATTCCTTTAGCTTTATATTTTGGTATAATCTATGCCAATGATTCTTAGATTTGGTGTCTTTATGTTATCTCAGATTTCTTGAATATTTTGGTTATTGTCTCTTAACATCTTTTCTTTATTACTGACTTTATTTCTAAGATTTGACTTGAAAGTTTGTCTTGAAGGCCTGAGAATATATCTTCTCTGAGGTCTAATCTATTGGTAATACTTTCAAATGAATTTTTAATTTGATTTATTAAGTCTTTCATTTCTAAGATTTGTTTGATTCTTTTTAAGAATCTTCATCTTTATTGAAATGATCTTTCACTTTCTGTATTTTTTAAATTGATTCCTTGAAACTTCTTTTATCTCATTGAACATTTTAACTATGAACTTTGTAAATTCTTTCTCTGACATTTCTTCAATGTGGTGTCAGAATTGTTGTGGACTGTTTGAGGTGGTTTGTTCCTTTGTTTTCTCATATTGTTTTTATGTCTGCCGATTGTAAAGAAAATAAAAAGAGACACAGAGACAAGATGCAGAGGCAGGAAAGATGGCAGAATGGCAGACAGGCCAAACTGCCACACTTTATTTATTTCAATAGGTTACTTTAGGTCATTAGTGCCATAACTACATTATTGTTTGGTGTTCCTTTATTCCCAGGAGCTGAGTGTCTGAGATCAAGGTCCACACTGATAAGACTCTAGCACAGATCCTCTTCATGAAGGATATTACATAGCAACTAGATACTGCACCTATATTAGTTAGTTATCTTACTAGCTTCTAGGAGAAACAAGTAAGAAACTGTTCCCTCACTCCCAGGAGTTTGCTCACCGGAGGAATGCTTCCCTGTATATTTCCAAGGTCAGAATCCCTCCAGCCAATTGGTTGGGATGATTATCACTTCTACTTTTATGCAAGGGACTATTTAATAAACTTCTTTCTCTTAAGTGCCCTAGGCTAGGTGAATAACCAAGTATTAATACTCGCACTCAATGTGTATCCTCTGCTGTTCCCGGTATCAGTACCACCTTGAGAGAAAATGCTAAACCCTATTAACTTCAGTCTCTTCAGAGCAGAGCCACATACTTTGGAATAGACCTTTGGAAACAAAAAACTTGTTGAAAATGTTCTATACAGTTCCCTTAATCTGGGTAGAAAAACGTAGTAATGCTTTCCCTTTGTGGGGTATACTGCTGTATTTTGTGTGTAAGATTTTCCATTGGCTGCTGCCCACTACTCTGGGTATGGAGGTGTTGATTACACCAGCTCCCCTCTAATACAATTCTTGAAAGCTTTTTCCAATGTCTAGGTACCCACTGGCTTTCTGTTGGGTCAGAGGAAATGGTCTCTGATATTCTGTGACAGCAAATCAGTTATTCCCTGTTAGGTGGTATAGTCTTTTTGTGCCTTCCAGAAGAAAAGCTCTATGTATCCAGCACTTTCAAATCCAGTGGAAGCTATACTGTGAAAATTTGGAATGTGTGAAGTATGATTATTTAAGTTAGATATATTTTAGCCTGTTTGATGTGCTACTGTTGGGCTGGAGGGGCTGTTGCCCTTTCTGGAGTACATTGGTCACAGATCATTGGGCTTGTATCTGGACCCACAGATTGGTGTCTGGTGTCTGGTGTCTGGGGAGCTTTTCTGTAAGTTCCTTTGTGGGGTATACTGCTGTATTTTGTGTGTAAGATTTTCCATTGGCTGCTTTGGCTTATCCTCAGAAATTGCCTTCTGTTGGTCTGAGTGTCTGAATGACAATTAACAGGCAAGTCTGGGACTTACAGCTGTGGATCCTCCTAAAGATGCTGGGGCACAAGAGGATTCTTCCCTGATTGCTCTGGATTTCCTGCCAGCCAGTTCTTTTTGTCAGCTCAGGGACCTGAACCTGCATGCATGGAGGGTGCTGTGCTGTGTCTGCTGGCTATTTCTGTTGGATGAAGGGGCATAGGATATAAGCACGCTGACTGTTGTGAAATATTGTACACCTGCACCCCTACACAGGGCCTTCTTTGAAGTGTCAGAGAGGTGCAAGTGTGGAGCCTATGATTGCTAGTTCTCTGTGGGTGGCTTATGATGCAGAAGCTTCTACCCTGACTGATGTGTATCACTGGGACTCTGTCCCTGTGACTGGAATGGAGCCTCAATTTGCCCATCTGTATTTGAGCTTCTCCTGCCCATCATTGTGAATCCTTCTATGGAGAGGTGCTATCTGAGCACTTGGTAGCTATCTGCAGCTGTGGGGCCTGGAGTTGAAAAACCTCTACAATGAACACTTATAGAACACTGAGCAAAGATGATGGACGACCCATGTTCTTGGATAGGCAGGATTATTATTGTCAAAATAACCATATTGCCAAAATTGTTGTACAGATTCAGTGCAATCCCCATTTAAATACCAATGGCATTCTTTACAGAAATAGAAAAAAAGTCCTAAAATTCATTGCAGGAATAAAAGATAAAAAATAGCCAAAGTAATCCTGAGCAAGATGAGCAATATTTGAGGCATCACAATACCTGATCTCAGATTATACTACAAAGCTATAGTAACAAAAACAGTATGTTAATGGTATCAAGAGAAACAGAAAGACCAGTGGAATATAAGACACAGAATAGAAGACACTAGAGACAAATACACATAGATACAGTCATCTGATACTTAACAAACGTGCCAAAACATACCTTGGAGAAAAGACAACCTTTTTTTTAACAAATGGTTCTGGGAAAACTGGATATCCATATGTAAAAAAATGAAAATAGATCTTTATCTTTTACCCTGCACAAAAATCCACTCAAAGTGCATCAAACATCTAGGAATTAGACCAGAATCTTTGCAACTGCTGGGAAAACACATAGGGTCAGCATTCCAACATATTGATATAGGCACTATCTCTTTCTTAACGAGACCACTAAATCTGGAAGTAAAAACAAGAATAAATAAGTGGACTGAATCAAAACGCTTCTGCACAGTAAAGGAAATAAGAGCATGAAGAGAGAACCTACAGAATGGGAGAAAATCTTTTCCAACTACTCCTTCGTCAGGGAATTAATGTCTAGAATATGTAAAGAACTCAACAAACTTAATACCAAAAAAAAAAAAAGCCAATCAGTAAATGAACAAAACAGATACTTCTCAAAAGAAGAAACAAATGGCCAACGAATATATGAAAAATGTTCAGTGTCTCCAGCAATCAGGGAAATGCAAATCAAAACTACATTGAGATTTCTTCTCATTTCAGTTAGATTGGAAATCATGAGGAATACAAATAATAATAAATGCTGGCAAGGATGTTGGGGTTAAGGTACACTCATACATTGTTGCTGGGACTGCAAATTAGTATAGCCACTTAATATTTTTCCAACAACTAAAACCAGCAAACTATGGTGATACAGGCACATTGTGTTTATAGCAATGTAACTCACAATATGTAAGTTACAGAACCAGACTAGTTGCTTGTCAACAGATGAATGGATAAAGAAAATGTGGTATCTACACACAGGGGTATCCACACACAGTGGAGTTTTATTTAGCCATAAAGAATGAAGTTATGCAATTTGCTGGTAAATGAATGGAACTGGAGAACATTTTGCTAAGCAAAATAAGCCAGACTCATAAACAAGGATTGAATGTTTTCTCTCATATATGGGAGCTAGAGAAAGTATGAGGAAAGTGGGGGAGGGGCTGAGCCCCTGCAAATAGAGGAGAGATCAGTGTAGTAGAGGATAGAAGGGTGAGGAAGAGGGATGGGAAAAGGGAGGAACAGTAGAATGAAATTGACCAAATTATGCTATGTATATATGTGAATATACCACTGTGAATTTCAGCTTTATGTCTATCTATAAAGCACCAATTTTAAAAATATATAAGTAAGCACAAGGAAGACCAGTAGAGTAGAGGAAGGAGAACTGGGCAAGAAGAACAGGGGGAAGGAGTAAGCACTGGGAACTGAAGTGGAAAAAATTATATTCCAGTATGATTATATCATAATGAACCACACTAGTACGCCTAACTATAATGCAAAATAAAGTTTATACTTTATAATAATATAATATAATGATTATTTTTTAAAATTTTGCTATCCTAAATAATAAATATAACATTGACATTGAAAAAAAAGTTTACTATCTTTGCTTTGTGTGTGTTTACTGCTATATTAATAAGGTATACAATGTGAACACACTGTAATAGCCTGACTTCTTTAATTAGAATAAATAAAACTGATGTTCTACCTCATTATTCACAGAAAATAATTCCAGAAGGTTGAAGAGCTAAATAAAAACAAAGCAGTGCAAAAAACTTACGAACAAACTGCTGTAAAATTATTAGGAAAGAGCTAAGCGTGGTAGTACACAACTATAATGCCAGTGACTTGGGAGGCTGAGGTAGAAGGATTCCAAGTTTGAAGCTAGCCTCAGTAACCTCAGAGAGACCCTCAGCACTTAGTGAGACCCCCATTTCAGAATAAAAAATGCTGGGCATGTAGCTCATTGGTAAAGTTCCCTGCGTTTAATCCCCGTACAAACAAAACAATTACACACACACACACATACACTATATATACATATATATATAAAGAATATGAAAGAATAATTTAAATCTTAAGAGTGGGAAAACAGTAACCCTAGTACCACAAAGAAAACTATTGATAGATTTATTTGACATAAAGGTTGAAGAGTTGTGTTTAATGAGAGATATATTCTCAAAAGTTAAAAGGAAGACAAATCTGACAATTAGTGTTTGCAAAATCTGTAACAATATCTACATAATATGTAGGTCTCCTACAATTCCATTGAGAGAGGTAACTCATTGACACATGCAAACAGTGTGAATAGGCAGTTCAAAAGGTACTGTAAATGACTGATATTAACTTGAAAATGTATTCAGTTGTTAAGATCAAAGAAATATGAAATAAAACAAGTTTTACAATATTTTTGTATCATGCATATCTATTGGACAAGACTTAAAAAACTTTCATTATTCGATAGATAAGTACTGTAGTTTAGGAAGGTAGTTGGTAATATCAAAATTTCTAATATGCTTATTTTTTATGTATTTATTTTTAGTTGTAAATGAATCAAAAATATTGATTTTTATGTGGTTCTGAGGATTGAACCTAGTGTCTCACATATGCGAGATTAGCACTCTACCACTGAGTCATAATCTCAAGCCCCTTATTTTTTGATCTAGTAATTGTGCTTATACTCTCAAACCAGCAATTCTACTTCTTGATGTCTATTGTACTAGTATTGTGTATACATGTATGCAAAAATATCAATATAGGAATGTTTATTAAATACTATTTAAATAAAAATTGGAAATAACTAAATGTCAATAAGGTATCATCTAAATAAAATATGGCATAATATATTATGAACTACTATGCCTGTACCAGGGATTGAACTTCGGGATGTTCTACCACTGAGCCACATCCCCAGCCTTTTTAAATATTTTATTTGTAGGGGCTGGGGCTGTAGCTCAGTGGTAGATCACCTGCCTCACACGTGTGAGGCACTGGGCTTGATCCTTAGCACCTCATAAAAATAAATAAAGATATTGTGTTCATCTACAACTAAAAAATATTTTTTAAAAATATTTTATTTGGATACAGAGTCTCACTCAGTTGCTTAGGGCCTCGTGAAGTTGCTGAGGCTGGCTCTGAACCTGCGATTCTCCTGCCTCAGCCACCCAGCTGCTGGGATTACAGGCATGTGCCACTGTATCTGGCTACTATGACTTTTTTTTTGAAAAGTGATTTATACCTCTATGTATTAACATGGAAATATGTCCACAGTTGTTTCAGTGAAAAAGCAATTTTAAAGCATTTCAGGGTCTCAAATATTTTTTTAAATTCTAGTTTTCTCTGTGAGTATAAATGGATGGAAACAAATAGAAATATCTGGGTACACATAAAAATGGTTTGAGTATTAGGAGTTTTGGGGTTTTGGGGGTAGGAAAGAGGATATGGGGCCTTGATGAAGATGGCTTTTTGTGTTTCATTTGAATTTTTTTCTAGAATATATTCAGGTCTTCCCTTGTATAGTTAAGTAGTAAAAAAGAAAACATGCTGGAGTTCAAAACTTGCAAAAATGAAATATGAAATAAATAAATTCTGTTTAATTATTATACACCACACATATGTTAGACTGTGGAGGTAGATGCAGAGGTGAATTAGCTTAGTTTTCTAAATTCAAATTTCTGAATTTGGGGCTTAGTGTGAAGAATGCCTAGGATTAAGAAGAGATAGGGAGAATCATAGAGCATGTGTGATTGAAGCTTACCCAGTGAAAAAGCTTGAGGGAGCTATTACAGAAGACCCAAGAGCATGATGGGTGAAGGTTATAGAGGGGGAACTTCATGCATAAAGTTATGATAAAAAGATTATAGAATTGTCAAATAAGAGGAAACCTTAGAAGTCAATGGATTTGGCAATCAAGAAGGCAATTCTTCTGTTTCAGAAACCCACCAAGTTCATTTTTTTAGAACCTTTGCATTTTCTTCTGCTCATCTAGTATTCTCTGACCCCAGAAGTTCACATTCCTGGATTCTTTTTATTAAGGTCTCATCTTGATATACTTCTTCTGTAAAATCTTTCTCTTGCCACACAATCACAGTTAAGTCACCCTCTTTATTTAGTCAACAGATGTTTATTTAGCACTCACTATATGCCAGGCAGAGGTACCATGGCACTGTACACAACAGACAAGATCTGCCCTCTTGGTGCCTTGCATTCTAGCACAGATGTTGTTTTTACTTTCTTATTAGTATTGTTGCTGTCTGAAAATCTTATTTGCCTCTGTTTATTGTGTATCTCTGCAGATAAATACTAATTCATATTTCCTATCCCTAGACAGCTTCTGGCACATAATCCATTTTCAATCTGTGAAATATTGAATGGCAGTCTTGGGGAGAACCATTTGAATACATTGAGGTAGTAGAGGATTTATTGCCTTACTAATATAATAGGAGTGAGTGGAAGGCAAAGTGAGCAAATGTAGATGATTCTTGTAAGAAATGCTGGTGGCATTATAAAAGGGGATTAAGATGATGGCTTCCTAGGAGAACAAGGTTAGTGCAGGGCGATTTGTTCTATATGGAAGAATTGTGAGCTTATTGAAAGTAAGCTGTGTGCAGCAGGGAGGGTTTGTCCAGTTCACTGCTATAGCCCATCACCTGGTGCCACACTTTGTAGGTAGCAAGCACATAGTGCATGTCTATTGTAAAATGACTGCCTTTAAACTTGAGGGGACACAGGGAGAGAGAAGAAGGTTGAACATGCATGGGCACTGGGGGAGAAAGAGAGGGAGAGGTTATACACCAGCATAGTACCTAAAGAAGAAAGGAGGAAAAGCAGAAAGGCATAGAAAAATTGAGGCAGAGAGAATGATAGTGGAGTATTCTTGTTGGATAGTTTGAGCTTCTTTTGTGGATAGTGCTATCATTTGCAGAGGGGCAAGGAGAGTTTGGAAACTTGAGGAGAGTTGCTACTTCAGGGATTGTCGAAAAGGGTTTTAAATTTTCTGATGACTGGCCTACACAGCCCCTGACGCACTTACTTAAATATTTTGCTTTATGTCATTCCATATGTCATGTAAAGAATCTACTTATTTATTTCCATTTAGTATATTGAGAATTTGGAAAAATGTGTTAAACTTGAAGTACTGAATCTCAGCTATAATTTAATAGAGAAGATTGAGAAGGTAGACAAGCTCTTAAAATTACGTGAACTCAACTTATCATATAACAAAATCAGGTGAGTGAATATTTCTTTAAGTAGCATTGTAGGGTTTTCTTTTGTTGTTGTTGTTCTTTGTTTCTTTGAGAGGTAAACTAATGTCACCCATTTGCTGGAAGAATCCTTTGAAACAGCAAATATTTTAATAAGTCTTTATTCATTTTTAGGCTAGACCTTCATAATATGATAACTTTATGTTTTGGTACTACTTAAGTACAGAATAATATCTAGTATTTTGGAAGGAGATACATTTTTTGAATACCAAATTTTGTCTTAATTCTATGGTTCACTGTTTTATTACATGAAGAATATTGATATGAAGCAGAATGTTCTAGCCCTGCCATTTTGAGCCCAAAGATATTCTAACCCTTTTCATCTTAGGTATTTTTCTTCACTTGTTGTTATAAGAAATATACTTTCAATCTTGTTTCCAATGCATAATAATTTTGTGAGAAATAAACATAATCAAACTGATAATGGGTAAAACTACATTTTTAAAATTTGTTATAGACAAAATGATGCAAGAATCAAATAATGAAAATCTTTTTTTTTTTTTTTTTTGGTTTGTGGTGTTAGGAATTAAACCTGGTGCCTCACACCTGCTAATACGGACTCCATACCTGAGTTACACCCCCAACCAAAGCTTGAAAACCTTATATCAGTAAGCTTTCCTCCCACATTAGACTAGTTAAATATGATGGCCAACAAATCAAAACAACTAACAGCTGCTGAAGTTCCTACAAGACAAAAATGAAATTAAAAAACACTAATTAAAGTCTTAGTATAAAATTTGTGTAAAAAATAACCGATACTGATGATAATAATTTTGACAAAATGGAAATGAAAATAGACAAGCTTAGAAGTATTTTCCTGGTATAGAAAATTGACTGGGTTATTAAATAACATATTATGAGTAACTTGGAAAAATTTTTCATCAATGAAAGTTTATCAGTATGAGTGATAAACATTTTATTCATTTAAGTATTCTATAAAAATGCTTGTATTCATAAGCAAAGTGTCACTGTAGGGGCTCTGATCTCCTTCTGCACAGTTAACCTTTTGGCAGTGGCCTAATATACTATAGTTATCTCTTGGGCAGGACTACAGCAGGTAGCACAGCGTGTGCTGTGGAGTTTTCCAGCTCTCTGGCTGGCTGCTAGTTCTCACAGTAGCCAGTGGGACTGGCATAGACACACTCCTCTGTCTTCCATTACAGGTCTTGAGTTCTGATAGTAAGATGAGTACAGTTCCTAGGCACAGTAATGAGTTTGCAGTTTCACTGCTCTGGTAAATTTTTTTTGTAGCTGCTTTGTTCTCATTAATAAGAAAGGTTGATAAATCATAATTATGAAAAGAACATCACATAGAGCCAAGGATATTTTTTGTCTTATGGGAAGTTCAGCAACTGTTTGTTGTCTTGTTTCAATTTTTTAGTCATCATATTTACCAAGTCTGAGGGTAAAGCATATAGATATAAGATTTTCAAGCTTTTGATGGGTGTGTAGCTCAGATTTAATTCCCAGCATCTAAAAAGACATGAAAATTACAGTAGAAGGACTTCATCAGTGTATTTGCTTGACTTTGTCCTTTGGTTTCAGCAAAATTGAAGGCATAGAGAATATGTGTAATCTTCAGAAGCTAAACCTTGCAGGAAATGAGATTGAGCACATTCCAGTATGGCTAGGAAAGAAGTTGAAATCTTTGCGAGTCCTCAATCTGAAAGGCAACAAGATATCATCAGTAAGTTATTCAAACTAGTAAGAATCTTTTTCAATTTCTTTAATTTACTGAGAAAAAATATTAATACTTAAATTTTACAAATGGGATTTCTATATTTTCTATTAATGAAACACCAGATATATCAAATTCATATATAACCTAGAATACTCTATAGTAATTAAATACAGTAAGTTCACATTTTGTATAGATTCCATAGCAACTAAGAGTTTATCTCTTAGAATTTATCATTTCATTTGACCTCTTATTCCCATTTTACATGTAAAGCCTCAGAGATGTTAAGTCCCTGTCCGAAGTTACAGCTTGAGCTAGAATCCAGATGATTGAATGAATGCCTAGAAGAGTTTTTTTTTTTTTTTTCCTGGCAGTATTTCCTTAAATTCAGAATGTGGATATTGGTACATATCCTTGTGTCTTTTAGATTCAATTATAACTCAGTTTTGTGCAGTTTTACTAAATTTTTTCACTACCATTTGTATTTTTGATCTGTTCAATTAATATAATGAAGAATGACAAAGACTTGAATTCAAATCCTGTTTTATTCACTTAGACTCTGAGCTTTGGGCAAGTCACCTGACTTATTTCAATCTGTTTCTTTATCTGTAAAGTTAAGATGATGCATCCATTATAGGTTGTTGTGAAGAGTTACAAATAGAATGATATAAAGAAAATGCCCAGTACTGTCCCAATACACTACTCACATGCTGCCTTTCTGTTCCTTTCCTCAAACTGCTTTTGAGCCCTTGGTTTCACGAATAGGTTTTTTTTGCTATGTTAAGAACAATTTCCAGGATTTATTATTTCCTTTAGGTAGTTTATGATTTTTAAAGTAAAATATACCAATGCTACTGTTATGTCATTTCAGCTTCAGGATGTCAGCAAGTTGAAACCACTTCAAGATTTGACTTCTCTGATATTAGTTGAAAATCCAGTCGTGACCCTTCCTCACTACCTCCAGTTTACCATTTTCCACCTGCGTTCGCTGGAAAGTTTGGAAGGTCAGCCAGTAACTACTCAGGACAGGGAGGAGGCTTTTGAGAGATTCAGTTTAGGTAAGATGACAGTTTAAAAAAAAAAAAAAAAAAGAACCGAATTTGAATGAGGAAAGAATTTGTTTTCAGAAGTTATCTAGAAAACAAATGAATTACAAACTTTCTGATGACATTACATTTGCAGAGATGCCACCATAAATCAACTAATTTAATTGAGCATATTCAGTGCACCAGGCACTGTACTTGACGTTAAGGATACAATGGTGAGCAAGACATTTGGTGCTGGCCTTCATGCAGCTTATGGTTTTGTGGAACAGACAAAAAGCAGTTAAACCCAGGTAAAGCAACAAGAGGGGAGCCCTGTTGTGGTACAGAGTGGTGTAAAGGAGTGGCTCTTGAGGCAGTGACATGGAAGCTAAAGGCAAGTGGAGGAGAGGCCAGCCATGTGAGGAATGGCACTCAGGGAGAGGGGGAAGCTGGTTCTCTGGGGTTATAAAGACCCTAGTGGGGTCAAGCAACTAAAAGATCAGTATGACTGGAGGAGTGCAAGAAAAAGTTTGGAGAGAAGGGTGAGGTTCAAGATGGAACAGAGCCTTGTGGTTTGGATTTTATTCTAGCTGCAGTAAAAAACCATGGTCAAATTTTAAGCAGGGATGGGCCAGGAACAAGCTCTATATTAAGGAGATCATTTTGGATGTAGGTTGGAGAATGACTTGGAGCAGGGCATAGAGGAGATGGAGGGGCATGTTAGGAAGAGCTATGACAGTCATGCAGGCTAGAAGTGTTGGTGGCCTGTGCTTAGGCGATAGATGTGGAAATGAAAAATAGATGGATCACTTTTAATGGTAGAATCAGCAGTGCTCTCTAATGGAGTAGGTAATTCTCAGGCTTCTGGCTTAATTGGCTTAATTAGGTGGTGATATCATGTAGAAAATGAGGAGAATTCAGAGTTATCTTTAGTACATGATGAGTTTGAATTATGTGTGAGGTGGCAAATAGAAAATATGTGTCTGGAGTTCAAAGAGGTCTGTATCAGAGATACAGATTGAACATCACTAATCTGAATATATAAAATCCAAAATGCTCCTAAATCTGAAACTTTGAGTACTTTTCTAATGCTACAAGTGGATATTGTTCACAGTCAAAATACAGGTACATTAAAATTTTGTATAAAAATTACTTTCAGGTCATATGTGTTTGTATAACTGTATCTAAAAAAGAAATGAATTTTGTGTTTAGACTTGGATTCAGTGCCAATATATCTCTTTATGTAACTACAAATATTCCAAATCTGAAAAATAAATAAGTCCCAAGATAAAGGAGATTCAGCTGGAATAAATTTGGTTGTCATCAGCATAAAAATAGTACTTAATTCCATAGGAATCAGTTTTCTCATGCAGTCAGGGGTAAGAAGAGAAAGAAAGGCAGCCAACTAAGGAAACTGAAAAAGTGAGGCCAACAGGGTAGTAGAAAACCAGGAAATAGTGGGTTACAGATGCCCAGAGAAGAAATCTTCAAGAGAGGATGTGGTAAGCTTTGTTGAATGTTGCTGAGGCACAAAGTAAGATGAGCACAGAGAAGTGCCTGATTGTGACAGGGATGGGGGAAAGGCTGGATAATAATGTATTGAAGAATGGAAGGGAGATATTTGCCGGAAGATTTGAAATTTCCTCCCATAATTTCTCTCTTCTAACACTTAAATGAATGAAGGTGTTTCTTTTCGTTTTTTACTGTTTAAAAGTTAAAAAAAAAAAAGAAAGCTAAACTAAAAATTAACCAGTAGCTTTCAGACCAGGAAATGGGGAGGAAAAAAAATGTAGTTAACCTCAAAATCAGTAGTCAAAGAAATAAGCAGTATATCTTAAGAGCGGACTGCAGAGACAAATTATGCCTCAGTAGGATTGGAGAAAGAAGAGAGGCCATCCCTTGACAGAAGGAACACTTTCTCCATCAGAAAGGAGAGAAGATGTGCAGGTCATGGGGTTTTGTTGCTTTGGTGGTGGGAAAATAAGGGAGTTCCCATGGGTGGGGTCTGTTTTCTCAATGAAATGTGAGGTCATCAGCTGAGAAAGAGACTCAAAGAATTATGGGAAGTTTGAGGAAAAAGAGGAAGATAAGAAATCACCATTGTAGAGTACTGGGTAATAAGCTGGTATGTTCAACCATTTGGAATGGATGTTAGTCCACTTTCAACCTACAAAGGCAGCAGTTTTATATGGTTTAATCCAATACTTCAGAAACATGGTAAATTTCTTATTTGTTTAGGACCCCTCCCCCAATTCTACTTTTTCCCCCCTGAAATTTATTTTGGAATTATTAAAAATTTAAATAATGCAGAGTAATCATATAAATATACTGTTGGAGGAAATGTTTTAACCACTTATGGCTCATTCATGACTTCAGACTGTAATTAGGAGCCTTTAATGTGGTGAGCTCTTAGGACCCAGTAGAGACCAGGTGGATGGAGTTGCTGTTCTCCTGAAGCTTTAGTGGGGAAGATAGGCAGACAGTATAGTAGATCACATATTACAACTCCCTGGGTGACAAGGGCTGGAGCCATAAGTTCAGGGTGCATGAGAGCTTCCTTAAGAAGCATCCAACCCAGAGAGAGGAGAGAGTCAGGGCAGTCTTCTCAGAATGGTTTGTAAAGCTCAACCCCTAGAGGATGCAGAAGAGACCTATAGGAAATGGAGGAAGACAGGTTCAGGCAGAAGATGAGAATAAGCCTGCAGCAGTGAAGAGGCATTGTCAGTGTAGTGAAGAGTCATTTCAGGAAAGCTGCAGAGATATGCTTGAAGATGAGGCTCAAGAGGGAGATTGGGGCCAAATCATCTTTACGGAAGATTTATGAATCTTATCCTAAGAGTAATAGGAAATAGTTGAAGGATTTCAATACAATGTAATGTTTTGCATACATGTTTACAATATTCTCGAAAATGTAATTATTCATATCAAATAAAATACTGCATTTTTTAAAAGGGACTGGGAAAGTTTTTCATTTATCAACAAACTAAAATACTTGGAATTCAATTCTTATGTTTTAAAAATGTCATCAAAATAATAATGACTTCTTGCCTCGTAATATATATCCATTTCAAGTGTAAGATGGTTTTCTCTCAAAGCATGGTATATAATTTTAAAAGTAAAATTGTAATTACACCATATTTAACTTCTTTTGTTATTCTTTTGAGAAATAGCCTTGCCTTTTTTCAAATAAGAAACATAATGATAAATACACTATCCATTTTTATTGACAGAAGAGGTAGAAAGACTGGAAAGAGACCTAGAAAAGAAGATGATGGAAACTGAAGAGCTTAAGAGCAAACAAATAAGATTCCTTGAGGAAATTAAAAATCAAGATAAATTAAACAAATCATTAAAAGAAGAAGCAATATTACAGAAACAGAGCTGTGAGGAGCTAGAAATTGACCTAAACATGAAAAATGAATTGGTAAGTCTGATTTTACATCACATTGATTATATTCTCTTCAGGTAGAAAATTCTTTGTCCTTGTGTCTAAAAATACAACTTCTTGACCGTAGAAAGGGGAAGATGTATTTTAATAGAATATGTGCAAAAGGCTTTACTGACTGCAGTTGACCATGTGCCATGTGATATGGCTTCCTGAAAGATTAGTGTTCTTTGGGGCTGCCCAAAGGGGGAAGGTGATGTTCCTCACTGTGAGAAGTCAGTAAGATCATCCCTGATGTTCATATTTTTTTTTTTAAGCAAGAGCATTGTTGGAGAGAGTATACATTGGCAAAAACTTTTAGAAGACAATTTGGGAAAAATATCCAAATTTTAAATAGACTCTCTGTCTCAGAGATTGAATTTCCAATAATATATTCTATAGAAATAGTGGCAAGAATGTACAAAGATTATATATATACCTGAATGTATATGTATGTATGTGTGTATATAAATATATAACACCCATATACATATGCAAGGATATTCACTGCAATATTATTCATATGATCAAAAGTTGTAAATAGCCAAAATGTCCCTCAGTGAACCCTGAAGTGATAAAATAATATATTGTTTTGAATAAAATGAAGTACGGTTTTATGTCCTAAAGTGGAAGATACCTGACACTTTTTATTATGCATAAAAAAGCAAGTTGTGAAACAATATCAAAATCAAATGTGATCTTATATCTCAAAGTGTATGACAGTTTCTTAGGGGAGAAATGGCAAAATATGCCCCAAACTCTTGAAAGTAGGTTATTTCCAAAAAGTGGAATTACAGAACACTTTCAGTTTATGCATATCTGTAATGGCTACATTTTATATAGTTGGGCTTTATGGTTGAAACAGAAAAAGGATACTAAAACTGAAAGATTTAGACAACCTTAATGGCATAAGTTGAGAAAGTAACCAAGATACTTCAAAGATCTTGGGACCATGTCACATGAAGAATGATCAGAGGGACAGAGTTGTCCAGGCTAGAGAAGAGGAGACTCAGCGAGCTATGATAATTTCTCTCAGATATTCAAAGAACTGTTTCATGGAAGAGGAATTATAGACCAAGACCTCATCATAAACCAATTGATAGGAAAATATGTTTTCATTTAATGATAAAGAAATTCCTAAAAGTTGGCCTGCAATGGAATAACTGGAATGTTTGCTATCACTGACAGGCAGAGGCTGGCCATATACTCAGGGTTTTGGAGAAAGATCATTTGATAGGAAGGTGGGCCTTTTCAACCCAAAGAATCTAATTTTATAAACTTATTAGGCTATTTAGGGAAAAATAACTATTGGTACCCTTTTCTCTCCCCTCATTTTAAATAATTCCTCATTTTACTTATGTATAACTTAGGGAATTTTACTTATCCTATAAATAATAAAGTCTTTGATATAGTTATCCTTTTTGGATCTCCCTTTCAAATTTGGCATTCTCACATTCTCACTCAGTTACTTGTTTTTTTAAGAAGAATTCTGCTTAATCACTTACTTTTTAAAAAAGTATTTCTTAGTTGTTGATGGACCTTTATTTTATTTATTTGAATGTGGTGCTGAGAATCTGCCCCAGTGCTTCACACATGCTAGGCAAATACTCTTCCACTGAGCTATAACCCCAACCCTAATCACTTACTTTTTAAAACAAAGACAAAAGAGTATTCTCCCCTCTGTTTGGAAGGAAGTTATTCTTGAAATATGAATTTTAACTAACTCCTACTTAAAATCTCTTTTGCCTGAGAAAGAAAAGGGAACATGATGGAAATCCAGGACAGCTTCTCCAGCTCTGTACCTCCAATGTTCAGAGCATTTGTGGGTTCCTTTATATGCTACTTAATTTGAAGGTAGTTTTCATATATCTTGGCTGTATCCTGAAGGCATATATTAATAATGTGAATAGATGATTATTAGTGATTTTAGATTATTCAGACTCTGTTGCTTTTCAGTTTGTAATAGAATGGATTGATGAGTAATGAAACCAGTGGAGAATGGTAATCAATGTTACTTAAACAATGAACTCTTTTTGCCATTATATGACATACAAAAATAAAACCCAGTTCTTATTTGGTATCATGTGACATTTGTGAACATTTAATAAATTTTCCTCAGTTATTTTTCTGTTTTAGAACATAGAATCCATTTTATTACTAAGAAAGGAACTTGATAATTTGTATATGCTGACTCCCTGATGCATGTAAATCAACCCATTAAACACCTTAGTTAATATGTCTTAAGGCTTTGCTTTCTCCCGAAAGTATGGTTTGTTATAGTTTTCTCTTTTGCTTATTTATGTTATTGTTAATATGGTTGTGCTGTGAATAAATGTTTTGTAAATTGTCAGCAGTTTTGCTCTTTTTTCTGTAACTACTTTTCTTAGATTGTGCTTTTTTCTGTGTCATTATTACTTTTATAATTAATAACAATTTAAAACATTTTAACATGTATATTTTTGTAACAAGTTCAGACAACACAAATGTATATAGTAGAAATGAAAATCTACTCTTCCCCTGCTCCTTTCCCCAAGCGTTGATATAGATCCTTTTTGTTTTCTATACATATACAATATATGTAATTAAATAATTACACCCTTGAATGTTTATTATTTTTTTAAAAAAAGGAATCCTATTATGTATGATTATCCTGCATCTTATCTTTCACAAAGCAGTACATGTAAACAGCTCTCCAAGTTTAAAATATGTGTATATATGTACATAAGTGTACATATGTGTGTATATACACACACACACACACACACACATATATATATAAATCTCATTTTTTTTCCTTTTTTAAAATTCTTATGTAATTATGTATATATGATGCAGAATGCATTACAACTCTTCTATAGAGAGAGAGCACATTTTTTCATATCTCTGGTTGTATACATAGTATATTCACACCAATTCTTCATACATGTACTTTGAATAATAATGATCATCACATTCCACCATCATTAATTACCCCATGCCTCCTCCCTTCCCCTCCAACCCCTCTGCCCTATCTAGAGTTCGTCTATTCCTCCCATGCTCCCATTCCCTATGAATCAGCCTCCTTATATCAATGAAAACATTCGGCATTTGGTTTTTTGGATAAAAATATGGAATGCTTCACAAATTTGTGTGTCATCCTTGTGCAGGGGCTATGTTAATCTTCTCTGTATCATTCCAATTTTAGTATATGTGCTGCCGAATCGAGCCCTTTCTCATTCTTTCTATATTCTAAATTGTGTTCTATTAAGTGGATCCTCTATAATTTAGTTAGTGTTGATGGTTTTTTTGGTATTAGAGATAAGTACTACAAAATCTGTGTGTGTGTGTGTGTGTGTGTGTGTGTATGTGCCTTATGCATACACACTAGTATTTCTTCAGCATAAATCACTTTGAGTGGAATTACTGTGTAATTCTCTTTTAAATTTTTAATAAATGTGAATACCCACTTCAAAAAGCTTATGGCCAATTTATACTTCCATAGCAGTAAGTGAAAGGGTCTAATTTTCAGCTGGATATTGTTATTTTGAATTTATAAATATAATAGAAAAAAATGGAATCTCATTATTGTTTTAATTTCTCATTTCCATAATTGTTGGCAAGCTGAATATTACATATGTATTTATTGGCTATTATGTATTTATTCTTTAAATTGCCATTTATATTGTTTTGCCTAGACTTCTCTTACTACAAAGGCTATTATATGTTTAAAAACAACCTGAGCATTAGTCTAAGAATGTACATTTGAAAAATATTTTCTGTTATCCTTTAAAGAATATTTGATGGTAATATTATCTACAATTGTATAATGTTTTCCTCTTTTTTTTTTTTTGTAGTATTAGGGATTAAACCCAGAGCCCCTGCATGTTAGATGTTAGGTGCTATGCCACTGAACTATATCACCAGCCTCTTTTTGCCCCAAGGTGGGGTGGGGGAATGGTCTTGCTAAGTTGTCCAGACTGGCTTCAAACTTGTGACCCTCCTGCCTCACCTTCCATAGTAACTGGGTGCAGGCATGTGCCACTGCACCCTGCTTTGTTTTTCAGCTTTATAAAATAATTGCTCATGCATTAGAGCACTTTCTTTATAAAAGAAAAATAGCATTGAAGTTAGTCTTTCAGTGGCCACTTAAACTGTAGTAGTCCCCTATCCCAACCCCAACAAATGTTAATTGAATTTATTCTGTCCATGTACAGGTTGTTTCATTTCTATCCTTTTGTTTACTTATTTTTAAAATGAGGATGATTTGCTTGTCCCGCCAGCTTTATAGACTGGTGAGGATTAATGAGATTATGAATGTGAAAATAATTTGAAATGAATCTAGCTAAGTAAGGGAAGGTGGTAAATTTATTATTCACATTTGGAGTGGGGATAAGATATGTCCATATAGGAACAATGCAAGTACTAGTAGCCATACCTTCCTGTGGTAAATTGTCAATAAAGAGCACTTGTGGTATCACATCTGAGAGTTCTCCAGTTGACAGTATCTGTTTGCTTCTTTCTTCTTTTAGCCCTTGTTTTGGTTTCTTGCAGGCCCTTTTCTGCGATTCTTTATTCTTCCTTAAAGGTAGTTCTTAAAGGTATTCTTCCTTAAAGGGCTGAACTGCATACTATGTTTTTCATGATTTGCATGATAATTTGTATTCATATGTTTTTGTGTTTTAAGTTTTGAAACTGGCTTGCCTCATTGAGAAATGTGCCTGTGTATGTATTATGTTTTGAATGACTGTGTACATAGGGGAACAAATTTGAATGTTGGGGAAAGAATTTGTATTATTTTTCCTGTTGGTGAACAGGTTAACTACAGTCATCTCTTGATTTTAATAGCCAGTGAGTGCTACAGCTCACCTATTTCCAGTTCCTTTGACTTTTAGTTTGCAGACATTGATGTATTTCTTCAACATACATTTATTGAGTACTTAACTATATACTAAGCCTAAGGCTATAAGAGACACAAAGGGACTTTGAAACACATAGGCTATTTAATAGATACCAGTACATGCACACTCCATGATTCCACTCACATTTACCTTTGGTTTGGCCCTATAGTCAATGAGCTATGGAGAGAGAAGCCCAGGATTGTTGTTGATTGAGTTGCTTCATTGAGACTCAAAGCCTTATGAGCATTCACTGAAAAGATAAGTATGGCTAATATGCTAGGCACCCTGCAGCAGGACATTGGGACAA
This sequence comes from Urocitellus parryii, assembly GCF_045843805.1. Classification (NCBI taxonomy): domain Eukaryota; kingdom Metazoa; phylum Chordata; class Mammalia; order Rodentia; family Sciuridae; genus Urocitellus; species Urocitellus parryii. The sequence continues at coordinate 198,049,683 of NC_135534.1, forward strand.
TAGGCAGAATGTTAGATTGGAAACCAGGCTCTTGGAATTGAACATTGTTTCTTCTGCTGTAAGCTATGCAATAAGGCAAGTCCTTTAATTCCAGTGAGATAGCAAATGAGGGTGTCACACAGAATTAGTCCTCGGATCAGTGTTACTTCCATTTTAACAGATTATCAGGAGGTGACTGTAAGTTAAATTGTGCACGACTGATTTCCTGACCTTGTAAAATGCTTGTGTTTGTTTATGTTTTATTCTTTTTTGCTTGCATTTTTATGTTTATGAAATATTTCTGCATGATCTTTATCAGATACTGGCAAAAGTAAAGATAATAATCACTTAGTGGACCTTTGAAATGAACTCAAAGAGTACATGTAATAGAAAAAGGGCTTGTGTTGATAGTAGTAAAATACTTAGCTTTCACCACTAATCTTTTGACAAGTCAATTCACCAATCTGAGTTTCAGTTTATTTATATGTTCAGATAATTATATTGAATGATTCATATATCCTCCTTCTCCCAGCTCCAAAACTTTCTGAGTAACTAAAAAGTTATAGTATAATTACTTTATTTTAAAATTTTAATATTACATATTTGGATCTGATGGAGCTTTTTAAATTCCTTATCCTCTGTTACAAATAATGATGTTCTGAACATTTAAAACTTAAGAAGCCATTAGCCACAAATACTACGACAACAGTACAGTTAAAAGTAATCTCTAATGTCATCCTTCTCACTGCTCTGTAGTTACTGTCAAATATTATTCCTCCATGATTTGAAGATATCATTAAAACCAAGAGTAAGTTAAATAAATTAATAGTAAGTCTTGAGACATCATGAAACAGATACTTAGTAGACTAGTTTAAAGATAATTGATACAGAACTATTTTACATTTAGGTAAAACAAATTTAAATTTAAATATCTTCTTTGTATCCCGAAATAGCATGTAAACTTCAAAGGTCTTTTATGTGATCACTTCTGAAACAATGATTTTGTATTTCATTTTTTATAATAGATAATTAAGATAAAATTCTGAGTGTTGTGCTTTTTGCTATAGTGTTTTTACAATATAGTTATTAAAATGATGAGAAATTGCCATAACATTGCACTTTGGTACTAACTTACTGAAACGTTTTGTCTCATCGAATTGGGTTGATAGCTAAAACAGAAGACCATGGAACTAACACGAGCATGTCAGAAGCAGTATGAGCTCGAACAGGAATTGGCTTTCTATAAAATTGATGCTAAATTTGAGCCACTAAATTATTATCCATCAGAGGTGAGCTATTTATAATTCTTTAGTAATCCAGAATTAAAGCCAGCATGAAGTGAGGTGGAAGGGGACAGATGGTAGGGAAATTTAAGGGACTATTTTTTTACTAACCATTCCACTCTCTTATTATGAGCAATCAGCAGAGTAAACTGTTTTGGTTGTATCTGTGAATTATTTGGCTCCTATAGTTAGAGTAATATCCTAAAGAGGTAAAAGCCCCAAGAGAATTTTGCCCACAACCAATTCTCTAAGCAAAAACAGCTTCCTTAACTCTCAGTTACCTCACTTAAATCCAGACTTTTGGAAAAAGTGCCATGGGATAGTCTGAACAAATCTCCCTACAAGATTTGTTCAGTACTTACTAGGTTCAGAATTAGTCAACCATTATTGGCACAGATGCCATAAATGCCATGGAAACAGGGGAATTACCTAACTTCTAAAAACCAATGATTTTAATAATATCACATGTTGTTTAAATTTTAAAGCCCAATTATTAAAATTGATTACATTGAGATTTTACTGTGTCAGTCAGTCAAGAAACCAAAATGAAACATCCAGATTTCTGATTGGGAGATTAAGAGATTAAGCAGTGCTTCAAATCACACAAGTGTGAGCAGTTCGTTAATTAGCTAATCCAAACTGTCACAGTTTGGTAGTAGGAGGAAGAATCCTTTTGAGACCATTTTTAGGTCTAATTCCTTTTTTAGTATATTAAGAATAAAAGAATAATATTTTTAGCTTCTAAGATTTAGGGTTAGCAAAACTTTGGTGATTGTGTGACATGTTTACCACTAATAAAATGAATAATGTCATTTGTTATTAAACCATAAATCTATTATTTTGCTTTTAGTATGCTGAAATTGATAAAGTCCCAGATGAAAGCCCTTACATTGGCAAATCCAGATACAAGAGAAATATGTTTGCCACAGAAACTTTCATTATCAGTAATGCCCAGGCAGTACAGATCAAGAAAATGGGACCTAATGAAGGAGAACAACTTAGAAATGCACAAGAGAACTTGAGAACCCATGCACCACTGGACACACAACTGGAAGATAAAGAAAGAAAAATAAATGCAGGTTAAACAAAGTTATTTTAAATTCTTTAGAAATATAAAAAGATTGAATATGTAGGCCAATTTTATTTTATAACTCTTTTAATTAAACATTCTGATGGTATGTATCATATTGTCATTAAAATGAAAAGTCTGAAACAAAAGTAGTGACTTATTGAACAGATTTTTAAAAAATTATTCCTTTTATGGTTGAGAGTGGTATTTTTGACCAGAATTTAATGGGAACATGTCCAGGGGATCCAAGAATGCATAAATCCAATCCTGCCAATAAGCATAGAAGTATGCATTAAAAGATGTAATTAATAATAACTGAAGCAGGTAAAGAATCACTTTTATTGATGATTATACATGTAGCCAAAACGTGAAGCTGTGCTTTGGATAGGCTGAAACAGTTCACTCTCCTTAGGCCTGGGTCTAAGGTTGGCCTATGACTTCCTGATGGGCCCCACATACTGCCTCACCACCATCCCTCCATACCCCAGTCTAATTCGAGGGATCTTAAACCTCTGGCAAGTCACATAGAGGAAGAAGTCAAGCCAAGAGGTACTGCAGGAGCCCCTTCAGTGTCATACATAGATATCCACTTAGCTGTGTAGATATTGAAGAAAGATAAAGCCAACCCGAATTTATATATCCCGCTAGTAATTGTGGCCCATTGAACCATCAAATTAGCAGTTCATCTTCCTTTGACTGTAAGCTGAAAATATGGATGACTAGTAAAGACTGACTTTGCAAGGGGAGATAAGAAGCTGAGTTCTTCTTGTCTGCATTTATTATATGTAAAGCTCTAAAAGGTAAAGGAAAAATAAATCAGATACATGTGCATACTAACTTCAGGGGACTCATGGTTTCATTGGAGGGAGAGAGAGAGGGAGAAAGAAATCTGAAATTTGGGGTAAAAAGTGATTGATTTGAAGTCACCTCCAGTATTGGATTTTTTAATAAATTTGGATTATTTTTTGAGTCCTATCATAAAATATTTGCCTCTAACACTGGGTTGTTGTGTTTCAATACACTGATCCTAATTATGACTTAGTGGCATATAAAGTATATATTTCCCAATAAAATCCTCTTTCTCTCAAAATGGTTCACTAACATTGGGAATCTCAAGTATTGTCCCTTTTATGTTAAGAATTTTACAGACAAAAAGATTAATTCTATAGCATATCACAAAACAATTTTTCTTAAAATATTTAATAGAGATGATAGCTATCATAAGTAAGTTTTAAAATGTCTATGATCAATAATGACAGAATTTAATTGAGAGAGAAGAGATTATTGCAAAGAAAAAATCTGGTAGAAATTTCAGAATTTGCTTGTGTGTATATGGTTTTTAAATTCACAGCACAAACTCGACTGTCAGAACTACATGATGAAATAGAAAAGGCAGAACAAAAAATTTTAAGAGCTACTGAAGAATTTAAACAACTGGAAGAAGCTATACAACGGAAAAAAGTATGTAAAAGCAAAGTAGCCATGCTAAGAGGAAATGAAAAAGTGAAAATGAAACATGTTTCCCTTTATAACAATATGTTTATTTTAAAGTCAGTACAGTCTAATTAATCACAGAATAATGAATTTCAGATTCAAATGTGATTCTAGCATTTCTCATTTATCCTTTCATCCATGATGATGTCTTCAACATTTTATAAAGCATATAGAAGTAAATGACTGAAAATTCATGTGAAAAGATGTATTTGGTCTACTACATTGTGAAAGTGACTACTTTCCCCCAAGAGAGTCACTTCCTGATATCTTTTCTAACTAATTAAGCACCCTCCACCTTTAAGATACTGGGACCCAGATTAAATGCTATAGAAAACTATAGCATGAACATTATCAAATAAGAAACAAACCAAAAAGATATATTATATACAAAAAAGATGAAAGTAGCTTATTCTGAGAAATTACCAAAGTATTTCATGCAGAAGTGAGTAGTTAAGTCCATGATGTAATTTGATGGTGTGGGAGATTCACAAAAGGAAGTATTTTGAAATTTTCATTTTTAAATGGATACTTATTTACAACTTGTAAGAATCGATATTTTAAAATTATAATGATAACTATAATCATATCATAATAGGTTGAAAAAATATGAATTCCAAACCATAGGTTCTTTTAAAAGATATACTATAGTGTTACTTTAAGATTATACAGAAACTAGAAATTGGCTGGATTGTCTGGAAACTTACTATATGCCTGACTAGACTGGCTCCTGAGTAATGTACAAAATAGACATGAATCTCTCCTTTGTGAACAGACTTGTAGGGGAGATAGATAATAAACAAGTTTAAAAAGTGAAAAGAAAATTCGTAGTTAAACAGCATCAGTATTATAGGAAAAATACTGAAAAAAATTTAGATTATAGGGCTCTTGAAGGTTTCTCTGAGGAGGTGGTGTTTAGATTTTTTTTTTTTTTTTTTTTAGACCAGGGTCTCACCATGTTGCCCAGACTAGTCTAACAGTTTCTGGATATAAGTGATCCTTCTGCTCAGTCTCCCAAGTAGTTGGGTCTATGGGCAGGTTCCATTGTGCTGGGATTGGAGGTGACACAAAGAATTCGAAGGAACTAGAGAGACAAGAGTTAGAAGAAAGAGTATTCCAGGCAGAGATGGCAGTATTTGCAAAAGGCTTCATAGTAAAAATTCCTCAGCTGAGTGAAGGAAAGGGTACTGGACGATGAATTCCAAGAGTCATGAGGTTAAAGACCATAGCAGGTTTCATTGGTCATTTTAAGAATCTTGGATTTTATTCTGTATGCAGTGGGAAACTTTGCAGGGCTTAAGTAGAATGGCTGATCTATTTGTCTATATAAGAGGTCACTTTGGCTACTGCTTAATGGTGAAATGGGATGAGAGAGAGAATGAAGATCTGTGGATTGATTAAGAGGCTGGTATTTAGTTCAAGCAAGAAACAGTAACAGGATGAATGAATCAGGAAGGTGGCGGTGGCTAGGGAGAGAAAGCCAACCAAATTGCAGGTCAAATGGGCAGGAGAACTATCAGGGCTTCCAGATGAATTGAAAGTGGGAAGCCAGGTGGATGGAGCATCAAGATTTTTTTTTGTCTTTAATATTTTTTAAATGTCAATGGGTCTTTATTTTGTTTATTTATATGTGGTGCTGAGACTTGAACCCAGTGTCTCACACATGCTAGGCAACTAAGCCACAACCCTAGTCCCTCAAGATGGTTTTAATAGTTAAATATTTTACAGTAAACTGACTATACAGGTAGATGTTAATAATGTACATGATTTGAAAATAAATGGATGTTTATAAATATGATTGGAAAAATAATTATTTATTTAAATGAGTAAATGTAACCCTAAATTGTTCTTTACACTGCTTATTTACTTGACCTGCTAAGGTAAGTTTCAGCCTCGTTCTTACCAGTAAAATAAAAATTTCAATTTAATTAGTGGGACAGACATGTGTCCCTCCTTGGTGGACAGACAGGTAGACAATAAACAAGTTTAAAAAGTAAAAAGGAAATATGTAGTTAAACAGCATCAGTATTATAGGAAAAGCACTGAAAAATATTTAGACTGTGTGTGTGTGTTTGTTTGTTTGTTTGTTTATTTGTTGTACTGGGGATTGAACCCAGGGTGTTCTATGAGCTACGTTCCCAGCCCTTTTAATTTTTTTATTTTTGAGACAGGGTCTCTCTGAGTTGCTAAGGCTGGCCTTGAACTTGCTATCCTCCTGCTTAGGCTCCTGAGTAACTTGGATTAAAGGTGTGTACTGTCACACCTGGCTTTAACAAGAGCTTTTTATGTTTTATAATTCTGTGGTTGAGATGATCTTATCTAGGTAACACAGAATTTTAAATTCATTTCCTGACTATGAAAGTATTGTGATTAGGGGGAATTGTATGATCATCACAATATTTAGTCTTATTTCCTTCTAAGCTTCTATTTGCATGTTTTTTCACACATCTAATCTCCTAGTGTGACCTTGGGCAATATAGCTAAATTTTCCATAATTCAGTTTTCCTATCTGTAAAATTACAATAAATATGCTTTCTACTTTATATGTTTTGAGAAGTAAATTGAAGCATATAAAGAGTTCAGAACAGTACCAGGCACATAGTAAGTGCTATGTAAAATCAACTATCTGTAATATTAGGTTTATGATTAATATTTTACAAGTTGCTTATACTAGAATGACAACTGTACCTATTAAATTATCAGTTTTCACAAACTAGTAAAATAATAAGGTTTTCTACTTAATAAGATATATTTGGGGAGTGCCTAGATAACTACCACATTTTAATTTATAGAGAAATCTGAAAACTGTGCGTGGTGGTACACAACTGTAATCCTAGCCATTCAGGAGGCTGAGGCAGGAGGATTCCAAGTTTGAGGCCAGTCTCAGCAACTTAGTGAGACCTTGTCTCTAAATAAATAAATAAGGGCTGGGGATGTAGCTCAGGGGTACAGTGTCCCTGGGTTCAATCCATAGGACCAAAAAAAATGGGGGTGGAACCTGATAGAACATAAAATATTTTTTACATTGTGGAAGTTGTCTTTATAAATCAGTGTTGCTATCCTTTGTTAATTGTTGGGGTGTGGGGGGATTAGATTTCAGAAGCAGAAAAAGACCTTCTTTTCAAGCAGTTGAGTGGTAGAATACAACTTCTAAATAAATTACGCCAGGAAACTCTGGATCTAGAAATGCATATGGAAAAGCAGCGACAAGAAATTGCTGAAAAGGAGAAGGAGATCAAGGACCTGCAAATAGCCATAGATACCCTGGATTCCAAAGACCCAAAACATGTAAGTAAATTAAGAAATTTAGACTTGTTCTATGGACATTTGAATATTATTCTCTCTAGATAGTACTTGTCTCACTATTTTTAGCAGTAAAGTCCTTTCTGCATGTCTCTTTTTGGTTTGATGTATAATTTAAGTGATGTGCATATATGTATGTATAATTTATATACACTGTATGTATGTATGTGTCATATATATTTATACATATACATAAATACATGTGTATATACATAGGGAATGTGTGAATGAGTTCAGAACAAAACTAGTCTTCAAGAAAGTACCTTTCAGTAAATGACAGCCGCAGAGTACACTTAACAGTTTCGTTTTATTTCAGAACTAAAGAAACTTGCTCCAAGATGCTCTCCAAACTTAACTCCTTCTCTTTCCTTGCTGAAGGGGGTCAAAGTTCTTTTTCTACCTCTTTAATCCTTTATGCAAATATTCTGCTAAAGCTTTTTTGTTGTTTTAATATTTTTTTGTCCTTAAAAAGAAACTTTTCTCAGGAGTATGTCTTCCTAAGATGTGGTCAGATGTGGTCAGGTGACGACTGTTAGGTTCAGGCTCAAGTCTTTCTTTCAGTTCTCTGAGAAATCTTACTAATGGCTTGTATGTGAACTAGTATTCCTAAAATAAGTGAAAGTATTTCCTAAACATTTTCCTGACATATTTTGAATAGTAAGGATATCTTTTTAAAAAACCTTAAGATATTTCAATTAACTGTTATCACAGAATCTAACATGCAATTGTAATTGCTTTAAGTACTTGACAGGTTATGTAATATTCTTTGAAATGTTTTAGTAAACTATTATGCCATATTTGTACATGCACATAATGTAATTTGATCAATCTCATTCCCCAGTACTTTCCCTTTCCTCCCCCCCCTTTCACTTGCTCTACTAATCTCCCTTCTATTATCATTATTTTAATTTAGTGCATTATGATTATATATACAATCAAGTGGGATTCATTGTAATATATTTGTAGATGGACATAGCATAATTTGGTACATTTTGTACCCCAGTATTTTCCCATGCCCTCTCTTCCTCCCTCCTCCCTATCTACTCTATTACCTCTCTTCTATTCTGTGAGATACCTTTGTTTTGTTCCTTTTTTCTCTCTCTCTAGCTTCCACATTTATGAAGTCTTTTCTAATAAAATCCTGAGACTTTATTAAAATTGAAATCAAAATTAATCTTATTATTGGGGCTGGGGATGTGCCTCAAGCGGTAGCGTGCTCGCCTGGCATGCTGGCATGCGTGCGGCCCGGGTTCGATCCTCAGCACCCCATACCAACAAAGATGTTGTGTCCGCCAAGAACTAAAAAATAAATATTAAAAATTCTCTCTCTCTCTCTCTCTCTCTCTCTCTCTCTCTCTCTCTCTCTCCTCTCTCACTCTCTCTTTTAAAAAATTAATCTTATTTTAAAGAATTTTTATTAGATGAAAAATTGCTTATTTAAAGTTCTGCATGTGTAATGAGGTTGGTAATATCTTATTGCATTTATTTGTTTTAGAAAGCTACCATCTAAGTAAGTTTATCTGTGTCTCTAGGGACCAGCCCTCTGTTTATGAATGTTTGCCTTCTGGGGGGTAGGAAGGAACAGCCCACAGGCTCATGTGCTGCCCCTTCCAGTTCTATAATCTGAGTCTAATTAAAACCCAGGTTGTGTGTTTGGCAGATGGAGAGTTTAATTTTCACTGAATCTCTGTAAAGAATTACATATAGAAAGGGGCACAGTGAGACATAGGAATGTTGTCCAAGTTTTGAATGTAGCCAGAATCAGTCTGTGCTAGTAGGGGTGGAACATACAAACCAGGTTTAAGTTTCCCATTTGGTTTTGTTTAAAACTACTAAAAGTTAGTTCTTAGTTCTTGGTCCCCACAGCAGAGGGCATCTCTTTTTAATTTGTTCACCTAGAAGGAGTATCTTTTTCTAATTTACTTGAAGTTGCTACACATATTGGCTAGTGGTAGGCACCCCTTTTAGGCTACAAAATGTGAGCGATTTAGCAAAAGAGAAAGAATCAAGAGTGTGATTTATGTATATTTTTCTTTAGACTTAGATAGACTTTTATTTAATTGACCTATATTATCTAGTTAGATAAAAGTATCTTTCTGAATAGTAAATAGAATTTGAAAGTAAAAGTTGGACTGTAATTAAAGATATTATAGAAAACAAACATATTAAGCACCCACATGTCTTGCATTGTGCCAGTATTTTGCATATGCTGCAAACCCTTTTTTTTTTTTTTTAAATCATCCCATCCATGTCAGGTTTGTGTGTGTGTTTGTTTGTTTGTTTGTTTGTTTTTTCCCCTTCAATTTGGAGAGAATGAAAATGTGATTTGGAAAGTAAGTGATTTGCCCCCAAATCACCCTTTTAGGAAGAGGTAGAGTCCTTACTTATGCCAACTCCTCACAAAGGGATTAGAGATGTAAAGAAATTAATTATTTTAAAATTAACTCGGTGGGCTCAGTGGTAGAGCGCTTGCCCAGCATTCTTGAGGCCCTGGTTCAATCCTCAGCACTCCCCCGCCCCCCTCAAAAAGGGAGCATTCTAACATTAATTCAGAACTGTCTAGTCAGGTTTTAAATATATATATTAATTAAACTAAGTTTCAAATCAGGTCACATTTTAGTTATTCGTAGCTAAAAGCAAAATATCACATTAGCAAATATGATTAAGAAGATTGGTTGATCTCTTCTGTCGGGAAATGTCCGATGGAAGCAAAAGGTAGCAGTTCTCTGGAGGGAATTCCATTGTGGCGATCTCTGCGATCTCTGTGGCGTTGGGGCGTGATTGGCCCTGGGGAGCTTCCTGTGTTATGATTTAAAGCTAGGAGGGTGGGGCCTGCCAGCAGAGGCTCTAGTGACTGGACAGGCTGAGCTGCCACTCACTTTTGGCCAGGAATGTGGTTTGAGGCGCTGGGAAGTTACTGAGGTTCGTGAAACTTGCAAAAATGTGGCTGTCAGAGAGGGAAGTGCACATGAGTTTGAAGATAGCGTTAGAAAGCGTTCCGCCCAGTTTCTCTGTGCTCAACGGCTCAGTTTTAACAGGACAAATTCTAAATTAAGGTACGGATCATTTTCTCTCTGTGAGTACAAAGGATTTAGAGGAGGAGGAGGAGTCAGATGTAAGTTCCTGTTTTTACAATAACTCTTCTGTGAGCTCCATGGGGGTGAACATTGCAGGATCTACTGTTGCTCCATGTGTTTTATGCACATGGTATTTTGAACCAAATTTTTGTCCTGCATATGAAGTGGTTTCAGTGGACTTTTAAATGGTGAATTTTAAAGACTTACTCTTTTAGATATGAGTGCAATTTTTTTTTTCCTTGAGCCATACAAATTCATAGGTAGGATGTAAGCTGATATCTGCAGTTAACCTTTTCAGAACGATTTCAGATGGGTATTTTGGGAATGTGAGGAAAGACAAGATTTGAAAATTCCAAGTTTTACCAGTAATAAAATAAAAACCTCCCAGTCAAGTTGCCACTTTGTTCTTCAAAAAATGAAGAGACATTTCTTTCAAGTATTTGGGGGAAGCAGATTCCTAAAATTGAGAAGTGTTCTTTTTTGATCTAATGGGTTGTTCGTTGTTCAGACTCTGATACAGGTTTCTCTCCTGATAGCTTTTTCATTAGGTGCTGTGTTCCTCTGATCTTGTGGAGGCAAATTTAGAGTCATGGGGCTGGGGGTGGGGTAAGTGGGAAGGCAAAAGTTCTCTGGGGAATTGTTTCCATATGAACAGTTGCCTAAGGAGACACGGACAAGTCATTTGATGGATCTGAGATTCATTTTTCTTATTTGTGAAATTAAAGGTTTGAAAAGATCGGTAGTTCTCAATCCCCCCCACCCCCAGCACATCTGAGAAATAATACAATCCACTCGGTTAACATTGGCTCTCCAATGTGGAGAGGGTGTGTGTGTGTGTGTGTGTGTGTGTGTGTGTGTGTGTAAGATGTTTTTTCCACCAGAGGCCTATGTGGTGATAGAGGCGTGTGTCTTCCCAATGTCTTTGAGGTCCCTCCCAGTTCCCAGATTATTGAATCTAAAAGCAAAATGTTTGTTTTCAGAACAAATTGAAAATAAACTTGAATCCCAAGTAAGTGTTTATTTATCTCATATCTTTATTTTCCCTAAGAAACTTTAAGGTACATTTGAATATAGGGTTTTATTTTGTTTTGTTTTGAGGTTAAAAAAGGCATTACTTTATAGAATTTATATCAGAATTTTCTAAATATTAAAACAACTCATGAATAAAGAAACAATATTTTCTGTAATCTTTCCATCCAAATATAATTCCTTTTAACATTTTGGAAGGTACTTTTAAGTCTTTTTCTATAAACATAATGTATTTCAATATAATAAATTAACTGTCTGGAAATTCTTTTTTAAGACACCTTTATTGCCCAATAGATAATACTGAACTTGGCTATGTTACCTTCTAGCTGTGTGCTTGGAAAAGTCATCTATCCTCCCTGATCCTCAGTTTTCTTATCTATAGAACAAATATGATTCCCAATCAAGTTATGCTGAAATTTAAATGAAAACTGTTCACATGAAAGCAGTACAGGGCCTGACACAAAATAAATGCAAATCACTATATTTTCTAGTCTTCCTTTAAAAATGTTTTTAAGGATTATTATTTTTTAAAGCCTTAAGAATTTTTTTTTCAATTCAGTCCCATATGAAGGCTCAGAAAAGGGGTAAAGAACAACAGCTTGACATTATGAACAAGCACTACAAACAGCTTGAAAGCCGTTTGGATGAAATACTTTCTAGAATTGCTAAGGAGACTGAAGAGATTAAGGACCTTGAAGAGCAACTTACTGAAGGTGAGAATTTAAGGTTGATGTAAGGTCAGTCAGTTTCAATATTAAAAGAACGATGATATGCAGACACATTAATCTAGATATTAGCTTAGTTCAGCTTTTGGTGCTAGTAATTGATAGGGAAATGTTTACAGGGTACCCAAAAGTGTTTAGAAAAAAATTTTAAATTTTGCTTTAGTATGTTTTGTTGCATTACTGCCTAGTGAGTCAGGTCAGTCAACTCAGTGAGCCAAAAGTCAGTAGACGATGACAATAAGTGCTTCCATGTGATTGTCTTCTATGGCATAAAACCCTTTCAGGAGCAAAGAGTCTTCTGTCATCTGGAAAGTCAGCGTCTCAGTATAGGAAGAGCATAGGAAGAACTTTAGGGTCTACTTTTGCAACATTAATTTAAATTGTGGCATTCCCATAATAGTGGAAAAGGAGGACAATAGGAACCTGGGCTCAGCTTAAAAAACAGCATGGTCCTTGTTTTGCTACTATCAACTGTGTCATCTTAGACATTTCTCTCTTGATCATGAGTTGTTGAGAGAATTAAGAGAGTGTTCAGAAAGTGGTGACATAGTGGGTATCCAGTGTATACTGTGATTTTTTTATTTGTTTGTTTTTTTGTTTTTGAGTCTTTAGGTTACGTGTTTATACTGCCAGTCTTCGAATAGTATATAGTCTTGTATATTGAGTGATTTTGTTTTGTGTTTTCAGCAACAAGAACTCAGTTTTAGTGCATATTTTTATCATTTTTATTTAGAAATTATTTAAACATTTTGCAGCATGAATCAGGCATTTTGTCAACATTTCCCACAAAATATACTCTTTTTATCCTGTACCTGCTTAATATTTCTGTACTGTGAATAATAAGAAGAAAAGTATCATTGCATCCTGAGAAAGAAAAGTAAGATAGGATATAATTAGAAGGTTAGAATTTCACTCTTGGTTTGCAACAAATCACTGAGTAGAAAAAGCAGTACTTTTTTTTTTATTAACTTTTTAGGGTTTTTTTTTAGGTGGACACAATATCTTTATTTTTTATTTTAATGTGGTGCTGAGGATCGAACCCAGTGCCTCACACATGCCAGGCGTTACCACTTGAGCCACATCCCCAACCCCAAAAGCAGTACTTTTAAAATATACATTATTAACCTTTTTCCATCTTGCTCAGGCCAGATAGCAGCAAATGAAGCTCTGAAGAAGGATTTAGAAGGTGTCATCAGTGGATTGCAGGAATATCTGGGAACCATCAAAGACCAGGCAACTCAAGCCCAAAATGAATGTAGAAAGCTACAGGATGAGAAAGAGACATTGCTACAGAGGTTGACTGAAGTCAAGCAGGAGAGGGATGAACTGGAAATAGTTGCTATGGATGCAGAAAATATGAGGAAGGTATGATTTGTTTCTTCCTTCCTGTTTTCCTTAACTTCAGAAGTAGATGATGTTCAAATTAAGTTAGTTGAAGAAGTTAAAAATGGTAGTTATAAATAGCAAAAAGTAATAGTGTTTATTTAATGATTTTTTTTTATAAATTGAAACCCATAAACCAGTTTAATAAATAAAACATTGCAGATAAATTTAAAAACCTCTATGTACTCCCTTCCAAAGGTAACAAAATCCTGAATATTATTATTTCCCTGCATCTCTGTTCTTTTATTATATATGTAAACATTTATTTGTGAATTTAAATATTTAAATGAAAGGTCAGTGTACTTATTCTTTGGCATTTCCTTTCATTTATGTTTTTGAGAATTATGCACAATGATAGTTGCAGCTCTATTTTTATTAATGTGTGTAGCATCCCATTGTGTATACATAATTATTATTTATTCATTGTCTTTTTGGGGGACACTTGGGTATTATTCAGCCTTTTGCTATTACAGACAATGCTGACATTCTTAAACACATCTTGACCCTGGGGACTGCTGGAATTGGGATAAAAATCTTTAAAAGCCCATATGTAAAAGTCTTGGCCACCAGCCTGTGGAGTTGTTGGGAGGTAGTGGAACCTTTAGGAGGTGTGGCCTAGTGGAAGAAAGTAAGGTCATTGGAGTCATAGCCTTGAAGAATATATGAAGACACCAGTCTCTCTCTCTCTCTCTCTCTCTCTCTCTCTCTCTCTCTCTCTCTCTCTCTCTGTTTTCTTCTTGGCCTCAATGAGGTGAATAGGCCTCTTCCGCCATGCATTCCCATTATGATGTCTTGTGCCACAACGGGTCCAGGTGACCATGGAATGAAACCATGAACCAAAATAAATATTTTCTCCTTTTAAGTTGATTATCTCAGGTATTTTCTCATAGTAAGGGAAGTCTGGCTAACATGAGAACTGTGATCAGAAGTGGATCAGAGAGAACGTGCATCTTTAATTAACTTCACTAAATATTGTCAAATTACTGTCCATAGTGATTCTGTCAAGTCTACTACCACCAACAGTGTGAGGCTTTTATTTTTTAAGCTTTAATGAGTTATTTTGTTCTTATTTTTCATTCACTCAGCAATTAATATTTTGCCCCATTTGCTTTATCTCCATGTAATTTTACATGATTTTATGTATATTTTAAATAGATATTTTTCATAGACCATTTGAGAATTCATCTGCCTTTGCCCCTTATATTTCAGCCTGTGTTTCCTAAAACACTTTTTTCAAAGTAAAAACAGAATAACTCTTAGAGTCAGAAAATGTAATATTTTGTCAAACTTCATGTTTGCCACTCTGCTGAGTTTTAAATGATACCTCCCTCCCAGTCTTTGTGTTAAGAAATTTTTTTACACATACAGGAAAGTTGAAGTGGCTTATCTGTGAGCCATTTAGATTTAATAAATATTTTGCTGAATTTATTTTCTGTCTCATAGATAACATACATTTTTCTTTCCTGATCATTAGAAATTTGTAGATATAAGATCACCCTTTCATCATACATCTCTTAAAATGATTATTAAAATGTAGATTATTTCTACATCACTGTAGTACCATGATTACACCTAGGAAAGCTAGCAGTAATTCCCTAATGTCGTCAGAGACCTGAACCACATTCCAGTTTTTCCAATTATCCTAATATTTTTATAGCATGTGCGCATGTGGACATGTGTATAGAGGGTGAATGTTTGTGAGAATTAAAGTGAATAGTGCTGTAGATTTTCACACACTCTGGATTTGCCTGATTATTTCTTGTGGTTTGTTTAATTTGTTCCTTTATACTCCATATAAAATAGTATCTTATTTTAACCACATTTTCCTTGATTACCGGAGAAGTTGAGCATATATTTGTTTATTTGCCATTCAGGGTTCTTCTTCAGTGAACTCCCTATTCATATTCTTTGCCTTTTGTTGTTGTTATTGTTGGATTGTCTTTCCTTAATGACTTATAGGAATTATTTTTTCTGGCTATTAGTCCTTTGTTGATTATATGTGGTATCTGAATTCCACACAAGAAACCCAAGTGATTGAGATAGACCCAGTGGTCTTTGCCCACTGAGAAATTTTTCTGTAAAAGTTCTTATCACAGGATTCTCCTCTTTAATCTGGAATGGTTCTATCTAATTCTTCAAGATTCCAAATAGGTGAAAACTGTAAGATTTAATTTCAAAAAACAAACTAAAGTGAATTAGAACTATAGTATGCTAACCAATATGTATTTATATTTTTATTAGCACACATTTAACTTATTCTCTCATCCTTAATATTAGAGAGTGCCAATCCCATTTTCTTCAGTGAAAATACTGTGATTTAATAGGAAGAGCTGTGGGCTTTGGAGTGAGAGGTCTAGGTCATATCTTGATTTCATCCTTTTTCTAGCTATACCTCATTATGCAATTTATTGAGATGTTCATTTTTCAATTCTTCATCTGTAAAACTTTAAGTTGCCTTACATAGTTATTTTGAAGATACAATAAAATAAATGTGAAAATATTTAATCCAATTTCTGATAGAAAATAGGCCTTAAATTTTACCCTCTTTATTTTTTTCTGTCCTATCTTTTTTTGTATGTTTTCAGATTCTTTTAAAGGATCACACAACTGGTTACTTTGGAAGCAATGGGTTGGTAGCTTCCTGACTTTTCTGATTACATTTAGTCAGGGTTCTGTTCTCCAATTAGGCTGCACAGCCTGAGGCTTCATCATGCTGTTATCAGTCAGGCAGCAACAGCTGGCTAGCCTCAGTTTACAGTGCACAAGTTACTTATAATGACTTGCAGATGCTTAAGTAACACAGTGAGGGTTCCACAGTTAAACACACTGAATCTTTTCAGGAGCTTGCAGAGCTAGAAAGTGCCCTCCAGGAACAGCATGAAGTGAATGCATCCTTGCAGCAGACTCAAGGAGATCTCAGTGCCTATGAAGCTGAGCTGGAGGCTCAGCTAAAACTAAGAGATGCTGAAGCCAACCAGCTCAGGGAAGAGTTGGAAAAACTCTCAAGGCTTACTCAGGTAAGTAAGAGCCATGTGCCAATCAGAAACGAAGTTTTAAAAACCAGGGCCTTAAGATACCACCTTAAGGTGGCACAACACCTGTAATCACAGCAGCTCGGGAGGCTGAGGCAGGAGGATCACAAGTTCAAAGGCAGCCTCAGCAACTTAGTGAGGCCCTAAGCAACTTAGTAAGACCCTGTTTCAAAATAAAAAAAGGGATGGGGATAGTTAAGTGCCCCTGGGTTCAATCCCTGGTGCCACCACCCAAAAAAAAGGGAAAAAAAAATCATCCTTCCTTTCTTTTATTTTAAGATTAAACGCTTTGTAATGCATGTATATAGAGTGACAGGAAGATCACATTTTCCAAGTCAGACATTCTGAGTTCAAATACTAGCCCTGTGTGACCCTGGCAAATTACTTCATGGCTCTGAGCCTCCCAGCCTCTTATTATTCTGTGAAATGGCAAACAGTGAGGTTAAAGGAGATAATAGACATGCAAGCACCTGGTAGTTGATGTTCAATAAATTCTGTTTTTTATTTCTCAGAATAGCTTTAAGGGATTTCTTTTAAGTTGCTGTTAAATTTTACTTTACTGTTTCCTTTTATGGTTGGTTGAAAGAGTGACTAGTTTATTATACTTGAAAATTAGAATGAACATTATCATCCAATAAATATCTATTGATTGTCCGTTGAGGTCCAGGTGCTTTGGATGCTCTAGGGAACATCACAGACATAGTCACAGATGAAGCAGGTGTAGGAGAAAGAAAAGGACAGTGTTCTGTGACAGAGAAAGGGATAGTCATGGAAGAGTACCCTATAGCAATGATGTTTCGGCTGAGGATTGAAGAATGAGCAGGATGTGGCCAGGAAGAGAGGCAGGGGTGAGTGTTCTAGACAGAGGAGCAAGGAGAGAGAACACAGTGCATATGAAGTGCTCAAAGTATCCTTGTAGGTACGAGGAGAGAAGAGTGAGGAAAGAGAGTGAGAAAGAAGCCCAGAAAGAATGGCTGAGCCCAGCTGTAGTATATTCTTTGTTAGATTGAATATACAATTTTATTTAGGTTGGTAACAAAATGGCTGCATTTTCCTACAGGAAAGACCACCTTTATCTTCTCCCTGCTAAAAATCCAGGTTCTGAACTCTACTTTGATTTTCCTAGAACCTATGCTTAGTCAAGGCCTTTTTTTCATAAGTATGATGATCACCTGTTTAGATTGTTTGTCTCTCCTCAGCTAGACTCCTAACTTAGAGAATGCCCAAACTACTTGTTTCTGTTCCCTCAGAACAGAAATTAAACTGGCACATGAGAAAGGTCAGTATGTGCACATTGGATGAACATGAAATAAGATAGTATGAATGTAAAAAATGTGTGTAAAAGAACATTGGTATGATTAGAAGGGGAGCTAAGAGTAGGTCTGGTTTATTATAGTAGTTACTTTATTGTATTTCCTTACTCATCAGATACCAATCACTTGGCATTTGTCAGGGTTATACAAAGAGCACGAAGTTTTATAAAACTATAGTTGACAGATGAGAGTCATAGAAAACAAGAGGTTGGGGAAAACAATGAAAATAACAGTAAATACATATTTTTAATAAAAGTAAATAAAATTTCCAAATGGTATCCTTTAAAATTCTTTCCTTTTTTTTAAGACAGCCCTTACTAGTTTCAATTTACGTATATATATATACACATGTATGTATATGTGTATATACGTGTGTGTGTGTGTGTGTATTCCTTTGTACTTTCATTGTCTTTTTTTTTTTTTTTCTCCTAATTCTTGATAAAAAGGTTACAAGAGCCTGGCCTTTTTACTGATCACTTGGTACTGAAAGAGATACTCCTCCTCTTAGATCTAGGATTGCCAAGATTGGTCTTCACATCATACTTTGAGAATATGGAACATAATCTGCAGATCTACAGATCTCTGATTGGTACACTTAAGTTACATGAAATCACTTATCAAGCTTGTTCAATGCAGATTCCTGGATTCCACCATAGAGATTTTAATCTATCAGTCCAGGATGGGTTCTGGGCATCTGCATTTTTATAGATACACCAAGGGATTTTGATACTTGTATTTGAGGACATAGTTTGCTTTTGAAATTAGATGTTTGGGGCCACCTGAAATATTATGATTTGATATATTCGGCTCTAGCTGATCCTGAAATTAACTCCTTTAAGAATTAATAGTTTAGGGCTGAGGTTGTGGCTCAGTGGTAGAGCACTCACCTAGCATGTGAGAGGCCCTGGGTTTGATCCTTACCACAATATGAAAAAATAAATAGAGGTATTCTGTCCAACTACAACTAAAAAATATCATGCACCATGATCAAGTGGGATTCATCCCCGGGATGCAAGGTTGGTTCAACTTATGGAAATCAATAAATGTAATTCACCACATCAATAGACTTAAAGATAAGAACTATATGATCATCTCGATAGATGCAGAAAAAGCATTCGACAAAATACAGCACCGCTTTATGTTCAAAACACTAGAAAAACTAGGGATAACAGGAACTTACCTCAACATTGTAAAAGCTATCTATGCTAAGCCTCAGGCCAGCATCATCCTAAACGGAGAAAAATTAAAGGCACTCCCTCTAAAATCTGGAACAAGACAGGGATGCCCTCTCTCACCACTTCTATTCAACATAGTTCTTGAAGCACTGGCCAGAGCAATTAGACGAAAGAAATTAAAGGAATAACTATAGGAAAAGAAGAGTTTAAAGTAGCACTATTTGCTAATGATATGATTCTATATCAGAAGACCCAAAGGCTCTACCAAGAAATCTAGAACTAGTAAATTAATTCAGCATAGTGGCAGGATATAAAATCAGCACCCATAAATCAAAGGCATTTCTGTATATCAGTGACAAATCCTCTGAAATAATGAGGAAAACTACCCCATTCACAATATCCTCAAAAAAAATAAATAAATAAAATACTTGGGAATCAACAAAAGAGGTGAAAGATCTATACAATGAAAACTATAGAACCCTAAAGAGAGAAATAGAAGACCTTAGAAGATGGAAAGATATACCTTGCTCATGAATAGGCAGAATTAATATTATTAAAATGGCCATATTACCAAAAACACTTTACAGACTCAATGTGATCCAATCAAAATCCCCTTGGCATTCCTCACAGAAATAGAAAAAGCAATTATGAAATTCATCTGGAAAAATAAGAGACCCAGAATAGCTAAAGCAATTCTAAGCAGGAAGAGTGAAACAGGTGGTATTGCTATACCAGATCTTAAACTATACTACAGAACAATAGTAACAAAAACAGCATGATACTGGCACCAAAACAGGCTGGTAGACCAGTGGTACAGAATAGAGGACACAGAGACTAACCCAGAAAATTACAACTACCTTATATTAGACAAAGGTGCTAAAAGCATACAATGGAGAAAGGATAGCATCTTCAACAAATGGTGCTGGGAGAACTAGAAATCCATATGCAATAAAATGAAATTGTACCCCTATCTCTCACCATGCACAAAAGTTAACTCAAAATGGATCAAGGATCTAGGAATCAAACCAGAGACTCTGCGCCTAGTAGAAGAAAAAGTTGGCCCTAATTTCTATCATGTGGGGTTAGGCCCCAATTTCCTTAATAAGACACCTATAGCACAAGAATTAAAACCAAGAATCAACAAATGGGACAAATTCAAACTAAAAAGTTTTTTCTCAGCAAGAGAAATAATAAGTGAGGTGAATAGGGAGCCTACATCCTGGGAACAATTTTTTACCCCTCACATATCAGATAGAGCTCTAATTTCTAGGGTATACAAAGAACTCAAAAAGCTAAACACCAAAAAAACAAATAACCCAATCAACAAATGGGCCAAGGACCCGAACAGACACTTCTCAGAAGAGGATATACAATCAATCAACAAATACACAAAAAAATGCTCACCATCTCTAGCAATCAGAGAAATGCAAATTAAAACCACTCTAAGATACCATCTCACTCCAGTAAGAATGGCAGCCATTATGAAGTCAAACAACAAGTGCTGTCGAGGATGTGGGGAAAAAGGTACACTTGTACATTGCTGGTGGGACTGCAAATTGGTGCAGCCAATTTGGAAAGCAGTGTGGAAATTCCTTGGAAAGCTGGGAATGGAACCACCATTTGACCCAGCTATCCCTCTTTTCGGTCTATACCCAAAGGACCTAAAAACAGCATGCTACAAGGACACAGCCACATCAGTGTTTATAGCAGCACAGTTCACCATAGCTAGACTGTGGAGCCAACCTAGATGCCCTTCAGTGGATGAATGGATTAAAAAATGTGGCATTTATACACAATGGAATATTACTCAGCACTAAAAAATAACAAGATCATGGCATTTTCAGGGAAATGGATGGCATTAGAGCAGATTATGCTAAGTTAGCCAATTCCAAAAAAAACAAATGCCGAATGTCTTCTCTGATATAAGGGGGGTGACTCAAAATGGGGTAGGGAGGAAGAGCATGGGAAGAAGATTACCTCTGGAAAGGGAAGAGAGGTGGGAGGGAAAGGGATCGAGAAGGGGAACTGCACAGAAGATAGGAGGAGACCCTCATCGTTATACAGAATACATGTGAATAGGGAGAAAAAAAAAGAATAGCGTCACCATAGATGGGGTAGAGAGAAGGGAGGGGAGGGGAGGGGAGGGAATGGGGGAAAAGGAAGGATAGTAGAATGAAATAGACATTATTATTACTGTGTGTATATTATGTGACTGCATGACCAATATGATTTTGCAACCTGTACACTCAGAAAAATGAGAAATTATATCCCATCTGATTCAAATGTATGATATATCAAGGTCATTGAACTGATGTGTGTAACTAATTAAAACAAATAAAAATTTTAAAAAAATTTTTTAAAGAATTAATTGTTTAAAAGACTTGCAGTAAATTATTGTGGGTTTTTAATTTTCAGAGTACAAATTAAACTTATTAAAATATAGCTAGAAAGGGCTTGTGTCTGTATGTGTATTTATGCCTTTTTGGATCATAAATTGTTGCTATTTTACACTTTTATATCGTTGCTTCCTATAACATCAGTTAGAACAATCAACACTTCAAGCAGAACTTGAGAAGGAAAGACAATCTCTCAAGAATGCCCTTGGAAAAGCCCATTTCTCAGAAGAAAAGGAACGAGAGAACAGTGAACTTCGCACACAGCTTAAGCAGCTGCAGGTATAGATTTATTGCTTTGGAATGTATTTGTACATGGGGCATCCAAAGGTGATATCTTTAGTCAGGCATTTAACAACAACCTTTATAACATGTAATAAGCAACTCAAATTATTATTTTTTAAAATTCTGGGCAGGCAGTACTATAGCCCCTGTTCCCTTATGACCATGGTTTTAAGATTATTAATATGAATATTCCCTACATTGTTAATGATGATGTGAAGAGATGGAAACAATGTCAATAGGAAACAATGTACTGTGTGAATTCATGGAGGAAATCAGTACTTTTGTATTTCTCTGAGAAGCTGATTTGTCACCAGACTGAGCTAAAATAATTAGATTTGTGCATTCCTCTTCAGCTGAAATCTTTGTAATTATCCATGAATTTAACTAGAGTGGGTTGCAGTAGAATTTCTTAATTATAAACAGTTTTCACAATCCTCAGGATGCTATTAAAAATATAATGATTTTACTTTTGTGAAGAATATATTACAGAATATTTTTATAGCTCTTCTCAAAATAATCTGCCCAAAAAACTGCAGTTGGACAGGATTTTCTTGATAATTAAACTCTACCAAAGAAGACAGATGTCTCAGCAAAAAGTACCTGAACCAGCAGGCAGATCTTCAGATCTGTGAGAGTAGGATTATGTGGCTGACTAGAGGGCAGCTATTTACCATTTGGAATAAAGGGAGGGAGAAGGGGAATTGCACGGAAGATAGAAGGAGACCCTCATCGTTACACAAAATACATGTATGAAGATGTGAGGAAAAAAAGAGAGAGAGAGAATAGCATCACCATAGATGGATAGAGAGAAGTTATGGGAGGGGAGGGGAGGGGATGGGGGGAAAGGACTTGGTATGGGGGAAGACTTCCAAAACACAGTGCAGGGAGGATTCTAATAAATTAAGACTATGCTCATGCAAATTTTCTCTTTTCAAAACCTCATACATGTTTTTCCTCAAAGTTTAAGGAAATCTGATAATGTAGAATTTTAAATTTTTACTGCTATCAGTTTAACTTCTGAAGCAAATACTATAAAAGATGTACAAGTTTTCCATTCTTATGTGAGAGGTGTGTGTGTAGTGAGTTTGTGTGTGTTAGTTGTCACTGGATTATTAGTGTTTATTTTTACTATGGGAATTTTGAAATAATCTAAAAAACACAGAGAATAGTCTTATGATCCTTTATTTGTCCGTGATCCAGTTTAAACAATTGTCTGTTCATTGTTCATTTAGTCCATCTCTTTTTGGCCAGGATATTTTTTAAAAAATCTCATACATCTTTGTTTCACCTATAAATACTTCAGTATATATCTCTTACAGGAAAGTACTAAAATATTCTTTGGGGGCCTTCTCCAAGGTAGAAGCTAAAATTAGCTTTCCAAAAGACTGGCCATGCCATAGGACTACCTTAATTAGAGCCAGGTCCTTGGTCACTTGGCCTACTAACCTCCCAATATAAAGAGCACAAGTTCACTCACTCTACATTTGTTTTTCTCAAATCATTTTGTTACAAAGGACTGAAAACTGTTCATGTAAGCTCAAGAAAGGAGACAGCTTGCTGGGAACCAGAGGGTTCTATTAGTTTTTTAGGGGCTACATGACTCCCTCATTTTTCCTTCCCAGTTTCTCTGGGAATTGTATTTGGCCCAGCATGGACTCCAGCTCTGAGTGAACATATCTTTTCAGGCTCAGCACTTATTTGGACTTGCTATACTGAATCTTGGTTCAGCTTCCCAGAAGCTATTTTCTCACTAGTCTGGCTAGCCTTGTCACATCATCTGTGGCCAGGATTATATAATGCAGATGTTCCTTGGTTTATAATAGGGTTTTGTAAGTTGAAAATACCATTAAGTTGAGTAGGGCACATCTGTAATTTAAGCATCTTAGGAGGTTGAGACAGGAGGATTGCAAGTTCAAAGCCAGCCCCCACAATTTAGCAAGACCCTCAGCAATTTAGCAAGACCCTGTCTCAAAAAATAAAAAGGACTGGGGATGTGGCTCACTGTTTAGGGGCCCTGAGGTTCAATCCCTTGTACCAAAAAAATAAAAAAGAAAAGAAAAAGAAATACTATTAAGTTGAAAAATGCTTTTAATATTCCTAATCTGATGAATAGCATAGCATAGCTTAGCCTACATTAAACAAACTTAGAGTACTCCCTTAGCCTGAAGTCAGGCAAAGTCATCTTAGCACAAAGCCAATTTTATGGTAAATGAATATCTCATGTAACTTATTGGAAATATGATGGGATACAAAAACTACAAAACAAAATCTGAAAAACACTGGCCACACAATACACTGTAGAGAATGGGTTGTTGCACCATCACAAGGGAACATCATAACACATATTATCTGCCTGGAAAAAAATCAAAATTCCAAGTACGGTTTCTTATTAAAGTAGGGAACTGTCTATGGTGTAAAAGAAAGGCTGCATCAGGGCACCTCGCAGGAACACTTTACAGGTGAAAGGACTCCAGATGGTACAGGCGTTTAAAACATGTTAATTGCAATTCTGAATTTTCCACTTTAGTTAACAGTGTTACGCTGAGTTTGAAGTAGGTTAGTCATCCAGTTATTAATACAAAAGAATACAATCAATGGTTTAGGATATGGAACTGTTTTGCTTTATAATTTAGGAAAATTAGCAACTTTTATTTGAAAGAGGCACTGTCTGAATTTAATTCCGTGATCTAGATATGTTGATTAATTTGTTAGTAGTGAAATGAAATATGCTATCATATAACAGACACTTCCCCTTGCATCCCGCTCCATAGGATGATAATAACCTCTTAAAACAGCAGCTTAAAGATTTCCAGAATCACCTTAACCATGTGGTTGATGGTTTGATTCATCCAGAAGAAGTGGCAGCTCGTGTGGATGAGCTAAGGAGAAAACTGAAATTAGGAGCTGGGGAAATGAGGTAAGGAGAAATCTAGACCTCGAAGAAAAGAGTGTGCCTCACAGCCTCAGAGTTGGAGTGTGAGTTTGAAAGATGAACTCATCTTCCTAGGTTCTGTTTATGGCCTGATTTCTTTTGCAAGGTTCTCCTTATGATGTTTCTGAGACTGAGATATGAGGTCATTTAATTCTAATTGTAATGATTATTATTTTTACATTTTAGAACTTTTAAAATTTTTTGGTACTTTTAATTTTAAGAACATTTAAAAATTTAAGACTCTTTTTAATAAAGAGTCTTTCATGAAAGACTTTCATTATATATGGTCAGGATTAGAACTGCATTATATAGTTTAAACAACAAATATAAAAAAAAACCTGATGGTTATTTCAAATATATGGACATTTATTCTCAGCCTGACATGAGCCTGTGTTTTCAGAGTGATTTCAATCTTTGGTAAAATGACAGCTTGCACTTGGCAAGTCTCAGTACATTTCTGTGGATTGCACAGCTCTTCCTATGTTAACTGCATGTTTTGCATGTAGCATCAAAAATGAAATGTCACATTTTTGTCATGTTGTTTCTTTTCTTACCAGAATCTATAGTTCTTCAGATGTGTTAGGGAAAAGTCTTGCTGATTTACAGAAAGAATTCAGTGAAATCCTTGCACATTCCCAATGGGAAAGAGAGGAAGCACAAGTTAGAGAAAGAAAACTTCAGGAAGAAATGGTTCTGCAGCAGGAAAAACTGGTGAATGGACAAGAGGAGTTCAGGCTAGCCTGTGAAAGAGCCCTTGAAGCACGAGTAAGAAGGGGCAGGAGGCAGCTGGAGGGTAGTGTTGGACAAATGCTAATGTTTTTGACCAAATTACAATGCTTCCTTTATATAAATTCAGCATAATTGTTGTTATTTTTACTCATAACAAATCTAGTTCAGTGTGACTAAAATTCAACCTGAATATAGTCTATTTGTGCCAGTTTTCCTTGTTTTGGAAGCAAGTGAGAGATGTTTTATGAGAGGCAAATAAGATCACATTGCTAGAGTACAGTGTGATGCCAGAATCTGGATTGAGGTTTTTGGTTTTGTTTTTGTTTTTTTTTAAACTAATGATATTGTGATAATAAAGCAAACATTCAAATGGATCCTAGAGAACGTTCAAGATAAAACCATCCCCAGTGAACTTTTTAGTACAAAATTTTGTTACATTCTATAGTAAAGAGAAAGATAATTCCGTAACAAGTTCTTATCTTGCTTAGACATATTTTGCTTAAAAATAATTCTTGAAATTTGATTTCTTTACAGATTAATTTTGATAAGCGACATCACAATGCAAGAATCCAACAGTTGGAGAACGAAATTCGGTATTTGCAAGAAAATCTAAAAAGTATGGAAGAAATCCAAGGCCTTACAGATCTCCAACTTCAGGAAGCTGATGAAGAGAAGGAGAGAATTCTGGCTCAACTCCAAGAATTAGAGAAAAAGGTGGGAAGGCTAGGAAAGTCAGACACATATGTACCTGTTACTCAGATCCTGCCCACTGGTGATCCAGTCACCTGACTAGTGTGATCCATAGTTTCTGGCTGGCATTGCTGGCACAGAGCTAAACCTGACCTAATAGAAACCTGGACGCATGTCATTGAATCAAAGATCTAAGACCAAGGCATCAAAGATAGATGAAAATGAAAATTAGGAATATAAGGACTAACTTTAGAGTCAGGTGATACTTAAATGATCATGGAATAAGTTTGCCTCCTTAGAAACCCCTTGACCAATTGGACACATCCATGGGAAATAACTTTTAAATTCCTCATCTTGCTTTCTAATACCCTGGCTTCTCTGATTGCTTTTTTCAAACAGCTGCTCCCATGGTCTCAACATGGAACTTGTTAAATCCAGAAATTGCACCCACTATTTTTGAAGACACAAGCTGAAGTGTCCCACCCTAATTGGAACTTCTTATCTTGCTGACACCTCCATGCCAACAACTTGTCAACCTTATTGAGCTTGTTGTTCATTAGCCCTACCTTTCTATCTCTTAATAGATGTGGTACAATCATAGAGTGATTGCATGGTCTGTGTAAGGCTGTGGGTTTGATCCATAGCACCTTTTCTGTCTTTACTTTCTCTTATCTAATTTAAATTCCACAGTATACCACTAAGCCCTTTTTTTTTATAAGGTACCCCCAAATCCTTTCCCCTTTTCTCCTGTCTCCTACTTTCTCTGGGCCTGCACCCATGCTAGGGATTCTGGAAGAAAGAAAATCCCCCATCCAGCATCGTCATATCATTATGATCTTAGGTTGACAGCCTCCGGTGGGCAGCATTCAGTAAGCGTCAGTAAGCTTGCTCTCCCACACTGCACGATCTCATGCCTTTTTACTCATTCCTGCTATCTGCCTTCTCCCAGCCTCAGTGACTGATTTACTGTATACATCACTGGGAACCTATTAGTTCTCAAATTCTGTTGAGTCCACCCCCAAAATACATCTGGAATATATGTGCTTTTTTCTTCTCTTATGTCACCACCCTTGTTTAGGCCTCATCTCTCTTATGGATAACTAGTGTGGCCATCTGACCACAGAGCAACCACTGTGCTCTTTCTAAAATGTGAATTGACTGTAGTCAGTCTCAAGCCTATGAGACCCTGAATGGTTTGCCTCTATAATTCTTCCCTTTTCTTATTATACTTCTCCTTTTGGTTCCTAATGCCAACTTCTGGGGGTTGGGGATGTGATACAATCATAGAGTGCTTGCCTGGTCTGTGTGAGGCTGTGGGTTTGATCCACAGCACCACAAAGCAACAACAACAATAAAAATAGCCAACTTCTTTCTTTACCAGTAAATGCCCAGAGCCTAATTCAGTGATTTTTGAAGACTGGTCCATCCATTTCTTGAATGAATGAAATTTATGATCACTGAGATTCTTAACTAAGAAAACTGATTCTTTAAAAAGTTTATGCCAATTTTGAGATTTTTAAATTTTATTTATATGTTTAGTAGATACTTATAGAGTGCTAACGTGTCAGGACTGTTCTGACATGGTGCATGCAGTGGAGAACAGTTTCTGAAGCTTACATTTTAATTCATTGCTACCAAAAGGTTCATCTAGTTAAGTAATTTTTTTTTTTAATTTTAGAAGAAACACGAAGATGCCAAATCTCAAGAGCAGTTTCTTGGTTTAGATAAAGAGTTGAAGAGTCTGAAGAAAGCTGTGGCTGCCTCTGATAAGCTAGCTACAGCCGAGCTCACCATTGCCAAAGACCAGTTGAAGTCCCTTCATGGCACTGTTATGAAAATTAACCAGGAGAGGGCAGAGGTTAGTTCACATAATCAGAACTATCTTATACCACTGCTGCTACTGCTGCAAAAAACATAGCAATTTTTATAGACTTTGGTGTTTGTCAACATGTATGAGGACAAAAGTTTTGAAGTTCTGTCACATAATCTGTCTTAACCTTAAATCTTGTGAATTTGTATGAAAATGTTACCTCATAGGGCTGTTAATGACTCCTGAGGTAATGTTTGTTACAGTACATTATAGGATACAGATACTAATGACAGTAAGATCATATGACCAAAAAGATATATTGATGGGACCCCAAAGAGAGACCAATTGTGGAAGACTGTAGAACAGTGAAGAAAAAGCCCTTGTTCCTTCTAATGCAGCACTCTGACCACTTGACCAGAGTGGATCAGGCTGCCCAGATGGGAACAACATCAGAGAAAGTGGGGTTTGGTACCACATGTTCATGGGATAGCCCAGGCAGGCAATGTGACAAAAACAGAATCAGTCTGAGAGAAAGAATGAAGATGACAACCTGTGATGGCCTCCTCATACTGTGTCCCAGTAGGAGTTGCAGGAAGTTGAGAGGTTCAGCAGAAAGGCAGCACAAGCCGCCAGGGACCTCACTCGAGCAGAAGCAGAGATCGAGCTCCTGCAGAATCTTCTCAGGGAGACAAAGGAGCAGGTCAGTGTTGGTCCCCAAGCCATTTTCTTCCTGGATCTTTCTCAGTTCCTAAAAGATGAAAGTACTTCAAGTGATATATCAAATCTGAAGTGCAATCATTAGTCTATCAGTACTCGACTCTATTGCGTGCAGGGACGAAACACAGTGTAAATATAGGAGTCAGTTGATTTCCTCACTGGTAGGGACTAAATAAAAATTACAGAATTATGCTGGGCGCGGTGGTATATGCCTATAATTTCAGCGCCTCGGGAGGCTGAGACAGGAGGATGGCAAGTTCAAAGCCAGCCTCAGCAAAAGCAACATGCTAAGCAACTCAGTGAGATCCTGTCTCTAAATAAAATACAAAATAGGGCTGGGATGTAGCTCAGTGGTCGAGTTCCCCTGAGTTCAATCCTCAGTACTCCCCGCCAGAATTACAGAATTATAATCAAGTTGCAGGGATACACACATCTGAGAAAGGATTCATTCATGATACTTTGTATGATGAATTTTTTTAATAGTTTCGAACTGAAATGGAAAAAACAGATGTAGGTACTGGAGGAGCAAACTCAAAAGTGCTAGAAATCGAGAAGCTAAATGAGACGATGGAGAGGCAAAGGTCAGAGATCACAAGACTGCGGGATTTACTAGACCTCACTGGGGCTGGTAAGATATTATTGGGCTTTGATTTTTTATTTGTAGTCATAAAACCAAACTGTTTGTTTCTTACCTTTAAAACACATATTTAATTGTTGTAAATAAATTCCATGCTTAGTTGCAAAAATTATTTAATAGGTTAAAGAATTTAAAAAACATTTTGTGTCAAGTGTGAGTATTGAGGGACTTGATTAGAGATAAGGTGTTTGTATTTGTAATTTTCAAAGAAATAATGCTTATGAGTCTGTTTATTTGTTTTCCCTGAATTACTTTGGAATCAGAAAGAGAGATTAATGTACCTATCCTCTTAGTGTCAACAAAAACTAATTAAAAGGACATCTGAAAGTCGCCTTAAGGAACTGATGAAATTCACTGGCTCTCATGGAATCTCTTTTGTACATTGAGAAAGAAAGGAAGTAGATGATTTAATGCCAACTTCATAGAATGGCTTTCCTTTACAGATAACAAAGGAGGCTTTGAAAATGTTTTAGAAGAAATTGCTGAACTGCGCCGTGAAGTTTCTTCCCAGAATGATCACATCAGCGGCCTGGCAGGTCCTTTCGGAAGACGAGGCTGTTGGTACTTTATGCCACCACCACCATCATCAAAAGTAGGGGTTCTGTGGCACTGGAAGTGTATTCTAAATTTTTTTTTTAAATTATGGCGTTGTCCCCTTCCCCAAACTTGTGTATAGGTGCCAAGAACTTGTCGGCACTGAGCTTCTTCAGTGTTTTTAATATTTGAGATGAAAACGGGGCTTTCCAACAGAAGGTAGTAGTTGCCTTTTGCAGTCAGGTGGTATGTTGTGGGGTTTCCTGGTTGAGGATGCTAGAAGATGATACCATGACTTGAGTCAGAGAGCCTGCTGAAAACATGTATATAATTGTGCAGAGGCCCAGACAGAAAAATAGGTATCTGGATTTCATTTCCTTTTAACAAACGTTTAGTACTTACTGAAGTCTAGACCAAGATTCTGGTAGAGTTTGAGTACGATGACACCTGCTTTGGGGGCATGCTAGTATAATTACAAAACAATGATATGCATGTTATAACAGACTTGGGGGTTGTTTTGGGTACTGGGGATTGAACAGGGGGTGGGGATACCACTGAGTTACCTACCCAGCCCTTTTTCTTTCTTTTGAGAAGTTGCTGAGGTTCTCACTAAGTTGCTGACATATTTTAACCTTGAACTTGGAATCCTCCTGCCTCAGCCTCCTAGTTGCTGGATTACAAGGATGTGCTATTATGACTATTGTAATAACAGATTTGTTACAGAGAGATGTTAAGAAGTCATCTCATGAGAAAGTTCAGGAAGGAAGACTTTACCTCAGTGTCGTAAAGTCAGCACTTAGCAAGCAGCAAGGCATGGGCTTTTGGGGAGAGAGAAAACAGCTTGTGTAGAAGGGGAAAGCTGGCTTAGCCATGGCAAGTACCCTTATAGGACTCTGGAGGTTTATGGGAACAGTGAAAGAGGGAGATAGAAAAGTAGATTTGGGTCATGCTTCTTTTAAAAGGGCTTTCACTGAATTATTTAGGTCATGGGGAACTGAGGTTGTATGTTAACATGATCAGGGTAGGAAGAGTATTCTGGCTGACTTTGGAGTATAAACTTAAGGCAAGGGAAACTTTTTGTGGGGCTGTTTGAACTCTTTCAAGTGAAGGACAAAAGAAGCCAGAGCTATATCAGTGAAGCTGAAAAAGAAGAGATTAAGGAATGGTAAGGAGACCAAATAGGTACCTGAATGTGGAAAGTAAGGAATGGACTACGTAAGATGTACTCACCCAAAGCAGAGGAGCTAGGTGACATCCTTCTGACTAGCAACAGTAAGGGAGAAGTAGCCTTCAACATGCTAGGATCTCAGAAACCTACCTAAGTTTAACCAGAACCTGAAGAGCAGAATCTGAGATCCTCCCTTCCAGAAACCTAAAGGAAGCCTACACGCTGGGCACAACCAGAGGCACTATATGTTAGAACAAAACATTATGGCCTGGAGTCTAGAACTTCAGGCTGGAAAGGGTGGAGAATAGCAGAGTCAAGCTTTAAAGACATGCCAGGCTCCCAGGGCGGCAGATGACTAGTGTCTTCAGATTCCACTGAAAGTTTGCTGTTGTCTGTTGCCGCAGTGCTAGACTATTAAGACAAGGCAAAAGAAGAGAAAGCACAGGAAAGATGAACACAGGTAGAAGAGAGACTGAAACACAGGGACCTGCTCACTTATCAAGAGCTTGTTTTCGTTTCTCTTATGGGAAATTATGGCATAAAACTAACCCAAACAGATAGGTAATGTGCTTTTACCATTTCAGCATTGTCAAGGACTTGTTATTTCTAGAAAATGGTACCAAAAGACAGGAGAAAGCTTTCATTAAATAATTTCTGAAGAGATTAAATTGACATCAGTTTGGTTGCTTTCACACATTTCAAGCGTTTCCCTTTCACATACCAGTCTGCCATGACCCCAGCCATTGCTTACACAGTCCTTCTCTCTGCATGGCTTCCCTAATACTGTCTTGTTGATCAAGTCCAGATGCAAGTAAATAAACTGAATCATGTGTATGGAACTGCGGTTTATGTGACCTTGTAATCACATCTCACTTCTGACTATGAAAAATAATAATTACTATAATGAAAAGAAACCAAGTGCTTTCTCAGCTTTGCTACATCTCAGCATTCCTGCAGACTTTGACATTTCTCAAAGTCAGCCTTTCCATTTGTAATACACGGTGTGCTGTCCTGTCATTTATTTTAGATTTCCAGCCATAGTTCCCAGGCTACCAAGGACTCTGGTGTGGGCCTCAAGTACATGGCCTCAACTCCTTTCAGAAAACCACGGCCTGGACAAGAGGGAAAGGACAGCAGTGGACCTCCACCTGCTTCAGGATACTGGGTCTATTCACCAATCAGGAGTGGGTTACATAAATCATTTTCAAATAGAGGTAAAATACATCACATAAGAAAAGTTGTACTTCTCTTGCCTGTTTAATATCTTTTTATTGTTTTCCTGAAATCCATAGACATTGTCCGAACTCTTTAGTTTACTCTGTGAGGCTTTCTGTGACCTGGTCTTGGCCAATGACTTCTCTTACCTCCCATACCATGCCTGACTGCTTAAGATACAGCACCAGTTTTCTTAAACCTCCAGAGTTTAAACACTCTACCACCAAGCCACATCCTCAGCCCCAAAGCTCCATATTTTAAACTTTCTATCTGGAATGTCTTCCTCCTTTCTTTCTTTCCCAAACCAATTCCTCCTCATTCTTCAGTAAGTCCCAGGTCCTAAAATAGCACTCCCTTCATGGAGCCTTTCTCTACCCTGCTTCCTCCAGGCCAACCAAGTGGCTTCTTTGCCTCTGCTTCTGGAGTGTAGGGCCTTGATTCCTTGTATCATGGCAGTAAAGTAGCTCTACTAAAACAGAGTATTATAGGTGTGTCTTCCAAAGCACTCAGGGGAAGAATCAGACCTGGGTAAGTCCCAGCTCTTGCACTTAATAATTGTGATCATAGGCAAACTATTTATCTGCTCTGTGACTGTTAATCTTTAATATAGGAGTACTACCTTCTGAGGATATGTTCATTCAACAACTATTTATTGAGCACATGCAGTATGTTAGGTTCTTTGTCAGTGATGAGCAAATTTAGCTCCTCCTTTTAGAGGCAACAAGTAAGTAAGCCATCATATTGGAGAGTATTAGGTGTCATGAGAGTGGTAAATGCTGGGTGATGCCATTGCTGTCCTATCTCTTGGCACATCTCTGTTAATATTTAATGTAGCATCAAACAGGCACCCAAATGATTGCTGGATCAATGAATAAACTAGTGAGTGAAGAAATAAACCAAGATAGGCTTAGGAAAAACTCAAGTATTTAGAGTGCGGGAAACACTTTAAATCTGTTTTGATCTGTTTTGATCTCAGAATTGCTTTTGACCTTTCTCAGAGTGTTTTTTTGTTTTTGTTTGTTTTTTTCTTCAGTGTCACGGATGGAACCTGTGGCCTTGCCCATGCTAGGCAAGCCCTCTACCACTGAGCTACATCACCAGACTCTTTTTTGAGAATTTTATTCTCGTATTTCCAGGATCTCTGTCAAAATCTACTGTTCTCTACTAAACCCTGGGGTAACATACTCTTCTGTTTATTTTTTGAAGATGGAGACAGTGAAAGAGATAGCCAGGAAGAGAGTGGAATGGATGAACAAGAGGAGCCCCCATTTGTGCCTCCTTCTGGATACTTGATGTATACTGTGCTTCCTGATGGTTCTCCTGTACCCCAGGGCATGGCCCTGTATGCACCACCTCCTCCCTTGCTCAACAACAGCCGACCTCTCACCCCTGGCACTGTTGTTTATGGTCCACCTCCCGCTGGAGCCCCCACTGTTTATGGACCACCACCCCCAGGCTTCTCCGTTCCCCTCATCCCTGTGGGTGTTCTACATTGCAATGTGCCAGAACATCATAACTTAGTAAGTGGAAAGATACCCAGCTCTACCCACACTGCTTCCATACATGCCTGATAAGGATGTACATTTAATGAGTTGACTTTTTATGAATAGGTTGTATTCCAAAAGTGTGATTGTGAGGCTGATGTTTAGAACTGAGTAAGAATTCTCTTATTAAAATGCTATTTTGGATAGGATTTAAGGGCCCAGGCCAGTCTAAAACTTGGTTAGCCATTTTATTATAGAAATGCCTTCAGTTCAAAGCTGAACCATTTTCATGTACCTTTCTATTAACAAGTGCTGTATTAATGTGTATTTGTAGATATAGTCACATTATAGGGCCTATACCTGTGCATGTACACATACATGTATACACACTCATATAAAGAGCATACAGCAGGTTTTGATGGGAATTATCTCTGGGTGTAGGATTTATTGATCATTATTAATTTTATAGTTATTTTTGTACAGTTTTCCCACTTCATATTACAAGTATTTCCCTATGATTTTACTAGTGTTTTTAGAAAGTATTTTAATAACTATACATTTATTTGTAGGTCTTATAATTGACTGTGTGAGGAATCTAAGAACAGATAACTTCCTAACACTGAATTAATTTCTAACTTTTGGGTTCTAAAGCAATAAAACTTCATTCCAAGCTCCATTTCAAACTCAAAGCACAGGGAGACTGGTGGTTTTTTGTTTGTTTGTTTTTTCCTTCCCTTTTCAGCAGATTGGAGGGAAAGTAAAGGACTAGGACACCTGGTACCATGTCACAGTACTATCTTAATGGTTCAGACTGGCTTCAGAGGGCCTTTGTGCATTAACATGGTTACATTGGTAGTCACTCAGATTCTCTTGTGATTTTTTTTCATTGTACAATGTATCTGTAACCATTCTTTCTACTCAGCATTTATTAAGAAGCTCTTACACCGGTTCTTTTATTCTCTGAAAGTACTTAACTACTTATGTAGTTTCCAAAGTATACCTTTATGGTTTCTTACATTTTCACATATTATTTTTTTAGCTCGGGTTTTCCCTTTTTCATTTCTTTTAAATCCAGGCAAAACATCTCTTCCTCTGGGCAATCTTTTCAGATGACACCCCTCCTGTGTGTCCAGAGGAAGGAGAAACCTCCATCCGTCTCTTCTAGATTCTGAATGTCAGAAGCAGACATTTGGAAGAGTCTTGGTGGATGTTTTGCAACCATAGTCACACTGATAGAAAAGTTAAGTTAGATCAGTCCATCTGTTTCACCTATGGCATGTGAAAAAATGGGCTCACCTTAAATTTTCTTTTTATACAAAGTCAAAATCTACCATCACTTTTCAGCCTATAGATGTCACTTTAACTACAGTTAATTTCAGTTTCTGGGGGAAAAAGGGGAAATATATTCTCTGGTGTTTCAGTACTGCATTTTTTCCCCTATATTTCAGGAGAATGAAGTTTCTAGATTAGAGGACATAATGCAGCATTTAAAATCAAAGCGACAGGAGGAACGGTGGATGAGAGCATCCAGGCAGCAGTCTGAGAAAGAAATGGAAGAACTGCAACATAACATTGATGGTCTTTTGCAAGAGAAGAAAGAATTAGAATGTGAAGTAGAAGAATTACATAGAACCATCCAGAATCATCAACAACGAAAGTAATTATTATTAGCCATTATATTTTCGTAATTTTTTCATTATATTTTCATAATTCAGATGGATATGGTATTTTGGAAATGTTCTATTTCTGAACTGTCTAAAACAGTAATTACTAGTCACATGTTGGCTATTGTGCACTTGAAATGTGACTGCTGGAACCTAGAGGAACAGAACTAAATTTAATTTTAATTAATTAGTAGCCACATACTTTGGACAGTACAAATCTTGAGAACAGCACAGCCATTTCCCTTCCCCTTACTCCCCCCAGGCATCTAGTTGGCCTCTGAGTCCTGCTGATTACATACAAAAAGCTGTCAAACTGGCCCTTGACCACTGCCGCTCTGGCCTTTCATCCTTCTCATCCTCAGCCACTGTAATAGATTCACACTGGCATTCCAATGTCTTCTCTCTATATACTGGACACTGACTTTCTGTCCCATCATTGTGATAACACCTGCTACCATCTGAGCCCCGCCTCTCCTTTGTATCCCTTCCTCCCACATACGGTGTTTGATCTCCACCCCTGGCTTTTCTGTGGCCTTCCAGACACCATGTTTTTCCCTGCTTCTTCCTTGATGTGAGCCATCCTCTGCTGAAATGCCTTCCCTTTCCTTGCCTGATTCCACTCTGTCTTTCAGACAAAGGTTAGAGATCTGTTTTACACAAAGACTTTTTCCTCCTAGGCACCCCCTAATTCTGGGTTAGCAACCTTGGGTATAGCACTGTCCACAAAATATTGTGAGGAACCCAGGAGTTCCTTGAGAACAGTGGCTGGGCCTCCATCTCTGGAAGAGATGGTGGAGGCTGCATTTCCCTGTGCCTGGCATAATAAAAGTTGTAGCATCTGTTGCTTGAATCCAGTAATATAAAACCCATCTTCTGTAATATTCCGTGAATTGTGGCATGTCTCAAGTTTTTGTCATTTAAGGCAGACTAGCCCAGGTCCCAGGATAGGCGGGAGGCCTGCAGAGGATTCAAAGTAAATGAGTTGTGGTCACTGCCATCTAGGAATAGACACATGACTGACTAAAAGCCTAGAAGGGGAAAGCAAAGGCTACACCAGGAAGATTGGGACTGGGTGTTGAAGGATTGGAGAGGGTTGTATCTATTAGTAGTATATATTTTGAGGTCTTTTGAGGGGAATGTTAGGGTATAGGATATCCACTACTTTTTCCAGTTATAAAGGTGTATTAAAATGATCATTAGGAAATTTTGGTAACACAAAATTTATGAAAAAAGTTAAATATCATCTGTATACATTTATTTAAGGAGAAAAATATGTTGTATTTATTTTCATATTTTTCTGTCATGTAGTCATGGATAGTCCCATTGTCAAATAGTGTTATCAGGTTAAGCTTGGGTTTTTTTAATCTTGTACCAAACCTTTTCAGTATTAACATAGTTTAACAGAATGGAATAAATCACAAAATCTGGGCTTTGAGGACAGTTTTGAGGGAATGGATGATTATTCTGTTAGTAAATTTTTATACTTCAATCTATTCAGAATATTTCAATCATTCAGAAGCATGGATGTATCAGCACTGTCTTAGCCAGATACTAACAACATGGAAATATTTGCTGTTATTTTTAAAAGGAGAAACCATTCCATAATAAGTTCTGTGTATATACATTTATTGCCAGTAGTGTTCCATATTTAACAAAAAGGTGGACATTAATTTTGAATATAACCAAATGTAGCTGCTTCTCTTGTCCCTTCCCATATAAAATTAGAAAATCATTGTGCATCTTTTTCATAGGTTCTATTCATATTGTCTGCATTTAAAATTTTTTAGTGTTTGTGAATGTAATTTTTTAGGGACTTCATTGATGGAAATGTTGAGAGTCTTATGACTGAACTAGAAATTGAAAAATCATTCAAACACCATGAAGATATTGTAGATGAAATTGAGTGCATAGAGAAGACCCTTCTGAAACGGCGCTCAGAACTCAGGGAAGCTGACCGACTCCTGACAGAGGCTGAGAGTGAACTTGCATGCACAAAAGAGAAGGTATGTCTTCTTGTGGTTTGGGGTGTGAACTCATTGTGAGTAGGGCAGCTTACTGTTGTATGACTGGATTGCAAAGAAAACAGGTGAAAAGAACACAGTTGTCCAAGCCAGATAGCCAGGTTCCAGACTGGAGTCTGCCAGAATTTGGGCAAGTCATTGAAGTCCTCAAGTTTTGCCTTTCTCATCTATAAATTTAGGCTAAGAATATGTAGGCTGTTCAGTATGAATGAAATGAAATAACACATTTAAGATTTTTGAAGTTAATTTAGTTCTCAGCATATTCCACTATTTTATCATGTGTGTATGTGTTTGTGTTTTGGCTCTGCTGTGTTTCTTTTCTTTTCTTTTTAGTTTTCGATAGACCTTTATTTTATTTATTTATATGTGGTGCTGAGAATAGAACCCAGTGCCTCACACATGCTAGGGAAGTGCTCTACCACTGAGCCACAAACCCAGCCCTCTGCTGTGTTTCTTAAGTAGGCCATTTCAGTTTTTATAAAGCCATAGGGATCTCACAAGTCTTACTTTTTCTTTAAGCTGGTAATGGGAATAATAATATAATTTTGGTCCAAGATAGTATTCTTCAAAGACAACAACACAGAGGAAATTTGGAGTGGGGTGAGGGTGGCTTCCTTTTACTGAGCCCCTTCTGTTGACAGACATGGCCCATTGATAAATACCACTTCATTTAACCCTCCTGGCAACTCAGTTTACAGATGTAGCCCAAAGAGGTTTATAACTGACCCAGAGTTACAGAGTTAAGTTGTGCTACTGAAGAGCTTTTTTAGTTAAATGAGAATTTCAAGATTAAAAAAGTCCTTTACCTACATGGTACACCACAGGAACTACTAGTTTTACATTATTATTTCAACTTGGATCTATTTAAATTAATAGAAATCTGTTGCCCAGGAACTAAAATGGTTTCAGTTATTAAAGATATTCTGTGAGTGTTGGTTTTAATAAGAATGGAAAAAAGTTATCTCTTTTTAGAAGAGTCCTTGTCACATATTAGATCACTGTGAGAGAAAATAGGTGTTAGTAGTACAGAAAAAATTATCACTGGTATTTGAAAGGAAAGTGATGACACTTGTATAGGAACAGGTGGTAAGTGAACCAAGGCTGGGAAGCTCTTTCCCCTTCAGCCCCCCACAAAAATTCTTTACAATTCATTTTGTAAAGAATGTGCCAAATATGTTAAAACCTGACATGGGAGGGACAAAAGGCTACTTAGAAATGTGGCCTTCTGCAGTATGTAGTGATTTTTGTCCAGTGCTTTGTTGATGAACTGACAGAGAGCAGCTCTCTGGAATAGAGAGAGGGTGGTAAATACCTAGCCCTCAGAGGGCTTGCTGGCATTTTGGCAGCCACGGGGAATACTTAATAGACAAACTTAATGTACAGACTACCGTGACTTCAGTACAACTGCAGAAATTCAGGTTTTTGATTGATGTTGAATCAGTGCTTGACAGAAATACAAACCAAACTCTTATTTTTAGACCTTTTGATGATGTTATTATTAGCTTGTTTTAGGCAGAAAAACCGAGCTGATTTAAAAAAAAAAAAAAAAAAAGTGTTTTTTGCCAGATATTTTTAGGAAGATTTTCTCTTTTTTTGGGTACCAGGGATAGAGTCCATGGGCCCTTAACCACTCAGTCACATCCCCAATGCTTTTTAATTTTGAGATAGGATCTCACTAAGTTGCTGAGGCTTTGAACGTGGGATCCTCCTGCCTCCTACCTCCTGAACCACTTGGATTATAGGCGTGTGCCACCGTACCCAGCAGGAAGATTTTTTAACTACTTCAAAGGAATTCAGTATTTATATTCTTAACCATAATTAAATCATCACAAAATGAGTTTTCACTTGATTTGATAATATCTACAGTACAGCAGGAGTCTCAATGTACATAGAATCTTGGTAAAATCACTTCATTGGCATTTAATTGGCAATTAATCGAATGACCTAATAGTATTACATATTGTTTTGAAATAAAAAGATCATCTACAGTTCACCATCTTCAAATGACTATTTTTGCAGAGACTTTTTGTCTTTGTTGACATAGATTTTATTTTATATAGTTGCTTTCAGAGTACTTATGAGATTTTAAATTTGTTTCTCTTGGCCAACATAATATGGTTAACATTCTTGCATATTGCTACACAGAGCTACATAGTATTCTATTGTGTTTAATGTACTGTCACTTAATCTTGTATTTCAAGTTTTATATCATTTCAATACATTTTTACATAGTAGTTCTTTGCTTCACAGTTCTTTTCTGAGAAGTATAGAGTCAAAGCAAATGAACATCTTTATGCCTTTCTGTTTTGTTTTCCAAGAGTTGTACCCGTTTACACTTCCAGTCACTATAAGTCAATATTGTAGGTGAGTTGCTTTTAATGGCGGTTTCTTTTCTAGACAAAAAATGCTGTTGAAAAGTTCACTGAGGCCAAGAGAAATTTATTGCAAATCGAATCAGATGCTGAGGAATTAGAAAGGAGAGCACAGGAAACTGCTGTTAACCTTGTGAAAGCCGATCAGCAGCTGAGGTAGGTGGAGTCCCTAAGCTTATATGAGGAGATGAGTGAAGTTTGGTTCTAAGAAGGTAATAATTGGTTTGTGATAAGTGGTGCATATTAAGTCTTTGGGCCTGGGGAAATAACATGATGTGTTTTAGGTTGCTCCAAGCTGATACTGAGGATTTGGAGCAGCACAAAATTAAGCAAGAAGAAATCTTGAAAGAAGTAAACAAAGTTGTAGTAGCAAAAGATGCAGACTTCCAGTGTTTAAACAAGAAGAAGGAAAAGCTAACAGAAGAGTAAGTCAGGCCTCTGTTGGGCTGCAGGGGTGTGTGCAGGGGACAAGCTCTGTGTCCCGATCTCTATCCATAGAGTCTGCTCAAGTACTGCTGGTGCTTTCTAGGCTTCAGAACCTTCAAAAAGACATTGAGGCAGCAGAACACAATGAGCGTCACCACCTGCAGGTCCTCAAAGAATCTGAGACCCTCCTTGAAGCCAAGAGAGCCGAGCTGGAAAAGCTCAAAAGCCAGGTATGGCAGTAGACACCTAGAACAGAAAATTCATACTGCTTTAAAACCTACTTACGTTGTTTTATGATTATGAAAGTAATACAGATTTTTTAAGACCTTTGAAATATTTTTTAGTTGTAGTTGGACACAATACTTTTCTTTTATTTGTTTTTATGTGGTGCTGAGGATTGAACCCAGTGCCTCACACATACTAGGTGAGTGCTCTACCACTAAGCCACAATCCCAGCCCCAGTAATACATGTTTGATTGTAGAAAACATTGGAAAATATGAAATAAAGTATAAAGAATAGGGGCTGGGGTTGTGGCTCAGTGGTAGAGTGCTTGCCTAGCATGTGTGAGGCACTAGGTTCGATTCTCAGCACCACATAAAAATAAATAAAGGTCCAACAACAACTAATAAAATACTTTTTAAATAAATAAATAAATGAGGCTGTATGTCAGAAAAGTGTAGAGTCCAACATAAGTTTAAATCCCAACTCAGTACAGTGTATTATTGTGTCAGTTTTCTGTCACTATGACAAATACCCAACGTAATTAGCTTATAAATACAAAGGTTTGTGTGGTTCATAGTTTTAGAGGTTTTGGCCCATGCTCACTTGGGCCCATTGCCTTGGGCCTGTGGCAACACATCATCGTGGGAGTGTTTGGCAGCATCTGGGGAGTGAACATAGGGAAGAAGAAGAGGTGGGATCCCTTTATTCCCTTCAAGGGCTCATCCCCATGACCCAAAAGTCTCCCACTTGGCCCACTTCCCAGTGACACATTTTGGGGACTAAACCTTTAACACTGGACCAGTCACGTAAGAGCCCACCTATGGCCATTATTGTGTAAAAGATATGAGTTTTAATATATGGTATACTTTTCTGTTAAGTATGTTTATGAACACTAGGGCATTTAAACCAAGCATAAAAGTGGTCATTTGATAAGGGCACACTATAAGTATTTTTCTCTTTTCTTCCTTTCCATGTTTATGACTGCTTTTTCTGTAAACAAATATGTATTGCTCCTAAAATTGTAAGTAATTTTTAAACTTAAAAAAGTGAATAAACTCTAAAAATTTCTGCCTAATTTACATTGCCAAGGTTGTTACCAAAATGGAATTAAAGTGTGTACACACACACACACACCTTATTTTATACATATATAAGAAAGTTATTTGAAAACCATAATCTGAGGGGTAATCACTATTATCATGTTTCTGTTCTTGTGATCCAAGTGATTTTAAATATGAGAGCTCAAGGTCTTCATTAGGTATTCCATGTTCACACCCCCAAGCTTGGCCCTCCTTGTTCTTGGGACTGGGATTGAAGCTTTTGATTGCCCCCACATTCTTTAGCTGGCCTAAATAAATACTTAATCTCCAGGGTAGCACTGAAGGTTGTGTGGCCTTTGTCAGACTTTGCATTCTTCCCTTTTCAGGTAACAAGTCAGCAGCAGGAGATGGCTATCTTGGACAAGCAGTTAGGGCATAAAAAGGAGGAGCTGCAGCTACTCCAAGAAAGCATGGTCCAGGCAAAAGCTGATCTCCAAGAAGCCCTGAGTCTGGGAGAAACTGAAGTTGCTGAGAAGTGCAGTCACATCAGGGTATGATATTCAGTAGGTTTTCTTAAGAGTCCTAGACAATGCCATTGATTTATTTTGAGGTAGTTTCATTGGTTTTCTCTGAAGAAGATGTAAATTCCTGAAACCTTGCCTCCTCCCTAATGCCATTTGGTGTGTGTTGTGTGTCCAGGCTATGCTATGTCTGCGATGTGAAGTGCACCCATATTGTTGCCTGGATATGGCTAAGGTTCTCCTGTCTCTTGCCTTTCTCATTTCATTTCTTCTCTAGGAATAGCCTTTCTGCCCTGTTACTAGCCAGATCCCACCTGATTCTTATGGCCCAGCTACCTGCTGCCTTCTCACTTTTTGCTCTGGAAGGGGTTTCT
This sequence comes from Urocitellus parryii, assembly GCF_045843805.1. Taxonomy (NCBI): domain Eukaryota; kingdom Metazoa; phylum Chordata; class Mammalia; order Rodentia; family Sciuridae; genus Urocitellus; species Urocitellus parryii. The sequence continues at coordinate 198,091,777 of NC_135534.1, forward strand.
TCCTCTCCTGAGTTTGGCAACATTCTTTGTGTTTCCTCAAGCACCTTGACTTTCTAAGAGTGTGCTGGTTTCCGGCCTTACCTCTGCACTAGGGCTGCTGAGCCCCTTGAGGTCAAGGGCTATGTTGAAATCAGCCTTTTTTCCTCTATAGCATGTTGCCTTGCATATGGTCAGTGCTGTGTATATATGTAAAGATGTTACTTTCTTCCATTATTCAGAAATATATTAGTGAAAAATATCGTGCTGTTCTTGACATCAAAGGAAAAAATAAGCTTGTTTCTAAGTTAGAAATTCTGTGAAATGAGACAAGAACATAATTGATTTTAGAGAAATTTCAGTTCATATTTTCATAGGGGAGGGTAACTTTTTGTTTTAAACACAGGAAGTAAAATTGCTTCTGGAAGAACTGAGTGTTCAGAAAGGAGAACTGAATGTCCACATTAGTGAAAAAAAAACCCAACTTGCACTTATAAAGCAGGAAATTGAAAAAGAGGAAGACAATCTTCAGGTAGTTTTAAGGCAAATGACTAAATACAAAACTGGTAAGTTTAAAGAACATATAAAGTTTGGTGTTGGAAATGTCTGTGTTATAGGTTATAGAAAAATACAAATGACCAAATAAGCCTCAATTAAAACTTAACCTTACTACTAATAAGCAAGTAAAGGCAAATTATAAAAGGCATATATTATATTCTGGCATTCGATTTAATATGGTTTATGTAAAAGTGAAATAATTATATTCATGGTTGACCAGCATATGCTGACAGAAGGGCAGTATATACCTTCGATCCTTTGAAGTGTACACTGGAATACTCTTTCAAGGTTCAAGACTCTTAAAAAAGTCACATCTGTTGGGCCAGCAAGCCCATTTCTATTCATAACCAAATGGCATCTTTTTACATGCTTCACAGTAATGTTTATAATGACAAAAATCTGGAAACAACCAATTTAAAATGATATTTTTAATATTTAATGACATTCAAAAGTGCTCAAGAGAATAGTGAAAAATAAATAAAAACTGAATATGGAGTATAGTCCAGTTTATTTTAGAATGTGTGTGTGTGTGTGTGTGTGTGTGTGTGTGTGTGTGTGTGTGTGTGTTTTTTCCTGGAAGGAAATACTCCAAAATGCTATTGTAATGATTATCATCTTTGTATGTTGGGATAATGATATATTTTCAGTTTTTTCTTTTAATACTTTTTTGTATTTTTTCAAATTTTCTCCATGAACAAATATTGTTATAATCAGAAAAAAGCTAAATTTAAATGTCTATATTTCAAAGGGCAAAACTATAATCATTTCAATCTTTATATAAAGTTTTTCCTATTTTGATTAAGTTTTATTTGTATAAAATGTTTTTAGTTCATTCTATTGTGGGGATATAAATGCTTTTCAAAGTAGTTCTTTATTAAATTTTTTTAATGTTTCTAACAAATTAAATAATTAACAATACTTTTAAAAAGTTGTTTCTGTTTAATATGTAATTAGCACCATTTATTCAGCTGAACAAAATTTTTTTGATCATCTGTTATTTCTTCCAGTCAGTAGCATTATTTTTTGTTTCATTTTATAAATGTTTCCAAGTTTACTTAAAAGCATGGGCTATGCTTTGTTTCTATCCATTAGAACTGAAGAACATTTTGGACATGTTACAACTTGAAAACAATGAACTACAAGATTTGAAGCTACAGCACGACCAGAAGGTGACTGAGTTAGAGAAGACTCAGGTCGAAGTGCTAGAGGTAATGAACAGAGATGTTGTCCCCTTAGCAAACTGAAGTCTTTCTCTTTTAGGATGTTGAGTCCCCTTTTTTCTGATTTAGGAGAAAATGGAGTTAGAGAATTTGCAGCAGGCTGCCCAACAACAGAAAGAGGAAATAGAGTGGCAGAAACAGCTCCTTGAGAGGAACAAACGGGAAGTAGATCGAATGACTGCTGAGATCCAGGCATTACAGTCATGTGTTGAGTGTTTGAGCAAAGAAAAGGAAGATCTCCAAGAGAAATGTGACAGCTGGGAAAAGAAGTTGTCACAAACCAAAAGGTGAGAGCAAGAACAAATAATATTTGGGGATCACTTTTAAAAATAAGAGTATAGGGACTCGGCATATGCCTCACTATAGAGCACTTACCTCACATGTACAATCCCTTGGGTTCAGTCCCTAGTCTTGCAAATAAATAAAATAAAAATAACTGAGAAGGAATTTAAAAAAACAAAATTAGAACTTACAGAAAAGGGAAAAAAATATTCAAACATGGTAGCATAATTCTGCAGTAGTGTTTTTTCGTGAATTTACTTCTAGCTTTTCTTCCCTCCTCAAAAAGACTTTTAAAAATAATCTGTTGTTGTCTTTGAAGTGAAATAACACATGCTGGAAATAAATGGAGAGAAGTACCTAATTCATTGGCTAGGAAGACAATATTGTTAAGATTTAGTTCTCCTCAAATTGTTCTATAAATTCAAAACACTGCAATAAAAAAAATCCCAGTAGCCATTCTTGGTTTTTTGTAGAAATTGACACATTGATTCTAAAGTTCAAATGGAAATGCAAAGGATCTAGAATAGAATTTTTGCAATTTTTTAGGCATAACACCAAAACAACTTTGAAAAAGAAACACAAAAGTTTTGGGCTAACACTACCTGATTTCAAGACTTCAGTATAAAACTGTAGTAAGCAACACTGTGGTATTGGTATAAAGTAGACAAATATATCATTGGAACAGAATAGAAAGTCAGAGATAAATTCTCACATATATGGACAACTGATTTTGACCAAGATAAGGAAGTATTGTTTCAGTAAAGAAAAGATAATCTCTTTAAAAAATGTTGCTAACCCAATTGGATATCCAAAATTAAAACAATGAAACCTTGACCTGTATGTCACATTGTATACAAAAATTAACTCAAACCCTACCATAAACAGAAATGCAAAACCTAAATATAAAACCTCTAAAGAGAAAACTTTTTGTGATCTTGGGTTAAGCAAAATGTTCTTAGGTTTGGCAACTAAAAACATGACCCATAAAAAAGTAAATTGAAAAAATTGAATTTCATCAAAATTTCATCGGTTCTTCAGAAGACACTGTTGAACTAGTAAAAAGGCATGACACAGACTGGGCCAGAGGTGAATCTTTGTAACCATGTATCCAATAAAGAACTTGTAACTTATATCCAGACTATGTATACCTAAAGAACTCTCAAAACTCAATAGTAAGAAAATAACCCAGTTTTTGTTGTTGTTGTTGTTGTTGCTTGTTTTGTTTTGATACTGGGAATTACCAGGGCACTTTACCACTTAGCTACATCCTCAGCCCTTTTTATTTTTTATTTTGAGATAGGCAGGGTCTCAGTAAAGTTATGGAGGATCTTGCTAAGATGCTGAGGCTGGCCTCAAATCTGCAAGCCTCCTGCCTCAGTTTCCTGAGTTGCTGAGATTACAGGTGTGCACTGCCACGCCCAGCTATAACGACAGTTTTTTTAAATGGATACAAGATTTGAACAGACATTTCACTTCACGATATATATGATGGCAAATAAACATGATACGATGCTCAGCAACATTGCTCATTAAGGAAATACAAATTAAAACCATAAGGTAATATTCACTACACATTTATCAACATGACCATACCATATGTTATTGAAGTACTTTCATGTACAACTGATGGGAATGTAAAATGCTATGAGTATTTTGGAAAACAGTTTGGCAGTTACTTAAAAATCAGAAGTACACCTACCCAGAGATTCAGTCATTCTGCCCCTAGGTTTTGTTTTGGGTTTCTTCTTGCAGTACTGGGGATTGAACCTAGGGCCTTATGCATGCTACACTCCCAGGTATTTACTCAAGAGAATGAAAGCATATTTCTACACATAGTATGACAAGTGTTCATAGCATCTTTATTTGTAATTGCCTGCATGTCTATAAACTTGCAGATGAGTAAACGAATTGTAGTATGTCTACCATGGTATACTGTAGGAATAAAGGGTTGATACCCAACATGGATGAATGTCAGAGTAATTGTGCTGAGTGAAAGAATCCAGACAAAAGCAAGTTTACACTTTTGGCCTCCCTTGATATGTAGAATACCTCTCAGGCATGTCTATGACATGGAAAAATCGTATGACACATACCATTGTGTTTCCTGCTTTTTCACCTATCACAAGTTAGCAGTACAATTTTGATCCTCAGATATTTGGAATTCTGAATATTATCCATTTTTTATCCATGATTTTTATAAAACCTGAATTTAGTCAGTAACTTTCGAAGTTGGGGGGAATCTCCTATTTAGAAACCTGATAAGATTTCATTTAAAAAAATGAGTTCAACAATCTTGAATTTTAAGATTTATATTCATTCAGACCTTCCATAACTGTACATTGTGAAAAGGTAACACTATTCCTTAGTCATATCTTACGTGTGCTTAACTATTTCATATTGACCATCTGATTTATTTTGTGTGGTAGGGTTTTAGCAACTACAGAAGAAAATAGCAAAATGGAGCAATCAAACTTAGAAAACTTGGAATTGAATGTCATAAAACTACAGCAGGAGGTGGACCAGCTAAACAAAGACAAGCTGTCACTACTTAAGGACATTTCAGCAGTGCAGCCACAGCTCCACGGTAGGAGGCAGTAGAGCAGGAGAGATGTGATTTTCCCTGTTTGTTAAATTCTTTGTGTGATTTTTCTTATTACAGAAGTCTTCATGCAAATGGGCAAGGAGTTTCTTTCTAAAATTAGATTGTGGTAATGGTTGCCCAACTCTGAATATACTAAAAGCATTTGAATTGTATACTTTAAATAGAACATGCATAATATGTGAATTATATCTCAGCTGATCAATTTTTCTAAAAACTCGAATTCATGTTCCTTAGAGAACAATTTTAAAACATAACAAAAAAGATGAAAAAACATATTTTTTATAAAAATTTTAAAAAGTAACTCCTATTAACAGTTTGGTAAATATTCTTCCAGGTTTTCCCTAGGAGTGTATGTGTGTACTTTAATGCAAATGAAAACATGTCTTTTATTACCAAATCTTTATAATTTTTAGGAGAAATTGCTATGTTATTCTAGCTAATAATAACTTGTTGAGCATTTATTATGCCCTAGACCTGATACATTTTCTCATTTAATCCTCATAACATTTTTAGGAGATAGAAACTATTGTTTACCCATTTACAGATGAGGAAACCTAAGCTTAGTGTTCTTATAATTTGTTCAGTCACATAACTAGTAATTGACAAAGACAGTATAGATATAAATTTAGTTCCTAAATTATCTTCCTGAAAAGTACTAACTTTACATTTCTACCAGCAATGTAGAAGGTACATATTTTTACATCATGCATCTCAACATTAAATATTATCTGTGAATTTTTTTCAGTACTTCAGGTTGAATCTCTACCATCGAGCTATGTGCTTAGCCCTTTTTATTTTTTATTTTTTGAGATAGGGTCTAAGTTAACCCAGTCTGGTCTCAAACTTGTTTTCCTCCTGCCTCCACTTCCAAGTTGCTGGAATTACAAGTGTACGCCACTGGTGCAGCTATTTTCTGTAAAGTTTTTAATGTAAGATTTTGAATATGAAAGTCTTTAAAAACCTAGGCTCCTAGCCAAGATACGGATTGTGTATATATCCCTGTCTTTTGGCTTTTAATAAGTGAGTGTGACATTGTTGTTCATTCTACAGAAATATGTTTGAATTCACTTTTGCTGTACTTTTTTGGGGAAGGTAGCTGATGAAAATCTGTCATGTATACATACACGTATATTATTTTATTAAAATGTTGTTTCTGTAGAAAAACGAGAAGCAGTGAAGTCACTACAGGAGGAACTAGCTAATGTCCAAAACCATTTGAACCTAGCAAAACAGGTAAGGCTAACAAGTAGAATCTTCTGTTAGTATCCCAAAGGCACGCAGACAATTGGGTAATATAACAAAAAAGTCAAGTAAGCTGGTTTCCATTCACACCAACAGATCATAGGGCCATTTATATAATGCAACCCTCAAATAATATTTTGGTACAGAGCTGTGGTTTTCTAATTTATTTGGGCCCTAGAACTCTTGATTCAAATGAAGTTTTACTCAAAACAAATATGTATAGTGGTGGCTAGACCAGAGTCATGCAGTTACTCTGCAGCTCCTCCAGGGCCAAAGGGAACAGGCAAGACTTCCGGATAAAGCTTAGAACTGAATACTTATTGAACAACAGAGCAGGATGTTGGATAGGGGAGATTCTTGAGCCTGTAAATTCTCATCGTCTTCCTTAAGGTAACTCAGTGTTGTCCTGTGAGAATAGTGCTAAAAACGGATTTTCAAAGAACTTCAAGCAAATTCTGGGTCTCATTTTCTTCTACATAAATTAGAAGTTAGATTTAACATCTAAATTCTTTTCCTTATACCTTTAAGATTGTGCTTCTGAGAAGTATAAAACTTAAAATAGTCTACTTTTTAAAAATCCTACAAAGGTTCTTGTGAATATTATTGTGAGAAATATGCTTTAAAATGCTTAATTTGGGTTCCTTTAAGAGGCATTTAATTTTCTGAACAATGCTGTGAGGTAGCTTGTTGTTTTTTGTTTTCCTCCTACCCACCTCAGTGACAAGGCAGATAAGCTGAGAGGAGCTGAGTATTTTGGTGGTTTTTTGACTCCTTATTTTTTAGGCACTAAAAAAGAGGAAAGCCAGCAATTAGTTTGATTAATGAATCCTTCTGTAAGTTTGTTGAGATAAAGGCTATGGAAACTATGCTTCTCATTTCATCAAATTTGGTAGATGGTGGATTGGCACTGGCCACTCCCGGTAGCTTTGTGAGTCCTTTCAGTTTGTTCTTCTACCTGTAGGACCTGCTTCATACCACCAGCCGTCAGGATTCACTGCTTGGTGAGCAGACCCGGCTGCAGAAGGACATCAATGAGTGGGTAGAGAGGTTCGAGAACTGTCAAAAAGAAGCAGAAGCTAAACAACAACAACTCCAAGCGCTTCAGAGTGAGATCGAAGAAAACAAGCTGAAGCTAGACCAGCAAGAAATGGTACTACACATTCACGATTATACATGAAAGGAGCCTTCTATTACTTGTATGAGCTTTCTCCTGTGGCAGAAAGCTGCTGGGAAGCCCCTCCCCGTGGCCTTTGTGTCTCTCTAACATGCAACTAGGTGTGACTTTTACACCAGCTCTGTGACTCTGTTGAGATAAATATACATGATGGTCCCTTAAAGTCATAGGACATTGATCCTGTAAAGAATCTTAATGCCACGTGCTCTTTGCTGCTTAATCTCCTCACACTACCCAGGTGACTTTCCAGCCCTTGCGTCATCACTTTTGCAAAGGATTTTTCTGGCCTGTGGGCCAGAGTACTGGAATCTGTTGTACTGGAATCTGTCTCATGTTCATCTGGGACACTATTATGAGCTACTTTTTATTATGAGTATATATTATGACTAAGATTTTTCTCCATTGAGATGTTTCAGAGACTTCATAAAGAGAGAGAGAATGAAGAAAGTAAATTAGAAGCCAGTAAAGTAACACTGAAGGAGCAGCGGCACCAGCTGGAAAAAGAATTAATGGACCAGAAAAGCAAACTGAACCAGGTGCTCATGCAGATGTCGGTGGCAGAAGAGCGCATGAGGACTCTGCAAGAAGAGGAGCGGTGGGGGGAGACCCTGGAGAAGACGCTCTCCCAGACCAGTGTGTACCCTGAAATGAATCAGGGGCAGGGATGGGGCAAGGGCAGGGAAGGTGGAAGGGTAGCTCTGCTGGTTGTCTTGTAAAGTGTGTGAAGGCCCCAGGCCCCAGCCAGGGCCCAGGAAGGGGCAGGAGAAGCAAAGCAGAATGGCAGCCCTGTGAGAGATGCAGAGACAGGAGCAGAGACGCAAAGGGAACATGTACCTTTCTGGAGAAGTTTGATCCTAAGACTGCCTCCTTTGTTACCACGAGAAAGTGGAATATTGAGGCAAAAAAGTGTGGAAGACACTCTCAAGTACACTTTGAGCTTTAGGAATAATGATCCGTTTTGCTCAGCCAGTCGAACAATATTAACAATTCTTCTGTCCTCAGTTGACATAGTAAATGGTAAAGAATACAGGTATTTGCCTTTGAGTCAGTTTACTCCTGCTTGAACCTTATGTAAATGAAGTTGGTTTGAAAATCCAGGACACATGGTCATCAATAAATAATTTTTATCTTTCTTAGGCCACAGGGTTTAATAGTGCTCAGAAAATGTTATGGTTCTGGTGCCTGAAAGGATTGTCACTCATTTTCCCCTAGCAACTCACAATACACCCAGACCCAGTCATTTCATAATGAAAATGAGACTAAACAAATATGCTGAATTCTCACTGTAGCAGAGGTGTTGAAAAGTGAAGTCTGGGTAGGGTGCTACTCTAAATAGAGTGGTAAGAAAAATATTTTTTTAAATGTTACTCTTATTTGTAAGCATTTTTATTGAGTGCTTACTCTGTCCCCAATATTTACATATGTGATTCCAGCAGAATACAAGGCAGTGTGTTCCTCACAGTGTGCTCCTCATCTGTAACACGGGGCTCAGGCCACTGTAAGAACCAGCTCCAAATCCTGTGCCTTTTCTACTGCACCAACTCCTGTGTGGGAAGAAGTACTGGTGTGCTTCCCTTTAATCAAATCAAAGTCCACAAGCCAGGCACAGTCAAGCACTCCTATTCTCCAAGCTACTTGGAGGCTGAGGTAGGAGGATAGAAAGTTTGAGGTCAACCTCAGTAACTTAGACCCTGTCTCAAAAAAAAGGTGGGGGGCGGGGGGACTGGGATGTAGCTCAAGGGTAAAACACCCATAGGTTCAATCCCCAGTACCAAATCGTTTTTTTTTTTTTAATAACTTTATTTTATTTGTTTATTCTTTTTATTTTTTATGTGGTGCTGAGGATCGAACCCAGGACCTCACACATGCTAGGCAAGCACTCTACCACTGAGCCACAATCCCACCCCAAATCAAGTTTTATTAAAAAAAAAAAAATCAGCAGTCTGTTGCATGTTTCCTGCACCTCAGTAAGGGACTGTATTTATTCTCATTTGTCTCAGAGACTCAAAGGAAGGATAGTTTTTGTCACTTTGGGATCAGGCCTCTAAGAACCAGTTACTTCAGGATGTACCTTACCTGGATCTTTCCTGGTCTTTGGAGTGGTCAGGGCAAACTGGTGAGGTGTGGTAATGGAGGGTAGATCCAAGTGGACAGCCTGTCACCTTGTGAGGAAAGGAAAGTTCTGCCTGCAGCTGCCTCAGGGCCTCCTGCTGAACTTTGTAAAATGCTTATTTCAGAGCTGCAGCTTTCAGAACGGGAGCAGCAATTAATGGAAAAGTCGAGTGAGCTACGGGCTCTACAGAAAGAGACAGATGCTATGAGGGCAGACTTCAGTCTCCTGCGGAACCAGTTTTTAACAGAGAGAAAGAAAGCTGAGAAGCAGGTGGCCAGCCTGAAGGATGCACTCCAGGTCCAGCGGAGCCAGCTGGAGAAAAACCTCCTTGTGAGTAGCTGCTGCCCTGGCATTGTATGAGGTTATGATGCAGTTAAGCCCTCAGCCTGCAGCACCAGTGCAGAGAACGTTAATAGCCCACCAACCACCCCTTACCCAGCTACGGGTATTGCTGTGTTCATGGAGATTGACTCTTGAAGCTCATGGTAAGTTTTGCGTGAGACTCCACTGCTGCCCCAGAGTAGCTTTGGCTGCTGGCTGGAGAGCATCCCATGAACTAGTGTCAGCACAAAGTCGAGACAGCTTCTGCTGTGGCCCACTGTGGGGATGAGGGCGTTGGAGAGGGCTTGGAAGACATTTGTACCCAGCTGTAGTCATTGCTTACAAATTATTCTCATCCTGGCCTTTTCAGTCAGCATTAACATTAATCATTATCCTAAACCAGGAAGCTCAATCTACTATGCTTTTATCCCTGAAATAAATTCAGGTGGTGATAATCAAATAGTTCGGAGCCATTTGTGATAGGTGGGGGCAGGTGAGCTCAGTGGTTTCACAAATAATCCTCTGGTTGGATTGAGGGAGCCCTGTTATATGAAAGGAACTTCTAAACGGTATGTGTTTCCAGAGGGTGATATTCTTACAACTATCGATAGACAAGGTAACTGTAAACACAGAATATAGATGTTTAAAATTTAATCCTTCCAATAACACTGATGATTGGTACTGTTGTTCCCATTTTATAGACAATGGAGACTCAGAGAAAGTAACTTATCAAAGATGCAGCAGATCTGGGGTTCAGACTTTGGTGTAATAGATTGACATATGTGTACTCCCAGCTATACTCTGCCTACCCCAAAGAAGTAAATAGACTTATCCCCATTTTACAGCCTGAGAAGCTGAGGCCAAGAGGAGATGAAGTTATAGAGCTAGTGAGTATATGAGCCAATAGCAGCAACACCGCCATGTTTGGACCACAGAGTCATTTTCTTCCTGTTCTAGGAGCAAAAACAGGAGAAGAGTTGCATGCAGAAGGAGATGGCGACGATGGAGCTGGTAGCCCAGGACAACCACGAGAGGGCCCGGCGCCTGATGAAGGAGCTCACCCAGATGCAGCAGGAATACCTGGAGCTCAAGAAACAGGTGTGTGACCAGGACCTTCTGCTGGCCAGCCTGGGCAGGAAGGGTCAGTAAACACTCCTTGCCCTCAGGACTCCAACAAGTTGTAACGGAGTTGGTATCTTTTAAGAGGATTATTTCTTTATGGAAATCATGAAAGACTGGTTATAAGAAGGTTCATCTACAACTAAAAAAAAAAAAAAAAGATTCTCAGCACATCTGTAATCCCAGAAGCTGAGGCAGGAAGATCACAAGTTCAAAGCCAGCCTCAGCAAAAGTGAGGCACTATGCAACTCAGTGGCACCCTGTCTCTAAATAAAATGCAAAATAGGGCTAGGGATGTGGCTCAGTAGTCGAGTGCCCCCGAGTTCAATCCCTGGTCCCCCTGCCACACACACACAAAAAAAATCTCTTAAAGCTGGATGCACACCTATAATCTTGTAATCTGAGCTACTTAGGAGGCTGAGGCTGGAGGCTTACAAGTTTGAGGCCAGCCTGAACAACTGAGATGTCTCAAAGTAAAAAATAAAAAGGGCTGGGAATGTAGTTCAGTGGTAGTGCATCCATGGGTTCAACCCTCAGTACTTAAAAAAAAAAAAAAACTAATACTAAAATTCTCCAAGCTTTTTATGTTAGTTATTGAAAGGAAAAAATGGTAATTCTTTAACATAAAACTTTATCATGGCCCAAAGAAATACGTTAAAATGTTAGTTTTTATGCCAGAAACAAGTCTAGTAACATAATTCCCAGATAAGAAAAAATGATCCAGGGGAAAACTTTGATAACGTGTAACAGGTGGAAAGCACAAAACCAGTTCATGCTTGGAGTTGTCAGCCTGGGCAACACGGGAGACCCATCTCAAACACACACATCTTTAAGTTGAACCATCATAAGACAGGGATTGTCTGCAGTTGATATCTACAGAACTTTATAAATACTAGACGCATTCAATAGCTGACCTCTAAGTAAGTCCCAAACCTTACTCCGTATATTTAACTCTGTTTAGATGGCAAACCAAAAAGATCTGGAGAGAAGACAAATAGAAATCAGTGATGCAATGAGGACACTTAAGTCTGAGGTTAAAGATGAAATAAGAACCAGCTTGAAGAATCTCAACCAGTTTCTTCCAGAACTACCAGAAGATATAACAGCTATTTTGGAAAGAAATGGAAACCTAGAAGGAGAGTTGGAAAGCTTAAAAGAGAACTTTCCATTCACTGTGAATGAGAGACCATTTGAAGAAAAGCCAAATTTTTCCCAAGTTCACATAACGGTAAGAGTGTATCCTGCTATTCCCTCAGCTTCATAGAAGGATAGTTTGTTTCCACCTCCTCCATCCTCCAGTTAAGCTAAAAACAGGCTTGGAGGTGCGGGGGTAGGAAAGGCTGGTTGTCTCCCACCCATGATACTGGGTGACTCATGGATGTCTCCCTTTTCCTTTTGCAAAAGGATGAGCACTGGCGCGGGGAGGCACTCCGAGAGAGACTGCGGCACCGTGAAGATCGACTCAAGGTTACCCTTTTTAAAAAAAATAAGAACCAGTCTGGAGGCGTGGCTCAGTGGTAGAGCACTTGCCTAGGATACATAAGGCCCTGGGCTCACCCCCAGCATCACAAAACAAAACAAAATGGTTTGAGATGCTTGGCACTTTGGGGAAAATGGGGGAAATTTCTCATTCACAAGCTGCTCTCACATCCACAATTTTGCAGCACTGAGAAGTTTATAGATGACATGGTTGAAGTTCAGAGAAGTAGACGTCACACAACAGTGAATGACAGTCAGTGTTCAAGATTCTAGGGCTGGGGTGTAGCTAGTGATGAAACACTTGCCTAGCAATAACCAAAATTCTGGGCTTGATCTCTAACACCCCACAAAACACGAATTCTGGTGTTAAGTCTAGTGTTCTTTAACTACATAATGCTGCTTTACTTCATCTAGAACTGACAGAAACTAAGTATTTGGAAGAGGAAATGGAGACATAGTGATGAACTGTAAGAACACCATAAACCAGTGATTTGGGGAAACATTGAGAACACTAGAAAAGTAGGGTTGAGTGTCAGATAAGGAATTGTTTGACTCAGAATATGTTGCTTTGGAGGCCCTGCGAGACATGAAGTTAAAGTCTATTAGTGGAGTCTAGAATTTAGTGTCCAGTGTTAACCTAAAGATTTGGGGGTTAAGTGTATGGGTGGAGTTGAAATGAGAGGGAGGTAGAATGAAAAGACAGGACTCACCTTTAGGGAATGGCTGCCCTACACAGCATGGCCTGCGAGGGAACAGTACTGCAGCATTGAGAGGAGCCCTGTGACTTCCAGTGACTTTCTCCCACCACACATGGCTGCTTTAATTTTAGTCAGTTATATAATTAAATCAAGTTAAAAATTCAATTCTTCAGTTGCTACATTTCAAGTGCTTAGTAGCCATGTGTGTCTAGTGGCTGCTCTAGATAGATACAACCAGAGATAGAACATTCCATCACTGCAGAAAGTGTGCGTGGAGGGTGCTGCTTCAGACTGAATCACTTCAAGATTAAAGCATAAGGAAAGGTCAAGAGGCACTGTGAATCAAATACCTAGTGAGGAGACACTGAAGATTCCAAGTATCAACTAATCATCTGATTCTTGGCAAACAAAGAGATGAGGTAGCAATTTAGTGGGAAGGCAGGAGAGGCGGAAATCCTAAGCATTGCTACAGTGGAAAGAATGGGCTGGGTCAAAGATCCAGTTAATGACAACATAGATGGTAAAAGTTGTGCCCACAGGGGTGTCCATCCTTCCCTGGCAGCTCCTTCAGTTGTTTTTAAGGACTCAGCATTTCCAGCAGTCACTCCTGCTCCACGAGGGTCAGGCTGGCCTGTCAGATGTGGAGCGTGAGAAGCTGTGACTTCTGCATAAAACCCTGTTTTGTCTAACCCTTTTCAGGCCCAGCTTCGACGCTGTATGTCCAAGCAAGCAGAAGTATTAATCAAAGGAAAGCGGCAGACGGAAGGCACTTTACATAGTCTGAGGAGGCAAGTGGATGCGTTAGGAGAATTGGTCACCAGCACCTCTGTAGATTCAACATTGTCACCCAGTTTGTCTCACCTGGAGTCTTCGCTTGCAGATGACTCTCACCTTGGGCAAAGTCAGGTAAGAGGAAGCCCTTAGAGTTTAATATGTTACTTGGGAAGTACTTGAAACTTAGAGGCACATGATCTGCGGAGGACTTAGCGTCAGAGGACTCAGGATCTAAATGCCACCTTCTGATCTGGAAAATTTGTCTTAGCAGATTCAGTATTTTGTGGCCTGTGGGAGAACTGGAATTGCCTAGCTCATAGAAATCCAAAAAAATAAACTGATGGCTTAGCAAGTAGGTTAGCACTGAAGAGTGCATGACCTGACAGCAATGCAATTAATTCTATTCTTCCTGTCCTCCATTTCCAGATTTCCTTATTTTCTACTTGGTCAATGTAAAGATCTTAGACCTATGAGGCCAGTTTGAGTCTGAGTTTAGTTTGTCCGTTTCCCTTGTCCTGGGGAAAGATAATTATTAATAATAGTGCCTAATATTATTTTGCAGTAAAAATTCTGAACTGTAACAAACTGAATTTCATAAAGGTTTTCTGTGTGAGACTTACACACCTATGTTAACACTTTATAGATAACAGCCCATTTTATCCTTACACTCTGGGATGTTTTTAATACTAAAAAGATAAATGACCTGATTAAGGATGTAGCAGAAGACAAAACCAGGATTAAGGTCTGATCTGAGCTATTTATTGTAATGGTCGAACCACAAGGAACATTCAAGGTTAACTTCTTTAATAGGCCAAAGAGGAGCAAGTGACTTACCTAGGTCACAAAGCTAATTAGTAGCAGAACCAAGATTTGAATATGATTTCCTTAACTCTGCAGTGGGACCCTAGTGCAGAAAAGGCCAGAACCATCATGGCCTCAGGGCAGTTAAGGAAGAGTGTGAAGCACTGGGCATGGAAACATAGGTGGGCTCTGTAGCAGCCCAGTTGTGAGAAGAGCACGTGGAGGTTTAGGGGCCAGGTTTAATTATCAGCTCAAGATTGTATCCAGAAGAACTCCGATGCTCTGAATGCCAGAAAATGAGAGATGTTGGAGCATGAGTAGGACAAAGCTGTTGGAATTGTTTAAAAATCTGGGGCTGAAATCCAGCCTTCTGTGGGATAAAGGTTTGAACTAGCTTGGAGTGGGGGACTGGCCTTTGGGTCTGATGTTTTATACATTTCTTTTCAGGGCTCCTTCCAGGTTCTACAAGGTCCATCAGAACCGCCAGTCAGTTACCAACACGGATGCCATTAACAGCTTCCTGCTCATAGGGTACATGTTAAAGAGTTCTATTTCTTTTCCACCCCCCTCCTTACGTACTGGGGACTGAACCTGGGGCCTTCAATGGTAGGCAAGCACTCCTCTACCACTGAGCCACATCTCTAGCACATGAGATCTTTTAAAACCAAGCACTTTTAATTGGAAAATCTTCAATTCCAGAGGTCTTAAAAAAAAAAAAATTTAATTTTTTCTCATAATCTTAAAGTGGTTCATCTTAAACTTTTGGGGCTAAAAATGTATGAGTGGTAGTGCACTTGCCTAGCTTGCATGAGGCCGTGGATGAAAAAGAAACAGTCCAGAGGTACCCAAATTTGCGATTTTTTTTCCTGTCAGCCATTGTGCCATCGCCTATTAAGACAGTTTTCACTGTTAAAAGAATTTAATTCATCCTTTCCATCTTTTTGTCTTACAATGTAGGAAAAAGATGGCCCACCAGGACCAGGACGAGGAGTGCTGTCTTATGTAAATGTATCTGAGGACACTTTCTCCACTACCTCACTAACTTCCAAATTGCATTGTTGTGTGGTTTTATCAAGTTCCAGTGAATCAAGATGCTGAAAGTGCACTCTACTGTGCTTTTGTACCATTAATGCCAATGTTTTTGTAAACCACTTGTATATATGGGAATAGTTGTAAACAATTTAAACCAGTTTCCTAGGTGGCTGAAACCTTTGTTTTTAATCTTGTGGTGTGTTTTTATAAAGACAATGCCGACCTTAATGGCATTATTTGAATCTATACACTGGTAAATCTAGTTGCAAAGAATGTACTTAATTTAAAAGCCCCTCTTCTTTTATATAGTTTCAAGTTATTTTTGGATTAACTTAAAATCTATTTTTCATATAAAAATAAAAGATACACTCAACTTGGGTCTGTCATCTAAATTTCACAGATCTGTGACATCTGAAAGTCATCAAATTTTGCCTTATTTCCAAGAAAATGACAATCTTCCAGTTGGTTTTACTATCCTTTACCTGGAAGTAGGTTCTATTTCCCAATGAATGTTTCTTGATTCAAAAATAATATAAAACCATTATGCTTCAGACATTTTTCCTTGGCCAATAATATTCTTTGGGGGGAAATTAAAAAAACTTTATTCTTTATAAACACTAACCCAGTCACATAAATTCATATTGTAGTCAGACTTTTATTAAACTTTGGAATTATAATTAACAGCTCAATCCCATGACCTATACATTTCTTTAAAAGAATAACAGGTAGGCACACACCTATAATACCACCTATTTGGGAGGCAAAGGGATCCCAAATTAGAGACCAACCTCAGCAACTTGGGGAGACCCTGTCTCAAAATTTAAAAAAAAAAAAAAAAGGAGCCAGGAATGTAGCTCAGTGGTAGAGCCCCCCCTGGATTCAAACCCCAGTACTACAGGAAAAATAAAAATACCATCCCAGTTGTGTGGCATCAGAATTATTCCCAAAGGGTAAATATGTAATAGAGGTTTTAAAATATTCCCAAGAACTGTTTTCTAGCCCACCAAATAACTTTTGAGCCAGAACTGGCATTATATCATGTTACTATGCAGAACAGCACAGTGTAATAATCCCTTGCCACCAAAGTTTTAGATTCCTATAGTGTGGTTAGAACTGGATCATTAAGATACTACACAAATGTAATTACAGTAAAGATAATGGAAGTCACATACAATTACTGATTTAGTATGTTCTAGAAGGCATGTTTCTAAAACAAAATTTGGTTTGTATTTTGTCGGGGTTTTTTGTTTTTAATATTTTTTTAGCTGTAGATGGACACAATACCTTTATTTTATTTATTTTTATGTGGTGCTGGGGATCAAATCCAGTGCCTCGTGCGTGCCAGACAAGGGCTCTACCACTGAGCCACAACCCCAGCCCCTTGGTTTGTATTTTGTATTTACATTTTCCTTCATTTCACTTTTGCACCTCTTAGCAAAATGGTTTAAAGGCCTGGCCCATTCACAATTTTGGCATTCTTCAAGGGCAGTTTTCAGGCCTGTGTTGAATGTGAGTCAAAACTAGCTCAGTTACTTATTGATGTGGTTTTATATGCTGCAAATGTAGATTAAATTAAATTTAAAGTGCCACATGAACCCTCTCCATATTCCCAAATAGACAGAAATGGAAGATATTTGGTCTTCTGTTTAAGGCGAGTGGACCAGACAATTCTATTTTTATAAAGGTTACATCTAAAACAATGGATATATGGGGGGGAAAAAAAGTCTAAAAACTATGGCCTTATGGAATTAGAGAAGTGAAGTAATGAATGTATGAAGTCAAATAAGTGGTTTCAATATACATCTTTCCCAAAAAATTGTTTACAACCACTAGTATTTTGTATATGACTCCAACGATCCCACCTCCACCAAAAATAAAATCAACATTACTGCATCAAACATTTTATTATCCATGAAAAATAACTTGAACATTGTACTGGAATGTCTAATGCATAAATAGTACTGAGCACCAATAACTAACTCAAGGGCTTCCTCTAGGGTTCAGGGCAATGAGTAATCCAAACAAACAGGTGACTGCACAAACAGGAAGCGCTTTTGGGTTAAAAATTAAAAGAATTGCATTCTCTCCAAAGTGTACTGCCTACCCAGTGTCTGGCACACTCATGTTACAACAGGACAATCTGCTCCTCACTTTTGAGCACCCAAGTTTATTATAGGGATTTACACATGCAGATAATAAAATTTGGCCCCACGTACAGTCAAGGGAGAACATTACCAACCACCAAATATGCTGACCTCAAACTGAAGGTCAATGAAAGTAATCCAAGGGTTATGTAAATATTAGGACAAAACTAGCTCAATTACTTATTGATGTGGTTTTATATGTAGACCTCTTCATACAATGAATAAGCACAGTTATGCAATAAAAACTGAACACTTAAACATCAAAAAACCACTGACCTGAAGAAAATAAATCCTATTATAGTTCAGAAAATAATGCAACCAATTTTAATTTAATCTAGATACAGGTACTTTATTTACAAATATTTAGATTAATAGCATTTTGTTACATCAAATGAAGAGTACAGCAGTCTGAATAAATCCTTCTGTCACAAAAACAATTAAGACCCACTGTAACTAACTTTGGGAATCAGGGTATTGCACCTAAACAAGGAGTCTTTAGTTTGTGATTGCTACCTTATATCCCAATAGGTGGTTTGTTTTGTTTTTGTAAATATTTACACACACCAGCAGGTCATGGTCCCTGGGCAAATCCCTTGTGATGCAACAGTGTAAGCAAAATGGACCACTGTAAGCCTAACAGAATATCCCAATCCACTCCAGGTATCTCCTTAAAAAAGTTTATCAGAGACAAAAATAAAAATGAGTCCACAAATAAACCAAATCCTATTTTTCTGCACATTCCAGTTTTGGCTTTTATTTTAACATTGACTATACAATACTCTGGAACTATGACAGGTTTATAGCCCAGAAAGATGTAACTTTACGTTAGTGTCTGTAAATAGGGACTTAAAATGTGTATTTAAAACACAGCAGTTGAGCTGAGCGCATTTTATATAATATGCTCAGGTTTACCTATCCTACACTTCCAGTAACTTCTCAATCCCCAGCCACTGAACCATAAACTCAATTAAAAAGCAATCAACAGAAGTGAAGAACTTAGTAAAACAGTTTTCTAAAGAAGGAAGATTGTTTCTCTTAAAATATGTATTCTTTCAGTGGCCAAACCACCTAGTGCAAAGTAATAACTTACTTTGTATCAGCACAAACATTGAAACACCATTAGAAACACTTTCCCTTTTACAAAATGATTTATGCCAACATGACATAAACTAGCCCCTCCCACTATGAACACAAGGGATAATCCCATTTCACTGTGGTGTTTAAAATGCACAATTTAAAATCCCTTAACAGCAGACCTATGGTTCTGGCTATCTGATTCACAATCTCGACCATTCCAAGAAGATAAAGATATAAAAGCTTAAAATGTGCAATAATAAACCCAGCCTTTTTTCTTTTTCTATACAGTAAGGCAAGAATGCAGCCCGTAATGCAAAATGTTTACAAAAAGAGAAAAGCAGGTTAGCACATTGTCGATTGCACAAGAACAGTTAAGAAAATCAGCAGGTAAGCCACAGTGCAAAGATGGAACAGAATCTGCTAGTGTTAATCTGCTGACGCTAGGAGCTCTTTCCAGCATAATGTCCCCAAACACTGCCAGCACCAAGGGGTGGAGCCAGTATTACTTGTGAACTGCAGTTGTGTCTATTTCCTTGTGTGAAATGGCAGGGAGTAACATGGTCACATACAGGTCATACTGTACAAACTGGTATTTTATACTGTTTCAATGCCAGTAATCAATTTATTTTCTTCATTAAAATAATATACACAGGATGTATTGTTAGTTCGGTTCCTTCAAATTTTATACATATTTACTTTCTGTTAAAGAGAAAAGGATAAATGGTGTGTAAAAAAAAGAGAGAGAGAGATAAAGCTATTAAGCACGAGAGAAAAGATAAATGGATATTTCTCCCTGTGCAAGGCTAAGACAGAAGCAAACCTCATCAAGAAAAATGCCACCTGACAACAGGGAATTTATCCAACAAAACAAAACAAAAGCAGTTGTAGAACCCCTTCTCTACCATCAGAAGTCATTTCACAGCAATGAACTTACTGGTTACAACAGACAAACAGTCAAAGTGAGGGAGAAAGGCTGAAGATATCAGCAAATTAAACCGTACAGTGAGACAATGCCTTGCCAAAGAGGGAAGGTAAAAATCATCAAGTCCAGCATCAGTGCTCAGTTTAAATCATATATTGGTGACATATCTATCACAAAGACAATCGAGGAGGGAAAAAAAAGTCTAGATTTACCATGCAGGAGAGATTTATTACTCTACTTGCCTTTGATAACCTGATTACATCTAGTTGTTTAGCAGTTTAGTATTGTGTTAAACTGTTTTTACAACAGAGTTGTTTTTTTTCTTTGTTTTTTTTTTTTAATTAAACCCAGTAAGATGTACAGAAGACAACGTGGCAGTAAAAAGTACTGCTTCCAACAGACAGAGGTGAAAGGTCAAATGAGGGGCCACAGCAAAGAGGTCACTAGCAGCCACAGCCTTCTCTCTGAGGTTGGGGCTCACTGGTTAGCCGGCCTCCCTGCGGGGCTGACGGTTTGTGTTGTACACCGGACTCGGCAGCATTCAGATCCAGGCTTCCATCCTGAATGTTCTGATAGATTTTCTTGGCAGCCTCAAGGAAAGCATCTTCTACATTCTCTCCCCTAAGAGGCAATTAACAATTTTTATTCAAGAACCATAGATTTCTACAGGTAACACATTATACACCGACTTTTTTGCTACCCTTCAGTCAACTACCATGATATCTTCAACTTAGCCAGTGTCATTTAATAAGAGATCACTTGACTGGACTAAGAGAATGTGGGAAGATATTTCTGGTGGAAAGTGAAAAAACATACTAAAAGCTGTTACTACAAACCGTATCAGGTCATTACACATGTTCTAATTATTACTAAAATGGTACACGTAACATAGAACATGATGGATGAGAGGCCATTTCTGTGACAACAGACAGGGTACTCCAAATAGAAATGGAAATTTCTCCAAACATGCTGAATGGGATTCCAAGATTTATACTGTCTGATCAAACAAGTGTTAAGTATGGACTATGTCCTGTTTTTATCATATGATAGTAACACAGTCATGCTTAGCCATGTTCACATTTTTTAATCTTTTGAGACTAAAAGAATCAAATGTAAGACTAAACAAAAATAAGCTACTCTCCACTCATCACTTGAAAGACTTTTTGGCTTAATAAATAAAGAACTCTGATTGGGAGTTCAAGGATTCATGGAAGAACAATTAGAAATGATCATTTTTAGACAATATTTCCAGTCTGGCACAATGGTGCAGGCCCGTAATCCCAATGCCTCAGGAGGCTGAGGCAAGAGAATTCCAAGTTCCAGGGCAGCCTGGTGGTGATGCTAGGGCTGTAGCCTAGTATTAGAGCCCCCCAGGTTAAATCTCAGTACAACCCACATACACAGTATCATGCTTTTTAACATAATCATAAGTATTATATGAACAAATTAGCCAAGACTGCATCCAATATGCCAAATTCCTACTGCGAAAGTCCAACAAAACTTTTGGAATATAAACAGTTTCATTTATTAAACTGGGTTACCAATGGGAACAATCAAATAATTTTTTAAGTAATAAAAATTCACCTTATTTTTAAATGTGAAATGGGAAGTATGTTTGCTTACTGTTCTTCCTGTCATTAAAAACTACACGTGGAACTGGTGATGTAGCTTTAGTGGTAGAGTGCTTGCCTAGCACACACAAAGCCCTAGGTTCAATCCCCAGCAGCACACGCACAAACACACACGTACACACATTACATGGATATGTTATTTGTATATGTACATGTGTGTATATATTATACACTTTTTGTATACATGATTCTACTTTGAGAAACAGTATAACTGAAACATAATCAACATTTCAACTATACTTACGTTTTTGCACTTGCTTCAAGGAACAATAAGCCTAAAAATAAAATCGAGACTATAATTAGGACATTTCAAACTAACTCACAAGAGTGTTTCTCTTCAGTAACATCTGAGTAAGTTTTCCCATCAGCTGTCAGTATTCCTCCTGTAGTTACTGTACAAAAAAATGTATAGTTTTGATTGGGGTTATCTTAATATTTCTAATCAATTGAACTGCTCCTAAAATGAATTTCATACAAGCTTCTGCACACACTTTATTCCCTCATTCTTGAGATTTTTGAGCAGTCTGAATTTTTGAAAATTTGTCAAATAATCTGCAATATCAAAATCCCACCTTTTCTCAGAAATTCTCCCAAGTGTAATCATTAAGTGTTAAAAAGAAACCCACCATTTTCTTCAGCAAACTGTTTGGCTTCTTCGTATGTAACATCTCTCTGTGCCTCCAAATCTGCTTTATTTCCTATGAGAATTATTACCTAATTTGTAATCAAAAGAAAGACATCTTAAAACAAAAGAAACCATTTAAACCAACCATGCAAATTCTGAAACCCCCCCAAATCTTGACAGAAAAAACTGGGTCCAAAAAGGCAACCAAGTACTAGCAATACCATCAGGCAGGTCTACAGTATCATAAAGACATTAGTAAGAAGAAAGACCTTAGCAGTCACACAGGCCAAAGCTTGACAAGCTTTCTGCGAAGAAAAGGTAGTATATTTTTCAAGTTTGTAGACCCCATATGGTCTCCACCCGTTTTTTGGGGTTTTTTTTTTTTTTTTTTGTACCAAGGATTGAACCCAGAGGCACTTAATCAACCACTAAGCCATTTCCCCAGCCCATTTTATTTTTTTCTTTTAAGAAAGGGTCTCACTAAGTTGCTTAGGACTTTGCTAAGTTGCTGAAGCTGCCTTTGAACTTTCAATCCTCTTGCCTCAACCTCCCAAGCTGCTGGGATTACAGACATGTGCCATCGTGCCTGGCCTGCATATTCTTCTTTGCTGTTTTTTTTCCTATTAACCCCTGAAAAATGTAAAAGCATCCTTAGCTTTGCAAACCATTCAAAACTAGGCTGTGGGTTGGATGTGACCAGTTGGCCAATTTGTTCACTTCTGGTCTAGAACAACATCTATTTGAGTAAGATTAATAAATCCCATACATACACCCCCCCCACACACACACACACAAACAATTTATTTTTATATATATAGGGAAGGTTTTGGGACTCTCAGAAAGTTTAAAAACCACTAGTTCAACTCCTTCAAGTGACAGGTAAGGAAATTAGAGCCCAAAAAAGGTAAAGGAACTTGCCAAAAGCTACTAAGTCAATGGTAGTAGGATGTTAGAACCAAGTAGGAAACTCTCATTGTGACCTATAGACAAAGACTGTCCTACCTACACTATCTCTAGGTAGGACTAAGTTCATAGCAGGTAAACACAAATGTCTGTGTGTTGCCATGGGGACAGCTGAGAATGAGAATCAGGGTTCTAATGCTATGGGTTCAAGTCCAGGGCAAAATATCACACACCTATAATCTTCCATTTGGAACCATCTATACAAAGTAAAGTTATGCCAAAGTTAAAGAAAGCTCTGCAAAGCTTTAAGAAAAAAGTGTGTAGTCTTGGAAACAGTAAACGTTTTGGGCCTTTCCATGGGGCAGAGAAGGGAAGATTTATGGATCAACTGTATGTGTGTAAAAGCTTATTTCAGACATCAAAATCTCCCCCCTCCTTTCCCTTTCCATACAGGTATAGTAATCCAGATATGGTTTCAACTAAAAGGTGCTTCCACCAGTTAAATATTTTTCATGTGAAATTACAGTACCTGGCTCTTATACACTTTCAAAAATTTGTGCCCAATAAATAATCACTTTGACATGAATGTAAATCTTCTGCAAGGACATTAGTCAAGCAGTACAACAAAAGTAAACATTCTTCATTCAATAAACAAATGCCCACTCAGAAGGAAAAAAAATCCTTACAGTCCACTAGTCTTTTAAAGAATAAAATAATGGCACTTAAAAAAATTCAACCTTTTTTAAAAAAACAAGTCTGTTAAAAGTCAAAACTGCCTAGTACAGGGGCATAAAATAGGTACTCAAAACAAGGAAAACTGGGCTGGGGTTGTGGCTCAGTGGTAAAGCATTGCCTAACGTGTGAGGCACTGGATTCAATTCTCAGCACCACATATAAATAAATAAAGGCCCATCAGCAATTAAAAAGTATGAAAAAAAACAAACAAGGAAAACACCCTGGCTTCATGGGAGGTGAGGAGGGAGGAATACCACCTCCTTCCCAATTACTTAAGAATTTCAAAAGCAGGCTTCCCACCTTACTGAGAGGGGACACACATGGAATGCTAATAACAGAGGTATAGAACATACTGGCAACAAAATGAGAAAATATATATAGAACTTTTACATAAAATCCAAAGGCAACTTTATAGAAAATGGAATTTATGAGCTAGACCTCAAGAAATAGAGATTTTTTTTTTTCTTTTGAAGATCTGGTTAAACTGTGGGTATAAAGGAGACAAGAAAGACATGGCTAATTTGTTTACTACATGCCTCCATGGACCTTCTACAATGAGTATCTTTAACATTTTATTTGAAATAACTGTAAAGTCACAGCAAAAAGAGAGGTCCTATGTATCCTTCACCAAGCTTCCCCGATGGTAGCAACTTATGTAACTACAGCATACTCTTAAAATCAGCAAAGTGACATGGTACAATCTATAGCTCTTAAATGTCAATTTTTAAATGCTCTCATGTATGGCTGTGCATATGTGTGTGATTCTATGTATTTTATCACAGGTATAGATTTGTCACAACAATCAGGATATAGAACCGTTCCATCACTGAAAGAACTACTCTCACACCTCATCCCTAACACTGGCAACCACTCATCTGTTTTTCCATCTCTACAATTTCATCATTTTGATAATGTTACAAATGGAATGATATAATATGTAACCTTTTGAAATTGTCTTTTACTCTGCATACTATGCTTGACAGCCATCCAAGCTGTTGCCTGTATCAATGAGGTTGTGGCTCAGTGGTAGACCGGTTGCCTAGCACATGTGAGGTACTGGGTTCCATCCTGAGCACATTAGCTAGATTGCTTCCAGTTTTGGGCTATTGTAAATAAAGCTCCTACGAACATTCATCTACAGATTGTATATATACCAACATAATAATGAAAATAAAAGTTCCAGGTACAGTCTCTAGCATAATAGGCATACAATGTTAACTGATTCTCAATTATGGTTAAACTCCTGTTCCCTCATAAAAGCTAATCTCACTACTGATTACATATTTATGGAACCAGGCCTCTGCTAGATGGTGGACATACAAAGTTAAGTGAGACATAGGCCTTGTTCTTGAGAAGTTCAGTCACAGCTCGGTGTCCTTCTCCTCATTGTTCCTGGAAAACCTTCCACAGAAATTAGTGAAACTTACTCAAGGCCCTGCTCACACACCATACCTCTGCAAAGCTGGTTTCTCCAAAAGGCACTGTTCATCCTAGACTCCCCAACACTATGCCACCCTATTTTCTATTTCATTTTTCAGTCTGCTTTTCAATATAGTTATCTATATACCTGTTGCTTGCCTGTTAGACTATAACCTCCTTTGTTAAGAATATGTTTGTTTATCCTTGTATACTAGAATCTAAATGGTGGCTGGCTTTAAAAATCTCAATAAATATCTTCTGAGTCTGGTTAAGAAACTAGTTTTTTAAAGCATGCTGAATATTCAAATAACTGTAGATTCACATCCAGTTAAATAACACAGATCTCTTATATATTGTGCCCAGTTTTCTCCAATGGCAACATTGTACAAAACAAATGCAGACATCCCTTTTAAAATTGAAGATTTCATAGTCTCCAACTGACATGAAATCACCACCCCATTCATAACTTTCATTTTTCTAAACCACAAACATGAACAAAAACCAATTATAATAAAATGGAAAACCTGGAGCAATTAGAACTGGAAAAAATATTAAGTTTTCAGTTAATCTAAAGATTCTTGGGGCTGGGGGTATAGCTCATTGGTAGCACACTTGCCTAGCATGCATGAGGCTCTGGATTTGATCCTCAGCACCACAACAACAAAAAATCTCATTCCTAATACCCAAATACAAAAATCTCACCAGTAAAAGGCTTTCCTGTTTGGATTAGCTTAGATCTTAACTTTTCTTTATAGTAAGATGTCATTTAACTTACAGTATTTGGATTGGTGAGATTCCTTGCATCTGTCAACCAGCTGCTTAAGTGGTTATATGTACTTCTTCTGCAAAAATTAAAGTTTAAATTTGTTGACTTCCACATACAACTACCATTTAAACAGAAAAAAAAAAAAGAAAATTTGGCAAATATTTAAAGTATATGCTTTAGTCAATATTTTTATTTTGACTAGGTAGTTACTATGAAGAATGGTTATGAAATACAACCATATGATTTTTTAAAAATCTAGCTAAACTCATTATTTTTAAATAAATAACATCCGACAACTATGTTAATGACATGTCAGAATCAAATTATTTATACTTAAAAGTACATCCATAAACAAACCAATAAGCAAGCATGGAACAATCTGAAGTCAAAACTAAAATTATTTTGAAATTATCCAGATTTGCAATCACAAAATGGACACAATGTAATACCAAAATGCCTAGACAGTGACACATTCAATAGAAAAACATTTCTGCTTTTTAATGTTCAATTAGAAACCAGGAAATCACAGTGTAAGATGGTATATAATTTATCTTAGTAATAATTCAAAGAGTAAGCTAATTATAAAGCATAAAAACTGGCTTTAAAAGGGCATTTAGTACACTTGACTAGAAATTTAAGTTCCCAGATATCAGAAAGGAAGTTTAACCTAACTTTGCATTTTTTTTTTAACCTGGCAGCATTTCCAGATTCAAACTGTCCTATTTCTCTTTCTCCAAGCAAAAGTTTAAAAATTCATAGGCTACTTTGCTCTAGCTAAGTTGGCCCCACAATAGCAAGCAAATCCAAATACAGATGGTCTCTAACTTATGATGCTTCAACTTGATTTTACTAAAGGTTTACCAGAATATTACATGCATTTTTGACTGATATTTTCAACATATAAGGAAGTATCAAAATGTAACCCCAGTGCTAAAGAAAATTTGTAATGTACAATATTATACAGAGTAAAACTTACTAAAGAAGATAACCTTTATGAAGTTAAAAATGTTTCTGATTTCTAGACTCAGAACATTAATTCCATCTCACCCATCTGACATGTAAGGAAAGAGAAGGCCATAAGGATTCAGATCAAGATCTACAACCCTTTCACACATACCATGTGTCCTTAAAGTGTTTCTGAGGTTTGCCTTGCGAATATATTCCATGATCTCTAGCTGTCAGTGCTCAGAAATATTCATTATTTCAAATATTTACTCTTTCCCCAATGGGAAGTAAAAAAAAATTCCTTACTCAGGTATTTTTCTTTTCTTGTACTATCTCAAATTATACATAAATCACCACCTAAATGTCAAAAAATGATGTCATATATCAAGACAGCACCTTTTTCTTAATGGTTTAAATTGTTGTAAGTAAACAATGGTCAAATATCACTTTCAAAAAGTACAAGCCTTACTCAATATTTGCAGCATATCATGACTTCACACAACAGGGATGTTTTACTTCTTACACAAATGATAAATAAGTCCAAACATACTTATTCTGATTTTGATGAATTTTAAAAATTTCAAAGCTGACAGGAAGAGTGAATTGTTATAAACTGCCACCACTCTGGTAAAAAGAAAACCCTACAGTTCTATACAGACAGATTTTTAAATAGTCTTATACAATACCATTTACTGATCATGTTACCAACTACCTGACTAAAATAAAGCATTAAGATATGTAGCATCAAGATCATGTAAATCATATTATTTATGTGCACCTTCACTCCTGCCAATGATTCAGATAACTGTTGGGTTATTAATTTAAAATTCACTATAATTTTATATCTATGAATAAAGAATCATCAAATATCCATTAACTGGTGATACTAACACTAAAAAGAAGTGCTAAAATATTCCTAGCTTTAAGGTGGACATTAGATATATATATATCAAAACTGATTTGGCAAAACAACTGTCATGATAAGCTCTGCTCTCAATTTAGAAAGGTATCCTGTAACAATTACAGTTAATGCCAAGAATTAAGTCTCAGTAAAGGACGGCCTTTAAAGTTTACAAAATATAAAGTATTAATAATCGAAAAACTGGGAGGTAAACTGGTATCATGACTCCAACATCAATGTCACTATAAAGTGTCAGTCAAGAAAGCATTATGTAAAGCCTGAAGTATCTGTTATCTGTAACAGTTAATATTGAAAAACAATCACCATAAAGCTTACCCTTTTAAAGTATATTTTTCATATATTCAAAATTGGGCACTGATTACTATTATCTAATTCTAGAAGATTTACATGATCCCAAAGAGAACCCTACCACCACCACCCCCAGCAACTCCCTAGGCCCTGGCAATCTTCCATGTCTGTGGATCCGCCTATTCTGGGTATTTCATAAATGGTACCACCTAATATGTGGCCTTCTTGTCTAGTTACTTTCACTTAGCATAATGTTTTTCAAGGTTGATCCTCAGGTAGCTCGTGTAAGTACTTCATTTGTTTTTATAGCTGAAAAGCAGTCTATTGTGTGGATATGCGATATTATATTTACCCATTCATCAGTTGATGAACATTTCTGTTGTTTCTACCTGAACTACTTTCAATAATTTAAATAGACATATTTTACTTATATGTTTAAAATATGTTTAAAAGCAAAAACATTTTAAATATAAATTACATTTTAAGTATAAATCACCATATTTAAATTTATTAATAATGCATGGCATTTTTAATAAAATGAGACAGTTCTACACAGACAGGTTTTTAAATAGTCTTATACAATACCATTTACTGATCATGTTATCAACTACCTGACTAAAAGAAAGAGCAGTAAGGCTTATTTTACTGATTTTCCCTGAGACCACCCAGTTGTAGAAATTTACTGAGACTTTTGTACTACAATTATAATTAGACACCATCTTTATTCTAAGGCAGCATTTCCCACAGTGTGTGTTCCTCAATAAAATAAACTTAGGAAACACCAAATTAAACAAAGTTAAACAGTAAGGAATTTCTTTACTGAAGAATTTCTCAAGGTCTTAATATGCTAATGTACACTGCAACTCTACATGAGGAAATAGTATAAAGCATTTCCTAAACAGAAATATGCTTCAAAGTAATTATCACTTGGTCCCACTCACCTATCTCTACCCCCTAAAAAGAGAGAGTCACGCTGCTTTTGATTGGTGCTTTGCATCAACATGAAAGGTGATCCAGTTCATTTTCTAGCTTACGGGAGACAAACAGCATAGTTTTCCATGTTCTCCAAAGTAAACCTTACAGTCCAGTTTTGTTACTTTATATCAAGTGCCTTGAGTTTCCAGAAATAGCCATGTTGATATAAATTTAATCCTGCTGCATGTAGTATTTAAGTCACTTCAATCCATGTTAGGACAAAAAAGAATTTAAGTAAATGAACAATTAAATACTGAAGTATTATACATAAATCACCACCAAAATGTCAAAAAAAAAAATGATGCTATATATTTCAAAATAGCACCTTTTCCCCTTCAGATGCTAGCATAAGAACTACTTGCAATCTATCATGCTGGATTAGCAAAACTGTATATTTAAATCTTTGGCCTTATTTTCAGAAGGCATAAATTTTAACACAGAGGCTGAATAAAGTAACTCCTCAAGACTTGCTTGCTTTCTACTGAAGTGAAAGAACAAAGCTTCAAATATAATCATTTCTTCTTAAATAATTCAACTCATGCTGCTTTTCAGAACTGTATTCTTCAATTAGCTCCACCCACCATCTCTTAAAGTTTTCTTCAATTGTACCAACTTCCAGAAAAAAAAAAAAAAAGTTATATCAAGTTGTAGACAGCAACTTAAGTTGTAAACCATTTAGTCATCCAACTACAAACTAAAGAATGCCTAAATCAGTAACAAAGAAACCACATTTCCCAAAGCAAATTTCTATTCCCAAGTATGAAGGTTGAAAAGTTATTCACCTCTTACCTAGTGATATCATACACCATAAGTGCACCCGCAGCTCCTCTGTAGTAGCTTCGTGTAACAGCTCTAAACCGCTCCTGTCCTGCTGTATCCCAAATCTGCAGTTTGATTTTTTGGCCACTAACTTCAATTATTCTTGTACCAAATTCAACACCAATTGTGTGAGGACAATCAGCCATAACTGTTAGGGAGGGGGAAAAAAATATAATATCCCAACTTTCAGAAAACTTCAAATTTAGACTACTGGGGAAAATCCACTGAATAATCAAAAGACTTATAATATAGGCTCTAAACTAATTCTACCATTGGAGGGTTGGGGGGTAGGGCGGGGAAAGCAAAAAACTAGAAGTCAAATGTGAATGAACTAATATAAGGGTCAGCAAACTTGTGGAAAGAACCAAACAATCGATTTTTTTAAGTTTTGTAGGCCAAAAGGTCTCTGTCACAACTACCCAAATCTGCCTCTGAAGAAAAAAAAGCAGTCAGACAATATGTAAAATAGACAGGGTTGTGTTCCAATAACATCCTATTTCAAAAAATAGGCAGTAATTGGATTTAAGCCCACTAGCTACTGTTTGCTGACCCCCTGGACTAAAAGAATCTGCTAAGTACAAATAAGATTTTTAATAAACCCTTCACAATGCCAAAATTATACTATTTAGCCATCTGACAATCATTACTCTGTTTAAAAAAAAAAAATCAAAGATTTTAGGACTCTAGGTGTTATTAATCAGACAAATTTTTACCCTGGAAAATATTATCAGTGTCTCAAACAAAATCATCACATTTAATACATACTTATAATTATACACTAACAAGTTACATATATCTAAGCCAATAGTACAAGTCCTTTCCCTTATTATTTGGCCGCTTAAAACCTAAACTCACTATTCTGGTACAATTGCACAATTGAATGGACACTTCATAAAATGTTACATCAAATCTCTGTGGTTAGTAGCACAAAAATGCTATAGAAATGACTTCAACATACACAAACAATTTCACTTATGTTTAGCATATCAATCACAACAAATTGGCCCCTTCTCCTATCACTTAAAATGAGAGTTGTACTCTGAATCTTATCAACTGGTCATGAATATAGAAAACTCCATTTTAAGTATTTCAAATCTACTAATTAGTTAACAAATGAAATATATGCAGCAAATGTACAATAAGATAATCAATTTCTACAACAGAGTCAAAGAATAAGATTATTTAAATTTGACATTATTCTAGCATCTTTTTTTTTTTAAAGAGAGAGAGAGAATTTTTTAAATATTTATTTTTTAGTTTTCGGTGGACACAACATCTTTATTTTATTTTTACTGGTGCTAAGGATCGAACCCAGCAACCTGCGCATGCCAGGCGAGTGTGCTACCGCTTGAGCCACATCCCCAGCCCAACATTATTCTATGCATTTTTTTAAAATAACATTTTTGCCACCAAGAAATCTAAATGTGAGTCAGAATATAACACATATAAAAATTAACACTCTGGGCTGGGGTGTAACTCAGTGTACAGAGTGCCTGCCTAGCACGCTCAAAGCACTGGGATCAATTCCCAGAACCATAGAAAAACAAAAACGAATGCTCAAAACATACTGGTAATAATATATTTCATTTTATCTAAGTTAAAAAAAGAAATCACTGCACCTAAAGACAAAAGTGTGAATATAGGGAAAGTTATATTTATTCATAAAGTACACTGAAAATGACTCAAGTTTTTAAAAATGTAGAAATGTAACAATAAAGAAAGCTACTAAAAGGCTGGGGCTATAGCTCAGTGGTGGAGTGCCCATTTCGCACGTGTGTTTGATCCTCAGCACCACATAAAAATAAATTTATTGTGTCCATCTACAACTAAATACTAAAGTTTTACTTCACATATTGAACTTACATTTTTTTTCTGTAAACTGATGAAGCAAGCAAGATTTTCCTACTCCCATGTCCCCTGTTTAAAAAAAAAAAGTTTAAGATGGCAATTACATTTCTCAGTTTTACAGTATCATCATATGCAATGATTCTTATGTCCCTTACCATATCACAAGTTTCTGAGACACATTTAATGTGGCTTTCCTTCTTTACAATGGATTAAAAATATGTGAACGTATATTTTCACTGACTAGTTCCAACCTTTAGCAATGACAGAATTTGGTTATAAATTTATTATGTTAACAGTGAGCCACCAACTTTACCAGCAAAATTATGAAAATGTTACTGTGAGTTATATCAAAGTTTGGGTGTTGTTTTTTTTTTTTTAACCCCTTAACAAACACACAGAAGCAAAGGAGTAACAAATGAGGAAACATATAATAAGCAGAAATAAGAAACTGAATTTTGGAGCTTGAATGACTAGATCCTGTGTCTTATCTCACATTTTTTTATTTCTTACAGAATGACAAAAGAAGAATTTATATTACATAAAAACCACAACAGAATAAATCTCATTCCTGGCTATACTACAGCAATATATTTTATGTGTTACAGAAATTATTCTGAATCCACAATGTTCTCTATCAATTTTTGGAATCCAGGGGGATATCAGAATTTTCAAGTAATCTTTAGAATATTTCAGTACTACTAGGAAATTAATCTCATTCCTCATTCCTAGTATTAACAATCTTTCAGGTAGCCCTCAAGAACAACCAAAATCACTACACTAGGTACTCAGCACTGTACTACAGAAGTATCTAGGCCACAATGCAAAAGGTACATTTATCTTTATTAAAGAAGCTTTTAGTTCCAAAGTGAGAAAAGAGCTTATTTCTTCTGGAGTGTTACATATTAGTATATAAATGTTTGTATATTAATGCTTTAGAGATAAGAGTATAAGTTAAGCAAACTTACCAATAATAATATATTTAAAGATGTAAGAGTAGTTGTATGGTGCAGTTGCCATGGTGGCACTAAAAACAAAGAAAACTGTGTTACTGCAGAAGGAAAAATACATGTTATCCAAACTGATCATTGCAAGCCTTTAAAAAGTCATAGGTAAAGATATACATAAAATAAAGTATACTGAATATACTCTGAACAAAATATTGGTTACGATAAGTCAGTAAAAATTCACTTCACAAATGATCAATACATACAAGTTCTCTTCAATGAATAGTACTTTAACATTCTCATGCATTATTCACAGAAATATGATAATACACCCAAAAAACTCCAGTATTTCACTTTAGGAATATCAAAAACGAAATGTTACTCTGCAAAATTTCCAACAAAAATCTCTAAAAATAGTCCCCTTTTCCTTAACATCCCCTCCCTTGTTAATAGATCAAGTAAGTTACAGGTAGTGTACTTATTCGGAATTGTGATTCTAAACAGAATGATAAAAAAATAAACACAAACTTATAAACACAAAATAAGTTTTATCCTCTACTCTAAATCAATAGCAGAGCATCCAAAGAGCAATCACATGACTTTCAAATCAAATTGACATCAGATTATATTGAATCCCATGAAAATGTGGTTCCTGTATTATTTTATTTTTAAAAGGAGGACAATCATCATTGGCAATTTCATATGATTCACCACAGGCAATTAACTATATTGTTAATTGCAGATTAACAATATAGTAGGGGCCTGAAGAAATAATACTATAAATGCTGGAAAATATTACCAGAAAATTGTACTTATGCTTGTAAAATTTCAAAGTTTATATGTGTATATATATGTATGTATGTATATATATACACACACATAAATATATGTACACACACACATATATATGTATTTCAAAAGGTCACAGCCCATTCATTATCTTCAGACAGACTTAACCTAAAGAACTCTAATTAGTTTCCAATTTTAACAACTTACAAAAAAAAAAAAATTCTCAGCAAGGTGTGGTGGCACCACCTAATAGTCCCAGTTACTCAAGAGGCTGAGTTTGGAGACTGCTTGAGCTCAGGAATTCAAAACCAGCCTGGGCAACATAGTGAAATGCCATCTCAACAATGACAACAAAAATTCTCCAAACAATTCACATGTGCCTCAAACATGTCAGACACTGTGCTGGTGGTAGAGAAACAAGGGATAAGTTCTAATAATGGCAATAACTTCCAATAAAAGTTTATTTTCATCAGTTTTCAGCTCATGGAAAGACAAAAATTATATATAAATATCAAAATTGAACCCATTTTTAAAATTTTGGCTTATATATATTTTTTAATTTGATTTTTACTGTACTGGTCAATATCAAATTATACAAGAAGATAGCTGATATTATTGGAGAAATTCCTTTATTGAAATCAGCACTTTATCATGCTTCAAATAAAATTTCTACATAAATAACAAATCTTAACCAGCAGACAGAATATTTACAGTAAGTGAATTATCAAGGAAGAGAAAGTTCTTAATTACAGTAAATTATTAAACAATCACTCACACAGTATAGTTACCTTCCCATTTAGCTATATGCATTTACATTCACACAAGCAGATTCCTTGCTCCCCATTACAGCCTGGCATGTTGTAACACATTTACAATCAGTCTTCTACATCATAGAAAACTCCCTTAACCAGTTCAGTCAGGAAAGGGAGTTTTTCTAGTTAGATTTAATTCTGATTCTGAACATCATGACTTTCCATCTCTTTTCCAGCCATTAGGGACTTAATACTTTAAAAAAAAAAAAAAAAAAAAAAACTTGGTCTTGAGGCTGAACTTGGTCTGGATTATTCACCAGATCTCTGAACCAGATACTAAACACACACACAAAAAAAATCTCTTGCATTAAAAATGGTTTTTAAAGGTTATTAACTTCCTAACCTGCATTACTTCTTTTCTCCATGAAAAGAGTATGCTTTTATTCTAATTAATTTTTAACTCCTACATTCTTCTTTCCCTACTTGAACTTGAGTAAAAGTAATTATTTACCTTTGAATTACTGTTTCTCTGGTACTCCTCCCCTTGATTTTCTATACATCTTCTAAAAGTTACAGCTGTATATACTTTGCTTCATCTATTTTACTGTATTAAAATTACAGGGGTTGGGGCTGTAACTCAGTGGTAGAGCACAGATTTAGCAGGTATAAGGACCTGGGTTCAATACCCAGCACAGAGCGTGCGGGTGACACACACACACACACACACACAAAAAAAAAAAAAAAACCTATGCCTCTAACAATCCCAATTTCTACCTCAAATGCTCTAGAGACTAATCATTAAATTATAACCCAATTCTAGTTGTACTAATTTGTATACTTGCTAATTATCAAACAAAACATTAAATATCTAAATATTCATTAATTAAATACCTACAAAGATAATAAATTGAGAATGTTAATTAGAAAATCAATATAGTATAAACAATTTCCAAACAAAATAATCACTACTCCAGATTGAATATAGCACTTTTCTTTGCCTCTACTTCACCAGGCAATTTGGGGGCTCAAGTTTCTTTAAATAAACAAGCAAACCTAAAAGCAGAATTAGTGGAAAACTATTCAAACTTACTAATTTCTATAGAAAAAAAGGAGGCAGAACACTGTAGCTACTGATACAACATGCCCTTCCTTTTTTACTCTAAGGTTAAAAAAAAAACTGGTTAGTTTAAATACATTCCAATAGCCAACTATGTATTTACACTAGAACTACATTCAAGGGACCTTTTTAAATACACTTAGTATTACTTCAACAAAGGATTTCTCAGCCTCATTTCTTAAACATGAAACTTAGAATTGATTGGTGAAAACTATATTTTTGTCTAGCTTTGGAAGGGGAAAATCTGCCCTTTATTTAAAAGTGCTTTTGCGGGGCTAGGGCTGGGGCTGGGGCTGGAGCTCAGTGGCAGAGTGCTGGCCTAGCATGTGTGAGGCACTAGGTTTGATCCTTAGCACCACATATAAATAGACAGATAGATGGAGACAGATAAAAGGCATTCTGTCCATTTACAACTATGAAAATATTTTTTTTAAAAAAAGAAGTGCTCTTGCTTTACCTTTTGAGAACTTAAAGGTCCAAAAGGGGGCCAAGAAATGTTGGTCTGGTTCAAATACTCTGAAAAAAGAAATCCACTCAACACTACAACTTCTACTAATTTAAAAAAAAAAAAAAACTTGGGGTACTGGGGTTGTGCTCAGTTATAGAGTACTTGCCTAGCATGGGTGAGGCACTGGGTTCTCGATCCCAGCACCACATAAATAAATAAAATAAAGGTATTGTGTCCATTTATAACTAAAAATATTTTTTAAAACAGTAATATTCTATAATTTGTATACAACTCCTGATGTGATTAAAATGCACTTCCTTTTTTAGCATTTGAATAAAGATGACAAGCAGATAAGACCTCCTTTAATGCTTCTGATTTTGTGTGTGTTGATAGGGAGGACTTAAACCAGGGTTTTACCATGAGCAAGTGCTCTACCACTGAGCTACATCCCCAACCCTTTTTGAGACAGGGCCTCACTAAGTTGCCAAAACTGGCCTCAAACTTACAATCCTCTGCCTTGGCCTCCCAAGTAGTTGGTATTAAAGGAGTGGGCCACCACACCTAGTGGCCTTTGATTTACAAGGAAAAAAAAAATGACAATTCAGACAACAAACATCATTAAATACATGATGAACAATGTGTAAACTAACAAACACGATTGTTACAGTTACCATTTACTGGGTATAGAACATGTACCAAGCAATATATGTGATTTCACTTAATCTTTACTACTAGCCTTACAAGACAGTTACTATTATCTCTCATTTTACAGATGAGAAAATAGTTGCAGTAAGTCAGTAACACGTCCAGACCACAGTTTAAATGGACAAGACAAGACTGAATTTGGCACTGTTTTGACTGCAGAGATCCCTCTTTAACCAGTACATATTCCTGCCTCTTCCACACAGTTATGAGAAACTCAGTGGTGTTGCTTTAGGACACAGAGTTTTCTCACGAGGTCCTAATTTAATATTTTGAGTAAAATGTACGAAATAATCACATTCAAAAGATGCATTGTGATAAAAATTTGTAGGTACAAATGAACAGTAATATTAGCAATCATTATAATTTACCTATTTTACAAAGTTTCCTAAGAGAGCATGTGAGAGTAAACCACATGATGATTTGCATTACTTTTCCCTATACTGTCTTACATAAATGGTTAACTCTCACAACTCTAATAGAATCATTATCGTCATTGAAAATTTTCAAGAAATTGAGGATATAATCTACTAATTTAGCCAGTGTTACAAAGGTAGAACTAAAACTTGAACCCAGGCCCGATTCCAAAGCCATGGTTTCCCTAGCATATACAGGTAGACAGCTGTCATGAGAAATGTTTACTAAAACAAACCCCAATTGTTGTTCCATGTAGTCAAATGACCCTCTTAAGACATTATGCTTAATTCAGCTTTAACAAAGGATTTCTCAGCTTTGTATCTTGAATATAAAACATACTATTGTTAAGGTCAGAAATAAAACACACAACATGTTTTTCTTCCACGTTAACAAAAATCACGAACATATTTCCATATTAACATTAATTACTGTTGTGCCAAAAGAATACATGATCTTCATTAACTGAATCAGACACCTTCCTAATTATACAAATGACTAGTTTTGCAATGTGCAGGTACATGTGAAGTTAGATTCATACAGCTTGTGGAATTCTGAAATGCCATCCTTTTGTAAAGTTATCAGTATATTTAAATATCTTCAAAATAATCCAAATCATCCTTTGGTCCACAAATCCACTTGAAAATATCCTATAGAAACAAAAACTTCAGTTCATAAAGCTAGGAGTGTATTACATTTAATGCACCATTTTTACAGCAAAAAAACTGGGAACAATCTTAAATATTCCCATCAACAAGAAAATGGCTGAATAGAGTACACCTGTACTACAAAATAATATGCATTCAGTTTAAAAACCAGTTAGACTTACATGCATTCATCTGGAAATATGTTGATGATTTTGTTAAAAATGCTGCAGAGTTTTGAGTAGTAAAGATTAAGCATACCTAATTTTCGGACACACACATACTCAAGAAAATAAACATCAAATGTGAAAATGGAAGAATATATAGGCTGAGAGAATAAAAGGCAAAGAGGAAAATTATAAACTTTAAACATCCCTGCAGTATAACATAACAAAAAACATACTATTTTATTTGGTAATATGTTCTAAAATACACAAAGTACTGAAAATTGATAAGTATCATTTCCAACATTGTTTCTGAATTTATTCATAGTACTGGGAGCATCCTAAGAAGCCAATTATATGATCAGCCCCAAATAAAAAACCAACACCAAGAGCAGAGGATTTTTCATTTTTTTAAATAGTTTAACTCCCTACTGTGTTTATGCACTGTCTTTCACACTATTATATAGCCATTTTATATTTCTTAGAACATATGATATTACTGTAAAACTTTTACATAACTGATTCAAGACAGCAGGTAAAAAGCAACCCACTATATATTCCTGGTGATCTGAAGTCTTTCATACCCTCATTGCTCAGGATTTTTTATTTGTTTGTTTATTCCAATAAGTAAGAATTTTGCTATAAAGAGGCACCAAGATGGACTGCTTTTGTGATCTCATTATGAAAATATTATCTACTGAACATAAAACATTGTGCTAGGATTTGACAATATAGTAATGATCAAAAATGACAACACTGCCTCTGCCTTCATGGAATTCAAGAACAGAGTATTCTGATTTACTTATAG
Source organism: Urocitellus parryii (assembly GCF_045843805.1). Taxonomy (NCBI): domain Eukaryota; kingdom Metazoa; phylum Chordata; class Mammalia; order Rodentia; family Sciuridae; genus Urocitellus; species Urocitellus parryii. Next base: position 198,129,969 of record NC_135534.1, read on the forward strand.
GCCCACTCAAGTGGAATGCTTACTTGACTGTAAGTCAGGTGGGCACAAAACTTCCGCAGTTAATAACAATCTAATTAAAATAAGTAGTCCATTTCCTTTCTGCTACAGTATTACAACTTCTGAAATAATCCTTAGAAGCCCACTTTAAAAACAAAAAAATCAAAAAATCTCACTTTTCACAAAATAGTTAAATGTGAAGGATTACAATAACTGGATCACTTAAAGTGTCAAGAAAAAGGCAAACTTTTTCAGCTAATTATGGTATACTGCTGAATAGGAAGTAAAGTAGTACCTTTATTCATAGAAAAACTTAACAACCAAGAGACAAAATTCTGTACTTGCTACTAGAGCTTAAAAGGATTAGTAACAGTGAAATGTTTACTGATGATATATTATTCTACTTTGTATACTTTAAAATTGTCTAAAAAAGGTCTTAAAAAGTAAAATATAACTATCTCTAATCTGTTTGTAAACTGCTTTTTCCTACCATGGCTGACATTTGTTTTGTTTTTGTATTGGAGATTAAACCCGGGACTGCTTTACCATTGAGCTACATCCCCAATCTTTTTCAATTTTTTGAGAAAGGGTCTTGCTAAATTGCTGAAGCTGGCCTCGAACTTATGATTCTCCAGTCTTAGCCTCCCAAGTCACTGGACTTAGGGCAGATGCCACTAACACTTTAAACCACATAAAAATGTTTCAAGCTTTTTTTTTTTTTAAACTGTCTCCCTATAGTATTAGTTTTAGCATTATATCTTACATATCTTACTAAGATTATGCAAAAATATTTGATACTTACAGACTTACTTGTAAGAAGATTCAACTCTGTTGCATATTTGAAGTTATTACAATTTATTAATTTTAATAATTAGTAATATTATTATTATTATTATTTTATATTTATTTTTTAGTTCTCGGCGGACACAACATCTTTGTTGGTATGTGGTGCTGAGGATCGAACCCAGGCCGCACGCATGCCAGGCGAGCGCGCTACCGCTTGAGCCACATCCCCAGCCCCAATAATTAGTAATATTATTAATATTAAAATTTAATATGAAATATAAAGTGAAAACATGGTTTTCATTCCAAGGAATTTTTTACTAGTGCATTATAAGTATACATAATAGTGGAATTCATTATACCATATTCATGTATGCACATAACCAAGGAATTTTTAATATATCAGAATCTAAGCTTTATATCTTTATAATTAGTACCATTTACCCAGTACTTATTATATCCCAACTACTTTATAAACAATCTCTAATCTTAAAAAAATCACTTTATAAATAAGGAAACTATGTCAGAGAAATGATATACTCATGTTTATATACTACTGGATGCAAAGCCAGGATTTAAGCCCACTCTTTAGAAGTGGAACTATTTGGCTCTCTAAAGCCTTGCTCTTCTCATTCATTCAACAGATATTACACACCCACTACAGGCATGGCAAAGTTGCTGGCACTGGGACACTATGACAAGCAATGTGCTAAGGGCTTTCCTTAAATCCCACTTAATCTTGAAACAACTCTAAAATGTAAGTACAATTATTCCTTTTACAGATAGGGACAACACTCAAGTGGGAACCCTAGGCAAGTCGACTCCAAAACCTTAGTTAGTACATCCTTCAAGGCTAAGTAAAATCACCAAAGCAGAACTCTGAAGAAAAATTTGGAAAGGCTTGAGGGAGAGGTAGAACTTGGATTATTGCAAGGTCAAGTTTGTCCTCAATAACCTCACCCGAATAAAAAAAGGTAGTTGGGTCAGTAATGAAATGAATAGTAAAACTTTTCCGTTCAAATCTGAGCTCTTGACACTTGCTGTGGGACCACCAGGAAAACACCTGCCTTCTGGAAAAGTGCTTCTTCAAACAAAATGGAAACCTGCATATCTCCTCCAAGGTCTGTGAGAATGAGGATTTATTTGGCCGTGTACCAGCTAACCTGATAGACTTTAGTCATAAAAGGGTAATCAGTTATCATCTGGAGCAAACACAGGAAAAAAGAAATTCAGTCGTCAGACATGACCAGGCAGGGTCTCTGGTCTAACCTGGGGTGTAATACAGAGAGCACCAGCCACCGTGTGGGGAGAAACCGTCTGTTCGTACCACCGTTAACCAGCTACCTCACAACTTCAGGCCTCAGTTTCCACACCTGAAAAATGGGGACGATGCAACCTATCTCCAAGGACTACAAGAGGCCAGATAGACACATCTGAAGATCCCTCTCTGTGCCGGCACACAGGAGAGTGCAAATCCTCAAAGCGTTCTTGTTCCATCTTCTTTTTTAAAATTCTAGCCAAAACTTTTTTTCTTCGACATTTCCAGATGCTATGTCGGTTCTGAGCCTCACAGGGGCTCACCAAATCCAGAATCCGGCAAGCACGGACCCACAACCGCGTCCCCAGCCGGGTCTAGACCGGCTGCCCACATCGACAAGGACGCGGGAGCTAGTCCAAGACACCGGCGAGACTGCGGGCTGCTGCTGCCTTTTGTACTCGGGGCCAGATGCGGCCTCTGGGGTGTGGATGCCACGTCTGGGGCTCGTGGGTGCCGGCGGCGCGGCTCGCGTGGGTAAACACTGCGGGGGAGGCCTGCAGCCGCGGGGACAGGCGGCGGGAGAGGGGCCTGCGGGAGCCGCGGGTCTACCCGGGAGGCGGGGAAGACCAGGCGGAACACACCCTTCCCCGCACGCCCGGAGCCCTGCGCCGGCGGGCAGCACGAGGGGGTCCGGGCGGCGCGAGGGACACCTGCGCCCCCGCACGCGTCCTGTCAGGCCGGCGTCGCGGCGCCCTCCGCCGACCCGGGCTCGCCGCGGCCTGCGGGGCCGGGCCCGGGCGCCGCCCGCCGCCGCCGGCTCGCCGCCGCCGCCCCTTGCAAGGACCAGACGAGGAGGCCCGGACCGGACGGACACTGCGGAAGGCCTGGGTTACCTGGGGGGTTGCTGGTGGCTGGGCAGCTTTCCGGGCGGGAGGGGGGCGTCAGGACGAGGAAGAGGAGGGCGGCAGCGGCGGGAGAGGGGGTGGGGGCGGTCGGCCGAGGCCCCGGCAGGTAGGCTGGCGGGCCAAGAGGTGCAGACGCGCCGGCGGCAGCAGCGATGACGGCGGCGACTGCTCTTGCGGCTCCCTCAGGATCTACCTCGGGCTGGTCCAAGATGGCGGCGCTCCCTGCACAGGGTTTCCTGTCACCCTCGCAATGGGCCGGACCACAAAAGAAGGGGGGAGGATGCGCGCGCAGCCGGCGGAGCCCGGAAGAGGGTGGTGGAGGTCGGGCCGCTGGCCACGCCCCTTCCTCGGTCCTCCCCTTTTTACTAGTCGCGCTGCCGCCGAGGCCCGCCCCACTAGCCTTGCGACTGAAGGGGCGGGGGAAAACGCTGATGCGCAAGCGCAGTCGCGTGTCTTCGCCTCTCTGGGAACTTACTGCGCAGGTTTGCGTGGAATCAGCTGGGGTGCGTCTGCGTCTCAGATCCCTACGGCTGTTGCGCGAGAAGACTTTTCCACAATTTTGAACGCCGGTAGCCACCACTTATCTGGACCCTTGCTGTGTACTGGCCACTGTCCTAAGAATGCATTTATTGCATTCTTTTAACATGTATGTACTGATTGTTTTGTATACAGCTGTGAACAAGGCAGACTAGTCCCTGACCAACAATCCCAGAGACATCTCCCCATTTTATCGGTGGCGAAACTGAAGCTCACATTGATCAACCCATATGTCTAAGATTATACAGCTAGAAAGTATCCCTTTCTGGCGTGTCTCTCTCCTCTCTTTTAATCTTGCTTTGAAGGTGCCTTGATGAGAAGAGGGAAATTGTGACATTTTCCACTCCCATCTTCCAACTCAACCTTCATTATCACCGCCCCAGAAAGTTAACACGAATTGATGCAAACCATGTTTTTACTTTCTTGGGCTCTGGGTATTTTCACCTTGTGACTTGTGGATATGGGTTTATTTATTTTTATATTTGCATTTAATTTCTATTTTACAACTGCATTGGAATAAAGATAAATATATTAATAATATATAGCAAGACTTTTTAAAAGTTCATTTTTTTCTCCAAATTTTAAAAGACCCTAAAGCATTGTGCACCCCTAAAAGTTTTGTGGGCCCTTCTACATATTGTGTCTTGCACAAACAAAAGTTTATAGACAGAAAGGAACCACCACGTGGCAATGGTTTGCCAGTTTCCAAGAATCTCTTAGTGTCTGTCTTCAAAACATGATGTATGCTTCATAAACCTGTTTTTCTAATGTATTCAACAACATGTGTTGTTGCTGACTTATAAAATCTAGAGAACATAATGGATGTCTCCTCTAAATGAAGTTCAAGCTCACTCATGACATTTAAGATCTTTCCCAAACTGGTTCTGCCGTGAGGTAGCGATATTTCATTCCGGGAAAAAATAAATGTATGGCAGTTTACAAATTTCATTTTTTTCAGAAAGACCTAGGTACAAATCCCTCTTCTGCAATCTACTAATGCCATTGCACATATCAATTGATTTCTCAGATCCTCACTCTCTTCTGCAATACAGTAGCTATAGCTAAGGCACATGGGTCCTCATGAAAATTAAATGAGTTTATATGCAAAATGCCTGACATAGTAATTCAAATAGGAATGATTATTATATGATGATCTAATGTAAGTTGATAATCTAATATCTTCCGGTGGGAAGAAGAAAGGAAGGAAAGAACTTTTTTAAAAATATATATTTTAGTTGTCAGTGAATACTTTTATTTATTTATTTATTTATATGTGGTGCTGAGAACTGAACCCAGTGCCTCACACAAGCGCTCCATCACTACAACCCCATCCCCAGGAAAGAACTTTCTTGTGCTAAATAAAGGAGAAATCTGTAAGCCATTTGCCTTTACTTGCCCAGGTATGAAGTTAAGCCTGCCTATAAAGATTCTGTATATCCAATTGTCACTTGAATTGATAACTTTGTGTATCTAATGTTTATTGAACAATTATTATGTGCTAGGAGCTATCCAAACATCCTGTTCTCTTATTTAATCGCCACAACATCCTCCCTTAAGTCAATACTGTATTCCCATCTTTTTTTGCATTAAAAAATTGAGTGTCATACAGGTCTAAAGTCATATAGGTAAAATTTGGAATGCTGGACCACATATGTCTCAAAAGCTACCATTTCTAAGTGCTACTCCGTACTTCCTCCCTTAACTGAACTTGCAGCACTATAGCTAGCTTAAATGTAGATCCCGAATGGTTGCTTAAGACATCACTTAGATACAGTTTCAAATAGAAAAGTTGTAAATGCAGAGTGCTTGTCATATGCTAAGCAATGCAGTTACAGAAGGTAGGAAAAGTCAATTCTTATAATAAGCCCCAGAATTTTCAAAATTAGGAAATACTGTGTGTGACCAATTGCAGCATAATTAAGAAGGATTGCCATTGGGACAAAAGTCTGTCAGCATTTCCAGTTAACATTTTTAAAGGCTGCTTCTATGTAAAGAGATGTATACACACAATATTCATAGCAGCTGTTTGTAATAGCAAAAAACTAGAGTCAAATAAAGTATCTATTACTAGACACCTGTTAACATAAATTATATAAATCCATATTATGATATACTATGCAGCCTTTAAAAAGAATGAGGCCCATGCATATGTTCTGATACAGAGCGATTTCAAAAAAATTCTTTAAGTGAATAAAACAAGATAAAGAAACTAGTTTGTCAACATTTGTTAAACTGTAAGAGGAAGATGAAATGGACATATATGCTTGTGTAACTGGTCATTGGGAGGAGTTTTCCTGTTGTCCTGGAACTGCTGCTGAGGCTAAACCAGAAAACAGAAGTCCATAAGGAGCCTCCATTCTACATCTAAAGAGCTGCCAAAGCCTAGAACCGCTACCTTCCTAACAGAGCATTACAAGACCCATTGTTCTACCAGTCCTTACCTCCACTCCAGTATCCCCTGACTAGTCCTCATTCCAGTCCCCTCCCCATAGACATTCCATCACCACTAATGAGTGGAAAGAAAGGCCAGGGCAGTGGGAGGAATGTCTGCCTATGAGGGAATGCAGTGTTGAGGAAGGAGACCTGTGGGTGCTTATATCCTCTTCCAGACCCCAGAGAGAAGGGGCGCCAAGAGACTCCCTAGTGAAGACTGAACAGCCTGAAGCAAGAGGGGACTAGTGCCCTGCACAGCTGCTGGGCAGCAGACTTACAGACCTGCCCTGCCTCGCTGCTGCCAACTCAAAGGAAAACACAAATGGAGGAGTTGGCATGGTGGGGCTTTGGGTGTGTGGCAGAAGGCTATAGGTGGAGAGGGGCTGAAACTGCTCCATCTCCCCTCCCAGTTCCAGATTGGAGCACTGCAAAGGGGTGTTAGCAGAGGGCTGTGCATGGACAACACAATTGGAGTCAGTTGGGAAATATAGCGGATACGGGAAGGGTCACCCATTCCTGGGGGAGATGCATTCACTGATGCTTTGCCATGTCCACCTGGTCTTGTTTCTCTCTCTCTCTGTGTGTGTGTGTGTGTGTGTGTGTGTGTGTGTGTGTGTGTGTATTTTCCTGGGGATCCAACCCAGGACCTCACACATGCCAGGCAAGTTCTCTGCCACTGAGTCATATCCCCAGTCCTGTTTGTATTTTTATAATACCTTTTGTAAAAATAGATGTTATTTTATCCTGTATCTATTTCCAGAGCCTTAACTAATTAAAGTCATTTTCAGATCTATCATGTTTATTTAAATCAAATTAATTTATCTCCTTATTATTGATTTTATAAAATTCTTGGTGAATTTTCCTTGTGTGTTTTTTGAATTTTGGTTCATAGACTTATCTTGGACTGCAGATTTTCTTCCCTCTCTCTTTCCCAGCCTCCCCCTGCAACCCCCACCACTCTCTCCTCTTCTTTTTTTTTTTTCTGTCTGTGTTTTTGGAGTTGCCACCTATACAGAACCAGATATTAAAATATTGGTGTCCTAATAGGAGACGTTGAACATATAGGTGAAATAATACAGTTTGTACTCTGAATTCTATTACTATTTATACACGTGCTTCCTAATCTATTTAGTTAGTTTACAATTAAAAAGCAATTTTGTATCTTTGTTTTTAGATGTTGATGGATCTTTATTTTATTCATTTATTTATATGTGGTGCTGAGATTTGAATCCAGTGCCTCCTACATGCTAGGCAAGCGCTGTACCACTAGCCACAAGCCCAGCCCATATCTATTTATTTTTATATGGAGCATTTCACAAGTTTGCATATCATCCTTGTGCATGAGCCATGCTAATCTTTTCTGGATCTTTCCAATTTTAGTATATATGCTGTTGAAGCAAGCACCATGCTAATTTAAAAACTAATGTTTTTAAATATGGTTGATTAATTCCCAGTGATGCATAATTCAATTAAGTAAAAAGAACCAAATAGCCAAAAAATACTAGTTTAAATGGCAGTTGGGGTACTTCCAAATTTAGCAAATTGACAAAGAAGTTAATCCAAGTGCATGGAGACTCTTTAGTTTCTGGTTGTGAAAAGGATTACTTTCAATTTATGATCTAAAGAAGAAAGTAATGCCTAAATGTAAAGATAAGTACACAATATATTCAATTGTTAAAAAAAAAAAAAAGTTGGGCTGGGTTGTAGCTCAGTGGTAGAGTGCTTGCCTTGCATGTGTGAGGCACTGGGTTTGATCCTCAGCACTACATAAAAATAAATAAAATAAAGATATTGTGTCCATCTACAACTAAAAAAAAGTTGCATCCATTAAAATAGCATTCCCCTGGCCTCCAAAAATATAGTATTCTAGAGTCATAGTGTGACAATATAAAGTTATCCCATAACAAACAAATAAAAATCACATAAGAAGCATTCTTGAAGGGTTTTCAAGGAATAACCTAGAGACTGTTATCCCAGTTTTCCTCTGAACTTGGACCTGATAGCCATTTCTTTGTTTGATCATCAAAAGAATTGGATGCTTTAGATTTAGAGGCCAAGTTACATCAAGTATGTGTGTGTGTGTGTGTGTGTATTATTATTATTATTTTTTTTTGCACCTTTGAACTTAGAGTCACATTCAGTGTGGCAAAATGACCACATCACCAGGTTCTCATGGGGAAATAAAACCTTGCTAAGAAAACAGATTGCACTCTTTCTTTGTATTCTCACTCCAAGGCAGGAATGTAACTAGAAATAAGGCAGATTTGTGTTTAAATTGTTTCTTTAATGTTTTGTTTGACCTTGTACATGTAGTAGAAAATGTAAAAGCATATGTGATGTGACAAAGCAGTACTCACCATCAGTGATGCTCAGAATGGCACAGAGATGGCAGGTGCTGCAAGAACTGAGACTTTACACTATTTGCAAGCTAAGTTTAAGTTAGCTTGTCACGATGTCATGGATATAAGCAGAAGGTGTGAGACTTCTGGTTCAGAGATAAGGAATTTTATTATTCACAGCACAGGAAGCAGTATGAGCATCAGCATGCTATCATCAGTTTTACTTGTCCCCATGTCCCATGTGAATAGATGCCTGCCTGCCTGCACCCATATTGGGTAGGGTTACAGAAGAACCATAAACTTAGGGAATCCAATCTTTTCTAATGGAGAGTATTTCTATCTTTGTTCTGGAGAGAAAACTATCTGTATCCTCCAAGCCTGTCTGCCTTGTCTCCAAGCTGGGGCAAAGAGCAGTCAGGCCTCTGCTCACAAGACTTGCAGAACCACAAGAGACCCATGGTCAGTTGTCTCCCTTAGGGCAGGATTTTATTGCAGTTGTAGCATATTGTCTTTGGTGATAATGAGGGAATGGTAACCTAGGAGGAAAGACTATGGTTTTGAGAGCCAGGTTAACCTTAGTTCCATTTCCAACATAGCTCTTCATTAGTTTTTCGACCTTAGGCAAATCACTTAACTTCTCTGACCCTCAACTATAAAATGGGGTAGGAACTCTAGTTCCAGAGAATTGTTGTTTAGATCAACTGAGGAAGTGTAACTGCTGACATAGTATCCTGCTTTACTAAGTCTAAGTCCCATTCTGCTCAGTGCGATAGTAGTAGGGAACTCCTTTTCCCCAGTCCTAGTTTCAATGAGGAAAGGTTTGTTCTGAGCACCTTCCTGGTTCCTCTCCTGCTTTATGCATTCTTGGGAAGAAGAAAGACTGATCATTTGGGTAAACATGAGAATACTTGGTCATGTGTAACTCAGCATGGTGTTTCTTTTTTTACTGAGAGAGAGCTATTCCTATAGCTCCCCCCCCCCCCCCGCCACCCCTCGGTGTAAGGTCTGCTTTTGTCTTTGAAGCTCAGGTCTAGGGACTAGTATTAGCACTGCCCTTCAACTACCAGATCCAAAATCCTCTTCTCTAAAACGGTTATATCAGTAATAAAGGGGATAACCTGGTCTCCCTCTGCTTATACCTCTTTTGTTGCTCAACCTGTTCAGAACTAAAGCTACAAAGGGATGCCATTTATTCAAAGTCCTGTAGAGAGCCCCAAATAGGCATCCTGAATGAACGACCCTGGTGGGAAAGGTCTTGTGTTCTACTGCTCCTCCCATTCCTCATCTTGGTGGCTTCAGGGATTAACTCCAGCTTCCCTGAGCCTTCAAGCTGCTCTAATGCCTGCCCTCACTTAAGCAAAGGAGTCAAGTGTGGCAGAAATGGCTAATGGTTTCTCAGTACCCATTCATGTCTCCCTCCATTAGTAATAATCCTCCCAGAATACAGACTAAATTTCCCAGCATCCCTTGTAGCTGGGTGTGGCCAGGTGAGTCAGCAATGGGATGTGAACAGAATCAATGTGCATAACTTCTGGGTCATACACTTAAAGGCATGCACGTGGCATCCAATTATTTTTTTCTCCCCTTTCCTGGTGGTAGAGACACTAAGTACTGTGAGATGGAAGCATGTCTTGGGGGGTGCCTTCAAGCTGCCATATCCACTGTGGACTACCTACCCAGATATCCACGTAGGAGAGGAGTAAATTTCTATCTCATGAAAGCTGCTATCATTTGGGGATTTCCTGGCTACAATGTCTGAACCCAGCCTCATCAACAGGTAGACCCTGTCTCCGAAATGAAAAATAAAAAGGCTGGGGTTGAGGGGAAGGTGTAGCTCAGAGACAAAGAACTCCTGGGTTCAATCCTCAGTAACAAAAAAGAAAAAAACGGGCAAATAAAAGAAAGGGAAAGGGGAGGGAACAGAAAGAAATAGCAGTGCAAGAGAGTATAACAGAGCCTAGAAATATAACAGGAAACCAAACTGACAAGTCAGAAATTACTGAACGCTATAATTGGATGTGAGCCCAGCCTCGCCTCTTAGTAGCTGTGAGGCTTTGGATGAGTTCCTTAAGGAAAGTCTCTAATTCTTCATTTCCTTGTCTGTAAAATGAGGAAGTAGAAGTATCAAATTCCTAAGGTAGTTATTAAGATAAAATGAGGCAAAACGTGAAAAACTCTTAGCATGGTGCTTGGTAGGGAATAAACACCCAGGAAGCAGAAGTGGCTATTATTATTTCTGAGACAGTCAATAGCGTCTGAAGCAGTTTCTCCATAGAATTTGGGAAAGAAGAAACCTTTATCTGATATCATGTATTTGAACAGAGACCAGAAGCATTTCCAAAGAGTAAGATGAATGATTAGAGAAGAGGGAAAGAATGGGAAATAGGCCTCTGCAGGCTTCCCTGGTCTGGAAGGTTGGCTAGCATCCAAGACAATCTGGGCTGGGTCTTCCTTTTCCTGTATCCCCTGGACCACCCCAAACACGCACATGCACACACACCCAACCGTGGACAGTCAGGATGGATTCAGAGTCTGACATCACAACTCCCCATGGTCAGAAGCGAATGTTGCCTTTACAGATAGATTACTTAGGCTAGGCTAGGTTTTGGAATGTAACAAAAGACTCCCAAATTTCAGTTAACAACCACCACAAAGGTGTGTTTCTTGCTCACCTCTACATCCATAATATGCCAACTATTTCCCTGTGCTACATCATCTTCCCTCCAGCACCCAGGCTGTTGGAGCATTCTCTCTTCCCTCTCCCTCACCCACCCCCCTTTGTCTCTCTCTCTCTGAACATTGCCATATTTCATAGCAAGGGGAAAAGAGACCTGGTGAACAACCTACTCAGTCTTCAAGCTTCTGCTCCAAAGTAATCCAAATCACTTCTCAAACTTCAGTCTTCTGGCCTTAAATTGATAGTATTTGGGTGTATAATTCTCCTAGATAGAGGTGAATAGACGGACAGTAGGCCAGTTTCCCACTGTGTATTTTCTTCCTATCCAAACACACCCAAGAGCCAGAGAGACAGACAGCAGATGAGAGTGGCCCTCTATAAAATGTGGGGTAGCAGTTCCCGTCCTGTGAACCTTACCGAGAAGGGGTAGGAATTCAAATGAGACCACAGATAGAAATGCGGTTTGTAAACTGTAAAGTCCCATGCTCCCATAAGGGAGTTTCCTTACCAGTATGAGTGTATCAGGAGGGACACTAGTGCTTTTTATAAAAGACCCCACTCTCTCTCTGCACACAGGAGTGATTTGTTGGTTTAATTAGTGTATAATCAGCCACCTTGTTAAGTATTTTACTCAGATTTCAGAGTTACACTATGGGGTAGGGAATGTTATTAACTCTACTCATATCTATGGATGAATGAAATGTTGTCTGTACTTACGATGGGAAATTATTCCACCTTCAAAATTAAGTAGATTCTGATACATGCTACAGCAGGGGTGAGCTTTGAAGACATTATGCTAGTGAAATAAACCAGTTGGAGCTGGGTATGGTGGCACATGCCACCTGTAATCCCAATGACTCGGGAGGCTGAGTTCAGAGCCACCCTCAGCAAAGGCAAGGCGCTAAGCAACTCAGTGAGACCCTGTCACTAAATAAAATACGAAATATGGCTGGGGATGGGGCTCAGTGGTTGAGTGCCCTTGAGTTCAATCCCCAGTGCCTGAAGAGAGAGAGAGAGAGAGAGAGAGAGAGAGAGAGAGAGAGAGAGAGAGAGAGAGAGAGAGATTCTGATACATGCTACAGCAGGGATGAAATTTGAAGACGTTATACTAATGAAATAAGACAGTTGAAAAGACAAATATTGTGTGATCCATTTAAAATGCTTGAATACATATTAGTCTGGTGATCTGAAGATGGTTTCTGCTCATCTATCAACCTCTGAATCCTTAGGCTGATGTGGTTGGTCTTCATTATCTAATCAATAAATAGAACTGAAAGTCCCCTACATTATAGGTTCCTCATGATATCATATCTCTATTTGCTTAATGCAATTATTGGGAGATTAATTAATAGTGCACAAGTAGATTTACAGATTTCTCAGGAATTTGAAAGTAACCACCCTGAAAAACAACCAAAAAAAAAAAAAAGACAGGTTTAGAGAGTACCAGTTCTGGGAAAGTATGAGGATTTCTGAATAAAATCTTATTTCCTTTTCCTTCCTCTATGTCTTCTTTCAACTTTTTTTTTTTCTCCTATCCTATCTCAGGGTCACTGGTTTCCAAAAACTACTGTTTACACTGTCCTTGTCTAATCTAGTGTCAAACGGAAAACCTAGTGAGCAGAGCATTTCCAACATGCTCCACAAGAGGGTGCAGCAGGTCTACACCAGGGCAGCTCTAAAGCCAGACCGCCTCGCCTTTGCCTGGCTGTTGGTGCCCTTCGTGTTGCTCACCGACCTGGCTTGGCAGCAGACTTTCCTCAAACTCCTTGTTACTTCCTCACTTTTCATGGCCTAGGAGGAAGTGAAACAGCACTGAAGTCAGGTGGACTTGGATTAAAATCCGGCTCTGCTGTTGGCTGAGATCTTGGCAAATTAGCCAGCATTCTGAGCTGCTGCAATAAATAGGTGACTTACCTTCAAGGCTGGGGAATCACAAAATTATAGATTCTTGGCACAAGAAGGGGACTTCGAGATCAGCCAATAGAGCCCCTACATTTCATGGATGAAGACACAGAGGCCCAGGCTGGACCAGAGCCTATATCTCTCAGCATTTGACTGTCGTTCTCTCAGCCACCTCCGGGGCCTTCTCTCCAAAATGCATGAAGCACAAAGAGCATTCATTAGTGAATGAATGGGTGAATGCAAAGATGAAGAGCTCTTTTAACCAACAAGTTCACCATCACACAGCTTCAGCAGTTACTAACTTGGGCAAGTTACCTGACCTCTCAGTTTCCTCATCTTAATGGTAGGGGGGCACGATATGGAGATTAAAAATATAGCCACCTCATAGGGTATGGTAAGAATTCAGTTTGCACATGCCAAGCTCAGTACCTGGCACCTTGTAAACATCAAATAAGCATTAGTGGAGTTTTTGTTTATTTGTTTGTTTTTTGGCTTTTGTATTCCTGAGGATCAAACCCAGGGCCTCATACAGGCTTGCCAAATACCCTCCCGCTGAGCTATACCCCTAGTCTTAAATATTATTTCTTAAAATCTAAGTCTCCTAAGCTTTCCAAGCCTCGGTGTTCTTATCTATAAAGAGGAGATTATTTATAGGGTGATGGGGAGGATTAAGTGCCACAATACATAAACTCTCAGCATAGAACCTGCTTCATAGTGATGATACAAAATATAATAGATAATAACAAATACTAGCTTATTCCCTTTCAGAAGGTAAGGGGTGACTATTTCTAAAACCAAAGAGGAGTAAGACTGAATTTTTACCAATTCCAAAGACCTATCAGATATCATTCCCAAGAACTCATCATTATTCTATGTCTCACATTCCTACAGAGCTCCTGTCCAAGGTCTTGTCACCAGCTCTGTTTTGAGCCCTTTTAAGACCACTTAAAAGATGGTACCGGTGTTGTGAATCAGGATCCGGGTTCCGCTCCCCTGGTGTTGAAGATTGAACACCCAAAAAATGCAGAGGCAAGATCATAATATTTTATTTAAAGGATAAAACAGAGAGAGAGGCTCCTTGCAGAAGAGGGGGTCTAAAGCTGGTGCCCAAGGGAGTAGGAGTGTCCTGCCCCTTTTATCCTTTCTTCTCATGCCCCCTCTTCCTCTTATCCTGCCTAGTGACCAGTCACCAATAGCCAGAAGAGGAGATGCCCAGAAAAGCAGGAAGGGAGCCACCCAGGGGATACTCATTAACAGCTCCTTGTTGGGCTGGGCGTGGTGGCACATGCCTATAATCCCAGCAGCTCTGGAGGCTGAGACAGGAGGATGGAGAGTTCAGTGCCAGCCTCAGCAATGGGGAGGCGCTAAGCAACTCAGTGAGACCCTGTCTCTAAATAAAATACAAAATAGGGCTGGGGATGTAGCTCAGTGGTCGAGTGCCCCTGGGTTCAACCTCTGGTACTGCCCCGCCACCACCCACAAAGACAACAACTCCTTGTCGGGAGGAATAATTCTCTGGAGGTAGATAACCTTGGCAACAAGCCAGGAGGAGGGGAAAGTGACCTGAAGGTATTAGCATTTATTTCCTTTTGAACCAGCCCCCTTCTTCCTGACACAGTCATTCATTATCTGTGATGACTGTCCTTTTGCCCAGGTCTCACTTTAGCTTCCACAGCATAGATATCAAACATGGCTAACAGGGGGTTAGAAAAAATCATTCACTGCATTGATTAGAATAGCAAGGTGGTGGCTACCCCATAAGCAGAGTAGCCAGGCAGCAAAGTGACCATGCCACAGACAGAGTGGCAAGGAAGCCAAGGGTGAACAATGTTTATATAGTTATGAATCAGGGATTTACTTTTTATGGCAATATTTATGATCATGTTGTAATCTCTTGGGGTGTCATTTTCACTCTTAAATGTGTCTACGAATGTGTTAAGCCTGCCCCCCTCCCCCAGGCCCATCTTTTAACATGGAAATGCATTTAGATGAGGGTCCTGGTTACTTCAGGTCAGAACTGCTTACACCATTTTTGACAAACGGGAGCCCTTTTTAAAAAAAATTTTTTTCCTTAAGCAAAAAGGATGCTTGTTTTAAAAAATTGTTTCCGACTTCAGCTTTAACCCTATATTCCCGTCCCTGCCATTTTTAAACATAGGACACATAGTGCCTTTCTGTTGACCAATTTGTAGCCCTGTGCTCCTGCCTCAGTCTCACCAGCCAACTCAGGGATAAAACCATGGCGATTCTTCTGTTCTCACCTGCTATAGCTATTGCAGTAGGTGAATTTCGTCTTTTGTCCCTGGACCTTTGCTAATGCATTTGCACCTCCAGAGGCAGGAGCAGTGTCTGGTGACCACTCACCCCAAGGCATGTCCTCAGGGGGCTCCAGCCAAGGAGCTAGGAGGGAATGACATTCCTTGTTATTTAGCTTCCTGGGCTGCTGTAACAAAGTACCACAAACTGGATGGTTCCATACAACAGGAATATATTCTCCCACAGTTCTGCAGGCTGGAAGTCCCAAGCCAAAGCATCTGCAGGGCTGCGCTCCATCTGAGGCAGAATGGGTGCCTTTCTGGCCTCCTTTAGCTGGACGCTCCTTGGCTTGTGGCTTCCTCACTCCCTGCTCCGCCTCTGTTATCCTCACCTGGATACCTGCACTGGGTGTCTCTTCTGCTTCACTTACTTGGATACTGGTCATATTAAATTAAGAACTCACCCTGCCCTGTATAACCACTTCTTAATTTACATCTTAATTGCATATAAAAAACCTGTTTCCATGGGTTAGGACTTCAACATATCTATTTTTTTTCTGTGGGGTGAGGAGTGAACACAATTCACTCCCAACACTTGTTAAAACATTTTTCAAAAAATCTGAAGCCAAACACTGTGTACACCTGAAATCCCAGTTACTCAGGAGGCTGCAGCAGGAGGATCTCAAATTTGAGGTCAGCCCCAGCAACTTAAGAGACTTCATCTCAAAATAAAAAATGAAACTGGCTGGGGATGTAGCTCAGAGGTAAAGAGTGCCCCTGGGTTCAATCCTCAGGACTGAAAAAAAAAAAAGTGGAACTTTTATAAGCTTTTCCAATTTATTAATATTTATAAACTAAACCAAAATTACATGAACATAATTATAACAATGCATTGTTAATTTACTGGAATTAATTATTATGCTTATAATATAAATGTAAAATGAATAATATATTTCAAATCTTAGATAAATTCAATTATATTTATAATTATTTATAGTATACAAATTGTAAGAACAGCAAATTAATTTTTTTAAAAAGCTGGGTCCATGAAACAAAATATTTCTGTGGATCTAAAAGTCTCTTCAGCCATCGCTTTTCATCCCCTTTCACATGGACCATGAGAGTGGATCACTCTACAAGGCAAATATGATTATTTCATTCCTCTACTTAAAAACCCTCCACAATGTGCTCGATGTGGTGGCACAAGCCTATAATCCCAGCAATTCAGGAGGCTGAGGCAAGAGGATCCCAAGTTCTGGGCAACATAGTGGGACCTTGTCTCAAAAAAATTAAAGCAAAAAAAAGGGGGTTGGAGATGTTAGTAAAGTGCCCCTGGGTTCAATCTGAAGTACCTGGAAACACACACACACACACACCCACACACACACACACACACACACACACCCCCTCCATAATGGACTATAGCTATCAACAAGAGCTGACAAATAAATAATAAATACTTCCAACAAACGCTTTGGGCTGCATCCCCACCACATTTCTGTGCTTAGGAACACCACTTCTATTTTAATCCATCTCGGGACAAATCTTCACTGCCAGCCTTGACTTGTGTGAATACCCCAGAAACAGTGCCCATTGCTCCCCGCCTCCTGCCTGCCTGATTTTCTCCTGTTCCTTCAAGGCCCAAGTCAAAAGCCACTTCCTCTGTGATCCCTGCCTGGACTCCTAATGTATTCCCACCCCCAGGCTCCATTCCACCTGCTTCCGCATTTTGCAGACCTTTTCCCAGTTTTCCTGATATTATATCTCAATATAGGGCTTCTCTCCCTAGGCTAGGTGCTCCTAGGAGACAGGAACTTGACCTTGGCTTAGTATTAGTTTGCCAGGTGTGTTCATCAGCTTTCCATCAATGAAACAAAATACCTGACTTGATTATTTTAGGTCCAAGTTTGGGAGGTTCCGGCTCATAGTTGATTGGCCCTGTTGCTTTGGGCCAGTGAGGAGGCAGCACATGGTGGGAACACATGGTGGGAGCACATGGTAGGAGCACGTTCAGGAACAAAACTGTTCTCCTCACCCAGAAAGCAAAGGGGAGTAGGAAGGGGGGGGTCCCACAATCCTCTTCAAGGGCATGCCCCCAATGACCTAAAGACCTCCTTTAGCCCCCCCCCCCCCCATTAAAGGATATACCACTTCCCAATAGGACCAAGCTGGGAATGAAACCTTTAGCACTGGGCCTTTGGGATTCAAAATCCAAACTGTAGCACTAGGGGCCGCCAGAACAAAAGATCACAGAATGGCCGGCTTAACTAATAGAAATCTTGGAGGCTCTACAAGTCCAAGATCAAGGTGTTAAAGGGCTGGTTTCTTCCTTGGCTCATGGATAGCGCTTCTCCCGGTGTCTTCACATGACCTCCTCTGTGTGGGTCTTGGTCCTAAGCTCCACTTCTTATAAGGACACCAGTTGTATTAGATTAGAGTCTACCCTATGACCTCATCTTAACTTAATTACCTCTTTAAAGACCCCGTCGCCAAATATGGTTTGAGGTACTGGGTGTGTGGGCTTCAGTTCAACTTGGAATGAGGGAAGGAACACAATTTGACCTTTAAGTCCTTCTTTAAATTTTTAATAACTCAAAGAAATTTAGGGCTTGGAATGTGGCTTAGTGGTGGAGTGCTTGCCTCGAATGCTTGAGGCCCTGGGTTCAATCTGCAGCACCACAAAAATCAAAAAGAATTTAGAAATGTATTATTATTATTATAACATTAAACAAAGCAGGTAAAGCACAGTCCTCCCTTCGCCACCTTGACCACCCCTCTCCATCCTACACTGCCAGCTCTATTTCTAAGCCTTTGCACATATGAGTGCACCCACCCAAAGATATAGCTTTGGTGTGTTTTTGCTTTTACATGCATATGATCATATTATGTGCAGTATTTTGCAAATCCTAATCTTATTTACTTTCCTTGTGTCCACCCCACCCCTTTCCCTGACCTAAAGTTCATCTATGACTAAGCCTGTTCAGAAGAATCATTGAAATATTGAAAAGAGTACAGGCAGGGAGAATAGGTCTGCTATGAATTTTCTGTACTTGCCTAAAATTGTAGTGTCTCCTTTTCCTTGTATGCAAAATAGAGAACAATAATTACAATCATCTCCTAGGGGCCCCAAGTTACCTGGCATTTAGATGTTACCTTTCACTTTAATATTTAACCAGTATCATGCAAGCATCCATCCTGATGGTCCGCTGTCACATCCATAGCCTGGTTGTGCCAGGGCAGTGGGGTAGGTTGCGAGAAAGCCAAAGACAGTGCCCAGAGACAGCAGGGGAGACTGTGATTTACCGGGAAAAGCTTACAAGAGATCAGTGACCACTGCAGGAAGAGTTCAGTGGCGACAGGCTGACAGATGACACTGTGGTCCCTCAAGAGAAGCAGTGCCTTCTCTCCCTCTCAGTATTTTGTCCAGCAGTGGCGGGTGGATGAGAGACACATGTTCTTTTCCACAGTGCCCTCACATCTGCACCTGTCCCTACTCTGAGAGGGGTTCTATATGTTAGGCCGCAGAAGCAGTGACATCGTCAGCATGACCAGCATCCCAAGAAGCTACTGTCCTGGCGTCCGTGAGTGGAAGTAGCTTTTCAGCAGAAAACACTGATGTTTCCTGGTTCCCAGTGTGCATAAGAGGAAGCCAGGGTCTTTCAAGAGAACATGATCTGGACTTTATGGCCTAGCCACGCTTTCATTGTTCCCTTAGCTTGGCTAGGTTTTAGGGAACAGAAAAAAGGATATTCAGGGACATGGTATTTTACTGTCCCTTTGTCTTTAGGGACAATATACCTCCAAACTCTGATATCTTCATTCAGTTTTACTTCTCTTTCTTCTTCTTTCCCCAGTGCAGGGAATATCCCCAGGGCCTCACGCATGCTAGGCAAGCGCTTCGCCCTCAGTCCCAGTTTCAGTTCTTGGATGTTTCTGAGAATCCCAGGTAATGCTTCCACATTCCACAAATCCCCTGGTAGAGCGGACTCCTTGATTGTGCGGTTCTGCTGGTTCCTGCCTGCTGCTTCCTCTGCGGCTCCCATACATGCAACTACCCAGACTCATTTCCCCAAAGCACATCTAATAGTTGGAGGCTCCAGTTAAGGAATTTTACTAAAGCCTTTGTGATTCTTACCATGCTCACCTCTCATAGACGAGAGCTCAGGTGAATCACTTCACGAGTCCCGTATCCCTGCATCTGCCAGAACCCTAGATGGTAATTTCTGTTAACATATTTATTTTGCAGGTGAGGGCTCAGAGGCTCAAAGAGGTCAAGAAACTTTCCCAAAGTCTCTTTGCCAAAGAGTGATGAGGTAGGATATGAGAAAATTAAACCATAGGTAGGAAAAAGCAAAAGGAATGACAAGGAGCTTCAATCTAAAAACTTTGTGCTAAAGTTCTGCATACTTTTCTCCTCAAGCCAGTTCTCTTCTGGGACTATCACTCTGTAAATCAGTTCTTCTCTGAAGGCTGTCACTCCCAAATTTCTGGAAAACCTACAAATCTTCACTCTCAATCTTAGAGTTACTGAAAATTCACCAGCTTATGAAAATCGCATTGTGCACAGTTAGCCTACATAATAGATTAAGCAAAGAGAAAAATGATTTTTTAAGAAACCTGTAATCTAGGGTACTTTCCAAAGTTGTCTACTAATCAGATAATGGAGACCACATCAGCCTAAGGATCTGAGAACTCCCAAACCACCATGAAACTGTTTTGTGATCAGTAGAACAATAGCTTCCCCACCTAACTTCCCATGCCCACACCTCACCAACTCCCCTTTAAAAGAAAAGTCTACACGAGGGAGGGTACCAGGAGCAAATTGTGCTAAGTGCATATGTGAATATGTCACAATGCTCCCCACGAGTATGCATAATTACAATGCACTAAGAAAAACCTAAAAAGAATGCAAAAAATGAAGAAAAAAGAGTCTGCACACCCCCAAAGTTCCTCTCACTTTGAAGACAGCCTGCATTTCCCCCTGAATATGTCTCCACTTTCCTAAATAAACTTGTCTGTACCTCTAACAGGCACATCCTTAAATTCATTTCTGTGACATTTGTCAAGAGCCCCACTTGTCCTGAGTTGAGGTCTCTCATTCCCAGGAGCTCCTGTCTAAACCTTTTTCCAAAGTCTGGCTATTATCAGTGGTGGAACCTCAGCTAATTTTAGCTGTTTTGCACAAAGGTCTTGAGTAACTAATCCACTAGGGCAGTGGTCACTTCATCTTCAATTGTCTTTTGTTCTTCTGATTAAATCAAGGAAAGCCTCGAATTGTTTCTAATAGGCCTTTAAAGGTTCTCTAATACCTGCCCAGCCTCCCTTTCCAACAAAGAACAGGCAACAAGATCTCACTAGAATTTAATCACATCATTTTGTTCTCTTTGTATTTATTTTTATGGAAATGATGCTGATTTCTATCAGAAGTTAGATTTTTTTCAATTAAAAAAATGGACAAAGTCACATAATTGTTCTCTTATAATAAATCTATTAAAAAGGAATCGATGTGCAGAAAAATACTAAGCAAACAATAGCATGGGCCCATCATTGAAATGGCAAAAATTGTGAGATTTGGGGCATCGAGGCTGGAGGACACCATGTTTAATAAAGAGAAACTTAAAACTGAATGCCAGAATCATCTCCATCCTCTCCAGTGCTCAGAGGCTGCTCCTCTCCTCCATTCTTGGCAGGGATCCCAAGAAGAGGTCCCATGGTCTAGCCAACCTCCAGCCCCAAGAAAAGCCAGTTCACGTGGGCGAGGAAAGCTCAGCCTTTCCATTCTGCAGCTTTCTTGTTGGATACTTCTCCATTTCAAGGGGGTTTCCATCTTCCTCTGCATAACAACGTTCTCTGACTGTATTTTTCCCCAAACCACAACAGAAAAAGAGCAGCCTGTTTTCTTTTCAAATGCAATTAAATGACAGGCCGCTTTGCAAGGGCAGTTTATTATTAAAGACCTGGTAGAGCATTAGGACCTCAGAGTGGCCCCCTTCCCAGTCCAGCCCCCTAATCCTACCATTCCTCCTGATCTAAGGGAAAACTCTAAATCCCAGACCTGACTTGGGCTCTTCTGCATTCCACAGGCCCAGTTTCTCTAGCCAATCTCCTTGGCATGACCTTCGAGGCCGTTCACAATCAGCCCAGTAAGGTGAAGTATAAAAGCATTGGCCTGAGTTGAGGTCAGGGTTCTAGTGCTGCAGTGACACCTAGTTTGCTATATGCTGTCTCTGGGTTCCCTTCCCTCTTCAGGCCTCAGTTTCCCCTCCATAGAAAGAAGGGATGAGATTAGGAGACATTCAGTGGGCTGTCACATGAGTCTGAATTTATTAACCAGATCCAGATTGAAGAGAATGAAAGAGGCCAAGCTGAGGCCTAAGTCTCAGACCTGACTCGCCCAGCCTGGCCACTAAGAGGACTTTAATCCTTTGCCATTTTCAATAGTCTTTTTTATGCCTGAGTGCTCTATATCAGGAAAACCAGGCCTGCTGGTACTGAACCTGGCCTGCCCCCTTCCGGAAGGGACTCCTTACATCAATAACCAAGCCCTGCAGTGAAGAGGCCACTCACATTTGACCCCAGACACTGTCTCCTCCCATCCCAGTGACTACTTGCAACAAGAGAACTTCCTGGGTTGTCTTTTTAAAAAGAAGATAGATTTGTGTGGTCATTGTCTATTTGTTTTAAGTTGCCATAAAGCAAGGGCCCAGCATAAAAATGTTTAGAGAGAGGCTGGGGGTGTGGCTCAGCAGTAGAGTTTGGCATTTGTCAGGTCTTAAGCTTAATTCCCAGCACCAAATAAATGAATGTATGAACAATATGAAATATGTAAAGAAGAGAATAAAAGTAAAATGGAATATTATCCATCCACCCCACCCAAGAGATCCTTCATAAACACTTTTATACTCATCCTTTCAGGCATTCTCTAAGAATCTATCTTATAATGAAGACAGGATTATTCTGCAAATAGTATTATAATTATACTTTTTTTAAGGTAAAATTACAATGTGTACAAATATAAAATGATCATTTGTCAAAGATTTTCTTCAACTAATTGTTTAATGAAGTAACCAGTAATATATCAAAAGCAGTGCAAAGGAGAATCTGATCTATCACAGATGTATATAAAAGAATCAAGAGTGCAGGAATAAATGTGGTAATAGATGCAAAGTGAGTTATTATCTATAGGGCAATAATATGTCATATTTGGAATCATCTAAGTTGTACATTTACTGGAAAAAATCAATTTGAGTTCTAATGTGGATAAGAATAATTTGCATTGATATCACTTTTCTATAGCCCCTAGAATTGCAAAATAACCTAGAAGGCCCCTATAGAACCAGGTAACCCCTAAAGAATCTAAACAACATCCAACTTGCCAATAAAAAGACACACTCAATAGATTTCTACAATTTTTTTTAAAGAGAGAATGGGAGAGAGAGAGAGAGAGAGAGAGAGAGAGAGAGAGAGAGAATTTTTTTTTAAATATTTATTTTTTAGTTTTTGGCGGACACAACATCTTTGTTTGTATGTGGTGCTGAGGATCCAACCCGGGCCAGGCGAGTGCGCTACCGCTTGAGCCACATCCCCAGCCCAATTTCTACAATTTTCATGGGATTGTATAACACGGTTATAATACCTAACATTTTGGGTGTGCTTACTATGTGCCAGACATGATAGTAAATTCTTACTATGAATATCGTTTCTCTTCACAATGAGCCTGAGACGTAGATCCTCTCCTGGTTCCATTTCTACTGATGACACAACTCATGTGATGGAGAGGTCATGTAATTTGCCCAACGTTGCAGAGATAGGAAGTGGGAAAGCCAGAATTTGAGCTCTAACTACTTTCTAGCACCATTGTTTATTTATCCAGCTTGCAGTTGTTGGGTATTTGGGTTGTTTCCATTTTTTTCCCTATGATGAATACTGCTTCAATGTGTATCTTTAAATCATCCTCTGCTTCTCAAGAATATATGCATTTTTATATTCCACAGATATGATTGAATTGCTCTCTAAAAAGTTGCATCAATTTAACACTTCCACTAGCAGTCAGCTTTGAGGTTTTTCTTTTAAAGAGTTTCCTTGTATCTTTGTTAACAATGAATAATAACAATCTTTTCAATGCTTGCTGGTCCCATAGGTGGAAAAATGCTATCTCAGCATTATTTTAATGTATATTTCTTTTTCTTCTTTTTTAAAGTATTTTTTTAGTTGCCATTGGACCTTTATTTTATTTATTTATATGTGGTGCTGAGAATTGAACCCAGTTTCCTCGAATATATTACGCAAGTGCTCTACCACTGAGCTACAACCCCAATCCTGTATGTATGTATGTGTGTGTGTGTGTGTGTGTGTGTGTGTGTGTGTATTTTTTTTTTTGACACAAAAATTCTTCAGGACTTTTCTGGAAGGGTAATTGTCAGTGCCAAAGATTACTTTGTTCTCCCTCCTCTCCCTCAATGATAGAGTTGGACACTCAAAGTAAGATGCAAACAGGAAATGGGACCTGTCCAAAGCCATCCAGCATGTCTGGGGTAGAACTGGACTCTGACCAGGGGGTTCTGACTTCTTTCTTGGAAAGACAGAGCCTTTTCTGTGGGCTCCTCTGCCACCACTGTTTCTTGCAGACTGAGCGCCAGTGAGGTGACTGGGGAGCCATAATAGTAAAGGCTCCTTTAAGTAAAGCAGTCAAAGGTGATGATATTGATGAAAGATGCCTTTGAACAACCATTGTTTCACAGGCATTATTTTTCCTAATCCTAAAATTATTTGGCAGTTGGTGAAGGCAAAAATGATTATTTATTTATTTATTTATTTATTTATTTATTTATTTATTTTTGGTACTGGGGATTGAACTCTGGGGCCCTTAACCACTGAGCCACATCCCTAGCCCCCCACACTTTTTTTTTTTTTTTTTTGTATTTTATTTAGAGACAGGGCCTTGCTAAGTTGCTGAAACTGGCTTGAATTTGCCATTCTACTGCCTCAGCCTCCAGAGCCACTGGGATTACAGGTGTACAAACCTCTGCACCTGGCTCACAAATGATTTGTGATATGTGCTTGAAAAGTAAAATTTTGGATACATTTTTCCTTTTTTTTTTAAAGCCCATTTGTAGTAGATTTGGGGGGGGGGTTCACTGCTTAGATATTTTAAAGCATTTAATATTCCAATGTGTTAAAGTTTTCTCTTTTTTTTTTTTTTAATAAATTGCAGAAGCTACAGAACTAAGTTTTCTCATGGTCTGTTTATTCGTTCATTCACTCAAGCGTTTGATCCATTGGTGATGAGGTACATGTTGGGTGTTTAGTTTTAGTTTTTTTCTATGATCTAGTTAACCCTTCCAGACTTAGCCTTCATCTGACTGTTCAGCTGTTTCCTTTATTGTGTTCTTTAAGGAAAGTGTTTCCCTGAGTTCTGAAAGCCGCTCCAGCAAATGTATTGAACCTGAGGAGCAGGTAGTGGAATCCCCGATTCATAGCTGGTTGGTGAGAAGAACAGGTGACCAACCTATTGCTCTTGATTGGGGTCTGAAGTGGACAGTCTTGTGGGACTAGCCCTCAACCTGTGGGATCTGATACTATCTCCAGGTCGGTGATGTCAGAAGTGAACAACGCGACCCTCAGTTGGTGCTTGGTGGGGAAGAGCCTGGTGTGGGAGACGCCCCACGCACCCACATCTGATATGTTGTGTTGCATGGTGTGTGAGCGAGGGAAATACACTTTGGTTTTTGGTGTTTCTTTCTCTCTCTTTAATACCTGAACAAATCAAAGGAGGATGAGTGTGCCGGAGCCTGAGCAAGACAGTTGCCTCTTGGGCTCAGCATCCCCGACTCAGGAATTCTGGCTCCAGCATCCCAAAGAAGGTTCATTTCACTTTGATTCTGGACATTCTAGGACCAGGAACTCACCCCTTCTGAGGTGACCTGGTCTATATGGGGGTTAATTAGTGCATCCAGAAATGCAGATGCAACCTGCTGGCTACTGTACCTCTACAGTCAGGAAATAAACAACCAGCCCAAGTTCTTGACCTGAGCTCTGATGCAATCAGTCAACTCTCCTTTGCCAAGTCCCACTTTCCCTTCTCTGTCACTTATCCTTTGTTGTAATTACCTACTCGTAATACTCTCCACTATCCAGGAGCTCTCTGTGAGAATGGAAGGTGCCTGCCTTCTCCCCCAGTTCCAATCGGGTAGCACAGCCCCTGTGCATATGAGATGCTGCTCAGGGTAGGTTTGTTGAATGAATAATAAATGATGTTTGTAAAGGTTTATTCATTTGATCTTAAGTAACACTATCCCCCAATAATAACTATGTTTTACTGAGCGTCTACGGTGTGCCTAACAGATTGCTTATGTTATCTCATTGACTTGCCTTTTGTAGATTGACATTGTTTTTCTTCATTTCCCTCTCAGCTCTTTGTTTTGGAGAAATTCAGATAAACAAGTTGAAAGAATACTACAGTAAACAACCCTGCAATCTTCCCCTATATTCTCTGATTTTGCAACAGTTGCTCTAATCTCTGTGTGTGTGCATACACACATACACATGCTCACTTTTTTTTTCCTGAACAATTTGAAAGTTACTGATATGACTTTTCACCCCTAAGTTAGCACATCTTTCCCGAGAAAAAGGACATTTTCCTACATCATCATGGCTGTCACAATCAATAAATGTAAGATATAATAGTATCTAAAGATAACCCAGGTTTGAATTTCTCCAGTTGGCCTGATTAGGTCCTTTGATCACTTCTTGATTTTTCTCCAGCAGCCTCTAGAGCATTCCATATCTCTTTGTCTCCGTTAACTTGGAATCATTACCTCCATGTTTTGTTTGTTTATCTTTCATGGTAAAATTTTAGGTTCATTTAACATCTCTTCATTATTAGATCAGGTTATCAATTTTTTGGTAAAAATGCTGTTCAGGTGATGCTGCATCTTTCTAGAGAGTCATATCAGAAAGCAAATGGGATCCACCTGTCCCATTATTGGGGATGATAAATTTGATCAGTCGGTCAAAGTGGTGTCCAAGCATGTCTTTACTGTGAAGGCACCCTCTCATCTTGCTTGTCAATAAGGCATTTATGGAGAGACACTTTGAGATCATATGGATATTCTGTTCCCAAATAACTTCTCACCCAGTGACCTTAGCATCCACTGACAACCTTACCTGAGTCAGTTACCACCATGGTGTTGCCAAATGATCCCACCATCCGTCCTTCCTCCCTACCTTCCTTTTTTTCCTTCTTTCCGTTTGCCTTTCTTTTCTTCTCTCCCCCACCTCCCTCCTCCCTCCCTCCCTCTCTTTCCTGATAGACTATCACTGTGCACTCATGGATTTTTTTTTAATCAATGTGTAGCAATCCTTTGTAGTCATGATTCCTTCTGATGTTCAAATTGTCTCCAATTTGACCCGGGGGAGCTGCTCTGCGCTGGCTCCTGTGTGCTTTGATGTGTCTCCAATAGCTTTGAGCACTTTTTTGTTTTCTGGCACAAGATATCCCAGACTCTCCTTTTATCCTTATCTTACAGAGGAGGAAAAAGACAGAATAAATGGCTTGCCTCCTCACAGTATTTGGGATATCCTGATCAGGCTCAATTCCAAATTCTTAGGAAAGTAACTAACCTAATAAGCCAACCAGTCCTAAAGTACAGAAAGGGCCTTATCAAGATGTGTAAATGGTTGCAAATACAACGAAAGCCTTACCTGACTGCACAGTTTGTCTGAGAAGATGGAGACATCTGGATAATAACTTTGAACCTTGATAATTAGCAACACATTCTAAGGATATCATATTTATGGGGGAAGCTGTAGGATGCATTTTGGAGTTGGGAAGAACCAAACTTTCCTTTAATACCCAAGTAAATTCTTCCCAATGTGTGCCTTTGGGAAAGTTACTTTGCCTTGTTGAATCCAGACTTTTCCATTTGTTTTCAATATCTCTCCAGAAATGCCTTATTAACTACCAAGATGAGTAATCATACCCACCTTATAAAGTTAAATGGATGCATTTAGAGGAAGTGCTTAGTGTAGTATCTGGCCCATGTAAATTGCTCCAGAAACAAAAGCTGATTTTACCAACAGTACTTTTGTTAATACTATTAAAATATGAGAAAATCCTGTTACTCAGTGAGTTGGTCTGGTAGAAGAAGCCGTGGATTTTGGATTCTGAAGATCTTTGTCCAGCTGTTACCTCAGACAATTCCTGTCCCCATTCTCATGAACTTCATTTGCTTCACATATAAATCAAGGCTCATAATCTCTCCCTTGCAAACTCACAGCGTCACTCGACAAATATCATGAGCATCTGCTGTGTGCAAGGCAATCACATTCCTGATGTAGAGCCAAAGGATCAGCACTGTTGTCCTCTTCCTTTAACTCAGGATCTATTGATGATCTTGAGCAGATGAATTAGCTGTGAAAATGCTCTGCAAAGCTACCAAGCCCCGTAAAGATAAAGATCATTGTCATCACAGAACAGCATTCCCTCAGTGGACTCCATCATTGGGAGGAGAGCAAGAGACTGAATACGTTCTTCTCTTTTTCATCTTTGTGGTGACTGGCTTGAGTCATAGGTTAATACGATTTACCAAGGATTCCACTATCCTCCTGTACTTCAAATGATAACCAGGTGAAGGTGGCAGAATTGCAGCCCTGGCAGAACCAAGTAGCTCAACTGAAGATGTTGGCCAAAATGCCCTTTGAAATTACAATTCATTTAGGACATTTGTTTTCTAAGGAGGAGAGAAGGAAAAAGCAACCCAGTGTCTTCATTGGATGTCAGATCTCCAGCCAGTTCAACTGAGGGAAGCAGGGAGGAAATGTGATCCAAATTTTCAGCAAACTGCTGACCACAGGATCCTGGATTATGAGCGCTTGTGGCAATGGAGCAAGCACGGGTCCCATTGCTTCAAAGATGGGGACGATGCTGGGAAGAAAAAGAGAAAGATGAAATGATAGAGAAAAATTTTAATCTTAAAAATACGAGAGGGTCTGCAACTTACCATAGTTTGTTTCTGGAATGTTCCTCAACAGGCCCATGTTAAAGGTTTGGTCTCCAGCTTGGTGCTCCTGGGAAATGGTGAAACCTTTAGGATATGGGGACCAGTGGCAGGTCTTCCGGTCATTGGAGGCATGCCTTTGAAGGAGGTAGTGAGACCCTAGCCCCTTCCTCTTCCTCTTTTTTCCTTCCTGACCACAAAGTGAGCGGTTCTGCTACACCATGTGCTTCCCACCGTGACCTATTGCCTCATCACAGGCCCCAAAACAACAGATCCATGGATTGAAGCCTCTGAAACCATAAGTCCAAATAAACATTCTCTCTTTATAAGTTAATTATCCTGGGTATTTTATTACAGCAATGGAAAACTGACTAATACATACTTATTCCAGATTAATATGGGAGAGACAGAAGATCTGGTGATCCCAAATCTAATTCGTTACAATGTGGTTCAAAGTGGATTGGCATTCTTGGAGGTCAGAGCCTAGGCTTACTTCATAGGGTGTCTCCAGTGCTAAGAACAGGATCTAGCATCCAGTGGGAACTAAAGGAACATTGATCCAATCGAGAATGTCACTGAACCTTTTCTTGACACCTCAGGGCCTTGATAATGATTACAAAAATTGTAGTCTGCATAGATGAAAGTCACACTTCAGTTTTGCCTTGGGGAGGGGCATTAGACAATGATTCCTTTTCATATAACTCCTATGGTGGAGTTATAAGAGTAAAAACTTGCTTGTTCTTGCATCATATGGGGAAGTGTACCAGCAAATGAGCAGACTCCAGTCTTGTCATCATTTTAAAGCTTTGGTATTTTATTATGGTGAGAACCCTTAACATGATATCTACCCTTTTAACAAATTTTTAGGTAGAGGATACATTATCAATTCTATGTGCAATATAGTATGGCCTTCTCTAGAGCTTATTCAATTTTGTTATCTTGACCCAAGAGCAGGGGGAAAGGGGGCATTTGTGTGTGTGGAATTGATCAAAAGATCTTTGTTTAGTGCTGGAATTCACAGAA
This sequence comes from Urocitellus parryii, assembly GCF_045843805.1. Lineage (NCBI taxonomy): Eukaryota > Metazoa > Chordata > Mammalia > Rodentia > Sciuridae > Urocitellus > Urocitellus parryii. The sequence continues at coordinate 198,159,076 of NC_135534.1, forward strand.
CAATGGCAACAGTTAACCATTGACAAGAACCAAAACTTCAGGGCTCACAGGCATTTCCTTGAGGAAACATCCCCTTTTTTTCTGTGTTTGCTTTGTGGCCTGAGAAGCCAAAGTGGCCAATGAAAGCCTCAGCTTCCAAGTCAGAACATGGTGGTGTCCCCTGGTGGAAGCTTTTCCTCTAGAGGCTTTGTGGCATATGTAAGGCAGCTGCAGATTCCTTATCACATCCTGTTGAGGCATGAAATTTGTTTCCTCTCCCCTTAAATCTGGGTTGGCCTGAGACTACTTACCAGTAACATGCGGTGGGAAGAGAAGATCTGTCAGTTTTGGAACAAGTCTTTAATAACGCCGGCAGCTTCCTCCTTTCTTGGATCCCTAAGCCACCTTGCAAGAAGTTCAGGCTATTTTGCTGGGGACACAGGCCAAGGAAGAGCACTGAGGCACTGTAGGTGCAAATGCAGAAGTCATCTTTGATGTCCTGCCCACTCAAACCTTCAGATGTCCCTCGCCCCACCTGTCATCTGACTGCAACCTCATAAAAGACTCTAAGAAAGAACCCACCCAGCTAAGTCCAGCCAACCCACAGAGCCATGAGAGATAACAATATGTTGTTGCTCACAAAGTTTTGGGGTGGTTTGTTACAAAATAATAGATAACCAAAAGAAGCCCTAAAACTTGCAGACTAGCAGAGCCCGGAGTCTCAGGACAGAAAGCCAAGCATTGGGAGTAGATGGTTCAGTGTTAATCCAAATGATTTCACACCTTGATTCCTGAACTAATTGCATTGGCTGAGATTCAATTTGGCCTCAATGGGCAACAGAAAGCCCCAGACAACAAAAGTCTCAAACAACTTGGAAGTTTCTTTCAAAAAAGTTCCAGTAAGTGATGGCAAAATCAGACCTGGTTGTGAAATTAAATTATAAAAATGTTATGGCAAGAAACTCAGCTATTCTCCAGGAAACCTGACCATGGGTCCCTACCTTTGGGATTGTAGATTACTTCCCCCGGGAGGCTTACCACTCTCCTTAAAGTGTAAATTTCAGGGCTAGAGATTTATGGAAGTCCTCGTAAAAGGAGCTGGTCCTTCCCCTTATCGCACTCTGCTTCTTAAACATGCTTTCTGCTAGAAACCCAGTGTACGACTGTATACTCGGTAGACTAGAAAATTTATGACACTAGAGACTAGTTGGAAGAAACTGTGGATCGGCTCAGAATTTGGGGTTTTCTTTTCCTCCGGGCCCAATGGCACAAAATAAAGTTTGGAGTTCTCTTCCTCTCCCGGCACTGCTTGCTGCTTTTCAACCAGTCTGTTTCCCGCAACAGTCCAGGCTGAAATATCTCCGTAAGTTGTCAGGGACACCGGCCTTCTACTTTTTCCTGTGCTGTGTGTGATGTCGGCCTTATGGGTCAAGATGATGCTTCAGGCAGTAGGATGAAGGAAAGGACTGAGAACACAAAGCATAACTTCTCCTGGGTGACATTGTTTAAAGCTATCACATGTCACTTCTGCTGGTCAATAGATATCTTGTGGCTGTGCGTAGGAGGCTGGATTTGCTGTCTTGATTCTGGAAGGCCATGCACCCAGCTCTACATCCTGCAACTTTTGATAAGAAAGGCTACTCGGAGACTCTTAGCAGACAGAGGCTGCCTGAGTGCTGTCTTGGAAAGAGAGACGGCAGGAAAGAGCATCGCAGATGGGTGCCAACTCACAGCAGGGATCTCTTCTGCTGGGGAGCAGGCAGTTCTCTCCCAGTAAATGCTGGGGCCTCTACAAAGCCATTCTACTCTTATATATGGTCAGATACTCCTGGATCACAGGTGGGGCCCATCAGGCAAACAGTGAATCCTTTGGGCATTAGACCACTGCCACTTTTGCTGTGAAGAGAATTCCTCCAAACAAGGCAGTGTTATGTGATATACGAAACTGTGTAGAAAGCTTTCTCTAAGCCTATGAGCTATGGTGATTGTAAAGGCAAGGAAAGCAAACCCAAATCAAACATGAATATTGGACATTGCTGGGAGAACAATTGACCCACTCTGGATGCAGCCAGTTTCCAGCTGAGCAGTAGGGAGGGCTGAGGCATGAGGAAAGTGTTAGCTTCCTTCTCCTGGAGGAGGATGTGGCTGTGGACAGTTAGTGGGTAAGGTTCCCTGAGTCCTCAGCAACCTCCAGATAATGCCATCCATTCATACAGGAGGCCTGGCAATGCCACACGCTTGGCTGACATTGAAATTAGCAACTCCTAAAAATCTGAGTTTGGCTTCAATATCTCGAGCCCCATGTCCTTAATAAAAAGTTTTTCACCTGGCTAAGGAGAAGTCCTGAGTTTCAATCCGCACCTTGAAACTCAGACTTGGCAAACATCTCAAGACTTGGGTTTTTTTTTTTTTTTTTTTTAAATCACCCTATGTAAGAGATGCCATACTTTTGGAAACAGCTGATCTACTGGTTTCAACATCTCTAGGCACACTTTTTGGTTGTTGAGAGTTTTAGCTTTGGCTTGTCCAAAGTCCTCAATGACTAAGATAGACTATTTATTTACCCACTAGGGGTCCATAGGCAGATACTTGCCATTCTGGAATATAATTAGGATTCTCAGTGCCTTGCTCCTCATTCAGCTCAAGAACCATGATCAGCTAAAGGAAAAGCCAAGAGCCTGCTATAAAAAGGCAAATGCAAGTGACCTTTTCATAAGCAAAGAGAGTAGTTCAGAGCAGCCAGGACATTTTGATTTTCCCCTAAGGGCAGTGTTTTCTTCTGTGTAGAAGTGGGGTTGCCCTCACATCTGGATTCTAGCTCATCATTTCCACCTTATTCCATCAGTGAGAATTCAGACATGCGGCCACTCTACATATAGAAGACTGGCAAAGCAGCCATGTGCCTGGCTACAATTCTACCTGTAGGCAACCAAAGGGAAAAGAGGTTTTAGTGAACATTAGCGGTCTTTACCATACATCATTCCAAATAGTTCTTACTTCCCATGCGAATTTCCTATGTGAATTTCCTAGGACTTCTATGAAAAGTACCATACACAGAGTGGTTTAAAAACAATAGAAATTTATTGTCTCACTTTATAGAGGGCAGAAGGCTGGAATCAAGATGTTGGTAGAGCCATGATCAGATGCTAGGGAAGGAACTCCTGTCCAGCCTCTGTCCTAGCTCCTGCCACTGTCAGGCATTGTGACTTATAGATGCCTTACTCCACAATGTTCTGTCTTGATACTCTGTGTATCTTCACAGTTTCCTCCCTCTTTGTGTGACTGTGTATCCAAATTTCCCCTTTCAATGACACCAGTCACATTGGATTAGGGCTCAGTCTGATGATTTCATTTTAACCTGATGACCCCATAAAGACCCTATTTCCAAATATGGTCACATGTGGAGGTCCTAGAGGTTAGGGCTTAACACATCTTTTTGGAGAAGACACAATTCACCCCACTATAGGGTGTATTATTTGTAGCCAACTCCTGGGTGCCAATATATTTGACATTTGCAACAGAAGCAAATTTCAGCAAAGAAAGAGCCTGCATTGGAAGAATATTGACTAGCTCCTGAAATCAAAGGAAAACTTGAACTGTCAGACCATGGGAGAGACAGAAATTAGGGCAGCCCCAGGCTTGCCTTCCAGAAAACTCCACTCCAAAGTCCTTCTATCCAGATGTCTCTTCTCTCAAGATATGCATTCTTGGAAGAGTTCATTGAATTTAAAGATAGTGGAAACTAGGGCCTCTTTGGGGGCATGTAAATGAGATCATTGAAATCTTGCCAGGACCTCAGAAGCAGAGAAGAAATAGTTCCCCAAAGAAAGTGAGGGGCTGCCACCAAAAAAAAAAAATGGAGGAGGATATGTTGCACAGGTGTTGTCTGCACCCTGGATTCCGTTGAGAGAGACTTCTAGCTCAGACAGCTCTGTCTCAATGGCACTTCTAAAGGAACCATTTGGTCATCTGGAAAATGCGGAGTTGTGGAAAAATGTAGTGTCATGTGGGAAAAAAAAAAGAGCAGTTGTGGTGGAATCAGGAGAACAGGTTTTGTTTTTCTGTTCTAAATATTTGCAGATGGTATAATTTTATCCTGAAAACTGAAGAGAATCAATTGAAAAGCTCTTGGAAATGAGAAGAAAGTTCAACCGAGTATCACGTTACTAGCTGGAAATAATAATAGTAATGCAATACAAATCAATTAGAATAAAGTGTAACAGAGCCAAAAATGTTATTCAACTCAGCTACAAAGGCAATTTGTAAAGGGATAAACTCAGCAAGAAATGCAAATTGTTGGGCTGGGGTTGTAGCTCACTATCAGTGCAAGCACATTTAGCATATGCAAGGCCCTGGGTTCAATGCCCAGCACCCAAACACATTAAGAAAGAAAGAAAAGAAAAACAGAGAGAGTAATGAAAAGGGTTTTTATTGACAAAACAACAGCAAATTCTCCTAGGAAGCATAAAAGATGAGGGATGGGAAGGCTTGAGATAATGAAGATGTCCTTTCTCCCTAGGTGACTGCAGTGAAAAAATCCAGCTGAAAAAACAAACAAACAAGATGAACCTCAGCTAACCAAAATCTTAATGAGGCTTTCAAACTTGAAAACATGCACAAGGCCCTGGGTTCAGTCTGGAAAGAAAGGAAGGAAGGAAGGAAGGAAGGAAGGAAGGAAGGAAGGAAGGAAGGAAGGAAAGAAGGAAATATGAGTCTAAAATTCTTAGGATCATTTTCTATCTTTAGATATTAGGGTCTCATAGCCAACAAATTTCTTCCCCAGGCTTTGATTCTGGCTCTATCATTTAATGGCCTGTGTCACCCTGAGCATGTAACTTCTTTGGGCTTTAGCTTCCTCATCTGTGAAGTAGGTTCGTCTTAATCTCCTTGCTTCTCAAAGCCATAGGAAGGATCAAATGAAAGAAGTATTTGGAAGAATTTTAAGAATTGTAAACTTTTCGGGGCTGGGGTTGTGGCTCAGAGAAGAACACTCACCTGGCATGTGCGAGGCCCTGGGTTCCATCCTCAGCACCACATATAAATAAAATAAAGGTATTGTGTCAACCACAACTAAAAAATATTTTAAAAAAGAATTGTAAACTTTTCATGTATAATTGCTATTCTTGTCTTTGTTCCCTAATAATGCCAGATACATGGGGGAAATCACAAGGAAAAAATTGTCCATTGCTCTGATTTCAAAAACAGACACATACCCTTTTCTCTTGTTTAAAATCAATTTAAACACATCTGCTCGGTTTGAACATATCTGCTTCCTATGAAGAGAGAAAAGCTAACTCGAGCTCCTTGCTGTACTGGAAGGGAGGGGACAGCCACTCATTAGTCACTCAGCAGAGAAGATGCTTCTACACCTCCTTGCACTTAATCCCAAGGTGGTTGACATTCCCTGTCTTAGTTTGTTTTCTGTTGCTATAACACAGTAACAGAGACCAGATAATTTATAAAGAATAGAAGTCTATTGGCTCATGGTTCTGGAGACTCGGAAGTCTAAAAGCATGGTGCTAGCATCTGCTCAGCATCTGGCAGGGGTCTTCCTGCTGCATCATAACATGGTGGAGAGGTATCACATCATGAGAAAGAGCAGTGTGCTAGCCTGGGTCTCTCTTCCTCTTCTTATAAAGCCACTAGTGCCATCATGGGACCCCCAATTTCATAACCTCATATAATCCTAATTACCTCCTGCTATGGATATAAGATGTTCCCCAAAGCTCCTGCTAATACAGGAATATTCTGAGGTAAATTATAGGATTGTGAGATCTGTAACCTAATTAGTCCATCCTTCTTTGAATGGACTGACGAGGTGGTAACTGTAGGCAGGTGGGGCCAGGCTGGAGGAGGTGGGTCACGGAGGCCTGCCCTGGGAGGGTGCTTCTTCCCTGTGGCCCCGCTTTCCTCTCTCTGCTTCTTGACACCTGGAGCTGAGCAGTAACTCCACTAGTCCCACAAATGCCCTGCCTCACCTTGGGCCCAGAGCCATGGAGTCAACCATCCATGCACTGAGACCTCTGAAACTATGAGCCCCAAATAAACTTTTCCTCCTCTTAGTTGTTATTAGAGTATTTTGGTTGCAGTGATAATGGGCTAAAATACCCCCTCAAAGGCCCTACCTGCAAACACCATGAACATATATATGACTTGAGGGATTAAATTTTCAACACATGAACTTTTGGAGGACACAATATGCCATAGCATTTCCCGCCTGTGAAATGAAAGATTTTGAATTTCAGGGTGTTTTGAGAGTATACACTTTAGAATCTTTATACATTGTGGTTTGAATCCTGGTGCCTGCACTTAGCATTATTTTTCTAGGTTCCAAAGTCTACTAGACAGGCCTGATCTTAAACATCTACCTCACAGAGAAGACCGGAGGATTAAATGCGATAATACATTCAAAGTGCCTGGAATCCAGTCAATACCCCAAAAATGAACATCATCAAAAATTAGCTGTTATAATTACCATCATTATTACTTTAAGGGCTTTTGCAGCTCTGAAATTCTAGGATGATATGTCAGAGGAATGCTAAAACAGGAAGAGAACAAGAACAGTTTCCTTAACAGGGTTTGAGTCAGTACTTGGAAGTAGGATACTTTTCTGCAAGATGGCCTTGTGTTCAGAAGGCCTCATTTAACCTTGGTTAAATGACTCACAACAAGGGCTCAGCGGGGCCTGCCTTCTCTGCAGAGGAAGAGAAGGGGGTGGAGCCAAACCGTGCTGGACACGGGAAGCCCTGGTCTGGAAGGCTGCAAGCAGGGATCCCTCAGAGTCTAGCTCAAGAGGTTTTCTTTGCTTTTATAAAGTACATATTAAATAAAGAAACTCCCCCAACCCCGGGGCTGGGAATTGCACATGCCAGGCAAGCATTCTACCCCTAAGCCAGTCTTCTAACCCTTCCTGAAAATAATTTTTAAGGTAGGCACTATTGGTTACCAGTCCAGAGCTATGCCTTCCTCCTTCCTTGAGGGCAGATCCTGATGTTGTTCAGGATCTGGGGCTGGGAGGCTTAGGAGAGAATGGGCCAATCTCCTACAAGGGGCAGGAGGAAGTTGATTATTCTTGTTAGTGATTGGCTTAGGAAGGAGCACGTGACACAGTTCTGGCTAATGAGACTTGGGGGCGGGAGACAGGGGGCCTGTGCTCCAGGACTTCTGGGAAACTTTCCCTCATTCTTATAAAAGGACATGCCTTCCATTTTTGATGAGTTTTGTAAAACAGGACAGCCACTGTGGAAGGTACATTCCTTTCCTATTGCTCCTATAACAAGTCATCACAAGTATGTCTCTTTAAAATCTAACTTCCTTCCCCCAACCTAGTGTATTTGCTATTCATCCATATAGGGGTGAATTGCTGGAGTTGGGAAAGAAATACAACTTCTCCTTCCTCTTAAGTTCATGGTTTGAGCAGAGCCCTGTAACAAAAGACAGATTCTCAAGAGAAAAGCAAGCTTAGTAACACTTAGGGTGCAGCTTGGTGCACCTCATGCAGGAGAAACCTGGATGAGGGGTAACTCAAAGCGGTGGTGTAAAACTCTCCAACAAAGCACAACGACTTTTAGGCAAGTGACATACAAGGGAAAGTGGTTTTAGACTTTTAGAAATAGGAAACAACAAGAAGGCAAATACATGGGAGCAAACTAATGGAATAAGGTTTGTATGCAGATTTCTCTGGGGCCATCTCTGGGCAGATAAGATTTGTCTCCAGCAAGAGAATTTCTAGCCCATCTTTAAGAGGATGATGGAAGAAAAGAGAAAGAACTCCTTCTCTGCTTGCAGCTTCTTAATAATTTTGGGTTCAAAACTATTTTGACAAAGAATGTGTTTTGTGGTCAGTAAAACACGGGTAGTCAGGAACCAGCCAGGCCCAGGGTCCTCAGCCGTCCTGCTCAGGAAGCGTGGGCTAACACGCAAGGGCGCATCTACAAATGCTTCCATATAAGGGAACCCTTGCTCACTGCTGGCTCATCTTGGTTCACGTCTTACATCACCAGGGTCTTAAACACGTCCCATCTGGCTTGCCAGACAAGTGCAACATGACAAGGGTCGCCTCCCACCCGAGAAGCTTCGAATTTCCCTCTGCCTTCTGTTTTGGTACAGTATTGTGAAAGCCCTGATTCACACAGACAAGGAACTGCATGCTGAAATGTTTTTTCATCATCACCCACTGCAATGTCAGGTTCAGGTCACTGTGTGTGTGTGTGTGTGTGTGTGTGTATGTGTGTGTGTGTAAAGGGGAGAGGTGCTGGGGCTGGTACCCAGGGCCTGGTGCATGCTAGATAAGCACTGTACACTGAGCTATGCCCACAGCCCAAGGCACTTTTCAATTAAATGGATCCAGAAGCTTGAGAGAGAAGCCAGTAGAAAATGTTGGAATCCGAGTTGAAACCATTACTAGTCAGTAGTTATGGCTATTCTGTAGTAGTCATTTGAATCAGGAGGAAAAGAGCACCCAAGAGTTAAGATAGGTACAAAATATAGCCAAATAGAATGATGTCATCAAATTTGCTCAGCTGTTCCACTGCGATCCCTAATGAATCCAATTGTTAGCCTCACCTGAATCTTGTAATGACTCACTGATAAAACACCACTGACCCACCTCCCCTCCCCACCCCAGGGCCCCACCCACAGCAGGGATTACAGACTATGAAAGCATTCCCCTGAGAGCTGGGGCTGTAGTTAGGAAAATACATGCCGCACAGTGGCCAATTCATAATAACTAATATTTGCATAGAAATTGATAAAGTACTTCCACATTCTCTTCTTTATTTGATCCCCAATAAGCCTGTGCATTAGGTGGTATAGATGTTATTTTATATAGGGGACTCAGGGAAGAGCTATACTATGTCCAAGGTACTCACAGATAGAGGAGTGTTATAACTTCAAGCCTTTCGGCTTTTTCCTTAATCCTTTCTTTCTTCCTTTCTTCTTTCCTTCCTCAATCCCTCCATTCTCCCTTCCTTTCCCTTGCCTTCCTTCTTTCCTTTTCCTCTTCCTCCCTCTGCGTTCAGCCCTTCCCCCTCCCTCCTCCCTTCCTTCAGCATCTGTGGATTCCTACTGGGCCCCAGGCCATAGGTTTGGACCTGGGGATTGAGACATGGTAACTCCTCCTAGAGAACACAGCAGAGGAGACAGGTGTATCCAGAGCTAAAAATGGACACAATGCAAAGGCATCCCGGAGGGAGAAAGGACACTTAACTGGACCTTGTAGAATAAGCAGCATCACTGGGCAGAAACAATGGAGATGGGAAGGGCACAGAGAGAGAGAGAGCAAATGCTTTAGAAGATGCAGAAACACAGACTCACAGACTGTTGGTGCAAAGGGGACAGGAAGAAGTCCTGGGGAGAGGAGATGGGTCTGGTGCCAGGTCAGGAGGTGTTGAGGCTGTGCTAAGAAATTAGGAAGGCAGTGGGGCCATTGGAGAGGTTAAGCAGGGAAATGTTAGAATGATATGTTTGTAAGAGAGATCATCATGTGGTGGAGGATTAGGACAGGATGAGACTGGAGGCATTGAGATGTGTTGAGAGGCTGTTGCACAACCTACACCAAAGATCTGAGCAATGGAGGTGATGGGGAGGGCGCCACTGTGCAGAAGATTGGAGACAGGATTGACAGGATTTGGCAATGGAGGTGCATCGTGGATGAATAGCAGGGCGTGCAAGACAATGGATGTGAAGGGGTCCCACCGATTAATTCCTTCCCCAATAATAAGTCCTGACATTCATTTTTTCAGTCTAAATTTATGTTCATGTGTATATTTATATTTAATGTCATTTCTTTCTAAAGATACTGTCTTGAGAATACTTCTCCCTTTTTTCTGATTTTAATAGGTAGCAAAAGCTTTTTCTTTCAAGCCTATTTTCTGGGGTCTGGTTCCTCTGTAAATAGGCCATGGGGAGAAATAGCCATGTGTACTCCTGGGGACTTTCAACCCTGGTCCCCAGTGAGTGGACCGGGTAGGCACCTGAGCAAGTAAAGCCAATCAGAGTCTTTCTCTGGGATCTTGAAATTGGAACAAAGACTGTGGCTGCTGTTGTCTTGAAAGGAGATGGAAACCAGGTGGCTGTTGGCTGTGATTCAAGTGGGTGTTTTCTGGGAAGTAGAAAAGGCTGGGGTTCAGTGAATGAGAATAATGAAGAAAACAGGGCTGAGTGTGTCCCCTACAGCACTTGCGACCCGGTTCTGCTTATCCTGAGCCAGCATGAGATTCTACCCTAAAATACCATGTTGCTTTAGCTCCAGCTTATGTTATGGTACCCAAGAGAGCTTTACTAGATTTAGCTACAGGTACCCTTCCAACACTCACACACCAGTGATTGTTGTCTCCTAAAAGCACCTTTGTGATTATAAAACTGACTCTCAATAATTTTTGGTTTATTATTCCTTTAAAATTGAAGTATAACATACATACAACCAATGCTCTTGTGTGTATGAATGTGTGTGTGTGTGTGTGTGTGTGTGTGTTGCTGGGATTTGAACTCAGGCCCTCTTGCATGCTAAGCTACCACTGAGCTACATCCTCAGTCCCCAAGGCTCATCTTTAAAGGACCCATTTGCAATTATTTTAAAAAATATATTATTCAAAATTAAATATAATATAAAGTTAATCAACCCCCCTCCCCAATATCTACCCCATTACTGGTAGGTAGTGGACTAAAGGGGATGAAGGAGGCCTGGTCGGTATTACCAAGTTCATGACCGATTGGGGGTGGGTGGATGAAAATGAAGAAAAATATGCAATTTAAGTATCATTTGAAAAATTTGAAAGTAGAAGCAATTCTTCAACAGATATTTATGTAGTGCCCACTATGTGCCAGGTACTATGAAAGATGCCAGGAGTTCAGTCTCACGGAACTGAAGTGCTAAAGGAAATATATACAAAGAGATGTGGCCAAACCAGGAAGGGTCAATTAACTTTATCCTGTAGGAGCAGAAATGGCAAAGATAGTATTCAATCTGGATTTTAAAAATAGAGAAGATAGAAGAAAGGAATTCCTAAGGAATGAGGGGTTGATGGTTCAAGGACATGCTGGAAAACTCTTGTGGCCTCAGATGGATTATGAGTCTGGGATGGGGAACAGAAAATGAAGCTGGAGGTTCCTGGGGCACATTGCCAAAGGTCTAGAATGCCACGTAGGACAGAGATATTTTCGATTCACCAAAGAGCTTTTTTCTCTCCACATTTCCCCTTCTTTTTGTTTTAGGTGGACTGCGACCTGATTAGTTTCACCACTGGGCTTTAAGTAGAAGTCACATATGTCATTTCTCAATTAACAGCATAAAAAAAAGCAAGTGTGAGTTGCACTTAGTTTTTCTATGTTGCTCTATGAAGTGACCAAAGAGCCCACAGTTCATCTCCAAGATGGTAGTCCCTCCATCAGCAGTCCATAGGTGCTCATGTGGAGCACATGCATTGAATATGTACTCTGGGCAAGAAGTGAACTTTTGTGGTGTTAAGGCACTAGGATTTGGGGATAAATTTGTTAATAAAGTATAGCTGGTCTATGCTGACTAATACACCAGGCTAAGAAACTTATGATTACCCTTGGAGGAAGAGAATAGTTTGACTTGGTTAATTTGTGCTGCTATAACAAAGTACCATAGACTGGAGGGCGTAACAATAGAGATTTATTTCTTCCAGTTCTGGAGGCTGGATGTCCCACTTCAGGGTGCCAGCCTGACTGGGTTCTGATGGGGTTCTCTTCCAGCTTGCAGACTGCTGACTTCTTATTGTAGCTTCATATGGTTAAAAATAGATGCAGTGTGCTCTTTGGCTTTTTTTTTTTTTTTTTTTTTTTTTTTTAGTACTAGGGATTGAATACAAGGGTATTGTACCCCTGAGCTACATCCACAATCCTTTTTATTTTTTATTTTGATACTGAGTCTATGTTGCTAGCCTTGCACTTAAAATCCTCCTGCCTCAGACTCATGAGTAGTTGGGATTATAGATGTGTGCCACTCAACTCGTTCTTTGGCTTCTTCTTATATGGGGACTAATCCCATTTACGAGGACTCCACCTCATACTAAATTGTCTTCCAAAGTCCCCACTTCCAAATGCAATTAGGCTTGGATTTTGAACATATAAATTTGGGAGACACAAACATTCAGTCCATCGCACGACCTTGGGCAAGTTTGAAGCAAATGACTAACATTGTCAGATTTGCCAGACGCCTGCCATCCAGATTGCCCCCATACTCTTACAGCAACAGTATCACTAACCTGTCTCAGGAGGCATTGAGCTTAAATTCAGCCCCTACCTTTTGTTACCCATCCTACACTGAGCACAGATGCTCAGAGCTTTCTCTGTGTGTCACAACTCCACTGAGGCCAGAGTCTCCTTCTTTGCTTTGGGCTTAGAGGTTTTGTCTGGGGCACTGTGTAGGTGTGTGTGCCACTGGAGTAATGGGATAGGTTCATACTGAGGTCACCTGGCATGGATGGGCATCTCTCCAGCCAGGCAGGTGTCCAGTGAGTTATCAATGCTGAAGCAGCCACACAGTCCCCAGCTGCCCACAGAGGAACAATGTGCACAGATGGGTCGGTGGAGGCAACAGGAAGCTCTCTCTGGTCATGGCTGAGCAATCTGTGACAATGACTCAGTCTCATCCTCTTCCTTGCTGCTCCGGTGTCTCTCAAAGCCTTCCTTTGCTAGCTCCACTCACCTGTCTCAGTTGAGCTTTGGGTCCTCTTCCTTTTTGGTTATGCGTCCCAGATGAGCTCCCAGGCTGCGAAGCCTTGGAAACCCTCCCTTCGCTTTTTCCTCCTCCCCAGTCCTCTGACTTCCTTACCGTTTTGAGAAGTCCTCCTTTCTTCTTTGTGGGCTTCCTCCAGGGCACTTCTGTCTTTAGCTCTCCATTCTTCTATACTATATACAAAAGATATATATATATATGTCTGTTACCAGAAACCCTGATGACCTATTAATCTAGAGTCTGGTTCACCAGCAATTAATACAAATAAGAAAATTAGAAGAAAAAAAAAGACTTCCTTTTCTTCAAGGAATAAAGATACATTATGGCTTCAAACTGTGTCATATGGGGGGGGGCAAACAAATGTGATAGGTGAACAGAGGGAGGCAACTATGAGATGGTTCAGCTTCTGTCTAAAACAGTTGTCGGCCTTCACAACTCATCACACAGGTGATGACGGACTTGGCCCCTCAATGACATCACAGCTTCTGGCATTTATGAAGAGCAATCCCAGTTCTGGGTCCCGTTCTTTTTTAGAACTGGGGTTTTTCTCTTTCCTTTTCTCTCCCTCTCCTCCCAGTGGCCCAAACTCCATCTCTTGGATCCATCCCAGAAGAGGTACAGGATTATTTAAAATCAGAACTATTGCCCCCATACTCTTACTTCATCTGAAGAGCCCAGCCTCTCCTTTTTGTTGGCTAACATTTCTCTTCCAGTCTGGACTCTGGGCTTTGGCTTTGCACTACCAAAAGCCATTTAGAAGGTATTTCTCCCCGATACAAGAGCAATTTTTCCCCAAACATGAATTCTTCTACCAGATGTGTAGCAACAAGCACAGATAGCAATATTTGTGTGTGTGTGTGTGTGTGTGTGCGCGCGCATGCGTCTATGGCTAGGGATTGAATCTAGGGCCTTGCACATGCTCTACCATGGAATATTTTCGGCCCTTTTTATCTTTAATTTTGAGATAGGGTCTCGCTAAGTAGTCTAGGGTGGCCTTGAATTTGCCATCTTCTACCTGGAATTACAGGTGTGCACTTGGCTCTATTATTATTTTCAATAGGTAATACATACACATAGATTAAAATTCAATGAAAAGAAAAGCACAAAAAGTCTTTCTGACCCTATCTGCCAGCCACCTCATAGACTCCTGGAAGAGACCTATATTGATAGGGAACAGATAGATGTAAACAATTTGAACATGCGGTTAAGGGAATAATTCTATAAACTGGGCACACTGTGCTGACCCCCACTTACCTGCAGTCCTGCCTGGCTTAAGTCAGTAGGATATGTTACATTACCCAGAAAACAACCTGTTTTCTGCAGGAGAAATGCAGGCTTAAAATGCCAACATAAAGATCACAGGTGACCCTGAAGGAGGGGAATTTTGTGAACCTTACACAGACCAAATCCTGGAACTCAGGGTGATGAGGATAATTCCCTCTAACATAAAATCTGTAAGATTGGGTTCTAGTTAGAACTGGTGCCCATGAGCCAAACTTGTCATGAGAGGTGGGGATTTGAAAGTGTGATGTCAGTCAAGATACGGAGCTGAGTAGAACTCTCCAGAAATTTCCCTGGGACCCCCAATAAAACCGGAGGGTAGGAGGAGCGTTCTCTACTTATTCTCTCTGAGAGAAACCACACTCTTCCTTGAAAGTGTCCCTTTTCCTATCCCTTCAATAAACTCATGCCTGCTTCTCTGAGCGACATGTTTGAAATCTCTGGTGCAATAACAAGAACCAATTGAAGGACTGCCAGGCTGCCTCAGCCTGTGTAGTTGGCCTTTGCCTGGTAGCAATGTTACCGATATTTTATGTATCCTTCCAAAGTATTTTACACAAGTGCATGCAAACACTGATATGCTCCCTCTTTTTCTTTTTAAAATACATACTAGTATTTCGCCTACATTATTTGCACTTTGTTTTTCACTTAAAACTATAGATAAATCTTGGGAACGCCCCATTTAACTTCTTTCTTTATTCCTTGTTTACAGTGCATATATATACCAGTGTAGGCATGCTTCATGATTTTTTTAGATAATTCTCTACTAGTGGACAGGCAGGGGAGTTCCAATTTGTTGTTACTATACACAACACTTAAATAACTTTGTAGATATGCCAGTCTGACATGTTTGAGTCCATTTGCAGGAAAAAAATTCGAGAGGAAATTGCTGAGTCAAAGAGAATGAAAGATGTTCCAAATTGTCCCTTTCTTTGCTTATCCCAAATTACTCTTTTTTAAATTTTTGTTTTGGGGTACCAGGGGTTGAACTCAGGGGCACTCAACCACTGAGCCACATCCCCAGCCATATTTTGTATCTTATTAGAGACAGGGTCTCACTGAGTTGCTTAGCACCTCACTAAATTGCTAGGCTGGCTTTGAACTAGTGATCCTCCTGCTTCCGCCTCCTGAGCAGCTGGGATTAAAGGTGTACACCACCACGCCAGCCAAGTTACACTCTTAATAGTCATTAAGAAATTCTGTTTTCCTTCACTATGTGTTTCTAGAAAAATCCTTCTAGGGCCAGTGGGGATTGATTAGAGGGAGAGGACCTGAAGACACCTATAGGAGAGATAGTGGGCTGTAGGTAAAGAGGGTGTGGGGGACACTCACTCTTTGGTGGGGGGGGGGTGTCGGAGAAGATTTTCTGGAAAGGAGAATTTCCAACTGGGCCTTAAAGGATCGGGAGCTTACAAAGTAGAAGGGGGCACTGGGTGGCCATGCTGACACTTCTTGGGAGTTTAGATTGAAGAGATAAGTTTTTGAGAAGAAAAAGTTTAGTGTCTGAGGGTGTACTTTGCAGAATGACCGGTAGGAATTAAGGAATAAGAGCTCATTTGGTAACGATTAACTAATCCTGATACGTGAACTCTGTGGAAAAGGAAAGTAGGACAGCAACAACAATAAGAATGGTAATAACAGCAGCTACCGCTTATTAAGAGCTATTTTGTGTCAGGCACTAGGTTAAAAATTACATGTGCATTTTCTAGAACTCCTTTAATCCTTACACCAACTCTCCGCACACAGCACTGTGATTTCTAGTTTGCAGGTGAGAAAACTGAGAATCAAAGATGATAAGGAATTTGAAGAGCCAGGATTCCAGAAAGATGTGAGACCCCCCCAAAGCCCATCACCAGCTAGAACAGCTCATTGAACTCTCAGGTTGGTAGAGTGGGCGTGATTACAAAGCTGAGAAAACTGAGGCTTAGGTTGAATAATTTGTCAGAGGAATATGAAGAAGATGGAGCAACATGGAAAAATGCTTATTAAATAATGTAATGAGGAGAAGACACTATGTATATAATTCTTTAAATGTGATGTAAAAAGAGAAATATCCGTGGGTGTGCTGAATACCCATCTGGAATATTTTGGGGCACTCCTGGGTCTGTTTGTTGACAATCTTGTATCAGGTGCTACTCTGATTTGGGGAAAATGGGAAAGATATGGCTACTTAAATTAAGCTAAAGACTATTTTGAAGACACTTCAGTCGCTACAGTGTTTTGTTTTAATAGGAAACAGAAAAACTAAGAGGTGATATCCGATACAAATCTAGGAGATTAAGGGAGCAGACATTTTGAGAAGGTATCTTAGCCTTACTAATTAATGTAAATTGATATCAATGTCTTGCCTAGTCATTAAAAGGCTACTCCAGTCATTGGATTTCGGTGGTTGATTGTTTTTTAAAGGTCGACCTGGACCAACTCCATTATAAGTTGCTTCCCCCCTCCCCAACAGTACAAGTGAACAGAATCAAAAAGAAGACTTATATTGATTTCAAATAGTGGAAGTAATAATTATCAGTTGGTTGTTTCTTAAGGTTATTTGGAATTCCTTTCTTTGATCCTCTTTTCAATTTGCTTTAGGTTAGTTTTCATTCTAATGAATTTCATCCATCCCTCTGATATTCACTAATGTCTAATATTCCCCATTTTGTGCTGGGCACTGGGAGCGTAATAGTGAACAAGACTTGGTCCCTGCCCATTGGGGATCCACTGGTGGAGCTAGAAACCTAAACGGATAATTATCACACACTGTGATAGTCTAATTGAATTATCAAGTCAATTCAGTGTGTGTTGAGGGTCTGCCCTGTCCCGGGTATGGTGCTGGGCATTTTCACAGCCAGCGAAGAGATATCTGGCCCTGTCCCCAGGAAGCTCATAGTATAGTGAAGGAGACAGTAAACAAACCAATAACCAATCATTGCAAATCATCATGGTCAGGGAGTTCTGGGATGCAGACTAACAGGACAGGGAGCAACGCAGGTAAGGCCCGAGAAGGAAACAGGAACCCAGACAGGCAGCTAAGATACTTTGGAGGAGCTGGTGAAAGCTTTCCAAGGAGCCAGGGGAAATGTCATGGTGGGCAGTCCCAAGAGACAGAAGTGGGGTGCAGAGGCTTACAGGCATCCAGATGCCAGGAAGCCTGAGCTGCCCAGGGACCGGCAGTAGTTCAGGGGTGTAGGAGTTCAGAGTTCCTGTGGGAAGGGGACGAGATGAGGCTGGAGTGACAGAGCAAGGCCAGATCGTGGGTGGCCGCCAGTCCCAGGCTAAAGAAGCTTGGAGTTTGTCTGGATAGTGGTAAAATGTAGAGCTCATCAAACCCCAGCCCCGGGCACTTGAGGGTCCCAGAGCCTTTTCTGTGTTCCCATAAAGCCGGACCTCATCGATTGTGTTTTATGCCATGATCAAGCTGTACACTTTAAAAGAGGTGTCACGGGTGGCCTGCTGACAATTTATAAAGATTTAACTGATTTTCTTTTTCACTTCTAGAGAAATCCTGTTGTTGTACTTGCCTTTAACTGCCTCAAGGCCGCATTTCATCTTTAAAGGGGGACATGGAGGGCATTTGGAGATCAGAAGAGGGTGGTCAGAGTCCCTAAGGGGGGGATATAAAAACAAATTTTGATACAGGGCTCCTGGCTGACGAGGGCCTTGGAGAACGGCTGTGTGAGAAGCCAAGCACAAGTCTGGGCTAAACAAAGAGGGAGCTGGACAACTGAGCCCCATGGCATCTACCCAGTGACCTGGATCTTCAGGGTCACCTGTCTGAGGTCAGGGTCAAAACAGCAAAACTGCACAAGAAGGAAGGAAACACTTCAGCTTCCCTACCTGGTGTGGGCGGTGGTGACCCCTCCCTCCCTGGTAGGACCTGTTTGGACCCAGAGTTTGGGGAACACCAGGTGGAGGCAAAAAGCTCCATAAGGGGAACATCGTGCTTCTTGCTAATCAGATCCTGGGTGTCTCAAGTCCAGTGGTTTTCATTTGAGAAAAAAATGAAAAATGAAAATGAAAAAATGAAGTGCTTAATGTGTACAGTGAGTTTCTTACAAGTTACAGATGTAAAATAAGACAATCCGGAGTGACTTGCCTGAAGGGCTAAGGAACCCAAGGACAGTTTATTTGATCTTTTGAAACAAATGCCCTCTGGCTGTCCTTGGGTCCAGAGCCCAGGTTGAGGCCAGCACAACCAGAGACTGGGAACACTCCTGGTCCTTTAGGCCAGGCACGATCTCACTTAGGGGTAGTTACTTTCATTGTCCCAGTTTGCAGATGAGAACATGGAAGTCCAGAGAAGTGAATGACTTGCCCAGGGTCACTGACAAGACAGAGGTAGGAGAGTGGCGCTCCAGGGGTCCTCCTCAAGCAAGGCTATTTGGATTCCAGCAAATTGCTGTGGCTACTGAAGTCATGGGTCAGAGAGGAGAGCAAGGAGATGGGGGAAGAGGAAAAAAAAAATATATATATATATATATATATATATATATGGAAAAGAAATTGAGAAGCGTAAAAAAGCTGGGGGGGAAGGAAAAGGAGGAGGAGGGGAAAGGGAGGGAGGAATAAAGGAGATCAACTTTTGAATAAAGGCTTAATCCCATCAGCTGTCTCTTTTATTTTCTTTTTAAGTTTTTTCAGATTTCCGAGAAGGTACTGCATGGCTGGCCTGACAACTCCGAGACACAGAACCACATTTGAAAAGCCCTTTGTTCCGCGTGGTGATAATATAACTCTGTAAATGGTGCGGACCAGTGTACAAAGTACCACCCCTCCCCCCCACTGGTGACCTGCAGGGACAGCTGAATGCCTTCTGGTGCCCTGAGCCTAGAAGAGTAGGGTTGGCCTTTCAGACACAGCTGGCCTGATTCATCTAGAACAAAAGCCAGCTCTTCCTGCTAAATCCCTGGCAGGCATAGGCTGTGAGGCCACAGGCCCCTGTGCCCCTCTGCAGGAAATGTCTTCTTGATCCAACTCCAATGGTGTCAGTCTTCTGCCTCTGACAGCTTCCCACTGCCCATTCTCTTGGGCTTGGCATGTTCCCAGCCCCACACAGGAGGTGTGCCTCGGAAGGAAATCTGAGTTCTAGTCCCAGTCCTGCCATTTTGCAGCCATGAAATAGAAACAAGGGATGTTGCCTCACTGAGCTTCCAGCTGTGAAGTGGGAGTGTGAAATTTGTTCTTGGGTTTGAAGGAGACAATGCCCAGAGCAGGTCCCAGGCGTCCAGTTGTTCTCCTCTTTCTTGTCACCTGGATGCATTGTGCTGTATGGCTTGGTCCATAACTTAGCCCCTGAACCTTGCAATTCTGCAGGCTGGCACATGCTTACCCACCTTAAACACCTCCCTGCCTTTCCCTAGAAGGTTTCCCATAAGGACACCAGTGGCTGTTTACAGAGCCCTTCTATGCCCAGGCCTTGGCATGGATAATTTCACTATTATCAGAAGAAACCAAAGCACCGAAAGGTTGAGTGAGTTCGGGTGTCTGCCAACACCTCCAAGAACAGAAAAAGCACCACATCGAAGATTTTTAGTGTGTGTGTTTAAAGGATTTTATGAATTACTTTTGTGTGTGTGCGCGCACACGTGCGTGTACTAAGATTGAACTCAGGGGTGCTTTACTGCTGAGCCACTTATTTTCACTTTGAGACAGGATCTCCCTAAGTTGCTGAGTGTCTTGCTAAGTTGCTGAGTCTGGCTCCACACTTGTGATCCTCCTGCCTCAGCCTTCTGAGTGTGCCTGGCATGAATTACTTTCTATTTTTAAAGCATGGCACCTTCTAACCCCTTTAAAAATAGTTTTATATATTTTTTAAACAACTCCACTCCAAATACCTTCCATATAAGGAAAAAGTAAGTAGGGGCTAAGTGGTAGAGTGGAATACTTAGCACGTGTGAGGTCCTGGGTTCATGTCCCAGCAGAGAGATCAGTAAGTTGTTATCAACACTTGTCTAAAGTAGACAAGAAGAGGCCAACATCATGTCCTAACATTGTTGAGATGAAATAAAATAATTCCTGATCCTGTATAGGAGGCACAGAAAAGAACTTACCTTGCCCTTGGCCTTCTTCACTTTGGCTATAAAAAGAATCTGTGCTTTGGAGACAGATCTGGATTCAAATCCTGTTCTATTGTTATAGAGACTGAAATGGATTACTTAACTTTTCTGAGCCTACTTTCTGACTTGAAACATGGATGATAACAATGCCTGGCTTAGTAGTTACAAAGTTTAACTGAAATAGTAAAATGGCCAGCACAGAGAAAGCACTCAAAATAGAGTCATTATAATTGTGCTTTTGGTTATTATTATTATTATAAATACCACTGTGGTAGGGTCAGCTGTATGGAGCTGCGGGCAGCAGTAGTAAGACCAGCAGAAGGAACAACTTGTACTTTGGGTCTTTCCTTGAAAATCTAACCTGGGAGGTGGGCTGGCTGAGAGATCTTCTGCTGTGTGATGATCAGTGACCTTTGCTGATGCCCATGGTGTATGGCATCTTACTGGCATTTATGGGGCATAATTAGAGTCATGCCTGCTGGGAGTCCAGTGATGCAGAAATCCACAAACTTTGGAGCTTACGACTGAGTTGTTAGTGTTTATGTGGAACTCGAGAGTCTTAAGTTCTCATTAAAATCAAAGGACAGGGGCTGGGATATAGCTCAGCGGTAGAGTGCATGCTTAGCATGCATGGGGCCCTGGGTTCCATTCCCAGAACCCAAAGCAACAACCACAAAATAATAAAACAGTGGAACAAACATTCCTGCCGAGGGCATTGGGAAACATTCGGATTGGCAGCTCTTGCATCCTCTCTTGAGTCCACCGTAAATGTCCATCCCTCTATCTGACCAAACTCTCCTCATTCACTCATTAATCCAATAAAAATGTTGATAAGCATCTGCTCTGTGCCAGGTATTATTTTGACACTGGGATTATACTGGAAAACCAAGCAAATACACTTTCTCTTTGCACTGAGCTCCCAGTCTAATTAGGCAATACACCATAAACACACAATCTGAATGCAGAGAGTTCAGCAGGGTTGGCAAGGGCAAGAAGGGGACCCAGGACACGAGTCAGTGATGTTCTGGGAAATGATAAACATTAGGTTACAGATTTTACTGATCTGTGGTATAAATATTCCTACTTGGTTGATTTCAGGCCACCAATGTGGTATCACTGATGTTATTGGAGTTGGGAAGCAGTGTGCCATAGGACACAAATATAGTATTTCTACCATCTACATAAATAGCTAAAATAACCTTAAGAGCATAGACAGCTGTGAAGTATAGTAAAATCATTGGGAAGCTATGCTTTGAGAATTACCGTTATAATTTATTTAATGATAAGTTTATATGAATTGTTATGGGAGGCTATGAGTAACAGCTGGCTGTAAAAATTCCTGGAGATTTAATAATAGGCTCTTGTGACCTAGCACGAGCTGGCTCTAGTACACCAATGAAGCAGGTCCAGGGTGGAACAAAACGTAGTCTCCCTCTCCCCAGTCCTTCTCCCCAGTGTGCTCCAGCCTCCACACCCTTGCTTATTCTGTGCCTTAGCAGAAAAGTTTGTCTCCTTCCTCACCTCCATTCTTACCCTTCCATCCTTTAAAGGTGGCTGAGACTTCTGCCTGGTGCAATCATTTCCAGGTTTTCCCAAACTTTTCTATGGGAATTGCACCCCTCCATCCACAGCAGCAGGAGTAGCCAGGTTTGGATGGTATGACCCTGTCACTCTGGCTGACTTTAATTGAAATAAAGAATAGCCATCTAACCCAGGTTAGAATGAGGACCACAAAAAACGATTGCATCTTGCTGCTGGTAAATACTCATTTATGAAAAGCAGAAACGTTTGTGAGACATGAGGAGAGGAATGAAGTGGTGGGCAGAGAGGGAAGATGGGGTGAGGGTAAGTTCTGAGTTCTCTTTAGTACCCAGGCCCTACTGTGGTCTAACCCGGAAGCCCAGCTGCATCCCTGCTCTGCATTCCATGGGGTGTTCCTGACCTCCTGAGAGCACACCTTTAAATCATCCTTGATAAGATCCCTGTCTTGCACAGCCACATCAATGTTTATACCAGCTCAATTCACAATAGCTAAACTATGGAACCAACCTAGATGCCCTTCAACACATGAATGGATGAAGAAAATGTGATACATATATACAAATGGAATATTACTCAGCCTTCAAGAGGAATGAAATTATGGCATTTGCAAGTAAATGGATGGAACTAGAGAATGTCATACTAAGTGAAATAAGCCAATTCCAAAAAAACCAAAAGCTGAATCTTTTCTCTGATAAGCAGTTGATGGGGGAGATTAAGGAAATTTGGTTTGTGTAGAGGTGAGTGAGGGAAGGGGTGGGGTTGCAGGGATGGGAAGGACGGTAGAAAGAGACAGACATTATTACTCTATATACATGTATGATTTCACTAGTGGAGTGACTCTGAACCATGGACAACCAGAGGAATGAGAAGTTGGGCTCCGTTTGTGTACTATATGTCAAAATGCATTATGCTATAAAATAAATAAATGATTTAATTAAAAAAATCCCTGTCTTGGCTCTGCTTCTAGGAATCTGCTATAAGCCACTGAATGATCAGAAAACACATCCTTTCATAATTTATTTTTTTAAGAGAGAGAGAGAGAGAGAATTTTTTAATATTTATTTTTTTTTAGTTTTCGGTAGACACAACATCTTTCTTTGTATGTGGTGCTGAGGATCGAACCCAAGCCGCACGCATGCCAGGCGAGCGCGCTACCGCTCGAGCCACATCCCCAGCCCCTCATAACTTATTTTTTAGTTAGCTCTTAGAGAAATCGACAACCAAAAGAGCCCCAGTGACCCAGAAGTCCTCCCTGGCCCATCTAGCCTTCTGTGAGTCACTTCACAAGACTCTTGCTGCCTTTCTCTGTGAACATGATGGAAAATGGCCAGCCTCAGAAGGGCATCCTTGGCCTTGAGAGATGACCAGTCTTCACAGGCCCAATGAACCCCAATTGTCATGTCCGAGTTCCAATTACAAATTCTGACAATCCAGTTTGGTTCAGGTGTCCACTACTAATGCTGTCAGCTGTGTTGCACGGGATGAAGGTAATTGTACAAACATGGGTGCCCAGTCAGAGCCTTCCCTGGGTGTGGCAAGAGGTGTTCTCAAGGAGGGACAGGCACCCCAGGTGTTTCTTGCAAGACTTGCCTGAGGTCTTCATTTCTCCCATCCTCACTGCAGGGAGGAGGTGGTCTTCTGGCAAAAGAATATATCCAAGTTCTTTATCAGAGGAGATTCATATCAGCAAGACATTCACTCTGAGGTGAGGATACAGACAAATAGGCCTGACCGATGTCTATACCCAAGGAGTCTAGAAAAGAATAAGGACACGGCACCCAGACAAAGGGGACTTCTAGGCACCCACACGAGGCAGGCGTGACCCAGAAGGAACAGGCCGGGATATATCCTGACTGGCCATGA
Organism: Urocitellus parryii; assembly: GCF_045843805.1. Lineage (NCBI taxonomy): Eukaryota > Metazoa > Chordata > Mammalia > Rodentia > Sciuridae > Urocitellus > Urocitellus parryii. The sequence continues at coordinate 198,182,491 of NC_135534.1, forward strand.
AACATGTGTGTTAATGCACAAAGCAAAGCACTGGGAACCTGCTTGGCCCTCCTAAATGAGTAGAGGTTATCATCACCATTGTCATCCCTTGGTGATAGCCTGTGCCTAGGTGCCTTTCCAGCCACCAAATGGAGAAATCACAGGGTTATGGGTGTGTAAGTTCCTCTTCTCTCTTGGTTTCAATTTCCCCATCTCTAAAATGAGAGGTCAGATCAGATACTCCACAATTTTTTCTCCTGATTTGATATTTTCCAGCTCTACAAAAGTACAGATTCAGAGGTCCACCTCCCATAGGCTCAGAGAAGTTTCTGGGTTTGGAAACGCCATGTTAGATAATTCCAGGGTATGTGTGTGGCGGAGCTTGTGATCAAAGAGCTCAGAGCCAAGCAGCCTGTGTTTCTGCCTTCCTCCTCCACGACTCCAAGTGAGCCACAGAGAGCCTCTGGAAAAATCAGAGTGGCAGGGAGGGTGTGAGCCTCCCTGGGGGTGGACACCCTGCTTCAGTACTCAGAGAAAGTAGAACTGGGTAGTTGCTCAAGCCATCAAGGATGGCAGAGTGTGACGTAGGACATTGAGCAAAGGAGCCGGATCAAGGATTCTTGCACAGAGGACCAGATTGCACAGTATCCAGAGAGCTACTTAACCCACTGTGGCTTGGCCTCATCATCTGAAAAATGCACGTGGTAACACAAACCCTGCGAGGCAGGCAGGGGTGGGGAGAATGACAGTTGATAAGGAGCAGGAAGCCTGGAGCCTGATGTGAAGCATCAGAGAAGTGGTGGCTGTGATCTCTGCTGTTGTACAAAGAGAGTTGTGCAGGAGGAAGAGCCAGAAGGGATTCCCCAGGCCCTGCGGCTTCCCTGGCTGCTTCTCAATGGAAAAACCAGGAAGGGAGTTCTGCACTTGTTCTTTCTCTGCCATTTGAACACCACCAGCCTTTCCTGCTCTGATCTCTGGCACCCAGCAGTTACTGACTCTGGTGCATTTTGTCTTGCATCACAGGGAGTTTTACTCTGGTCAAACATGGGGCTGCTGCCAGCAACTAGACTGGGAATGGACACCTTGCCATCTGGTCCAGTCCTCTGTTTGGTACATGAGTTATCCCAAATTGAAGTCATGTAGCACCTGCAAGAGACCAGGGAACTCATGTTTGTACCAGGACTTTTGAGAGAGTGTCCTATGCCCTGCTCCATTATATATGGCTGTTTCTCAAATGCATGTTTGATACTGTTGTGATAAATAAGATCTTCTGTTTGTTTAAAAGTGAACTTGCACTCATCTCTCTGTCCAGTGTGGATTTTCTCAATTGACCTAAGATAGTAGGCACCATCACACTACTGAGCACATCCATTTATGGAGAACACGGTGCTCAGTCTTTCTCCCACTGAGTCTTTCCACTGCTCCATGAAGAGGCAAGTAATGGTGCCCATTACGCAAATGAGTAAACTAAGACTTAAGTATGTTAAGTCAGTTGTCCAGAGTTCCAGGACGGGCAGATGCCAAGGGTTCCAACTCTGAACTTCTGACTCCAAAGCCCCAGCTGACTGTTCTCATTTTAGGCCAGAGACGCACTTGGCGTTTCTGGGTTCTTCATTCTGGATGAAGCTGGGAACGACTCTCCTTTATTCCCTTCCGTGGGTCTATCTGCTTTTGTCACGTGCCCTCTACTTTTGTGGGGAGCCCATTTCACCCAAGTCGGCCCTGGGCTGAAATCTGCCGCCACTGGTCCTAGCTGAGCATTGCACCCGGCTCACCCTACTGAGCTCTTGGGCCGCAGCCCAGGTCCAGAGCAGCTGTCTGTCCACCCAACCCCTAGGCTCCTTCAGACCCCCGCCATAAGTTCCTGGCCTCAGTTTCCTCCCAAGCAGGGAGCTTGCTGCCTTCAAGAGGGGCACAGTGAGGGGGTTTCATAAAGTGAAACAGCGCGATGGACGAACGCTCGCCTGGATCCAGTGTCTCCAACCTCCCTGCTGCCCACGGGCGGGGCTGGTGCTCCTCCCCCCACCGCTGCCGGCCCGGCCGCCCCGCCCCGAGGGCGGCTCCCGCCCGCGCCCTGCCCACCCGCCGCTCACGCCGCAGCGCCCCCGCCCAGCCGCCCGGAACCAGCTGAGCACAGCTGGACCCAGCAGCCGCCGTCGCCAGCTCCTCTGTAGCAGGTAGGGGTGACCGCCGGGGCGTCGGAGGCGGCGGGATGATCTCTCTCCTCTCCCTCCTCTCCAGCTCCCAGCTTGCGCGCGCCTGCAGCTCGACCCGGCCGCCGGGCATCGCTGGAGAGGGCTTCCTTGCCCCCTTCGGGGGTCTTCCAGGGGACCGGGAATGTAGTCCCGGGGCTGGGCAGGAGCGGGGGGTTGGGGGTGGCAGGCCTCCACCCACAGGCTCCGCTGCGCTGCTAACCTTGCCTCACCCCCCGGGGGTGGGGACTGGGCCGGGGTCGCCCTCGCACTTGGGGTGTTGGACCGAGGAGGCAGGTGAGTGCCCGCCGGCGGTCTGGGCGGTGGCTTCGCAGAGGTGTCTGCGCAGCGGTTTCTCCACTCCTGGGTAACACCTTTGTCTGCTCTCCCGGGCGATGGGGAGCCTCCACCTCCTCCTTCTTTCTGGGACCTGGACTGTTAGAAAGTTCTTCCTTGTATGGGGCTGAAGTCTGCATGCGTCTGTCACCTGTAGGCACTGTCTCCTCCCGGGCTCTGCAGGGTGCGTTACCTTGCCCGACGCACGCGCGAACTCCTTTCAGAGTTGAAGACAGTGATTGGAACCCCCTTCTCGCAGAGCTCCCGTCTCTTCTCAGGCCCACCTTCCCCCTGTCCTGTGCATGCTAGCTAGCTGCCCTAGGCAGGGCCCAGGGACTGGGGTGTGGGTGCGGAGACGTGGGCTCTGCTCAGACATCCATTCCCTATGCTGCCCTCGCACCCTCTGCAGAGCAGAGAGGGCATCTTTAAAACTCCCAGCCCTCATCCCTGGCTGTCCCCACGATTGAGCTACGTGGAAGGCGGGGCCTCAGGGGAGGTGCCTCTCTCGCTTTTGTTTGGCTTTTAGTACTTTTCAAAGACTTATTAATCCTGTATGTCCTGTTCTCCCAGGACCACATTTCTGACCAGGGCACGAGGACCTTTTGCCCTTTGCCCTTTATACTGACCATAGCTCCTTGGAGACTCAGCCCCATCCCCATTCCACAGTGAGGAAACTTTAGGGCCGAGTTCATGGGGCTCTTAGTCACATAGTGAGACAGCCAGGCCAGGACCCAGTTCCTACCTGCCCTGTGCCGACTCCTGGCTGGTGGGACTTTCGACTTTCTCTGGTATTCCATTCACTGAAGGACCCAGTCCACTCCTGACATACCCTTGGGGTGCTGGCTGATATTTCTTGGGGGATATTAAGGGTAAGTGGCTTGGGACAGAGGAGGAAGGATGGGAAGAGGCACATTTGGTATCCAGTTTCTTTGAAGCTGCATTTTCCTTTCCTGGAGCCCCCCCCCCCCCATTTATAAATGCCTAGGAAAATTGTAAGCAGCTGGGGGAGCTTGGTTTGGCACCTGGGTGAGTTACATAGCAGCAAAGGTGTCCATGTGAACCAGGAAAGGGAACTTTACTCCAGAATTTTCCATAGTCTTGTTATTATGGACTAATATGAACCCCAGGGGAGCAGGACGATTAGCCTGTCATGGCATTTCCTTCCTTTTCTCCTACCCCATTGTAGTACCCTTCTAGGGCCCAGGAACCATCCTCAAGGTACTTCCCATCTACAGTGGTTGGCACAGCTGTGCCATACTGAGATCAGTTTTAGCTTGTGAGAGGGGTGACTAATTCTGGGGGAACCAGATCTCAGAAGTGAGTAGTTATTTACCAGGAAAAAAAAAAAAATGGATCCTGGGGAAAGCTATTCTAAGAAGCAGGGACAGTTTATGCAAAGGCACTGAGGTTTTTCTGAACAATCCTCATGGCTATAATGGCGGGTGGGAGGAATGGCGGAGTGGTGGAATTGGGATTGTAAATGAAGATGGAGCTGAATTATAAACTAAGGACTTGGACTTAATTCTGAAGACAGTGAGGAACTGAGAAAGGTTTCAAAGAGAGCAGTGATAAATACTGTCATTAATCTGGTGGCTGATATGGGGTGCAGTGGAAGGTGCTGAATGGGTGGCAGGGAGACCTACAGGAGGCTATCCCTGGTCCAGGTGAAAGGGCAGGCAGGTCTGAACAAGAGCCGAGCTGTGGGATTGAGCAGAGTGGCAGATTCTGGAAGCCCAGCTGAAGGTCTCAGAAGCTGCCACAAGAAAAGATAGCAACTGGAGAAAGCAAACCAGGTAAAGCTGCTACATTATTTTCAGTACGGCTGCTTTGTTCCTCTTTGTTACTTTTAAAACAAGAAAATTTTTTTTTTAAGATTTAAAAATAGAGAAGAGTTCACACGCAATTTTGTCCCTCCAAACCCTCTTCTTCCCCAGAGGTGGCCACTGGTTAACAGTGGTGTGTGCGCTTCACCGAACTGTTACAAGCAGGAGCAGAGGTCTTGAAGCTTCTTAGCCATGCAGGGCCACTCCATGAGGGCAGTTTGGGTCCTTCATGACTTGTGTCCAGGTCATAGAGATGGCTTCTTGAGACACTCTGTTTTTACAACCTGTGTCTGCAGTTTCTGAGTGTGGATTTGCTTACTAGAGACCACCTGCTTGAGGGAAGTTAGAAGCACTGGCTTAGGAGTACAGCTGCAGTCTTAGTTCTTCTGCGTGACCTTGGGTTCCTCATCTGTAAAATAGAAGGCTTTGGTCTGCATGATCATGATCATTATTGTCATCAAAAGTTACCTTTTAATATACCACACAGTGGAATATTGGTTATTTCACGAATTCCTCATAACTGTTCCTCTGGGGCAGATAGAATGATTCCGTTTTACAGATGAGGAAACTGAGGTTTCCAGAGGTTATATAATGTGCCTCAGTTGTGTGGCTATTTAAGGAGATGGTATCAGGATTCCAGAAGTCTGACTACAGAGCTGTAGCTCTTAATTACTGCACTAAATGTTCTCCCACAGGTTCTGTCTAGTCTGGGCACTGTAAGAGGTGTGGAGTGTGTGTGGGGGGGTGTCTGCTAGGAGGGATAGACTTGGTGGCTCAGCACCATAGGGGAGAGGCCTGGAGGGGCCCTCTTATTAACAACTCCTCCTTTTCTTTACCATCAACAGGGCCCCTGAGTTTAGGCAGTCTCTTGCATATTTCAGGAAATCGAGGCTCCTAGACACAGACTTTGACGGACAAGGTCATTTGGTGAAATGGGAGCCCAGCATAGACTGGTCCCCTCTTTTCACTATTTGAGCCCATGTTGTTGAAATCTATCTAAAGAAGCCAGGGAAAGTGGGGTCCCCTTGTGCACCCTGGTTATTCCCTGAGGAAGTGTGGGCTAACGCAGAGAAAAGCAGGTCCCAGGAGTTAGGCGATTTTGTGGGGAGGGAAAGAAAGAGAGCAGTGTTTAGGCAGCTGAGGGATGTTAAGTAAAAATATCTCCTGCCTTTCAGTGAGCGAGTGTGTGTCATATTTCAGCTTGATGTGGTTTGTGAAGTTGGAGACCACAGGAAGCTCAGTTCTTGCTGCTGACCAGCTTCCCCTCCCCCGTCCCCTCTATAGGCCTGCTCGCCCCTGCCCTGTCCAGGACCACATCAGCAATTAAGGGAGGGCAGAGAATAGCAATGGGCGTGGTGGGCAAGGCTAAGCTGCTGGAGGCCTGGGCTTGGGTCCTGGCTTTGCCACTGACAGTGCTTGGTGACTTGAACTGTTGTGTGCCTTTCTCTGGGCCCCAGACTCCATTCCACACTATGGCTGGACAGCATGATGTCAGGTTTTCAGTGCTGATGGCCTTCAAGTCAAAAGGCTTTGTGTTCAGCGCAGGAGCATGACATCTACATGTCTGAGAGCACAAAATGAGCTCACAGAAGTCATGCACCTAAGTTCAGCTGCTCTTGAGTTTGGCCTTTTGGGGTTCAATTGAGGGCCCTCATTTTGCAGACAGGAAATTCATTTGCATACCCTTGTTTTAGGATTCATTTGCATACCCTTGTTTTAATAACAAGCAATGATAATGATGCCACTGTACAGAGATGTTAGCTGTGTGTGTTACTTTTTGCTTTTACTGTTTTTTTGTTTGTTTTTGGTACCAGAGATTAAACTCGGGGATGCTCCACCACTGAGCCACATCCCCAGCCCTATTTTGTATTTTATTTAGAGACAGGGTCTCATGAGATGTTTAGTGCCTCGCTGTTGCGGAGACTGGCTTTGAACTCATGATCCTCCTGCCTCAGCCTCCCAAGCCACTTGGATTACAGACATGCACCACCGCACCCAGCTGTCTTGTGAAGGAAGAGGACTCCACTTTATAGATGAGAAAACTGAGGCTCTGCCTAGAGAAATGAAACAACTTTCTTTTTTTTCTTTGAGCTTCACAGTATCCCTGAGGTTGTCATGAGGTGATATATTTTGCTGATGAGGAGAACTGAGGCCCAGAGCTGTGAGCTCCCTTGCCCAGGGGTCACCTGGACAGAGAGGTTCCTTCCCAGGCCCTCCTGCCTCCCCTTGTGCTGGCTTGGCTTTTTCTGCATCACAGGGCACCTCTGCCTCTCTTGTATTCAGTACTTGGATTAAGGAATAAGAACAGTTTTTTCCTGGGCTGTGAAGTATCCCTGAAACCCATTCGTCCTAGAGGGATTCAGAAAGAATTGGAGCCATGGAGCCATGTGGACCAGGACCAGGCCAGTGGGAGTGGCTTCATTTATTCTTCTGAGCTAATTAAACAAATAGTTTTTTTTTTTTTTTACTTTCTAATTTCAATAAATATATCATCTGGGCCAGGCTTATTTGTCAAACAAGGTATATATATATATTCCGTATATGTGAGCCTTCAGGGTGGGGCTGGGCCCGGCTTCAGTGGCTGTGGCTGGGCTGGGCTCTCGTTGGCACTCTGTAAATACTAGTTAAATTTGGGGAGTGGCTTAGTGACATTGGTGGCATATGTATTTTTCTCTTTCCTTCTCCATGAACCTTTATCCCCCTTATAATAAATGCTTTTGATGGAAAATTTAGAGGAAAAAATATTTAAAAAAATAAGACCTGACTGTAATTCTACCAAGCAGAAGCAATCACTGCTGACATTTGGGTACATTTTCTTCCTGATATTTTCAGTGCCTTTGTTTTGATGCCATGTAAAATTGTGGTCATACTGCTTTTATAATTTTCTATCCTGGCTTTTTGGGGTTTTAAAAGTCTACTATATTTAAGTAGTATCAATGCATATTTAGTTTATTTCACTCTGAATAGATGAGGGGATTAAAATGAAACGATGCATTTTATTAAAAATTTTTTTTTTTGACAGTGCTTAGAATCAAACCCAGGCCATCAAGCAGGCTGGGCAACTGCTAAACTCCATCCCATCCTTACTGTTTTAAATTATGAAAGTGATTCATGTGCATAAGACTTTTCATCACTCTCTAACATGCCATCTTTGATGTGCATATGCCATGTTTACTTGATAATCCTCTATTATTAAATATTTAGGCTGTTTACAAACACTAGTGTAATGAACACCCTGGGGCATAAGTTTTTGTATCTGCATAAAGGTATCTGCACAGTCCAGTGGCAGGAAAGGCAAAAGAGTTAAGATTCCAGGCTGAGAGCAGAGAGAACTTTGTTCTGCTTCCAATTTCTGCTTTGCACTTGCAATAAGACCTTGAGCAAGTCACGTCTCTGTGCTTTGGTTTCCTCATCTGTAGAGGTAGGATTTCAACACTGAGTTCATAGGAATTTAAAAAATGCTTAACATGGTGCTTGACAAGTGCAGTCCTTCAGGTACTAGGAGTTTCTATTCTCTCATTTGATTCAGAACTGCCTTGGCAAGGGGCAGGGAGGGGTAGGTCATTCCCTTCTATGGATCTGCTCATGTGTTCTTGGCTTCCTGAGTTCCGTTGGGTTGAAGAGTGCTATTTAAGAGGTAGACTTTTGTGGGCTACCCTGTGGCCCTAGCCCCACGCCACCCTTCCCCAGGGTATCTCTGTTTCTCTTACAAAGCATATTCCAGTTCCAATGACTGCCTTCTTTCTAGAATATTCTTTCAGAAGTAGGATCTATCAGCCCAGCTTTTTTAGCAGTGTTTAAAAAGACCATAGCATTCATGGCTGTATACAGTTCAGCATTAGGGGCTTCATCTGAGAGCTTTGCAGAAATGTGGGATCTCAGGCTCTGCCTCAGAGTTGCCGTATTTAGCAAGTTAAACACACACAGGATGCTAAATTAGAATTTCAGATAAAAATGAATAATTGTTTAAGCACAGTATCCTTCCTGCAATATTCAGGACATACTTCTACCAGAAACTTTTCACTGTGTATCCAAAATTCAACTTTAAGTGGGCATCCTGTATTTTATCTGGCAACCCCATCTATTCTGGGCCTACTGAGTTCAAATCTGCATTTTCACAAGATCCCCATGGGATTCATGGGCAAATTCAAGTGTGAGAAACATTTCACCAGGGCCCCCGCCATCAAAGTCCAGGGGGGAGTTTTTTGGTAATGAATGCATTTGTAAAAGAGAATGCCCTATTTGTAAGGAGACTGATCATTCCCAAATCAATCATTTGTACACATCTGCATTGTATTTGTTTTTCTGTTTTTGTTTTGTAGTGGGTTTTGCAGTGCTGGGATTGGGCCCAGGGCCTTTCATGTGCTAGGCAAACACTCTATCCCTGAGCTGTATCCCCAGCCCTTAGGCTTTTTAAATAGAGGGTCCTTGCACATTGTCAGCTGAAGGGAAAAATTCTTTGGTAAGAGGCCCAGGCCTCTCTCAAGGCCTTAGTTTCCTCGTCTCTAAAATGGACCACATCCTAAGCATCCCTGCCAGTGCTCAGGCCAGGTCACTCCTCTGCCTCCACACTTATAACTGAAGGACTGGACTTTGTATCCCCAACTCCAGAGACTTCGGTATATCTGTGGCCACTCTGGGCAGAGGACACTTCTCCTGACTCAAAACAGATTCTTTCCAGACTCCACTTTTATAGCTGGCTCTTAGGAATCAGGAATTGCCTGGCTGCATCTCATGGACCTCATGGACCCGATGTTCATGCCCCCAAGACAGCAAGTGTGTTTTCCAAAGCCCGCAGCAAGCTGTCTGACTGCTGTTCTGCCACTTGTGAGATTTCAAAAATACTCGCCTAAACCAAAATGCTATCAGTTATTACCAGACTTAAGCCCTGGGAGGATCAAGGAACTTGGCCATGGTCATGCCCCTAGTTTGTCTGGGCTGTGTGGTCTTGGGTAAGTCATTTCCCTCTCTGACCTGTCCCCCACCTTCCAATCCATGAACTGGGAATGGCACCTTCTCTTGTTCTACCGGGGTCTGCTTCTCCACCTGTCTAGGGTCTGATTGGAGCTTTCGTGCCTCCTAGTGTGGGTGTGAGATCAGTGACCTAACACGAGGACATGAAAAATGTCTCAGGTCCCTTCTCCCCTCAGACTAATTAACCCATAACTATGAGTTTCTAGAATCTGGACAATCCTTGAAATAGTTTACTGCCTAGTTGCAAAGTGAGGCAGGGCCCTCTTTAGCAGAGAGTGACTCAGTAGGAAGCCATCTGAAGGGGGAGAATTTGCCAGAGGGCTTAGTGTTTGGCTTAGATAAATGTTTCCACCAGAAGGTTTTGTGCTTAAGATCATAAACATTATTCTCTGTGTATCTGTGAATGCAAACTCTAGCTCCTGGAGAGGCCCGAGTCTGTTTTTGTCCCTGAGCTAAGAATGATTTTTATATTTTAAAAGAGCTATTTTTAAAAAACAAAAAAGAAACGGGGAAGAATATGCAGCACAGGTTAAGTAGGTGTGCAAAGACTTAAGAAGTATGCCTAGCCCTCTGCAGAGGAGGTTCGCCACCCCGCATCTAGAGCAACCAGAACTTTGTGTTTTTCTAAGCAAGAGGCCTAGCCTTACAGTTGACATTTAGTAAGACCAAGGATAGGGGAGGCAGCCTGGTTTGGTGGGAACTGTCCAAACATCTTAGCTGTGTGACTCTAAGTCTTTGTATTTGCTTTGCCAAAGGAGAACAATATTATCTACCTGGTAGAGTTATCGGGAGGCTGAATCATGGCGACTATGGAGTTTAACACTTGGTGTACAGAAAGTGATAACTGCTTGTCGGGGGTGGTAGTTTGAATCCTTTTGGTGTTACTGGACATCGGACACTTGAAAGTCCTCCCAATGAATTGGGGGTGGTCCCTTAGGATGGAAAAAGGCTCTGTCCCAGCCTCCCCCACTCCACCTCAGCTTCCTACTCCACCCTTTAGCCACCCAAAGTTCTGCAGCAGCTTGCACATTTTGACTAATGAAGCAGACTGAATTGAGGGCGGGGGGGCGGGCTCTAAATTTAGGAGCAACTTCCTCATGCTGAGAATGGAAGTGTGGGTTGCACCCCCAACCCTGGGAGCACAGATCGCCTGCCCACTGTCTGTCCCGAGTGGGCCAGCTAAATCTTCCTATGTGCATTTCCTGCCTTTTGTCCCTCTTTGGCCAACTGAGTCTGCACATGTGTGTCACCTGACTTTCATTTCTACAATTTATAACTTCTTTATGGGACTAGGGACAGGCGACCTAGCTGAGTCTCCCCAGTTTGGTCAAACTGCATAAAGTTCACTATTCATTTTTCCATCTTTGCTCATTTCTGGGATCTGGGCAGGGTCCCTAGGCAAGGCTGCTGGTAATGCTAGGGGTGCACTCTGTCCCCTGGGCTGGCCTTCACACTGGTGGATGGCTCTGACGCAGAATATGCCCCTCACCTTGTGCTGGGAGTTATAATTCAGCCAATAGGCACTGAGTGAGCACCCACTGGGGTTATAAGTACTGAAAAGAAACCTCTGTCTTTTCTGGCCCTGGTGGGAGCTTGTGGGCGGTGGACTAGAGTCAATGGTTTGTGGACCTGGTTTTTAAGTTGCTGTAGCCTCAAGGTCCAAAATGGAAAACAGACCCACTTAGAGTTGGTTAGCTGGGCTCATTGTAAACCCAGCCAAGTTTGAAAACCAGGCCTCCTGCTGTCCTGATCTTGGGGAGAATGAGGTGCTTTTCTTGCCCATAGATGGCAGCATCTGTACTCTCAGCAGGCTCTGTGGGAGTGCGTGTGGACACACGTGTTATGCGTGTGTGCTAGCATATGATTTTCTGTTTTCTTCCTTTAGTGAATCTGGAGCTGTGGTAGCCTTGGCCCAAGGCCAGGCTCTGGGATATATGAGCGGCTGACGTGGAAATACCATTCCAGTGCAGTGTGACAGGGAAGACCTGGGGGCGGTGGGGACTCAGAGGAAACAGTCTGTCTAAGGGTTGTGTGAAGGAGTCAAGGGACAGAGTGCAGTGGTGTCTGGCTGGAGCCTGGCGGGGTGCAGGTGGAAGACAGGAACCGGTGAGAGCTGAGGCTGGAGGGGTGGGCAGGGGCAGTTCATGAAAGGTGATTGAAAAGTATGTTAAGGGTCTTGCCCTTTGTCCGGGGGCCTTACAGGAGCCACGGCAGAGTCTGTGCAGAGAAGCAACTTGGCCTGGGCCTGCTTTGAAGAGGTTGCATTGTTGGGGAGATAGAGGAGGCAGGAGGACCAGTTGGGGTGACTGCAGCCATCCAAGTGAGAGGAGATGGTGGATGGACCAAGATGCTGGTGTCAGGGTGGAGGGGACAGTGAGAGCAGCAGGTGGAGGAGGGCGATCCCTGGCATCTGGCCTGGTCCCTGTGTGTTTGATGGATGGTGGTGCTGTTTGCTGAGAGGGCGACTCTGGGGGAGAGGTGGCACAGAGCAGGTTGCCCGTGGGAGCATAGGCAGCACCTTGGGTGAGCATGAGCATGGGATTTGGGGTGTGTAGCAGAGAAGGGGGCTGGATTTGAAAAGTTCTGTCTCACCCAGAGTTGACAGAGTGTGAAAGGTCATTCGTCTCTCTGCAGGAATGACCAAACCCAACTTTGCTTTAACCTATGCCTTGGAACCGGGAAGTTTCTCCAGGACTCTCTGAGAAAGGCCATTTAACCCCAGGTCCAGGGCCCAGATAAACATCTGATCTCTGGCCCCCTAGGTTTTGGGTACCTTGATTCCAGGTCCACTGCTGTCCACTTGTGTCATTAAAAATGCAGAGACTGTCAGCAATGCCTGGGCCATTTACCATCAGCCTGAGAACAGGGCTTATTGTGTCCTAATCCCAGGCACTTGCAGGGCCCTGCTCATTTGGGATCTTGGACTCTCCCTTTGGCTTGGAGAAGCTGGTTTGGGCAGAGAATTCTTCCAGTGTGGGCAGGATGGGCTTGCTCACCTGCTCCCCTTATGTAGATAGATGACTCTGGGTGCTAGGCATAATGGTGCACGCCTATAATCCCAGCCACTCTAGAGGCTGAGGCAGGAGGATTGTAAATTCCAGGCCAGCCTGGGCAACTTAGTGAGACTCTGTCTCAAAATAAAAAAACAATTTTTGGAAAAGGATTGGGGACATAGCTCAGTGGTAGAGGCGCGTGTCTGTGCGTGTGCACACACACACACACACACACACACACACATACACATACATGAGAACTCTGGGTAGTGAGGAAAGGCAAAACTCCAAGTTGTACCCCCTGGTCCTACTGTGCGCCAGTTCCTGTGCTGGGCTCAAGCCTCAGCGGTGCAGCAGACAGAGCCCTTGCCTCCAGGAGCTGGTGGCCTGGGGAGATGAAGGCCATCACCACATGGTGACGGTGCAGTCTTGCACAGTCGTGGAGCAGCAGAACAATAATAGAGCATTCTGTAGGTGGAAATGTCATGTGTAACAGATTGGGTCCCCAAACTGCTCACATCCAGGATGAAAAAGACACAATTCATAGGAAAAAGATTTAGGAATTAAATGACTAATAAGTAAAGAGTAAATATATGCAAAACCCTTGACTTTTTTTGTGTGTGTGTTGTTTAATCCTCAGGATGTCTTCATGAGGTAGGTTTTAATATTATCCTGCTTGTGGGGCTCAGTGGTCGAGTACCCCTGAGTTCAATCCCCAGTAATGTGTGTGTGTGTGTGTGTATATATAAAATCCCCCTTGAACAGAGACTCAGAGAAGTGATGTGGCTTGCTTGGTTACATAGGTGAGGGGCCAGTTGGTGTAACTCTAGAGTTATACAGTCCTTAGGTTGGCTGAATCCAGACACACAATAGGGCTGCCTTAAATGCTCAAGGGATTTTAGGCTGGATGAATAGAATCATGTATCTCGGGTGATGGAGGCGAGAGTCCTGTCCACCCTGTATGTCTGAATGTCTAATTCTAGGTCTTGTGCTGTCAGTAGGGATGGGGTTCATCTGGAGCATGTTGGGAAATGGAGTGAGGGAACTGGGTACCCTTGTGTTGGGAAGAGCTAAAGGAAAGAGGATACGCAACTTGACTTGGGGGTCAAGAATCACTATTTTCAAGTGACCAAGGAGCCATTGGGAACCAGGGGGACGGAAGAGTTCTGGGTGACCCCAGAAGGTAGCACTGTGGCCAGGCCAGCAGGTGCAAGTTATGAGGGGTTTTAGTGCATCCTAGGGACAATTCTTTTTGTTGGCAGCCTTGACGGGAACTGAGTGCCCGGTGGCTGCTGGAAGTGAAGTGTGTGCTGAGGTTCTCGGCCCTTTGTTTTCAGGTGCTGCTGACTCCCCTGGTCCCGTGCTTCACTCTGCCCTAGGAGCAGCTCTTCTCCCTGCACAGCCTGGAAGGTAGGTGCAGCATGGCAGACGCCCATCGTCCTCCTGAGCCCAGCCCTGGCTGCCCAGGGGAGTCTGGAGGGTTTCCAGGGGGAAGCAGCCTCTGGTGGCCATAGTGGATCCAAAGAGAGTCCCAGGTTTTCCTCCTAAGGCTCAGAGTACGCCTCTGGGTTACCTCCTTTGCTCCTCCTGGTCCTCGAGAGGAGGTCAGGTGACCCTGCAGGGAAGAGGCAAGGACCCGGCTGGGTGTCCCTAGGCCTGGCTCCCCCCTGACTATGCTGCTCCCTGGCAGCGTGAAGTGACTTTCCTTCTCAAGGCTCAGAGAGCTCTTCTGTGGAAGGTCAATTCCCTGTGAGGAAGAGGGACGGGAATTCTGCCCCGAGATTTTGGAGAGGCCTGGGGAGTGGCCCCAGGTCCCTGGCTGGTTGACCTTAGGAGCAGCACCTGAGAATGAGTCAAGGGTGTGGATGAGTCATTCCCACAGGTGGCTGGCAGGGTGGGGCCACCTGACTATCAGATTCCCAGGTGAGCTGAGATGGGTGGGGCGCAGAGGTGAGGGCGGAGTCCCAGGCTGGATGCCGGGAGTTCGGGTTCCCTTCCCAGCGTGGGCCTCAGTTTCTCTGCCCACGAGTTGAGCACATCCGCTCCCCCTCCCCACCACCTATCAAGATTGTCCTGAGGACAAAATAAGCTCCAAGATGCCAGAGGGCTTTGCAAGGTGTGAAAGAGGAAGCAACATTTCCGGGGCCACAACCTTCTGCTTCTGGCAACGGAAGAGAAGGAATTCTGCTTAGCAGTTGTGGGGAGCGCCTGGAGCACCCGCCAGATCATGCTGTCACTCTCGGTGGCCAGAAGGAGGCAGGGATGAGTGCAGATGGCTTGCTTGTCCCTGCAGCCACTCTTTCTCTCCCAGAGCCTAGGTCCCCAGCCCTTTTTATGTTTTATTTAGAAATAGGATCTCACTAAATTACTTAGGGCCTTGCCAAGTTCCTGAGGCTGGCTTTGAACCTGCGATCCTCCTGCCTCAGCCTCCCAAGCTGCTGGAAGGCCGCATGCGCCCCCACGCTGGGCTGAAAATGCCTTTTGATGGTCTCCAGGGTTCTTTGACCTCAAAGCCAGGGATTCCTAGAGGGACCCGTGGGCCCAGAAAGGGGCCGTGTCCTACTTCAGGTGCCCAAGGACCAAGTCTCAGTTCTGATGCTCCTGCTTTGACACCCCCAAAAGCTGAACTGCCTCAAAGTCGTCTGCTGATAAAGAGTGTTCTAGTCTGCGCATGCTTTTGGTAATGATGTCTTCTGCCTGCCCCAGAAGGCCCAGCCTGTCACCTGAGAGCTTTGCCTGTTCACCCTGTCAGTCCTCTGTCCCCTGCAGTGTACCCACCTCACAGTCTCCAGGAAGGTTGGTTCAACTAGGAGACCCCAGTGACCTGCTGGTCAAACCCTTAGGTCTCCTTTTCTGCATCTCTGGTGCATGTCTAATTCCTCCTTCTAGAACTCCTTCCTCTTTGCTGCTGGGATGCTGTGCTATTATTTTTTCCCCCAATTTCTCTGATCTTAGTCGGGGTCCTGTTTTACTGCCTCAGATGTTCCCCAGGATTCTGACCACTTCTTGTCTCGAGTTGCATAAGTAGATCCATTCATGCATTCATTCACTTATTTATTTATTTCTGAACCTGACAGATATTTAGGGCCTTAGCTGGGTGTTGATACCACAGATTTGTTCTCTCTTCAGCTATGAAGAAAATGATGGGGGAAAGGGTGGGGTCTTGTCTTGGTGGGTCAGGAAGCCTCCCGTGGAAAACCCCACCCCTGAGGAGGGAGCAGGAGGCGATGGGGTGAGCATAGATGATGGAAGGATTCCTCTGGCAGAGCAAACGGCTGGGGAGGCTCAGAGCAGAGACAGGAGGGAGCCTGGGAATACTCAGGAACTAAAAGAAGGGAGGGAGGTCTGCCAGGGACGGGGCCATGGTGGGAGAGGAGCCAGGGACCTGGAACAACCACGTCATGTGGGCCCTGGAGTCTGGGTTTTATGCTAGGCACCGGGAACCGCTGGAAGTTTTTAAGGGAGGCAGTGACTTGCCTGAATCTCATTAATAGAACCCCTGAAAGACACACTAGGAGGACCCTCCGAAGCCCTGGGGGTGTAATTTTGGGTTCTTCCACACTGGGGTGTCCTGATGCTACACCATGATATGAGGCTTGGCCTTGGGCAGTCCTGGGAGTGAGCACTTTTCCAGGATTGTCTTGGCTCTTCTGTTTTTTCACACAGAGGCCAAACTTCACCGACTTGGACGGGGAGCTGAGTCACCATTCCCTTGCCCTGGAGAGCCGCTCTCGTCCCAGGGGGAGACAGTGGTGGCTAATGCCCAGAGTGCATTTCGGCTGCCAAGGGGCCCAGGGAACCAGCAAGGGCTTCTCCTCCTCTTGAAATAAGGAATGGGCTAAAGAGGGGAGTTGGGCACTCTGGGAAGAGGGTTGTGTTTGCCACCTGGAGGAGCCCTGTGCTTGGGGACTAGTGACCAGCATTTGGGGGTTGAGGTGGGAAGTGGCAAAAGGGGACATGGAAAGCAAGGCTGGGAGAGGCCTTGGATGTTTGGCCCTGACCCTCAGGGCACCAGGGAGCCATGGACCGACCTGATCAGTGGGTTTCAGAGCAGTCAATCACCGCAGGCGGAGGGGAGGGTGGATTGGCGAGGATGGTGCAGGAAGCCGGTTGGCAAGAACAGTGTCACTGGGGGAACGTTGTCACCCGCCTTCACTACACACACAGAAAGATCCTCCATTCCCCTTTCTGTTCCTTGCCCTTGATGGGGTTTGCCCCCCATTGTCCTGCCTGAGCTGCCCAGAGCTAGGCCACTGCAGCTGGACTCAGGGGCAAACAGGTCTGAGCATGACCAGGGCTTGCCATGTGTCCCTTAACACTTTCCGAGCCCCTCTCAGACTCAATTTCCTCATCCGTTCAATGGGGCAATGAGGTCGTTGAGATCTAAGTAATGGGGAAAAGGGGGTCCTTCGCAGTGCTCAGTGCATGGGATGGCATCTTCATCTTATGGCTGAGGAATCTGGGGTCCAGAGAGGGACAGTGGCACATCCAAGGTCACTTCCGTGGAGGCCTCAAATCTGATCATTTATTGCAATTCCAATTTTTCAAATATTTAAATATTCCCAGATCAACTAGGGGAGAAAATAAAACAGGCATCTGAGGGGCAGGGGTTGTCCCCAAACAGTTCCAGGGAGCATCCTGGATAGAAGGACCAGAGGGCATTACATCCAGCCTCCCTAGTTCACCTGTGGGGATGCCAAGCCCAGGGAGAGGTAGTGACTGGCAGCCAGGGTGGGGGTCGGGGAAGGCCGAGGCAGAGCTCAGTGGTGTACAGTAGGCTTTTGGGGCTCTTCGCATTGCCTCAGGCTTAAGAAAGTGAACTGCAGCGTGAACAATGGTTTCCCGAGGAAGTTTTGGTTTTTCACTGTGTGGAGGAGAAAGGCTGTTTTGGGAACTGCATGCCCGTGAGGTCTGTGGAGTCCGGCTTGGCACAGCTATTTCC
Organism: Urocitellus parryii; assembly: GCF_045843805.1. Lineage (NCBI taxonomy): Eukaryota > Metazoa > Chordata > Mammalia > Rodentia > Sciuridae > Urocitellus > Urocitellus parryii. Next base: position 198,199,730 of record NC_135534.1, read on the forward strand.
GACTAAGCCCTGGGATCCTATTTATAGTCCAGTGTGAATAAGTTGGCCCTGTCAGAAGGCCGGCTTCCCTCTGCCCAGCCCCGCCATGACTGAGGAGGAAACCCTCAGGGACAATTGTGACCCATGGGTAAGTAGCAAGTGATCTGAAGTGCTCAGAGGAGGGTCTCCTGGGAGCCGGTGGGGAGCCACACTCTTGATTTCTGGTTCAGCCACCAGCAAGGATGAAACCTGTTCCCATCCTGTTCTTGCTCTGCTTTCAAAGTCCCCACCGTCTCACACCTAAAGCCCAACTGCAGCAGCCAGGCCCTCGGGCCCCCTGGCTCCAGCTACACCTCCACACTGAGCATGCCCTGTGCGGCCACACCGCCAGGCCTTTGCTTCTGCTGTTCCTCCCACCTGGCTGGCCGGGTCCCCTGGCGGTGCATCCTTCAAGGCTCTACCTAAGTGTTTCCTTTTCGTGGCTCCAGCTGGTGTGGGTTCCCTTCTTTGTGCTCCTGCTGCCCACAGCCACTTGAGTGGCTCCCTGTCTTCCTGTGTGTGCCCCCCAGGGGGCCTGGGAGTCCTGAGATGAGGCCTGACACTGGGGAAGAAAGAAAGGAGGAACGTCTTTGTGACTGAGCACCTGTCATGGCTGCTCACCTTGTGTGTCTGATGGCACCTGATCTGCATGCCCTTCCGTACGAGGCACTTTTTACAGGTGTGCAGGAGAAAGAGTCAGGCTCAGAGTCAGATGTTCCTGGATGCAAGCTGTGCTCTGCACTTTTTTGTTGCCTTTGGCTGAACTTCTTTGAGCCTCAGTTTTCCTATCTATAAAATGGGATGATGTCACCATGGGTTTGGGGGAGGGTTCAGCCTGACCAATGCAAATGAATTATCATGGAGGCGTCTGGTCCATAATGAACTTATGTGTGAGGTAGGAGATCTTATTTCCAGGTGGGAAAACAGGCTCTAAGTTGGGGAGCTCCTTATCCAGGGCCCCACATGGGTTAGTGGCCAAGAGGAGAGATCAGGTCTGGGAAGTCTGGGCCTCCTACTCCACCCTGTGTTCTCTCTCCCCGCCTTTCTTGGCCCCTTGGGCCTATTCTGTTCCCCAGATCAGGGAAGCTTTGTTTGGGATTGTTTTTCCTAAGAACTTTCCTCTGTGGTGCCACAAGATGACTCAGAGCCCTGAGTCACTGGAGGATGAGGGCAGGGGGAGGCGTGGGAGGGAGGTGGAGGGAAAGGAGAAATGGGAAAAGGAAGGGGCCCCAGTTCTAGTTCTGGCTCTCTCTTTGCCTGATTATGTGAGCCTGCTGGGTTCCCTCTCTCCTGGCCTTGGTTTCCCCAAGTATGCGAAACCCCAGATTCCGGGACCCAGCCCAGATCTACAGACCCAGAGGCTAGGGCTGGGCCAGGGCATCTGTAGTCTTCCCGAGCTCCCTAGGGATTCCCCTGGTCTGCAGAGGTGTTGGGATCCACTGGCTGGTGTAATGCTGCAGGGTGCTCCCAGCTGTGCCTCCGAGTGGTATCTCACCGGATGCTTACTTCTCTTGCCAAGGGCTGGGGCACAATGGTACACCAGAAGGCCAATGGCTTTTATTTTTCCTTTTATTTTTTTTAAAGCATTCTTGATATATACTTTACCTAATTTATTGAAGTAAATTTACATGCATATAATCCACCCATTTTCATGAATTCAATGATTTTGAGTACATTAACAGAGTTATACAACCATCTTCATATCAAGTTTAAGAACATTTTCATTATCCCCCAAATACTCTTCGTGCCTGCCTGCAGTCCGCCCCACCCGGCCCTGGGCTGACCACTAATCTGCTTTCTGTCTCTTTGAATGCCCAGCCCCCTTGTCCTCTCCCAGTGTCACCCTTTCTGGTTCTTTGACTTTGTGCAAAGTTTTGCTCTGCTCTGAACCTTGGATTTCTCCTCATCGAGAGAGGGGATAATCACACCCTCTTTGCAGGAGGTTGCTTGAATGTCACCAATGTGCACAGAGTGTCTCAGGCTCAGTAAGAACTGGGCACGTGGGAGCCTGGTGCTCAGCACACAGGACATCTGTTAACAGTCTGAGCCCACATTTTAAAGTACTAACTTTGTGTCAGGCCTGGGCTAAGCACCTTAAATGCATTATCTATTTTATCCCTGGGACATCCTTATTAGATGAGTGTTCATATCATTTCCATTTTATAGCTGACGAAACTGAGGCACTGAGGAATAGCTTTTGCAAAGTCAGGTTGGTGATGACAGCTGGGAATCTATCCCAGAGTCTGTCCTACTTAATTGCTACACTGCTTACCTGCCCTTCTCCTCCAACTTTGAATGTGAACTGTGGAGCAAGGACCTCAATGCATAGATTCAGGACAAGATTGATGACATATACTCCAAGGGATAGGATCTGGATGTGGGCATGGGATTGGAAAGATGGTACAAGTGCAGGGTATGTCATACAACAGACATGACGTGGTGCATGAAACATGATTGGGGCTTACATGCTGTGGGCTGCAGCCTCCAGGTAGATACCCAGGATGATGATGTGTGGGGGACACAGACCTAGTGTGTGGCACAGTCACATGGAATATGTGACGCTGGGCCCAGTACAATGTATATGATACAGAGAAGGGGTCACAAGAGTATAGGACTTGAGATAGGGCAACCACGCAGGCTCCAAGGCAACGGTGGGACCCTTTTTCATCTGGGATCCTCCATCTTGTCAGTTCCTGGGGCCCCTGAGGGTGGTGGCAGGAGCCAATTTTCTCCTCCTCACAAAGGCCTGCCTGTTTTCTTCCCTTCTCCCCCCCTGTCTCTTTGGATGCCAAAGAGTGGGAGTGTCCCAGAGGAGTGGTGGGACCAGAGTACCCACTAGCTCAGAGAGAGGTCAGGGAGTGGAGCCAAGTCCACACTCAAGAAGCGCCTGCCAGGCCCCCAGATCCCCTCTCAGAGCCCGCCAGCCAGCATTGGCTGAGCTGGGTGTTGGAGCCGGTAATTTTCCTCTAAGCCCTGCTCCCCTCCTAGCTGCCCCTGCTGGCTCACAACTTGTCTGCATTCCAGAGCTTAGGGGAGAGCGTGCTGTTGAGATCCAGGAAGCAAATGGCTAACAGCTGCTGTGGAAGTGGTAGCAGTGCAGGGGAGGAGGCTGTTGTTTTAAAAACATTTATTTTAGTTGAGATGAACACAATAATTTATTTTATTTATTTATTTTTACATGCAGTGCCGAGGATCGAACCCAGGGCCTCACACATGCTAGGCAAGCGCACTACTGCTGAGCCACAGTCCCAGCCCAAGGCACACATTTCTTGATTCCTCCTAGCACCTGGAACTCAGGACCAAAATGAGTCTTATCTGCACAAGAGCCCCACTAGCCTGAGAAGACTGAGGCTCAGAGAGGCAAAGAGCTTGTCTAAGCTCATGCAGAGAGGCAGAGCCATGGCTAGCCCCCAGGGCGCCTGCAGGCAGGGAGCTGAGGTCATACAGAGACCAGGTTAGATGGCACAGAGGATGTTGGTGGTTTGTCAGTGGGCAATGAAGTTTTAAGGGCACGTGGGCACCAGATCATAAAGGGCCAAGCTTAGGAGTCCTGACTCCTCCTCTTGAGCAGGGAATAACACAACTTGTAGGGACAAGGGGCTGAGTGGGGAGAGAATTCAGGCCAGTGAGGAAGCTGGTACAGTGATCTCAGGACACTGAGCTTGTATAGTGGCTAGTGTGGGAGTCTAGGGGCTGGGTGTCAGGGAGGGACAGAGAGTGCAGTTGAGTATCTCTGCTGTTGTCTCAGCCCTATATACTGTCCTCATGGGATGATCCTGGTTGGGATCTGCTTCCAAGTGTCCCAGAGCATTTTAGAAGCCTACAGAAGGAGAGGGTCAGGCATCTGTGGAATGATAGATGATTGGCAGGTACCTGGTTGGAGGTGAGGCCCCAGAGCACCTGGGAGAGAAGGCAACACACATTCCTGGAGCCTTTCTTTCTGTGTAGTGTTTTGAGAGGAGGGACATCGTTCCAGTGTTGTGCCTCAGTTTAAGTTAAAAGTTTGAAAAATACTTTTATAAACCTATTAGAATTAAAAGGATTAGTAACAATAACAATATCTTTGAGTGTTTGATATTGTAGCTCAAAGTTTGAGATAAATTTCAGTCTCTAATGATGCTACAGTGTTTGGATGCTGCAGTATTTTTCTTTAAAAATAAATTTTACTGTGTATATTTAAAGAATATAACACAATGGTATATGATGTATGTAAGTAGTGAAGCAAATGCACAATCGATTGCTTCACATCTTTACCCTTTATTTGTATCCATTTTGTGATGAGGACAGCTAAAATCTCACTTAGCCAGGATCCCAAATACAGTTCAATTTGATTGCTGTGCTTAGCTCCTACACTTCTTTATCCCACACATCTGCTACTTTGTATCCTCTGGGCTTCCTTGTCTCATTGGAGTCTTTCTGTAACCAATTTTTACTGGTATTAAGGACCATTAAACCTGTTAGATGATCTGACCAGTCCGAGTGTGTGTGTGTGTGTGTGTGTGTGTGTGTGTGTGTGTGTGTGGTGTGCTGGGGATTGAACCCAGGGCCTTGTACATGCAAGGCAAGCACTCTACCAGCTGAGCTATATCACCAGCTCTGTCTGACCAGGCTTTACCTGAGGACACTAAAAGCTCAGAGAGGTTGAGTGCCTTGCCCAGCTCGTGGTTGTTAGGGCTCGGATCCTTGGGTGGAGCAGAAAGGCTAAGTTCAGAGAGGAGGGGTGTCATAAGGAGACACAGGGAGGGGGAGGGGGAGGGGAATGAGTGGCAAGGCTGCCTCTCCTGAAACGATTTTCCAACCCTGGTACCAGCCCAACCCCAGTTCTCCAGTCCTGGGTTGGAACGTCCCAGCCTTCCTCTGCTTTAGAGGCAGACTCAGGTGGTCCAGGATAGGTGTGGGGACAATAGAGCTGAGGCTTGCAGGGTCTGGAGAGGTGCAGGGTGGTCATCTTTGGATGTCAGGGTTACCGAGAACTTACTGAATGCCAAGCACAATGTCAGTGGCTCCTTCCATCGTACCAGACACCGCACAGGCTAGGAATCATTATGCCTTTTACACAAGTGTTGCAGAAGGAGCCTCTTGCCTGCGTCCGCTGGTGGTAGATTTGGGCTCTTTTCAAGTTCATCCCTGGACATGGCTTGGTGTTCCCTTGGTGGGAAGATCATTCAGCCTTCACGCTCTTGGTCATTCTCGTGTCTCCACCTCAAGGAGACTCAGCATGTGCTCCTGGATTCTGGTCTCCCACCTTTCCCCTCCATTTACCGGCTTTTGTTCTTCTCAGGGAGTTCTGCTTGCAGGTACAAAGTGACACCCAAACAGTGGGCTTGACCTTCCTCCCAGAGCCAAGCACTAAGGGAATCTGAGCTGTTCGGGGCCCAAGGACAGAGAAGGGCTTCATCTGGAGCCCATGACAGGAGGACGTGGCACCATCACGTGATGGCAGGCACCCTTGTTTCCATCAGCATGGCGACTGGCCCTGGTGGATCATAGTGAAGGATGAACTTGATCCCCAGACACGCAGGAGGGGACTGAGGGCAGGGGGCTTCATGTACAATATTATTGGCTTTTTGCTTTTTTCTCTCAACATCCTTGAATCTCAGGGTCCCAAGGTCCTTAGAGATGGTCTGGTTTGCTTGTCACTTGAGTCCTCTTGGCTGGGTCACCATTTAGCATCTCATTACTTCTGAGGAGAGAGAAGGGAATCATTATTTTTTCCAGTTTTTAAAAAAAATTGTGATAAAATACACACACCATAAAATTGATCACCTTAATCACTTTAAAGCGAAGGGTTTGGTGGTATTGAAGACATTGATCATGTGTAACCATCACCCCCATCCGTCTTCAGAACTCTTCCTCTTGTGGAACTGAAACTCTGTCCCACTCCTGCAGCCTCTGACAGCCATCAATCTACTTTCTGCCCCTGAATTTTGGCTACTCTGAGTTCCTCATATAAGCATTTGTCTTCTTGTGAATGGCTTTTGTCATTTAGCATAATGTCCTCAAGGTTTGTTCACTGGGCAGAATTCCCTTCCGTGTTAAGGCTGAGTGACATTCTGTGGTAGAGAGGTGTATTTTGCTTATTTATTCATTCACCCGTGGACACTTGACTTGCTTCCATGTTTGAGCTCTTGTGAATGATCCTGCTATAAACACAGATATGCAGGTCTCTTTGAGACCTTGCTGTTGGAAATCAGCATCTTTGAACATCTATTTTATGAAAGGCATGGTCCTAGGCTCTTTCACATTTATGGTCTCATTTTGTCCTCCCAACTATCATTCAAAAAAGGCATTTTTTTTACTCATATTTTATACATAAGAAAATCGAGTTTCAGAGAGATAGAAACTCACCCAAGTGCACTGCCTAACAATAATAGCAGCTTTCTTTACACAAGCTTAATCTGCAGCAAGCCCTGTGCTAAGCCCCAAACATATTTTACCTTATTAAGTTCTCACAATAATCCTAGGAAGAGGGCATTTGCAGATGAGGAAATCGAAGGTCAGAGAACCAAAGTGACTTCTCAAAGCCACTCAGTTGCTCAGAGCCACTCTGGTAGACCAGAACTTAGACCCAGGTGTTTCTGGGTTAGCATAATCACAAACACAAGGCTACTCCCTTTGTTTTTCTCCCTCTTTGAAAGTCCTTTCCCTGTGTAGCTGCCTCCCCTGGCTTCTCCTGCTCCTTCTGGCTCTGGTGGGGCACCCTGGACCCTGCCTTCTCCAGCAGATTTGTGGACAGGTTGTCTCCTCCACCACCTGTCTTCTGCTGGTTCTGCACTCACACTATCCGCCTCTGGACCTCTCTGTCCTGCTGCTAGTCTTTGTGCCAGTGGTGGTGGACTAGGACACAGTTATATATATAGTTTCTATATATATATATATAGCTGTTGATGGATCTTTATTTTATTCATTTATTTATATGTGGCGCTGTGAATTAAACCCAGGGCCTCACACATGCTAGGCAAGTGCTCTACCACTGAGCCACCACCCCAGCCCCTAGGACACAGTTGTTTGCAGCCATTTGTAGCCCCTGCTGCTGGCCTGACAAGTCTCCCAGGGTCAGCTCCTCCCCCAGAGCAGGGGAGATGGACTGCCAAAATGGGTCCTGGCAAAAAAGAGGGCCAGGCTCATACCCATGGCCAAATCTGACTGCTTACAGGGCACAAGGTTAGGAAGTGTCTGGGTCAGGCCCTTTCCAAATGTCCTGTCCTGGCTCTCAGCACTAGGTGGGGTTGGATCCGGAAGCTGGGAAAGGGCCAGAGGCTTCAGTCCCTGGGATAGTTGCCCTCCCGGAGGAGGCTTCAGCCCAGCCCACTGGCCATCTTCCCAATATCTGTCCACACCCAGAACAGCTTGGCCAAGGCAGACACCCAGCTGGCCTGTTAGGGAGCCCTGTCACATGCAGGCCAGGCTTTGGCTCTGACCTGGTTGTCAAAGAGACCCGAGTTCTAAATTTCTGCCAGGCTCTTGCTTTCTGGCTCTGGGACATCATCCTCTTGTTCTTGGTATGATTTTCCACAAAGACAGGAGGGACTTATGACCATATTTGCTAAGAAGCCCTGCTCAGTGCTGTGCCCTCCAGCAGGCTGTGCCCATTCCCCAGACAGCCCTGTAGCTTGAGGCACTATCCCTATTTACAGATGAGTGACCTGAGGCTCACAGAGGGAAAGAACTTGCTCCAGGTCACACAGCCTAGACCTCAGCCTAAGTCCCGCTGTGGAATCTGTAACCTTTCTCTTCCCCCAGTCTGCTGCTCTCCTCAGTGCACATGGGCTGAACTCAGGCCTCTGGGAGAACTCCTGCTGTGTGTCAGGCCTTGGGCACTCTCCTTGCTGCACGGGCTCAGTACCATTCTCCCCATTTTATCGTTGGGGAAACTGAGGCCTCAACTACAGGGGGCCTCGTCTGCTAGATTCTAAAACCTGTGTTCTTTCAAGTCCACAGGGCTCGCCAGAATTTGTTGAGGCCCTGTCCAGTTTCACCGGGTTTCATAACTGGCTTCTCTGTTTACTGACCAATGTCCTTGTTAGCAAGATCCCAGGCCAGAGGGGTGGGTGCACCCAGGAGGTCCAGAGAGATGAGCCAAAAGCAAATGAGCTCCAAGAGAGGGCTTCCCATGAATGGCTGTGTGCCTGGGGAATCGAGAACAACCACGTTTGGGGTGAAGAGAAAAGAACAGGGTGGTGTCTTCCAGGCCTGGCCAAGGCCTTTTGTGCGTTGTGGCCAGGGGTGGAGGTGAGGGTGAGGCACCTCCTCTAGTATCTGGGAGCTGTCCTGAGAGGCCCACAGAGACACAGAGAGTGGCCTGAGGGTGTAGAGGGAAGAAGGGCTTGGAGCTGGTGGTGGGGGTCCTGGGTCCAGCTGTGGGGAAGGAAGGCCTGCCAGAGGAACATGGCTATACCACTCCATGCTATAGCAAAGCCACCTGCTATTTGTGTGGCACTGAGGAGGACCCAGGAACAGCCAAAATCAGAGGTCAGGGGATCTCCAAGCAGAGAGCAGGGACTAGGCCTGGGGATCTTTCTGGGTATGCTTTTGTCCCAGGTACTGAAACTGTGACAGGAGAGCTAGAGGGCTTTCTTGGTGCCTCCTGTCCTGGTCTGGGAGGTATGGCAGAGGCAGTGGCCCTACATGCTCTTGGTTGCCAGCTTGAATTGGGCTAGACTTGGGTTTGACTTGTTTAGCAACTGCAACCCTTTCTGCATAGAGCCCTGCCACTCCCTGCTCGGGTCAGGTGGTTCCAGGGAATTCCTGCTTCATCCCCCAAGACAGAGCTGGGCTCTGGAGCAAGTCAGACGTGTGTGAATCTCAGCAATGCCTCCTTCCAGCAGAGTGACTCTGGACAAGTGACTATCCTTCCCTGAGTCTCAGTTGCCCCAGCTAGGCCCAGAGGTAAAACAGTGTGCAGTTATGAATGCCTCCTCCCTCAAATCAGGGGCTCTAGACTGTCTGATTCAGAAGACCTGTAGAGGCAACCTGGCCCAGTGTCCCCATCTTAAAGATGGAGGTAAGAGAGGCTCAGAGACATGCAGGCTCTGGGTATGACTGCACAGCCAGTACCTGGGAATGAATGTTGTGGCTAGAAAAGAGGTGTAGAGTGGGGACATTGGACCTACCCTGTCTTTGCTTATGGAGATGCTGAGGCCCAGAGAGGACTTGTCCAAAGTCATCTGGAAGTCAGTGGCAGAGCTAGCCCTAACAAACTCCATGAATTCAGGCAGGAAGCAGAGTAAGACAGTGTTGCCCCAGCAAAGCCACCACTTCTCCATGCCCAATAGTGAGGGTTTCCGGGCTCTGGGGTCCCAGGGAACAGGGACAGGGGCTTGGTGTCCAGCTATCTAGGGCTTAGAGCCAGACCCCACAGCTATATGGCAGGCAAAGTATAGGGCCTTTGTGATCATTAACTTGGGGCAAGTGGCCCTGGGTTGGTGGTCCATGACCCCTGGGATCTAGGCCAAGCCACAGCAGCTCTCTGTTAATCACCAACTGGGCAGGTCCAGGCCACACTGCTCCAGAGGGGGTTACTCAACTGGGCCAGCTGCTGGCTTGGGTTCACTCTGGGGGCTGGGAAAACAAGGACATTTTTCTTTCCTGTTTGTTTGGATTTTCCAAATTGTCTAATGAGCAAGTATTGCTTTAAATATATTTTAAAAGGTATTGTTCTTCATACACTAAAAAACAAACAAACAAACCTATATTGGATATATATACTTGTGACATTTCAAACCCCCAGCATTGCTTTTACAATTTTTTCAGTAAGTATCTTGAGGTAGAATTCATATATATAACAGTTCACTCACTGTGCGCATAGAGATTTTTAGTTTAATCAGTTGTGGACTCATCACCGTAATTCAGTATTAGAACATTTTCATCACCCTAAAGAGTTCCATTTGCCAACTGTAGAGGATCTGGGCACTTGCTGCAGCTACAGGCAGCCCTGGCAATGTCCAAGAAGGAAATCTCCCCTTCATTCCTTACAAGCAAACTGCCTTGACAGGTTAGCATTTACTGGTTTCTTAATGGTGCATGAGAGACAGAAAGGAAGGAAGGAGGGAAGAAAGAAAGAAAGGAAACAGTTGAACAATTACAACAAAAAGCTCACAAGGAGGAGAGGAACACACTCTAGTCATTGTTAGACAGTTTGCTTTTTGCACCTGGAGATCTCTCTGCTTATTGAGTGCCTACTATGTGCCAGGCACAATTTGATCTAGTTCATTCTTTTTTCTGCATAGTGGTCCATTGTACAGCAGCTCCATCATTTATTTAACCAGGACATTTGGGTCTTTTCCAGTTTTCTTCAGACAATGCTTCAGTGAACATCCTTGCACATGTTTTGCTGTTTGTAGTTCTGTAGGAAATGTTGTATTGTGCATTTTGAATTTGTGTAATTAAATTGCTATCCAGAGAGATGAAACTTGTTTACACTTCCATCAAGTACCTGTGAGCAGTGGGGTTTCTGATGCTCCTACAGATGGCTTGGAAGAGGGAAGAACTCTGTGAATTTAGGCCAGGGCAGCCCACTTCAGGCTCTGCAGACCTAGGGGTAAGCTTACTAGGTCTTGGAGTTCTGAGAACTCAGGCATCCCTCTGGGGCCGATACCCTAGATACAATGCAGACTCTTCAGTGTGGCCTCTGGGCACCTGCCACTCCTTCTGGCCTCATTTCCTCTTGTTCCCTGTGTTTCAGACTGGACCCTTGTCTTCACCAGAGGTGGCCCATATTTGCCTGCCCTTTGTGCATGCTATTCTCTCTCTGGAATGCCTTTTCTTTTCCATCTTCACCCTCCCTGATATTCTGGCCCCTTCTCCAGCAAGCCTCCTTATAACCCCTCTAGTCTCAGTTGCCTTCTGAGTTCCCCTAGCCTTTGATCTGCTCTCTCCCCCACTCCCTTTTAAGAAGGAGGAAATTGTAGGCTGGAGAAGGCAAACTTCAACCTGATTAGATAGAAGTCATCTAAGAGCTGACTATAGCTACGGGGACAGGCAGGGACACTCCCATTTACCCATGTGCAGGCCAGGCTGTTTCCAAATGATTTACTCCTCAGCAACTTCTGTACCCATGCAAATGTAAGATTTAAGCATCAAAGAAAGAAAGTAACTTACAAGAATCAAACCCAGATCTCCCGTGTCCCAGTTACAAGCCTGGGACTGGGAGAAGGCTCAGATCCTGTCTTCCCCAGGACGAATGGATAGGGAATGTCCAAAATGGATGAGAAACTTCAAGAAGCAACAAGGGCCTGTATTTTTGGAAACATGAAGGCAAACCCTGAGACACCAGCTAATGGAGGTAGATAGAAGTGATTGTACCCAGGAAGAGGTAAATGGGGTCAAAAGAGAGCAACCTTGCACAACTATGTGACTAGGTTTTGATCAAAATGAAACCTTTGAGAAGTAAAGTGTTTTTTAAAGATGGGGGGAACGGCTGCTTTGAGTAAAGTAGAACCAGCAAGCCCAGAAGTTGGGAGATTTACAGGCAGGTGTCTAAGTCTGGCGTGCTTCACCTGCCCCTCACTGGTGGCATGCATGCTGCTGAGATGGGGGTTCTGATCCTGACGGTAGCATTTGTTAGCGGTGTGCAGGTAGTTTAATCACTCTGCACTCAGTTTCTCCCTCCCTAAAATGGGCTGTCCTTTGTACCCATTCTGATGTACCAGTGGAAAGCTTGCAATGTTCCTGTTGTTGGCATTATTATTATTATTATTATCATCATCATCATCATCACTGGAGATAGGAACAAAGAGGCTTGTAGAGGTTGTACAAGAAGATGAGACTGAGATGGGCTCTCCGCGGCTCACATTGAGTTGGCACCCGCTGTATGGCAGGCCCTGTTCTGGGTTTTCTTGGGGAAGCAGATGTTCAGGGCCGGCCGCGCCCAGTGGGGTTGGTCCGGGTGGGAACCCAGATGTCTCCGAGATCCGGGACAGATCCCCGCCTCTCCCGCGGGCCCGCAGGGGCGCAGCCCTGCCCTGAGCCCTCCCTGAGGGGCGGTCCCCTGCTTGGGCGGGATGGGCGGTCGGCTACTTAAAGTCTGCGACCCGGGGCTAGGCTGCCGACTGGGTGCTCTGCCGCCGCCGTCGCCGCCATGGCTCCGCACCGCTCCGCGCCAGCCCTGCTCCGCGCGCTGCTTTTGACGCTGTGCGCACTGTCACCGCGGGTCCGCGCGGCCACCGCGTCGCGGGGGGCGGCCCAGGCGCAGGCGCCCCAGGGGCGGGCGTCCCAGGCACGGGTGAGTGCCCGGGGGGCCCCCCGGGGCTCCCGGAGTAACTCTCTATTGTAAGTTCTTGCAGATTCAGCGCTAGGAAAAGGGGAGTAATTCAGGTCTAGAATGGAAAAACTGTTTTGTTGCTTTGTAAGTATGTCTTGCTGCTTCCAGGGCTCTCGTGGGTGAGGGTGGGTGCCTCGGGGCCCTGGCTGTTTCCCTCCCTACAGGCTAACCCTCCCCTTGGCCGGAGCTCTTTTCCTTCGTCGCCTTCTGATTTCTTACCCATCGCTGCCGCCTGTCTAATTTCTCCTCCTCTCTGCCTGACTTCTCTCCTTGCCTCATTTGATTTCTTCTAACATTTCTGACTCCTCCCCATTAGATGTCCCTCTCGCGCTCCAGTTTTCTCCTAGTGTGATCTCACCTCGATCTGCTTATCGTCATTCCTATTATTCATTTTCCCCTTTCTGCTGTCTCCTCTGCCCCGATTTCTCCTCCTCTCCTTTGATTTTGTGTTTTTCCACCCCTCGCCCTTCTGCCTGAGCTCCAAGCGCAGCGTGGTCCCTCTGACTTCTCCCATTTGACTTTTACTCCCACCAGATCTCCCCTCCGGCCCGAGGAGACCTGCGCCTGCTGATTTCTGCCCGCTGACTCCAGCCTAACCCTCCCGCTCGCTGTCTCCAGCCCTAGCGCATGTCTGACAGCCTTCCCCCTCCCCTTGACCTCCTCCTCTCCAACAGGCTCCTGCAGACCCAGGCTGTGTCCTCTCCGCCTTTTCCAAGAAATGAAATTTGGGGGGGGGGGGTGTTGGGGGGCAGAGGGAGGAGGCAGACAGCTCAGGAGGCCACTTGGGCTCAGCTATCCTTCTTGAGGGTGTGATGAGGGATGGATGGGACAAGGGCAAGCTTACCTCTTCCAAAAAGCAAAAGCAAACAGGGCATGTGACCTTGGGCCAGTCCTTCCCTTTGTGGGCCTCAGTTTTCCTATCTATAGAGTGGGGGTAGACAATGAGCTGAGAACCCTGTAGTTCTAAGAGCCATGATGGTGCTGGAAGGGAGCAGGCTGAGCCCCTGGGGACCCCTAGATGTATCACTACCATCTGAGGGGGTCTACCCAGAGTAGCTTGGGGCAGTTCCTGTCCACTGTTTCCTAGCTGAGTATCAATTCACTTCACTGTGCCTCAGTCATCACAGCCAATTGGCAATGAAAACAGAGGGAGAAGGGAGGTGGAGCCCTCTGCCTCCCCATCACCAGAAAATGCAGATCGGGGAGCTGAGCTGGAGAGACAGATGCTCACCAAGGCACAGGATTTGGAGCCTAAATTCTTGCCCTGTTTGCCAACTCATAGAAAGGGGTCGACTGACCCTGGCCATGGGGAGGCTCAAGTGAGACGCTCTTGGTGCTGGAACACAGCCTCCCTCGAGCCCGGGGTCTCTCCCTGCCAAGACTTGTGCCCCTGCTCAGGCTCTGCCTTGTCTCTCCCCAGCCCAGCAGCATGGTGGTGGAACACCCCGAGTTCCTCAAGGCAGGGAAGGAGCCCGGCTTGCAGATCTGGCGCGTGGAAAAGTTTGACCTGGTGCCCGTGCCCCCAAACCTCTACGGAGACTTCTTCACAGGCGACGCCTATGTCATCCTGAAGACTGTGCAGCTGAGGAATGGGAATCTGCAGTATGACCTCCACTACTGGCTGGGTGAGGCGCCCCTGCTCATCACCTGCCTGGTCCCAACCCCATATAGCCTCGACCTCTGAGGTGTGGTCCCAGGAGGTACCCAGGAGGCTCACTGAAGACTGAGAGCTAAGTGTGTGCAGGCTCTTGGCTAGTGGTTACCTGTCCCCAGACTCTAGAGCCAATCTGGGCACGTTCTGACCTCAGCTGTGATCTGCCCTTTGGCAAGACACCAATGTCCCTGTGGCTTGGACATGGTGACACAGCTGTACTACCTCAAAGGAGGGTCATGAGGGTGCAATAAATTACGGTGAGTAACTTGGACACAGAGGACCCCTCCCCAGCATCCCTGGCCCAGCTGTGGTCAAACCTCCTGCAGTTTGTTCTTTAGAGACAGGAGCCTGGGGTCTCTAACACTGCAGATCTGTTCTGCAATGGTGTAAGTCCTGAGCTCCATTATACAGGTGGCCTCACTGAGGCTCACAGAAAGAAGAAGCTTGCCCAGATTCTGTGGTGAGGCCAGGGTAATGCTGGAGGCACCACACTCCTGCCCCCAGGGTGCTGAAACCACTTTTGGGAAGCTAGGCTCATGCTGCTCTGATGTCTGCTAGGCAACGAGTGTAGCCAGGACGAAAGTGGGGCAGCCGCCATCTTCACTGTGCAGCTGGATGACTACCTGAATGGCCGGGCTGTACAGCACCGAGAGGTCCAGGGCTTTGAGTCAGCTACCTTCCTCGGTTATTTCAAGTCTGGCCTGAAGTACAAGGTAAGTTGGGCTTTATCTTGCTTGAATGGCTGAGACAGATGCATTCATGGCAGGGCTCATGAGGGGTCACCTGTCTGTCAGCTTCATAGGGCGATGGGCAGACAGGTGAGAGGTCAGACTTTGGAGTCAAGCAGCTCTGATTGTGAACCCTGGGCCCTTCCTAGCAGTGTGATCCTGGACGGATCACATGCTCTTTCTCTGAGTCTTTGATTCCTTATTTTAGAATGAGGAGAGGACAGTTCCCTGTAACTTCATAGTGTTGTGTTCCTGGCCCCAGCAGTGAGGAGTGGGCCAGAGGTGGAAACCTAGCCCTTCTTGCAAACCCTATTTCTGTACCCTGTAATTCTTGGGCCTTGCCAGCAAAGGACCTGAGTAAGGTATTTGGTAAGGCACTCTTGGTCACATCCCTCTTTCCAATCACTAGAATCCCTCCTGAACCTGAACTCTTAGGACATTGGTGAACTCTTAGGACATTGAAGACGGCTCTTTCCCTAAGCTCCTAGCCAGATGGGACTGAGCAGAACCAAGCTGGGAGCCCCAGGAGGCTGCACCCTCATGTTTTGTGTGACCTCCATCTAGCCACTTGACTTCCAGAGCCTACCTTTCCTCTCTGGTTACAGGTGAGCCAGTTGTACCTGCCCTGCAGGGCTGGGAGAGGATTTGGTGAAAGGGAAGCTGAGAAATGACTTTGCGTGGGGCTTGGCTCCTTGGAAGGGCTGGGGAAAGATTTAGGTTTCAAAGCAGGGCTCTCTTGGTCAGGATGGGGAGGGCATCACAGGCTTTCTTAGCTAGATGAGCCTTAATGTCAGGGCGCAAAGCTCTCCCTTTATGGAGGGCAGAGGAGACTGAAATACAGAGAGGAATAGCAACCCACCCAGGGTCACACTGGTATACCTCCATGTGGGCGCTCAGACCAGAACCCAGATCTCCTGACTGCTGGCATTTTCCCATCAAACCAGCATCCCTCTCATGACCAAGGTGCTAGTAGGTTAGACTTCAAGCCCTGTCTGTGCCACCCATGAGCTGTGTGCCCTTAGAGAGTTGCTGTCCCTTTCTGGACTGCAGGGTCTTCTGTGTCCATGGGACAGTGACCCTGTCTTCCTGAAATCAGGCACAAGGGATTGAATAATGGAGACTGCCTGTGAGACTCAGGGAGCAAAGGGCAGGGCAAGTGCTGGCAGCAGCAGCCAGGCCTAGGGTGCTGGGCTGGATTTCCTGGTGTCCACCCAGCCCCATCTTCCAGCTTCCTGGCCAGTGTGCTTCTGCCCAGTGTGCCTTCTTCCTGAAGTGCTTCTGGGCTTTGGTGCCTGAGGAAGGAGAGGGGGAAAGGGTGGGGACCAGGCCTCTGGGCTGGGGAAGATCTTTGGCAACTCCTAGAGCTGGAAGTGGGACAATCACTTGACCAGGAATCAAACTGAGTTTCAGGTCACCCCATGAAACTGGGGTGAGACTTCGGGCAAAGTGTATACCCCAGTGTTCTCACCCCCTTCCCAGCGGCCATTCCCTCAACACGCAGTTCTGAAGTCCCTGTCACAGCAGCGCCTGTGTATTGTTGCCTGAGTGTGGCAGGCCCGGCACCAGGAACATCCTTTGTCCGCCTTAGGTTCCACGGCTGTCCTAGGAGACAGAGCTCCACTTTACAGAGGCTCAGGGAGGTCACAAAACCAGGAAGTGGTGGAAGCCAGCTTCACACCCAGGCCAGTGATCCCCTAATTCTGGCAGGCTGTGGGCCAAGCCCTGGGGTGCCAGGGGAAGAGGTGAGAAGATGGGCAGGCCCAGGAGGGAAGGCCCAGGAAGAGCGAGCCCATGGTGCATGGGTGGGTGGCAGAGGGTGGCCACCTCTTCAGGGTGTTCAGGTGTCTGCCCAGCTGTCTTGCCTCGTCCTGTTTCTCAGGTGACAGCTCAGTGTCCAACACAGCCACATGTATGAGAGTCCTTAGGCACCGAGGACGAAACAGCGCAGATCATGGATTCCCCTGCCTTGTTTTCTTTTCTTTTTTCTTTTCTTTTTTTGTACTGGAGATTGAACCCTGGGCACTCTACCACTGAGCCACATCCCCAGCCCTTTTTATTGTTATTGTTTATTCTGAGACAGGGTCTGGCTAAGTTGCTGAGACTATCCTTGGATTTGTGCTCCTTCCTTCTCAGCCTCTCTAGTGGCTGGAATTTCAGGCATGGGCCACCACACCCTATTTACTCTCTTTTAGAAATGAATAAGGATGATCAGAACCACAACCATATATTGAGCGTTTACGACAGGATCTCATTTAATTCTTACTGTAGCCTTCAGGGTGGTTGGTAATATTGCCATTTCATAGATGATGAAACTGAGGCTCAGTGGAGTAAACTAATTTGCCCCCACCTACAGCTAGTAGGTTCTAATCACGGGAAACTTGTGTTGCTTACTATGTGTCAGAGACTCCTCTGAGCGCTCTACTTATTTAACTCATTTCACCCTATGAGGCAGTTACTGGGATTAGCACCATTTTGGAAATGATGAAAGTAAGATACGGAGATGTTAAGCTACTTGTCAAACTGCAGGCTCTGGGATTCAAACCCAGGTGTGAAGGGGCGGGCTCAGAGCTGGTTCAGAGTAGACATTTCAAGATTCCCTGATCTTCCATCTTAGCTCAGACGGGGCCTAGAGTCTGCATATTTAACCAGCCTCCCTCACCCCCAGATGATTTTCTGGGTTGTTCTTGACCATGTTTTGAGGCATGTTCCAGAAAGTAGGACCCAACCAGGGCTCAGATTTGGTTTTTCAGTCCTGAAAGGCTCTGGTCCCTGATGGAAATGTGAGGTCCAGGCGGTCCTGTTTACTACCGTGTGCAAGTCCCCAGGCCGCCCGCCCCCGCACTTGACAGGCCCAGCCAGGTTCTCAGCAGGGTGCTCTCATCAATTATAGATTCCCAAGGAGCAGGGCTTGTTACGCAAGACTTGTCCCTGTGACAGCCTCTTCCTGGGAGTCAGTTCTGACCTCCTAGTGTGAGAAGGGGCAGGTAAGAGACGACCTGCTAGGAGTAGCTGGCCTGGGGCCCTCTTGTTCTGTGACCCCTGCAGATCTTAAAAGTCATTGCACACTGCAAGGTGGTAATCCCTCACCTTTCCATCCTGCTTGGCCCCTGCCTTTCCGTTTTCAGACAGAAGGGGGGACCCCCCTGGGGCTGAGTTATTTGAAACCCTTTGTTCAAACCCATCCTGGGCCTGGCAGAGTCCTCAGAGCCCTTGGACCAGGAAACACTATTGAAAACTCAGAGAATCATTGGAAACGTTTTCTTCTCCCATTTATTGTAAAAGGAACTTTGAATTTAGAGGATAGAGGGGACCAACCCTGATCAAAAAATTTTTTTAGTTTTAACAGTTCAGTGTTTTTTTTTTCCATGTAAATGTCTATTGCTTTCCCCCTTCTTATTATAAGAGTAATGCAAGTTTACTGCAAAATATCAAACGATACAGACGTACTTAGGTTTTAGACAGCAGAAGTCCCCCAGGAGTCTGTCCTTGTAGATACATCCCAAGTGCTGGTTCAATCTTTGCTCTCTCTCCATGAAACATATTTGTTTCATTGCTTCAATTTGGAAAGTGGCTTTTTAAACAATTTATCCTATTGAATTTCAAATGATTTGATGCCAATCTCTTCCCACCTAATGATTAGACTATAGAAAGCAATCTAAAGATCATAGTAAAAAAAATAGCAACAATCTCCAAAAAATTCCTGCCTTCCTCCAGCATTTGGAAATCCACTAATGTTTTCTCAGAGCATTTATTTATGTATTTATTTATTTTAACTTATCTTGCCAAATCTAATTTCCTAGATCAGTAAGATTAAAGGAGTTAATAGGAAACTCATGGCTACAATCATGAGAAATCAAGTAGTGTTTTATTTTATAAATTTTATACAGAGAAGTCCTCAGAATTGAGATTAATGATATAAAGTAACCTTTTTCCTTTTTTTAAAAAAAAAAAAAGTTGTTTTTTTTTTTTTTTCTCCACAGCCCCCTTCCCTGCCCAAACCCCCGGGGATACTCTACCACTGAGCTACATCCCCAATCCTTTTTTTTATTTTATTTTTTATTTTGATACAGGGTTTTGCTAAGTTGCTGAGGCTGGCCCCAAACTTCTTACTATCCTCCTGCCTCAGCCTCCCAGGTAGCTGGGATCACAGGCAAGAGCCACTGTACCTGACTAGTGTTTTCTATTTTTTCATAACAAAAACAAAAAGTCATGCTGAGTCAAGTTAAGAATTTTAGGGGTGTATTTTTTAAAAAGCGACTGGGTTTCCTTTGCTCTTGTCTCCTCATATCCATGTCTCTGAGGGACCAGTGGAAACAGTTGGTGGGTCCTTCTTGTACATTTTGGAAAAAGCCATTCAGAGTCACTCTCCCTTGATGACCAGCTGAGTGGAGCCGCAGGTCAGGGCTGAGCGGACAGATCATGGGCCCTGTCCATGGAAGGGAGAACAGGGAGGTGAAACCCAGCACTGCTGCCAACTAGCCGGAACCCTGGCACATTGGGTCGTGAATCTCCCACAGCCTTCTTTTCTTTGCTGGTGACACGGGGTGACACAAGCCCCTACCTCGTGGGCCTGTGGTGAGGATTGCATCGCGTGTGTGGAAGGCAGGCCCAGCCCGGGTGGAGCACAGTAGGTGTGGGCCATGTGTCCTCCTCCCTGGCTTCTCCTCACCTGCTCCCAGCCAGCTCTCAGAACTTTCCTGCCACTGCCTCCCCTCCATCAGTCCCCACCAATGTCCTTCTCACTCTGTACTGCTCACAGATCCCAAGCATCAGTGCCACCCAGTGCCTGAGACCCCTTAGACCCAGCCTGCATCCCGCAACCCCGTCTTGTTTCTTCTGATAACGGGGAAGGTGACTGGTTGTTGGTTGCTACTTAGTTGTGGGTGGCAAAGTCAAGAGTGGAGGCTCTGAGCCTCCCCTGCGCTGCACACCCAAGTCATTCACAGAGTGGCACCCACAGCTCCCTTGAGGGTGCAAAGGCAGAGTCGGCTCCAAAGGCTTGGCAGCTCCACGGAACCCAGGGAATAAGGAAAGGCTCTGTGCTGATCCCAAGAATGGACACCAGGGGGCGTTCTGGCTCCTGGCACCAGGAAAAGACTTTCTACTTGAAAAATGACTCTGAGTGGGGCTTGTTCCTCCCTCTCATCTGGGTGACTCTAGCGACCTTTGTTTGCTGTAGGAAGCCTGATGTTGGGGGAAGAACGTGGGTGTCACATGCTGGGTTTGAATCCCAGCTCTACCATCTGCAGCTGTGAGATCTGGGGCGAGTCCTCACTTGTGGGCTCTGCTTCTGTCTCTGTGAGATGGGGATAATGATACCTCCCTCACAGACGATGCCTGCAAAATGCTTGGCACAGTGGGCATTATCATGTCACAATATTGTATGTCGATTGCTGTGATTGGCATAACAGAGGCATGATTCAAATGGCTCCCTTTGCCTCTTTGCCCTGAGCAAATGCGGCTTGCATCAAACTTCACACATCCCTGGAGAGAGAGGTGGGCAGAGAGGGACCTGGCTAGGGTGGCTGCATCTCCAGTCTTTTTCCAGCATTTCCAGGGTGGAAGCCCTTCTGCTTCTACCCTCCTGGAGTGTGGAGTAGGGAGAAGTATCAAAGTGGGAGTGGGAGGCAAAATTTCCAGTCTTGACTGCCACAGGCTTGCTGAGCACTTATAAGTAAGTCACTCTACTTTTCTGGGCTTCAGCTCACCATGGATAAAATGGGACACTGGGTTAGGACCTTTCTAGCTCTGATCTTCAGAACTGTGGCTGATGGGAAGAAATCCCAGCCAGTTTTTCTTGGCTTTCTACTGAGCCAGGGGCATTAGGGACTAGAGCAGGGAAGCCCCCTGAAGGCCCTGCTCCAGGACTTGGTGATGGCTGCAGAGGGTGGGTGAAACCCTGAGGATTACCCCAGCTGCCCAGCACTGTCCTGGCAGGGTAATTGTCTCTTACCCACAGCTGCCTCCTAAGGCTCAATTGGAGGCACTTGCTGTATTACCCCAGGAGGGAACAGGCAGATGGTGTGGGTACAGCCAGTCCCAAAGACTTCCCAGGAATCCTTGAAGGGTGGGAAGGATTTATAGTGCATTAGCCCTTCCCAAAGTGGGTTTTGCAGAGCACTTGAGCTGGAGGCAAGATGTGGTAGAGACAGGTGGCTCTTGAGGAATGTGTGTAAGGCCAGGGAATGCTGTTTAAAGAGGTGGCCAGCAGTGCCCCCACGGGATTTGCCAGAGCCTCATCTGTGCTCATGTGTGTCGGGTAACAGTCAGCAGCGGGGAGTAAGGATCATCCCCTACACTTTCTGATCATGGAACCCTTTCCTTGCAGACTATTCTGGGGGAGTTGGGTGTCATAGAACATTCCCTGGGAAATGCTGGTTTTGAGAAAGGAATGTTTTCAATATTTTGATTTAGGGAAGTGGCTCCAGGGATCTTTTTAGTGGAGTGACTGTGAGATTCAGTGGGACACAGTGTGTAGGGAATTTCATACTTCTAGCTGTGTGGCCTTGGACAAATTTTGTTCCTTTTTCTAAAAGTTGGTTTCCATCTCTGAAATGGGCATAAGAATGTTCCAGTCTCAAGTGATAGTGGATGTGAAAGTCCTGCATTGAGTGGTTGTCACTGTGATGCTATAAGGCCACTGGTCACAGGCACAGTTTCCTTCACCGCGATTCTATGCCCTTGCTGCTGGCTTCCCTGAACCCTGACCCTGGACTCACACTGCCTCCTTCACCCAACAGAAAGGTGGTGTGGCATCAGGATTCAAGCATGTGGTACCCAATGAAGTGGTGGTGCAGAGACTCTTCCAAGTCAAAGGACGGCGTGTGGTCCGTGCCACCGAGGTGCCTGTGTCCTGGGACAGCTTCAACAATGGTGACTGCTTCATCTTGGATCTGGGCAATGTGAGTTCTGCCCGACCCTTCCCCAGGGGCTACTGACACCAGGGAGGAGGATACACTCATAAACAGGGGCATAGACTTGGACAGGGCAAAACAAGGGAACCAGCAGGCCCTGTGCCCTGTGGGCCAGTCAGAGACCCACGTACAGACGTGTCCAGCATGCACAGATTCCTACACATGTAGACTCAAGCCCATCATGTGCATGTGCATAGACCTGAGTACACCTTGTATGCACGGTACACTTGGGATTTGATTGACGCCTAGATTCCCTGACACTTTCATTTATATCTCTTGTTTACCTTCCTCTCAACACCTACTGGGGAGTGAACCCAAGGGTTTATTTATTTATTTATTTTGGTACTGAGGATTGAACCCAGAGGTGCTTAATCACTGAGCCATGTCCCCTTTATATTTTTTATTTTGAGTCAGGATCACACTAAGTTGTTCGGGCCTTGCTAAGTTGCTGCGACGGGCCTTGAACTTGCAAATCCTTCCTGCTGCCTCAGCCTCCCAAGTCCCTGGAATTCCAAGTGTGTTTCACCATGCCTGGCTAACCCAGGGTTTCTTTAGCTCTGATTTATATCTCCAATCCTTGTAAATTTTCACTTCTGGAACAGGGTCTCACTAAGTTACTGGGGCTGACCTTAAACTTGCCATCCTCCTGCCTCAGTTTCCTGAGTGGCTCTTATGTACCTTTCTACACAGAGACACACACTTGTAAGTACATGGCCAGCATGGACAAAAACTATCAGCTCTTGCCCACCAGATGTGGACATCTGCACCACAACAAATACCCTCATGCGTAGACCTGGGCCCACACATATATGTCATACACATGGTTGCACGTGTACATCATACATGACAATGCACTTCCCTAGACGACCCTATAAATGGATGATATAAATTTGTACCTACTTATCTCACAGATCCATATGAGCACAAATCTGCAAATGGACCCACAGAACATTCTACCCCAAGACTCATGTGTGTATATGCCCATGGTCAAAGCCCCTCCCTGAGTTAGCGTGGGCTTTTCAATCAAAGAGAGTAGACACACAGAAAAGTATATGAGTCCTCAGTGTCCAGCTCTGTGGATTTCACAGCATGAACACACCCTCGTAACACAAGATCAAGAAACTAGCTCACTGGGCCTTCAAGGCCTCTTTTGCCATCTTCCAGTTCCTTTTCCCCTCAAAAATAATCCTCATCCAGAACTCTCTTAACAGCATAGATTAGTTTCACCTGTTTTTCTGAACTATACATGCCTAAAACCTCACTCTTTTATGGCTTAATTCTTTGGCTTAACATTGCATTTCTGAGATTCACCTGTCTGTTGCATTTTGTAATTCAGTTATTCTTCTCGCTATATAAGATTCACTTTCATGGCGTCCCACAATTTACTTATTTTTTATGTTGCTGATGGGTATTTGGGGTGGTTTCTGGTTTGAGCTACTCTGAACATCCTTTCCCATGTCCTTTGGTAGACATGTGGGTACAGTTCTGTCAGATATGTTCCTAGGAGGTTTGCTGGCTCATAGGGTGTAGGTATAGTGAGCTTTGGTAGCTATGGCCACCTGGTTTTCCAAAGCGCCTGTACCAGTTTGTATTCCCATCAGCAAGTGTCTTAGTTCATTTTTTGTTGCTGTAACAGAATATCTGAATCTGGGTAAATTTATAAAAAAAGAAAAAGAAGTTAATTTTGACTCACAGTGCTGGAGCCTGAGAAGTCCAAGATCTGGTGGCTGCATCCAGTGAGGGCCTTGTGCTGCTTTGTAACATGGCAGAAGCAGGAAGGGCAAGCAGGAGCATGTACAAGAGGCAAGACACGAGGGGTGGCCTTGCTTTAAAACAAGCTGCTTTCCAAAGAATGAATGCATTCCCACAGAAAGAAATGAACCCTTATAATGACTTAGTCGCCTCTTAAAGGCTTCTTCCCAATACGGCCACAGTGGCATGAGTTTTAGAGACAAAGCATTTAAACTGGAGCAGCAAGCAAACATTTTTTGTACATAATCTATAATGGCATTACTGTGGTGTGGTTCTATCTGTGAAGTCACATCTCCTGGAGTGTAAGCTTCACACTGATTGCACTTAGATAATGCACATGTGTGCATTCTGCCAGCCTTGCCTGGGCAAGCGCAGAACAAGATGGGCTTGTGCACAGCCTCCTCCTTGATGTGTCACCAGGCAGGGCTTATATAAAGTCTGGGGCGCTGACTTCCTGGGATCTCTTTCTTACAGAACATCTACCAGTGGTGTGGTTCCAACAGCAACCGCTATGAGAAGCTGAAGGCCACACAGGTGTCCAAGGGTATCCGTGACAATGAGCGAAGTGGCCGTGCCCGAGTACATGTATCCGAGGAAGGTGCCGAGCCCGAGGCCATGCTCCAGGTACCCATGGGAAGTGGGTGGGGTGGACAGGGTAGGCTGCTCTGGATCTGGTTCATGCATTAGGCAATCGGAGGGGAATGTGAGGAAACCGTGTTCCCCACGCCTCCTCCTTAAGGCCTTTGTTTATCCACCAGGCCAGAACACTTCAGGGAGTGGGGAGGATCGGCTTCCCTGGCAACTTCCAGACCTCCTGAGAATTGCACAGATGTGGTGCATGCTGGGAGTGTGAGCCACACCCTCCAGTGAGAGGGCCAAGTCCTCCAAAGGAGTGGGGGAGGAAAGTCTACCAGCATCCCCCCGGGTCAGCTGAGACAACCAAGACCCAGTCCCTAATTTCCTCCTTTGGCAGTTCCTGATAGATTATGTCTTGTTTAGTTCATAACAAGATGGGATCACCAGTCATTGTTTTGAGACTTGTCAAGAGAGGCAAAGTTCACCACCCCCTACTTGCCTCCTACTTGCCTGGGAACATCCAGTTCCAGTTTTTGGAAAGAGCACAGGGTTGACTATATGGAGAAGGGGAGCTTGGACATCAGCCATAGTTTTGGAGGGACAGTAGCTGTTGCTGTTAAGACTGGACACACCCAGAATGGAGGAGTGAACA
The DNA here is from genome assembly GCF_045843805.1 of Urocitellus parryii. NCBI lineage: Eukaryota > Metazoa > Chordata > Mammalia > Rodentia > Sciuridae > Urocitellus > Urocitellus parryii. The sequence continues at coordinate 198,224,286 of NC_135534.1, forward strand.
GAGGCTCTGAAGTGAACAGGGATCAAGGTTCCAATTCTGACTTAGCCACCTCGTAGCTGCGTGGACTAGTGACTTCATCTCTCTGGACCTCAGTTTCCCCTTCTGTGAGCGGAGAGTGATACCCTGTGTCTCCTGGCATGCCGTCTCTTAAAGCCTGTGCTCGGAGGTGTTCAGAGCTGCAGCCAGCTCTAAGAGAAGGCAGATGACCTGTCTGAAGGGCTGTCTTGGAAGAAGGGGGACAGGCGGTGTGTATGTGTGTGTGGTGGGCTTTTGACAAGTAGATCCAGCAGGAGGCCTGTGAACAGATGCAGGATGTTAAGGGAGATGGGCTCCACCTGGAGGGTCACCGTGGGTGCCTGTGTGGTACCTGCCTGCCAGGGGAGCTCTCTCAGGATCCCTCCCTCATGGCCACCCTTCCTCTCCATCTCCTGTAGGTGCTGGGCCCCAAGCCAGCTCTGCCCGGAGGTACTGAGGACACAGCCAAGGAGGATGCTGCCAACCGCAAGCTGGCCAAGCTCTACAAGGTGAGCTCCTGGGCATGGCGTCAGGACCAGGTGCCAGCAGACCTGGCTGTCCCCAGCTCCTCTGCTGTAGGACCTTAAGCAAGGCAGAGCCCCTGGTGCAGGGAGTGGGCTCTGCTTTCTGTGTTTCCGGTGGATGCTCATGTATTTCCCTGTTGTCCCCGAGCATCAGTCAGTAGACCTGGCAGAGCAATAAAGGAAAAAGAAAAAGGAGACCCACTGTGCTCAGAGGTGGCGGGCAGAAGCAATGGGTGTTGATCAGCCATGCTCCGTGTGTGGGCTTGGGCATCCTCTAGCTGACGCTCACATGCTCTGCTCACCTCTCTGTCCCCTCAGGTCTCCAACGGAGCAGGCAGCATGACGGTCTCCCTCGTGGCTGATGAGAACCCCTTCGCCCAGGGGGCCCTGAGGTCAGAGGACTGCTTCATCCTGGACCACGGCAGGGATGGGAAAATCTTTGTCTGGAAAGGTACAGGGGGCAGGGCCAAGGTCTCACCTGATCTCCAGGAATTGGTCTCCTGTGACTGTCAGGAGCTCCGGGGGAAGGCAGAGTTTTAGAGGCACCCTGGTGCTCTGCAAATCAGGAGTCTTGTTGAATATCTTGGCTTTGCAGTTGACTTGCTGTGTGATCTTGGGTACTTTATTTAACCCTCTCTGTGCCTCAGATTCCCTATTTGGGCTCACATTAGTGTTTCCCAAGCACATTACAACATCAGTTCTCGGAGAGGTTCACTGGTGTCATGTAAAAAGATGTGAAAAATGTCTAACTCGGTGGTCCAGTACATTCTCGGACCACAGTGAATTGGATGTTAAACGTTAGACTTTTAATTTGCTAGTGTACATTTGGCCTCTCATGAAGGTGCTTGGTTTCTGTTTGGGGAGCATCATGCTTGAAGTCTGCAAAACTCTTTGAGGAATATTTTATGGGAGGCTCTTGGAAAACATTGGCTCACATGATTCTGAGAGGTCTGAGATTTGAGGGGATCCCTCTGGGTTCTCCCCGCATTCTCTAAGGGTAGTCACAGTGAGGATGACAAAGGGAGGAAGGCAGTGGGTGGACAGAGAGCCACAGTGCTTTTGGCTGTTATTGTTAATACTCTCTGGGGCCCTGGGGCCTGGGCTAGCTGACCTTGGTCTTGACCTTGGCAATGGGAAGTCTGGGCACTAACTGGCAAGGAGCTTTCAGAGTTGAAAACTTGAGACCAGAGAGTGGGACAGATTCCTCGCTGTAGAGGAAGGCTGGAGTGTGGAGTGCAGGGAGTCTGAGTCATGGGAGTCCCACTTGCTGAGTGGTCTTGGCTAAATCACGGAGTCTCTCTAAGATCCTAATATTCTCATATGTAAACAGCAACAATAATGACATTGGTTGCATGAAGTGTGGTCTGGATTGAATGAAGTAATCCATGTAGAGTTGGGAGCACAAAATATGTGCTCAGTAAACAGACCCACAGTGTTTTTATGGTTGCTGCTATTGACCAGGGTCCCAGCTGGACCCCCAGGAGCTCCGGGTGCCGTCAGCTCTCGGGGAGGGGGATGTATCTCTGGTCTTGGCTGTCCACAGACTAAAAAGAGTTTGGCCTCCAATGCTCCATTTCCCTGGACCATTGGACATTAGGCTGCAGCAGAACCCCAGGCCCCAACCCTCTATTGCCTTCTCTGGCTGCCAACAGGCAAACAGGCCAACACAGAGGAGAGGAAGGCTGCCCTGAAAACGGCCTCTGACTTCATCTCCAAGATGCAATACCCCAAGCAGACCCAGGTGAGCCTTGGGGGTCCGAGAGGGGTGGGTCCAGTTTGGGGGATATGTGCTGAGGGGCGATGTCCCACCCTCCGTATGGACTGGGTATCTGAGGACCCCTGCTGGGCACCCAGCCACATCCTCCTTCTCCCCCTTCCCTTCCCAGGTTTCAGTCCTTCCCGAAGGTGGCGAGACCCCGCTGTTCAAGCAGTTCTTCAAGAACTGGCGTGACCCAGACCAGACCGATGGCCCAGGCTTGGCCTATCTCTCCAGCCACATTGCCAACGTGGAGCGTGTACCCTTCGACGCTGCCACACTGCACACCTCCACCGCCATGGCTGCCCAGCATGCCATGGATGACGATGGCACCGGCCAGAAACAGGTGCCGTTGGGGGGTGGGGCGGCTGGGGTGGCCTGCACAGGGATAAGGACACTTAGGTTGGTATCAGAGCAGGAGTAGGAGTTTGCCATGGAGAGAAGGGGCGGAGTGGTGGGCATTGCGCGCAGGACTTCCTGTTTGGGGAAAAGGCTGCTCTGGAGAGGCCAGGGCTGACGGTAGCCTGTGGGAGGTGCTGTGACGGCAGGCTGCTGGACTTGATCCTGGACCCGACGGGATTTTCTTTTTTGCAAAAGCAGACTTATGATATGCTCAGTTCTGTGCTCTAGAAACTCACTGCGCAAGTGGTTAGGAAGAGGGTGAATGGAGATAGAGAGCCTGTGGGGATGCCGTTGTAAGAATTTAGGGGAGAGAAGGTGATGCCCTTGAGACTCGGGAGGTCACGGTGAGGATGGAGAGGTGGGGGTGAGGCAGAGTCCACTTCAGGGCAACATGGGCTGCATTCCTATGGCAGGAATAGCAAGGTGTCCATTTTGATATACGATTCTTTTGATTGTTTTCTCGTTGGTGGTGTTATTCATTCACTGCTGCACTGGGTTGGGGAGGATGTAATGAAAATATATTCAGGGCAGGGCAGTGTAGAAGGAGCCTGGCAGCCTAGCTGTGACCTGGACCAAGGTATGTAACCTCTTGGAACCTCACTTTTGCCTGTAAAATGGGGTTAATCCTGCTCCATTACTTTCAAGAATTTCCAAGATCCTGAGACTGTGGGGCAGTTTCCCAGGAATTGGAAGAACTTGGTGTCTCTGTACCACCAGGTGGCACTGCAGGGCCTCCTGACCACTTAGAAGTGCTGCAGAGACCTGCCAGCAGGGGTCTTTCTGAGGCCACTTAGTGATGGCCCTATCTCTGGAGGTGACCTGTAAAATCCAGGAGATTCAATGATGATACAGAGAACAGTAACATTAGTAATATAATAATAGTTATATTCATAAGAGCAGCTGCCATCTACAGAGCAGTGAGCTGGTGCTAGCACCCTGTTGGACTTCTATGAACAAACTCTGGGACTTCACAATGCTTCCAAGAAGCTGCTGTGATTATCCCCGTTTTTCAGATGAGAAAACTGAGACTCAGAGAGGTTTACTAGTTGTCCAAAGTCACAGGACCTGTAAAGAGTGGAGCCTGATCCTGGGTCTGGGCCTGGCTCTTAACCCCCACTGAGCTACATTCCACAGGAGCTGCCCTGATGGTCCTTCCCAGGGGGAGGTCCAGGATGGGCTGGGGGTGTGGTTTGAAGATCCAGAGTCTCATCCCTGCCCCTTGGAGGCTCTTGTGCTTTGGGCAAATTATTTAACTTCATCCTGAGTCCAAGTCGTGTTACCTGGGGAAAGCTTGTCCTGTGTCCTCCATGCCGTGGTTTCCAGGTGGCCTGCGTTGGGGTAGGGGTGCTGCATGGTGTCTGACCCCAGCTTTGCCCTGACAGATCTGGAGAATCGAAGGCTCCAACAAAGTGCCTGTGGACCCTGCCACGTACGGGCAGTTCTACGGAGGTGACAGCTACATCATTCTGTACAACTATCGCCACGGTGGCCGCCAGGGACAGATCATCTACACCTGGTGAGCGCCTGGGGCCATCTGCTGTGTTGGGGGGAGTAGGGGACACTTGCTGGGCCTTGGGCGTGGCAGCAACAGGAGGAGAGTGGGCAGGATGGAGGGAAGTCTGGGGTGTGTGGGCCTGAGGTGGGACAGCCATGCCCTGCTAGGAGAGCCCACAGTGCTACCTATTTCTCCAAACAACATCTAACTCACTCTTATCAAAAGATGGCATTGTCAGCAATGCGGTTAACAGGTGGAAACAAACAAATCCTACTTCTCCCACAGTCCAGGCCAAGCACCGAGCACACTCTGGCTGACCCTTCCATACATTTCTATACCCATAAATACGTACAATTATTATAAACATATCAACTAAAAATAACTATCTAAACCATTATTTTAAAGTAGAGGGCACACTCATGTTGATCTGTTACTGAACTCAGTTCCTGGACCCAGAGTTGGAGGAGGATTGCTGAATCCAGAAAGAACTGCAGTGCAGCCCAGGCTGCGTTGAGGGACTTGGGCTGGAACCAGCAGGTAGTCGCAGCACTGATAGGGAGAGTGTCAGGCTAGATCAGTGGAAAAACGGTCAGAAACTTCTGCCCAAGGCAAAAGGGAGACTGCACATGGGGAAAAGTGATCCCAGGCTGACTAGCGCAGAGAGCACAGGGGACGCGTTTCATGGCACCTCTGGGGTAGGCAGGCACTCAGTCTCTTGGTGTCATCAGCCGCACCAGCGCCCTTCCTCCTGCCTCCTCAGGCGTCCCGTGTCTCATTTCCATCTTGAGTCTCCACCCAGGATGGGCCTTCTACTCTGCTAATAAGGTGAAAGCAGCTGTGGGTTTCTTGGGTGACTGCCGCATCCTGCATTTGCCCCTGGTCACCTGGAGTTGCCCTTCTCATTGGGGAAAGTCTCCAAGGTCGTTATCTTCAGAATAGTGCAGACCCTGCCCTGGCTGGCTGGAGCTGGCGTTTCTGCTGATCACAGTCTCAGGAGGCTGAGCTGCCTTTCCTGGCCACTGTCTCCCCGTGAGGTGTCTCACCCTCTTGGCCTTGCAGACTGGCACACCGCTAACTCCTCTTGTGGCTGTCAGACCCCAAAGACAGAGCTGGCCCTGCTGTCTCATTTCCCTCGACAGGTGTTTATCTTAAGGGATCCTATTTTCACACACCCTTCTGTATTCAGCTACCAAATCAAAATGATAAAAAGGTATTATTGAGAAATCTCACTCACACCTTCTCTACCCCATGCACCAGAACACATCCTGTAGGAGTCACCACTTTCAGTAATTTCTGGCACATTCTTTCAGTTATTTTTTATGCAAATGTAAACAAATATAACTTTATATTCCTAATTTCCTTCCTCACACAGAGCATACTGTGTATATTGTTCTGCACTTTGCTTTTTGGACTCAGTTCTTCCTGGAGAGGAGTCAACGTCATTGCGTAGCTTCCTCTTCTTGGGGTGGCGGCGCTGTGGCTGATTGAACCTGCTTCCTGCTGAGACAGAGTTGGGTTGCTTCCAGTCGTTAGCTATGACAAGCATCTCTGAGATTAGTAATCTTAAACAAACATCATGTGGAATGTGTAGAGAAGTCCCTCTAGAGCGAGTTCCCAGAAAGGGGGTTCTGGGCCAAAGAGCCAATGCACCTGTCACTTTGATAAATGGCGGCCAATTTCCCTGAAGAGTATTTGTGACATTTTGTATTCCCACCAGCAACATGTGACAGGCCCTGTTTCCCTGTATCCACACCCCTGGACTGTGCTGTTAGACTTTTAGATGTTTTATCAACCTGATAGTTTATAACTTGACGTCTCAGTGTGCTTTACATTTGTGTTTTGAGGCTGAGATGTGGCTCAGGGGTAGAGCACTTGCCTGGTATGTGCAAGGTCCTGGGCCCCATCCCCAGGACCAAAAAACAAAACAAAACTCCCCAAATAACCTAAAACACAAAAGCGAAACAATACTAAGAAAGATTTTTAAAAATTGTGTTTTGCTTTGTATACGGTCTCAGACTTTTTATTTGATTATTGGCTTTTGTATTTCTTCTTGTTAAAACTTCTTATTCTGAAACAATTTTAGGCTTGTAGGGAAGTTGCAAAAAATCTTAGACAGTTCTTGTACACCTTCAGGAACCTGTCATTGTTACAATGGCTCGTGTTGTCTGTGGGCTTTCCTGGAATTCCCCCAGTTTTCCCCGCTCATGTCCTTTCCCGTGGACCCAGATCTAACCCGGGAACCCACATGGCATTTACTCCTCGTCTCAGACTCCTAGACCCTGTGGCACTTTCTCCCTCTTTCCTTTTCTTTTTATAACCTTGACGTTTTTGAGGAGTGTCGGGCAGTTAGCTTATAGAATGGATCTTAGTTTTTGACAACTTCACCCTTTTTTAAAAGCTGCTTAAAATTTTTAAAAATAGAGATACTACGTGCACATGGTGTAAAGTCTTAAGAAAGCCCTTTTAAAATAATTGGCCGTGGCAGCACCCTGATTTGTCAGATTTTGCTTATTCCGATAGTAGACGTTGGTAGTGGGTCATTTAGGCAGCACAGGAAGGGGTGGGATAGAAAGCCCAGCCACCCCTAACTGTCCCCTCTCTGGACAGTCACCGATCTGTGCAGACCTCTCTGCCTGTGTCCACATGAGGCTAAATCCACTGATGTCTTTTCCCACAACTGGGCTCAAGTCCGCTTGCTATTCTCCGACCTGCCTTTCCACACAGAGAAATGTCCTGGGCCACTTTGCTGGATCTCAGATTTGTGTCTCAGAGCACCCTCTCCTGTGGCTGTCCAGCACAGGATGACCCAGCCAAGCCCCCGTGGGGCAGGCACATTGAGGAGAGGGAAGCCAATCTGTTGTACTCAGATCTGTGTAAGACCAGTGCTAAGCCAAGAGCTGGCCGTGTTGGTTTGGCTCCTGGCTCTGGTTTCTCTCTCGAGAGCCCCTTGCTTTCTCTAGCTCGGTTCCATCACTTGCAGCGTGGAGCTCTGTGGGTTTCTCAGGCCCAGGACTCTGTGCAAACCTCAGTGCCGAGTCTCACTTCCTTTTCCAGGCAGGGCGCCCAGTCTACCCAGGATGAGGTCGCTGCGTCTGCTATCCTCTCTGCTCAGCTGGATGAGGAACTGGGAGGAACCCCTGTCCAGGTGAGCCAACCCACTGCCTCTCTGAGCTGTGGCCTGAACCTTGTCCATCTGGTCGCTTAGCCTCTCTGTGCCTCTATGTTCTCCAAATAGGGGTGATAATGGTACCCACCTCACAGAATTCCTCTGGTTGAGGAGTAAGAGTTAACATTTGTAAAGCAGTTACAATCACGCCAGACATGCAGGGCTCCTCCTGTGTACATGTGTGGTAAGTATAAGGACATAAATGCCCCCAAAGATCTAATTAGATTTGAGAAGCCATTCTTCTGCTCCCAGGAAGGAACTCTTCAGGTGGGGCCTAACAGACAAGTCAGAGTTGGCCAGGCCAGGAGTGAAGGGAAGTGCATTCCAGGTGGAGGGAGGAGCATATGCAAAGGCCCTGAGATGGAGACAGCAGTTGGTGTGAGGGTGACATGACTTGAGGTTGGAGGGGTGGTCAGAGGGACTGGACCACATGGAGGGCACAGTGATGGATGCTGACCTTGACCCAGAGAACAGTGGGGAGTTGCTGAATGGTGAAGTTCACCTTGGGTGAAGGGATTTCTGGTTAAAAGGTCACCCTGGCTGCTGACTGAGCCCTGGAAGGCCGCAGAGCCAGGCTGTCAGGGGATTGTGGGGGAAGCAGACAAGAGTTCCACCTCCATCCTGCCCTTAGGGCGGATGGGGCTCTGCATGTGGATCAGTGGTCAGCTTCCTTCCTGATGACTGTGACAGTCTGGGAACCAGACAGTGAGAGGGTCACTGTCTTTGCTCATTCATCCCAACAACAGCCTTGGCAGTAGCCCTGGGCCCCACTCAGAGAGGAAGAAGCTGAGAGGTTGAGGCGGGGCCAAGTGCCCCCATCAGGTGGCTCTGAGACATGAGCTCCAGCCCAGCCAGGGCAGGTGGCTGCCCCGATGTAGTGAGCAGAGACCACGCCTGGGCTGGAAGTGAGGGAGGCGCTCAGGCAGAAGCGGATGTGACACATCTTGGTGTAACTCTTGCTCCTGTCCCTCCACCACTGAGCCCCGCATGCAAGAGGGGTCTCTCCAGATCTGGAAGTCCTCTGTTGCACCGGCTTGGTGTCTGGAACTGACGTCACCATTCTGGAAGAATGTCCACCACCAATCCTTAACTTCCATTTAAGGGAATATCTGCAAACATGGGCTTCCCTGGTTCTTGGACTAGACTCAGGGTCAGTGAGGCAAGTCCTCATGGGGGTAGAGAGGGGGAGCAGCCAAGGCAGCGCCCAGAGGACCTCAGGAAATAGCATTGTTTCCAGCCTTCCTGGAACCCCAGTTTCCCTGTGCAGCGCCTGTGTGCAGCAGGGTCACGTTCAGACACTGTGTGATGGCCTTGTTTGGGGGTGGGTGGGTGCAGTGCCACACAGAAGGACTGATCAACATCCCCTCTTTCCCGACTTGCTCTCCTGTCTCCCTCTAGAGCCGTGTGGTCCAGGGCAAGGAGCCTGCTCATCTCATGAGCTTGTTTGGCGGGAAGCCCATGATCATCTACAAGGGCGGTACCTCCCGCGAAGGTGGGCAGACTGCCCCTGCCAGTACCCGCCTCTTCCAGGTCCGGTCCAGCAGCTCTGGAGCCACTCGGGCTGTTGAGGTAATGCCCAGGTCCTGGATCCCAGAGGGATTCCCTGGAACCTGCCAGGCTTGACGGGCAGATCCACAGGCCCAGGAGTGGGTGGGGCCGGGTGAGGGGCTGCGCACGTTCTACCTTCCTACACTGGCAGCAGGACTGTCTTAGACGTCCCCCTGTTTCAAGAAAGCCCAGGGTCTTTAGCGCATCCTCCGTAACACAGCTCCTTCCCTGCACCACCTGGACATGGTTCCTGATCCCATTCTAATTGCACTAAGCCTTTCATGGTGGGAGGCACAGACCCAGATATAATTCTCCAAGATGGTCTGAGTCCTGGAGAAGAAGGGTGAACCTCTGTTAATGGAGCCTGGAATTCTAGAATCATCTTGGCTCATCGCTGTGCATTAGAGACTCATGGGAGTCAGCTGCACCCCTCAGCTTCCAAAGTCTGTGCACTCAGCTATGCTAGGGTGTGTTTTCCCAAGTCCCCACCTGGACACTGGTCCCAATGCAGGGTCTCCTGGGCTGTGAGGAGGGGCCTGGGGCTTTGTATCTGGTTCCTGACAAAGTGAGTGCTTTCCTCACAGGTAATGCCCAAGGCTGGTGCGCTGAACTCCAACGATGCCTTTGTCCTGAAAACCCCCTCAGCTGCCTACCTGTGGGTGGGTTCAGGAGCCAGTGAAGCTGAGAAGACGGGGGCCCAGGAGCTGCTGAAGGTGCTGCAGGCCCAGGCTGTGCAGGTGGCAGAAGGCAGTGAGCCAGGTAGGAGCCGGCAGGCTCTGCAGCTGTCAGCTTTCCCTCCTTCCTTCTGCTCAGGGCTCCATCTTCCCACCTGTCCCCAGTGCCTGTCCCCAGCATGTGTTAAAGAGAAGTGTTTGGATTAAAATGGGGGCAGTGGTCAGGGAGAGGGTGGTCTCCAGGAGTTGGACAGGAGAGTGCAACACAGGCAGGGGCAGTCTGGGAAGGATGCTGGAGGAGGTGGTCACTTGCCAGGAAGCCACCAGGGCTGATGGCATGAGGGCAGTCACGCCATCAGGCTGCTTCTCTTGCTGAATTTAGATCAAGAGCATCTTCCCTTTTCTGGGAATGAGGAACCAAACTTTGGTTTATATTTAATTTTAATGAGTTTAAACATCAGCATGCTCATGTGGGCAGCACGGGCAGAGACAGAGCAGGTGTAGTGGGAAGAATATGGAGATTGAGATCAGAAAGGATTTGCATCCTGGCTTACTGATTACCAGCTCTGTGCCTTGGCTGAGTTGCTTAACCTCTCTGAGCCTCAACTGCCTCACTGATAAGTGGTGACAATTATCCCCGTCCCATGTGCTGTCGTGCTGGCTGTGCCTCTGCCAAGGGTACCCTCTGTAGGCCTCCCTTTCATCATCTTCAGACTCCCCAGGGCCCCTCCCCTTGGCCCCCTGGGATTTGAAGGTGGAGTTGGGGTGCAGAGCAGTTGGTTGGGCTCTGGTAGGGCTTGCCACCCAGTCTAGTGTGACAGTGGCATCCCTCAGCAACTACTGTGGCCTCCCCTCATAGACGGCTTCTGGGAGGCCTTGGGCGGAAAGGCTGCCTACCGCACGTCCCCACGGCTGAAGGACAAGAAGATGGATGCCCACCCTCCTCGCCTCTTTGCCTGCTCCAACAAGATCGGCCGCTTCGTGGTGAGCCTCTGCAGAAATGGGTCCCAGGGGGCCAGTGGGCCTCAGGGGCAGGAGAAAGGATCCCCTGCCTGGGAGGCAGCCCTGCAGCTCCCTCCTAGGGGAAGGGAAGGGTGCTGATGCCCTTCCACCATGAACCTCCTTCTGTCTTCCCCAGATCGAAGAGGTTCCCGGCGAACTCATGCAGGAAGATCTGGCTACCGATGACGTCATGCTCCTGGACACCTGGGACCAGGTGAGTGAGAAGCAAGGTGAAGGCCAGAGGGAGGGGGAGAGGCTGGACCTCTAGCTCTAGGAGCAGTGGCCAGGTGACCTGCAAACAGGCAGCACCAGGTGTTCTCAGGAAAGTCCCCCAGTGCGGCAGGCCGCTTCCCCTCCAAGCCTCTGCTTCATCTGCCATAAATGGGAGTGAGGGTTCCTACCTTGGGGACGCAGTGCACCATGTCGGTGCAGATAGTGAGCGCTCACCTAAACCTGTTGGTAAAGAAGGCTGAGCTCCTGTGTCACCTGGGGATGGGGGGCGGGATTGGAAGTGCCCCTCTTTCTGTTTCAGAGGGCTCTGGGCTCTGCTTCTTTTTACAGGGGGACTGTTGTGCTGGACTCAGTTGGGAAAGTACTGTTCATTCATTCATTTAACCAGAATCCATTGAGCGTGCCTGCTTTGTGCCTGGTGCTCTCTGTTTTGGATGGTGGGAATAGAGGGATGAATGGAGTCCTTGTCCTCCCAGGGCTCATTCTCAGGGTGGGTGTCGGGTCACCCCTCCCATCAGATTGCCTTCTCCCAGAGTCCTCGGGGTTGTGGAATAGATGGCCACTGGGGCATGAGCCTCCCCATCCCTGCAACAGGGCTGCTTCTTGGGTTCCTAGCTGGAAGATCAGCACCAACATGTCATTGATTGATCCATGAGCTACTTAATCAGTTTGTCCATCTGTTTATTGGTCCACTCAGCCAGCACCACTATGCTGAGTGCTGGGAATCCTCTGATGAGCCAAGTAGATACAGTACCTGCCTTGGAGGGGCTTCCAGTTTAGGAGGCAACACACTGATAAATAAAGAGCCATCGAGTCGGGCATCTTATTGTCCAGGGCCATTCAAGGCAGATGCTCTTGAAAGCAATGTTAGAAATGCATAAAAACAGATGACATAAAAATAAGCTGAATAGACTTTTATGTGAAATAGAACTTTTTGTAAGGCTCAAGCGGTGGTAGTGGTGGTGAACTGTTTTTATCCCAAGTCTTAGACCCATGTTGACCCAGACAGAGATGGGCACGTAGGAGACTTTCAATATATATGTGTTGGATGAATAAATGAATAAGAATGTGTTACTCATTTGTTCAACAAATAAATCCCTTTAAATGGATTGTTCATGAACTTTTTGAGAGGTGTCTCCAACTCCATATCTGATGGCACCTGGTCAGGCGGGGGTGGGGAGATGGGGAGGAGTGGTGGAGCCTGAGGCAAACTGCATCTGCCCAGCTTCATCCAAGTGAGAGTGGACACCCAGGGCGGCTGGATCCTCTAATTTCTTAAGAGAAGTTGGAAATCTAAACTTCTATGTCATCATTGGTTCCTGAATTTGTGGAAGAAGATATTACATATGGCGGGTGGGCAAACACATTTGTAGGTGACCACTTTGTGACCTCTGTTCCACATCCTTCCAGCTCTGGGCTCTGTTAGTCGGCTGAGGGCTCTGTCTTGTCCAGTACCTGGCGCCTCCCCATTCCTCCTCCAGCAGGGAATTTGGTCAGCGCCCCTCATGTACTTTTCATTTCATACCTCCAGGTCTTTGTCTGGGTTGGAAAGGATTCCCAAGAAGAGGAAAAGACGGAAGCCTTGTCATCTGGTGAGGATGTCTGTGTGATCTTTGGCTGTGGGGTTGTGGGCACAGCTTAGGGCCCTGGTCCGGAAGTTAGCATCAGGAGTTGAGCACTTCCTCCTTCACAGTCAGTCCCTCGTAATCCCTGCCTGGGGTGGTGTATTAGTCAGCTCTCTGTTACTATTAGAAACACCTGAGACAATCATTTTATAAAGAGAAAAAGGTTTATTTTGGCTCACGGTTTTGGAGGTTTCAGTCCACTGTCAGTCAATCCTGTGGCTTTTGGGCCTGTGACGAGGCAGCATGTGGTAGAGCAAAGCCATCCGCCTCAGGTTGTGACTCAGAAAAAGAGGAGGCAGCAAAGTCCACTGTCCTCTTCAAGGGCACAAGTCCAGTGATCAGAAGACCTCCCCAAAGGCCCCATGACCACCCACTCCTTCCAATAGTGCCCAGCTAGGACCAGGCATTGCATAGGCTTGTGGAGGGCATCCAGAAGCCTATTATATAGCAGGCAGTGAAAAAAACCACGTCGGTTGCTTTAGGAAGCCTCAGGGGAAGGAAGGGCCAGAGGAGAAGCTGCACCCAGTGTCCAGGAGGTCTGAAAGCTGAACTCAACAGGGTTCTGATGTAGGAGGGCAAATCCCTAGTAGTTTCATGGAGCCGATTTCGGAACTGGGAACGTAAATGCAAGTTCTTTAATGTCTTCCAAAGGACCTCTCCAAGGAAGGGCTGAGAGTTTTGTGGCAGCTCATGTCCTGAACCACCCTCTCCCTGGTGGGGGAGGCACTAAAAATTCTTGTGGGTTCTTTTTCCCACATGTGTGTCTGCAGCTAAGCGGTACATCGAGACAGACCCTGCTAATCGGGACAGGCGGACCCCCATCGTTGTTGTGAAGCAAGGCTTCGAGCCCCCCTCCTTTGTGGGCTGGTTCCTCGGCTGGGATGACGACTACTGGTCTGTGGACCCCTTGGACAGGGCCCTGGCTGAGCTGGCTGCCTGAGGAGCAACAAGACCCACCGGGGTCACTATTCAGTGCCTTTTAGAACTGTCTGTCTCCCAAAGTGATCTTCTGGCGAGCCAGACGTGTGTGAGTGTGGGGTTTTTTGTTTTGTTTTTTTGTTTTGTTTTGTTTTCTTTCTTTTTTTTTCTTTTTTTTACAGTAGACAAAAACAGCCCTGCAAAATCTCAGGGTTCTTGCAGAATTTCCTCAAATATCTGCGCTTTGAAAATTAAATTCAATAAAAGCTTTTTGAAGTGTGTTAACTTAGCATGCCTTACCTGTTCTCCTCATGCAACAGCCCTGCACACCTGATAGCAATAGTGTCTTCCTGCCTGTGTCCCTCGTAATTTGGAGAAATGCACAGAGAGGCACCTTGCCTGTGCTTGGGAACCAGTAGATGAGCTACATGCACCCTGGGTGCTAATCCTGGTCCTCCAAGAAGCAGATGCTGATCTGAGATGAGATGAGCTCAGACTGTACTGGGGGAAATGCCACGCAGGAAGACTGGGAGGGCCATCAGACCCGGATGCAAGTATGACCTAGGTGGAGAAGGAGAGCAGGCTGGCAGAAGCATCCTTCTGGACGTCAGGAAGGTTGAGCAAAGCTTTCAAGCAGTCCTGAGCCACAGTCCTATTTTTGTTGTTTTTGGTTGTAGCTAACTATACGTAGCAAAATATACATCCCTTCAGCCATTTCTAAATGTACAATTCAGTGATATTATCCACTATGTAACTCAGAGTAGCTATCACACTATCTTTTTCATACCCAAATCTTTTTCATAATCCTCAATATACGTAATGTAACTTGCACATTAATCAAATGATAATTCTTCATCTGCCCCCCACCCCCGCAACCCCAGGAAATCTCTGTCCTACATTGTCTCTGAAGTTGCCCACTCTGTGTGGAGTCGAGATAGCTGTTGTCTGTGTTGGACTTGTTTCATTTAGAATAGCATTTTCAAAATTTATCTGTGTTGGAGCATGTACCAGCATTTCATTCCTTTATCTGGCAGGATAATATTCCATTGTATGTATACGCCACATCTTGTTTATTCACACATCCACTAACGGACACCTGGGTTGCGTCCACACTTTGGCTGTTGTGTTAATGCTGTTGTGAACCTAAGTGTACAAATATCGGTTTCATTCAAAGTGTTGTGGGCCAGAGTCAAAGTCAGTCAAGGAAGGAGTTGCATGTCTCTCACAAGCAGGTGTGTCTTATGTCCCCACTGAGTTCTGTCATCAAGGGGCATGGCCTTGAGGCAGCTGTGGGGTAGCCTAAAGCCAGCAGTTGGGGGAGGGGCCCTTAGTTACATTCTCTCATAGAAACTGGGCAAGGTGCATCATCATAGCTGTCACACCCTGTGACATCTTTCTGGATCTTTCTCTCTATTGCTGGTTCCCACAGGTACATTCTGCTGTCCCAGAGCTGTTTGTAGAAATCTCTGCTGCTGCAGCTACCATCCTAAGAGCTGTCCCTGGTTGTGCCCAAGTTTGCAGGCTTTGGGACGTGGGGGAGGGATTCCTCAGTGCCCTGTGTGATCTCTTGGGTTTGAATCTCTGTTCATGCTCAGGGTGTCAGAAGTCCCTCTTAAACATTTTCATGAACTGCTTCAAAATCTTTTCCCTGTGGACGTTGCAAACCAGTCCAAGGAACCTGCTGGAGGGCAGAGCCCATTCCCTCTCCTCCTTCATCTGGATTCTTCTCACCAAGTTTCCCCCTCTTGTTCCATGCTACTCCCTGCACCCTGACCCAATCCAAGTTATGAGTGAAGCTTTTTTTTTTTTTTTTTTGTGGGACTGTAGAAGAACAGACACCAGTGTGAGGGTGATGTGATGGGAAGAGAGAGAGAGAGAGAGAATGTGTTTACACTGTTGTTTCCAAAGCGGTTGGGCCCTGAAATTATCCAGGGAGCTTTTTAAAAGCATGAGTTCCCATGAGCCCTACCTCCTGAGATTCTGATTCATCATAGAAATGACGAGGGTAGTGGAGAAGGAATTTTCCGGGTGAAACATGGGGGATTGGTAAGTCCTCTCAGGCAGAGGGTGCAGCAGGGACACCGGCAGGAAGCCAGGAAGGAGAATGGTGTGCTCAGGGGCAGACAGCGGATGTGGCTGGATAGAAGCTGGGTGGTGCCAGGCTTTGGAGCTGAGCAACTTGTGGGGAAGGCCCTTGAATGCCACATGGAAGGGTTTGGACTTGATCCCATGATGTCTGCTGCCCGCAAAAAGTTGCTTTCAAGTGGTCAAAGCAAGCAATCAACTTAACACTTGGAACACAATCAGCAATTACCAGCTGAAGCTTGTAGGGATTCCCTAGAGGCAGGTGGACACCTGTTGGAGAAAGCCAGTTTACTTCCTGGGAATTCATGGGAGGTTACTGGAGGTGGACCTTCCTGGCAGTTCTTTGGGTCTACACGGTGGTGCAGGATGTGGCTGTGACTTCTAGGGAGAACTGTGCAATGCGCTGAGAGAGGAAACTGCCTGGGGCCACTGGATTGCTCTGACTTCCTAGTTTTCCTTCAAGGGCAAAAGAATGAAATCAGTAACAGTTTCACTTCAGCCATATATTTTCTCTTCCTAATACTTTTAGATTTTAGCTGTCCTACAACTGAGATTTCACCATCACTTTAGACTGTCCCACAACTGAGAAGCCACAGTGAAACTAGAACTAGATGCCAAAGTGGCATCTCTTAGAGATAGGCCAGGATCTTGAAGGATCCTGGGTGGGATCTTGGACAATTCAGTTCAACAGATAACTTACTTTGTACTTATTTTGTGCAAGACATTAGAAATTAATTAAAAATTCTCCTCTGAGCTGGGGGTGTAGATCAGTGATAGATTCATATTCAGCAGCATGAGGTTTCAATCCTTAGCATCAAAAAAATTTTTTTTTCTGAACTTCCAATTCTCCATTTGCAAAATGGTAATATTGTATTCATCTATCACCTCCTGAGAGGCGATATACTATCCTGGGCAATAGCTGGGCTTGGCATCAGGGTTCCAATTCCAGCTCCACCACTTCTTAGCAATGCGGTCTTAAGCTCTTCAGTTTCCTTAGATGCAAAATGGGAATGAGAACAGTGTCTAGTCACTGAGAATTTTTATAAAGATACAGGAGGCAACACTTGACACAATATATGACCAGAGTAAGTGCTCAAAAATGAAAAATTTAAAGTGTTGTCCATGGTGTACATTTATGGAGGGAAAGGCCCTGGGTGCTGTGGGCCAAATAGGATGTATTAGGCTGAGAGCAATGGGAACCAACTCAAACCAAATCAAACCCTGAGCACACCGCAGTGCTCACACATATGAAGTCCAGGGTTTAGGGGGCCTTTGTGGTTGACTCAAACTAAAGAATCCTGTTGATTCTCCTGGCTCTGCCCTCCCCAGTCTGGTAGTGAAATATCTGGCTCTGCACACATGCATGGCAATGCCCAGAGGAAAAGCGAAAGGATGTTTCTAGAATTTTTCCAAGAAAGGTAAGAAGAAGAAACCCCTCCCAAATTCACAAGACTCCATATTGGGTCACATGGCCTACTGTAGGCCAGGAGTGAGGAGTTATCCATGGGCTAAATCATCCCAGCTGCTGGGGGTGACTCCTCTTCTGAGGTAAGAGCTCTATGGGGGCGAGGGGACAACTAAAAGTCGTGGCTCCCAGGAAGGAGGAAGAGGTAAATGAGTGCTGGGTAGACAACTATTTTAGTGGAGACATTTTGGATCCTGATGCTGAAAGTAAAGAATATTATTGGTAGTGAATCCTTATAATCTCGTGGCATCTTGTAATTTTCAGGGGGCTTAATTTATAGCCATTTTTTTTTCTCTAGGAATGTTTTGGGAAACTTCCTAGCCACTATGGTTACTAAACCTCTAGAACTTTCTAAAAAAAACTTTTTAAGATGCTGGAGGTCTAACTCGGGGGCCTCAAGCATGCTGGGCAAGCATTCCACACTGAGCTAAGTCCCCACCCCCAACACCTCGGTTTTAACAGCGGTTTCAGTGTCTTCTCTTCTGGCTGTGGAGTAGTTTGAAAAGGGCTGAATTTTATTAACAAGTCCAATTCCTTTCTTAGCATGATCTGAGGCTGGATCTGCTGTGGGCCTGCTGTTATCAGCATCATTGTATGAGATGGTCACAAATCACCTCAGCGAATCCAGGGGTTTCCCATGGCCTGGTCAACACGCTCCAATGGGATCATGCAGAAAGCTTGGCAATCTATTCATAGGGTTCCTTTAGCCTTCTTGGTTTCGGTGAAGTAAGAGCAATTCAGTTAGCTGTACAGATTTGAAGTTAGGACCTTAGAGATGATCTAGTCCAGTGGTACCAAAGTCTTTGAGTAGATATTGGTAGTGGGGTCAGTGTTCCCCATTAAGTGTACAAATTTGAATGTGCATTCTCTGCATGCACTTTCCAAAGATGAAGCTCTGCAACTTTCAACAGATTCTTGTGTGTGTGTGTGTGGTGCTGGGGATTGAACCCACCCATGGCCTTGTGCATGTAAGGCAAGCAGTCTACAAACTGAGCTATGTCCCCAGCCCGTCCAACACAGTGTTTAAAGGTCTGAGTCCCAAACAGGTGGACTGCAGTCTCCTTTTACAGGTGAGGAAAATGAGGCCGAGAAGGGATGACTCCTCTCGGGTCACATTGCAAGCTGTACTGGATAGTTAATAAATCATGCCAGAATTCTGAGGTGTCTCCACGATTTGAAAAATATGATTCAAATTTTATCTTTCAAGTGGTAATAAGAATCACTGATACTTAGAAGCAAAACAGAGAAATGAGTTGAGTACAGAGGCTGATTTAAGATTATAACTCTTGCATAACTCTGATTTACTTTACAGGGTTATAAATGTGCATTTAAGAATTTAACCTGGTAAAAGGTAATTTAAATCTTTTGCTAGAATATAGTTTCCTTTGAAAAAAGGGGCTTGCTGCTAAGAAGTTTGAAAACCATTGATGAGTAGGAAGGACTCCAAGTTCATTCTTAACTATCTGACCTCAGGAGGACCTGGTGCCATGGGCATCACAAGATATAATATACTGCCAAGGGCTGCATAAGCTCAAAGTCCACAGAACCCTGATTTCCTTCCGCTCAGGCCAGTGATTTGTTAACACACTCTGGTTACAAACACCCACTCAACTACCCTCATTTGTACTGAACTTTGGCTAGATCAGATGACCCCAAAGTAAAGTTTGAGGCTTGCTTAGGCATGACAGTTTTGAAAAACTTGTGATCTATATAAAAAACAACCAGTGGTGTAATGCATGTAAAAGGGATGGAGGTAAGCAGCAAGGATATGTTAAGACACCTTAGGAGGTGTCTTGGTTTGAATGCCAGCTCTGTTCCTTACCACCCATGTGACTTTGGCTAAGTTTTTACCTTTGAACCTCAATGTCCTCATCTACAAAGTGGGGATAACAAAGTATTTCATGAAACTGTTTTGAGAACATATGTACAAATATTTGACAAGGCCAGGTGATTGGTGTTTGGTGCTGTACAAATGGAGGTCACCATTCACTCACGACAGTTCTTCAAAGGTCAGATGTTGCAAGTGAAACCCATTGGTTTTATGTCATTATTATTATTATTTTTGGTATTGGGGATTGAACTCAGGGGCACTCAACCACGAACCACATCCCCAACCCTATTTTTGTAATTTTATTCAGAGACAGGGTCTCACTGAGTTGCTAAGTGCCTCACCATTGCTGGGGCTGGCTTTGAACTCACGATCCTCGTGACTCAGCCTCCCAAGATGCTGGGATTACAGGCCTGTGCCTGGTTTATGTCATTATTTTAAGTAGAAGTAGGTCTGTGTGATTATCTGAGTGACAGTTAAGAAGTGGGTTCCTATCCCAGTTGGAAGAAGGCAAGGGGAGATGAAGCTGGACGAGGCTCTGTGGGGGGTTATGTGGTTCTCAAACTCCCCAGGGAGAGTGTGGCCAAGGCAGACAGTCAGCTCCTGGGAGATCTGATGGGACACTTCTGAAAAATGAAATACACATATTCTAAGTAGGCATGGAAATAGACTCTCACCCAGAGAAAACGAGTTCAAGTGCACACACTTTATTATGTACATTTTTGGGAGGGGAGGCCGCGTGGAAAGATCCCTTGCACCAGGGCTCTCATCCCAGAGCTACCTATATGCTCCCCATCCCTGCCACGTAGCCTAAAGGGCTAGGAATACACAAAGATGAAAAGCGAAGGTCATTTTGTATCTGCAGAAAGGGAAAGTCATGGAACCAAGAGCACTGTTGCTCTTCATCTGAGAAGACAGTCTCATCAGGATTCGGGGTTTCTTGGTCCTCAGTGGCCAAGGGTGAGCCCCATCGCAAAACAAACAATGCCATCATTCAAAATTCAAAATATAAATGCAATTCGAGTCCCGAGCTGAAAGGCTGCCTAGGCTTCTAATATAGCTGGGAACCTGGATACGGCATTCAAGGCTTTCTTAAAAATAAGATTGGAAATGGGGTGTAGGGGAAGTGACATCCAGAGGCTGGGACCATCAGAGGGCTTTTAGCTAGGGGCAGGAATCAAGAGTGGTGCCGGGAAAGGAAACTGTTATTTTTAGACTTCAGTAGGTGAATTTAGAGCCTCAGAGAGGAAGTGTCGCAAATGTCACCAGATAGCTGTCCAGGCCAGGTTGCTCAAATTTATAGGCACTTGCAAAATGGAAGGAGCTTCCTGATGTTACAGACTAAGAAACGGTGGTCCAAAAGGGCTGACCCCTTCCTCTTTCAGCATAGGCATATGTGATTGAGAAAGTACAACGAGGCAAAGGAAAATCTCACATCTATCTTGACATCCAAAGCTTAACAGGGTCTGCCCCAGATCATTGGGAATTACATGCCCAATATATGGTGAATTCCTTGTACAGCTAAATGAATGGGATTGGTAACCAGAATATTTCACAGAGTACTACAGTTAACAGCATGCAGACTGGAAAATATAATAGTTTTCTGAAGACATTTATAAAAAAGTCTCTTAGCCCTTGGTGATTCAAATGCGTATATAACAATTGTTCATAGAACTTAGAAAAAACTTTTATTTAAAAAATCAGGGGCTGGGGATGTGGCTCAGCGGTAGTGCGCTCGCCTGGCATGCGTGCGGCCCGGGTTCGATCCTCAGCACCACATACCAACAAAGATGTTGTGTCCGCCGAAAACTAAGAAATAAATATTAAAAATTCAAAAAAAAAAAAAAATCAGAACTATTCAAAACCTGATATGTGAAAATAGGCAAAAGTGAGAAAAAACACATTTGTTTTTATGATCATATTGTTTTTATGATCACTATTTAGCTGGCTTGAAGGAGACCACGGAGGAATCATTTACTCATTAAGGAGGCTCAAAGAAGTTAAAAATGTATCTACTATTTTCAAAGGGACTGCCCAATAGTGACTTTAAAAAGTCGTTTTCACTGATCTTGACCACTTCCTCAAACTCTGGCAGTTGTAGACAAGAAAATACCTACCATCCAATGAGCATCATTTTGAAATATAGTCTGGGTTCAGAAAGTAAATGGACATTAGGAAAAATGTCCTTAAAAGATTCCCTAGAAGTAAGGCACATGCAGCCCAGAGGGGCTGGTTATAGCACAAGGACATCACTTTCTGCAAATCACGTATCCGCCAGGGTATCAGGTGGCAGTCCTGAACTATGCTCTCGACTCTGGCCTGGCTGTTGAGAGAGGGTGCAGAACTACTCAACAGAAGTGGAAAGAAGAAGGACTTAACCTATTACAGACCAACTTACAAATGCAAACTCTTAAATATTTAAAACGGTAGATTATCATATAAATCACCAATCTTTCTCAGTATTTATAAGCTATCAATTCTTTCATCTACTTTTATGATCACTATACATTCTAAAAACCCCATAATCCACATACATATAGAAAAGGAAAGAGGGAGGATAATCAAGGCTCCCTGCCCTACTCTTTGTGAGCTGAAGGCTAATTTGGTCC
Source organism: Urocitellus parryii (assembly GCF_045843805.1). Lineage (NCBI taxonomy): Eukaryota > Metazoa > Chordata > Mammalia > Rodentia > Sciuridae > Urocitellus > Urocitellus parryii. The sequence continues at coordinate 198,245,629 of NC_135534.1, forward strand.
CCTACTTCATCCTTGGCAGCACAGAGCTCACCTCTGCACTGACCTAGGTGGCTCAGTGTTTTGCCCCCATGATGCCTTGCAGCATATCTATGGGCAGAGGGAAGACAATAGTTGAGTTTTTCTCCGCAGCAATGGTGGTCAGTGTCTGAAGGTACCGGAGCTGAAGGGCTGCAGGAGACTCGGTGATAACTATGGACGCTTCTTTCAGAGCTCTGGACGCATTCATTTCTCCCTCAGCTGCAATAACCTATGGAGGAGGGAGGAGAGGTCAGCCTAGAAAACCCCAGGTGCCGTCATGCAGCCATCTTCAAACTGGGGTACCTTAGGTGGTACCCAAAACTGCCCAGGAGTATGCCAGAATAGTTCCAAGGAAATCAACTCCTAGATTTCTAGATACTCAGCTTCTAGATTTGGTTTCCTAACTAATTTGCCTGAGGCTATGCCTGGCTCAAGACACTCTCTTTTACCAAGGACAAGTTACAATACTATGTGGAGGTTGAGAGAGTGAGCGACTGTGAGGACTGGATACAAATCCTCTAGCAATCAGACAGCTTCCCAAGAAAGAAAAGAGAATCTTACTGAACTGCAAACTGATAGATCATTAAAAAATAAAAATATATTTTGACGAAAGATTGCTCTATGACTTTTTACCACACTTTTTACCATGCACTAAGAATTTCATGATGTTACTTCAAACAAAACTTTACTTCTCATAAGTTTTCCTAGTTCTTATGTTTGTAAAACTAAAAAAGGAAATAAAATTGATGCTGAATTGTCATATTCTAGCAATAATAGCCACACACATAGTTATGGTTTAATTCCTCATTTGTTGCATTTAAGAGAACCATTTCTAGTAAAAAAAAATGTTTCTTATTTAGGAGAAACTCTGAAACATTTTTACAATCTTATTTATAATCATAGGAAAAATTTTAAAATTAATTCTAACATATACTAATTGTGTCACAATACGGTAGTAAAATATACTAGGGAAAGAATGTCTGGGGAGGTGGAATGGAAATATAAGCTCAAGAAGAAAAAGACACAATATACCCGATGTTAAAAAGGGTGTATCCACATATTTTTAAATAGGGGATTGAGTCATTATGTTGCTTAAATTTCATAGGATACATTTATAAGAATGATGTTAACAGTTTCACTTTAAAATGTCAATTTTTACAACATGCCAGAAATTAGATGCTTGGCAAGTACCTACATTGAAGATAAAAATTTTTACATGCCAATTTGAAGTAGAATATATAACTTTAAAATTCTCTAAGTGTTTATATGGGCAAAAATATTTGCAGATCACTGGATGGTGGAGAGAACAGGGGTTTTGGAGGGAGCTAATGATATTTAAGCTAAAATTCCAAATGTAACACTTACTAGTCATATGTTCTTTTTTTTTTTTAAAGAGAGAGTGAGAGAGGAGAGAGAGAGAGAGAGAGAGAGAGAGAGAGAGAGAGAGAGAGAGAGAGTGAGTTTTTAATATTTATTTTTTAGTTCTCGGCAGACACAACATCTTTGTTGGTATGTGGTGCTGAGGATCGAACCCGGGCCGCACGCACGCCAGGCGAGAGCGCTACCGCTTGAGCCACATCCCCAGCCCTAGTCATATGTTCTCAGGGATTATTTTACATCCGAATCTCAGCTTGTTATTCTTTTTTTTTTTGGTGGGGGTTGGGATTGGGGATTCAACCCAGGAGCACTCAACCACTGAGCCACATCCCCAGCCCTATTTTGTATTTTATTTAGAGGCAGGGTTAGTGCCTCACTGTTGCTGAGACTGGCTTTGAACTTGGGATCCTCCTGCCTCAGCCTCCTGAGATGCTGGGATTACAGGCATGTGCCACCTTACCTGGCTCAGCTTCTTGTTCTTAAAATAGGACACAACTTATTCATAGGACCAGTGTGAGGAAGAAAGAAGGTATATAAAGGGTTACATGAATGAGTGGAAATTGCTACAAAAGAATGGCAAGTGACAAGCCAAGACCTGATCTTGGAATCCAACTATACTTTAATTAATGCACACAAGATTTAGAATCTAAATCAAGGCTGCTAATTTCAATTCATAAGTCCTAGAAGAGGAAAAGGTACAAAAATACCATAATTATCAAGATTAAAATTGCAGTTTCACCATGTTGTCCCACAGGGATCTCAAAATACATGCTTCATAGTATTTTGTGATTATCAGAATGGCAGCAATGCTCTTGTGCCCCATGAGATTTCATTTGCTTATGCAGAAAACTTTGGGGGCCTTCTAGGTATTAGTGAGCCCCTCCCTGCAGGAGCTGGGGGTGGAGGGCAGCAACACTGGCTTCCTACAGCTTCTGGTCAAGTAGGGGACACAGAGCTGGGACAGACCTTTTCTTTCTAGTGTGATAAATGCTGACAAAACCGTGACAAGTTGAACACTGTGAGGAAGAGGTGAACAGGGCCAGGGCTCCCAGGGCAGTGAAGGCCAAGGTGTTTGGTCTCCGTTCTGTAGATGAGTAAACTCATCAGTGCTAGCTGGAAAACACTGAGGGGTGCTGAATTTAGAAAGGAAGAGATTGGGAGCCGTTAGTGGAACTGCTTTAGAGGGGTCAGTGGGATTCACTGGTGTTGGGGACTGGGGACAAGATGGACTGGGGAGTGATGGGAGTGGGAAACAACAGAACTTAGAGGCTGACTGGGCATGGGGAGGGAGCGGACAGGGGCTGAGTCCCAAGTTTTGAGGTTTTGGTTGCACTGGAAGTGCCATTAACAGAAAGACAAGGGATAGTACTTAGTGAGAGAAGGGACGCAATTTGCAGGATAAAAACCTTATCAAGGCAAACCATTGTGTCCTAGCTAGCTCTATGAGAAGGGGCGAATGCCAGACACACTCAAAGAGAGCTATGTAACTGTACTCCAAGGCAAGCCTTACAGAGGCCTGCATGGGAACAGCAGGCTCTGATTTTTTTTCCATCTCATCTCATATGTCCAATTAGGCACTTTTTTTCCTCTGGACATGGACCAACTGCAAAGATATCTCATTTCCCACCACCAATCAATACACAATCTCTTGGCGGGGAAGCCAGACCACCAGGATGGGCACACATTTTGTTTGCTGAAAAGCTGCTCTAAGCAAGCTGCCAAAGACGTGAACATAACACCGCAGGCTTTGTCTAGATACAGGCTGAGTACACTCCGTTCAGCAAAGCAAGCTCCTTGTGGGTGTGTGCGGCTTTTGCTAAGCGTGCAGTAACTGCACATCAATCAACTCTCCATGTTCATAGATCATCATTTTATTTCTTTCTTTGTTTTTGTGGTGCTGGGGATGGAACCCAGAGCCTTGTGCACGCTAGGCAAGTACTCTACCACTGAGCTCCACTGCCAGCCACACAGATCTGACGTCTTAAATAGTAACCTTTTCACATGGGATATAATAGACTTTCCCACACAGACTACATAGACTATCAGCACTTGAAAAATCCTCAGATTCTGTGAGACTGGCATTGCCTGTAACCTTCCTGAGACCAGGTGGGCTGGTCAGAGGGAAGGGAAGAGAAAAAAAGATCTTGTGTGGTTTTGCCCTCCATTCTTTCAATAGACCACTAACCTCAGAAATACAAGCTGGACAGCACGTGCCAGGCATTTTTTCTGAGAGCTATCAAAAGAAGGAAGGGAGCATGAAGCACCATAGATGCTACATTCTGAGTATAGGTCTAAAACCTTTAAAAAGAGGTTTGACTAATGTGCAGTACAATGTGTGGAAAATTGGTCCTCTTTTGTATCTGGCTGCTTCTCCTCAAATTATGTCACGAGCGGTTACACATTCATCTTCTGCTATAATGTTCATTCATGTGACTCAACCACAATTTATCTCTTCACCTAGCAAGGGACATTTGGGTAGTTTCTAGTTTGTGTCGAAGAGGCAGTGCTACTGTGAATCTCCCAGTGCCTGCCTTTTGGGAAACGAAAGAATGAATGAAAGCATTTCCATAAGATACATACTTACCAGGGTGGTATGAAAACTTTCAGTTTGGATAGATGCTACCAGACTCTTTTCCACACTGCTTGGACCAACAGACACTCTCCTGAGCAGTGAATTTCCAGTTCTTCTCCTGCTACTTTTGGTCCCTTTCTTACTCCCCCGCCCAAGCCATTCTGGTGGCTATCTAGGGTGGCATCTGCATTTGAATCTGCATTTCTCTGATGGCTAATTAACTTCAGGAAATTTTCTCTGACTTTTCATCTATAGGTTCTCCTAACCCCTCTTTCTGTTCCTCTGAAATTTATTTGTTGAAGAAATGATAACCCCCTATTTTCCATGAGAACATGAATTTATGCCCATGGCTTCTATTTTTGTTTTGACAATGATGGTAAACAAATTTCATTTTTAGGGCTAACTCCTAGCAGTTGAGGGTTGTTACTTAGAGTGCTACAGAAGGATTCTGAGGTCAAGCTTAGTGGAAAACGTGCTGTGCTTAATTACTAGCACAGGAACAAGGGTGTGTATGTGTGCACAACTGGGTGAGGTATGTGTCACTTTTGGAAGACAGTTTCTGAGGATTCTTCAAGTGCTGACAGTCTATGTAGTCTGTGTGGGAAAGTATATTATTTAATATGGTTTAGAAAAGGGGCTTTTGATTAATGACAGATTCTAGTAAAAGCAATTCCTGATTTTCAGAATAATTAGACACTAATAGGGAACATTTGCTAACACTGTCATAAATATAATTAGTCTTTTAAAAGGGACAGGTGTGTGTGCACACGTGCACAAGTATGGATTGAACCCAGGGCTTTGTGCATGCTAGGCAAGCTCTCTACCACTTAGCTACATCCCCAGGCCTTTTTAAATTTTCATTTTATTTTTGAGACAGCATCTCACTAAGTTTCCCAGACAAGCCTCAAATTTGTGAGCCCCTGCCTCAGTCTCCTAAGGAGCTAGGATCATGATGTGTGCTGCCAGCAAGCTTGGCTAGAAGTGACAATTTTGAAAGAAGACACTTGAGGATTCTTAAGTATCTTCAGGTTATTATCATGAACACTGATGATCACATTAGGAAAACCTAAAAATTATGATTAATAGAATATTCTGGAGGCAGCATGTCAAATGGGGTACTTTTCTATTTGGTACTAAGAAATTATAGTGACCAATTTATCATTTAAAGGGCATCCTAAGAGAAGAGAAGGACAGGGTTCTGTGGCAGAGTGGGGCTGTGGGCTTTGGCCAAAGTTGGATTGAAGAGAATCTTTCTTCTGCACATGTGCAATCAGGACTGGTTGGCCTCCTTTACTGGTCACCTGTGAATGCAGGTGAATCTTGGAGTCAGATGTCCTCCCCACACAGCTATAGAGCGATGTGGGCTCAGAAATGGGATGACCAGCTCCCTTTAGTGTTAACGCCTTCTTGTTCCTGCATCGGGTTTTGGTGAGGCCTGACTCTACTTCCTATCTTGGGGTTTGGTGAGATATTCCTATATTGTTATACATTAATGTCTCAAAGGCAAGGATGGTGACAAAGAGAAAGGAGAAAGAGCACATGTCAGAAAAAGGAAAGAAGAGGAAGAGGTAATAGGAAGAAGGAAGAAGGTCCTGAAAAGAGAGTGAAAGAGAAGACAGAATAAGTGAGGAATGGATGACAACAAACTGAAGTGATGCCCATCTGCTCTCAAACTGTCAATCTGCCCTTGACAGTGGGCTGAATAAAGTTGGAATAAAGAATAAAGTTGGGGCTCACTGTCATGAAAAAATGAGCTGACTCTAATGGAATGATATGTCCATTAGATATTAAGGGAAAAGAACAAGGTACAGGGCACTATGAACCCTGTGACCCTACTTCATAGAACAAACAAGCCAATAATGCAACAACCCAGTCAAAAAAACATCTCAGTACACTGATATGTCAAGAGTGTGGCCTCTGGGGAACAGGATTTGGGGTGATGAGGGGTGCTTCCACTTTCACTAAACACTGTGGAACTGTTTTGATGTTTTACAACAAGTGTGTTTTACTGTATTTGAAATTTAAAATTTCAGTAAGAAAACAAACTAAGGGCAAAAGGGAGGGAGGGGAAGGGAGGGGGCATGGGGGTAGGAAAGATCGTGGAATTACCCTAAGTACATGTATGAAGACACACAAGTTGTGACACTACTTTGTGTACAACCAGAGACATGAAAAATTGTGCTCTATATGTGTACTATGAGTTGAAAATGCATTCTGCTGTCATGTATAATACATAATAAATAAATAAATAAATAAAAAGAAACTAAAATAAATAAATAAAATAATGAATAAAAGAAAAACAACCCAGAAAACATTACCTTGGCTCGAGCCTCCCGGGACGCTTCTGCCTCGGCAGCCATAGCTCTCTGGAGCTGCACGGGCAGCTTCACATCCTTAATTTCCACACGCTCCACCTTTATTCCCCAGTCGTCGGTGGCATCATCCAGAGTACACTGTCAGGAGGAGAGAAGGCAAGTAAATGTGGTCAGCCCAGCCCAGCCCAGATGGCTGCACCCATTGGGATGTGGAGCAGATAAGGTGCTGGGGGAGAGTGGCAGAGGAAGGGTTAACCTGCAGTGGAAGGAATATGCTGGGGAGGGACTGGGTCACTGGAGAACTGACCCTGACTTGGCTGCTAATAAGCTAATGCAGGGCTTGGCATGCTCTTCTAGCAGGGCCGCACAAGATTCGCTTCTTTGCAGTCTGGTCACAACTGTTCAACCCGCTGCTCCAGGTCAATAGCAGCCATGGGAATACACAAGGGAATGCACGTGGCTGTATTCCAATGAAACTTTACTTTCAGAAACAGGTGGCCAGGCTGGGGGCTATACATATGACCCTAAGCACATGTGTAAACCATATTACTTCTTTGTGTTTCACTTTCCTCCTTTAAAAAGGCAGAAATGAAACCATATTATTTCATAAGGTTGTAGAGAGTATCAAATGAGATTTGACCCACAATGAAGTCTGCACAAATAGTAAGAATTCAGACTTTTAACTCTTTACTTAACATCTTCTACTCAAGCAAGATTGGGACTCACACACAGAATAAAGCTTCAATACCTGCCTGCCTTGCAGGACAACCTCTGAACTATTATGCTTAAATAAAAAGATTAATACTGATACAGGAAAAAAGAAATACAAAAGTATATGTATAAAAAGGACACTTGTGTCAGGGTGTTATGAACCCATGAACTCTAAGTGTGAAAAGCATCTCCTTCCATCAAGCCTGAGGAACCTTACTATGAAGGTTAAAAAAAAAAAAAAAAAAAGGCCAGATTCTCACACAACCACCAGCGCTTTGCTTCGGTTTCCAGTCTCTAGTGGGTGCATTCCTTACCTGCATGTTGTGTGCAATTTCTTCTCTGTCAGAGAGGATCTGAGAAAGGTTCTTGGTGCCCAGAACATTCCTGAGAGTAGTTTGTGCCAAAAGACGGGTGGCTGAGTCTGCGTTGGTGATATTTGCCACAGCCAGGGTGGCATTCTGAACGCGGTAATAGACCACCCCATCCACGCTGATGGTCACCGAATCCTTTGTGAGGATCTGCAAGATGAGGGAAGTAATTCTACATCTGTCAACCAACCATTTCCTAATTGTAAGAAATGTTATCTACAGAGCATGGTAGAATGCTAGCTGATTTTCTTTAATAAAGTATCAGAAAGTTATCTTCAGAAACTTAATAAAACACACTCATTTATTCATTAAGTCCATTAACTCCTTCAGTCAGTCAACATACTTTGAGATGCCACTCAATAGCAGGAACCAGATTAGGCATAAAGGTATGAAAAAACTTGGCCACTACTTTTAAGGCTGTGGGGGAATCAAGGAGGCTTTAAGAGATGAGATGGGGTGAAAACTCAACTGAATCCACACATACTTTGTGATGCCAGAAGTCATTTTTACCCATATCTTATAAGAACAAGCCTGAGAACTCCACATTATTCTCTACATTTTTAAAAGCCATCTTTCAAGGAAGATTGACTTTCAGAAGGAATAAATAAATGGAATGACTAAAAATGTTCTGAGGGTGGAGCAGCAAGGGTTCAACACAGAGAGAATCATGTGTGAAAAGACACAGAGGCAGGAGGGAGCCAAGTTCTCATGAACCACAAGTAGCACAGCATAACTTGAGCAAAAGTGCATGAGGAATGTTTATAGGGCAAGGTCAGGGAAAGAGTATATTCACAGCCAGGCACGGTGGTGCACGCCTGTAATCCCAGCAACTGGGGAGGCTGAGGCAGGAGGATTGCAAATTCAAGGCCAGCCTCAGCAACTTAGTGAGACCCTGTCTCAAAATAAAAAGAGCTGGGGGTGCAGGTAAGTACAGAGTGCCCCTGGGTTCAATCCCCAGTACATCAAAAACAACAAAACATATGTCTAGATTTACAGCATGATACATAAAAATGCTTAACATGGCAGAACTCTGTTTTGAACTAAAATGTTTTCTGAGTGAGAGGCACCAGGAAAACTTCTCTGGGATTCAGTTTCCTCACTTATATAGTGAAGACTAATAACAGTACCTGCTTCCGAAGACCATTCTTTGAATTAGTGCGTTAATCCATTTACGTGCTAAGAATAGTGCCTGACACATGACAAGAGCTATCTTTATTATTATTTTTTTCCTCTTAAATAATGATGTTAACTGAATTAGGTAAAACACCGACCTTGTTAGCTGTAAGAAGTTAAACAATGAGGAAAAAAGCCATTTCAATTTGTCTGGAATTCATCCCCAATACAGCAGGTTGACTTAAGATAGTTCAGCTTATTTATGAGGTTCAAAATCAATAGGTGTTTAGTAGAAACTGAAGTTCAAATTTTGAATTCCGTCCAGCGATATGCAGTGTCATGTGAGTCTCTTATGACCCTGAGGAGCAGCAGTGAGCTGCAGCTCTCAGTTGGCCCAGGACCATGAGGCAAAACACCTGATGACTCCCTGTAGCATAGGGGTTACTATGTGGCTCAGTAGGGTGGATGTCTTAAACGCACAATATTTTCAACTTGTTTATCGGGATAAAACTGGGCCATGTAAAGAAGCACCTGTATCTATGCAAAAATGGTCTTGCAACTTCGGCCCTAATTCAGTTCTCTCTGACACAAATGCTTCAATGGCTCCCTACCACCTTCAAGACAAAGTCCTTTGACATCTGGCCCTATTATACCTCTCTGCTCCTGCACACTTCATATCAGGCCACATGTGGGTTCCCTGCATATGCCAAGTTTGTGTCCCAAGGCCTTTATGCTAGTACTGTCCTCTGCTTGGCTGTCCTCTGCTCTGTCCCTCACAAAAAGAGACTGGCATGTTTCTAGTCATCATTCAAGTGTCCCTCTCTGTGCAACTTCCCAGCCCCACCTGCCAGAGTCAGCACCCTCCCCTGCACATCCGCTGCACTGTGCTGGAGTAACATTGTTTAATGGTCCCTCCACTTCTATAGTAGACTGTGCATTTCTTGGGGGAGGTTTTTCTTTGTATCTCCAGCACTGGCAGAGCGCTTGATACATGGCAGGTGGTCAGGAAGTGGGAGATGAACCAAATTGAAATGTGGTCTCCGGAAGAATGATGGGTGAAAAGCACAGGTGTGAAGTCCAAGCCCTGGACTGTGCTTCCAGTTCTGTGTATCCGCCCCTGCCCCCACCCAGGTGACCATTAGCAGTACTTTAAGCCTCTGACCTAGACATCCCTCTGTGGGGCTAATAGTAACTGCCCAATTCTACCCAAATTTCTGTTAAGATTAAATAAGGGGCTGGGTTTGGAGCACTTGATTGGCATGCGTGAGGCTGGGTTCGATCCTCAGCACCACATAAAAATATAAATAAAATAAAGATATTGTGTTGGGGGGGTGGGGGCTGGGGTTGTGGCTCAGTGGTAGAGTGCTCACCTAGCACATGCGAGGCCCTGGGTTCGATCCTCAGCACCACATAAAAATAACTAAATAAAGATATTGTGTCCAACTAAAAAATAAATATTTTAAAAAATATATTGTGTCCATCTACAACTAAAAAAATATTTTAAAAAAATTTTTTAAAAAGATCAAAAAGAAAGACATTTGTGAACAAAGTCCTTTTGAAATTGCAAAAGAGCCGTGTAAATAGAAGGTAATTACAATCATGTTGCTATGTAGCTGTTTGGCCCTGCCAAGCATCAAAGCAGTCATCTTTTTTTTTTTTCTGTAATCTAAAAATACCTATAACTTGGAAGAGAAATGAGGGATTTCAGTATATTACCATCTTGTGTCAAAATTATTTCCCATGATGTGATGGGAAAACGAGTGTCACTCCTAAACAGATTCCTGCCACTGTGACGCTGCCACAGCTGCTCTCAAAGCAGCAGCTTCTCGACTGTTTATGGCAGGCAGAGTGTTTATCTTCCTTCACAGTAAGTTCACAGGGGATCAGCAAAAGGAGAGCTTGCCAAGTTCCAATCCGATCTGGCTCAGCAGCCTGCAGGGAGGAGAGCAGCTGGAAGGCAGAAGCTCCCAGCAACCCAGCCAGATGCCTGCACTGTTTACAGAGGAAAATGCCAGAATTCCCAGCAACCCTAGAAGGGGCTCCTTCTGAGAGTCAACCTTTCTTGAAAGATGGCTAAAAAAAAAAAAAAAAAAAATGCAGAGAATAATGTGGAGTTGTTCTCAGGCTTGTTCTTATAAGATGTAGGCAAAAATGATTTCTGGCTTCATGAAGTATGTGTGGATTAAAAAGTCTGACCTCACCAACTATGTGGATCAGTACCAACAAGGGAGTCCCTGAGTGGGTTTCTGCCTTTTGTGACAAGAGAAGGCAATGTGGCCAGGCTCTGTCATCATGCTAAGGATCTGGCCTGTGGCCAGGAAACATAGACAGTACCATTCCATCCCTCTCTTCACCAGGTTCACAGGTTTTTTGTCTGCAGTGGTGACGGTGCCTCCTGAGACATGGGTCCCAGGACAGCCATCGCTTCCCCAAGGCCAAGGTGGAGCTAATGTAGAATGCATTTAACCCTGGACATGGAATCTGAAGGGCTGGAGTTCAGTCCTCATTCTGCCCTCTGTTCTGAGGGATTCTTTTGTCTCACTGCAACTATATACTTTCTAGGGATTCTGTTGTGTCAACTGTGACAATATTTGGAAAGTAGTAAAAAAAAAAAAAAAAAAGCACAAAATAACTACCAATATATCTAAAATGCCAAGTGAATACTTCTCATTGTTTGGCTTCTAACCAATTTATCTAGAATAAAGTCAAGAACCTTAAAAAGGAAAAATATTGGGGCTGGGGTTATAGCTCAGTGGTAGAATATTTTCCTAGCATGCATAGGTCCTGAGTTTGATTTCCAGTAACACACATGCACACACAAAAGAATGATGAACTAGGACTGGGATTATGGCTCAGTGGTAGAGCACCTGCCTAGCATATATGAGGCACTGGGTTTGACTCTCAGTACAGCATATAAATAAATGAATAAAATAAAGGTCCATCAACAACTAAAAATAAAATTTAAAAAATATTGAACTAAATAGGATTTTCTACCTGAAACCTACAGAGAATTGTGGTAGTAAAATCATGACAAGAATGATGGTTTTAAGCATTACACTTCCATTATTATTACACTGTTTTTTAATAATAATAGCAAGTAACATATAGTGTTTGCTCTTTATTGGATGCTGTCCTAAGCACTTCACATATACTATCTCATTAGCTTTCACCATAACCCTATAAAGTGGACCCTACTATTATAACCTTCATTTTATAGATGAGGAAACTGAGACACAGAAATTAAAGATCTTGCTCAAGGTCATGGAGGTGGAAAAGGGGAAGACAGGACTGAAAGAGCATGCCTCTCAGTGGAAAGCACGTTCCCACGTGATCCCTCATTTAGCCACACAGAAGACAGCCTCACCTCCTGAGGAGGAATGTCAAAGGAGATGGTTCTCATGTCCACTTTGATGAAGCTGTCCGTGCAGGGAAGAATAAAAAACAGACCTGCAAGAAAGATGCACAGAGCATAGAATCAACCTCATCAATGGAAGCCACCAGCCCATCTTAGTGCATGAGCCAGAAGCCTGACTCCTCTTGCTTACTGCCCACTCTGATTGTCCCCACTAGGGCTCTATACCACTGCTGCTGCACCTCTTCCTTCACTTGGATCAGTGTGATTGCTCCCAAAGCCACCTTTCTCTCCTACAACCCATTTCCCAAGCTGTAAGCAGAGCGCTCTTTCCTAGGATACAAACCTTGACCCATCCGTGTTCCTGCATGACCTGCTTGGGCTCACCTGCTCAGCCAGGTCCCTTCTCTTCATCTCCTGCATTCTGACAGGACTGAGCTGCAGTACTTCCTCCCTACACTGCTACACACCTGTTGCTATTTCTGCTGGGAACAGTCAACACCTTCATGTGCCTCGAGACTCAGCCAAGCTGTCACCCCCAGAAAGCACGGTGTCACCTATTCCTAGTTTGGGGCAGTCACTCTCCTCTGAGTTTCTGTCTTCTCAGGGCTCTGTGTAGCTACTTGATCATAGTACTTATCACGTAAAATGTACTAGCTGTTTCCTTCTTGGTGTCCCACTGCTATAATAAGATCCTTGAGGGGAGGGACCATGTTCTAGCCTCCCTTAAATTCCCAGAGCCTAGAATACACAGGAGCACCATCAACATCTGCCAAAGGAATAACTAAAAGACTTTTTCTGATAGAATTCTCTGCTCAGACGTCCACAGCTATAGCTATTCTGGCTCAACATAATCTTATCAGCTCCAGTGGGATAGGGAACAATAGACTGGCTCTAGAACCGCTGCTACTGAAAGGCAACTTCTGCTCTGCTCCCTGAGAAATCACATCAGTAAAAAGAACTACAGTCTCCAGAAAAGCAACTCAGAATCCCGGGACTTACCAGGTCCTTTGGCTCCTCCTTGTAAAATACGACCCAGTCTAAAGATGATGGCCCTTTCATACTCTTTTATAATCTGGAATAAAAACACGGATGATAATTTAACATGAGTGCAAACATTTATATGCATAGCTTCTTAAATATATTTTTGTTCTAAAAAGGTTAGAGGCTTCATTATTTCTTCCTCTATATCCAGATGTTGTCTATAAATATATGTTTGATGTTGTCCAATGCTCTCCAAGCATATTCATTTACTATTTTTGACTGATTATAAAAACAATAGACACTCATTGTATAAATTTGGAAAGTACAGAATAACATATGGAAATAAATTCATTACCTTACTCTTCAGTCATTAATATTATTATTCAATTACTCATTTATTCAGAAAAAGAACTTATTATTTTTCTTCCAATACCTTTGTTTTAATTAATTAATTTTTTTTCCAGTGCTAGGGATTGAACCCAGATGCCCTACCACTGAGCTACATTAATGTAGCTTTTAAATTTTTTTTCTTAAGGCAGGATATTCCTAAATTGCTGAGGGTGGCCTTGAACTTGTAATCCTCTTGCCTCAGTCTGGGATTATAGGGCTGTGTCACTGAACCCAACACTCTGATACTTTTAATTATAATAATACATTTATCTGAGAATGCTTGGAGCCTATGCTATATTTTTAGGATTATGTAAATGAAAATCATTTATCCAAGAATTAACAACTTTGTAGGAAAAAAAAAAAACCCAGCATGAGAGCACTTTACCATGTGCCAGGCTCTGCGGTAAGTACAGTTTGGCACACTAGTTCATTTAATTGTCACACCTGCAGAGTAGATACCGTTACTTCTCCCATTTTACAAATGAAGAAACATGGCAAATGTTTCCAAATGATTCCCTTTCCTGTATATGAAACAGTTTCTGATTACAAAAGGCAATGTGTGCCTCACACGGTAAACAGCAGAGCCAGCAGTCAAACACCGCCCCCCCAACTCTGGAGAACTTGTTCTCAAAGGCCACCTTAAACCCCTGACCCAGAATTCCACCCCCTGCTCCCTGCCATGGCATTGGGGATGGCACCCAGGGCCTCCTGCATGACAGGCAAACACTTGACCATGGAACTACATCCCAAGCTCTGGCCCAGAAAATTTTTAATGATGATCCACACAGACAAAGCAGGCTTACATAGGTAGGAGTTTAACCCCTTTGCTGATATGAGTGAAATGTTCTTTTACCTTTATGCACATCCATATTGATATGGGAAAAGTTATAAGTGTGAACAGGAATGAGACAGCCACCAAAATCCATCCACAAGGTCCAAGGCCTGTATTGGGGCTATCTGTTGAAAACAATAACAGAGCAGCTCTTATCACTGTTATCAGCCTGATCACCCCCAGCTTTGTCCCTGCTATTCGTGAACCTCATGTGCTTGGCCTTCTGCCCACTGCTTCACACGAACTTTCCGGCTCAATTCCCATTCACCTCTGAAATGCAGGTATATTACCTTCCCTGGTCTACTTACCACCAGTATTTCCCCACATTACTCGTTACTTTCTCCAGCAAACATTTATTAAGCACCTCCTATTTCCTCTGCCCTGTGCTTGATACTAAAGCAGTAACAATAAATAAAACTCAGTCCCAGCTCCCAAAAAGGTTCAAGTACAGTGGGGAAGAAAGACAGAATTAATAATAATCCTAGGGAGTAAGTATAGAGTATCTGTTAGGAATATCTTGAAAACACAGAACAGGGCCACGCACAATACAGGTGACAGTGGAGTGGGATGGTGGGGACAATGGGAAATGTTGTCCGTCTGAGGGCTTCCTGAAGAAAGGAAAAGTATGGAAAAAAAGGAAGGAAGGAAGGAAAAGGGCACTTGAGTCCAGGGTATAGCATGATTCAAGGTGAAAACCATTACATATGAAAAAAATTGTGCAGAGCTTCCTTTTAAAAATTACACCAGCAAAATATGTCACTGGGTCTATGAACCATCATTTATTATCCATATCCTGATCTTCACAAAGGTTGCTTCTGATTCCCAACTACTGAAAATAAGGCTGTAATGAGCATTTTCCTACACAGCCTTCTGCCCACATTTCAAACTGTTTCCCTTCTCTGTATGTGAAAGAGGGTATCTGTCTGGTTCCAGAGAGTAACATACACCCTATTGCAAAAAAATTCAGAAAAATAATAGTGAGAAAAGATACTCAAAATCTAGAGATAAGAAATGCTCTGGTGCATTCTTCTAAACCTTTTCCTTGTACATACAACCATATTTTAAAATCAAATAAAATCTATAAGCTACTTTTCTTTCCCTTTGTTATGTTCTTTTACTTCCTTTTTTAGTCTCTGTAGCTGTTTTGTACTTTTCCTGTTTTTGTTTTAATTCTTTATCAAAGTTACACTTGCACAAAATTTTAAAAGTCAAACATTCTATTAGATAAATAAAAAAGGGCTGTCCCTGTTTGCCTCTTCCCATTTCTTCCATCTCAAAAGTAATTGCTCTTTTGGCTAAGTATTTTGGGATTTACCTTCATGCTTTTAAATAATGTGTGTG
Organism: Urocitellus parryii; assembly: GCF_045843805.1. Taxonomy (NCBI): domain Eukaryota; kingdom Metazoa; phylum Chordata; class Mammalia; order Rodentia; family Sciuridae; genus Urocitellus; species Urocitellus parryii. The sequence continues at coordinate 198,261,002 of NC_135534.1, forward strand.
TGTATTTTTTAGTACTTCTTGCTTTTTCAGTTTTTTAAAAATATTTTTTTAGTTGTAGATGGACACAATACCTTTATTTTATTTGTTTACTTTTATATGGTGCTGAGGTTCGAACCCAGTGACTCACATATACTAGGCAAGTGCTCTACTGCTGAGTACAACCCCCGCCCCTGCTTTTACAGTTTTAAGAATTATCTATTAACTTTCCTCTATGGAGAAACATTTATTTCTTTTCCTTCTCCCTCTCCCACATGCACATACTCACTCTTCTGTAAGTACATCATCATTTTGGTTAGATGTATATAAAATGTTACATTACCATGAATATGCAAATGCTATTCAAACCTAACTCAGACAGTATAGATAATCAGCTTTCTTTTTTTTTAATACCTTTATTTATTTATTTTTATGTGGTGCTGAGGATGGAACCCAGTGCCTCACATGTGCTTCCTAGGCAAGCACTCTGACACTGAGCCACAACCCCAGTCCCTGATACTTACCTTTCTTTTCCTGTACAACTTTTTATTTTTACTTTTTGTAATGTTTGGTTTTCCCCTTGCTTAGTCTTCTATGTACTTTTCCCTGTCCAACCTCAAGCCCTTCATCCTTGGTCTGAATCTCCTTCGGAAACAGTCAGGTAGTCTACTGATATCGTCTTCTGAAGGAAGACTCTGGGAGCCTGGTGCGGACTCCCCTCATCAGGTCTATACAGGCATCATTCTGTGACTGCCCTGCGCCGTCATTCTGGGAATTCACCATTGCCTCTTGTGTTGGGTTTTCTATTTTCTCCATCTAGTGTCTTCCTGATTTTCAGTTTGTTTTTCTTTTCTTGGAGACTGTAGGAACTGAGAAGGCCAGACTGATTTTTTAAGGCTTTTCTGCCATTTTTTCAGGAGCTGTTTTGATGACACAAGTTTGACAAGAAGGGAAGAGGCAGGCCTCCATGTGTACTACTTAGAAGGAAGTGCAAAAAAGCAGTGAGACAGGCTTTGGAAAAACAGGAGACCAAGAGATATGCAGGGGGTGCAGGCCAGGAGCATGGGAGAAGAGGGGGCCCATGCTGGCTCCCAGGGCAAGTGCTCTGGAACACAGGATTAAAAAACAAAACAAAACAGAAACACACACTGAGAATCTTGGTCATACTGAATTTGTAATTTTGATTCTGTGTCAGAGAGAGGTTAGTGTCCTCATGCATAAAGTGACATAAATTAATCCTGGATATTAAGCTATAGTTTCCGGGGTACAGACATTCAGTGGGCAAATATTCAAAGTTGGGCCTCTGCGCTCTAGTGGAGAAAGCCCTGTCAGGCATTATCACAACTGATAACACAGGAGGGGATTGCAAGGATGTTCTATACCCTAGGCATTGTGTAAAGTTACTTGAGACATGTGTATCATTTAACTCTCACAATAGCCCTGTGAGGCTAAGTATTTTAACCAATGATGTAAGGAAGCAACCTCACTTTCCCAAGGTCACCTAACAGAGCACTGGGGATTCAAAGAGAAGTCACTGACTCCAAAGCTCCTGTTCTAAATCTTGATCTTTCACCACTGAATGTTTTCAAGTTTGGAGCACTTTCTTGAGAAAGTGTCCAAACTGGGATGGCACGGCAGGAGTTTCGAGAATGAAATCTAATCTTCTTCGGAGGAAGCCCTTTTAATTCCAGCTGCGCCTATTTATAGTAAAAGACAGATTCAAGGCTCTGTGCCAGGCTCTGGTCTAGATTTTGAGTGAAACAGATTCCAAACAAGCAACAGATTGGCCACAAACACTTATCTGACAGCATTTGGTGCTTTCCAAACTACTGCCTCAGGTCTCCCATATTCTAGGCAAAGTACATAGCTCTGTGTCCCGGAATTACTACACTGAAGACCCCTGAGGGCACAGATGGTTCTTATTCTTTTTTCTTTCTTTTTTGGTGCTGGGGATCCATCCCAGGGCCTTGTGCGTACTAAGCATGAGCTCTACCACTGAGCTATACCCAGCACTTCTTGCCTCTTTCTGTATTTCTAATGTCTAGCAGTGTCCTGCAGAGAGTGGGTATAAAATAAAATACTTCTTACCCAGCTTTCCAGCTAGATGTGTTTTTTCTTTCCTCTAAATCCTGACAACACTTTAAAAAAAATCTCTCTATGGCACTTAAATTTTGGCTGATACTTTAATTTCTTGTGTATTTATACCCCTCCTTAGACTGAGCTTTCCTGAGCACAGGGAGTGTGTCTAGGTTTGAATTTCAATTCTGCAGCTTCTTAGTTGTCTGATCTTTACTTCTTTGAGCCCTAAGTTTCTTCAACTGTAAAAAAAAAAAAAAAAAAAAAAAAGGATTATTAGGCTGGCCTTATAGAATTGAGATAGTCCTCAGTAAATATAGATGATAGTTTTCTGTAATTCTTCCATTTGACTCAAGTGTTTAAATCACCATAATGAAAAATGGAAAAAGAGTTAGTACTTAACCTAAGAGTGCTCTACCACTGAGCAACATCTCAAACCCTTTTCATTTTTTATTTTGAGAGAGAAACTCCCTAAATTGCCTGGGCTGGCCTTGAATTTGCAATTTTCCTGCCTCAGCCTCCTGAGTTGCTAGAAGTATTAGCGCATGCACCACTGATCTCAGGACACTTGAGATATATATTATTTGGTATCAGGGATTGAACTCAGGGGCACTCAGTCACTGAGTCACATCCTCAGCCCAGTTTTGTATTTATTTAGAGACAGGGTCTCCATGAATTGTTTAGCGCCTCACTGGCTTTGAACTCACAACCCTCTTTGTCAGCCTCCAGAACAGCTGGGATTACAAGCATGAGGCGCCACTGCACCTGGCTGACTTTTTATTTTATTTTTTTTAATGAAACTTCTTAAATGACTTTATTTGCCCCTTGCTTTATGCCATTTCTAGCCAGCATAGAATTGGAAAAAATACTCAAGAAGCACATTTACAAAGAGATCCACAGGGTACAAGACAAAAGATTAGGCAAATTTGTTCTGTGCTGTGTTCATTGTCACCCTGTGTTCATTGTCACATGTGTCACACTGGCTCAGTGGCAGAGCACTTGCCTCACATGTGTGAGGCACTGGGTTCAATCCCCAGCACCACATATAAATAAATAAAAAAGAATGGTATATCAACAACTAAAATATATTTTTTTAAAAAGCATAAGGGATTGCAAATCAAGAGGAACAAGAAGTGACATGGATATTGTGAAAACTGGACTTGCTTCTTCACACAGCAGACACTCTATAGAGTGTGCACATGCTGGGGAAATGACATTTTCTTATTCTCCTAATGCCTTCACAACAAAACTACCCCATTCACAACCCTCACAATCCTTCCCAAACTGGTTACAGCTAAAAAAGGTGCTTAAACCACATTCCCAAGAGGTGAGACTTAGACACTGCAAGGCTGATAAGTGAACCTCAGTCACCTGCCATTCTTCCTTACCCACCCAGAGAGGAAGATCCACTCTCAGTCATTTCATGAAATTCCTGCCCTTCAGGTTTCCCACTCACTACTTCAGAAGTGAATCCTTGGTAACAGCTTTACCAGGTAAATGACAACAGGCAATCAGTATTCCTGAGATATTTTGGTTGATATACTTATCAATAGTTAGCCAGGTGCCATAATCTTAAAGATTAGGTATCTGATGATGCTAGGTTGTAAATACTACTTTGCTAGGTTTAGAGCATTTTTTTTTTCTGCCAAGATCTTTCCTGAAAGCTGCATCAGAATAAATTTTTAGCCAATCAAAGCCAGGGTCTGGATATAAGCCTAGATATTTAAATTTTTGTACTGAGCATTCAAATTAAGCTTATCTCCAGGAAAATAATATGTATTTTTTTAAAAAAAATACTTTTATGAATAGCCAAATAGTCACTGTAACAATTAGAAAGTACAGCTCAATGAAAACTTATGTATACTCTCATCTCTGGATGGGGTGATACATTATTTAAGCCTTTTGTATCTTTCCCCCACTAAAAGTGGAATAATGGAATACTGAATGATTTAAAGTTTATACCCCACATACTGTGAACATCTTTTCATTCCAGGACATAATCTTTATCATTATTAGTGGCTGTACAATAGTCTATTGTTGCATGTGATGAACGTTTAGGTTATGTCCAAATTTCTCAACTAGAAACTCTGCTGCATTGAATATGCTTTTAGTAAAATTTCTGAAATCCTTATTTATGTATTATGTAAATTAATTTTGCTGAAAAGATGAAATAATACAATTAAGTTCCTCTCATTCTGGTATCTTTTATTACTACCAACAGCAACTACCATTTCTTTTTTCTTTTCTTTTTTTTTTAGTACTGGGGATTGAATTCAAGGTAACTTCACAGTGAGCTATAACCCCAGTCTAATTTTTAAAAAAAAACTTTTTAAAATAAAAATACATATTTTAGTTGTAGATGGACATAATATCTTTATTTTGTATATTTATTTTTATGTGGTGCTGAGGATTGAATTCAGTGCCTCACACGTGCAAGGCAAGCACTATACCACTAAGTCCCAGCCCCACAATTATTTATTTTGACACAGGGTTTAATTAAGTTGCTGAAGCTGGCCTCAAACTTGCTATCCTCCTGCTTCAGTTCTGAGTTGCAGGGGTCACTATGCCTGGCAATAACTACTATTTTTCTTTTTTTAAAAAAATATCTATTTTTTAGTTGTAGCTGAACACAATACCTTCATTTTAGTGTGGTGCTGAAGATCGAACCCAGGGCCTCGCACACACCAGGCAAGCACTCTACCACTGAGCCAGAGCCCCAGCCCAAATGACTACCATTTCTTGAATATCTAATATGTGTTAGCTCATCATATACACTTACATCATATACACTTAAGCATTATTTCTAATGCTTACAAAAATCTGTAAAATATTCCTCCTGAATACCTAAAATAACAAAGCAAAAGATCTGTGAAGAAAACAAACCAAACCATAAAGCCGATGAAAAAAGAGAAGTTGTATAGTAATTTGTGTTGGATCAGCTTTTAAGGAGAAGCAGTGACACATTCTTTCTAAGATCATAACCCAGGCCAATGTTCAGAGCACTGTATGTTGTCAGCCATCCTTTAACAGCAGATTTCCTCTAAGATATATTGTACTTGTCACGCCTGGAAGTCATATGGAGTAATAAATCCCATGAATCATTGGGACTTAATTACCCTGAAGTTCAAAACACACTGGATTTCCTCTGCTGAGAAAGGCCAGAACCACACCTTTCACCATGGCTAAAAACTGGACTCCAGAATCATATTCATTATTGCACAAAAAGAACTGGATGGGCTCAAGAGTTATTGAAATAACCTAAGTTGCAACATTTAAAGGCAATCTTCCTTCTCCTTCCAGAGTGTGTGAAGCACTCTGTGTTGTAAACTGTCAACAGTGTGGCTGGGCGGGGAAAGATAGGATGGTTGGGAATTTTATCTCAAAACACATGCTATAAGGGGTAACAGTAGGTCAAAATAAAAGGTCTAGTCAGTTTTTGAATTTTCTTCTTAAAAACAATTATATTCAGGATATGAGTTCTTTGGGGCCATTATTATTCCATATCAGAAATTCTACAGCAGGATTGGGCAACCGGCTCCTGTAAAGAGCCAGAGAGACATGTTAGACTTTGCAGACCATCAAGTCTGCTACCACAGCGTGTGAGCACTCACTGGCAAAACAGACATAAGCGAACATGGCTGGGCTCCAATAAAACTTAATTTATGGACACTGAAATCTTTCATAGGCAATGCAACATTATTCTTTCTGTTTTTGTTTCTTAAAGCCATTTCAAAATACAAAAGCTATTCATAACACCTTGTGGGCCATACAGAAACAGCCAGCCATCCAGGTTTGCTCCACAGGTTGTTATGACCCCTATTCTTGTTCTATGTCATACCGTTATTTATTTGTGAAGGAAGGCTTTTATAAATTAAACAGTGCGCTTGATCTTTCTTCCTGCTATTCAAATAGGGATGTTTTCCAGCGCCACAGTTTCTCTCCTTTGCTTGTTTTGAAGCAAATCTTCCTAAGACCTGACAAATAAAATCTCAAGGTAAAAAATAGTCAAAAGGTTCATTTTCAAATGGAATTTTAGGAGAAAGACCAAGAAGGGAAGAAAACAGCAGAAAAGAAGGAAAATAAGAGAAACAGGAGAAGAGGAGAAAAAATAAAAATGAAGGCTGCATCCCACAAAGAGACAGATGAAAAAGACAGAGGGGAGAGAGGGCAGAGGTTAGCACATGGTAGGGTCTCTACTTGGAGATCACAGCTTGCAACTCATCTAGACAGAGGATTTCAAAGCAAACAAGCCTACCCTATAACTGGATTTTCAAATGATTATTTTCATTAGGCCCAGTTGTTATTAGAAAGCCCTTATTCTTAAATCTCCAAGGAAGAAATTATTCTCTGGCCCAGAATGACTTCAAGCCAGAAGCTATCAAAGAGCCATCTGAAAACTGTCACTTTCTCTCTATCATAAGCCATCTATAGCTACTGATGACGCTAGTCCAGAAGAACTGATTTGACGATGCACTACATGGTTTAAATTACAAAGCTTAAAAATGTGTTTACCATGAAATTTTAAGGCAAGGAAATGGACTATTTTTTTAAAAGATTTTCAGCAAAATTTGAAACAAAGGGAATCCCTTTGCTTGGCTTAAAAATAAGGAAATAAAATAAGCATAAACATTCTATTTCCAAAACATTTTGAAGACTTTCTGCAACTTTCTTTCATTCGAATGTTTCAGACCATAAAGCAGTAGGGAAAAAATAGGTAAAGGAATACCAATAATATAAAATTTGGATGCCTACATCTTTCTAAGCTGCTATAGATCATTCTACTCTGCTTAAACAATGTTTACCCACACTTATAAATATCTTATTCAATGTCTGTCCTCTTCACGATATTGATCCTGTTAAAACATGTAGCATCATAATGGCCTCATGGGAAAGTACCTTATCTTTCTGTGCCTCAGTCTACTCATCTAAAAACAGGGTTAACAAGACAGCCTCCTCAGAGGGTGAGTGTGATGAAGAAATGAGCTAATATGGAAGACACCTAATACATAATGGATGCTCGAAACATATTTTGTTAAGTAAACAGTTGTTGAATGGTGAATTAAACCTGTTTCTTTGGGGAAAAAAAAGAGACTACTTATCACATAAGACAAACTAACAACAAGGGTAAAAAACTCAGGCAGGGAGACAGACAAGCTGAATACAGCCTATGTCTGGAAACATCAAAACATCTATGTTCATAAAAATTGGAGAGAAAAACAATTTCATAATGGGTATTAAGTTCATTAAATTTAGAGGAGGCCCGAAACACTGGGACCAAACCCTCCTACATTCTAGTGCTGTTTTGTTCCCAACTCTTTTATTTGGATATCTTAGAAGCATCCATAATTAAGTTATTCTCATAAAAGTCTTTGGAGGGTAACATTACTCTCACTTAAAAATGGAAAATCCGAGCCTAAGGAAACTAGATCAGAAGGTTCTGGATTCTTTCCTGAAGATGCATGGTTAAGCAGTAAGAGTGTGAGGTTTTGGTATAAGACTCTAATTCTGCCACTACATCTTTTCAGCAGTAAAATAGGAGAAAATGGTGGTAATGATTTCACATAGTGTTATGAAGATTAAATGAGAAAATAGGTAAAGTGCTTTACACTTCAAAGTGTCCAGTAAGTGTGGTAAGTATTATTATTACCACAACTTTAAGATCATTATTGATACAGTTTATAAGTGAATTGTCTTCTGGGACCTATACACCATGGACAAAATATCAAGACTTAACAATCTGCTTGGGGATTCTATCTCTGGAGGAGAAAAGACCATGCTCAGGGTGGTAAGTCAGAGTTCCAAACTTCATTAGGCCACCTGTCCTACAAATCTTTCAAATCTTTCTCTAAATTTGAATTTACTGGAAAACAACAAGGCTTTTTCAGTAGCACTCCAAATATACTGCTTTAAGTTGTAGGTCTAAGTCATTGTTTTTTATTTTTTGTTTTCTCCACTAAATAATGTCTTAAATTTTTTATTTTAAAAATTTCAAAAGGACATGTTTTCACACTTGATACCTAAATTCCTGGGAGATTAAATAGGGCAGTAAGATCATGCCCAAGATATAGATGAGAAACTGACTCTCTGGAAGTTGAGATTTGTCCAGGGAGACCCAGACAGAAGGCAAAAACACTGGATTCTCAATCTAGATCTTTTCATTCTAAATTTCACCCACACTACACTACACTACCTTCTTGTAAGTGCTCGTTTTAGAACGGTGGACTAGTTTGGTATCATTTAATTGTCTAACTTGAAAACAGGCATTTTCTTGGTTGTATCCTTCAAGGCCAATCTACTGAAATCTCAAGGCAAATGCTATGCTAGGGGTTCAAGTTTTTTTTTTTTTTTTCCTTAAACTAGTCCCAGAGCACAAAGATACAAAAAAGATTGAAGAAAAGTCCATCAACAGAGAATTAATACTTTCTCCTTTTTATTGACTGGGATCTCTAACTTCTTTTTTTCCTTGTTTTCATAAATGAGGTTCCTTACTAGATATATTATCCTGACAATTACAGTCCCTTCTCTGTTAGTAACACAAACCCAAATAGTCTAGTTATAGTAACAATATGTAAAAAGGAATGTAATGGTCACACCCTGAAACCAACAGTTTTGGGTAGAAGAAACAATAAAACACTTAACAAACATTTAGCCATGTGATTTAGTCTCCTTTTGCTTCCTTTTTCTTTCAACAAATGTGCTCATCTATATGTATTTGATTCGGAGCAATTACAATAAAGAAGGACATAGACTATTTTCAAAAAATCTCATGGCTTTTGGGGGTAATGATAAGGGGGTAATGAATAAATCAAATGATAATTATAACACTATGTAATAAATATCATGATAGAGGTATACACAGGATTCTAGGCAGATATAGAAGTGTACGGGTTTTTATGGTTACAATAGTTTTTAAGAAATTGTCTTCTAGGGCTTAAAAAACTGATTTTTGTATTCCATCTATGTCACTTTATCAACATCTTCAAAAATTTTTTTTCAAAGCTGACTAGGCAGTCGGTTTTTATAATGTAAAATTTACACTATTAGGTGGTACCAAGAACATACTTAATCATTAAAAAAAAAACACATAAGTGATAGTTTTTGTGGTGTTGGGCTCTGATATTTGAGTTAATTTCTGATCATTATCAGTTTAACTCAGATTAATTATTGAAGAAGTCAAGAAGTTCTCCCCAATCTGATCAGCTATAACAACTGAAATAAACAAATTAGTCCCATGATTCTGCTTATTTTCAGTGATTCTCCCAAAGGATTTATCCTGTTGACATGCTCTTAATTATAATGATATATTTCTTTGCAATACACCTGCATGATTTCATTACAAAGTGAATGTACTGGCTTTAGGAAAATCTAGTCCTGTCCTGGGTTTGGTTATATTTACCTGCCTGGGACTAATTCCCAAAAACATCAGGAGATAGAGTTTGGGTTTATGTAATTCCACTGCTCCCCTCAGAAGCAGTCCTCTGGAGTTGCCTTCTCCAAGATGTCTTGACTGAAGCTGAGCTTTCTTTGTTTACTTTCTCTCACTTTCAGTGAAGTTCTGAAGTTAGACAAGACCCTGAACTTTGGTATTCATGTTAGAGAGTTCTAGAATGGGAAAATGGTTTGGAAAACCAGATACACTGGATTTGAAACCCACCTCTGAAACATGAGCTGTTTTATTTTATCACTGTCAGTTTCCTTATGGTAAAATGGCAAATAATGACATTTTCCTTTTGCACCTATTGCATAATTATAAGAGATAAATGTTTGTAAACCACTTAGGCTGTGTTTGGCACATGACCAACATTCAAGAAATTCTATTTAATACATTCTAGTAATAGTTTTCATACCAGTGCTCACTTTTTGAGGTTTACCATTTAAAAAACAAGAAAAAGTGACTGAGCAAAAGTATGTATACTTTTCCAAGAGGATTCATTTGTTTTCATCAGTTTTTTAGAAGATTTCTATCTAAAAATTTAAAAAAGTTAAGTGAAGAATCAAAAAAAAAAAAAGAACTTAGAAGTAAAAAACTGATATGTGACCATGAGAAAACTAAATGAACATTAAGTACAAGATCATGTTTATTCCCAAAGAACTCCAAACTGTTTTCCCTACCTAATTAGGAGATCAGGGTACAGAGGAAAGGATCCTATCCACCTTCTTATCTAGGAAAAGACAATGAAGGAAGAGATGGTCCTGTACTCTTTTTTCCATGTTTAAATCTGAACTTAAAATTAAAATTTAAAATTTGGCTCCACTAACCTTAACTCCAATAGTGTGGCTTTAAGTAATGTAACCTCTTTGAGTATCAGTTTCCTTGAATATAATGTGGTGACAGGAATAGTACCTACCATGTTGGTTGTGAGCATTCAATAAAATAATGTATACAAAATATGTGGCACTGATCCTGAGCTATTTAATGTTCAAAATTTTTTTATTTGTATTTTTTGCTATTATTCTAACTCTCAATGTTCATTTGGGAAGCTATCTCTACAAGGTGTATAGTAGATACAGGAACTGACGAAGATTTCTTTAATTCGTTCTTTTTTCTTTCTAAGGCTGATCTACACCACAGCCCTCTATAATTTTTTTTTCATACTCCTAGGAAGGAATTAAAGCCAGGGATCCCTGGGTAAGGAAATGGCACTTAAATTAGGCAGGTGGACAAAGCTGGCTTTACCAAAATAAGCAGAATAGATGATTCAAATACAGTGTTCTTTGTGGGGTGCTGGAGAAGCCACCCAGCCCCCTAAGACTGCTTTCATTATATCCTCCTGTTTGAAATTCCATCTTTAGAAAGAATTCCTTTGAAATTCCTAAGGGCTCCTAAGAGGATAGCAATACTCCTGGGAGGGTTATCACCTCTTTCCCTCCACCCTAAGGAGTTAGCCAATAAAGGCACAAGGTGGAAGCTCTCTCATCAAAGGCACTAATTTCTTCACAGGGGAACAAGATTGCCACTCACAGTTCCTGCCTTCCAGACAGGGAAGACCCTAGTCTCCTGGTGAGGGTCCTGAAGGAGAGTTCCCTAATACCAAGAGTAAAGTGGAGTGGGGCAGAATGGGGCAGAGGGTGGAGCTAGAAGGGGAGGGAAGAGAGCCAGAGACTCCTTTCTTTTGCAAAGAAGGCCTACTAAGTGTGGGGAGCTGGAGCTTTGCATCTTACTATGAAAAAGGCCAGGTTCTAGAAGTGGGCAGTGGACGTAGCGTGCAGGGGTTCTGATCACGTCCAGAGGGGCTCACATTGGAGGCGGTTGAAGGCTGAGTGGAGGAGATGGCCTCCGAGGGGTTGGGAGGGATAGAAAGGGGAATGGACAAGGAGTGATAACACGGGAGTCCCCACTCCACCAGTCTCTGGCTGCCAGTTACTAGTGCGTTTCCTCGACCGCGTGGATGGCACAAGATAAGGAAGCGCTGGCATCTGGAGACCTAAGAATAACAAGCGCTTCTGCACGGTCTGTGCATTGAAACGCCCCCTGCCTTTGGCGCATCCACCGTGTGGAGGGCCAGGATGTGCCCTTTGTCCTCCCCCCACATCATGTCGAAATCGTGACCCCCGGACTGAAAAACAAGGTATGAGAAAACCCGGGCTTTGAGAAGCGTTCGTGCATCCAAAAGCGGCGGAGACCAGCCCTGGAGCTGGGTTGTCAGACCTCGGAACTCACGCTGCAGGCAGGGGCTTGGTCCCTAGAGGAAGGTTAAGGGTTGGGGGACTCTCGGGCCTCTCCGGGGGCGTGGACTCACCCTTGAAGGAGTCTGGGAGCCGCCGGGCCTGGGTTTCCTCGGTGCGCCGTTTATCAGACATGCTGCCTGAGCTGGAATCCACAACCACCCAAGCCTGAGCCTCCGGGAATGCAGCAAGCACCTCGAGGGGCGCAAGACCCAGGCTGCGGCCCCGCCCTCTCCTAGGGCACGCCCCTCTCCAAAATCAGCCAATAGAAGCTCAAGAATGAGGAGGGCACGCCCCTGCTCCCCGCTCTCTCCCTCCCCCGGGCTGCGCAGCGCAGCGCCGCCTTGGCTTCTCTGGAGATTCGGGCTGAGGGGCGTGGCCTGAGCGGCGTGGCGCCCCCTGAGGTGGAGCCGGCCCCTGAGGCAGCGCGGGAAGGGAGGGGCGGAGGCTCTGGGTGTAGCGGAGGCGGCAGGCGGGCTGGCCTGAGGAAAAGGTGAGAAATAGGGAAAGGAGCCCTACTGGGTAGAGTTATTAGAACAAGGCGCCTCCGCCAGCGGAGGAATTAGCGGAGAGAAAATGGCACCCCCCGGCGACTGGAGGGGGTCACCGACACGCCCAAGAGAGCGCGCTGAGGCGCCCCCTGAGCCGCGAGGGCGGGTGGTGAGAGGGGAAGGGCCCGACGAGACCACCCTCTAGCCAAAACGCACGAATTCGAGTGAGGTGCACTTGGCTGTATTCAAACAAAATCGTTTTTGAGCCCCTGTCCTTTGGCGGTGGTGTGCGCGCTGCTGGGGATGCCGGTCCGGGAGACCCGCGTCGCCTTGTGGAGTTTAAATTCACCTGGTGGCGGATCTGTCACCAAGAAGCAAACGGAGCAGGACACCTGGCGAAGGGCGCTGGGAAGGGAGTGACAGCGGGAACCTACTCTGGTTAGATGGATAAGGGAAGGCTTCTGTAGGGAGGTGGCCTTGAGATGAGTAGAAGCCAACCTCGGGAAGGGGTCGGACTGTGCAGGAGGGGAAAAGGGGGAATCCAGAGAGAGGGAAAAGCACAGGCAAGGACATTCCCAGCCTCAGGCTTTCTCGGTCGGGGGTTGTGACTGAAACATCACATTTGAAAAGGACACTATGTTTTATTCTCCATGACTTGTCCTAATGCAAACTGTTCAGGGTATGCTAATGTACACCAGAAGGTGCACCTTTAAAACAATTTGTTTTGAATCAAGTACAGAATTACTGGAAGTCATAAAGACAACAGAGAGGTCATACTGTACCCTGTACCCAATTTTCCCTGTAGTTACTTATTTCTTAACTATAGTCTCAGGGCCAGGAAGTGTACAGTGGCACAATATAGTTATATGTCAGTTTATTATATGTAGATTACCAAGGTAATCAAGATTCAGAACTATTTCATCACCACAAAGATCTACCTCATGAGAAGCATTTAAAAAAATGCGTTCAATATTCAGTTGTCTCATAGCAGCCACCTTGTGGTGCTTAGGTCATGAAATGGTAGACTTTCTCTGATTTTATGGCTCTGGAGACTTGAGGCTGTCAGAAAGGAAACTGGAACATGCACAATCAACAGAGAGGTGTTAAAATGATCTTTGAGGATGAAGGTGATGTAGTTTCATAAAAAGCCTGATTCAGAGCTTTCAAGTTGACTTCCAGTCAAATGGGGCAAAGAACTGTTTATATTCCTGAAGATGTTATATAACTCATGCAGTCACTTTGCTGTTAGCCTTCTGAAGATAAGGAGAGAAGTACAATAATTTAATGATCCTCTTCTCTTAATCATTCTTGATAAAGTGCACAGCTTCATTTTTTTCCATTCTGCCATGGATAAGCCCCAGAGGCATGAACTTCCTGTTTATGCTGTGGTTCCCAGGAACAAGGAGGAAAACATGGGAGAAACCAAGTAAACCCTTCAGTAGAGAAAGGCTTGATTACAATTGCATATTGCAAAGAAAATATTTGGGTTTCATTTTTGCTGGAAAGAAAAATGATATTTCAAAATGAATTCAATATCTATATGCCTCCCTCCTACGCCAGTTCAAGTCTCAAGGCAATCCCAACAGCGTCACTTCTGAAGCTTCTCCCTTTGGGACAAAGACTTTAGTAAACACTTGTTGGCTGGATTCAGATTGCATCAGTTTTAGAGCTAATTCAAGGCCCCAAACTAAGAACAAGTTTTGACTTGATCTTCAAATTACTTTCAGAGTAGTTGAATGTTCCTAATTTTGATTTAAATATGTTGACTTCTACTTGCCCATGAAACTTGTATATTTTGGCTTTCTCAAAGTATTCTATGTAAATATATGTGTTTAATGCACTTTTAAAATAAACATTAGAACTCTCTTCCTTTAGATTTTTTTGGGGGAGTGGGGTACCAGGGATTTAATTCACGGGCACTTGATCACTGAGCCACATCCCCAGCCCCATTTTGTATTTTATTTAGAGACAAGGTCTTACTGAGTTGCTTAGCACCTCACTTTTGCTGAGGCTGGGTTTGAACTCAAGATCTTCCTGTCTCAGACTCCTGAGCCACTGGGATTACAGGCACGAGCCACAGTGCCCTTTAGATTTTTAATCCTAAATTTTCTCCCAGTAATGACTTGAAGTTAGAATTTTTAAAAAAAACAAAACCTTATATTTTAAAAATGAAAACACATAAAATTATAAAAAAATTGAAGGGAGAATTACTTATAATCTTATCACCTCAAAAGTGTTATTGTAATTTTGGTGAATTTTTCCTGTAATTTTTATTTAAAGAATATTTACATGTAGTTGAAATCAGAACATATACTCTAGGTTAATTTTATATTTTATTTTGCTGTTATTTGTCTACCATATTTAGGTACCAAATTAAGTATTGATTGATGATGATAGTGATGAAATTATGACATAGAGATGGAGTTGTGAGGATGTATCATGAATCCATAATTGAATAAACCAGAAGGAAATTTAATTAGTCTTTTTCCTGTGCTAATGCTTCGATAAGAACAACATGAAAGTCCTTACTTATTTTTTCCTTGAAACCTCTAATCCAGGCTGTTCTCAATGCCTTTAATGAAGTCAGCTAATCTGATACTTTGTGGCAACAGCGATACCAGCAGTTTGTGACATTCTACCCAGGATGGGACTAACAAATATGGTCTGTTTCTCTATATGGATTAATTTACATTTATTGCATTATAGTGAGGTTATTGTCTTATTTCTTCTTCAGGAAATTACTTCAGGACTTGAATCATCACAAGAGTTTCACTAGAGGATTTTATACATTTGGGGTGTGGAAGCAGATCGATTATATCACTTTACCTGGTAAGATACTAGGAGTCCTGGTCCTCATGTCTTATGAAAATAGAAAGCATTACTGTAACATTGGTGGTATTTAATAGTTATCTAAGGGAAGAATCTTATAAATGTTTTTTAATTTATGAGTTCACTCAGAAAATATTTATTAAACACCAGCTATGTGCCAGGTATCATACTAGGTGTTTGGGATATATCAATGAACAAAAAGACAAGAATCCTATTCTCATGGATCTTACATTATCGTATTTCTTTCCATGTGTACCAGTTTGCCAATGTTTCTATAACAAAATACCACAGAGTAAGTGAACTTAAATGACAGAAGATTATCTTTCTTATGGTTCTGAAGGCTAGAAGTCCAAGACCAATGTGTTGTCAGGGCAGTTTCTTCTAAGGGCTGTAAGGAAGGAATCTATTTCAGGTCTCTCTCTTTGACTTGTGAGTGGTTGAATTCTTCCTGTGCCTTTATAACATCTTCCCTCTGTGACTATTTCCAAGTTTCCTCTTCTTATAAGGACACAAGTCATATTGGGTTAGGGGTCATCCTAATGACCCATTTTAACTTAATTATTTCTTTAAAAATCCTGTCTGCAAATATAGTCACATGTTGAGGTATTGGGGATAGAATTCTAGCACAAAATACAGCACAAAATATCACATAAGGCAACAGTATATCCAAATCTTTGTCTGGCTTGTTTTCTTTTTTGAAATATGCACAGCCATTTATGTTTACCTGCAAAATATGTTTTGGGAACCTGTAATTATGAATGATTTCTTTTCTAGACATGGCTTATTTTTAAACTATTAAAAAGAAAAGTCTTGGTTAGGAAGGATTACTCTACTTGGAATGTTGCTCCATCTAGTGTCCATCATATTCTTTACTACTTTTACTAGTTATAAAAACAAATTAAGGGGAAACATGTTGGAGAAGGGATTCTCTATTCAACTGTTAGGTTATTATTCACAAAGCAGAAGGATTTATGGTAATATATATAGTTTAAAATACTGTATGTGGCAAGAGGGGCCTATATAATTTATTCTTAAAAAGTCAGGTAATATCATTATCATCATTTATCATTACCACCAGTTGCTATTTATTTTTTTGGAGATGTGGGGATTGAATTCAGGGTCACTCTGCCACTGAACCATATCCCCAGCCCTATTTTGTATTTTATTTAGAGACAGGATCTCACTGAGTTGCTTAGCACCTCACTTTTGCTGAGGCTGGCTTTAAATTTGTGATACTCCAGCCTCAGCCTCCCAAGCTGCTGGGATTGTAGGCATGCACAACGACACCCAGCTGCTGTTTGTTTTTTATTGCATGAGGAGACTGGAACTGGGGTTTGTCACTTGCCCAAGATCTCAGAGATTATAAAGTGATGGAGATACTGTGCCTCAAATCTGCTGGCTTTGATCTCTTAGTTATTCTGAATGTATAAAAAGAAGCAAAAACGACATAAACTTGTCAGAATGCATTCCTGAGATATGAACACACTAAGCATATATCTAAATAGGTATTTAACCTTTATCTTATATTGCAATGTTTTTTCAGTATTTGTATCACTGTTGGTATACTGTATCAAAATGTGTCCATCTTAGATATTTAATTTATAAAGGACAGGACATAATCCAAAGTGAGCTCAGCATTTTATAGTTTATTTCACTTTATATCTCAAGTTAAATTTAAAAATGTAAATAAATGTTCAAGTTTAAATTTTTCTCTTCAGTTTCTTGTTTATAGTTATGGGGGGGGGGAGTACTGGGGATTGACCCTAATAGTGCTGTACCACTGAGCTATGTCCCCAGACCTATTTATAAATTTATTTTGTGACAGTGTCTCACTAAGTTGCTGAGACTGGCCTTGAACTTTCCTCCTCCTGCCTCAACCCCTTGAGTATCTCTTTGCAGTTTTAAAG
Source organism: Urocitellus parryii (assembly GCF_045843805.1). NCBI lineage: Eukaryota > Metazoa > Chordata > Mammalia > Rodentia > Sciuridae > Urocitellus > Urocitellus parryii. Next base: position 198,277,947 of record NC_135534.1, read on the forward strand.
ATTAGTTTTTGGTTTTCTCTTCTATAAGTTGGATGGGACAACTTAACTGCCTAAAGCTGTCAGGAAAAGTTTCTAAGGAAAGCAGAATTAGTAGATAAATTTGAGTTAGGAAACGATGTTTTAGAAATACAGCAAAGCTTGTAAATGCATAAGGCTTTGCTAGAGCTTGATATTTTGAGGGAAATGTAAATAGTTACATGTCAGGAGTGGTGGTGAGGGATAATAGATTAAAAGGCATATGCCAAATTTAGAAGGTAATTATGAAGCTGCTGAAAGATCTTAACAAGAACATGGAATGAACATATTGGACTTATCAAAACATCGTGTTACAGCTATTCTGAATAGGCCTATGGCTAGTAAAGAAATTGAATAAATAATAACGTAAAACAGAAAGCACTGGGCCCAAATGCATTTTCTGGCAAATTATGCCAAATATTTAAGAAAGAAATTGTAACAATTCTCTATGATCTCGTCTATAAGACAGAAGCAGAAGAAATGCTTCCTAAATCATTCTATGAGGCCAGCATTATTCTAAAAGCAAATAAAACAAAGACATTACAAGAAAAGAAAACTAAAGACCATTATCTTTCATGAATATAGATGCAAAACTCCTCAACAAAATATTAACAAATTTAATCCAACAGTATATAAAAACAATTATACATCATGACCAAGTATGATTTAGTCCACATTTGCAAGATTGATAACAATATTTGAAAATTAATGTGGGATGGGAATGAAGCTCAGTAGTAGAATGTTTGCCTATTCTGCACAAAGACCTGGGTTCAATTCTAGCACTACAAAATAAATAAATATGAAAGAAGAAAAAGAAAATCAACTAATGTAATCCACCACTTAAACACGCTAAAGAAAAAAATCACATGATCATATCAATAGACAAAGAAAATCATTTGAAAAAAATCCAACACTGGTTCATGATTAAAAACTCTCAGCAAACTAGGGAGATAGGGAATTTCTTCATCTCAATTAAGAATATGCATATAGCCTGGACATGGTGGCGCAGGCCTGTAATCCCAGCAGCTTGGGAGACAGGAGAATCATGAGTTCAAAGCCATCCTCAGCAGTTTAGGGAGGCCCTGAGCAATTCAGCAAGACCCTGTCTCTAAATACATACATATATATATATATATATATATATATATATATATATATATATATATGGCTGGAAATGTGGCTCAATGATTAAGCACTCCTAGGTTCAATCCCTGGTACAAAAAAAAAAAGGAAAAGAATATGCATATAAATCCTACAGCTTACCATCATACTTAATGGTGAGAAATTGAAGGTTTCCTATGAGGAGCAAGGCAAAGATTTTACTTCTCACCACCTCTTTTCAACATCATGTTAGATGTCTTAGCTAATATAATAAGAAGTCAAAGGGATACACATAAGAAGGAAGAAAGTAAAACTCTGTCTGCAGATGACATGATTTTGTATGTAGAAAATCTGAAAGAAACCAACAGAAGTCTTGTCGGGACTAATGAGCAATAGCAAAGTGGCAGAAGTAGGTTAATATATAAAAGTGAATTGTTTTCCTACATGCCAGCAATAAACAAGTAGAGACTGAAGTTAAAAACAAAATGTAATTTACATTAACACTGCAAAAACTAAATATTTAAACATAATGCTAACAAAAATATATAAGACCTTTATGAGGAAAATTACAAGACTCTGATGAAACAAACTAACTAAAAACTAAATAAATGAAGGATATTCCATGTTCAAGAATGGGAAGACGTTGTCAAGATATCAGTTCTTCCCAACTTTATCTATACATTTAATGCCATCCTAATCAAAATGCCAGCAAATAATTTTCTGGATACCAACCAACTTATTCTTAAGTTTATATGAAGACTCAAAAGACCCAGTATAAGAAATAATATTGAAGGAGAAGAACAAAGTTGCAAGTCTGACAACTATTCAACTTCAAGATTTGTCATAAAGATACAGTGTGATATTTGCAGGAGAAAAGACAGATCAGTGGAACAGATTGTAGAGCCCAGATATAGACCCACACAAATATGGTGAACTGATCTTTGATTAAAAAAAAAAAAAAAAAAAAAAAAAAAAGCAAAGGCAATATGATGAAGAAAAGGCAGGGTTTTCATTAAAACATGCTGAACAACTGGTATTCACATGCAAAAAAAGTGAATCTAGATACAGACTTTACATTTACTGCAACAAAATTAACTCAAAATGGATCATAGACCTATATGAAAAATGCTAAAAATGGATCATAGACCTATATGAAAAATGCTAGATGATAACATAGGAGAACTTGGGTTTGTGTTGAATTTTGTATTCTAACACCAAAGGTATAATTCTTAAAAAAAAATTGATGAGCTGTACTTCATTAAATTAAAAACTCACCGTAAAAGACAACATCAAAAGAAGAGAAAAACAGAACACATGCTGGAACAAATATTTGTGAAAGACATATCTGATAAAGGACTATTATCCAAAATATTCAAAGAACTCTTAAAACTTAGGGATAAGAAAACAAACAACTGATTTAAAAATGGCTAAAATAGGGCTGGGGATGTGGCTCAAGCGGTAGCGCGCTCGCCTGGCATGCGTGCGGCCCGGGTTCGATCCTCAGCACCACATACCAACAAAGATGTTGTGTCCGCCAATAACTGAAAAATAAATGTTAAAGTTTCTCCCTCCCTCTCTCTCTGCCTCTCTCTCTCTTTAAAAAAAAAAAAAAAATGGCTAAAATATCTGAACAGATACTTTACTAAAAAAGACAAACAGTTGGCCAATAAGCATCTGAAGATTTTCAACATTATATGTCATTAGGGATTTACAAATTAAAACAACAATGAGATGTCTCTGTACACCTATTAGAAGGTCAAAATCCAAAACACTGACAACACCAAATGCTAATGAGACGTGTGGAACATAGGGACACTCTCATTCATTGCTGGTAAGAGTGCAAATGGTACAGTCTGCAATAGCCAGTTGGATGATTTCTTACAAAACTAAACAAACTTTCACTGTATGATTCAGTAATCATGCTTCTTAGTATTTACTCAACTGACTTGAAAAGTTATGTTTGCACAAAAACCTATACATGGATATTTGTAGCAGGTTTATTCATAATTGCTAGAACTTGGATGTAACCAAATAGTCTTTCAAATAGAAAGGTAAATAGAAAAACTTTGGTACATCCAATGGAATATTTTTCAGTGACAGAAAAAAATGAACTATCAAGCTATGAAAAGACATAGAAGAACTTTAAATGCATATTATTAAGCCAATATGAAAAGGCTATATGCTGTGTTATTCCAACTATATAACATTCTGGAAAAGACAAAACTATAAAGATAGTAAAAAGATCAGTGGTTGTGAGGAGTTGTAGGGAGAGGGAGGGATGAAAAAAGAAGAGCACAAAAGGATTTGGACAGTAGTGAAAATACTCTGTATGGTACTATAATGATGGTACTATAATGTGCTATTCATTATATGTTTATCAAAACCCAAAGAATGTCTATCATCAAAAGTGAACCCTAGGCTGGGCCCGGTGGCGCATGCCTGAAATCCCAGAGGCTCTGGAGGCTGAGACAGGAGGATCGTGAGTTTAAAGCCAGCCTCAGCAAAAGTGAGGTGGAAGTTACTCAGTGAAACCCTATCTTTAAATAAAATGCAAAATAGGGCTGGTAATGTGGCTCAGTGGTCGAGTGCCTCTTAGTTCAATCCCTGGTACCCACCTGCAAAAGTGAACCCTAATGTAAAGTACAGACTTTCGGTGATAATAATATGTCAGAGTAGGTCATTGAGTGTAACAAGTATAGGATATGTTAATGGGGAGGCAGTGGGGGAAAGAAGGGGATAAATGGGAATTCCCAGTATTTTCCACTCATTTTTTCTGTGAACTTAAAACTGCTATGCGCAGTAAAACTAATTTTTAAAAAATATGATTTCAGTAAGCCACCCCAGATTTCAATGTTTCATTCTTGAATGAATTCACCTCAGGCATCCTTTTTACATAATTTTAAATTGATTTTGAAAAAACAGATTTAGAATTTGACACTGATGATCCTGCCAGACAAAAAGCTTCTTGTAAACATATATACCATAAGGAAACAAAATGCAGGAGGGAATTAAATAAACAAAAGATTCAGAATAAATAGTTTTACATTTAATATGGTGTTGACTCATGTAGTTTGTGAATTAATATGTGAAGAAAAGATTATTTAAGCAAATCAATTCTGGTGTATCATCTGTGACTAACTGAGCATAAAATATCCTGTTATCCTTAAACTCTTTTTTCTTGGGCTTTCAGACATAATGGCTTTGGAGTGACTAGGTTTTCTTACAATATAATTGGGAATTTTAAAGAGTGCTGATTGTTTATATACTGTATCTTTATTTTTTAAAACTTGTTCCGAGAAGTCAGCAGTCATCATTTTAATATTGGCTATTAAGCAATGCAAGCAGAATAATGTAGAATTTGATTGTTATATTTTTGTTACTTATGTTTTATAGTATTGAATTCCTTTAGGACTTGACAAGTTCCTTTATAAGTTACATTCATGTTTTACTTTTTTCATATTGACTAATTTCTTTTTATAGAAGAGGTAAATGAGTGACACATTAGCTAATATAAAATAATAGCCACTATAACTTAAATGTATACTTTGTGCTACAAATCACATTAACTACTTTATAATTTCCTAAAAACCTCTGCATGGTCAAATAATTAGTCAAAGTCACATGGGGGGGAAATTTAGAGTAGTAGTTAATAGCATAGGCTTTGTAGCACTATTTTATAGAAATTTTAGGTTAAGACAGATTAGTGAAGTATGGGGTCTTGACAAATAGAAGAGATATATGGGAGAAATTAGAATTTAGAAAATCTCAAGCATCTAGATTAATCTGAAACAGAATTCTTGACTATGATACTAGTAATATTTTGGACTGGATTTTTTTTTAAATGGGGAGTTTCTCTCAGCATTGTAAGATATTCAGCCACATCTTAGATCCCCACCTGCCAGAGGACAGTAGCATTCCATTCCTGAATCATGACAATCAAGTGTCTCTAGATATGGTCTAATGTCTCACCAGGTGAGTTGAGGGATGAAATTGCCTCTGGTTTGAAAAATGCTGGTTTGGTCCAGAATATTTTCCTATTGTATTATTCTTGCCTGAGGAAATTATGGCTCAGTGAGAGAAAATTAAGGTCAGGTGCAGTGGCAAACACCTGTAATCCCAGCAGCTCAGAAGGCTGAGGCAGGAAGATCGAGAGTTCAAAGCCAGCTGCAGAAACTTAGTGAGGCTCTAAGCATCTCAGAGAGAACCTGTCTGTAAATAAAATATAAAAAGGACTGGGGATGTGGCTTGGTGGTTAAGTGCCCCTGGGTTTAATCCCTGGTGCCAAACAAAAACAACAAGAGAGAGAGAGAGAGAGAGAGAGAGAGAGAGAGAGAGAGAGAGAGAGAGAGAGAGAGAGAGAAACTAAGATGCCTGTGCTAGTCATCTCTGTTGTTGTGACAAAATGACTGAGATGATCATCTTAAAGAAGGAAAGGTTTATTTTCATAGTTTCAAAGGTTTCATTGGCCATGTTGCTTTGAGCCTATGGCAAGGTGTTACATCATGAGCATCTGGAGAGGAAACTTCCCCTGGTGGCAGTGAGAGAGAGAGAGAGAGAGAGAGAGAGAGAGAGAGAAGAAGAAGAAGGAGGAGGAGGAGGAGGAGGAGGAGGAGGAGGAGGAGGAGGAGGAGGAGGAGGAGGAGGTCGTTGACGGGGAGGGGAGGGGGAGGAGGAGAGGAGGGAGAGAGAGTCAGGTTCCAATATCTCCTTCAAGGGCATGACCCCCGACCCTATAACCTAACTTCCTTCCACAAGGTACTATCTCCTAAAGATTCCACCATTTCTCAATAGTGCCACAGGCTGGCAACAAACCTTTAGCATCTGGGGCTTTGGGGAACATGTAAGACCTAAACCATAACTTTTGCCCTTTTTCTCATTATTGCTTATTGGTAGCTAGGATGTATATTTAACTTATTTGGGAAGGCAAAATGTAGGATCAAAATAGGGAAGGTTATATGTTATATCCACAAAATTATTAGAATTTTCTAATTTATATTACGAAACTATGGGGAATGGTTATTTGAAAATGCCTGACTATGAAAATGGCGGTATGATTTTAGTTTAAGCTGAATTTATTGACTAGATCACATGTGCCAGAGGTTTGGCAGTCCATGAACTTGTTTGGGTAGCCAGTGATAGTTCTAACAGTGTACTGAGCTGGCTAATGTCTAAAAGGCTAGAAAGAATTTGGCCTAATGTAATGGGAAGAATAAGAAAATGTTAGGGAATAGGATTGCTAGGTTAGATCTATCATGCAATTTTCCTATACAACCCTCATATGTCCTCTGATATGGTCCAAAAGACTATTTACCTTTGGCAAAAGGATCAGATTAAGGAAAGAAGTATATGAATCTTTAGAAAGTGCTATTTTTTTTTTCTTACTGGCTACCATTTCTAGACTGAGAAGCCAATGAGAAAGATTATGTTTGAACTTGAGTCCTAATCTCAGTGGGGGTGGCAAAACCCTATGACAGAAATGGGCATGGTTATCAAATAGACAGCAGGATAAGTATGATAATCAAATCTTGGGAAGTTCTATCATTAAAGTTTTATTTCCCCCTAGCTTTATTAAGGTATAATTAACAAAAATTGTATATATTTATCATATACAATGTAGTATTTTGATTTAAGTAGACATTGTCCAATGATTAAATAAAGCTAATTAACATATCACCTCACTTGTAGTTTTTATAAAATTTATTTCTAGTTATAGGAGCAATATATGAATGTTTCTTATTGGTAAAGATTCAAACAGAATAAAGTTCCCTCCCTTGATTCCTTTCTTCTAATCCCTCTTGCTTTCATGAAATTCCCCACAGCCAAAGAGACATTCAAGTTGTCTCTCTCTGAAGATGCTAATTCTCTACTGTTTCTAGGCAGCCCAGTGCTTGCTTGGTAGGCAGTAAACAAAGCAGCTATGTGTCAGTGACAAAGGTTGTAGCACTGGTTTCAGCAAATGCACTTCTGGTCTGGTTATGACCATTGCTGGGGATTCAGTCCTCAGCAGCAGCAGCCAATTCTGAGTCCTGACTTAGCATTATAGAGGGTCTGTCCGTCTCTCTTTTGGCAGATGTATTACATTAGAACCCTTCTATTCTGGGGACCAGAGACCCACATTTTTAGACTTCACAGAGGACAAACTTTCTTATAGTTGAGGATTCTTCTTTTATCTGTCATTTTCTCTGTTTCCTCTATCTTCTTAGCATAATTTTTGGTTAAGTAACTATACAGTATTTACAGTGTCCCATGCAAATGTTTTCATAGCTGACCATTTTAATATATTATGATCATAATCTTTTTTAATTTTTGAGATTTTTTAAAGTTAAGAATTGCTTATTAAAAAACTGCTTATGGGCTGGGGTTGTGGCTCAGTGGTAGAACGCTTGTCTCACATGTGTGGGGCACTGGGTTTGATCCTCAGTACCACATAAATAAATAAAACAAAGGTATTGTTGTCCATCAACAACTAAAAAAAGTCTTTAAAAAATTGCTTATTTTACTTGTACTTGTTGATTCAAATAGCCTTTCAATACAGTTTCATGTGGCACAAGAAAAATGCAAATGGAGGTCCACACCTGTACTAATCAGATTTCCATTGCTGTGACTAAAATACCTGACAAGAACAACTTAAAGGAGGAAAAGTTTATTTTGACTCCTGGTTTAAGAAATTCAGTTTGTAGTTGGCTCACCCCATTACTCTGGGCCTCAGGTGAGGTAGAAGGGTGTGGGAGAGGAAAGATGCCCAGCTCATGGAAGCTGGGAAGCGGAGAGAGGAGGATCCAGGAAAGAAATTTAACCCTTAGTGACCCACCTCCTCCAGCTACACCCCACCCAGTAATCTATTCAAATTATTAGTCTATCAAATGGATTAATCCACTGATGAGGTTAAGCTCTCATAACCTAATCGTGTCCCCTCCAGACCTTCCTGCATTGCTTAATACATAAGCAACTCATATCTAAACTAATGACACACTACCTATATAATATTTAAAAGCTATAGACCAGGGCTAGGCTTGTGGCTCATGGGTAGAGTGTTTGCCTAGTACATGTGAGGCCCTGGATTAGATCCTCTGCACCATATAAAAATAAATAAAGGTATTGAGTCCAACTACCAACTAAAAAAATTTTAAAAAGCAATAGATCAAACTACTAAATAAAATCTCTTTTCTTCTGCCTTGCCATATAGACCTTCACAACAAAATTGAAAATTTTATGCCGAACTGTGGTTTTTATATGGCTGAAAGTCTGTGAAATTATCAGACATTTGAGTTTAATTTTATTTAAAAGGTCTGGGTAAATGATATTTAGATGAGTAGTAAAGGCTTTAAAAGCTAATAAATTTTTTAAAAAACTAATTTTTCATAATTTTAGCAAAATATCACAGTGAGACTTTACATACATTTTGACAATAAGGCTAAATTAGACTCTTCCTAGATCATTTTAGACCTCACTTATTTTTCTTTTAAAACATTTTAAATATTTATTAAAGTTAAAATGCAGGAACAAGTTATAATTAAGGAATATAAAAATTTAAATAAAATGTTTAAAACTGGAACTTTTAATTTATCATTTAAAATTTAATTAAATAATGCTAAAGATTATATAAAAGTAAAAGAATCACAATTTTAGAAGCAATGTTCATCTGTCAGTGCAAAATACCAATAATTTGCTTTATGTATATTGCATCTAGATATACACATACAGATTTAAGAGTGATATGAATTGTTTAATATTACAAAGTTTCCCAGCTGCCTTGTATAACAGTGTTGAATAGTATACTAAGTAGTGATTATTACTGGAGACTACACTGGAACCACCTGAAACCTAAAAAGAAACAAAACAAAAAAAGGACATTTTATATTCTCAGTATTTGATATCCAGTGTCTATTTTATTTTGCTCTCAGAGAGAAGGGATTTGTCAAACTAATTCACTTGTATTTTCCCTTACCAAAGTACTTCTACTGTTCAAATTTTTCCATGGCCCGAAGCACAGTCTTATCTTTGGCATCAAAGGTGCACAACCCACAGACCACATAGCATGCCAGGGAAGTCATCTTTTATTAAGAATGAGAGATGTGCATTTTTAAAATTTGCATTTTTAAAACAATTTTAGATTTATAAGAAGGTCTTAAAAATGGAAAGAGAGTTCCTAATACCCCTCATTAAGCCTCTCCTAATGTGCATATCTCATACAATGATGGTACACTTATAAAAACTAAGAATTAATATGAGTACCTTGCTATTAACTAAACCACAGACCTCATTTGGATCTCACCACTTTCCTACTGATCCTTTTTTTGTTTTGAATCTCACATTGCCTTTAATTATCATGTCTCCTTATCTCCAATCTGTGATAGCTTTTTGGTCTTTCCTGATCTTGTAGTTTTGAACAGTTCTGGTCAGATATTTTGAAGGATGTTCCTAGTTTAGGTTTGTTTGATATTTAAATTTTCTTTTATTAAATTGGGAATATAAGTTTTGGGGGAGAATACCACAGAGGTGAACTTCCCTTTCTATTGTATCATAGCAGGGAACTTGATATCTACATGGCTATAACGTGCTGTTAATCTTGATCACTTGTTTAAGGTGGTCTCTCAAGGTTTTCTACTTACTATTTTATCTTTTCATTTTCTGTTGTTTAGAAGCAAGTCAGCCCACATGCAAGGAATGGGGAATGTATTTAAAACTTTAATTCTACCAGTTCTTATTTGATACCCTTCTTCACCTCACTTCTAATACTTCTTGAGTCTTTGGAAGATTCTATGGCATATGTCAGTTTAATTCTTGGCTTTCGTTACTATATCCTAAGCCTTTTTTCTGTAGTTCAGCTTCCAAAATTTGTTCCTATTGTCTCATTTTCTATCTGTATTTACAGGCTTATGGGCTTTTAATAATCCCTTTATTATATTTTAGTGGGGTTTCAGAAGGAGTGAAATTGAATTGTTATGTTTAATCTGCCATCTTTACCTAGAAGCTTTGGGGTAAACACTTTCTAATCAACAAAGCTGATATTTAATCTGTGTCTGTATTTGTCATTTCTGTTTGTCATAATTGTGCCATCTATATAATCCATAGAATCACTGAATGCTTTTGTTTTGTACTATTGTTGTAGTCTATGAAGCATTGAGATCAGTCAGAAACTCAGTTTACAGCTAAGAACTGTTTGATGTGACGGGCCCTGATTTACGAAGGTAAACCAGGGTTTCTATGATGAAGTGGGACTTGCAAGGAGTTTAGGGGTCTTCCTCATACTACCACACCCAGTTGTTAAAGTTAACAAAAAGGAAAGCAGGTTTGGACACCTCAGGAATAAAAGTTTGGATCATTTTGACAAGCAAGAACCTCAACAGGCTTGAGTTAACCAAAGGTCATCAAAACTTGAATGGGTATAGGAGAGGAATTCAAGTATCTGCTGTGGAATCTTGACGGGCTACAGGAATGAGGGCTGTCGTCCTCTGTATATTGGCTTTTCCTTTCTCCCTCCCTTCTCTTTCACCTTTCATTTTCCAACAGTTTTACAAAGGCTTTTTATATTGGTTGTTTTTATCATTTAGTGATTTAGGTTGTTTTCTTCTTCTTCTTTATATATTTTAATAAACTATTTCTATTTTCTTTCTTCCTCTCTCTCTACTGGGAATTGAACCCAGGGATACTCTACTACTGAGCTATACATCTGGCTCTTTTTATTTTTATTTTTGAGACAGGATCTTGCTAAGTTATCCAGGCTGACTTTGAACTTGGGAACATCCTGCCTTGGTGTTACAAGTGGCTGGGCTTACAGGTATGCACCACCATAGGCCTGGCTCATTAGTTTCTTAATAGGGAGTATATGTGTGTGGTTTTTGAACCAGAAAAATGTGAAAGAATAGGTATTGAGAATTCTTGTTGTTGTCCCTAACTGCCTCTTTACCCCCTTATTCTGTCCCCTATTGTAAATATGTTTATTGGTCTCTTCTTTGTGTTTTTGTTATTTCTTTATGCAAATGCAAACATATTCTTATTCTCACCCTTCTTACACAAAAATTACATTAATTATACTGATTATACTGTTCTGTACTCTGCTTTCCTTATTGAATAATATGTATTAGTATGTCGGGAGTTTCCTTATTCTTTTTTATGGCCCTATGGGTATATCAGTATTTATTTAACCAGTTCCCTATAGCAAGTGACTTGGGTTTGCTTCTCATTTTTTTTTTCTTTACAAACAATACTGCCACAAATAACCTCATACAAACCTCATTTTTAGGTGTGTAGGTATATTTGTATAAAAATTCCCAGATGTGGGAGAGTTGCAGAATATTGACTTAGTATTATGGTGTATCTAGAGTGGATTAGTTATAATCTCTTTTATTAGAGACAATGAGGAAAATAGCAATCATATGTAGCATTTATAATACAGAAAACTTTATTCAATGTTTTCTTGTTTTAAATTAAAATTTTTTTCTTTTTCTTTTTTTTTGGGGGGGGTTGTTACCAGGGGTGGAACTCAGGGGCACTCGACCACTGAGCCACATCCCCAGCCCTATTTTGTATTTTATTAAGAGACAGAGTCTCATTGAGATACTTAGCACCTCAATTTTGCTGAGACTGGCTTTGAACTCATGATCCTCCTGCCTCAGCTTCCAGATCTGCTGGGATTACAGGTGTATGCCACCATACCTGGGAAATTTAAAATTTTTTGTTTTTTACTTTTTTTTTTTTTTAAAGAGAGAGTGAGAGAGAGAGGGGGACAGAGAGAGAGAGAGAGAGAGAGAGAGAATTTTAACATTTATTTATTTTTTCTTAGTTCTCGGCGGACACAACATCTTTGTTGGTATGTGGTGCTGAGGATCGAACCCGGGCCGCACACATGCCAGGCGAGCGCGCTACCGCTTGAGCCACATCCCCAGCCCTGTTTTTTACTTTTTTAAAAAAATTTTAGTTGTAGTTGACACAATATCTTTATTTTATTTATTTATTTTTATGTGGTTCTGAGGATCGAACCCAGGGCCTCGCACATGCTAGGCGAGTACTATACCACTGAGCCACAACTCCAGCCCCTGTTTTTTACTTTTTAATGGAGAAAATTTAATGCAGAAAGTGGTTACCAGGTGATGGAGGAACTGAACACCTAACTGCAAAAGTGACAGAGACTAGTAGCAATGGAAAAAACATAGTTAGAAGCCTGAAAAGCCTCAAGTTAGAAGGCCAAGTCACCAAGTCCCAGAGCTGGGGGTGGGTCATTTGTTGGAGGCTAGGGCCTCTACTGACCTGTGTGGTAGGAGCTGGGGCCACTGAGAAGATGCAATCACTGCCAGAGAAGTGCCTGAGATAAAAGGGTGAGATAGACAGCTAGCCATAAACACCAGCTAAGAGCCTGGGAATTGCAGTCAGCAGAGAAGGGGAAGGGCAAGCGATGAATCTGAGCACAAATGGACTCACAACCCTTGTGGTCTGCCCCTTTTTCTCTTTAGTGTTCAACTTTGTCCTTCTACCCATATTTAATATGCTCATACAAACAAGAAGAGAGACTCAAAATCCCATCAATCGTTATAACCAGCTCAGGATCAGGACCGGTAATGCACATTCCTCTCCATCAGGACCAGATATGACTTTCTGTGGCCTGGTGACCTATGACTTAAATTGTTAATTAAATAACCACCAAGGGGAGGAAGACAAAGTAGAAGTCATTAATTAATATATGCATAACAAAAACAAGTATAAGTGCTTGTTTCTGTAAAAAGTCAGAAGGTCATGATTGATTTTTGTTACCTTTTTCTTATTATTTCAAATTTCTTTGGTTTTACAGTTACTAGGACCCAAGTGATTAGTTTTGTTTTTTTTTTTAACTTAGTAGTGTGACTGTATCAATTAGGAAACATTCAGAACAACAAAGATCACATTTGGTGTTTTAGTGGAGAGATTGATGGTAATGGGAGGGGAGGGGAGGGGAGGGGGGTATAGGGAGGGCAGCAGAATACAACAGACACTAGTATTGCTGTATGTATATACGTGGCTGTATAACCAATGTGATCCTGCAATCTGTACATGTGCTAAAATGAGAATTCATACCCCATTTGAATCAAATGTATAATATGTCAAGATCATTGAATTCTCTTGAGCAACTAATTTAAAAAAAAGAAATTGGGTAAGCCATTTTGGGGAACTGACCCCCCCCAAAAAAAAAAAACAACATCGCAATGATGATGATGCTAAACCAACAGAGACAGTATCTATAGGAGGAAATTACCACTCCTAGAGCTGGAAGGGCTAAAAAGTAATTTTGCCAAAAAAGAGGAAACCTGAAGAAGCAGCTTCAGCCTCTGAGGAGGGGCCACTGCCAAATGTGGCTGCATCTTTGCTTAGCTATATGATGCCAATCCTAGGGGTACCCCACCCACTACACAAAAGCTGGGTATTATAGTTGGTAGCCACTTGTCAGGAAAGGAATATATCCTCCCCTACTGCCTTGAAAAACTTTTCAGAGGCCAAATAGCAAGGTAGAAATTCTGTTCTCATATTCCTGGCCCTAGTAGCACAAGAAAAATATTGAGAGTGTGAGTTTGGGCCAAGAGACAGTGGCATAATAACTGGGACGGTGAATTACTTTGCCTACTCAATAGCCTCATGCAACCTTCTACATATATTTGAACTTCCCATGCAGTAATAACAAATTTCCTCAAGAATATACTATCTTTTGTAGAATATACACTCCCACGCTTCCCCCCACCAAAAGAAAATTCCAGTGTCATTACATGAATCTCCAGGTTATATTAATTACTCCTCAATTCACTTGAAGTCCCAAAGATGAAATTATAAAGTTAACCACTGCCATGAGTTCTTAAAATTACAGTGGGAAAGAAGTAAAGTTAATGTAAACAAAAATACATAAATATACACATTTACACATATACACTAAGCAATGAATAAAATTATATTTAGGTATTAGTCCTTTAATCTGTCTCATCAGTGGTCCTGTCTTTTTCTGTTTAATTATAGTTTTCCATCATATTTTAATATCAGCAGTGAGAATATCAAGAGGTCTCCAAAGCATCCCAAGATACTTTGTACTGAATAGATGCTTACTCTGGGTATGGATTTGCCTTGCCTGCTCATTGTGTTTCTGCCAGTACTACCACATGATCTCTTATTGTCATTAATGTTCCACATAATATTCCATCCCTTGGCGTCACTGTGTAGCAGCAATCCAATTTTTCTTTAGTGATTAGTCAGTATCAGTCATTCTTTGCTCCTTGGTTCAGTTGCATAAGGAGTCCAAAATGGCCATGGAGCTGTTAGAAATTCAAAGAAATCATTCCTCCTTTGGAAATTAAGACTTCTAAACCAACAGAATTTAAGTTGTGAAGTTATGAGAAACAGAAATTTTGTGAATAAGTGTAACAGTGAGAGAAGCTACTTTCTCTTCCATTCCCAGACCATGGACCCATGTATTCTGGCTATGGGAGAAATGGCACCGTATATTGTTTGATAGTTCAACACATATGTGGGTATTTTTTTCCCAGTGCTGGGGATCAAACCTAGGGCCTTACACTTGCTAGGCAAGCTCTTTTCTTCTTTTTACCCTAGGCCACATATATTGTTCTTTTAAGATAGAATCTCAACCTTACAAAATGTCTCTTGGCTAATGCTCCAAGTCTTCAGTAGGCCACCCCATTATTGGATCAGGCCAGCTTTCAGGGTGATGGGGTGTGTGTAAGAATAGTGATTTCTGGGGCTGGGGTTGTGGCTGAGTGGTAGAGCGCTCGCTTAGCATGTGTGAGGCACTGGTTCGATCCTCAGCACCAAATAAAAATGAAATAAAGATATTGTGTGTCCACCTTCAACTAAAAAATATTTTTTTAAAAAGAATAGTGAAGGGCTGGGGATGTGGCTCAAGCGGTAGCGCGCTTGTCTGGCATGCGTGCAACCCGGGTTCGATCCTCAAGCACCACATACCAACAAAGATGTTGTGTCCGCCGAGAACTAAAAAAATAAATATTAAAAACTCTCTTTAAAAAAAAAAAAGAATAGTGAAATCTATAATTTGTAAAACATAGTCACACTTGTGAAATGATTCCTTGGTCAGAAGCTGTGTTGAGTAGAATATTATGACAGTGAGTGAGGGATCATGTGGTGGTATCGGCAGAAACACAATGAGCAGCAAGGCATATCCATAAACAGAATAGGCATCTATTCAGTACAGATGGCTTTCCCTTCCATGATGGAAAAGTACACTGTAATGAATCTATCAACATATTGTTGACTTATCCCCTTGAGAAATGGTGCTGTATTGGGTACTGGCAGTTTAGATTCTGCTCTTGGTAATTTGGGCACTCAACAGTGCCAATAGCCAGGTTAGCTCAAATGCAGAAAAGTCTGTGTTTCTGAGTCCGTTTCCATCTCTTCCACTATAGATACTTTGTACACAGGCCTCTTAAACATAGTATAAGGAAGGATGATGACGGACAGCCACAAGACCAGCTGTCTTGCTCACCCCTATTATTGAGACCTCCTCTGTGGTTGCTGCTTATTGGCCAGTGTTCATATTTTATGCTAATTTCTGAAAGATCATGTATGTATCTCTACTTTAGACTTCCTTGTTATCAGTCTTTTAGGCTTGTTTCTTCAAGTTCCTGATTTACTAGAGTATTATTGTCTTTGAATGAGTATACGCCTATATCATAGGTCACTTCTCTCTCCTGGATAAGGAGACTGCAAGATGAACTGCCAGAAGTTCTGCCCTCTGAGAGGATTTTCCTTCACTGTTCTCCTTCAGTGGCATCCCTGAGTGAGTATGCTGGTGTCAGCAGAGTGTGGACACACTTTTGTGAATTAGGCCCATGTTTTTTTTTTTCCTTCTTCAGCAGGTCATATGAAACCATAAATGTGGGGTGGAAGGGACCACAAGGCAGCAGGAGTAGGTTGTGGGGGCCTGAGCTACCTACTTGTTCATGTTCTACTGTGTCTTCTGAACTTTCTTGACCCTGAATTTATATATACAATTTCCATTTGATGATAGATTGCTGCTGCAAATGCCCAGCCTTGGCACTGTTTTTAATGCCTTGCCCAGATAACTCTTGTTCATAATGGGCAGTATAGGTCATATAATGGTTTTGAATTCCACGTTAAACATTCAGTTCCTGCCAGGGCATAGTGGTAAGCTATGAGTTCCTTCTCTAAAGAAGAATAATTACCAGCATAAGAAGGCCATGGTTCTCTTTCAAAACCCTAGATATTTATTCTTTAATTTTCCTGTAGAGGCTTGCAGAGGAGCCATGCAGCGTTCTTAATCACTGACAATTTGGGCATAATTGGATAGACTGTAGTGAGAGTGTGGCTCTTACCACTGCCCTGTCCTACTCCAGAGTCACCTTCTGTTCCAGGCACTATCCAGAAGTAGCAACCATGGAAGTTACTGGGTATAAACAAGTCAGAGCTATTCACCTGAATGTGGTGCATTTGTACCTACAATGTCTAAAGAGGCTCAGGACTGGCATGCTATTGGAAAACAAGGATTTCATAATATTACTTGTCCCTAGTAAACTGAGACAAGTTGGTCACACTAGATGTAACTGTCTGCTTTCTCTTCATATGTGGTTGTACATAGCATAGCACATTTTGTTAGGTAGCAGCTTTTTGGGACTTATATGATGGTAAGAAGGAAGAAGGGTACATGTGCATCCTTCCAGCTAAGGGTGGAATTGAGAGGACTTTTCTTTTTTTTTCCTTTTCTTTTTCTTCCTTTCCCTTTATATACAAAGCACCCTCTACTGTAGGCAAAATTCCCTTCCTAAGTAGATATTTCTATGAGTAGAAGTTACCAGATAGAAGGCATTCTAGAAAATGACAACTACAGAAGCAAAGGTCTGTAGGCATGGTGGGTTCTGGGAGCAGCAATTTGTTCAGTATGAGCAGGAAGTAGCATTTGGGGGGAAGTAGCACTCCATATAAGGAGTGGAGAGGTGAGAGATAAAATTGGAAGGATTGGGTAGGGCTATACTGCAATGAGATTTATGTATCATGCTAAATTATGAACAATATTCTAGGGGCTCAAGGAATGTAGTTGATGATTTTTTGTAGGGTTATAGTATAATCCAGTTTGTATGAAAGATAATCTGTAACAATAAGAAGGGAGAATCAGAGATGAGCAACTCTGGGTGTGGGATCATTGTTTAAGATTCCTTAGTAATCCTGAGGTAACATGATGAGGCCTGAACTAAGTAGGGCAGTGAGAATCTAGAGGAGAAAATGAATTTAAGTGACACATAGGAGGTGAGATTAAAGGACTTGGTAAGTGACTACATGTGGTGTGGGAGAAGAGGACAAGAATTAATATATATGATCAAAGAATTTTATATCTGGGTGGCACAATCCTGGTTTGAGTGAGTTAGATTCAGACAGATCTGGAGCTAATTTAAAGCTACCAGCTGTTTTGGTTTGTTCCAGAGTAAGGAGTTTCTTGGGATATGAGAGTTCCTGTACTGAAACTGGGAAAGTCCCTAGCAAACTGGGACAAGTTGGTCACACTAAAGTAATATGGGTGGGAAGATTAGTGACAGGAGCTTATTGACATAAGCACTAAGAAACCTTGGATACCAATGACCAGTAAGAACTTTTAGTGGTGCAAGGGAGTGGTAATTTTCATTACTGCGTGGTAGCTGCCATTTAAATCCATTCCCCAATGTATTCAATCTGAGTTTCCAGGGAGAGAGAAGATTAGAAGTAAAATACAAAAGAAGTGGTGATAGAGGGCATCCCTGTCTTGTTCCAGATTTTAGGGGGAATGCCTTCAATTTTTCTCCATTGAGAATGATGCTAGCCTGAGGCTTGGCATAGATAGCTTTTACAATGTCGAGGTAAGTTCCTGTTATCCCTAGTTTTTCTAATGTTTTGAACATAAAGGGATGCTGTACTTTGTCGAATGCTTTTTCTGCATCTATCGAGATGATCATATGGTGATTCACTTATCTGTAACCCACTCTAACAGATTGTAACCCAGAGGGGATAGATTCTTTCTCAACATTGATCACCTACAGCTCTGGAACTTGAGGGCTTTAGTATACTGGTGAGTTCAGTTGACTATAGGTTGGGAGGGTTGCAAGGGATGGGGAAAACGGGGAAGAGGGAGAAAGAAGAACTTGGTATCCTGTACTGGCACACGGGATAATGGAAATACTTAGAAGAGCAGAATAATATCTAGCCGGGCATGTGGGGCATTAATCAGTGAAAACTGAGCTGTTACAACAAAGGCACAGTTAACTGGCTTCTCCGGAAGCAATTTCATTCATGAGTTGATTAGGGTTACTTTCTTTGTTATGTTGTGCCATCTAGTGTCAATTCTTATGTACTTCTTGTGTCCTAGTTAGAGGATTGAAAGAGGCAGATGAATTAAGAATCAGGACTGTTTCCAAAATTGTCATTTGTTCGTTTATTCATTCATTCATTCATTTGCTTGTTTGATAAATTTGATTGAATATGAATACCTTCTAGGATATAGAAATGAAAAGATCAAGAAGAACCAGGACAATCTTGGAAAAAGAATAATGAAGCCAGAAGGCTTTCTGTTTGGTTAAGATACCCCTGGATACTTATGCCCCCAGACAGCCCACAACCTTGGTCCTGCCCTCCTTGCCCCCATAGCTTACATTCTAGTGAGGGAAAAATAAATAAATAATAAATATTTAGTACTTTAAATGGGGATAAGAGCTATGATGAAAATAATTAGAGAAGGGGCTCAAGTGGTAGTGTGCTCGCCTAGCATGCGTGAGGCACTGGGTTCGATTCTCAGCACCACATAAAATAAAATAAAGATATTGTGCCCACCTAAAAAACTAAAAAAATTTTTTGAAAGAAAATAATTAGAGAAAGGGATAGGAAGGAAATAGGTTGGAATGCAATTTTTAAAATGCCAGGCATGCAAGACGTTACTGAGGTTCCATGTTTTTTAACTTTTTATTTTGAAATAATTATATATTTACAAGAATTTACAAAGATAGTTCAGAGAGTTACAGCTAGCCTTCACCCAGTTCCTCCCCAAAGTTGTAACTTGTATAACTATAGTACATTATCAAAACCAAGAGAGAGGCAATGGTACATAGTGTGTGTTTAGTACCATGCCATTTTATCATGTGAACAAACTCCTGTAATCAATACTACAACCAAGATACAGAACTATTCCATCACCACAAAGATATGCCCGTGTTTCTGAACACAAGAATATCTTCACAGTCATTCATTCCCCCTCATTCCACCATCCTAAAATCTGGCAACAATTAATTAGTTCTCCATCTCTATAATTTTGTTATAATGTTAAAAATGTTATATGGATGAAATCACACACATGTAACTTTTGAAATCATCTTTTTTTCCCCACTCAGTGTAATGCTTTTATGTTCCATCTGAGTTGTTACATCAGTAATGTGTTCCTTCTTTTCTTTTTGGTACCACGGATTTAACATAGGGGTATTTTACCAGAGTGACATCCCAGCCCTTTTTATTTTTTATTTTTTTAAGACAGAGTCACATTAAGTAGCTTAGAGCCTCACTAAAATGCTGAGGCTGGACTTGAACTTGTGAACCTCCTGACTCAGCCTTCTGAGCTGCTGGGATTATAGGCACACACCACCGTGCTTGGCAGTTTGTTCCTTTTTATTGCTGAGTGGTGTTCCATGATGTAGGTATACCACAGTTTAACCATTCACTCATTGAAGTACATTTCGGTTGTTTCCAGTTTCCAGCTATTACCAGTAAAGCTGCCATGAACATTGACATATGGTTTTGGTATGGACATAGATTTCTCGGGGATAGAGGTACTCGTGGTACATTTTAGTTTTTAAAAGAAACTGCCAAAAATATTTTTCAAAGTGGCTGTACAGCTTTACTAGCAGTAGAGAGATATTATCTGCATCCTCCCAGAACATGGTATCATTAAAAATTCTTATTATACTTTTCCAATAGAACTTGGCTAATTTGAATTTATTTCAGAATTGAAAGATTAATTTGGATTAGAAAATCAACTAGCATAATTAACTCTAACAAATAGTGGAGAAAATTACTTGATCATCTCTATGGGCACAAAAAAATTGATGAACTTTATCAAATATTCATGATAAAAATTTTCAGTAAGCTAGAGTAAAAAAAAAATTCAGGCCGAGGATTTAGCTTGATGGTAGAGCACATGCTTAGCATGCGTAATTTCCTGGGTTCAACCACCAGCACTGAAAAACAAAGAAACAAACAGAAAGAATGAAAAAAGAAAAAATTAAGTTCCTTAATATAATAAAGGGTTAGTACACTGTAGTACCAAGAATAGCCTCTTTAAAACACAACCTGTGAGAAACATATTTAAAAAAATGCTCAGTAAATCAAAGTGGAATTCAAACATATGTTCAACTTATCCACAGGAAAACAAGAAAAAAGAAACAGAAGAAATAAAAATGGGGGAAAACAAAATAAAAAGTTAGATCTAAACCCTAACATACAATATCAATAATCAGAGAGTCCAGGATTCCATTATTTGTTCCCTGAACCTTGCTCAAGATTTTCAAAAGCACCACTCATTCCCTTCATGGGCTTTTCTTGAGTAGGAAATGACCCAGGAGAACAGTCATCTCAAGTGCCAGGCTCACCTTATTTCTGGGCCCTCCTGTCTGGGGAATTCTTCATAGATCTCTTATGCAAATTTAAAGCCAACACTTTCCCCAGCTTTGTAATTGTCCTCAGCCTTACATCATGTTGCCTAGTGCAAATTTTCCAAATTTTGGTGGCCTTACTTATCTAATGTTTCCTCTGTTCTTTTAGATACTTAATTTTTTTCCTGCCATTTAATGAGATTTGGGGAGGACCACAAGATAAAAATGTAAGGATGTACAGAATCATTCCCTTAGCTTACATCTTCTTGGATCCTGGTCTGGGAATTAATTCTACATTGTCTTGTTCACTCTGTTATGTTCCCAGTTGATAACCATTGTATCTTATTGCTTAACCTAGAGAATGGCAAATTAGGGCCTGTGCATTTTTCACATGGCCGGGCCCATGAGCTACTAAATTTAAAAAAAAAAATCTTAAACTTTTGCTTTCAAATAGTTGTAGATTTGCAAAATAGTTGTAAAAATGGTACAGGGAATGTATGGTATGTTTGTCACAAATTGAACCAACATTGACACATTATTAGCTAATGCCTCTACTTAATTACATTTCCTTAGCTTTTATGTAATGTCTTTTCTGTTCTGGTATATCACATTACATTTAGTTTCTTTAGGCTCCTCTTAGCTGTGACAATTTCTCAAACTTTCCTTGACAGTTTTTAGGAATATCAATTACTGCACAATTTTACTTGTCTGCAGATGTCCCTTAATTGGACTTGTCTGATGAGCTCATCACAATTAGACCAACATTGTGGGTTTTTGGGGAGGAAGACCACAGAGGTAAGTTGCCTGTGATACACAACAAAGTACTACAACCTGGGTGACTTGAAACAACAAGAACTTATCGTTCTTCACAGTTCTGGAAAGTCCAAAATCAAGGTGTAAACAGGATCAGTTCCTTTGGAAGTCTGAGAGGAAGAATCTGTTTCATTACCTCTCCCTAGCTTCTGGTGATGGTCAGTAATCCTTGGCTTGTAGACACATCACTCTGATCTCTGTCTCTGTATTCATATGGCCATCTTCTTTGTGTGTCTGTGTCAAAATTGGCCTCATCTTTTGAGGATATAAACCATATTGGATTAAGGCCCACCCTAATGACCTTGTCTTAACTAACAATACCTGCAAAGACCCTATTTCCAAATAAGGACACAATTATAAGACTGAGGCTTAGGACTTGAATACATATTTTTGAGACATAATTAAACTCTAACAGTACCATTATCATTACAGCATAAGAAGGATATCCGCTATCAACATGGTTTATCACTATTGACACTTACCTTGATAATTTGGCCAAGTTAGATTTTTATCAAATTTCTCCACTGCAAAATTACTTTTCTTTTTCTCCACTTCTCTATTGTTTTTATCTTTGGAAGGAAGTCACTATGGATAGCCCATAATTAATTGATTTTGGACTTGATTTGGGGGAGCTATTCTCCATCTCCTTGAAGACAGATTATCTGAATAAATTACTCAGAATTCTTTTGTAATTATTCACTTTTTTCGGATATGTATGGACTCATGTATATTTGTTTAAGACTTTGGGTTAGAATCCAATACTATATTATTTATTTTATTGTTCAAATTATTTTATTGTTCAAATTGGGAGCTCTTTCAATTGACTTCTGTGTCCCTTGAACATGTTTCCATCATTGTGATTCCTTTCTTTCCCTTTTCTTTTCTTTTTCCTTCCTTCTTTCTCTTTTTCCTTTCCTGGAGATTGAACCCAGAGCCTCACATATGCTAGGTAAGTGTTCTACTTTTGAGCCACATCCCAGCTCCCATCATTGTGTTCTTTTTGTTCTTTCTTAGTTTCTGGCACTAGAACATATTTCAGGCTCATCTTGTATAGTCCCTACGAGTTCTCTGGAATCAGCCATTTCTCCAAGGAACCCCTGATTCTTTTTATTAAAGTATTAGAAACCAAGATGTAGGTGTGACATCTACTTGTTGCTACTGCAGTGTCATTGTTTCTAAGTCCCTCTCAGCTAACATAACAAGGAAATATGTGTGTTTCTACTAATTTCTGTACAAACACATATTTATGAGTATTTCTACAAGATGCATTCATATCTATATTAAGCTAAACATGAGTTCATATGATGTCTTCAATTTTCATGGAAATCATGGACATCATTCTGGGCTCCTCTTGCTTGTCCGTAACTTTACATTTTAACAGGGAAACATCTTGCTCCCACCATCTACCATCCATTTGCTTAATTGTTCAATTTTGGTATGTCTGTGTGGTATGACCTGAGAATTATTGATCCATACCCCCATGAAAAACAATTTTACCAACTAGACTCCAGTTTTTATGTGTAGTTCTTTTGTCTTTAGACTTATGGTTTCCACTTATTTCCAAAGTTTCAAAGTTAGGTTAACATGTTTTCTATTCAACCTGTTCAGTGAGGTTATTTCCTACATTTGTAATACAGTTAGATTCTTTTATCAGTGTTCCTGGGATCTTCTGACCACTTATATGATTTCAAAGAAAATTACGTGCATGAAGGTCTATTCAGTGCTATGAACACATGCACAATGACATGGATCCATCATTAGAGCATCACACAGAATAATTTCACTATCCCCCCAAATCCCTTGTGCTTCACTTATTTATCCCTTCCTCAAACCCCTGGCAATCACTGATCTGTCTATTCTCTACAGTTTTGCCTTTCCCAAATGTCATATAAATGAAATTGTGATGGTTAATTCTGTGTGTCAACTTGAGTGGGTTAAAAGATGCCCAGATAGCTGCTAAAACATCATTTTGGGGTATGTCTGTGAAGGTGTTTCTGGAGAAAATTAGCATTTTAATTAGTAGATTGAATAAAGAAGAACTGTGTACACACATATGTGTATGTGTGTTTATATACATTTTTTCCTTTGTGTTGTCTGTTTTATTGCAGAACACTGACTAAAACAGTAGTTAGTTCCTGGCTTACTTTTTGGGGTGTGTTTCCAATGGAAATACAGTTTCAGAACCAATACAGAGAGATTCTGGTTTGCTCTGTTCACCTGGTACTGCTGAGACTCCTGCTTGATCCTCCTGGTCCTACTTTCAGTTTTCAGGCCTGTTCCTGCTAGGTGGGGTGTGGGAGCATTCTGGGCCTTGGGGCATCGAGTGCTTCTCTGAGCCTGCCCTCTGGACTGCTTGTTTTCTGCTGGTGTTGCTTGAGGGGTGGAAGGGGCTTTCCTGGGCTCTTCAGTACTGCTAGGTGGTAGGAAGAGGATGCTGGGCCTATACAGCAGAGAGTGTTTCCCATGGCCTGCTCTCCAGGTCACCTGGTGCTGATGGCTTTTTCCTCAGTTTCTGCTGTTGCCCCTCAGAAAGTGAAGCATCCACCTGGGCTGAGGAGGGTTAAGAAACATTGGGCATGGGTCACTGTGTAGGTTAGGAACCTGGACAAGGCTTAACTGGATCTTCTCTCACAAGGCAGAAATCAAAGTGTTAGATGGCAATGAAGTCTCATCTGAAGACTTGACTGGGAAAAGATTTGCTTTCAAGCTCACTTATGTGGTTGTTAGTAGTAGTCAATTTTTTGAGGGTTGTTAGACTGAGGACCTCAGTTTTTTTCTGGCTGTCAGCTGGAGGTTGTCCTCAGTTCCTTGATATGAGGGCCTTTTCAACATGGAAACTAACTACCTCCAGGGCAGCAAGAAAGTCTGCTAGTAAGATGGAAGTCACAATCTTACCCAACCCAGTCATGAAAGAGACATCTCTTAATTTATTGGGTGGACGCAATTCACTATGTTCAGCTCATTCTCAAAGGTAAGGAGCAGGACAGCCATATTATGCAAGAAGATGAATGCCAGAACTGGCTCATTTGGGGTCCTCTTAGATCTGCCTGCCACAGTCGTCATCAATATTCTTTACAATTTTAATGTTTTATAGCTAATAATACTTATTATTTAAAGGATACTTACTAAGCTTCAGTTTTTCTCCCATAAAAGGGACAAAAATAATGACTTACTTTGGTTTTACAGCTTCTAGTTTTTCTAACTCTCCTATGTCTCACTAAACTTATGAAATTATTTATGACATAATTGTGATGACTATATGTTCTTACAGAGTAATCACTTCCTTTCCTGAGTCACTATTCTATCTATAGCTTCCTGTGATTTTTTTTAGCACTTTTAAACTTGCAAAAGAAACACTAATAAATAGTCTTATCGCCCAGAGGACAAATTTTTTTTAAACATTTTCCTATCTATCCCTAACTGCACTCAGAAGAGTACTTTTACCTTAGAGTTCAGTAAATGTCTACTTAAACAATAACACTCCTGTAGCATTAAGAAATATGAACTCAAGATCTCTCTTTATAACAATAAAAGTAAGATATTTATTTGGAAGGATATCGGTTTTTGTTTGCTCTTTCCTTTTTCTGGTACAGGGGATTGGATCCAGGGGTGCTCTAACTCTGGGCTACAGCCCCCATTCTTTTTATTTTATTTTTTTATTTTGAGACAGAATCTTGCTAAGTTGTCCAGGCTGGTCTTAAACTTGCAATCTTCCGACCTTAGCCTCTGGAGTAGCTAGGATTATAGGTGTTTGCCACCAAGTCCATCCTAGAAAAATATCTTTAATTTGCCTAAATTCAGTCAGATGTTAGACTGACTGAATACTGATTGAGGTTATTAATCACAAGCAATGTATATCACAATGCTGAAAAATATCGTAAATATCTGATGTACAAGTTTTTGAATATTAATTTTTTCCTTACACATTTATTTTGATGTTGTATATGTATAAATATACATATTTCCTCCTGAACTAGGGCCTATGTTTCTTCATAAAAATCACTGTATACCTCCAAAGGTATTTCCACATTATTTGTAATACACATATAATAACATTATATAAGTAATAATTTCACAAGAAAATATCTTCTATTTATTCTTTATCCAGCCCAGGGAGAATTAAACAATGCAAAATTGGAAGGAGAAAAGTAATTTATTTTTGAAGTTTGTACATTTTTCTGAGTTTCTGAAAAACTCAAAAATTTCACAAGTTATATAGTTGAGGAATTGTTGTGATTCCTTTATTAATTCAGAAGCCTAATGTAACTATCAAGTCATTTCTGACTGCCATACTATTTTAACATGTTTTATTTGTGAAGGAGTTTTAAATTTTGGATCCCAATTGTATTCTGGTGATAACAGTTTAGTGGGTTTATTGACAAAAAAATATTTGTTTAGGTAGCTTTCATACATGCAGTTAAGTTCTTTTGTGGTGTCTTGCACAAATCCTTTTAGATATTGTCTAATGAAGTTTAAAATCATACGTGGTGTTCCACCAAAAATAGCACGATGGTAATAGAAATCTCCTTGTCCGAAGGGAATGAAAGCTGTTGATTTATTTCTTCTCTCATAAGGATACTCTCTAGTATTTTTAAAATACCACCATGCATGGAGTTGAGCTACTGATTTGCCCAGAGATTCTACTCCAAAATCACTCTTAAAGATCTGGTTTATAGTCATAACGAAGAAAAAGTTGACTTCATGCTGGATGCTGTCTATGAGATTCACACTCAAAGTCTTCATGTATATGAAGTCACTGTCTGCCAATGATCCTTCTTCAATTAGAGGCAATATTTTATACGTTCTGAAAGTACCTAACTCCACTAGAGGTATTCTTTTGGTGTTATCAGTGAAGATGTAGAAGATAACATTGTAGCCAACCATAAAGTGCTTATTAGCAGATTCTAGGAACTGTTCCAGGTATAGATTTGTAAATCTATGAAACATGAAAAAAGGGATTGTTTTGCTACAATTCATCAGGAGAATATATGTCACTTAGCATGCTAACGTTTGCATCAAGGATGGTAACAAAGGTAAGGGTAAAGAGAGGCTGGGTCTACAACTTCAACTATATTTGTTAGTGAAAAAGACCTCAAGTACATGTGTGAAGACACGAATGGTGTGGCTCTACTTTGTGTATAATAAGAGACATGAAAAATTATGTTCTATATGTATACTATGAATTGAAATGCATTCTGCTGTCATATATAACAAATTAGAAGAAATAAATTAATTACTTTTTTAAAAAAAGAATGGGAACATGAGAAGAGCCATAAGTTTATTGTGAAGAAAGAGAGTTAAATGGATATTAATGAAAAGATTTAGAAGTAGCATTAAGGACTCAATTAGGCTTGAGAAAATAACCACTATACAGTTAGACAGCCAGAAATAATGATCAGGGTTAATCATAAGTAGTTCTTTGCATATAGAAAGACCATGCATGTTCATCCATATTTTTCCAAAATAAAAAGGACAAATATTAGTATCACCTACTTTCTAGTAGCAAGTGTAGCCAAGCCTATGGTAATGTTCAGCCTTTTGTAATATTTTTCCAGGACCTGTCTATTGTAAGTTTCTTGCCATATGATTGGAGCATGCCAGTCAGTTATTGTTATAACATCAGAACGTTTTCTGTGAAACAGAGAAGAAACAAATCAAGCAACGTCACTTTTTTTTTTTTTTTTTTTAATGAGAGTAGAAGTTGTCCAAGTGGTAATAGCTAGAAGTTATGGAGTACTTACTGAATGCCACGCACCATGTTTAAGTGCTTATATAACAGTGAATCCTTTCAATGTCCTGTTATTATTATTAAATGCTTTTATTATTGTTATTTTTCATATGAGGAAACATGGGTACAGATTAATTGAATAATTTGCTTAGTACCAAACAGCTAATAAATGTCAAGGTCAGTATTTGAGATCCAGCCAGTCTAGCTTCAGAGTCTGTGCTTTGGTTGTTCTCCCATACTGCCTTTTGAGCTCAAGGGTTATTTTCTTCAAGCTCTAACTACATCTTAATTTTAGGAAGTCCAGTGTCTGAACATTTCTGTGATTATTTCCTCAAGTAAATAGTACCAATGCCTCCTTATGTATTCTTGTTTTTTTCTTCATTGTCCTTTTTCTTTTTTTCCTCTCTTCTTTTCTTGGGAGATCTAGAATACTCCCTTTTCAACTTTTCCCTAATGTTTTAGACCCATATATGCAACCTGGAAGAAAATGAGGTTAGTCCAAAAAGGGAGAAAAACATGAGGTTTACTTTTTTTTTTTTTTTTAATGGTGCTGGGGATTGAACCCAGGGCCTTGTGCATGCTAGGCAAGCACTCTACCAACTGAGCTATATCCCCAACCCCAAGGTTTACTTCTAATGATATCAAAATGATGGAAGAAACAGCAGTACTAATAAATAATTTGAATGGAGGAGGGTATTAAACTATTAAAGCAAATTAAGACATATATTTTGGAAGGAATTGAATACAAAGTCATTTTTATATTGGGGAATGCAAGCTTTAATTACTAATATAGATCTAGACAGGGTAGGTTTGGCAACCCTTACTAGTTATTAATAATGGTTATTATAATATGTAATAACAAATCCTTCAAAGTTCCCTCTCTTACTATTTTAGAGATTCTTTAATTTATATATTTATATATATGCAATACTAGGATTGGGCCCAGGGGTGCTATAATTCTGAGCTATATTTCCAGTCTTTTTTTTTTTAAATTTTAGTTGTAAATGTACAAAATACCTTTATTTTTATGCATTGTGCCACTGAGCTACAACCCCACCACTCCAGTCTTTTTCATTTTTTAATTTGAGACAGGGTCTTACTCAGTCCAGGTTGGCCTTGAATCTGTGATCCTCCTGCCTCAGCTGCCTCCTGTTACACCATGCCCAGTTTATATAATAATTTAAAAAATCCTCTATACTTACAGCTTATAGGCACACATTTCTCCTTAAACAACAATCTAAAATTTTATCTAAAACCATCCAGCTGTATCCTTGTCAAAATGATGGCAGTTATAAATTAGTATGCTAATTTATAAAAATATAAATTTGAAAAAAAATTAAAAATATCTATTTGAAAGGATTAAAACACTTTGAAGATTATTCCTTTTTTCTAAATATTGTGTAAATAAGATTTAAGGTTTGCTGCCAGAATGAAAAAAAATATCTCTGAAAGTAGGAGGCAATTAATAATCTGGGCTAATAAATTGTTTAATTAAAGACAAAACAGAAGAGGAAGTAGGAGAAGAAACATGAGTCATTATATTTGTAATTTAGATATGAAGCCCTTCACCTGGGAGGTAAATGCTGGCCAGAGGGCATCCTGTACAAAAAAGGACTCTCAGTAGTCTGGTGACAAGACGACTATTCTTTGAACCTGTCAGCATCTTCCCTAGATGTCCTCATTGCTGGTTCAATGAGCCTCTATACAAACTGGCCTCAGCTACAGGAATGGAGATTACACATGGGCTCAATAACATGGACATCTTACTAAGGTTGTGCTATAACCAGTGCTGAGCACCCAATCTGCCACAGCAAGGGCTGACTCAGAGCCCACAGAATGATTCTGTTTCCCAGGGGAACTACCCAGCCATCTGATAGCTGTTTGACTACATTAGACGGCATCACAAAGGGGATATCACCTTTTTCTCTGGGAAAATACTTTTATTTTCTGGTATGGATTTGCTTTGTCTACAAATCTGCCAGCTTCATTGACTTGCAGAATATCTTATTCATTTTCATGGTATTACACAGTTGCCTCACCCATGTTTTATGGTAAGAAAAGTGTGGCAGTTGGCTCACTTCCATAATGTTCTCTGGTCTTTTACGTGCATTCCTTTTTAGAAGCAGCTGGCCTGGTAAAAAGTAGAATGATCAGTAGAAATCTCCGTTTCAGTATTAGTTGAGAGATAATTCTCTGAAAGGTCGAAGTACTTAATGTCTGTAAGATGCCATCCACACTTTGAATCAACAACTGATATGAAATACTTTTTCTTCCAAAGCTACAATATGTAGTCCATAAAGTAGGGTGGATTTGGGAATGCTCTTGCTCATGGTTACACCTAATAACTCACTTATGGAATGTTTGGTTACCATTGTTATGACTTTGTGTTCTGTGGGTTCAGAGTTCTTAGTTCTCAGGGGAGGAAGAGCTCCTTTAGGGAATAAAGTCATGGTTCCATAAAGCTAATAACAGTCATTTGAGGTTTCTCATGATATTGAGCCAATAGGCAGCCATAGCATTACTGTGCTGGCTGTGGCAACCGATTCTCATCCCCAAGGAGATACTGAGTTGCTTTTTACATAGTGATGGCAAGGAGGGATGCATATAGAACCCAAAGAATTATCTGGGGTGCCCCTTAGTACTCCCATTTCCAGTAATAAAGGAGTATTAAT
Source organism: Urocitellus parryii (assembly GCF_045843805.1). Lineage (NCBI taxonomy): Eukaryota > Metazoa > Chordata > Mammalia > Rodentia > Sciuridae > Urocitellus > Urocitellus parryii. The sequence continues at coordinate 198,307,886 of NC_135534.1, forward strand.
AAAGGGAAGTTATGGCATCTTGATAAGGTGTGATCACTAGGGGATCCTAATCTTCAGGAATGGAGGTTTGGGTCAGCATATCAGAACTGTGGCCATCAAAGATATTAGCATGGTTAAGGAAACCATGAAACTGATTATCATCTACCTCCTTTTATTGTCAATCTCCTGAACAGCTACAGAAGCAGTAATTATGTTCTTTATTTTCTCCCTTTTCCCTATTACCATGTATGAAGAGTACTAGAGGTGGCTAATGTTACAATTTAAATTCAGATAGGAATGTGACTGAATTGTCATCACCTCCTGATGATAGAGTACTGATAGGACTTTGTGTTTCTCTTATTTGGGAGACATAAGCTTCTTCATCCAAATGAAAGTGGAGAAATTCTGCTGAGTGGCAGAAGGCCTGGATTATGCTAGTTATTCTCCATTTACCTTCTCCTTATCCATTTTTACTGCTTCTCTGCCTGGCTGTATGCTCTGGGTGCAGATTTGTTACCCACAGTCTCTTTAAATAGGGTTTAAACCCACTGGAGTGGGTTCTGATAATGAGAAGCACGAGTATAAGGTTAGAGGGCTATCTGATTTCTTTCTCTCCCTCCAGGTTTGTTGAGACTTAGAAAGTGGCTGTGTCCTTCTGCCTTCAGCTTCTACTTGGATGCTCTTCTTTCATGGTTCTAGCAAACTCCAGTCTCTGTCAACATCATTCTGCTCTTGCCCATTTAGAGCTGGGAGTGGTCACAGCTTCCTGCTGTTGCAAGCCTTTGGATGCTTCTTATGTCCCTTTGGGGTCTCTAAAAATCTCTACAATCCCATCATTAAAGTTTCTGTATCTCAGTTTCTCTTATACCCTGACAGATTTAGTATCTGAGGCAGTTTTAATGCACTGAATAAGGCCTAAGCAGATGATGTTCACCAGGGCAAAAGGTAACCTAACCACAAAGTATAATATTTGCAATGAAAATTTCCAGAAAGAAGGTATACAAATAAAATGTTAAAAGTTTCTAGTATTATGGAGTATCATAGCTGTGATAAAGAAAAGGCATAGCAGTAAGGAGGGATGATATATATATATATATATATATATATATATATATATATATATATATCCTAAGATAGCAGACACATTACTAGTAGAAAATAAGTATTTAAATGAATTTGAAATTTCAATGCTAGACGGTATCAGTAAAGTTTGATAAGATATGATAGATACATGGGCTGGGGATGGATATAGTTCTGTTGGTAGAGTTTTTTACCTCGCATGCATAAAACCCTGAGTTCTAATTCCTAGCACCACATTTAAAAAAAAAATCTGTCCCTGGGGTGGACTCAGCAACACATTGAAAGCAATAAATGAAGAAAAAATTTTTAAAAAAATATATGATACATGATAATAGTGTGGGAGAGTATAATTTTTTCAAAAAGTATATTTGAACAGAAATAGTAGCAATTCCTCTTGTAAGTCAACATTATATTGACCTATATTTAGGGACAGGAAACTGAAATCTAAAAGGAGAAACAGAAGTGATACAGTAGAAATATACTATAAACTGATAGAATAGTGCTAGAACATTTTCAGGGTGTATGTTACCCACATTTACTCTTGTTCCATTAGTACAGTTTCTCCATTTCCTGTCTTTCTGGCTGGATTGTCATATTAGTAGCCTAGTTTGTGCCTTTCAATTTCTTTCTTCATACTTATGTAATTTTACAAATAACATGTGTATAATATATACATATACAGAGATACATATATCCATCCAGGCTTTTAAATTTTGTTTATTTTACGGTAGAGATAATGCATACTTTTCTGCATCTAGCTTTCTTCACTCAGTACCACCTTTTGGAAATCCCTCCAAGTATTCTGAAATAGTTCTCACCAGTTACTCTTTATTTTGTTTTATTTTTGTGGTACTATGGATTCAACCCAAGGCCCCTCACATTCTAGGCAAACATTTTACCACTGAGCTACATCTCCAACCATTCCAATTACTTCTTAAAGACTGTAATTTTTCACATTTCCAACAGTATTTTTCCTACATGTTTAGGTTCTAGATTTTAAAATTTTTGCTTTGATAAGTATAAATAATAGCTCATTCTTGCATTTTACATTTTTCTGATTTCTAGTGAATTTGAGCATTTTTTCATAAGCTTATTGGCCATCTCAATTTGCTGTACTGTTTCATGTTTCTCTCTTTTTTCTCAGTGATTTAGTAAAAGAGTTTCTTATATTTAGATAATTACACTGTCATTTGTATTACAAATAATTTTCCCCCAGTGGTTTTCTTATCTACTTAATTTTGAAGGTTTTTTTTTTTTTTTTTTTTTTTTTTTTTTTTTTTTTTTTGGTACTGGGGATTGAACTCAGGGGCACTGAGCTACATCCCCAGTCCTATTTTGTATTTTATTTAGAGACAGGATCTCACTGAGTTACTTTGCACCTTGCTTTTGCTGAGGCTGGCTTTGAACTTGCAATCCTCCTGCCTCAGACTCCTGAGCCACTGAGATTTTTTTTTTTTTACCCAAATACAATTTAAAAACTTTTGTATGGTCAGACATTTCTTTTTAAAGAGCTACTAGTCTTCCAGCATTAGTTAAGATCTCTTTCTTGACTAGATTTGTGTGTTGTCTTGTAGACTTTTGTTTTTTCTTTCTGGTTTCAGAGATTGAACCCAGGGACACATTCGCAGCCCTTTATTTTTTACTTTGAGACAGAGTCTTAGTAAGATGTTAAGGCTGGCCTTGAACTAGAGATCCTTCTGCCTTAGCCTCCCAAATTGCTGGGATTACTGGTATGTGCCTCTGTACCTAGTGTCTTATAGATTTTCTAACAAGATTTTTATTCTTTTATTTTTTCATTCATCTTAAAATAAGCAAATTGATTTTATTAATAAAGTAAATAAAATTGATTAACTTTAAATAAATTCACCAGGAATAAGATGGTGTTTGATGGGGTCCACTTTTTTCTCCATTTGGATTGCCAGTAGTGCCAGCATTAATGATTCGTCCTTTTCTCACTGATTTTTAAAACACTATCTTTGTTATACTTTCACGTACACTGTGGTCTAATCCCAGGTTCACTATTCCTCTGACCTATTTCTTGTTGATTTACTTAAATTGGTGTTAAAGTATGTTCTGATATTTGTTAACATAAAATTCTATTACCTTTCCTTGGCTATTCTGAGACATCTGTCTTTCATTTTAGTTAAAGCTTATGGTTTTTTTTTTCTTTTTAAAAGATCTGACAATGTGTGTCTTCCCTGATACCTCACACATTAAAGAAGTCATTTCTTTTCTGAGTACATATCTTCAAATAACAGCCAATGTGATACTTAATTTTAAAAAATCCAAGCCTTCCAATTAAAGAACACTGACTTCACCATTATTACAGTTTTAGGAAGTTAGTCACTGCAACTAGACAGAAGGTTTCATACATTTCTTTATTCTACAAATATTGAGCCTCTACTATGTCTAGGTACATTCTAGTGAAGAGAGACAGATAATAAATGAATAAGCAAATACATGGTATGCCAGGCTATGTCCATAAATACAATGGAAAGAAGAAAGCTCGGAGGGTGTGTCATTTTTTTTTCTACTTATCGATTCTTGGTTTTATTTATTTATTTATTTTTTTATTAATAGTTGTTCAAAACATTACAAAGCTCTTGACATATCATATTTCATACATTTGATTCAAGCAGATTATGAACTCCCATTTTTACCCTGTATACATATTGCAGATTACACATCCACATTTTTACATACTGCCATACTAGTGTCTGTTGTATTCTGCTGCCCTTCCTATCCTCTACTATCCCCCCTTCCCTTCCCTCCCCTCTCCTCCCATCTTCTCTCTCTACCCCATCTACTGTAATTCATTTCTGTCTCTTGTTTTTTCCCCTTTCCCCTCACTTCCTCTTATATGTAATTTTGTATAACAATGAGGGTCTTCTTCCTTTACCATGCAATTTCCCTTCTCTCTCTTTCCCTCCCCCCTCTCGACCCTGTTTAATGGTGATCTTCTTCTCATGCTCTTACTCCCTATTCTGTTCTTAGTTGCTCTCCTTATATCAAAGATGACATTTGGCATTTGTTTTTTTAGGGATTGGCTAGCTTCACTTAGCATAAACTGCTCTAGTGCCATCCATTTCCCTGCAAATTCCATGATTTTGTCATTTTTTAGTGCTGAGTAATACTCCATTGTGTATAAATGCCACATTTTTTTATCCATTCATCTATTGAAGGGCATCTGGGTTGGTTCCACCGTCTAGCTATTGTGAATTGTGCTGCTATAAACATTGATGTAGCAAGCAGTATCCCTATAGTATGCTCTTTTAAGGTCTTCAGGGAATAGTCTGAGAAGGGCAATAGCTGGGTCAAATGGTGGTTCCATTCCCAGCTTTCCCAGGAATCTCCATACTGCTTTCCAAATTGGCCGAACCAATTTGCAGTCCCACAGCAATGTACAAGTGTACCTTTTTCCCCACATCCTCGCCAGCACTTGTTGTTGTTTGACTTCATAATGGCTGCCAATCTTACTGGAGTAAGATGGTATCTTAGGGTGGTTTTGATTTGCATTTCTCTGACTGCTAGAGATGGTGAGCATTTTTTCATTACTTGTTGATTGATTGCATGTCCTCCTCTGAGAAGTGTCTGTTCAGGTCCTTGGCCCATTTGTTGATTGGGTTATTTGTTATCTTATTGTTTATTTTTTTTGAGTTCTTTGTATACTCTGGATATTAGGGCTCTATCTGAAGTGTGAGGAGTAAAAATTTGTTCCCATGATGTAGGCTCCCTATTTACCTCTCTTATTATTTCTCTTGCTGAGAAAAAACTTTTTTAGTTTAAGTAAGTCCCATTTGTTGATTCTTGTTATTAACTCTTGTGCTATGGGCGTCCTATTAAGGAATTTGGAGCCCGACCCCACAATATGTAGATCAGAGCCAACTTTTTCTTCTATCAGATGCAGAGTCTCTGATTTGATATCAAGCTCCTTGATCCATTTTGAGTTAACTTTTGTGCATGGCGAGAGAAGGGGATTCAGTTTCATTTTGTTGCATATGGATTTCCAGTTTTCCCAGCACCATTTGTTGAAGATGCTATCCTTCCTCCATTGCATACTTTTAGCCCCTTTATCAAATATAAGATATTTGTAACTTTGTGGATTAGTCTCTGTGTCCTCTATTCTGTACCATTGGTCCACCCGCCTGTTTTGGTACCAGTACCATGCTGTTTTTGTTACTATTGGGGTGTGTCATTTTATACAGGGTGGTTGAGAAGCCTTCACTGATGAAGTAAAATTTGGGAGGAGTCTTGAAAGAAGTGCAAGAATGAGCCATTTGGCCATTTAAAGGAACAAAAGAAGCAAAGTCCTGGGAAGAGAGCAGGCTTCACTTATGTGAGGGATAGCAGAGAGGACAGAGTGCTGCAGTGGAGCGAGTGAGGGAGACAGTAGTAAAGATGAGGCCAGAGATAGTTGTCAGGCAGCAGTTTTATCTATATGTAATTGAGGGAAAGCACTTGTGATGCACATCACTGACAGAGAATTAGTATCAAAAACATTTTATAAATAAACAAACGGAATGCAAATAATTTGACAGAAACAGGTGAAAATATATGAACACATTCACTGAAGATGAAGCACATAAAGACATATTCCATTGCTTTATTGATCAGAGAAATGCAGAAGGCCACAAAGAAAAAGTTTATGTTCATTCTGTTGGCAATACTGGGTATCTGAGAGCATGCAAACCCACAGGCTCTCTTGTTTATTGCTGGTGGATGAATTTAAGTTGGTACACCCACTTTGGAAAATAATATTGGCACTCACTCGTAGGTTCAACATTCACATTCAGAGATTACACTTCAACTCAAGAAGAAATGTATATAAACATTTATAGCATGGTACAGAATAGAGGACACAGTAACCAATCCACAAAACTACAACTATCTTATATTTGATAAAGGGGCTAAAAGCATGCAATGGAGGAAGGATAGCATCTTCAACAAATGGTGCTGGGAAAACTGGAAATCCATTTGCATCAAAATGAATCTGAATCCCTATCTCTCGCCTTGCACAAAAGTTAACTCAAAATGGATCAAGGAGCTTGATATTAAATCAGAGACACGGCATCTGATAGAAGAAAAAGTTGGTTATGATCTACATACTGTGGGAGCAGGCTCCAAATTCCTCAATAGGACACCCATAGCGCAAGAGTTAACAACTAGAATCAACAAATGGGACTTACTCAAACTAAAAAGTTTTTTCTCAGCAAAAGAAACAATAAGAGAGATAAACAGGGAGCCTACATCCTGGGAACAAATCTTTACTCCACACACTTCAGATAGAGCCCTAATAACCAGAATATATAAAGAACTCAAAAAATTAGACAATAAGACAACAAGTAACCCAATCAATAAATGGGCAAAGGACCTGAACAGACACTTCTCAGAAGAGGACATACAATCAATCAATAAGTACATGAAAAAATGCTCACCATCGCTAGCAGTCAGAGAAATGCAAATCAAAACTACCCTAAGATACCATCTCACTCCAGTAAGATTGGCAGCCATTAGGAAGTCAAACAACAATAAGTGCTGGAGAGGATGCGGGGAAAAGGGCACTCTTGTTCATTGCTGGTGGGACTGCAAATTGGTGCAGCCAATTTGGAAAGCAGTATGGAGATTTCTCGGAAAGCTGGGAATGGAACCACCATTTGACCCAGCTATTCCCCTTCTCGGTCTATTCCCTAAAGCCCTAACAAGAGCATGCTACAGGGACACTGCTACATCGATGTTCATAGCAGCTCAATTCAGGATAGCAAGATTGTGGAATCAGCCTAGATGCCCTTCAATAGATGAATGGATTAAAAAAATGTGGCATTTATACACAATGGAGTATTACTCTGCATTTAAAAATGACAAAATCATAGAATTTGGAGGGAAATGGATGGCATTAGAGCAGATTATGCTAAGTGAAGCTAGTCAATCTTTAAAAAACAAATACCAAATGACTCCTCTGATATAAGGGGAGGAAACAAGGACAGGGTAGGGACGAAGAGCTTGAGACGAAGATTTTCATTAACAGGGTTGAGAGGTGGGAGGGAAAGGAAACGAGAAGGGGAATCGCATGGAAATGGAAGGCGATCCTCAGGGTTATACAAAATGACATATAAGAGGAAAGGAGGGGTAAAAAAAAAAAAAAAAACATTTATAGCAACACTGATCTTAATATTAAAAACCTAGAAATTATTCAAGTGCCCATTAATAGGACAGCAAATAAATAAATTGATAAATTGATAGTTGCACAGTAAATTATTATACAGCCATCAACATGAATGTTAGTGATAATTTCCAGATGAATAAAGGGGAAAAAAATAAGTCCCTGGAAACTACATGAAGCATGATAACCTCTTAATAGTTATAAACAACCAAAATTTTAAAATGGACTTTTCTCCCAGAACACATATAAAGGATATAAATATATATTTTTAAAAAGAAGCTGGGCATGGTGATACTGCCTCTAACTCTAACAACTCTGGAGGCTGAGACAGGAGGATCAGAAGTTCAAGGCCAGCCTGAGCAACTTAATGAGACCCTCTCTTAAAATAAAATTAAAAAAATAAAGGGCTGGGATGTATCTCAGTGGTAGCGTGCTTGCCTAGCATGTGAGAACTCTGGGTTCCATACAAACAGATACACATGAATGATGAACCAATTTCAGGAAAGTAGCTATTTTAGAGGGTCAAGTGAGGAAGATAGGAAAAGGCACAAAGGCAGATGTTGAAGTTACTAAGGGCTGTAATTTTTTTCATTAAAAATAAATAAGCAAGCCCTCCATGGTAGCACACACCTATAATCCCAGCAGCTTGGGAGGCTAAGGCAGGAGGATCACGAGTTCAAAGCCTACCCCAGCAAAAGTGAGGCACTAAGCAACTCAGTGAGACTCTGTCTCTAAATAAAATACAAAATAGGGCTGGAGACATGGCTCAGTGTTTGAGTGCCCCTGAGTTCAATCCCTGGTATCCCCCTGCCAAAAAATTAAATAAATAAGCAAGATGGGACTAGGGATATGGGTCAGTGGTAGAGCACTTGCCTAGCATGCAGGAAGTTCTGGGTTCAATCCCCAGCACTGCCTAAATAATAAATAAATAAATAAACAAATAAATAAGTAAGCATGACAGCAAACAAATAAATGGTATATGGGCTTCTTTTGAGCCAATGACAATAAATGCCATGAACCAAGGATTGTTGCTTATCTAATTTTGTGTACCTGCAGTCTGTTAAAAACATAAGTTTGAAAAAAATTCACAGAAGAGGTGATACAAATAAATTATAAAAGATGCTCAAACTCAGTTTGAGAAATGAGAATAAAATTGAAATATCTTTTAACTGTTTTGCTAATAATAAAATATTTGATATTACTAGTCTAGTACCAAGAATAAATATAACAAAATAAATAAAATATTAATAAAATTTATCCACTGCTGATTAGAAAATGAATGGTACAATTATTAAAGAGTAGTTGAGCAACCTGAATCAACTTTACAATCTATATCCTTTTGACTGATGACACACCCTAGGAATTTATCCTACAGATAAATTTACACAATGATATAATAAATATACAAGGGTATTTATTGGAATATTACTTACAATAGCCCCCAAATTGCAAACAGTACAAAGTTAACAGGGAATTGGGGAAATAAATTGATATATGACCATAAAATGGAATATTAAATAACCATTAAAAAGAATAAGGTTCTTCCTTGAGTGTTAATACCAAAATCAAGAGTAGCCACTAATGGCATTTTCATGCTATTTTAAAAGACATTTCTTTCCTCTAATAATACCAGGAATGTTAAACAAGGTAGAGTATGACAACTTTCTCATTACTACTCTCAACTGCTTGATTCTTGGTAAATGGACCCTATATTTATATGCAAAAAGCTTTAAAAGCAGAAAATCCTAATGGTACCTCCATTATGTACAATTTGTTGATAGAAAAAAATCCCCTTCTTCAAATTGAGTTACAATTTTGTGAGCAGAATTTTTTGTTCTTACTTAGAATTAAACCATTTTGAGAGCTGAGGTTCTTCTATTTGATCATTCCTAGGTACAAAGAGAAAAGTCAAATTGAGTAATCCTTTCTCTCAATAAATATTTGTTGAGTTTCTATAATATGACAGGCACACTCTGGTGCTGGTCCCACAACTATGCACAGGAAGCATACAGAAGAGCAGGAAAGAGTACTGATAGATACTTATGGGCCAGAGGAGAAAGTGCTAATAGAGAAAAGCAGAGTTTGGTTGATGCATCAGAGTCTGGAGGATGAGTGGGGCATCCAACATGAAAAGCAGAGTCTGGTGGATGAGTGGGGCATCCAACATGAATTTGAGGTTAAGGAAAACCCTTTAGAGAAGGTGTAGGTAAAGTGGGCCTGGAAGGATAAGGGCTAGTCCAAGAAAGAGGAATGTGTTAGAAGTCATGACCAAACTTAGAAAGATGAGGAGGAGCATGGTTCTTGGGGGTGGGGATGAGTGGGTGGAGACATATTTTTAAAATGAACAGAGTAGATAGATATAATAGATAGAAAGATAGAAATATAGATTTAATTAATTCATTTTAATCTTTAGTAGCTTACTATGTGGTAGGTACTCTGCTATGTGTTGAAATAATTGGATTGGAATAAAAAAACAGGAAAAGGGCAACTAGCAGGACAGAAAACTTTTAGAGACTGATTATTCTGCTCCAGCCAGATACTGTGGCCTCCATCTCTACAATGCTCTTGTGGGTGGATGTTTCACCAGAAACCATGGAGGCCAAAAGGAAGTGGCATAGTGCTCCAAGAAAGTAACTGTCAACCAAAATGTCCCTGGTGAAACAAACTTTGATGCATTTATTTGTAGAATCTCACCCAACAATGAAAAAGAGGGAAGCATTGTTAAACACAACAACCTGCTTCGAATTTCAGCCTTATGCTGAGTGAAAAAAGCTCATCTCAATAAGTCATACACTATATGACCTCATTTATAAAATGCTCTCCAAGTGCCAAATTTCAGCATTTGAAAATAAATTAGTTGTAATACCAGAGGGTAAGGAGGGTCTGGAGGAGAGAGTTATACATGAGTTCAAATGGGACATTTTGTGGTAATGGGATGCTTTTGTATCTTGATCGACATGGTAGTTACATGAATCTACACATATGATAAGATTATATAGCTATATATGCACCTGCTTCAATGTTAATTTCCTGATTTTGATGATTTGAGATGTAACATTGGGGGAAACTGGATGAAAGGTATACATGGTCTCTGAAACTGCTTATGAATCTGTCATTATTTTGAAATAAATTTAGGAAAAAACCTTAAAGAATGCTTTTCTTTATATTTTCATAGGTGTCTTCAGCTAAAAATATTTTGTTATGGGATTCCTCAGGAAGCTGATCTTTCAAAGTGCAAACATTAAAAATATACAGTGGCAAATATAGGACTTTTTAAAAGTTTATTCTTTTGAAGGTTGGTTTCACTATTTTTGGGTTCTTACACCATGATCAATGGTAGAAAACACAGTTGATTAAAGGGAGACTATCATAATCTAAAGAAAAATGTTGTACTTACTGGATAGAGACATCTGAACTACAGAAAATGTCAAAAACTTGTCTAGTGTAAGTGGAGTGTGTTAAGTGAGCAAAATTTGGAGGTGTTTACATACACAAGTTTATATAAACTCTTAGATACAGGTATGCTCATGAGCATAGACTATTTCTGAACTGCTATCCAAGAAATTTATCAGTGGTTGCTTCTATGGAATTCAATCTAGTTTTCTGTTTTCTCCACCATCACTATTAGAACCCATCTAATTGCAACCAATTTGCCCTCAATAGTTGGTAGAGTATTTATAGGACAGATTCTTACCAGCAGATATACATCTTCTGTAAGTGATTCTTTATTCTTTAGATAAACAAAAAAAATTAGTTTTAAATTTAAACAAATGCCTATTATTATTGGAATAACATTACAATATCTAGATTTCAATTTCATCCACCCACTCTTTTGTTAGCCATAACAAGCTAAACACTTTTTAAATGTTAAGCATAATGCTACAGTTATGGAGTACATGACAAATCCAGGCCTGCAATAAACTGATGATCTGTTATTTCTATTTTACTAAGCCCTTTATTATCTTCAAAAAGGTGACATTAATATTATATAACTGGCCAGCAGCCTGTTTTCATTAAGGTACAATACCCTTGGAGGGTAAATAATGTGTAGAATATAATATCAAAGAAATAGGGTTTATTTAAAAAGTCATTAGCTCTTATATAGCTCTTACAATATAGCTATGATTCAAAACAGCATTCAGTAATATTGCATTACTTATGAAAAAGATCATAAAAGGACAACATGGAGGAGGTCAGAATTTGAATTTGAATTTTTCTATGAGAGAATTTTAGTAGGTTAACAAATTTTTTCTCTGGTATAGCCAGGTTTCTATAGCAAGTTGCTTTTAGTTCTGTTCACATTGGATAGAACTTTTAAGTTTAAAATTTCCCCAAACAGCAGTCTGAAACTATCCTCTTTCCTTGCCTTATTTCTTTCTGCCTAGAATTATTATATAAAATATAATATCCATGACATTATATTATATACTTCTTTGCTTATTTTCCTTCTCCACATAGAGTGTAAAGCTCCGTAAGAGAAGTTACTTTGGGTCATTGCTGTTTTCCACCACCTAGAATAGGTCCTAGCACCAAGAAGGGGGTCAATAAATATGTATTCAGAGTTAAAAATATGAAAATAATTAATGCATTGTTTCCTCAAATAAGAGATAATTCTGATTAATTTATTTTTTGACTAAAGCTCATTATTTTAGATCAGTTCTATCAATCATTAAAGATAAAGATTCATCAATATTTTATATTTACCTGAAATTATGCTCAATCCATGTCAACAATAAAGCAAATAAAATCAATAGCAGTATTTTTATTTTAGAATTAATTCTTTTCTAGAAAAGGAAGAGAAAATTTTTTTAGGAAAGTAAAACTGCTTCTTCACCCTCTTCTAACATATTAATGTATGGAAATTTGGTCACCAATCTCAGTGTCTGATTCTAGATAACTCAGCCTCAGGAAGAAAGCATACTTAAGTAAGGGAAACCACCTCTTCTCCTTGAAGTGCCTGAAAAATTTTTTAGGATGTCAACTGTTGATTTTTGGATGAAGTGTATGGAACTTCCTTTGCATTCCTTTATCAAAGTTCACCCTGATTGCATAAAGGACGTTCAATAAAACCCTCCTATTTCACTTATGCTTTTTTGAGAATAAAAAGGTAATTTTGAAGACACATGTCAGAAGCCGTCCATGATTGCATGTGGGTCACTGTGCATGAAAGCCTCATGGATAGACACATCTGGTGTCTGGGAATGACCAGTGGACATTTCCTCTGGCCAATTGCCCAGGGACAATGAGAATCTCTATCCCACTCTACTGTGGTCCACACTGCACCTGAGATCTTCCAAGACGTCAATCAACCTGCTGACTGCAAGACAACAGGAGCAAGAGTCCTCCCTTGAAACCTTATCCCTGCCTTTGATGTACCCCTTAAATAAACCACCATAGCCATTTTTCCTTTGCCTAGTTCCAGAATCCATATGGACTAGATCTGTCAGGGGCTTTGCTTTCTGTAAATATATTTCTGAGTATTTGTGCTTTGTTATTTACAAATTATTTGAGATTGTAAATTTTATGGTAGCTTGGATTATCCTGGGCAGGAAGAAGAACCCCTTAATGAGACGCTGGCCATTGTCGCCTGATAGACATGCCCTGGGATCTACACTGTCCCAATGTTGATTTTATATGTTTTCTTAATAAAGATAAAAAGACCAATAATTTATTCAAAGACTATAAGAGTAGTAACCTAAAAATATTTGAGCTCTCACCCAGGTATATCCTTGTAAACAGTAATTAAAAGTCTAAATTAAAGGTATTAAGCTCTAAAGTGGAATCTTTGGCTCCAGCCATTGCATTGAGCTTGTTTATACTGGAGGTATTAGATGTCCACAAGCATAAGATGGTTTTTGGTAGGCATCCGCCAACAGTAGGTTTTGCCTTCATATTTTGTATTGGAGTAAAATAGAGGCTTCTGCTATTTAATTTTTGAACACATTTAATGAGCAGATGTTTTAAATCTGTACTTTATAATACAATGGCCATTAGTCAGATATGGCTGGTATATCCTTATAAGAAGATTTAGTAGGAGAAAAAGAATTTAAGATGCCTCATAAGTTTTTATATTGACTACTTGCTGAAATAAAATTTTGGATATAGTGAGTAAAATATTAAAAGCAATTTAATCTGTTTCTTCTTACCATTTTTCAGTATAGCTCCAGAATACTTAAAGTAACAAATGTGCTTTATATTTCTATAGCTAATATCACATTGGGCAGGCTTCATTTGGGTATAACTTTAGTGTCTCAGCAATGACACTAAAGATCATTTGAAACACTATATCAAGACTGTGGCCCATCTAGCCAGATTATTTTCTGTCATTATGACCTCAGTTACTTTTTTTTAAGTCCAGTGATGTTGATGAGTTACATATTATTCTATACCGTGTGCTTTTAAGGCCAAGATTTGGGGATGAGCGCTACCTATGATTTTGCCATAATTACCCCAAATTTTACATAGTTACTTCCTAAGAGCTACTTTACCTTCAGTCTTGATGATCTAAAGAGAAGTACTAGGATAGATTGTTTCCCAGGCATTATATTTTTAAGTGTATAGAAGAACAGAAAATTGAATTCAATACCACTCTCCTACTGTTTGAGCCTTCTATTACTGGTGATGTCACCAGATTCTTTTGATGATGAAAGTGTTAGAAAGGCACTGTCATAATGAGTCATCTGGTGGCAAGTCGCTATCATTGCTACAAAACAATAGAACTTTGTCTCATTTGAAAACTTAAAAGGATTTTAAAATGTTCTACCTTTAGTTACCTTTGTTGTACTTCCTTAGCTTTGTGACTGATCTTTATTCAAATGGTGTGTTATGTGTATATGTGTGTGTTTGACAGGGATAAAGTGCAGCAGTCTTTCTTTTTTATCCTCATTTAGATGTTGTCTAGTTATTCTAGGCAGACCAAATCTTTTCTTTGAGTGTTTTAAAATTATTTATTTTATGATTATAGAAATAATACATTTTCCTGTTATAAAATACAAGTACATAAAAACACAAAGGAAAAATGATCACTTTTAATCACACTATTCTGACGTAGTCATGCTTAACCTAATATGCACCATTGTTCTCCCTTCCCGTTTAAAATTAAATTTGTTGGGCTGGGCTGTAGTTCAGTGGTTAAGTGCTTGCCTCGCATGTGTGAAGCACTGGGTTTGATCCTCAGCACCACATAAAAATAAATAAAGATACTGTGTGTTCATCTACAACTAAATAAATATTTGGTGGGACTGCAAATTGGTGCAGCCAATTTGGAAAGCAGTATGGAGATTCCTGGGAAAGCTGGGAATGGAACCACCATTTGACCCAGCTATTGCCCTTCTCGGACTATTCCCTGAAGACCTTAAAAGAGCATACTACAGGGATATTGCCACATCGATGTTCATAGCAGCACAATTCACAATAGCTAGACTGTGGAACCAACCCAGATGCCCTTCAATAGATGAATGGATAAAAAAAATGTGGCATTTGTACACAATGGAGTATTACTCAACACTAAAAAATGACAAAATCATGGAATTTGCAGGGAAATGGATGGCATTAGAGCAGATTATGCTAAGTGAAGCTAGCCAATCCCCAAAAAACAAATGCCAAATGTCTTCTTTGATATAATGAGAGCAACTAAGAACAGAGCAGGGAGGAAGAGCAGGAAGAAAAGATTAACATTAAACAGAGACATGAGGTGGGAGGGAAAGGGAGAGAAAAGGGAAATTGCATGGAAATGGAAGGAGACCCTGATTGTTATACAAAATTACATATAAGAGGTTGTGAGGGAAATGGGAAAATAAACAAGGATAGAAATGAATTACAGTAGATGGGGTAGAGAGAGAAGATGGGAGGGAAGGGGAGGGGGGATAGTAGAGGATAGGAAAGGTAGCAGAATACAACAGTTACTAATATGGCATTATGTAAAAATGTGGATGTGTAACCGATGTGATTCTGCAATCTGTATTTGGGGTAAAAATGGGAGTTCATAATCCACTTGAATCTAATGTATGAAATATGATATATCAAGAGCTTTGTAATGTTTTGAACAACCAATAAAAAATAAATAAATAAATAAATTTGTTATTTAAAAAGATGTGCGTGTGTGTATACACAATAAAAGATTCTAAAAGAAAAAAAAGAGTGTTATAGTGTACATTGAGTCATCTTCTACCCCATCATCTGACTCCTCTTGTCGCCCCATCCCCAGTATTGACCACTCTTCACAATTTCTTGGGATTTATTCTATAATTATTCTGTGCCAATAGAGACATGTATATTTTTATATAGTTCCCTTTTAATGCAAATGACAGCATACTAAATATATTCTTAGTACTTTCAATTTCTCACTCAACAAAATATTTTGAAGATCATTCCATTATACTTCAGACAAATGTAGCTCATTCTTTTTCTGTTGGTGAACTGTTTTTAGTTACATGAATGTATCATTTATTTAAGAAGTTTTCCATATTGTTAGACATTTAGATTGTTTACTATTTTTGCTCTTATAAGAAATTCCACAGTGAAGTGCTTGAACATTCTTTATAAGCACTCGTTGAACAAATAGTGAAGGACAAGTTCCTCGTATTTATGTTGCAAGATAAATTCCAAATGAAATTTCTGGGCCATAACTTAAACTCATTTAGGGCTGGGGTTGTGGCTCAGTGGTAGAGCGTTTGCCTGGCATACATGAGGCACTGGGTTTGATCCTCAGCACCACATAAAAATAAAATAAAGGTATTGTGTCCACCTACAATTAAAAATATATATTTAAAGGAAAACTTAAACTCATTTAAAATTTAAGTAAATATCATTACACTGCTTTCTATAGAGGTTGTATAATGAGCTTTTGACATCAGTGTATTGATTTATCCTATTATTACTATTATTGCGCATCTTCTCACTTGTTTAAAGCCATTATATTCTCTAAACTGCTCATAACCTGTTAATTTTCTATTCAATCTTTGTTTACATTTTAAAAGTTATTTTAATTTTGACATAATTTTAGATTTGAAGACGTAGTAATCAAGACCACATGGGATAACTGTGTTTATATGGGTATGTCTCTGTGACTTCTATTCTGTTCCATTGGTCTTCATATCTATTTTTGTGCCAATACCATGCCGTTTTTGTTACTATAGCTCTGTAGTAAAATTTAAGGTCTTGTATTGTGATGCCTTCTGCTTCACTTTCCTTGCTAAGGATTGCTTTGGCTATTCTGGGCCTCTTATTTTTCCAAATGAATTTTATGACTGCTTTTTCTATTTCTATGAAGAACATCATTGGAATTTTAATAAGAATTGCATTAAATCCATGATGCAGCCACATCAGCTTAATTCACAATAGCCAAGCTATGGAACCAACCTAGGTGTTCTTCAACAGATGAATGTATAAAGAAAATGTGGTATATACACACAATGGAATATTACTCAGCCATAAATAAGAATGAAATTAAGACATTTGCCAATAAGTAGATGTAACTGGAGAATATCATGCTAAATGAAATAAGACAGTTTCAAACAACTAAAAGCCAAATGTCCTCTCTAATACATGGATGCTATATCATAACAAGGGAGGGTAGGAAAGGGTAGAATAGAAGTCCATTAGATTAGACAAAGGGGAATGAAGGGAATGGAGGGGGGAGGCAGTAGGAAGGACAGTAGAATTAATTGGACATAACTTTCCTATCCTTGTATTTGAATACACTATCAGGGTAACTCTGCATCATGTTCAACCAAAAGAATAGAATCCTAATTAGAATAAGTTATATTCCATGTATGTATAATATGCTAAAATACACTCTAATATCATGTATATCTAAAAAGAACAACAACAACAAAAGACCATATGGTTTTTAATTTAGACAAAGAGGTTATTGTAAAAGAATAGAGTCCATATATAAACCCACATATATATAAACAACTTACTTTTGAAACATAACAAAGACAATTTATTGGAGAAAGAATAGTTTTTTAAAGTGGCTCTGGAATAATTGAATATCCATAAACAAAAATAAAACCAAAAAGTCAGTTTGTCATCATACACAAAAATTAATTCTAAATGTATCATTGACCTAAATGTAAAATCTAAAGTCATTAAATATTAAGAAAACATAGTTCTTCCATTTTCCCCACCCACCCCACCAGTTATGGATCAGCATTCACTTATCAGAGAGAACATTTGGCCTTTGGTTTAGGGGGAATGGTTGTTGAGCATGATATTCTCCAACTTCATTCATTTACCTGCAAATGCCATAATTTTATTCTCTTTTAATGCTGAGTAATATTCCATTGTGTATATATACTACAGTTTCTTTATATATTCATCTATTGAAGGGCATCTAGGTTGATTCCACAGTTTAGCTGTTGTGAATTGAGCTGCTATAAACATTGATGTGGCTACATTACAATAGTATGCTGACTTTAAGTCCTTTGGGTATACACTGAGGAGTGGGATAGCTGGGTCAAATTGTGGTTCTATTCCAAATTTTCCAAGGAATCTCCAAAATGGAGGAACTTTGATAGGACTGAGGGGAGGGGAGGAGACATGGGGCAGGAAAGATGGTAGAATGAGATGGACATCATTACCTTAGGTACATGCATGACTACACATATGTTTCGACACTGCATTGTGTACAACCAGAGAAATGAAAAGTTGTGCTGCAGTTGTGTATAGTGAACCAAAATGCATTCTGCTGTCATATATACCTAATTAGAATAAATAAATATTTTAAAAAATAAAACAGAAAAAACAATAAAGAAAGCTTCAGATTAGGAGAAATATTTTTTTTTAAAAAATAGACAAAAGATTTGAATAACCACATCACCAGAAAAACACACACACACACACACACACACACAAATAAGTGTAGTCACTCCTTAGTATTTATGAGGGGTTGGTCCCAGGACCTACAAATGCCAAAGTCTGTGATGTTCAAATTGCTTATATAAAATGGTGTAGTATTGGGGTATAAGCTAACATACACTCTCCAGTATACTTTCTTTTTTTTTTTTTAATATTTATTTTTTAGTTATTGGCGGACACAACATCTTTGTTTGTATGTGGTGCTGGAGGATCGAACCCGGGCCGCACGCATGCCAGGCAAGCACACTACCGCTTGAGCCATCTCCCCAGCCCCTCCAGTATACTTTCAATCATCTCTGGATTACTTATAATGCCCAATGCAAGGTGTAAGTAATTGTTATACTATATTGTTTAGGGAATATTGACAAGAAAAATTCTGTGCATGTACAGTACAGGTATAATTTTTTAAAAAATATTTTTGATCCACAGTTGGTTGAATCTAAGGATGTAGAAGGCCAATGTATACATGAGAAGATGGTAATGTTGTTAGTCTTCAGGCAAATGCAAATTAAAACTAGAATATCAAATTACTGCACTCCTAAGGGAATGGCTAAAATTAAGAAAACTAAGTGCTGGTGAGAATATAGAGAACTGGATCTCTCATATGCTGTTGGTGGGAATATAATATGATACAGGTGCTTTGGAGAAGAGTTTGCAGTTTCTTAACAAGCTAAGAACACACTTATCATACAATCTGGCAGTTTTACTCTTAGGTATTTATTCAGATAAATGGAAGTATATGTCTATAAAAAGAGCCATATGTGATTGTTCATAGTAGTTTTATTAGTAATAGCCAAAAACTAGAAATAGCTTTCAATAGATGAATGATTAATAGATGAATGATTATCTTACTCCTGACACCAAGACAAAAAATGATGAATGATTAAATAAACTGTGGCATATACATTCATTAGAATAGTATTGAAAAATAAAGAAGAGTAAAGTATTGATATACACCACAACATAAATGAATCTTAAAATAATTATACAGTGAAAGAAGTCACGCACACAAAAGAGCTCATACTGTATAAAATTCTTAAACATAAAACATTCATACTACATAATGTACATTTTTATGTTTTAATTGCCCAGAATCTGAGCATCTTTCTTTTAGAGATAACTCTGAATCTGAGAAGCAGCAGTATTCTTCTTTTCAGTGTGGAAGCTGAAATGAGCAGAAATCTCCTCTTTCTCTTCCCACCCCTTGCAGTTACTGATGATCCTGGTTTTTGGCTTTCTTGTGTCCTTCTGGCACTAGAGACTGCCATACCTTCTCAGTTTCTTTGTTGTTCCATTTAATTACTTAGCAATTTCATCATCTGTATAACCAATTCTGACACTAAAATATCTCATTTGAAATACCCAGATTTTCTGATTCATCCTTCTTGATATAATTTCTAGTTTCAGAAGTGGTCTGGTAATCAGCTTTTACTGTAAAACGAACAACCCAAAACCTTAATGGGTTGAAGCAACAATGCTTTATTTTTTTTCATGAGTCTGGCCATTTGTGTGCTTCTGTTGATCTGAACCAGGCTCATTTAATCTTATCTAGGGAGCACTCATGGAACTACAATCATCTATTGGTTTCTTGGGGCTTTCTGGCCTGTATTCACATGACTGACTGTTAACTGGGGGCAATGCAGAATGTTGGTTCAATCCATTTCCCTTTCTCCTATGGCTATGGATACAGAGAGGGAATAATGGTATTTTTGCAACTATTTACCAAAGACCCTTAGAATCAGATTTTCAGAATGAGATTTTAGGATTGGGTTGCTCACCCATTTGAGTTGGACTAATATAAAACCTTTTTACAAGTAGAACAGGGTTGCTACAAACCTTGGGCATACAGTGGCATCACAGTTATTTAGATTACCTTATCATCTATAGAAACTTGGGAAGAAAAATCAGTTGAAGGGAAGACTGAGAACTAAATTGCTGCTGTATTGTAGCACCACGTTGTGGTTATACTAAGTACAAGATGTGTGGAAAGGAATGCCGCATCTGATTGTGCAAAAGGAGTTGTGGAAATAAATTAAGAAATCCATAGAGATTTAAACTCTCAGATCAAGTCATAGACACAGAGCCAGATGAATTTTGGGGGCCGTGTGTGTGTGCGTGTGTGTGTATGTGTGTGTGTGTGTGTGTAAAGCATATACAACTGAGAATAAGGCCAAAAATATAATTGTGTGATGTTGTGATGTGGTTAATCAGAACTTCTCAAAGTATCTTGTGTTAAAATTAGAGAACTTGGAAAGACTTGGACTACAAGGGGATGAGAACACTTGGGTGGAGTCAGATGAATCTGGAGTGTCCCTTATCAGTGGAAACATATTTCTGAGGAGACAAGACTTTTCCTGCTTAAAAATGCCTTGATATTCCTATCCAAAATAATTGGATCTCCAAGGAGCTTTTGTTCTCATTACCTGTAGACCAAATATCTGGAGTCAAATACATGTTAAGGTTTGATCTCTAGGAGACAGCTACTACCATAAAAGAATTTCAAGCTCTTGCTAATGTGTATTAGTATGTAAACCCATAAAAGGATGGATTATAAGGATATTATACCAACATGAACGGAATATAAAATTGGACTGAGTTACAGTTATTGAAACAAGTATACTTACTTGAGATTCTGGATTTAATGTTATCTTAGTTAACTGTGACAAGGTCTAAGAATTTTCTTGATTATTAAACTAAGATTTGAATTCAGTGGTAGCCTACAATTAATGAGGTTTAGATGTCATAATTTCACTGGCATAACATAGAAGAAATCCAAAGGTTTAGGGAGGCAGGAATGTTGGAATGAATTTATTATGTTCAATCCATTTCCCTTCACCCTGTGCTCCCCAGTGAGGGTGAGGCTTTGAGGACATTTTCCTTCACTAAGTCATTGAGAAATGAATCAGTGTGGGGAAATTCTGAAATGAGCCTTCAATTTCAATAAGAACAATGGGTACTATATTACTGAACAAAATCTAGGCCTGGAGATGGAAATCTAACTTGAGTTGTCATGACAAATAGTTATGGGGGAGGCTGAGGCAGGAGGATTGCAAGTCTGACATTAGCCTCGGCAACTCAGAGAGACCCTGCCTCAAAATTAAAAATAAAAAGGGCTGAGAATGTAGCTCAGTGGTAGAGCACACCCCTGGGTTCAATCCCCAGAACTGAGTAATGATGATGATAATGATGATGATGATGATGATGATAATAATAGTAGTAGTAGTAATAAATGGTCTCTTGATATGTTCCCGTAACTGTCAGTTTACAGACCATGAGACCTTTGAATAAAGGGGAGTTGAGATGCTGCATTTAATGTTATCTTAGTTAACTGTGACAGGGTCTAAGAATTTTCCTGCTTATTAAACTTGAGGGAGGAGGACATCAAGTCACTTACTAGAATGACTGTGTACTTGGAGGAAAATAAAGAATGGATGCTAGTTCTGAGTTGAAGCATTATTTCTAGAGTCTGAAAATGCCACTGTGGTCTACTGAACAGAATTGAGACTTAGGGAGAGTGGAGGATAAATTAAAATTTGCCCTGAATTTATTTTAGAGAAGTCTCAGAATTTATAAAAGTAAAATCTACTGCTGAATTTATGATTGGAATATTATACCTAACAACTTGTAGAATATTTGCAATAGTGTCTGTCCCAAGGAGTAAGGGCTAAAGTGCTAAGAGTCAAATGAAAACCAGTGGAAAATCTCTCCTACTAAGATAGTAAATAAAAAGTATTGGGCTGGGGATGTGGCTCAAGCGGTAGTGCGCTTGCCTGGCATGTGCGGGGCGCTGGATTCAATCCTCAGCACCACATAAAAAATAAAATAAAATAAAGATGTTGTGTCCACAGAAAACTAAAAAATAAATATTAAAAAAAATCTCTCTCTCTTAAAAAAAGTATTAACACTTGTAAAGATTAGTGTTGCCATTTAAAGACTTGAAAATTAACAAGCTGTTAATTCCTATCACATCCTTGTTTAACTTACTTGCGTGGTCATATAGAAGCCAGATGGATTTGGAAAATTCCTGTGAATCCCTATAAAGTTAATTAAGTGGTGACTCCAATGACAGCTACTTTTCCAGGAGCATCTTTGTTGGAGCAAATCAACTAGCAGTTGGTATTCAGATAAATGTGGTTTTCCCATATCAATTAGTAAAGACAATCAAAATCAGTTTGCTTTCACCTTAAACCTCAGAACTGAACTCATCTAGACATTTTACAGGATATGATTGTTGACATCAGGCTAATTGGATCATTTGAGTAGAAAATAGCAAGAATCGCAGGTGTCATGCTAATACAAATATAGCCCATAAAAACGTAGGAGCCTGACACATCAGTGACATTTCTGAGTAGCAGGTACGCATATCTGCTCTAGACAAGATCCTGTACCTTGCACCACTTTTGACTAAATTCAGAGGCATAGTGCTCTGGATATTGGAGGCAACATCTACTGCATTTGGGTGTGCCACTCTGACCTATATATTGAGCACCTGGTAACCCTGCACATTTTGAAGAGAAGGCTCTATGAAAGGTTCAGTATACACAGCAAGGTCTGTACCTCTTTGCATGGGCCAGGTAGAGAATCGATGCTTGATCCATGGGTATTTGCATTATTTCTTCCCCTACCCATTAATAATTCAGTGCTCTCTGATCGAACAAACTAAAAGTGTGAATGTATGCATCTGCAATCCATTGAAATATAAGTTTATATGAGATTGAACTTGGACAGATTGGAAAATTGGTGAAAAAATATGAAGTCCTTTATGGACTTAGGAAATAGGCACACACAGCGATGATTTATGTGTCCCATGAAAATGTTCTCCAAAGAGCAATATCAGTAGAGGAAATTCTCAGTAATCCAGTAAATGAGATAATCAATTCTGCAAAATCAGCCAGCCTCTTTCTGTAGATACCACAGTGCTTCCTCAATGAGTCTATGTACAAAGTGGCCTTGGTGGCAGGGATGGAACCTGTTCCTGGGCTCAGTAAGGTAGCTTTCTTTTCATGAACAATGGCTTTGCTATCTCCTCTGCTAAATATCCAACCTGCCAACAGCTGGGATCCTCCATCATCTGGGAATCCTAGACATCTGATATGGTGTGGGACCTTTTGGGGAAGAAAGTGCTTGTTCATTTGTGCAAAAGATGGAAGGATAGGTTTTCAAAAGGAAAGTAAATAGCATATTTTAGTTTTTCTCTCTATAAATTTTATTTTCATTTGTTTGTAAAACAATATATGTATTTTTTTTTTACTGACTCAAATTTTCTTAAGTAACTATCTGCCCATCTAATAGCTGCTTTAATGTCTTCAAGGTTTTACCTACTGGTGGTATTAGCAAGAATCTTCCTTTCCCCATACCACTAAACAACCATTTTTCTTAAGCAATATGAGAAATTTACATCTTCTTGGATCAATTAAAATGTTTCAGGCTTTATTTTATATTCTGTTCTTGTGTGATCTAACAAATAATATTTCTTCAACATTCACACAAGGTTTGAAACTACTACATCTCCATCTGATTTCAATAAACTCATTCTATAATGACTATGTTCCACGTTATGTGACTCAAAATGAGTGTGAGGAAAAGAATGTTTGTTGTGTTGGTGGGCCTGCCTTTTTGGTAGTTGAACTTTTAATGCTAAAATTCATCCAGTGCTAATTTTCTAAGCAATAAGACAAAATGATGCCCAGAAACATGAAGGAAGGGCTATAAAATTAATCATTCACTCTAAGAAGTTCATAATTCTTAATATCCCAAGAGAGTTTAATGTTTTTAATATCAGAAGTCCTTTTTTGATATAAATCCCAGCAGTATTCTGGTGATAAGATTTTAGTGGGTTTATGGAGAAAGAAATATTTGTTTAAGTGGCTTTCATCATGCCACACTGCTTCAATGTTATTTTTCTTGTCATTCATGATTCCTTTGGAGCATTCCCTGGCAATATTGAGAACCTGAATGGGAGTACCACCAAAAACAGCAGCATGGTAATAAAAATCTCCCTCACCCATAGGTATATAAGCTTCTGATAACTGACTTCTCTCATAAGGCAACACTGTAGAATTTGCCTTATACCAGTAAGTATGTAACTGAGCTACAGACTCTCCCAGAGTCTCCAAACCATATTTTCCTCTGAAGATTTGATCCACATCCATGCAGAAAAGGAAGTCAACTTCATTCTGGATGTGATCCACAATATGTTCACTGATGATCTTCATGCGCATCATACTGATATCTTGCCATCTCTCTTCTCGTTTAATTTTAAAGACTTTGAATGTGTGGAGGCGGCTCAGAGGCATCCAATGAATAGTGGAAAAGTTATCTACCATGACATAAAAGATGACTTTCTGGTCGACCATGAAAAACTTATCAGCAGATGACAAAAAACTGTGCAAATAGAACTGAAGGTATCTGTGAAGTAAATAAGAAGTGAAGTTTGTCTTCTTATATTTTAGTGGAACACATATAATCAAAATACATGAACTGTAACTTATCCAGCCATGCTACTTAGATATGCTTTTTGAATACCATAGAAGATAGGAAAATTATCCACGTGTTCTTTTGCTGTTGGAGTTCTACAGATCATACAATAGACATTCCTCATAAGAGAAATGAAACTTAGATCAGATCCCCCGCAAAATGACAACAACAACAAAAAACAAACAAGAGCCAGAATTTTCAGGGTTATAAGAGCAATGAAACTTGTTTTGGGAGTTGCAGGCAGGAAAGGTCTTGGGTCTCTGCAAGAGGAGTTGTTGCTGTCCACAGCTTGTGTTATGAATAGTTATGCATACAAGATCTGAGATGGTATAGTCAGCAGTGCAGAGAAAAACACTCCACATTGTTTTTCTTAGTTTGTATTATGACTCTTTCTATGGTGCTAAAATAGCAGGGATGGAAAACAAAATTTCTCATTTTCAGTCTTGCAAGTCAATAAAAGATTTCAGAGTAAATAAAATTTCTTAGTTTAATTCAAAAGAGGAAAGGTGGCTCAACTTCAAATAAAGGTTATATAATCCTTAGAAATAAGTTTTGGATATTGATCTAGATTTTTAAAAATATAGCAGACTACAGGTTGGGAGGAAAGTTTCTAGTTCAACACATCTAAAATTATTAGGGAAACTATGAAAAATATCACTTAAAATATTTGACTGGGCTGGATGCTAGCACATGAATCCAACCAAAAAAGTCCAGTTTATCTGTGTGTGTGTGTGTGTGTGTGTGTGTGTGTGTGTGTGTTGGTTAGATTTTTTGTGTCTTATTTTAGAAAGCTTTGCCTCCTACTTAAGGTAATGAGAATGTTCTACATTTTCTTGTAGTAGCTTTATTGTTTTACCTTTTGCATTTGTCTATTATCCATCTGAATTGATTTTTGTATATGAGCGGATGTAGAGAAAATTTAAATTTTTTCTAGTAAACAAAACTTTCAACTTTGGAATGATATTAAATGTACATAAAAGTTGCAAATATATGATTGATAGCTCCCATATATACTATCTTGCTTCTCGTAACATTAATATCATTAATGATTGTACATTGATCAAAACTAGGAAATTTTGAGTGGTAATATATTATTAACTATAGATTTTATTTTGATTTTTACCACTTTTATCCCTAATAGCCTTTTTCATTTCCATGATTCAATCTAGAACACACATTGCATTTACTCATTATATCTCCTAGTCTCTTCCAATCTGTGACGCTTTCTCTCCTTATTATTCATGACCCTTGCAGTTTTGAAGAGTCCTGCCTGATCAAGTATTTAGTAGAATATCTCTTAATTTGGTTATTCCAAAGGTTTGTCAATTTTGATGATTTTTTTCAAAGAACCAATTATTGGTTTTATTTATTTTATTTTTAATTTTCTATTTCATTTATCTCTAACATTTCATTTTTAAAATTTTGATCAAGGATAGTGGAGTTTTTAGTAATGTCATGATTTAGCAATAGAGACACTTAGTGCTGTAACAAATGTATATAAAACAGTGATTTTGACATCCTATTTGATAAGGAATTAAGCAGAAATTGCTTTTTGTTTTTAAATTATTGGATGAGTTTTGGGGCCTTATTTATTTTTTGCATTGTAACTGGTGAATGGAAAATGTAACATGTAAAATTTCTGGCTTAGTTTGCCCTTTTCTTTTTTATCTGGTTCCTCAAAGTAGAAGGTTATCTTATTAATATGAGATCTTTATTCTTTTCTAATGTAGGCACTTATGGCCTCTTGTACCGTTTTTATTTTATCTCATAAATTTTGATATCTTGTATTTTTGTTCATTCAGTTTTTTTGTGATTTCCTTTTTGATCCATTGGCTATTTAAGAGTATGTTGTTTCCATATATTTGTGAATTTTATAGATTTTCTTCCCTAATTGATTTTTAATTTCATTTCAGTGTGGTCATGGAAGAAACTTGGGTTAATTTTAATTTTAAAAATGTCTTACAACTTTTGTGTCTAAATATAATCTAACTGGACAATGTTCCATGTGCACTTGAGAAGAATATGTATTCGTTGAGTAGATTGTACTACATGTTTGTTATAATACAAAATGCATACATTCCTCTTTAAAGGAAAAGAGAGTGGTACTGCTAAATCATGACATTATTGAAAAATACACTGACCTTGGTCAAAAATAAATGCTATGAATAGGGTTGTCTCTTTTAAGCAGCACCATCAATGTGGATTGGGGATACCTAAGTGAATATAATTGTGGTCTATTTAATGCCCCCAGATCTCATTATTGTAGATAAGGAATCATCAATTGTATTTTTTCAGGACTCCATGCTATTTTAAGTAGCCAGTGCACACAATGAGGTTTGTAGATGTGTACATTTAATTTGATGTTTTCCCTATATTTGGTCCCAGATTTTACATTTAGCAAATAATCTTCAAAGTTACATGTTTGATTTGGAATAATTTGCCTACTTTTGTTGATCCTAAAGGCTTCTCTTTTTTTTAATTCATATTTGTTGTTCTCCTGGGGGTTCAAAAGATAGGAAATCAGTGCAATGGCTGCATTCTTCCATCTTTAAATGGAAATATTCAATTGTAATTGTAATTTTTTTAGTGGTTTTGATTTTCTGTTTGCTTAGAAATTAAGCAAAAATTGAGCTGGGTGTGGTGGCATGAGCTTGTAATCCCAGAGGCTCAGGAGGGGGAGGCAGGAGGATTGCAAGTTAAAATCCATCCTCAGCAACTGAGTAGGACCTAAGAAATCAGTAAGACCCTGTCTCTAATATATATATATATATATATATATATATATATATATATATAGAGAGAGAGAGAGAGAGAGAGAGAGAGAGAGAGAGAGAGATTGATGTGGCTCAGTGGTTAAGTACTCTCCTAAGTTCAATTCCCAGTACCACCCACCAAAAAAAAAAAATAAGATTGGCAACAGTCTCAGAAAATTAAGTTACTATTGGGAGAAGATTGCAAAATCAATAATGGAAAAGAAACCTAAGGTTGGGATGTCTTTTTTATGTGTGTATGTGTCTGCTGGGGATTGAACCCGGGGCCTTGTGCAAGGCAAGCACTCTACCAACTAAGCTATATCCCCAGTCCTGGGATGTCTTTTGAGTGAACCTACTGGGTGATGATATTTAGACTTATAGTAGGAACTGGCCTAGAAAGAATAATTATTAAGTGAAGTTATAAAATGCTCAGTAGATTACCTCCCATTGTCTTCAACAAAAACCCTGAATGTAAAGGATATTTGAATCATTACCTACCTTCCCACAGCAAATACAGTCAATCCCACAGTAATTTTACGATTTGCATAATAATTTTTCAAGACTGACTCATTGTAAGTACCATGCCACACAACTGGAGCTGACCATTCAGTAACACTCAAGTTCTTATCTGTGAAGTTCAGTCTATGTCTGTAAGAAAGAGAATTTTTGAATAAGATACATATAATAAAAAAACAGAAGATAAAGCCTTGATAAGCATTGATTATCCTTGATTAAGGAAGTTCTGAGATCAGAATTTCTTTACATCTAACCCAAAGCCTTGACAGTTTTTCTTTTGTGGGTGGTGTACTGGGGATTGAACTCAGGGGCACTCCGCAATTAAGCCACATCCCCAGTCTTATTTTTGTATTTTATTTAGAGATAGAGTCTCTCACTGAGTTGCTTCACACCTCCCTTTTGCTGAGGCTGGCTTTGAACTTGCAATCCTCCTTTCTCTGTATCCTGAGTTGCTGGAATTACAGGCTTGTGCCACCACGCCTGGCAACAGTTTTGATAAACTAAAGAAATAGCATATCAGAAATGGCATGATCATTCCCAAAACACATGTATATTAGTTATACTGTAATTCCAAGGTCTTTGGAGACATAGTTAAACTGACCACCCAAATCTAAAGTATTGATTTATTTTATGTCTAGCTAAGATATCCTGGTCATAGTAGTGTTTTGTTTTGCTTTCTGACATTATATTCAAAAGCCATGTTTTTAAAAAATGCATGTCCTAGTTTTTGCACCCTGAAGTGCTACCAATGCTAATATTGCTGTAATACTGTTGTTATCAACTTTATCAGAACTGTGGAGAATAGTCAAAAGTTTAGAGCAACCAAGTAAAAGGTAGGAATAAGGAGCCTTCATGGTCTTCTAATTTAGCCTATCCCCAACTGCCTCCCCAGTGTGGCAATGGTATTAAAGATAGGAGATGGTGTCTGCAATGTGGGTATCTGCTTCTGAAGAGAGCAGAGTGGACCTCTTCCCAAGGAGATGCGTCTCTTCTGACTTGTGCGAGGGCTCTCTGAAGAACTGACACCAAACTCAGACTTCTCTCAGAGTGGAAAGGTAGCTAAAGGAAGGGTGTTCCTTGAAAACTAAGTCGAAATGCATTCTGCTGTCATGTATAACTAATTAGAACAACAACAACAACAACAAATCCTGCCACTCTGCAAAAAAAGTTATAGTTGTGGCAAACTAGAAACCCTGGAACACTTGGGGAGAGTCATTTTGGACAGTAAGGGTTCTGATAGTCTCCAGTGTATAACAGGGAATTCAGAAATCCATGCACATGCCAAGGGCAGGATACATGCTCAGATAAAACCTGAAAATGCTTTAAATTTTCACCTCTGGTTGATATTGAGGCCCCGTGAAGCAGGAAGTTAGGACTAAGGCAGAATTGAGAACAGCTGGGCTAAGCATTGAAGGAGTACCCAAACAGGGCAGTCTGCAGACTGAGCCATATTTTCCTCTCCTTCCCTCACCTTTCACTCCCTTCCCTTCTTTCCCCTCCCCTACTTCCCCTCCTCTTTTTCTCCTTCCTGCTCCCTTCCTCTCTCTTTCCTTTCTTCCCCTCTCTTCCTCCTCCTCCATCTCCCTCCCTTAATCTTTCTTCCTTCTCTCTTTATCTCCACTATCCCCCACTCCCAAGTATTTAGTGAAATCCCTATTAGATATTGGCTGACCACAAGCTAAAGGAACAGAGATTTCAGAGACCAAAAATGACAAAGAATATGGGCTTTAAACTGGTTTAGAGCTGGCCATGGAGGCCCACGCACACCAGCGGTTTGGAAGGCTGAGACAGGAGGATCCCGGGTTCAAAGCTAGCCTTAGAAATGGCACTGTGCTGAGCAACTCAGTGAGACCCTGTCTATAAATAAAATACAAAATAGGTCTGGGGATGAGGTTCAGAGTGGTAGAATGCCCCTGGATTCGATCCCTGGTATCCAAAACAAAACTGGCTTAGAAAACAACCAAATACAACTATAACCCAAAGAACTCTGAGGAGCATAAAGAATAATTTCTAGAGAGACCATAATACAATAATCAAAATGTTCACTTATTATCAAAAATTATGAAGCATTAAAAGAAACAAGAAAATATGGCCCATTCACAAGGAAAAAAATAACAGAAATTGTCTCCAAGGACCTTGTTGCACAACGGTAGCGTGTCTGACTCCAGAAATTGTCTCCAAGGAATCCAGACATTATATGTACTAGAGAAAGATGCTAAATCAACTATTTGATATATGTTTCAAGAACTAAAGGGAACTATAGGCCAAAAAATTGGGGAAATGATGGCTTAGCAAATAGAAAACATCAATAATGAGAGATTATTAAAAGTAACCAGTAGAAATTATGGAGCTGAGAAGTCAAATAACTGAAATGAAAAACTCATGATAGGGTTTTAGCAGAAGATTTAGGCAGGCAGAAAAAAGTCAAAATATGCACAGAACACTTTACCTAGCAAGAGAGTATACATTCTTCTCAAGTACACAAAGAACTAGGCTCAATTATATGCTGGATTAACACAAATCTCAATAAACTTTAAAAAAAAAAACTAGAAACACACAAAGTATCTTCTTCATCAGCAATGGAATGAAATGAGAAATAAATGACAGAAAATCTGGAAAATTTACAGTATGTAGAAATTAAACATTATAGTCTTAAACAACCAATGGGTCAAAGAAGAAATGACAAGGGAAATTAGAAAATACATCTTGTATCTGGCAATGGATTTTTATATGTGAAAACCAAAACACAGGCAACGGCAACACAACAAATAAATTTGGACTTTATTAAAAAAGCAAAACTTGCTGGGTGTGGTAGTGCATGCCAGCCTGTAATCCCAGGGGCTTTGGAGGCTGAGGCAGGAGGATCGTGAGTTCAAAGCCAGCCTCAGCAAAAGTGAGGCACTAAGCAACTCAGTGAGACCCTGACTCTAAATAAAATACAAAATAGGGCTGGGGATGTGGCTCAGTGGTTGAGTGCCCCTGAGTTCAGTCCCTGGGAACCAAAAAAAAAAGCAAAACTCTTTTCATTAAAGAATACAATAACGAAAGGAAAAGACAGCTCATAGTATGGAAGAGAGTACTTACAAATCGTACATCTGATGAAATCTGATGAATCTAATAACCAAAATATATAAAGTCTTACAACTCTATTGTCTTTTTTACAGTAAAAAGACAAACAATCCAATTTAAAAATAGGCAGAGACATTTTTGTATACAAGAGGCCAATAAGCACATAAAAAGATGTTCATCATCATTAGTCATTAGTCATCTGGTAGGAACAGAGAGAAAGAGAGATAAAACTGGAGCTTTAGAAAAGTGAATATCTAAGGGGTCAATACTCATATGAGAAGGTGTTCAGTATTAATGTGATCAAAAAAATGCAGTGGGAATTTAATTTTATCAGACACTAGCCTATTTGGCATCTATTTAAATGCTTACATAGTTTCTCCTTTATCCATTGCTGTGATGAATCTTCACCTTGAATTAATAGGATTTATCTTGCTGATCTTGTTGATGGGATGCTGTAGCATTTATTAAACTGTTGTCTTTCATAACTAAACCCATCATACACTACTCTGCTTTCTTTTCCTGGGGCTAGGACTCTGAAAATCCTTTTTCTCCTCTGCCAGCTGGTACCATTAGGTTCTGCTAATAGAGGCCCACACAAAACAACAAGGCTGAAGGAAGAGGAAACTTGCTCTTTCCTATTTTTTGCAGGTTTCTTGTCTGCTTCCTGTTCCTGCAAGACCTATCCCAGTAAGCCTTTTTTGCCACAGTAGCGATTTCTTCCTAGAGCAGCCCTTGAATCCAGTTTAGTGAGCCCCGCACACTTGGGCTCTGCTTCTCTCATTGGTGAAACCAGGAGAATCAATCATGTGGTTTCAAACATATGCTTACACTTTTGGTGTGCCTCTGTTCTCGCACCTTTAAGTTTATGTAATTTAAACTGTCACTCAAGGAGAATATGGGTCCAAATACCCAGCCCCAGTGAGTTGGCCACTGCCTGTTTTTTAGAATATTGTAATCAGAGATCTATCCAGTCTCCAAAATCTGGAATTCCAGTAGTGGTATTTGTTATCATCTATTACTTTTATGGATTAACCTCACATGTGTAAGATTTGAATTCTTACCTGGGATTAAACCAATCAGATAGATGCAATTCTGTTTTATTTTTATGAGACCTAAAAGGAAAAATAATGTAAAGAGTCATACTCTATCCTCTAGCTTGAGGTAATTGAGTGTCTATGAAATCATGGGCTGTATTATAATAAAATGCAAAATAAGAGTGAAGTAGGAAAAAAACAAAAACACTGATGAACTTTGATGGTGGTAGCATGGGAAAATCATGGATTCCAACCTCAATTTAACTTTGTTCTTTGCTGCCCAGAAGTCTTTGTGCTTTCATAGTTCTCATCCTCATTCATCTCATTCACAGAGAAAACACCATCATATTAAAGCTTCCTCAACTTTCTGACATGTCATCTTCAAATTTACCCATAGCACTGAACTGTTTTCCTTCTTTAACAATGGAAATATATCCCCACTTTCCATCTAAGGTTAGCCTTAAATATCTTATTTGTCAGGAGCTTTGATTTGGGATTTGGCAATTATTCTCAGAGGGTTTCTCCTAATCCCTCTATCCAATCATCTGGCACTCTCTTCTGGCACTTTGCTGTAGTTTCAGATTTTTACCTACAGCTAAAACCTCACCCATGAACTAAAGACTTGTGTATCTTGCCATGTTCTAAAGCTCTGTACTCAGATTCTTCAAACAAATACACAATGAAGATGTTTAATTTTAAAGTCATCATTTCTCCAAAGTACCTCCTTTTTAGTTTTGGCTTCTGTGTCTTACGGTTCATGGCCACAATGTATGGCATGACCCAGTCTTTACACTATTTCAGCCATATCTCCTTCCAAACCCTTATAATTTGCTTAAACATACTACAACTTTAATTAGCTAATTTCCACATAACCTTCAGATCCCATTTTAAATAGCCCTTTCTAAGGAAAGTGTTTCTTAATCTGCTAAATGAGATTAGAACCCCTTGATTAATAGCTAACACCCATTGAATACTTTCCTAAGTATTATCTAATTTATCCCAGATAGCAGCCCATATGAGATGGGTATTATTACTATTATTATCCCATTTTACCAGATTATGAATTGAGGTAGAGAGAGCTTTTATTATCTTGCCCAGAGTTACACACGAAGGGAAAGACAGGCAGTTTCACCCGACTCCTTCTATTTCCTCTTCTAATGGCACCCTGGCTACAGAGCTGGGGCCCCTCTGGAGAGCCGATCCTGGGATGAGTTAAGGAAGTGATCAGGCAGCTATGGAGCTGAGTCATATATCAAGAGACTCTATCCCTAGGTGCGCAGAGAGGAGTAACTTCAATGTCAAGGGTGTGACTGAGACCTGGAGTTCTACTCAAACACCCACTACCATTGCCTTTGGATGATGCATATTAGTATGTTAAGGCCATAGAATTTTGAACTAACATTAATAACAGAAAGACTTGTGGGTAGGTGGTATTGCATTAAATACATTTGCCAGAAAACATTTTAGATCTATTCCTTCTCCCAGGTTCTATGATGCAGACTTCCTTTTAATGTTTCCATCTTTGCCTAGGGATTTGCCTGTTTTCAGGTCATTAGTCACGGTTCCCTGTTTGTTGTGGATATATATATATATATATATATATATATGTAAGTTTATATATATGTATATATATGTCATATTAAGAAGGTATGCTATATATATGTATATATATAACATATATCTTAATATCTTATTTTCATGCATGGCACAGATTACCTAATTATCTAGTCATGCTCTTAATAGGGCCCTTGTAAGTCACAGAACCATCAGAGAGACAAGGCCCTGGACACAATAAATATCAAAAAGGAAAGTTAATCTTCATTTTACTGTGGGGTTCCATGACTGTATGAATAATTTGAAGAATCTATACTAGTATTGGATCTTGCACAATCTTTGGGAAAGTTTTCCTCTCTGCACATATTTTTGATGGTATGATTGCAGAGGTGGTGTGTGGTTAATGACACCCCCCCCCATCTCTCTCTCTCTTTGGTATCAGGGATTGTACTCAGGGGCCATGACCACTGAGCCACATTCCCTGCCCTATTTTGTATTTTATTTAGAGACAGGGTCTCACTGAGTTGCTTGGCATCTCCCTTTTGCTGAGGCTGGCTTAGAACTTGCGATCTTCCTGCGTCAGCCTCCCAAGCTGCTGAAATTAAAGGCGTGGGCCACTGCACCCAGCTAGTGACATCTCTTGAGAGTCATTTAGCAAGCTTTTACTCCTGTGTGTTTGCCTAGAGCTTTCAAAACTCAAGGTTACTGGGGGCCAAGTTCTGGCTCCTGGAAATGTGATTCCCATATCCAGTTCCCACTCCCCATCAAACGACACTTTGCTAGTCTATGCTTTCTTTGGCTTCTGGTATTCTTAGTTTATCTCCAAGATGTGTTTGTAAAATTGCATGGTTTACCATGCCTGCAGGAACCAAGGACTCACAGATCCTCATGCCCTTCAACAGAGTTTATCTTTGAAGAAGAGGTTGTAGCATGTTTGTAAATAATGACTTACCAGCACTGATACATCATCCATAGTTTCTTTGAGCTTAAGACAAAAGAAAAACATGTTATTTTTAAATGTATAAACAGTGTTTCTGAATATAAGGTGATTGGAGGACTACATCAATCCATTTATTTTATTGCCTAATATTACCAAATCTATTATGTGCCAAGTACATGGTGGTTATAGAGATACAGTATGAACATGATGAAAATCATTATAGGTAGGACCTCACATGCTGTACCTTTAAAAAGAACACATCTACAACCTAATTCTTTGAGACACAAATGAATGAGAAGCCTACTTAATATCATTAGAGCAGTTAATCACTGATAGGTCTATTTGTCTCTAATCATGTAAGGTAAATATAATATATATACCTGAAGTCACCAACATTAGGATTTTTTCTTAAAGATCTTAATAATTTCCAAATTTTTCTCTGACATTACAGACATTAAACTGCCACAAAACTTTAGCTTCTTACTGCTTTTCCTCACACAGGAGGGCTTACACATGTAGTGCGCCTTTGGGCCCACTAGAAACAAAGGATTTGGATGCTGAAGGCTAGGTTTATGTTGATGTATTTAGGTATATTGTATATGTTCAGGTACTATTGGACTGATCTATCTGGATGCTGATTTATTTATGGGCTTTTTACCTTTTGACATAACAGATCCTTTCCAAGTATCAGAATAAAACATTCATTAAATTTTTATAGTTACCTGAAATAATACTTTGTGTGCAAGGCCCATAGATACAGTAAAATCAATGATATCATTATTTTCCTTTTGTATTTCATTCTTTTCCTGGGAGGAAAAAAAAACAGATGAAAGTAGATTAAACTTAGCACAGTATTAAGAGAGTAAGCTCTTGGTGATTTAAACTAGATAACTAGACAATGGACCACAATTAAGGCACTGTTGCTCCTCAGGTGTTATCTACATGAAAATCGAGTTGAGTCAGTGGATGCATTTGGTTTTATTTTGAGCCAGCTGCAGGAAGTCTTAGAACATTAGTGGGTTTTAGATGTTCTTGGTTTAAGAGATTTTATAACCTTTGTATTTCCTAGATTTAAAGGCTTTTTCTCCGGAAAATAAATGTGAAAATCCCTTTCCTAGCCTAACTCTAGGGTAGAGTGTCAGTGAAAAGATAATTAGGAAAGGACTTACCTGGACTCTAAAGATTTATATGAAGGAAGATAATTACTTTAGTTACGTAGCATTGTGGTGTTGAACACTACAAAAAGGTGATGAGACTGATGGCAACATAAAACATATGCCCCTTTGTAAAAGTTCTTGAAAATAAAATTGATTCAGAGCACTGGCTGGAGACTCAACTATAATTTTTAGGTTATCTGTGTATTGACCTTGAATTTTTAGTCATGAACATTATAAAACTCCTTTAGGGTATCAAACCACCAATATGAAATTGTCTAGGCACAGAAGAGGAATTAGGTGTGGCTAAATTTGGTTCAAATTAAAATCTCTTACCTGTTGTTTTCCTCAGATCATGGAGGAATTTAGACAGATTCTTTACTGGAGATAACATTTATGGTATAAGATGTGTTTGAAGAGATGTGTAAATTGTATGAGAGCAGACAGTTTTCAAGCAGGACATTTTGAACCCCTTGAAAAATCATGAATCAGATGCCCAGTACTGGTTCTATGTTACTCTCAAGCAGGTGTGTTTAGTATTTTAGTCTTCTGTGAATGATGACATCATCAGGTTCTTTTTTGATGATGAAAGAATGTATGATCAAGACAATCCATATTCCAGTAACCTCTTTTTTATTCTAGGGGACTATATTTTTGTCCTGTTCCTAAAAATAACAGATCCTTCAAGCTCCTTTTGTTTTGAGGGGATTTTTAACAGCTTTATAATAAAATTTTAATTGAGTTATAATTTACATAAAGTAGAACATGTAATTTAAGTGTGCATTTCATTGTGTTTATTATATATATACACATGTGACTAAAAACCACCTTAGTTAAGATGTTGACCATCTCCAGGACCCCAGTTACTTTCCTTGTGCCTCTTTCAGTCAGTACTCTCTCCTTCCTGGCAAGCTGGTGTAATGAAGATATTGAAAGAAATCATCAAGAACTTAAAGGCAGCTATGATGAAAAAATTTAAGGATTTAATAGAAAAATTTGTCAAAATGAATGAACACATAGGTATTCTCGGCCAAGAGATGGAAGCTACAAAAACAATGGGCTTCTAGAACTTTTAAAAATATGTATTTATATTTTATATACTGCTGGTGAGGCTTACTGATAGATTGAACCCTGAAGAGTAAATGGTCAATGAAAGAAAAGATAATTCAATATTAATCATCTTATTAAAAAAGAAAGGAAATGCTTTGTTAAAATAAATAAATAAAACCTCAGTACCTATAACAGAGTTATCAAGTAGTCTAATATGCAAGTATTTGGATTCCCAGAAATGCAGAAAAGAGAAAATGGAGAAGTAAAACTTAAAGAAATTATAGCCCCAAATTTCCAAACTTTGATTTTACAGAAATTATAAACTTACAGATTCAAGAAGTTTAACGAGTCCCAAACAATAAAAATGCAATTTTTCCTCAAGAAAAAT
This sequence comes from Urocitellus parryii, assembly GCF_045843805.1. Classification (NCBI taxonomy): domain Eukaryota; kingdom Metazoa; phylum Chordata; class Mammalia; order Rodentia; family Sciuridae; genus Urocitellus; species Urocitellus parryii. Next base: position 198,344,900 of record NC_135534.1, read on the forward strand.
TGTAAAAATGCAAAGCAAATGTAGGAATTCAGGGCAAATTGCTGTATTTTGTGCCAGTCATTCTCTAATTTAACTGCATATTTGAATCATATGGGAAACTAAAAAATCCAGCATCCAGGCTTTACCCCATGCCTATTGAACAGGAATCTTTGGGATGAGACCCAGGCATAAATATTAGTGCTCCAGGAAATTCCAGGCCTCAGCCAAGTTTGAAAAACAACACTTTATGCCTCCTACCACTAAGAAAGAAGCACAACTGGGTTTTGGAGGCATTACCCCACACATGTGGATGACCAGGTGTTTCCCATTCACCTGATAGAATAAAAACAGTGAGTTTCTATGTAGAGCCCTGGACAGGCCTTTCAACTGATTCAGATTGCAAGCAAGTTACTCTGCCACTTAAGACCACAGTGAGCCTTGATGGTAAACTTGCTGCAGAGGCCCGCTGAATTCCAGAGCGCAGGAATGCTCTTTGTCTTGGTGTGTGCTGTGTTGCTACAGCAAAATATTACTGTCTATGGTTCTGGGTTTGTTCAGCAAAGGATTGAAGAACAGGATACAAAGATAGCAAGCAAGAAGTAGGTTTAGTGCAAAAGTGACGGAGATAGACTTCTCCAAAGAGAAGGGGCCTCAGAGCTGGGAATCCAGTGTGGGGGGCTCTTGGCCTATTCTTTTTATGGTCTCTGGAACTTCCTCCTTTCCTTATCTCCTCCCCTGTCCATGCTCTCCTCACTGTTATTGATTGATGCCCTCTCTGTCCACATCTCGATACTGCCGGTTATCGGTGACCAGCCCTGCTTCCCCACATGTTGAAGTTTGAACATTAGAGAAGCACGCCGAGGCAAGCATACAAAGCAGGGTTTATTTTAAAGGGGTAACATAGTTCTTCTGCGAGGGAGAAGGGGACCAAAGCTGGTATCCTGGTATCCCAAGAAGCGAGGTGTTCTGCCCTTTTTATATGTCCTAGGCTTCCTTTGTTCTCCTGCCTTTCCCCTCTGATCTTTCTCCTCCTGCTTGGCAGGATGGAGTAGACAAGGACACATTAAACCTTATAGCTCCCTGTAGGGAGGGAAAATTCCTGGGACAGGTTACCTGGGTTGGAGCAGGGGCAGGTTCTTGATAAGATCCCTCAGGGGACCATCTCCAACTTCCCAGACTCACTCAAAATTGGCTTCCTAAATCTGACCTGACTCGATTTACCTATCTACACTGACTGACTAATTCTGGCTTCAATGTCTGTTTTAGTTTTTCTCTTGGATCCTCTGTTTAAGAGCATGAGTACGGAAGCATCTGTCTGATTGGGTTCCCTGCTTGTGTCCACAAGCACTTTTGTCAAGCAGTAAGTTGATGTCATTAGAAGACCCTCTCCATGCTCCTTTCTTTTGGTCCTGCCCACAACCTCCTCACTTGCCATCTTGCCCTGGCTGCCTAAGCCCTTTTACCTGTCCCTTAAAAATACCAGACTCTATGCACTTTATATAGGAAAGAGGTTCAGTTCTGGAAGTTCAAGAGCATGGCATCAGTATTTGCTCAGCTTCCAGTGAGAGCATCAGGACAGTTCAATCCATGATGGAAAATTGCAAAGAGGAAATGGGCTCATGGAGAAGAGTATGTATGTGAGAGAATCAAGGGAAGGTGCCAGGATCACTTGAGGAGAACCCGCTCTCACAGTAACCAGTCCGGTCCCATGAGAACAAGAACTCCTCCTGAGAGAAAAACATTACCCCCTCTTAAAGGCCCCAAGCCTCATCATGTGGTGACAAATTGTATTCAAACCATAGTACACCTTGAGCAGATAATCATCATTTCCCTCTTTTAAATAGAAGTTATTGTAATTTACTCTCTTTCTTCCTTCCTTCTGTCATTATTGACTATAGTATGTTTGAGTGTAAGCTAATTTCCCACATATTTTACAAATCTGATAATCTGTCTAAGAAACTGAAAGAAATGAAAAACTCTGAGAAGCTTGGCCCTAAGACACTAACTGGATTCAGTAGTCTGCCATTAGGAAGGGGGTGGGCTGGAGTAGAGCAGAACATTCTAGACCATAGTGGGAGGGAGGGAGTACTTTAGTTGTGTAGGAAGAAATAACTTATGCCCAGATAAATGGAATGCATAGATATTTTAAGAGGGTAAATACCTAGCTTTCAACAATAGATCCTTCTTTGAGAACCCCCAGTGAACCTACTCCAGGAGAGAGCTGCTGGGAACAGAAGCAGATGCTGTGCCCTATGTGGATTTTCTTTCCAATGATTTTAGTTTTGAAGGAAGAAACCCTGAGATTGGAGATAGTTGGAGCTGAGTCACATTTATGGCAGACCTCTCGGGAAGTTCATGATTTCCAGCTGATGAGGCCCCTGAGATTCCCTGTTTTTTGCTCATGGCCCGGTTTTAGTGATGTGCTTGTAAAATTTTAACAACTGACTTTAAAAATAAAGAATAAGGAAAGTGAAGAAAAAAGAACCCCAGTTCCTAGTGTTTGCCGATTTCTGTTGTGTAAATAATTTCACCATATGTGTTAGTTAGCTTTTCATCATTGTGACCAAAATACCTGACAAGAACAACTTAGAGGAGGAAGTTTGAGATCACAGTTTCAGAGGATCAATTCATGGTCAGCCAAGTGCATTGCCATAGGCTCAGGATAAGACAAAACACGATGGCAGAAGGACATGGTGGAGAAATGCTGCTTTACTCATGGTGGACAGGAAGCAGAGAAAGGGAAAGGGAAGGAGGCTACAGGGAATGCCCCCAGTGACCCACCTCCTCCAGCCATGCTCCACCTACCTATACTTCCCACCCAAGCAGTCCATTCAAACTAGGATGGACTGATTAAGTTATAGCTCTCATAATTCAATCATTTTACCTCTGAATATTTCTGCATTAACACAGAAGCATATCCAAACTGTAACACCATGCCTATTTTAAGCCATCACAATGACATCACCAAACAGGCAGTTGGGAAATAATGTATAGAATTGGCTCTCACAAGCCAGTGTGAACTGGTTTCAGGACATCACTGTCAACTCAACTCTTGCTTGTCTTTGGTAAGAAACTCTTCAGAGCCTTCATATATGCTCCTTTAGGGGTTTAGACAGAATAAGGGTGCTTCAGTTCCCCACAACCAAAATATCTTAACCTCTAACCACCTCTTATTCTAAACAGTCAATTCACTGAGAGTGTTATAACTTTGACTGTTTTCACAGCCACATCCTTTAAACATTTTTAACTACTTTCATTTATATGCAGAATTAATATCTATTTCATCAAATGTGCAGTCTTCACCAGCTGCAGAAAAGAATGTTTTAATCACTGAAGTTGCTTAGGTTAATAGGGTCCTCTTTGGAAATTTCTGCCCTCTGAGGTCTTGGATAGGGAACTAATTTATTTTAGCTGTGAGTTCTATTTTATTTTATTTTTGGAGCATTATAACTATACATAGTAGTGGGATTCATCCTGCCATATGTGTACATGCACATGACATAATTTGATCAGATTCATTCTCCTGTACCTTCCTTTTCCTTCCTCTTCTCCTTCCTCCGGTCTGCTAGCTCTGCTCTACTAATCTCCCTTCTACTGTTACTATTATTTTAATTAGTGCATTATATTTACATATAAAAGCTGTATTCATTGTGGCTTATTTATACGTAGACATAGCATAATTTTGTAGGTTTAGTTCTCCAATAGTTCCCTTTATCCTCTCTTTCTCCCTTCCCCTTGATTTCACAAAATCTTTTTATTTTTTTTAATTATTTATTCTTTCTTTTTCTGCCTTACCTTGTGAGAGGAAACATTTGGTTCTTGACTTTCTGAGTCTAACTGATGTCACTTAGTGTGTTTTTCTCCAGTTCCATCCATTTATCAGTAAATGACTTAATTTCATTCTTATTTATGATCAGGTAGAACTCGTTGTGTATATATACCACATTTTATTTATTCATTTGTGCCGCAGTCTGGCTGGGCACAATTCACGAGCCACTTATCAAGCAGAAATGAACTTTATTTTTAGAACACACACGCTGCTGTACCACATGAGCTCTTCAGGAATTCCCTCAGAGCCCAACTGCCACCTCAGGCACTCCCTGTGAGCACCTCCCCCAATCTCTTCCCGCTCTTGAGGCCGATTGGCTGGGTCACGTGGGCGGAGCCAAAAGAGTCCCCCAGTGAGCAGCTCTGTGTTCTGAAAGGGCGGGGAAACAGTCTAATGAGCATCACCACAGAGGAGCCAATCAGCTGGTTGCTGAGGCCAAGGTGAGCCAATCAGCTGGAAGTTTGCTGGGGCCGCTGTGAGCCAATCAGCTGGAAGTTTGCTGGGGCCACTTTGGCTGTGGATCTCAACATCTCCCCCTCTCTGTTTAATTAAACAATAAGCATGTGGCTTAGGGACTGTGCCTGTCTTAGGTTGACCAATACTACATATGGTTCTTACCCGTCTTCGGATGAGCTGACCTCAAGGCGTCAGCCTTCTGTCTTAGTTTGGTACCATTGCAATTGGATCTTACCCGTCATTGACTACAGGTCCAGCATACAGCCACACCTATAGATAGGCCTTTGTACCAGTGTGGGGGGGTGAGGTTCTTTGCCTCACCTCTGTTGGCCCCCAAATTTTAGCTGAACGACCATCATAAGCAGAAGGGAGGAGGATACACCAAGCCAATTGACGGCTCCTTTTGGAAAAATTGTACCAACGATGACACCATCAGCAAAAATACCCCGGCACTACTACAAGTCGCTGCACCAACAGATAGTTCATAATGCATACAAGTGATACATAGTCGATGCAAGTTCTGCAAGCAGTTCAGTGATAACTATTGCAGAAGCTGTAGTTTGGTTTTATCTTTGTCTTCACCAGCACTGGGATGAAGATAGGAATTCTGGCAATAATGGTTAAAGAAAAAATTAACATTCCAGCAGGCACTAAAAGAAAACAATTTTCTGAACAATTTACATTATCCTGAACAGAATTATTAAATATAATGAAAAGGAAAGGTGAAAGTAAACAAATAGATCTGTTAACCTCCTTTTTTGTTCACATATTGAAACAATCCTCAACAGCTGTTTACCCAATTTAAATTAAACCATTTAAATCACATGAATAAGAAAAAAATATTTGGATCCATTTTTTCATGAGCGCTCATCATATATGATATATGGACATACGCACATATAAACATACAACACAAAACACAAGTGTGCACACATAATATAATACATACCACACATAACATAATAGTAAAGGCCTTATAACTTTTTACAGGTGAAATCTCCATTGCAATGTTTAAAAACTTTATAGTCAAAAAATAGAACTGATCAGCAAAACATTAACCTAGGTCTGTATGAGCTCAAAAAACAAAATAGAACTTCATGATGTGGGAAAGGGCAATACTAAAATAGATATTGAAAAAAGCATTCTGGTTCTGTCGCAGATGTAAGCGTAGCCAAACTGGAGCTCTGGATATCAGCTGTTATGGATTTGAACCAAATCATCTTCTTTTTGGTCTGTAGAAATCGCTTTAGTTAATCTCTCTGGAATCCAATTCGGCTGCTGTTCTCCCTGTGGAAAACACACAAACAGACCCCTGACTCCAGACAATCACTGGGTCAGAACCTTTCCATTGTCCTGTTAGAATATCCTTCCAAAGTACCTTGGGCTTATGTACATTTTTTGGACACATATGCCTTTCCGCAGCACTAAGCCCTGATGAATCCAAATTTAAAAAGTTTAGAGTAAAAAGGGTTATTTTAAGTTTATCTTTGGGGGATATATACCCCTTCCCAATTTCCTCTTTTTGCTTTCATAAGTACACTTTAATAGTTTGATGAGCTCTTTCAACTATGCCTTGTCCCTGTGGATTGTATGGGATTCCTGTTATATGAGTAATGCCATATGATGAGCAAAATTGTTTAAAAGAGATAGAAGTATAGCCAGGACCATTATCTGTTTTTAACTGTTTTGGAACGCCCACAGTGGCAAAATTTTGTAAGCAATGAGGTATAATATCCTTAATTTTTTTCTCCGGTATGAAGGGAGCCCATCAAAAATCTGGAAGAAGTATCAACTGTAACATGCAAATATTTTAATTTTCCAAATTCTGGCAAGTATATGATGTCCATCTGCCAAATATGGTTAGGTAGGTATCAGTCCTCTAGGATTGACTCCAAGATTAACTTGTGGTAAAAAGGTCACACAATTTTGACATTGTTTTATTATTTGTCTAGCTTGTTCATTAGTTATTTTAGAACACTTTTGTAAAGTATTAGCATTGACATGGAACTTTTAATGAAAATGTGTAGCTTCTTCTAGTGTAGAGAAAATATGTATGTCATGTGTAGTTTTATCTGCTAAATCATTGCCCAAACTAAGGGCTCCAGGCAATCCTGTATGTGCCCTGATATGTCCTATGAAGACTGGATCTTTTCTGTCCCAGATTAGACTTTGTATAGTGGAAAACAAAGAAAAAACAGTAGAGGAAGGGGAAATCCTACCAGCATCTTCAAGGGATACTATAGCATTAACTATATACTGACTATCGGAAAATAAATTAAATACAGAATCTTTAAACATCACAAAAGCTTGTAATACTGCATTAAACTCTACCTTTTGAGCTGATTGTTTGGGTACTAAAAATGTAAAAGTTTGATCAGGTGTAACTACTGCTGCTGTACCATTATTTGACCCATCAGTGAATATATTTGGAACATTCATGATGGGTGTTTTTATTGTAATTTTTGGAAAAATTACAGGATAAGATGACCAAAAAGATAACAAAGGATTAGATGGTAAGTGGTGATCAAATGAAACATTAGATTTGCACATGATTATTGCCCAAGTATTTAACTCATTAGCTAACTCATCAATTTGATCCATTGTATAAGAAGTAATAATTTTATTGGGAAAAATTCCAAACACTCCCTTTGCTGCTTTTATTCCTTTGAGTATTAATTGTCCTACAGCCTCAGGATACCTAGTAAGAATAGTATTAGGAGAATAAGATAAATGTATCCATAATAATGGGCCTTCTTGCCAAAATACTCCTGTAGGAATATTTTTTGTTGGTTGTACAATAAATAATAAAGGCAAACTTATATCAATTCTATCCAAGTGCATATTTTCCATATATGTTTCAATGATTTTTAATGTCTTTCTTGCTTCAGGCGTTAACATGCGGGGTGAATTTGGATCCGATGGACCTTTTAGGATATCAAATAAAGGTCCCAACTCTCCTGTTGGTATGCCTAGATAAGGCCTTATCCAATTTATGTCTCCTAATAACTTTTGAAAGTCGTTAAGTGATTTGAGTTGATTTACTTGTATTTGAGTTTTTGGTGGACGGACCATGGTTGAGGATAATAGAACTCCTAAATAATTAATTGGAAAATTTAATTGTACTTTAAATTGCTATCTCTAGATTATAATTTTTCAATAAATTTGTAAGTGTGGCATAACATTCTAGCAATGTGTTTTTATCTTTGTGTGCTAAAAATACATCATCAATATAGTGAAATATTTGTAGTTCAGGATTTTGATTTCTAAGTGTCTGGATTGCTTTGTTAACATAGATTTGACACATGGTTGGACTGTTAGCCATCCCTTGAGGGAATACTTTCCATTCATACCTCTGATCAGGACCTTCATGATTCAGTGCAGGGATAGTAAATGCAAAACGTGGACTATCCTTGGGATGAATTGGAATTGAAAAGAAACAATCTTTAATATCTATAGCTAAAACATACCAGGTTTTTGGCAAAGCAGACAATTGGGGAATCCCCGATTGAGCAGGTCCCATAATAACCATTTCATTATTAATGGCTCTTAAATTTTGCAATAATCTCCATTTACCAGATTTCTTTTTGATGACAAAAATGGGAGTATTATGGGGAGATATGGAAGGTTGTATATGTCCCTCTGCTAATTGTTGTTTGACCAGGTCATGGGCTGCTTGTATCTTTTCTTTAGTCAGGGGCCACTGAGGAACCCATACTGGTCTTTCTGATTTCCAAGTAATTTTTATTGTCTCAGTGACCCCTCCTGAAAACCCAATCCATATCTGTCTGTTCCTTGATCTATTTATTGGTGCTGCTATACCTTTTTCTTGTTCTCTTCATCTTTTTCCTTTCCTAAAACCTTGTCTAGCCATAATAGTGGGCACATTTGAATTGATGTTATTTGTTAATGTTAGTCCTAATTGATCTAGGACATCTCATCCCCATAAATTTATAGGAAGATGATCCAATACATATGGCTGTATAATTCCCTTACATCTTTCAGGATCCTTCCAATCTAATACCATCGCACTTCTGTGGGGATTAGTCGCCACTCCTAGGCCTCAAAGCGTTTGAGTGGCTTGTTGTAATGGCCAATGTTTTGGCCATTCTTGACGAGAGATGATGCTAAGGTCTGCACCTGTATCCATTAGCCCATTAAATTCATGTTCTTGAATATTTAGTTTTAGCATGGGGCGAGAATCTAAATTTAAAGAAAGCATAGCCCAATCTACACATGTGGAGCCTAATCCCCTGGAACCTCTTTCCACAGTACAACTGGAAAATTTATCATGTAGGCTGGGTATTATTAATAACTGTGCTATTCTATCTCCTGGTGAAATTACTGATATACCCTTTGTAGAACTGGCTATAATTTTTATTTCACCTTCATAATCAGGATCAATTACCCCAGGACTTATCATAAGTCCTTTTAGAGTAGAAGAACTGCATCCCAATAATAAGCCTACTGTTCCTTGGGTAAAAGGTCCTTTTACTCCTGTGGGAATGATTTGAAATCTCATCTCTGGAGTTAGTACTGTTCTGGCGGAGGCACAGATGTCCAATCCTGCACTTCCTCTGGTTTGTCTAGTGAGGGATCTAATGGAAAATGTGTCCTGGGCACTACCCTGATGGTGTTGCTGGGTTCCTCCAGGGTGTTGCTGGGTTCCTCCAGTGCCCTGTATATTCGTGGTCATGGGCCCCAGAACATTGGGCCCCCCTGTCCATTTTTTGGCAATGGAGCCTGATGCCTTTCTCCATGATATAATGGGTAAACACCTGGTCCTTGTCTGTTTTTTGATAACAGAGTACCCTCTATGGTGGTTTGAGAACGGCATTCATTAGCCCAATGTCTTCCTCTACTGCATCATGGGCAAATACCTGGTATTCAACCCCTTTGATACCTAGTATTGTTAAACCCTTCTTCTATGGGGTAATTCCTTTTAAAATGTCCTGTTTCTTCACAATTGCAGCATGTTTTTGGCCTGGCATCTAAAGCCTGTTGTACTGTAGCTGCCAAGACTTGCCCTTGTTCATTAATGTCTCTACATAATTTAATATATGTGTGTTAAATCTTCATGTTTCCATGGTCTAATGACCTCTCTGCACCAACGATTTGCTTGCTCATAAGCCAGTTGTTTTATTAATGGCATTGCTTGTTCCGTATCCCCAAAAACTCTGGTAGCTGTTTGAATAAGCCTATCTACAAATTCAGCATAAGGTTCATTAGCTCCTTGTATTGCCTTAAATAATTGACCTTGTAAACCTCCATGTCCTTGTAAAGTCTTCCATGCCCTAACCGCATCTACAACAATTTGTGAGTATACGGCAGGATCATATGCAATTTGTTGTTGCTGACCCTCATAAGGTCCCTTTCCTAACAACATATCTAGATTTCTCTGAGGATAACCAGCTGCTGCATTTTGCCTAGCTGTCTCCATGCAAAATTCCTCATTGGCAACCTTCCATAGCAGGTATTGTCCTCCATTTAGCACAGCTTTACACATACTAGTCCAATCTGCTGGCGTCATGCTCAAATTGGTAATGGATTCAACCATGTTTACAGTAAAGGGTGTTTGAAGACCATAGATTGTTACAGCCTCTTTTAGCTGCTTCACTGTTTTGAAATCTAAAATGTGGTGAATTCGCTGCCCTCCTGCCTGCTCAAATACAGGGCATGCTAATCTTTGAGGTCCTGTCTCAGGATCCCATCTATCAACTACGGGGGTTGGGGGCCTCCCAGCATATGGAGGCAGAGCTGTTGGTTGGACACTTACGCCCTCTGGTGATAGTACGGTGTTAGTAGCAGCCTCCTATTGTAACTTTTTCCCTGATAGTCCTTCCTCCTTTAAATTTTCTTCCTCTGTCTAACTCGAGAGACCTTCTCTTTTGCTTGATCTAACAGGTTTTCTACCATAATCTGAACCTCTAACAATTTACTTAACACTCTTTTGGTTTGTTTTTTACTAATTTCTAATCTACTATAAAGATAATGCAACCCAACAAGATAACACAAAACAAAACCAAAACAGAATGAAACAAAAACGGAACAAAAATCGTTGCATCAATTTTCCTATTTTTCTTGAAATGTATTTTCATGGTCTATCTTTATCTCTTCCTTCGGGCCGAACAACTTCGAACCCTGAGCCAACCACTTTCCCTAGTTTGCCTGAAAAAGTTCTAGGGACAGGCAACTTAAAATAAAAACAAAATAAATCAAAACAAGAACACATTGTTTTTTTAAAATGGTCACCCATTCTCTCGCTCTTCCTCAGGGGCGAGCAATTTCACTTACCCCCAAGCTTCAGGCGTTCCCTGTCTGGGCCACCAAATGCCGCAGTCTGGCTGGGCACAATTCATGAGCCGCTTATCAAGCAGAAACAAACTTTATTTTTAGAACACACACACTGCATCACACGAGCTCTTCAGGAATTCCTTCAGAGCCCAACTGCCACCTCAGGCAATCCCTGCGAGCACCTCCCCCAATCTCTTCCCGCTCTTGAGGCCGATTGGCTGGGTCACGTAGGCGGAGACAAAAGAGACCCCAGTGAGCAGCTCTGTGTTCTGAAAGGGCGGGGAAACAGCCCAATGAGCATCACCACAGAGGAGCGAATCAGCTGGTTGCTGGGGCCAAGGTGAGCCAATCGGCTGGAAGTTTGCTGGGGCCGCTTCGGCTGTGTCTCTCAACACATTTGTCTGTTGACTCTTAGGCTAGTTCCATACTTGGCTATCGTGAATTGTGCTGCTATAAACATTGGTATGCATGTATCACAATAGAATGCTGATTTTAGTTCTTTTGGATAAATGCCAAAAAATGAGATGGCTGGGTCATAAGATGGTTCCAATCTTAGTCTTTTGAGAGATCCCCACACTGCTTTCCAAAGTGGATGTGGTAATTTGCAGTCCCATCAACAATGTATAAGTATCCTTATCCCCCACATCCTCACCTTAGCTGTGAATTTTAATGGAAAAAAAGGAGGTGAGCTAGAGACTCTTGATGTCTACCAAAGGACTGTCCCCAGGGTATGGAGAGGCAGGTATTATTACTGGCTCCCCAGTGTTTCTTAATGAAGTCTAGGAGAACTTAATGCCAGGGTTTCTTGATCTTGGTACCAATGACACTTTGATTCTTTGTTGTGGGGGCTGTCTTCTGCATTATAAGTTGTTCAGCAGTTTTCCTTGTTTATACCACTAGATGCCCATAGGACTCCTCCAACCAACTGTGACAACCAAAAATGCCTTCAGACATTGCCATTGCCAAATGTCCCAAGGGGCAGGAAGGGAAATGATTCCTAGTTGACAACCACTGTTCTATGCTGAGGAAGCAAATGTAACTCCTGCAACTCCTGGTCCCCATATGTGCACCACAGGAGGAAAACTTCCAGGTGCCACATAGAAAACCATCCACCTTTTTAATAACAATTGATAATCAAAATTAAAAATTAAGGAAAAACATTTCTTATGAGGCATGATGCCATCATCCACTTGTTTATTAAATGGCCTCATTGTTTAAGCACTGCCTCTGAGCTAGGTGACTTAATAGGTTCTGGGGTTGACGCAAAGACAGATGACAGTCCTGCCTTTAAGGAACTAACAATCTGAGAGTGATTCAATGGAAATATTTTCATTAACAGGTGAGAGAAAGGCCAATTCCAACTGGCTTAAACAATAGTGGGACTTTACTGGTTGCACACTTGAAAAAGCCCACAGGCAGTATAGATGTGAAGGTTGAATCTGGCCAATGTTGTCCCGGAGAGTGGGTTCCCTAGCTTCCCTGCTCTTCCTTCTCTATTGTCAGTCCCTCATAGGGCAGCTCCCAGTTCACATGCTTCCTCATATCTAGCAAAAGACTTAAAATTCACTTTGTTGGGCTCATTTAGGTAACCTGGCAACCCCTGAATTAGTCATTGTCACCAGGGGAATGTAAAGTGCCAATGGATGTAGCCTAGATCACTTATTCCAATTGTGGCACCTGTTTCCATAGAAATCTCAGGGATTCCCTAAAGGACACCAGACTGCAGGGAAGGGAGAGAGAGCCATACATCCTGGGTGACTGTGTCACTAGCCAGCCAGAGCCCTTACATGGTCTTTGCTTCTTTTCACACAGCCTCTTATAGGTGATCTCACCAGTCCCAAAGCCCTAGCACCATTTTTGTAGATTTCTATGAAAGCCTTATGACAACTTTCTGTGCTTCACTCCTGCTGCTTCTCTCATTCCATCCTCTCTTCACAGTGGTCCCTTCTCTTTTTTCAAAGCTCAGTTCAGACTCAGCACCTCTGGGGCTACACCTGCCTGACACCCTTTCTTCCTCCATACTTTCCTAGTCCAGTATATATTTACATCACATACCTTGCTCAGGTTTCAAGTTTCCTTGTCTCCAACTATAGACTTAACACCCTGACTTTGAAAAGTTTTTAAGTTTTCTGCTCAATTCTTTATAATGCCCAACAACAACAACAACAAAACAAAAACAGAATTTTTGATAGTGATTCATTTGGTGTCCCCAAATTTCAAAAATAAGGTGGTTAAAGTGTATGCGTAAGAGACAGTGAGGAAGGTAGTTTGCAGATGTCAAAAGACCACAGGATCTAGAGTCAGCAGTCCTGGGTTTAAATCCTAGCTCTGCACCTTTTCAGATCTGAGACTTAGACACCAATCAATCCCCACTTAGCCCTATTATCTCTCCTGAAAATTTATGCAGAGCGTGTTACACATTCTGTGACTTTTCGTGCCTGTGAGTATGCCTTTTTAATTCATTTACATAGGGCATGTTTGATAAAACAGTACACTTAATAAATGTTTGCATCTAAAAGTATTGTCAGAGCTGAGGTTCCCACATAGTGACTTTGGCTAGGAGAAATCCAAATGTGTCATTCCAAGGACAAAGAAAAGATCTTCATGCCCTCCCAGCTGCATGTAGTTCCACAGTTGAGGTGGAGTGGAAGAAGGTATTGAAGCCAAATTTAAAATTAGGTAGTCAGTGTAGTTAGGTAAATCGGGTCTAATATCGAGTGAAATCTAAAATGGAGGCCATATTGAGAATGAATTTCTGGAAAAGTTGAGCAACTCTCCTGGAATGTTAATGAAGTCCAGGAAACAGCCTCCAACAGATTTGAAGATAGCCCATCCCAAAGAAATGTTAATGAACAGCAAACTTAAAGATGCTGACTCCCGAAGTACCCAGATTACTTTTTTGGCCCACCTGTGTCCCACTCCTCGGGCCTTCCCATCTACATTCCATCACCGAAAACTATAAAATGGAGAGACAACCGCACTTCCATGGATTCCAGGTCTTGGGTCCCCTTCTTCCTCCGGAAGAAGTCTTTTCTGCTGTCCTTTAATAAACTTCTACTCTAAACTTACCTCGGCGTGCTTCTCTAGTGTTATACTTCAACATTGGGGAAGCAAGGACTCCTCACGGGTCAACAGTGGTAACAGTATGATGGTCCCATCCACCCACCCTGATTCCTGATGAGGCAGTCCTAGGCAATGCCATAGAGTAACAGCCCAGTGCAAGCATGTGGTGCTTACATAGCTCTTTATGCACAATATAAAGATAAGAATAACAAACTTTTTTTTTTACATGATGCAGTTTATCTTATTTAATGCATTTGGAGCAGGTTTAATGCATTAAAAGTGGGACATAGGGCAGGCCTAGGAAGATATCTAGCTTTTAAGATATTCTTATGACTAAAAATACCCTTTATAAGATTCTTTTACAAGTTGCATTTACACTGATCTGAAACATGGCCCTGTGTATTTATTGTGTCAACACACTGTGACCTTGTGAGCTTCTTGGTTGAAATTTCAGCTCAGTCACTTACTAACTGGGTGGCTTAACTTTTCTGAATCTGATTTTTCTTATTTATATAGTCGACTAATTCTCTACAATGAAGAAATCATACCTTGTGCATCTCACTATATCAGCCTGGCCACCTTTAATTTTCGTATTACAAATACATTTACCCAGACTCGCTAGAAAGCCATCCTTTCCCCCTTGGCCAGCTGTGTTCCCCAGAGGTCAGAACTAATAACTCCCAAATATAGTTCTAGGATTATTTTCTTCCTCTGCCCTGGTGCCCCACCCTGAGCCTCAGGGTCAAGCCTCTGCCCAATGGTCTTTCCACTGGCAATTAATTATCTCAGTACATCACTTTGAAAAGCTCAATATAAGCATTTGTTATTTTTAAAAGTTGGGGCTGGATCTGCAGCCTGTTCTTTGTATTATCTTTGTAATGCAACACACATTTTCAGAAAAGGTGTGAGGGCTTTTCAGAGTCTAAGAACCTAAAGTTCTATATTTGACCATTCTGAACATCTTTGGGAGAAAATCCATGACCAGACCAGAATATACTGAGAAAATAATTTATTCAATTATAAATCAGAAATTTGATTAAAAAGTGTTTAAGCATTATCATTAATTAGATCTTGAATTTGTCCATTGAGGATTTAAATTTAAGTGAATTTAAATTAAAAAAAAATCCCTCAAAATCCCTTTACCCCTTTTCTCTAAACTTTCAGGATAGATTACTTCTTTGGATCAAGATTTAAACCATTAAACTCTCCCTACTCTAGACTGGTTCCAACATATCTTGAATAAAAGAGAAGCAAGATTCTTAACTAATGTGCGGTCTCCATTTTCTTTTTTAAAGCCCACTAATTCAGGATTTTTGGTATTTGTTGGAATGTATTTTTTTTTTCAACAATTGAAGGCACAGTGAAATAGTAGAGAAAATGTAGGTTTCATTTCATCAAAGAGGTCCCTTTTGCTGTTTATCAAGCCAAGCAATGGCTCTTCAAATAAATTGCTTAAAAATGGAAATGAATGATCCAAACAGGAACAAAAGCAAAATATAAATATATGTGCATATGTAAATATGGCCTACCAACTTCTTTTACATTGATTTGCTTTAATGTGTAGGATGTCACCACTTCTCCTAGAGAAGGGTACTGATGCTCAGCTCTTTAGTCATGATAACTGGGCCTCCCATAGCTATCCCCTCATGCTTTTGTTATAAAATCAGTTAACCATTTTGTAAAATACATCTGGTTGTTACACTTCCATAGTGCAGATGGAACAGGGGAAAGTGAGGGGTCACTCAACAGGAGGACTTTTCTCCAGTCTACTCCTTGATGTCATCCCTCCAAGTTAGGATGTGATAGGCTGAGGAACCCTGAGATTTAGAACAGGTGCTTGGACCAGATAGTGGCAGATCGTCCTCTGATGAGCCCTGGTCCCCACAGGCCTCTTCAGTCCATTGTGTGCCTTTCCCTTCGCTGAGTCCATCCACTTCCCCTCACCAGGGTGCTGAAGATACAAGGCTGGTAGGCCAAATATGACTTGAGAAACACAAGAAGCACCTTCCATTCAGCTCTTTGGGGTTGAGGAGGCTGAATGCCTCCTGTTTGGTGCCTGCATCTTCAGAGTAATTTAAGTACCAAGGTCATGCCCTGTGTCCCTCCAGAGTGGCATGGCCCCACAGTGGTTAGCCCCTCTCTTTGCTATTTCATGGCAAACTCATTGTTGAGGCTTTGTTTCGTGTAAAAACTGAGCCCACTGCCTCATCAGATTCCCTGGGACTCTGAACATGCACCACAGTGATATCCATTGGGAATCTCCTCCACTCTTTCCATGGAAGCCAAACAGCATCCTGATGAGAAAAAATATGGATTACAAATGGCCCAAGGCAATCAGCTTTGAGGCCTTTGAGGATTGCCAAGGTAGGCAGTGTCCTTACTAGGGTTCTTTGGCTACAAATAAACTCTAAGCTGCTTTAGACACATCAAAACCAGGAAGACATTGGAATCAAAGGGACAGACACCCCTCCACACACAACTTATCTTGTTGCCAAACACTTCCCTTAGCACACTTTTCTTCAGTACATTATCTGACACACATAGAATGTTCTGGCTTTTCTTTGCCTATGGCAAATTCTTTTTGATTTAGCTAATAATATTTTCCCTAAACCCAGAAGAGAAGGAATTACTGGGAATTTACATCTGATTACCATAGATTAATTCTTCCATATTACAAGGCTCAAAGTACAAGGAGGAATAGTATGTGTCTGCCATGTTGGTATTTTGTTAGTATTTTTTTTTTAAAGTTAACATTAAGTGTTATTTTTCTGAGGAACTAGCCAGAATAATACTCTCTCAAATTCAGAAACCTGTTGGCCCAATTTGAAATCAGACATTATTCCTAACCAAATTATACTCTTTCTGCTGCCAAGATATCTTGACAGCTTTAATATCTGGAGGTAAACCTATATGATAATCCCAGCAGAATTCTGGGGATAAGATTTTAGTAGGTTTGTTGTGAAGGAAATACTTGTTTAGATGGCTTTCATCATGCCACTCAGCTTCAATGTGATTTTTCTTGTCCTGGAGGATTCCCTTAAAGCACTCCTGGGTGAGGTTGAGAACCTGAATGGGTGTTCCTCCAAAAATGGCTGCATGGTAATAAAAATCCCCCTCTCCAAATGGAATATATGCTGCTGACTCACTCCGCCTCTCATAGGTAAATTCATCAGGATCTGCTTTGTACCACCAGGCCTGTAGCTGAGCCACTAACTGGCCCAGAGTCTCTACACCAAAATTATCTTGGAAGACCTGGTCCACATCCATGCAGAAGAGGTAATCAACCTCATGCTGGATGTGGGTTAAGATGTGCTCCCCAATAGTCTTCATGCGCATCATGCTGATGTCCTGCCATCTCTTCTCAGGCTTGATCTCAAACACTTTGAAGGAACGCAGACGACCCAACTCTATCAAAGGCATCCTGGAGAGATCATCTATCATGATGTAAAATATGACTTTATGGCCAACCATGAAGAACCTATCAGCAGATACTATGAACTCCTTCAAGTAACGCTCAAGGTATCTGAAACAAAGAGGAAAGGATGAATTCAATCTTTGAATTCTTTCAGGAGACCACATGCCACTATGATCCAATTATCTACATTTTACATTTATAAGGGAATGATGTCTCCCCACATAGATGTATACTATCATGTAAAGGGACATCTGATAGTGTAACATTTCTGGCTACTTGCCATCGTTCAGTCACTCAGTATGGGGGAAGTGGAATGACTTATTTGATTGTCAATTTTAGAAGAGCAATTAGGCATGCACAGCCCTGTCCTCTTGCTCTTCTGGAAGCTAGGTAGTCTGAAAGAGCATGTGTTCTTAGTTGCTCTGCCCTGCAGTAGGCTTAGTGGTATGGGTTCTAGTCAAGGCCGGTTGTTTCTAATGCTGCAGGTGCCAGTTTTTCTAATTCTTCAGTCTTGTTTATCAACTGGTTCAGACTTTGGACAGTCCAAGGGGGGGGGGGTGCTAATTATTGAACCTCCTTCAAAAACCCCCATCTACACCTCAGTATTACTACTGCCAGATCAGATGCAAAGGCGATATGACCCTTGGGTCCACTAGGGATGCATTAACCAGATCATGGCACCATCTCTTCTACCTCTGTGTTTGGTTAAGCCTAGCCAACTTCACTGTCTCACCCTCTTCTGTGATACACAGAATGAAGTATGGAATGTGGATCTCCTTCAATGTCCCACAGCCATCTTGTTGGTCATCCAAAACACCAATCCACTGTCTAGACACCACCATCATAAAATCAACCTCTGATTTTACCTTATTTTAACTATGTTTTCTCTTAAAAAATAATTGATTTTACTTTTTAGAGCAAATTTGGGTTCAGAGCAAAATTTAATTGAAAGTATTGAGAGTTCCCATATACCTCCTACCTGCACACATACAGCCTGCCCCACTATGGACATCCTTGCACCAAAGTAGTAGGATGAACCTACACTGATACATCCTCACAACCTCTGATTGTTTATCTGTCTCCATAGTTTTGCCTTTTCCTGAATGTCATAGAGTTAGAAGTTACATTATGTAACCATTTCTGACTAGCTTCTTTCACTTAGTCATAAGACATTCCTCCATGTCTTTTCATGGCTTGAGAGCTCATTTCTTTTTAGCACTGAATAACAAATATCCTACTGTCTGAATGTACCACCATATACTTTACCGTTTATCTATAAGAAGATAACTTGGTGGCTTCAAAGTTTTAGCAATTTAAATAAAGCTCCTAAAAATATCAGTATGCAGTGTGTGTTTATGTTTGTGTGTGGGTGTGTACATAATTTTCAAATCACTTGGAGCAGAGTCACTAGCTTATATGGTAATAGTATATTAACTGCTGAACTTTCTTCCAAGGTGGCTGTACCAGTTTTGCTACAGACTGTCTTGTGAAGCTATGCTCTGGAGCTTATAGGGAAGAAGAAAGTCAAATGGCTTAATACAACTCATCCAAATTTAAAACTCAGCCCTGGTGAATATGGACTGAATTTAATCTACCGATCACACTACCAGCCAGTCATGATGTTTGGAAGTAACAGTGACTGACACCTAGCACTTTTCTTTTTTGGGCTGCTTGGATTTCCCTTCTTTGCTACCAAAATAAATTTTATTATTGGTGCTTTTATTCTTGGCATCTGGAAACCCAGGGATTTTTAG
The DNA here is from genome assembly GCF_045843805.1 of Urocitellus parryii. Lineage (NCBI taxonomy): Eukaryota > Metazoa > Chordata > Mammalia > Rodentia > Sciuridae > Urocitellus > Urocitellus parryii. The sequence goes on from NC_135534.1 coordinate 198,363,687, forward strand.
TATTGATTCTTTAAAAGTAGAGCATGTATCTGAGCAATACAAAGAGGGAGTTTGACATGGCTCTGAGGCTGGTGGCCAGGACATTCTTCCTTATAATGGAATTTTAAGAAAAATCTATTGTACCCCCAAAGCTTGGGAAACAATACCAGGGTGAGCAGGGGAGTCACTGTGAGGTTTAAGATTGCTTAGAGATTAAAGCACTGCAGTTGGCTCCATGCATCGTTATTTGAAAAGAAACCAAACTTCACACCTCCTAAAAGTCCAAATCTGCTTCTTGTGGGGATTTATTGCTGCTAGTACAAACAGCCCTCTCTTGCCTGGCAGACATAGTGCTGTTGCCAGAATGTGTGGTTTATGGTTTTGTTTTGAAACGTTGCAATGGGAAGGTTGAAGCCATTGTGGGGCAAGGGGCAATGTTCTATTCTTTTTGGGAACGCCAGGATCAAATCAATCTACAATGTGTTTGGCTTTTGCTCTTTTGTGCCAAATAATTAGGTGAGTTAAGCATTGGCTTCTGTCCCATAATACAGATCGTCTGTTAAAAATGTTAAAATTCCATAATCACCCTTCTCTAGTAGAGACACCCTTAGGCTGCTGGGATTGGCACATTCAGCAACATTAGAACTTGAGTAGTATTGTTCCTAACAGTGATTGCAGTGTCTGCTGGGCTTTGGGCTGGGGAAGTTTGTCTTTGGAGAACTGTCAGATCTTTACAGATTTCTCCTTGAGGCCCTACCTTGACAGCGCTCAAGTTCCAGTCAGCTGAACTTTCAATTCTTATTGTACAAGGCTGGGGGATCAATTTACCACGTGACTTTTTCCAGAAGGTACAGATGGAAAGGCCCAGAAGGCAGAAAAAAAAAAAAAAAAACAGGAAAACTGAACTTTCAGTATTATTTTAGAAAAAAATATTTTAATTCTCAAAAAGGGTAAAAGAGGCCAGGCATGGTGGCTCATGCCTATAATCCCAGTGGGTTGGGAGACTGAGGCAGGAGGATTTCAAGTTCGAAGCCAGTCTCAGCAACTTAGCAAGGCCCTAAACAACTCAGTGAGACCCTGTCTCTAAATAAAATACATAATAGGGCTGGGGATGTGGCTCAGGGGTTGAGTTCCCCAGAGTTCAATCCCTAGTACAAAAGAAAAAAAAATAGGTAAAATAGATTATATTTTTAAACTAATATTTTAGCTACAAATTTCAAGTGAGAATGACTACAATTTTTCCTCATCAGGTGTTTTGAACAAGGAAATGGAAGCTGGAACCAGAATCTATCCAACCTCAGAAATAGGAAGTTCTGACCAGTCAGGTCTCCCAGGGCCAAATCCTCCAGGATGATCAGGTGGAAGGCACCTAAGGAATCCATGGGTGGTCAGCCATGCTCCTGCATGGAAAATCACGGTGTGTAGCTCCTGTGTATCTAGAACTTGCTGTAATCCCTCTGTCCTTGGTCCTGCCCCTTAGAGAAGGAGAAGAAAGATGTAGGTTTAGGCCATCTAGCAGCTGGCACTTTTGAAATTTCCAAAGGAAGCCGTGGAGATTTTGAAGGAGGTGGCTGCAGGTGTGCTGTTGACTCTGGGTTTGGGGGGGTGTTGCAGACATTTTTTTCCTGCAACCAGAGACATTCTCCCTGAGGCAGGAACAGGGGCTCACCTACTATCGTTTTGTTCAGTTTTAGGGGCCTTAGCAGAAAGAAGACTGAAACAGTGCCACATAATTCAGAGAAATCCTAAACAACCTTCATGAAGCCATGTGTCCCCTCATAACCATTTTGATAGTAGAACAAGAAAGTCAAGGACAATTTTGTCAGCAATACCTACTTTCCAACAGCAAAAACCGTCAGCCCCACAGTGATTTTCTGTTTGGCATAATAATTTTCCAGGACAGCTCTGTTGTAAGTGCCTTCCCATACAACCGGTGCCTTCCATTCTGTCACTGTCAAAACCTCTGGGCGTTTCCTGGTGATAAAACAGTCACATGAGTCAGAATAGTTTCACTAAGGCAGGACAGACTGTCCAAGAAAAAAAAAAAAAAAAGGATGGTCATGATCTTCAGCAATTGTCCCTGAGTCCCAACTGTAGTTTAACCCCAAGCACTTGAATGGGAGGCGTGACATCTGCAGGGGCAGCCTCTGGCCTAGGTGCCTCCGGGGACTGTCCTTGGAGGCCTTATAGGATCTTGCCTATACATCCCTGCTCTCTTTGTTCTCCTTCTACTTCTAAAACAATCCCTTTCCCTTTTCCCCAGCTGCTGAGCTGTCAGTGTCATCTTTGAGTTGTTATTTATCCCTGTTGGTGCCATCTGAGTCTAAGAAGACCCTAACCCATGATCGAGTGGGATGAGAAAGTGACGCTAAAGCTGAGAAAAAAGGTTGTTTCAATTTGCCTTTGGCCAAAAAGGGATTTCTGGGTAGAAACCTGGTTATTGGCCAAAAAGGGTCCAGACTAAGGGGATTCTGTTACTATTTATTTTACAGACAAGGAGACAGCAGCATCCAGAAAGAAAAGGACTTGACAGCTTCCCAACATGGCCAAGGCCTGGGCATGGCTCTGGCAAAGGCTCGCTCCTTAGACCATATCGCCTCTTTACTAGGAACATCAAGGGGGCCAGAGGGAGATGTGTTTTCTGCACTCAGAAAGCTTGAAAGGGGGACTGGGGATATAGCTCAGCTGGCAGAGTGCTTGCCTGGCATGCACAAGGCCCTGGGTTCAATCCTCAGCACCATCAAAAAAAAAAAAAAAGCTTGAAAGGGACTTGGTAAAGCCAATGCAGACACAGAAAGTGACAAAGTATGATACTGAAGGAAAAATGCAGAAAGGGCAGAGCAGAAGAGGACCTTGACCCATGGCAGGGCTAGAGCTCCAGGTAGTAGGGGCAGCAGAGGCTAATATTATAGCTATAAATTTCAAGTGAGAATGACCTGTTAGCTATTAGCTGACACCTGTTAGCTCAGGAGGCAGCTGCAGTTCCCCTCAGGAAGAGGAAACTGGCACACAGTTGCTTAGATGCAACTCCAGTGCGGGTTCAGTCCCTGCTTGGCATTTGCTTCTGCTTCACTTGGGGAGCATCTCAGTGAACCGGAGAAGGTGGCAAGCAGTTGGGACAAAGTCCTGCTGCGTCCTAGCCTGCTGCGCTGCTGAGGCTGTTGGGAGAGACTGACAGGAACATCCCCTGCTCCTTGCAGTGTTAGGCAGGGCGTTCACTCAACTGTACCTACCTACAGCCAGCCTGATGGGCAAGGCTAGGTTACCCCTGCCTCACCCAAGTCTCAGAGGGGCAGAGGAGCCTCCAAAGATTCTCCCCCGTGCCTCCTGTCCCTGTCACAAGCTCTGCACTCTCTAACTCTTCTGCTGACTCTGCCCTCCCACCCAGCCTATGTCTGCCTCTGGGCCGACATAGCTGGGCCACCTCTAGCATGGCGCAGTGTGGCAGAGATGACAGAGTTGGGGGACTTTTAGCCTGTTCTCCTGGCTGCTCAGCTAGTCTGGAGCCTGAGACTCGGCTCAGTCCATAGCACTCCAGGTGTTCCTGCTGCATGGAGAACACAGTTGCTCTCGGTGAAAGGCGCAAGTACAGACTCTGCACCAACCTGTTTTCCTTTAGTCCTTGCAACAGTCCTGTGATGTATTGTGTGACATCCAGATAAGAAAACCAAGGCTCAGAGAAGCTGAGCAAGGCCACATAACTAATCACTGATGACAGCAACTAGCATACATTGAGCACTTCCTGTGTGACCAGGCACTGTGCAAAGGGTTCATCCTTCTGAGACAGGGCGACTTTGATTTCCATCTTACCAATGAAGCATCTATAGCACAGAAAGGTTAAGTACTTTCACAGCTATAAAGGGGTAAATCTTAGAGCCAGGTACTCTGAGCCACCACCCTATATTGTTTCTTACCTAGACATTTAATTGCTGTGCTAAAGAAATTAGGGTTTAAACCCAGTTTTGTCCTGGTCTGAAGGTAACACTACGTCCACTCAGCAGCTTTGGTATTTTCACCAGTGAAAACTGGGAAATGCTCCATTTGTATACAATGAGTTGAAATGCATTCTGCTGTCATGTGTGACTAATTAGAACAACAACAACAACAAAGACTAGAAAACGATGAACTCTTGTGTTGTTGATTTTAGAAACTTAACATGACCTAGCCTTGCTCATCAGGCTCAGCGTGGAAAACTCTGCTTTGCTGAAGGGTAGAGCAATTGTGTGAAGACCTGGCCCTCTGCAGGCTATTTGTTGGCCTCTCCCAACAGCCTCAGCAGGGTCACATGAGACCAGCCCTCAAGACTTTGCTCCAGTGGTGCTTTTAGTCCTGTAAAACCCTAAGCTTTGTCAAATGACAAATTTCAACCTGCCCCCAGACAGAAAAAGACAATGTAAACATGCACATAGGGCTCATTATTCTCCTGCCAGTGCTTTTGAACCTGAGCTTCCTTGTTCTGTCAGGCATCCACCTCATTCACTGCAGTGTTCGTTTTAGCCTGTGCAAGATCTTTCGGTAATTCTAGCCCAGCCTTCTTGCTAAGGCTTGTTGTATGTGAACCAGACATTTGGTAATCAATCAGGTAATACAACTAGTGAAAACAGAAGAAAAAGAGGAGCAGGCACACTTATTTAATACTTACTGTGCCCCTGGGGGCCAAGTACTTGGCTCGTGCTCTCTCATTTAATCTCCATGACCACCCTATGAAGTGGGTGCTGTCATCAGCCATTTTACAAATAAAGGGAGTAAGGCTAGGAGAAGGAGAAGGGGACTAAGCTTTTGGTCATTTAATTTATATAAAGGGCCAAACTGGGACTAAGTACTGGGATGAGGGAAATGAGAACAGTCCTGCCTCTTGAGAATCTTGACAGTCCCAATGGATAGTCAAGTGCGTGCTCCTCAACTGCAGGATCACTTTGACCACATCTTCTAAAAAGAAGTCAGAAACCCAGTATCCAGTTTGATTACTTGGATGGGAAGGATACCTTCAGGCAGGAAGAAAAAGTAGCAATATTAAAAATTAATGTTTAATTTAGAATTAAGGTGTGCTATTTCCCAGCTGTTAATTACTCAAATCCACTGACAATTCCCATATACTGGTGACCCTGACTAACAGCCAGATGACAGCCTGGTAAGGAAGGCAGTGGAGAAGAGGAGGTGCAGGGAGAGAGGGAGGATGAGGTTGGGATCAGCTTCCTGGGCGAAGCTCTGCGTTAAGGAGTCTCAATCATGAAAACTCACTACCCCCACCCGCCTCGAAAAAGAGGCGACTTAGGAAAACCCACACATGTGCAAAAGCTTGTCTTTGACAATGTCAATTGCCAGAAACATCCAAGATAATGAGGATGGGGCTCTAAAAGGAGGGGGAAATGCCAGCAAAGAGCTGCCCAAAGGTCTTCCTTCCAAACAACTGTGTGACCTCTGTGTGTACAGTTCCATCATTATAGGCCAAAAGCTTCCTGAAATATAATAGGGTTTCTGCAACCAAAACACACATGTTCCTAGGTTATTGGCGGCTTGTTAATTGTCTTTATTTATGGATCCATGTATGTGGTACCCAAGGGTTGGTTAGAGAAAATATTAAAATTCAATGAACCATGAAGTAGGTATAAAAGGAGGTGGAATCACACCACCTATTAAGCAGCAGCATGGTAAACAGCAAGACAGCAAAAGAGCTGATGGCAATGTGAACAGAGATAGCAGCTATGGCGTGCAGAGAAGGGAATGATGTGGGAGGGATTTGGGAGCAACTATGGGGTGGACAAAGGAAAACATCTCCTGGCCTCTGACTTGAGCTATTTACTGTGATGGGAAATGAGAAGAACAAGGGTGGGGTGGAATTGAGAAATATATTTGGGTCATGTGAGACATGCAGAGATGCCAGGTGGGCAGGTAGACACAAGTCAGGGCTTAGAGGAAATATCTGCGCTAAAGATACAAACGTGAGAGTCATTCTCTCACAGGTGGAGTATGATGCCAAGGAAATGGAAGGGAATATATTGGAACATGGTGCACAAAGAAAAGAGAAGAAGGTACACTTAGCCCCATGACTAATACCTGATAGCTGAGAAGAAGGAGATGGCCCTAGCAAGGAGGCTGAGAAAGGAGAATGGAGAGGAAGAAAATGAGGAGGCAAGGTAGGAGATTATGCCGTGAAAATAGGTTGCACGATACACTGTGATATGTCTGAGGTGTTTCACAGAAAAGGATGCACTAATATGAAATTTGCTAATTATTTCATCCAGTCATACAATTATGCTAGAAATAGACTGGTGGCCCAAGAAGGCTTTAATTTGGTGCTGATTCAGACTGATATTGTTTAAATATTTGTTTGCCATTCATTTGGAGGTGAGGTCTAGCCATGCATGGCAGAGTGTGGACACAGTGACAGCTGGCAGCCGTGGTCTCTCTCCTTTCTTCCCCTAGCAATTCAGCCTTGGCCCCCACCTTCCAAGTCCCATTCAGCAGAGCAGGAGGCCACAGTAGAACTATCCAATCCTCCTTAGAAGGTGCTTGGTCACCATTTCTGTCTCATCCAGTCTGCCTGCCCCTTTGGGGCCTTAGTTCTCTGATCTAAAGGGCTTGTCAAAATAGAATGCTTCCATCTTCTTACATTTCTAGTAGTGGTTCAGCATCTCATGGGTGGCTACCCTGTTGTCCAACTCACCAAAAGACAGATGAGAAGTCAAAATTCTCATCTTTTCCAAACTGGCATGAATCTTCTACTCCAAAACAATACACAGACTTGCAACAACATATTCAGTCCCCGGAACCCACAGTCCTTCACACAGGAATGGATAATGGTCCCTCCTGACCTCCTCCTGCTCCTACTGGTCTCCCTGCTCCTCCATTTGAACACCTCTTCCTCCTGCAGCTACTTGGATGCCAATGTCAGATGGCCTTTCCCTGGGTGGCCTCATCCAAGCCCACAGATCCCTCTGGCAGGTAGTCTGATGATGCCTCCAATCCACACCCTCCACTGGCTCCTGGAAACCCTGAGACTTTCTGTCTAGATGCCCCATAAGCACATGGATCCATGCACAGCCTTCATGGAGCTCGTCACCTCTCTGAACTTTCAGGCATTCCTTCTTCAATTCCCTTTCCTGGTCAATGACATCATCACCCACCAATCTCTCAGGTCTCACAGTCACATTGAAAAACTTCCGTCTCCTCAGCCCCCAAACCACATCCTGCCAGTCACTGATCACATCTCCTTACCAATCTTGGCAAATATTAGTTTCATATCTATCCCACATACAAGACCCAAGTGAAGAACAACAACTTCTTTTTCTTTTTTTTTTTTTTGTGTGTGTGTGTGCTGAGACTCGAACCCAAGACCCTGATCTTCTTGAATACAACCATATTGGGAGATTTCACCTGTCTTCTGTGCCTAAGACAATGTCTGCCACAGTATATTTTTTACAATAACTCATAAAATACATTTTATATCACAACCAAATGCATGCACATACTCTTATATACAGAATCAAAAATTCCACTAAATAATACTTACCCTTTGGTCTTCTATTTTAATTTTTTAAAAAGCTAGTTTTGATCTAATAAGCTAGTTTCTGAATACACAAATGAATAGTTACTGACCATTTGAGAAGTACCAACAAGCACATCATAAGATTTGGTTTGTTTTGTTTTGATTGGTGGGATGGGTACTAGGGATTGAATCTAGGCCACTTTACCACTGAGCTACATCTTAGTCCTTTTTATTTTTCATTTTGAGAAAGCATCTCATGAAGTCGCTTAGTGTCTAAGTTCCTGAGGTTGGTCTCAAATGTTCAATCCTCCTGCCTCAGCCTCTGTAGTTGCTGGGATTTCAGCTACTACATGGTAGCAATGATGCTACCATGCTCAGCAGCATCATAAATTTTTCTTTTCTTTTTTTTTTTTTTTTTGGTACCAGGGATTATACCTAGGTACCAAACCACTTAGCCCCTGAGCCACATCCCCAGCCCTTTTTATTTTTTATTTTGAGATAGGGTCTTGCTAAGTTGCTTGGGGTCTTGCTAAGTAGCTAAGGTTGTCTTTGAACGTGTGATCCTCCTGCCTCAGCCTCCTGAGCCCAACTACAGGTGTGCACTACTGCACCCAGCACATTGTAAGTTTTGATAAACATTTTTTATATGGTTGCTTAATGAATGAATTTATGGTTCTATGACATTTTTTTTTAAGTTTCAGATGGACACATCTTTATTTTATTTATTTTTATGTGGTGCTGAGGATCAAACCAGGGCCTCGGGCATGCTAGGCAAGCACTCTACCCCTGAGCCACAACCCCAGCCCTTCCATGACACTTTTTAAAAACAATTTTTTTTAGTTGTAGGTGGACACAATACTTTTGTTTTATTTATCTATTTTTATGTGGTGCTGAGGATCGAACCCAGTGCCTCACAAGTGCTAGGTGAGTGCTCTACCGCTGAGCCACAACAGCAGCCCTTCCATGACATTTTTAAAAAATGAGTTAACTTAATCTCAGAATTTCCCCCCAATTCCCAATCCTGTGGCTTTCCACAATATCTTTGGCCTATAAGAACCCATTCTAGCACTAATATTCTGTGACTGGTTGGCTGCCATTGGCCATTTACCGTCAGAATTACTGTGCTGCTCAGTACAGTAGATTCAAAGTACCTAGGTCCCTGTTTCTTATCTAAAGTCTTATCTAAAGTCTAATGCTAAATGCTAAGACCGTTTCTCCCAAGTCAGGGACGTTCTCAGGGCTGCCTGCACGGCCTGCTCCACTCCTGGTGAGCCCTGGAACCACTGCATGAGGAGCCACACTTCTTACTTCGGATTAAACCAGTCCCACAGTTGAAGCTCTTCATCTTCCTTTCTTTGTTTCTTCGCTTTTCCTTTTTCTATATCCTCCTCTTCATTTCCCTGGTAATTGTGGGTCCTGAGTACAAAGGGGAAGAAAGACAGGTAAGGCAAGGAGGGTGGTGTGTGGTGGCAGGGCAGTGGGGGACAATCTCATGAAACATGTCCCAAGGCAGAGGGTGCATGTACCAAGTGCACTGGTTGGAGATAGGCTCATGATGCTAGGCATTTATTCACAAGAACATACATGAGATGAAAACACGCAGTATTCGTCTTTCTTATTAGCCTTGCAAGTTGGCAGTTAGCAGTTTAATGACCCAATAACCCTTGGGTTATTTTAGGGGACAGGGGAGACTTGTTAAAATAGCCCTCCTAAGAACATTTCGGTTTATGATTTTCTTTCCTTCCATTTAAACTTCCATTCACGCCTCATCCTTAAGTTAGCTGGAAATTAAATGTCCTAGCCCACCCACAAAATGGATTCCTTGTATAATTTTGATAAGCCAGAAATATAAGTGACTGGAAAAGTCATGAACATGGAGCCATTTCAACCAAATTCTCCACAAAAGTTGGTTGGATGGACAAACATATCCATAGTCTGATCTCCTTACCCATTTTTTTTTTTTTTTTTGAAGAAAGAGAGAGAGAGAGAGAGGATTTTTTAACATTTATTTTTCAGTTTTCGGCAGACACAATATCTTTATTTTATTTAATGTGGTGCTGAGGATCGAACCCAGCGCCCTGCGCATGCCAGGCGAGCACGTTACGGCTTGAGCCACATCCCCAGCCCCTCCTTACCTATTTTTAAACCAGCTTGGAAACCACCAGCCCTTCTGAGTGCTGCCGTCACCAATTGGGTCCCTAAGAAGTGAAAAAGAATGTAAACATTTTTAGAAAATGATCAGTCCCCAAACTGGAGGGATCCCAAACTTCTTTTTTTTTTTTTAATAGCAGAGATCATTATTTAAAAAAATAATTTTAAGCTGCTAATTCAGAAAAGGAAAACAAAAGTGAAATCCTTTAGCTGAATGGGGGAAAGAGAGCTGAAGACCCCTCGGCCTGCTGTCCCCAGGGCAGCCCGGCACTCCACTCATCCAGTGAGCCCTAGCAGGACAGGGGAGAAAGAGGGCAAGGGGGGGCCACTGTAAACGCACAAGCCTGAGTTCCGGATCTGCCACTCACCGGCTGTACGACTGTGGTAGGAAATTTTCCCTCTCTGAATTTTTACTTTCTATTCTGAAAAGTGTTTTTAATAACAATAATAAACCTGCCATGAAGATAATTTTGAAGACTGAATGAAATACCATATGGATAAGAGCTTGATAAGCTGAGAGTGACTGTAATGAGTTGTAGTGTGAATAAAAAACCAAGCATATTTTCAAGAATCATCTGATACCTTGACTTAGTCACCCAGGTATGTAATTGCACTTGACCTTGGTCATCCCCAATAAAAGTTTTACCTTTATTTTCAATTTACAGCTGAGATATTGGCTGAGTGGATTTGAGCAATTCACCAAGGTCTTGTGGAATGTAAGGATAAAAACCAGAACTAATACCAGGTGCAAACTGCTGAGAACATGCACTCAGAGCTTCCTGGCAACCAAGCCAAAGACAGGAAAGTAAAGATTTAGTTGGTTGTAGTAGTTCATGCTGTGATCCTAGTGATTCGAGAGGCTGAGGCAGGAGGATCCCAAGTTAGAGGCCAGCCTCAGCAACTTAGTGAGGCCCTAAGCAACTTAGTGAGACCCTGTCTCAAAATTTAAATAAATAAATAAAAAGCTCTGGAGGATGTGGCTCAGTGAATGTCTCTGGGTTTAATCTCCAGTACCAAAAAATAATAATTAATTAATTTTAAAAAATTTGCACACACAGCTCTCATTTTCTTTTTAAAAAAGGTAAAAAAAAAGGGGGGGGGCAGGGTTGTGGCTCAGTGGTAGAGCGCTTGCCTAGCATGTGTGAGGCACTGGGTTCAATCCTCAGCACCACATAAAAATAAACAAATAAATGTATTTTAAAAAAGTGAAAAAAATTTCTAAAAAGGATACACACTAATTCATCAAGAAACCCAGACTTCTAGGTATGGATCATATGTCAAAATATACCCTACTGTCATATATATCTAAAACAACAAAAAATAAAAAAACCCAAACTTTTTTTCTTGCTCTTACACAGTTCTTTAGACAACGTATATAGAGAAGAACGATGGAGATTATCTCCCAGATTCTTTTTCTCAGTGAAACAGGAATATTCCCCCAAATAACACCACTTAAAGAGGCCCTTGATAAGAACTCAAGGCAAAACACAAGTTGTGCTTCTATAAAGACAAGTCTGGGGGCTGGAGGAATACAATCCAGAGCCCCAGATTCCTAGGACCCTTTCCCCTTTTTGGCCTGAGCACATCACTGGCTGGTGCAAAGAGACTGCGGACGGTGAGAGAGCACATATGGGAGTCAGCCAATGGACACCTAGAATTCAAAGCACTTACTTTGAGTGATAAATCCACAAGAAAGAGCCTTCTGGGCTAAAAGCAAAGGAGAAATAAAAACATCATGTTACTTTTAGTTCCAAGAAAGGCTATTTTGTAACCATTATCACTGAGCCCTGGGCTGAGTAGAGAGCCGGGTTCTAGCTTCTCCCAGTTTCCACCTTCCTCTGAGATATACCCAGTGGAAATAGGAATTTCCACTTGGAGTTGCTTCCAGAGTTCCAGGGGAAGAGGGCATCTGGAGATGTTTTTTTAAACAATCAGTTCTCCATTGCTCAGGGGTGGCTTCACTGAGGGGCAGAAGCTCCACAGAAGGTCCCCTCCTGCAGCCTACGCAGCTGTCTGGCAGTGAAGAAGGCCTGCAAGGTGGACGCACCCTGGCCCAGCCACTCCTCACTGAGGATTTATCTTTACCCAGAAAACAGAGCATCAGTGGCAAGGCCTACTACCACCCCCAGCGCACAGCCTTCCTCAGCGCAGTCCCCAAAGGCATTTCTTCAACTCACGAAAGCAGGGAGGCTGGGATAGGTCATTGGCCAAGACCAGTACAGTCCTCAACCTTGTGGAACATATAATGTAGGAGGGAAGGCAGACCTTGGTCACATAGTCACACGGCTACACAACCTCATACTCCAAGAAGCACCATGAAGAAAAGCATAAGCAATCACAAGTACTCTCTACTTCTGTCATTCTTCTTCCACTTAGTAGCGTTGGTTATTTATCCCCACATCCTGTTGCCCCATTCAGATCATACCTGGAGGGCAGGAGTTCTAATGGCCCATGTGCCATCCCTCATATCACTCGGCACAGATGAGGAACTCCGGAAGGAGTTGTGGACAAAGGATCAGGAGATCTGAATTCTAGTTACAACAGGGACATAAGTTCACTAAAAAGACACTTCACCTATTTGGTCTCCATTCTGTCACTTGAAAAATGGAGACTCAACTAAATGAAGGCTGTATAGTGGGTAAGTGATTGAGCTACAGACAGCCTGAGACCTAGCTCTTCCTAAAATGTGATCTTGAACCTTAACTTTTACCATTTGGGAACTTCATGTCCTTATCTGGAAACTTGGAAAAGTACCAACTGTGCAGGACTAGGATAAGAGCTGGAGATGATGCCACACACACACACTAGAAACTAGTACCTGCTGTCAAAAGATTTAATGAGCCAGCAGTGATGCCATCAGCATCACTATTATTGTAACTTTTAAGTCTAAGATTTTTTTTTTCCATCAGGCCTCAAATCAAATGCTGTCCTGGGTGATATTCTCTCAGAGTGCTTTATTGACAACAGTGTTTCGATTAACTACTTGGTAGATGTGTTCAATTTATTTGTTTTTAAGATTGTTCCGAACTCAGTGCCACCCATCCTTCTCAGGGTAATGTCCTCAGGTCACCTTAGACTATCTCATGACCAGTTCTTAAATGGCAACCATCTGCTCCCTTGAAGCCTCTTGCAGACAAGTGGATTCTGCACATCAAAGAAAGATGCAGCCAAGGTCCAGGTGCCTGAAGATGGCCCCAAGGAACAGTCAGAACCTGCTATAGCCACTGTGCTGAAAGAACATGCCCAGCACTGAAAAATAACCCCCTTTCTGAGAGGCCAAGGCCAATATACACATTTAAGACTTTGGTTCCCAAATATGGAAGTACAAATCTGGCTACAATTCAGAACATCCAGCAAAATTATCCAATCAAGTATTCAGATTCAGAGACAAACTGTCAGCCAAGCAAGTATTCCGGCAAGCACCCCAAAGGGCTCATGTTCTCTTGCTTGTGACTGCTGGAGTCATCTCTCTCGGTCAAAATCCCCTGTCATGTTTTGCCCTCAGCAGCAAATGATGATGGTTGTGACTGTTATGAAGTGAATGTTCATGTCCCCCCAAAATTTATGTATCGAAGCCCTATCCCCAGTATGATGGCATTTGGAGGTGGGGCCTTTGGGAGATAATTAGATTAAATAAGGATGGGGGCCCCACGATGAAATTAGTGTCCTTATAAGAAGAGGGAGATACTATAACTTGCTTGCGGTCCATCATTGTGGATGTTTTGGGAAAAGGTGACTGTCTGCAAGCCAGGAAGAGAGCCCTTATATGGGAACTAAATCAGCTGGTGCCTTGACCCTGGACTCCCCAGCTATAGAACTTGGAGAAGTAAGTTCCTGTTGTTAAGGCCCCCAATTTATAGCATCTTGTTATAATGGCCTGAGCTGAAGAGGAAGATGCTGGTGATGGCATTTGGCATTTATTGAAGGCTTATGAAGTCCAGCCACTGAACCTGGTGCTCTGTACACAATAATATTTAATCACAATGAAGCAGGTAATATTATATTCCCTACCTTTAAGGGTAGAGAAACCAGAGAACAGAGTAGTTGAGTAACTTTCCCAAGGCCACCGAGGAGGTCCCCACACCTAACTTTGAGTCATCTCTTCTTTGAACTCATTTCCTCAATTCAAAAGACCTAGTTTCCAGATGCTTTTAACTTGACCACACTTAAGCTTGTCCTATTTTCCTTAAAATTAGTGATTCAGAATGAAACAAAAGAACATTCTAGAAGTGGCTAGATCTGTCCACATCTGAAGATTTTGTTTCTGCATTTTGGAGATTCCTCCTGCTATTGATGCACCCAAAGTTGCAGTTTTTTTTTTTTTTTTTTTTTTTTTCCAGTAGCAAAGACAGTCCTGCTGGCTCATTTAATCTTAGAATTTGATGTCTAAAAGTAATATTCAAATGTTACACCAGGCTGCCATCTTGAACTTGAGGGCCACTAAAACATTTCACCCTGAAAATAATAATGGTGCTGAGACAACTCAGCACAGTGGACTTACTGGAAACTGAAGGCTGAGCTTTATCATTATATCTCAAGTCAAAAGCATCACACATTTCTGTATTTATGTGGAGACTTTGGGTCAGAAGCCTCTCTAGCTAGAATCTCCAAGGCAAGGTGGTTTCAAAAGCACAGAGGTAGTTCTTATATTTGAGTAGTCCACAGATGAATTTGAAAACTCAAAAACATTCTATTCATTCTGCTCTCCAGAGTTAAAGATAGAGAGAGGGAGAGACCCAGAAGTTTCAGCCAGGCACAAATGAATCACCAGCAACTCAGTGTGTATTTTTGAGCAAAAGTCAATAACTCAAATTGTTCTGTTAAACTCTACAGATATCTTAGGATTGCAAAATTCAGGGTGGATTTCTCATGGAATTCCTGTCTGAATTTCTTAAGATAATTTCTTTATCTAATCATATAAACCATTTCAGATCACATTTGGAGCTTAATTGATTTTCCTCTTTCTGGATCAAGCCACCAGTATAAATGTCAAAATAATGGGAATACAGCAGGAAGAAGATGATTAATTACCCCGAAGTCACTTGGGAGCCTGGTGATTTTTAACAACGATCCAGGAAGATAAGAAGGGTGGGCCCCATTATTTATGGTTTCAGTTAATCTCAATCTTAACTTTACTTGATAACTTGGCTGTAACTAGTAAAACAGAATCAAAGCAATATTTCATCATGTTTCATAATTACCTGTTGATATATTCCCAAAACACAACAATCACAGTTGAGACAATCAGCATTGACAACATTAATTTTCCTTTGTCATTCATTATTTTCTCCTGGGGAGAGGGAAGAAGAGAAGAAAAATAGATTAAATATAATGAAATCCAGAGTGATACATGGTTTTGAAGAAATGCTTCTGTCCACATCCTAAGAAGATAAATTCATGAATAATTAACTAGGGCTGAGGAGGGTGTTCTACCTTAAATTACATGAGCCTGCAATGGCAAATTAGGCCAACTCAGTTAACAAGGAGGCTGCCTGTGTGGGAGGGAAGCCAAGGCCACATGGGACCACATTGGGGCTTAGCGGGAAAGTATCCTGATCCACCATTGATATAGGAGAGTGGAGTGGAGGAAAATGGTTCCCAGAAATTCAGGTTACCTCCCATTTCAGCTCGACCTTGACATGTGACTGCAGGGAGGTGTACTGACTACATGTCCCCTGCACAGTCCTTTACAATCTAAGCCTCCCCAACCTCCCAGCCCCAGACATTTCGCCCAACCACACTCATGGGCAAGCAGTTGGCACACAGCAGGTACATGGATTTTTTTGGATTACTGCGTGAACTTGTGATCAAAAGGAAAGGGGTGCTGTGTGGAGAATAATGGATTGGGAAATACTACCTGAATTATCAGGTGGTCAGGGATGGCTCACTGCTAAAGGGACATGGAAACTGAATCTCAAGAGATAAAGACAAGATGAAAAAACAGGACGTGTGTCGTGAGAAGGAAGAGAATCTAATAACAGTGGAGAAGAGAAACAGCTTCTGTGGTTAAGGAATGAAAACAAAACAACCAATAAAAGCTGAACAAGAGAAATATACTGGTCTCACAGTGGTTGGAACAGGAGGGATGTTGGTGGGCAAGAAGATGGCGAGCAGGGGCAGACGGAACCTTAGAAGGTGTAGGTGGGGCGGAGGACAGGGAGCCACTAGAGCTTTTGAAGGCAGAGAATGACAAGATCCAGAGTCACTCAGGGGGACCTTTCTGCCTGCTGGGCTGTAGAGGATGGATGTCAGGGGAATAGGAGTAATAGTTGAAGAGGCACAGATTCATCTAATGGCCAAAGAGAGGGGTGGATGTATTTACATTTAGACATCTTTAAAATTTTTTCTGGGTAGGGACAGACTACCCTTCCCAGGGCTCTCCAGTTCTTAGGGAGAGCAAGGGCTTAGCCAGGAGGGATCATGCCTTGGATATACAGATGGTTATGGTTCGGGTCTGGAATGACCCCAGAAACTCATGGTCCCCAATGCAGCAAGGTGCAGAGGTGGGGCCTTCAGGCAATAATTGGGTCATGAGGCTCTGACCTCATCTGTGGATTAATGAGCCATTGATAGCTGCATGGAACCCTGGGAATTGGGACCTATTTGAAGGAAGCTGGTCACTGGAGGCCTCTAGCCTCTCTTGCTCGCTCGATCGCGCTCGCTCGCGCTCGCGCTCTCTCTCTCTCTCTCTCTCTCTCTCTCTCTCTCTCTCTCTCTCTCTCTCTCTCTCTGTTTTCCAGCTGCCATGAGCTGAGCCGATTTCCTCTGCCACACCCTTTTACAATGAAGTTTCTGTTTTGGAGCCAGCTGACCATAGACTTAGTCCTCTGAAACCGTGAGCCAAAATAAATCTTTCCTCCTCTTAAGTTGTTCTTGTGGGGTATTTTGGTCACAGCAATAAAAAACTAACACACACACACACACACACACACACACACACACACTAGCCAATCTAGAGCAATGCCAGGTAGCAATATGAATAGGCCTTCATCATCCTGGGGCCAAGGACCAAACTATTAGAGAACCCCCCCCCAATAACTTAGAGCCTGCCAAAGTTATTGGGACTAACCAGTCCTGAGCTGTTCCCCCTGCCCTCCACTGCCTTTCCACAGAAACCCCAATAAGGGCTCTGGCCTCTTGTTTTCCCTTGTTCCCGACTCCTGCCCACCCTGGTGTGCCATGTCTCCTTGCCTAGGTCCTATGAGTATAGCACATTTTGCTTTTTCCTGAGCCTGTTCTCTGTCTCCTTTGGGGTACATACCTGACAATGGAGTAAAAGAACATAGAATGATGCCCTGGGCTAAAAAGGAGGCAGAGAAATGGGCAGAGGGAGATTCAACCACAATGTACTTTGGAGCCAGGCACAGAAAGACGTGCCCGACAGGATCTCATTCATGTAGAATCTGAAAATATTGAAAGTGGATCTTGTAAAATTGACTATAGAATGGTGGTTATCAGAGCCTGGGAAAGTGGGGGAGGGGCTGAGGAGAGGCTGGTCAGTGGGTACTAAGTTATAGTCAGACAGGAGCAAGAAGCTCTGGTGAAGCCAGGTGCAGTCCAGCAACTCTGTAGACTGAGGCAGGAGGATGGCAAGTCTGAGGTCAGCTACTTAGTGAGGCCCTAAGCAATGTGGTGAGACTCTGTCTTAAAAAAAAAAAAAAAAAATTTTAAAAGGGTTGGGGATGTGGCTCAGTGGTAAAGTCCCTGGATTTAATCCCCAGTACTAGAAGAAGAAAAAAAAGCAGCAGCTCAGGTGTGCAATTGTGACTACAGATAACAATGAGATTCTGTATATTTCAAGAAGCTAGAAGGACTTTGAAAGTTTCACCATTAAAAAAGTAAACATTTGAGGAGATAGATTTACCCCAATGTTTAACATTATGCAATGTATACATGTCTTAGTACATTACATGGTAACCAAATAATATGCACAATTTTTATGTTCTTATATATCAGTTTAAGCACACTTTGGAGAAAGAGCTGGCAGGAATTGGCTGGTAATTTAGGTATCAGGGCTGAGGGAGGGGAGAGAAGCAAGGATTCTGCTTGAGCAGCTGGATGGACAATTGCAACATTTCCTAAAGCTGTAGGGCAGGTCAGGGAAGGAACTGGTTTGGGGGATAAGAGTCCCGAGTTTCCACTTGAATGTGTTAATTTCAACAAGTGCAAGTGGGTATATTCAAGTTGGGAGTTCAGCCGACCTGTGGGCTGACGTGCCAGGGGAGGAGGTAATCAGGTGTGGAAGGTGTGTGATGTTAAGGAAATGAATGAGGTAACCTAGGGAAGGAGGGTAAAGAGAGAAGCAGGAGAGAAGGTGGCCCAGGCCTGGAGCCTGACAATGCCAACAATTGAGGGAGGAAATTCGAAGGAAAGGCCCAGGGGGTCAGAGGGAAATCAGGAGTGTGTCCATCTGGAGGCTAAGGGGAGACAATGGCCAGCCAATGCACCAAGTATCACAGCTCTGTGAAGCCACTCTTACTCCCACCCTGACTCCTAGCCCAGCCCGTTTTCTCCCTGGCTGCCTGGTCACTCCGCTGTGCTGTATGGAAGAGGCACACACGGCTGCATCCTTACATGGCTCTGTCTCCTGTCTGTCTGTGGCTGTCAGTCTGGGAGCTTCTGGAGGGCAAGAACCTGGTCGGATCCTGGATTCCCACAGTGCCACCTAGATCAGGAGGACCTCAATAAGTGATCAGTGAGTGAATGAAATGAGATTTGCACTGAGATCCGCCCCTTTGCGGTTATTTTCCAATTTCCAGGTTATTTTCCATTTCTTTTCTAAGAGAGTTCTTAAATTTCATCACCTCATCTTTCTCTCAGGTCTCTCTCACATCACTTTTATCATCAAATCCACTTTGAAAAGGGAGGAACAGGGCTTTCAACTACATTATTCTACTTCGCTTAAACAAAGAGCTGTGTTGGAAAGAGAAAAGCCAAGGCTAAATTCAGTGCCATGACACAACTTCCAGCTTTCAGTACCACTGAGATGGGTGGTGCCCTGGCACCCTGAAAAGATGAGTCTGCTGGGCCACATGTAAACCTCAGCCCGGGGCTTCTTTCCTCCAGGTACCATGCGAGCTGGCACAGACAGCTCACAGCCCACAGCAAGGTCAAAACTGCAGCAGGCCGCATGGAATGCAGCCCCCTCCTAACCTAAGTAGGCCTCAATAATACTAGCATCGAGTGCTGAAAGAGTCCTGGATTTGGGAGCCTGTAGATCTCCATCTGAGGCAGTACATGGGGGTTTGAATCTCAACTTTGACACAAGTAATTTTATATCTCCTCAGGCCTTCATCCACAACTACCAACCACTCTGAAAAGCAAATACCTTTTTATAATCTAATTGGTATTAAGGCTCCAATCAATATGAGGACATTTACAATCTTTATCCCACTGAATGAAACTGTTTAAACATTTGTATGCATAACTGTTGATGTATTAAGTGGTGTTGCTGTACTAGAGATGCTACATAATAGACAATTTATAACTCACATCCAAAGACTTCTGAATTCCAACATGTCTACCCCAGGGTTTCTGATAAGGGATTGTGGATCTCTACCGGACCATATTAAATTGATTCCTTGTCTTTAAAATGAGGATACAATAGTGATTATCACGACAGATAATGCCTATAAAATGCTCAGCACTGTGCCTTGGCATAGGATAAATGCTTAAAAAAAAAAAAAGCTAGTTCTTATACTGGTGCTCATAAAACAGGCTGTTGGGAGGATTAAGTGAGACAGCAGCACAATGCCTGGTATTAACAAGTGCTCAAAGTGTATTTGAAGGAAAAGGAGCGAGTGTTCCGGAATAAGAGCATACTATACAATGAAGTGCAAATAAATGCAAATAAGAGACTGGAAAAGCTTACCCATCTGTTCTGAGTCTCAGCCTGATTAAAAGCCATTGGGAAGTGGGACTAACTTTTCCTCTGATCAAGCCCCAGGCTCTGCTACAAGACTGCAGGCGTGCTGAGAGGCAAGAGTGCCCCTGGCTGAGTGGCCAGCTTTACCAACCCCACCTGCTGAGGATCAAATGCAAATTGTCTCTCGACTGGAAAGAGCATTAAACAAAGCCACAGGAAAACTCTCCTGGTGCAGAACATTGATGCTCATGTCAGAACCCAACTCGGGCACACTCCCTAATCCTGGCCCCAAATGTGCAGGTGTTGATACCTGTTTTCATTTCAGGAATAAGCATCAGAGGCAACCCATTTCTTTCTGGCCCTCATAGATGGCTCAAATCTACTTACTCTTTTGCTAAGGCCAACCTTTATTCTGGTACGAGACTTATAATTGAAAGCTGTCTGAATGAACCAATTTTGTATCCTGTAGCAAAGCACTAGAAATGGGTATCGACATGCTTCCTGCAATCTGGAAGCCAAGTCTCCAGGAAAAGAAGGGTTGGCAGGGCAGCCAATATGACTTTTTAAACATTTTTTTCTCTGTGAACAAAACAAGGCATTGGACAGCCAGTATGGTCAAAAAGTCCTTCTTCTATATGTTTGTCTCTCAGAATTTTCAAAACTGTGTAATTCTGAAGCCTGATGGTGGACTGTCACCTAATGGGGAAAAAAAAAAAAAAAACATCAATTTGTTTCTAAATTCTTGTGAAGGGCAGTCCTCAGAATTAAGAGCTGCCCAGTACCAATACCCTGTTTTAAGTGGGAGAGTGGAGCTCTGACGTCCTCTGACCCTACTGCTGGTGAACTCAGCCAGCCCTGGGTGCACAACCTGTGGGATCTCCTGCCACCTCAGAACTCTGACTTAACACTCATGTTTCTCTCTAAATCCATTCTGTAGCCCCACAGGGGCTGCTCTCAGACCACTCCCAGGACTTAGCCACCCAGAACTCGGTTCCTGTACTTGGCTTCCAAATAGAACCGCTCACATCCTAGAACGTGTGCAGATCAAGCTAAAGATGTGGGGCATTTTGTAAGGCAGAGTCTCACTGTAAAGCCAGCATTTTACCACCTCCGCTGCTCTGTGTTCCCCTCCTCCTTTTCTGCTGATATTTCCCTGAAGGGTCAGACAGACCTTTCCATGTGGTCCCTACATTAACTCTCTCCTCCCCACCTCCTTCCTGTCTCACTCAGAACAGCACACACTCCTTCAGAGAACCTCACAGGTCCACCCTGACAGGGTGAAGTGCAAGTATTCCTTCCAAACAGACTTCTTCTCTGGAAGAATCCTAGTAGACAGGGAAAACTCTTGGCTAAATAGTCCTGCACTCAGAGGTCTGAAAACACCATTATCTCTGAGTATAGGAGTCAACAGGGTGAAAATGCTGGCAGAGGAAACCAAACCTTCACTTTGCTGCAGCCCAACCAGCCCAGGTTCTCTTCTCTGCCCATGATCCCTCTACTGTGCCCTGGAACCCCTCTCATCCCTGAGGGGTTACCACTGCTTTGTGTTTCAAGCATTTGTGGCTTTTGGAATGGACCCAGGCACAGCCCTTGGCCCCTGGTAGGTACATTCTGAGTTCTTGTGAACAAATGAGTAAGGAGAACCCGAGGAGCTTCAGTCCTGCTGCCCCATGGATCCAACAATCGACACGGAACTGAGCTACTGTGCACCAGGTGGTTCTTGGACTTGGAGACCTGTGAGTAAAGACCACCATGGAGCTTCTTCCATTCCTGGGACTCAACAGGGTAGAGTGTCAGGTGGTGACAAGTGTAGCAAAGGAAATGAAACAGTAAGTTGTCCCTGGATGTTGATGACCCTGGACAAGACTCCATTCCTTTTTGTTTTGTTGCTGTTGTTTGGTGGTGCTGGGGATAGAACTTGGCATTGCACATTTGAGGCAAGCTCTCCCACTGAGCTCCAGCCCCAGCCCCAGCCCCAGCCTGAGATTCCATTTTTTGGTCCCCCATGCCATCCATTATAAAGGAGGGTGTTTAGATCCAGCATTCTAGGTAAAAGTTAGCTCTAAGTCTAAGACCTACATCAGCAGAATCTTTGAACAAGCCACTTTCACTCTCTGAACCTTTGTCTAATATGCAAAATGCAGATGCAAACACCCTCCTCAGAGAGAGTTCTGGAAAGGACAGAAGTAGACCATGACTATGAAGCACATCATGTCCAGCAGTCAGAAAATTCTCCATAAAAGGAAGCTGTAATAATGATGGTGCTTCTGTATTATTATATATAATTATTAGTGCATATTAATTGTACAAAATAATGGGTTTCATTATGACAATTTCATATGTGCATATAAGACATTCTGATTGCAACCACTCTCCCTATTGTCCTCTCTTATCCCCCCCTCCCCAATAATGATGCTTTTTAAGGGAAAAGACTTGAGCCCTGCACGCAGAGCTGTGGGTTTGCCAAGGACAGTATCCTTGGTCCTCCAGAGCAGCTGAGGGCACCAGCAGCCACTGTGTATTGTGATAAAGCCTGGCCAGCTGCATGGCTCCTCCTGTTTGCCAGGTACTTGCGCTAATGTGGGGCTGGGGAGGAAACTAGGCCTGCTTCTCACAGGAGACTTGCTGGTTAGCCTAGTGCCTCAGTCTCCTTGTCTATGAAACAAGTCTTTGGACCTAGACTTCCCTCACGGGCTTTCCTGATTGACTCAGGACCCAACAAGAAATTAGCTGCAGGAAAGGAAGCCTCATTTTTTCAAAAGAATAGATCACTCGGCCATATGAAGAACATCTTGCTGCAGTGCCCATGTGAATTCCTTGATGCGGTGAACAAATAATAGGATTCCTCAACCAATGTGTACAGGTTGCAGAAGCGACTAATCAGGAGCTAATGAAGCTTGGGCATGGGATCCCTCGCTGCATGGGTCCCCTTGCAAGACCTGGCCTGATTTCTATTGGGGTGGGGATAGGGAAGTCCCAAATGCTTCCTAGATGCAGAGGGTGCTGACCCTGCCTGGAAGAATCACTGCCTAGCTCTGGTGGCCTCTGCCTCTGTAGGCAGACATGAAGGGCTGACCTAGCTTGTATACCCACTAGGGTCCTAGGAACAATCTGCCCAGGCTTGAGCACCCAGGATCCTCCCCTTGGGTCCCAAGGACAGGAATTGCACTATGCATGCTGCCTTCCCTGCTCAGGGGTGGCTGTGGTCCTGGCCCCACAGCCACCGCATGCCTGCCCCATCCAGGAGGTCCAGCTGCTTACTGTGCCCAGAGAGGATCAAAGGGTTGAGTTCTCTGGAGACCTGGCTGGAGCCACCTGAGTGAGAAACTACCTAAAGCTTTACAGATATAGCATCACCAATAACAAACCGTGAAGCCGAAAGAAACTCTTCTAAACTCTCAGTGATGAAAAAAAAAATTAATTACCACTGATGAGCTATACTAGAGGCAACATTGATTTATCTCGTGTTCAGTCTTCTATTGAAGATGACACTAGGAAATCTGCATCAAGATAATGTTATGGGCCAGGCCATATGGGCAATGACCAAACAGACTCCATTTTACCCTGAGACTTCATATCATGTAAGAAATGCTTCTCCCTTGGGAAAGCCACATCCCTATACCCATTAACAGTTACCTAGCATACTTGGCATAGCATACTTGGCAACACAAAACAGCAATTCTTATACAATGAAAATTGTTCTCTTTGGTTTCCATTTTTCTTGGGTAATGCACCTTGTCAGAGATTAATTGTCTAGACGTTAGTAACCATTCTCTAACTTGTACTGAATTAGGGTCATTTTGACCCCCTTCCCTTCTGCTTGTTTGCTGCTATGCCAAGCTGGAAAGTCCTGTGGGAAATACCAGTGTACCCATTGCATTGTCTCGCTAACTGCCCAATCCAGCTTCTGTACCTGTTTGCTTGCAGCTACATCAACCCAGATGTAGTTTTTGCCTTTAAATATCCTAAAATTCTCAGGCTTGAATTATCAATTATCAACATAAAACCACGTGCCATATCTCAATATCAAACCACTTTATTTGTGTGATCCGTGTTAATTACAGCAGTACTATTACTCCTGTCTCTTCCAGTTCTTGCGGCAGGAATTACTATGCTGCTTACAGACCGTAATCTTTTTTTTTTAAATATTTATTTTTTTTTTAGTTTTCGGTGGACACAAATCTTTATTTTATTTGTATGTGGTGCTGAGGATCGAACCCAGGACCTCGCACATGCCAGGCAAGCGCACTACCGCTTGAGCCATATCCCCAGCCCCAGACCGTAATCTTAATACTACATTTTTTTACCCTGCTGGAGGTGGAGACCCTATCCTCTATCAACACCTATTCTGATTTTTTGGGCATCCTGAAGTATATATTCTTATCCTTCCAGGATCTGGTATAATTTCTCATATCGTAACATATTACTCAGGAAAAAAGGAACCACTCGGTTATATAGGAATAGTATGGGCTATAATGTCTATTGGTTTCCTTGGATTTATCGTATGAGCCCATCATATATTTACCGTTGGAATAGATGTAGATACTCGAGCTTACTTTACATCCACAACCATAATTATTGCTATTCCTACAGGAGTAAAAGTTTTTAGCTGATTAGCAACCCTGCACGGAGGAAATATCAAATGATCACCAGCAATACTATGAGCACTCGGCTTTATTTTCCTATTCACTGTAGGAGGCCTAACAGGAATTGTCTTAGCTAATTCTTCATTAGATATTGTTTTACACGATACATATTATGTTGTAGCCCATTTCCACTATGTGTTATCAATGGGGGCTGTGTTTGCCATTATAGGAGGATTCGTTCACTGATTTCCCCTTTTTTTCTGGTTACACACTAAATGACCTATGAGCTAAAATTCATTTTACTGTAATATTTGTCGGAGTACATTTAACTTTCTTCCCTCAACATTTCTTAGGATTGTCAGGTATGCCACGTCGATACTCTGATTACCCAGATGCATACACAGCATGAAATACTGTATCCTCAATAGGTTCATTTATTTCTCTTACAGCTGTTATAATTATAATCTTTATAATTTGAGAAGCATTTGCATCAAAACGAGAAGTCCTCACCGTAGAACTAACACCAACTAACTTAGAATGACTACATGGGTGCCCTCCGCCCTATCACACATTTGAAGAACCTACTTACATTAAGGCCTAAAATCAAGAAAGGAAAGAATCGAACTTTCTAAAACTAGTTTCAAGCCAGCCTCATAACCATTATGACTTTCTTCATGAGATATTAGTAAAATAATTACATAACTTTGTCAAAGTTAATTTACAGGTTAAATTCCTGTATATCTCTATGGCATATCCACTCGAATTAGGATTTCAAGACACCACATCTCCCATTATAGAAGAACTTTTACACTTTCATGACCATACTCTTATAATTGTTTTCTTAATTAGCTCTCTAGTCCTTTATATTATCTCATTAATATTAACTACAAAATTAACTCATACAAGCACTATAGATGCCCAAGAAGTAGAAACTATTTGAACCATTCTCCCCGCTATTATCCTTATTCTAATTGCTCTTCCCTCCCTACGTATTCTATATATAATAGACGAAATTAATGACCCATCTTTAACAGTAAAAACAATAGGCCACCAATGATATTGAAGCTATGAATATACAGATTATGAAGACCTTAATTTTGATTCTTACATGATTCCAACTTCAGATCTAGCCCCAGGAGATCTACGACTTCTAGAAGTCGACAATCGAGTCGACTTCCAATGGAATTACCTGTACGAATGCTAATCTCATCTGAAGATGTACTTCACTCCTGAGCAGTCCCATCTCTTGGATTAAAAACAGATGCTATCCCAGGCCGACTTAATCAAGCTACACTTACATCAACACGACCAGGACTTTATTATGGGCAATGCTCTGAAATTTGTGGGTCAAATCATAGCTTCATACCAATCGTTCTTGAATTAGTTCCGTTAAAACATTTTGAAAACTGATCCTCATCAATACTATAAATTCATTATGAAGCTAAAATAGCATCAACCTTTTAAGTTGAAGATTAGGAGTTAAATCTCCTCATAATGAAATGCCCCAACTAGATACATCTACATGATTTATTACAATTCTATCAATAATTCTAGCACTTTTCTTTATGTTTCAACTTAAAATCTCAAATCACTCTTATCCATCTAATCCCTCCCCTAAAGATACCAAACTAATTGAGCATAAAACTCCTTGAGAAGAAAAATGAACGAAAATCTATTTGCCTCTTTCATTACCCCTACATTAATAGGTCTTCCTATTATCCTTTTTATCATTATATTTCCCAATTTACTTTTTCCTTCACCTACTCGACTAGTAAATAACCGCCTAGTATCATTCCAACAATGACTAATCCAACTTGTATTAAAACAAATAATGGCTATGCACAACCCAAAAGGACATACCTGATCCCTAATATTAATAGGGGCTATTCCTTGCAGAAACAGTTATGGGTCCTGCGGGGAGCAGCCGCCGGCTGGCCGGTTAAATAAAGACTCTTCAATTTGAACAAAACTGGGACTTGATATGTTTTCTGAGCGACCTGCCCCACAACAATAAGAGGTAGAGAGTATGCAGCCAAAATACGACAGGTGCACCCAGCAGCCAAGAAGGAGGAGTCAGCTTTGTCTCATTTTTCCAGCATTTTATTATTGTGTTATTTTCTGGGGTTTTGTCATACTTGGGGAATTTGTCCCTTTTGTCATTTGTTGTGATATCCCTTCTCATAGTCTCAATATTCACTCCCATACCTAATACTGTATTTGCCACTGTGCATTTCTTTCCTTAAGGAGGCTCCCAAATGGAATCAGTGCAAGCCCTGCAATGCCTGGAGCTTTCTCGACTGAGCCAGGCCAGGCCAGGCCCTGGGCTCAACTCTTTCCAGCATATTTTACAGATGTGAAAATGGAAGCTGAGAAAAGTTAAATAACTTGTCCAGGGTCATACAGCATAAAGTGGTGAAGCTGGGGTTCAATTCAGGGAGCCAGCCTCTGTGCCCTCTTTTAATCCCTCAGGTGCTCCCATATCATGAGGGCTTAGCCACAGAGTCACCGTTCATATCTGCTTGGGGCACCCTCTCTTCTTGCCTCTTATGATTACTACTTAGCAGGTGACCCAAAGCTAGCCAAACACCAGCTGGACTCTCTGTAGATCCAGCTTTTCCTTGAACCACCTGGGGAACCTGACTGTATCAGGTGTGGGGCATCCTCATACACATCATCTTGTTTATTCCTCACTATGGTGGCTTTCTTTTGGCTGAGCAGACTGAGCTTTAGGGAAAGGGAGTAGCTAGCCTGAGATCACTAGGCACACCCAGAAGTTGTGGATTTTAAAGGCGGACCCTCTGCCTGCAGGCCCCTCTCAGCCCTAGGACCATACCTGGGGGCGGGGGGAGGGAAGGGACAGGGCTATATCATCCTGAAACCACTCCAAACTGTGGTACAGGGAAACCCTCCCCACTGAAGGAAGCCTGGTGCGATCGTGGGGGAAAAGTGCAGGGAAGCCTGTTTTCAGGTCTGTTTTTCATTATAAGGGTCAGAGTAAACACAGACACAGGAAAATGAGAGACAGGGCTCAGACTAAATACATGGCTAACCCTCATGCAGCCATCACAAACAGAACAACCTGTTCCCTCAGTTACATCTTGTAGTGCCTTTTCTTGAATCCCTTTCAGGAAATCTAAAGCCTGGATCCAGCAGCAGCTTTTACTTGCTGCCTGGCCCAGAAATCACTGTGCGAAGATTTTCCAAAGGGAACCAAAGCAAGAGGAAGGTGCTGCACCATCCTGAGGGGGCTCCACGTCCACCCACAAATCCCACCCCCAAGATCCCAAGACTCACACTCTGCCCCTGCATTGTCACCTTGGATCCGTCAGAGAAAAGTCCAGGCCACAGCCACTGCCAGCCACAGCCCTACGAGATCCTGCCAAAGGAAGCAAAATAAAGTAGAACTTACAGCGAAAGACCCTGAGCCAGCATCCCACCAACTACTGCTTCCAGATCCAATCATGGGGAGAAAGGGACTTGGTTCCCTTCCAAAACTACTGCAGGGACCAGGCAGAGGCTAGGGGAATAGGTCCTTCCCCGGGTGGGTCCACGCGGCAGCCTGCTCGCAGTTCGCAGTGACCCAGGCTTGGCAGAAGCAAATCATTTCAACATTTCACATACCTCATTGTCTGCTTCTTTCCGTACAGAGCAAAAGGCAAAACAACAAAGTTCTGTCGAGCTCGGTCCTGCAGAAAGAGGCAGGGCTCAGAAGAAGGGAAGGTAGCGCATTCCAGCTCCTGCCAAAAGAATAAACATCTGTTTCAGGAAGAGGCTCTAGGAAATGGGCGGTTTGTCAGGTCTAGAAACTAGATACAACCATTAAAGGTTGGGCCACCTGCTTGAGAACTTTAGCTTCAACGGCTCTCCTTGTACAGGAATCAAAAACACTAACCTTTGGATCTCCTATCACAGTCCACTCTCCATATCACCTCTGTGAACTCAAAGGCCTTCAAACTCTTCCTCCCTCCAGGATTCTTTCCCATAAAGTTGCCCTTGTAGAGGATTCTACACTGACTTTTCAACCCTGTCCACTGATTAATCTGGCCAGTCTTCTCCCTTCTCCCTCAAAACACTCCCATCCTCTGTTCCACTCCTGTGTAGACCCTAGAAGAGCTTCTACCTCACCCTACCCACATTCGAGAGAGGCCCCTGCCACAGGCCACCTGCACAGTGTTTACTGATGGAAGCTCTTTTCTTCATGAGGGCACCCGCAGGGCTGGATACGCTGTAGTATCCTTAATGAAATCGTTGAGGCCAAGCCTCTACCCGGCAACGCCTCCAACCAACAGGTGGAACTTATCGCTCTCACGAGGGCCTTCGCCCTAGCTCAGGGCTACACCCTTAACATTTACACCAAGGCCAAATATGCTTTCCACATCCTCTTGTCACACTCAGCCATACAGGAGGCGGAGAGGGGACTCCTCACCACCAAGGGGACTTCACTGGTTAATGCTTCCTACATCGTGCCCCTGCTGGAGGCCTCCCACCTCCCCACTGCAACTGGAAGACCTCACTGCAGATCCCATCAAACCGACACTTCTCCCATTTCCAAGGGAAACCACAAAGCTGATGAGGGAGCAAGACAGGCAGCCTTGGGTCCCCCCGCAGAGGCCCCCGTTAGGACACTGTCTTCCTCACCTCAGACCCAAACCCCAACCACCACTAACTTACCTACATAACCTCTTTCACCCCAACCTCTGCCCTGTGAGAATACATGGAGTTCTATATTCCCCTCTCCCCCAAGGACTCAAAATTCCTAAAGACCTTCTCTGTCTCTTGCGACATCTGCCAAAGGTCTAATCCCAACTCAAACCTTCGCCTCCCTGCCTTCCGGTCCATCAAGCCCAGGGCCATTTGCCCGCATCTGATTGGCAGATGGACTTCACCCATATGCCCACAGTAAAGAGATTTAAATATCTCCTGGTCCTGGTAGATACCTTCCCCAGCTGGACAGAGGCCTTCCCGACTACAAATCAAAGGGCCCAAATGGTAGCTGACACCGTAACAGAAGAAATCATTCCTGCTTTGGGGTTGCCTTGGTCACTGCAGACTGACCATGGCCCGGAGTTTACGTCCAAATATCCCAAATCATTTCAAAGGCCCTCAATATTCCTTGGCCTTTTCACATTCCCTACCATCCTCAGTCGTCTGGAAAGGTGGAACGAACCAATCGAACCCTAAAATCAACCTTGGCTAAACTATCACTAGAATTACATTTAGACTGGCTTAAACTTAAATTTAGACTGACCCTACTTAGGGTTAGGGCCCTACCAAGAAAACCCCTTAACATTTCCCCCTTCGAGCTAATGTACAGCCGCCCCATGCTCCTCCTGCATTAGCTCACCAACCCCCACCCCCCGGCCTCTTCTAATGACCCCTCTCACACTGACTCAGAAATTCACTATGAGCCCACGCTGATCACACCTGCCCAATCCTAAGGCCCCGTGCTCCTCTGACTCCAGGAGTTCCCTTCTCTCTAGTCCTCTTCTTTCCCCACCACACTTCCCTCCTTCACTAACCTCAAAATGGAAGGGACACTCAGGGTAATCTTAACTACCCCCTCTGCAGCCAAACTTGAGGGCATTCCACACTGGATTCACAATTCCCATCTCAAACTGTTCACACCGTCTCACTATACGGCAACCCCCACAGGACCTCTGTCTTTGTACATTTCCAAAACCTTGACTTTCAACCCTCCAAAGCTCCCCGCTGATTCCTGAAGAAGACTCTTCTAGGTCAGAGGAGGCCACTACAAAGACTACCAGCCCCTGACGCCCAAGACGGAGACATACGACTCCTCCAACTCCTCCAACTCCAGAGACTCTGCCCCTACCTAAAACCCTCCGTGACCCCCTTGACAGGAATGAGATTCTTCGCCCCTAACCAACAGGAAGAAGCTACAGAAGAAAGACCATCGTCCCCAGCCCCAGTATCTATAAAAACAAAAAGGAAGGATATTGGCATCAGATTTGCCATTTTATCTAGAGGCTCCCAGGTTTCAATTCTGAGGCAGTGCTGCTTAACTTCCCACAAGAACCTGTGCCTGCTAAACAATCAGCCCCACCCCAGCTTATGACACAACTCCTAAGCAGCTTATGGAATTCCTCTTGGGGCTATAAAGCAACTCTGTGAGGGCCGACATGCAGCTGCTCTCCTGGGAGCCACAGCCTTGTGGGTTTGCTTCATGCTTCTGACAATAAATCTCTTGCGTGAGATTCCAGTGTGTGGCGTGGTCTTTGAACTTTGCATGGACCCTGCGAGTGACCTTTCGGTAGAGAGGGCTCTTCGCCACTTTCACAGACGAGGCTCTGAGAGGCTGGGGTGTCTCCCTGGTGACACAGTGCTGTTCTTCCTTCCTAGGGGCCTCCAGGGGGCTGAAGGCTAAGGCTCCAGGCTGGTTAAGCCACAGCACTTCAGACCAGCAGGGCAGGATGTGACCCTGCAATTCCTGGAGGATTCAGTCCTAGCAGCCTTCCTCCTCCCCTGACCCACTCTCCTCCTCTAGCTCTCAAAACAAAGGAGCACACGATTAGGGTCATTCCTCAACTCAGAGGCAGGGGACCATAGGTGCTCTGCCAATCCAAATCCAGGGCTGCCCAGCCACGAACCGAATAAGGAATCTCATCACTCCAGTCCTGGCAGCACACAGATGTGTCCGAGGGCAGCCCACGTTCACCCCTTGTCCGTCTTCCACCTCCCAAGTCAGAAAATCCCGGGGCCTCAGCACTGGGTGGAGGAAGCCGCAGCCCTGTGCTGGGAGCCCTGGCTTTGCATCCCTGATCACTTCCTGCTGGGAAACAGGAAGGTCAAGATTTCCACCCTGCTTGCCTCTGTGGCAGGGTGAGGGTTAAGTGTTCTTGGCAAAAAACATATAGAAATGAAGCTTGAAAGTTGTCATTGTTTGTTTCATCCTAAATGTTTAGGTGGTCACAGAAGACATGCTTGCTGATGCTTACAAGTGATAAAGCAATTTGGTTGGTTTCCTGCTCTGAAATGGGAATCATCACAGTCCCCACCTCTAAGGGTGACTGAGGTGCTGTAAAACACGCTGATACTAAGGACAGACTGCCTGACTGCCCGACTGTGTATCTGGCTCTGCCCCTTATGCTGTGCGATCCTAGGCATCTTACTTAACTTCTCTGTGCCTCCACTTCTACATCTGTCAAAGGGAATGATAGCATTTGGAGGGTAGGTGCTATATATAATACCCATCATTACAAGAATTAGGTAGTCCTCAAGGACATGCTGCATCTCAAAGTGCTCAAGAATTGTTAGCCCCTGATATTCAACTAACCCAATGTTGTCATCCTCTCATTTATACATTTTTGTAAAAAAAATACATTGTGATCACATCAGTCCTGGAAGAGGCAGTGGAAAGAGAAAAAGAGGTCTTCCATGACAATAAGAGCTAGCTGCAGACTCGGGGATCTAGCTGAAATGATAGTGGCAGCTGACCTGACAAACTACTGCAGTCAGAAGAGTCTGTGCCCATAGGCTGTGTCCCCACCGAGGCCAGTCCAGGCTGGAGGAATGAAATCATCATGACTCTCTCTAAACAACACACAGCAAGCCATCTTGAGATCTAGCTCTGTCCCACCCAGTCTGGGACAAACTGCACAACAGCCATGCTGGAGAATTCCTTCTGTGGCCACAAGCCTCCCTCCCCAGCTATAGTCCCTTGCATAAGGAAGTCCCTCCCTGGGACTAATCCCCTTCTTCATGCTGTAGGTTAGTCTCTTTCTAGATAAGAAATTGGCATTGTTGACATCTTACAAGAGCTCCCACCCAAGGACAAGACTCAGAGCACAGATGGCAACCAGTGGAGGATTTCCTCAACCTGCCCTCCTTGGGTTCCTACCAACACTTCCTTGGGCAGATGGCCCTAGGTGGGGGTGGGAAAAGGGCCCCTGATGGCTCTGATCATGACCTAAACCTGACCTAATCCAGAAAGCTGCCCTCCCCCTCTAGAAAGGATCACCCCTCCCCTGGCTTCAGAGAATCTTGACAAGCCATGCAGGCCAGCCCCCTGCCTCAGAACTACATCTTTAACAGATGAGAAGCTCAGCTTCCATCAAGGGCACAGTCACATCCGGTTTAGAGCCTCTTGCTATCAACAAAGCCTCATCTGACTTTCATTCAAACCCAAGATAAAGATTATGATAGTCATGAAAAAGGAAACTGAAGGTCAGGTCAGAACCCTACCCAGTTGTGTGGTTTCTATGGGGTCTTTCCTTGACTCTACCCCACCTTGACCTCTTCTACCCCTGTCGGTGAGGAAGTCAGACCAAGCCAGGATGCTAATGGGTGTGGTTCAAGGCAGGGTTGTCAACGTCACTCACTAGAACAAAACTCCGATCAGACTGGGACAGTCTTGCCCTTTTGTTCACTGCCGGCTTTTCAAGTTCCTGGAATAGTACCAGGCCCCTGTTAGGGGCTCCTAGACAGCTGTGGAGTGTGAGTGGAAATCTACAGGGGCCCGGGCGTCGAGGATGCATGAACTGACCAGGTGCAAGACAACGGGGAAGAGTGGGCAGGCGTGCGGGCCACTCGGGAACTTCTGCCAAAATCACAGCAGAAGCAGATTTTTTTTTTCTTTTACATATTTTTTCTTTTAAATATTTATTAAGATAAAGATCTGGAGGAAGTGGGAGGAAAAAATATAAAGATCTGGAAATTAACGAGCTGGAAAGCCTACTTTATTAGAAAAAGAACTGGAGAGTAGACCTAATGGAAAAGAGGAGCATGCCATTGCAGCCCCACAGACGTTCACCAAGGACATCCCGTGGCTCATTTCAGCAACCACTATGTCCAGACAAGGGCCGCATTAGGAAGGGGACCTGCAGGCCATTTTTCACTTATGAATATGAAGAAATCAGATTTTCGGAGGAAAGACAGACAAAACAGCTCTGCCCAGTGGCACTTCCCCAGCTGCCGAGTGGGGGATGTTGCCCTTGGCGATTCTCCCTTCAGGAGAAAGTTTTATGCAGGATGCTAGAACTGTCAGGATTGCTTGTGTGACTGAGGCACGTCCCCCTCCTTTGCCAGGGCTTTCCCCTCCATCTGTGAAGTAGGTGTCCCTTCCAACTCCACTGTACTTTGCCTGGCCAGCGCCTGGAGTGCCGCTGAGATCCAGGCTCCCACAGAAGTCTATCTGGGGAATCTCTGGAGGCTCCCTGGAGGAGGTGACGTGGCTGGACCTTTCCAAATGGGCTTTTGGAACCTTCTTCCTTCCAGAGGCCAGGCCACCCAGGCCCTGGGCCCTCTCCCCCTTCCCACATGCTTCCTGACACCAGCTAGGAGGCCGCCCACTCTGCAGGATTTAAAGCCTCCTCCACTCAGGCCTGGCTCCCTGCAATCCTTCCTTATGAACCGGCCAGCTTTAGCTTTCTGTGGGGGACAGAATGCCACAGAATGGCCAGTCCACTCAGGGGCTCCCTGATCCCTCCCCAGGGAAGTCCCAGTGAGAGAAAAGAGGAACCAGGAACCAGGGCTCTGGTTCTGACACGGAAATGGAGGCCAGCAGCCACGCAAATCGCGGGGGAAACCCAGCTTCCTGAGACAGAACTCAAGGTCTGGTAGGGCCTGGAGAGGACTTCCCTCCCACGCAGGTCATAGCAAAGGCCAGGGTGAGGACACGGCAACTCTGGAGATGACGGAGCATGCAGTGGGCCTCCCTCCTACCCAGCCTGCAAATCAAATGGCTTGAATTGAGAAAATGTTAAAAAAAAAAAAAAAAAAAAAGAGTTTAAATCAACGCTAACAATACAACTAGCAAAAAAGAGAATCCAATAGCACATGTAAGAGGCCAATGGCCAGGTTCCTA
Organism: Urocitellus parryii; assembly: GCF_045843805.1. NCBI lineage: Eukaryota > Metazoa > Chordata > Mammalia > Rodentia > Sciuridae > Urocitellus > Urocitellus parryii. The sequence continues at coordinate 198,397,580 of NC_135534.1, forward strand.
AGCCACATGACTTTGGGCAAGTCCTTTCCCCTGCTTGACCCTCACAGTTCCCACCCAGACACAATGAGGTGAAACAGCATTCCCGGAATCCCTTGAGGCTCTTTGATTTGTTACTTTTTAGGTGGCAAGGGCTTGGCAGGAAGAGCCCATTCTCACTTGCATAGCAAACCTGGCTGGGACACGTGCAGGCTCACAACCCAATGCCACCTCCTCACGGGTCTGTTTTCTGCCAGAGCAAATAGTCCCCTGGGTCCCCGTGGTCCATGTGTGGCTGCTCCTTCCAGGTTCCTGTAGCACAGGAGGCTGGGCCTGCCTCCATCTTCCCTCCAAGGTTCTCAAGGACAGAGTGATGTGCCTTCTACCTTGAGGTGGTCCTTGCACAGGGCCTGGAACTGAGGAGGTGGGGGGAATGGAGGACAGGTGGACGGGCAGTGCATTGGCTTTCTGGAGCTGCAGTGACAGGTTACCCCAGACTGGGCAGCTGAACAACAGACATCTGTTCTTTCACAGTTCTGGAGGTCACAGGTCCCAAATCAAGCTGTTGGCAAAGCTGGGTTTTTGGAAGGCTCAGAGGGAGAATCTGTTCCATGCCCCCTGGCTTCTGGTAGTCTCGGGCAATCCTTGGGGTGCCTTGTGGCCACCAACCTTTAAACTGCCTCTGTTGTCAGGAGGTATCCTACCCATATGTGTCTTCTGTGTCCCAATTTCCCTCTCTTAGGAGGATGCTAGCCATGGAGTGGCACTCACCACAATCCATTGTGATTTAATTTTAACTTGAGGACACCTATAAAGACCCTCTTTCCAAAAAGGGTCACATACACAGGTACCAGGGGTTGGGACTTGAACATGTGTATTTTGGGAGACAATTGTAGCCTCCAGAGGAAGTTGCCAAATAGCTATTGCCTTTAACCTCTGGCATCAGGAAACTCAATGCAAGTGCACAGCCCAATGCTACGTTTCAGTGGGCCCCTAAGTGAAAGTCAGGTGAGGTCACTGTAGGGACCTCTTTCAAGATGCTTGCCTGAGAAGGGTTGGAGATAGGGTGTCAGCTAGAAGAGACTGGAGAAAAAAGGGAAGTATTTCCAGAGTACAAAGCAGATGTGGAAGTCATCTGAGAAGTCTGAGCCAGGGGGAGAAGGAGCTGGAAGGTTCAGAGGGAGAAGACAGAGTTGAAGGCATTCCTGCTGGGCCAAGTGGGGTTGCCCCAGGCACAGGAAGAGAGCAGAAGGCTTCTCCTTCATGCAGAAGGAAGGAGATAAGGATGGGTGGTTGCTGGTAAGTTCAGGGTACATATAGGGAACAGGAAGTTGAGAAGTTCTGGTCCAGAGCAGCTGGGTGGGCAGCGGGGAGGTGGGAGCTGGGAGGAGATGGAGGACCTCGCAGAATCTCATCATGAAGCTGCATTTCATCCTAATAGACTGGGGGATCCTTCTGTAGCATTAGGCAAAGCGTCCTACACGATTTCCTTTTTAGCTGTAGGGTGAGGGTGAGTGGGAGAAGGAAAATCTCCAGCCTGGAAGACTAGCCAGGAGGCACTGTCAATGTCCAGGGGAAAGACGACCAAACCAACGGAAGTGGCTGGAAGATAAGGAAGCAGCAGTGGTTTGGGAGAAATGAAGAAAGTGGCATCATGTGAACTTCTGTCACATGAAATGAATTCTCTTTCAAATTTTGCTTAAATGTCACCTTCTTGGTGATACCTTCCTTGATTTAAAGTTGCTTTCTTTTGGTAGTTTTCTTTTCTTTTTCTTTTTTTAGTTGTAGATGAACCCAATATCTTTATTTCATTTATTTATTTTTATGTGGTGCTGAGGATCGAACCCAGTGCCTCACATGTGAGAGGTAAGCGCTCTACCACTGAGCCACAGCCACAGCCCTGGTAGCTTTCTTAATTGTCTTTTAAATTTCTTTCTTTCTCTACCAGAATGTAAAATTCGGGGGCAGATATTTTTTGCACTAATGCGGAAGCTCTCAGCAGTCAGTAAGCATTCGTAGGTTAAAAGTCAGGCCTCCTATAGGGCTTGGCACCCAAGCGTTCCATAAATGATATTATTATCATAATAAGGATAACAGTAAGCAGTGGGATGGAGGAAAGGAGACAGGAGGAAAGAGCCCAGCGTTGCTCAGTATGGAACACCAGCAGTATCCACTGACCTGGAGCCTGATAGAAACGCAGCTCCCTGGGACCCACCCAGGGCCATCAAACCTGAATGTCAGGCCTGGGAATCTGCATTTCAGATTCAGGTGGTCTCAGATGACCTTCCCCCCACACACACTTCCCACTATAGTTTGCAAAACTCTGCTCCGAGCCGATGCCCAGCCTTCTGGTTGCAGTCGGTGGTGAGTGGTGTTGCCATTGGCTGAGAAACAGAATAAGAGGTTGAGAATGGAGGAAGTAGTGGGTTCTTTTAGATGCACTGAGTTTGAGGAACCAACTGAAGACAGCCCTGCAATGGAAGAGCCTTCTGGAGCCGGATTTGGCAGTTCCAGTGTGCTGGCAAAAGATAAGCCAAGCTGGGCGCAGTGCTGCACACCTGTAAGCCCAGTGGCTTGGGACAAACCTCTGAGACAAGAGGATTGCAAATTCAAGCCCAGCCTCAGAAACTTTGTGAATCCCTAAGCAACTTGGTGAGACCCTGTCTCAAAACAACTAAAAGGGCTGGGGAGGTGGCTCAGTGGTAAAGTGTCCTTGGATTCAATTCCCAGTACCTAAAAAAGGGGGGGGAATGGGGAGAGGTGGGCAAGTCTGATGTGGGCAAAGACAGAGAAATGGAGTGGGGAAGGGGGGAGGGTGGTCCTTAAAGGGCACCACCCTGAAACGAGAAGGGCACAGTCAAGTGGCAGGACATCCGGGAACAAAAGCATCCTGAAGGCCAGGGGAGGACCCCAAGTGCTGCCAAAAAGTTCACCCGTTGGAGGGCTGCAAGTTTGAGGATGGGAAGCTGCCGTGGGGTCCAGGCTGGATTCAGTGCCCCACCTTGGCCTGCTCATCTGACCTCTGGAAGAGAGAAGCAGCAATGGATGTATGACTAGGCAGGGTGACTGCTGTCTAGCTGGGTGTCAGGGTGACAAGATGTCATAGGACATGTCTGAGGACCTAAGGTGAATATCAACTCGTGCTACACAGGGGAGGCCCGCAGGTGTGGGAACTGAACCTAGTGTGTGGTTAATTTCCTCCACCCGATCGCTCTGCGGATGACAAGGTTGAACAGTGTCTCTCACTCTGCATTTGTGTCGCAGCTCTAGGGGCTCACGGTGCACCCAATGCCCAGTCAGACTTTAGGAAAGACCTGGAGCGGCTGAGCGCGTGGATCTTTCAGAGCCCTGGGCACAGGCCACAGCTCAGAGCCTGGCATGGAGCGCAGAGGCCGCCTCGGCACAGAGGAAAGCCATCTGCACAGGGAGCTGCACCTCCCCCAGGCTCCATGTGGCTGCCCTCTGAACGCTGGGAGTCAAGTTCTTAAGAAGCCTTCTCCTTCCTCAGCCAAGCTGCGAAGCCCCCAAAGCAGCCAGCAGCCATTTGGTGGGAGAGAAGTAAAAAGTTTCAGGCTGGCTCTGTGCCAGGGCTATTCCTCAACTGGCAGACAGCACAGGGACAACTAAGCCACTCCAGCCCACCTGGGCTCAAGTCTGTCGGGTTCTTATGCCAGTAGTCATTTCTCAATTCCCCCCAGTGTCCTGCTCGCCCAGCCTCCCTCCCGGGAGTCACCCCATGTACAGCACTCTGCCAGACAGTCTCTGCCTGAAGCCTACTAGTGACGGGACTCACCATCACCCCAGGCAGCGTTTCGTCTCTAGACTCTTCTGATCCTAAACCAGTGTGGGCTGAGCTGGCCTCCCAGGATGTTATTAATAATGATAAAGGCTACAGTTTGTTTCCATCCATGGTTTCATTTAATCCTTACTACCTGTCTGCTTCCCAGACAGGGAAACTGACGCCCTGTTTCAGGAACAAGAGCGCAGAGCAGATAGTCCCACCTGTAGTGTGAGCTGTGCCCTCCCCGAGGACATAACAGCGCCTTGGAGATCAGGCTCCCTGACTCCTCTCCCAGTGTAGCCCCTTCCCCACACACTTCAGGAACACCTTGCCCGCCAGCTCTGGTCTCCTCCAGATGTTTGGTGGGCACTCCTCATTCTGAGGACGGTGCATGGGAGCAGACCTACTCCCTGCACAAACGGGAACAGGTGTGCACAAAGATGCCCAGGGTACCTGTGGACCCTGACTCCCAGTGACCCGCTGCCAGGCCTGGTATGTGTGTAGCAGGGTCCCCGATGCCAGCTGATGGAAGCCCTGCTGCTGTCTCCTGGGGCCCCACCCCCTGCTGTCCTGTCGTTTAGCTAGTGTCCTAATTTTGCGTTGGCGCGTGCCTCTTTACTCCTGGCGCAGGCATTCTCTTCCCTTTACAGATGTAGAAGTGAGGTTGGGGAAACCCCTGTAAAATCAGGGTGGTGGGGCTCTGGTTTGTTCTTGCCCTGAATCAGTTGACAGGTAATTTTAGTTCTCCCTTTTATTCCCTGACAGGCATCCATCTGGAGGATAAATCACAGGATCATCCCATGTAAAAATGAAATCATAAAACAATTCAATGAAGTCTTCTTCGAGCACCTTCCAGCTTGAACCCTCTGGGATTCAGGGCTTGTTTTTTTTTTTTTTTAAGAGAGAGAGAGAGAGAGAATTTTAATATTTATTTTTTAAGTTTTCGGCGGACACAACATCTTTGTTAGTGTGTGGTGCTGAGGATCCAACCCAGGCCGCACGCATGCCAGGCGAGCGCGCTACCGCTTGAGCCACATCCCCAGCCCACAGGGCTTGTTTTTAATGCCTACTGGTCCCTTAGGATGCAGGGTACTTCCTGTGGCTGCTCAAAGGTAGTGCAATCCCAGCCCTTGTGTGAGTCTCCCTAACCTTATTTCTCCTTCTACCTGTGTCCCAACCCTAACCCTAACCCTGTGTCCGCTTCCTGCAGGACCCACTCAGGCTCCCCCTCACTCCTGTGTGCTCACAGCCTCTCTAAATTGGTTCCCTGCCAACTCTGTTGCTCACCAAGTGAGGTAAACTCAAAGAGGTGGCTGCATGGCCAGGGGTATTCAAAGTCTAAGAATTCACTAAAAATCCTGAGGTGGTTTTCTCTTAGATTTATTTTTTCCTCTATTAGATTTTCCTGGGTCTCTTGTCATAAATTGTCTCAGCATAAAAAACATTTCAAGAATTAGTCTCTAACGAAGAAGTTGCAGGAACCCTAGCAGGAAGCTAAAAGCAAACCAAAACAATCTCTCCAAACAAACAAATGAAATAAACACCATGAGAACAGCTTTTCTTCCTACCCGTTCTTAGCATGAGACAGCCTCAGCTTCAAATCCCAGGTTGCTGTGTGAACCTGGGTTAAATCATTTCATCCTCTCTGAGCCTCAGTTTACTCATCTATAAAATAGGGACAGTTCCTTATTCGTGGGTTGCCAGTGTAGCTCAGTGGTAGAGCATTTGTCTAGCATGCAATCCCAGTGCTGCAAAAAAAACACAAAAAGTAGCAGGGCCTCAAGTGGTTCACGCTTATAGTCCCAGCTACTCAGGAGGCTGAGGCAGTACCACCCCTGGTGCCTAAGGGTCTCCACCTCCTCATGGGCCAGCATTTGAGAAGGCTCTGGCTGTTGACTAAGGGCATTTGGGCCAGTGACTTGAGCTTTCTGAGACGTGGTTTCTTTCATCTGTAAAATGAGTATAAGGATACCTCTCTTAGACCAGAGACAAGATGTGCCCATAAAGTGCTTGGGGCAGGGTCTGGTATTAGCAAGTGCCCAATAAATAATAGCTCCTCAATTCCTGCTGATGATTATTCCAGAACTCTCTGCCACACAGGCTCTGGCAAGCACAAGCTACTCTGTGTATCCAAGGAGTCCACTGTGTGCCCATGTCCTCAAATGGGACTTGGCAGTTCCAGAGCATTTTTTAATCCTCCTTCCTGCTGGGTCTCCACCACAGCTGGAAGACAGGGCCATGCTGCTTGGTGCCCTGTGCAGCCAAGGAGCCTGGGACTTGCCCAAGGTGACTCAGTTGGGATTGGAGCTGGGTTTAGGTAGAGTCAAGGACTCCCTGACCTTACCCCACAGAAAGTCTGCAAGCCCTTGATTCAGTCCCAGGGACCTATGTGTTCATCTGTTTATTCACTCAAATATTTATTTAGCACCAATATTAGCATCCACCATGTGCCAGGCACTGTTGGGCTGTTGGGTTTACAATGACATGGCCTCTGTTTGCTGGAGCTCACTGTCCAGTGGGAAGCTGGGCCCCGCAGCCAAACATATGCTTCTAGACATGTTCTTCCACCCAGGGAGTGCCCTGTGACAACCAGGACGAAGGCCTCCTCACCACCACATCCAGTCACCCCCTTAGTCTAAGCTCCATGGACTTCTGGATGACTCCGACAATCTTACATGCCACTATGCTGGGTTGTTCTCCTCCCGAGCATGTCCCCAGCCTTCTGAGCTACACCATTTTACACATGAGGCCCCAAGGGAGGGATGTGACTTATCCAAGTCCACTCAGTCTTGAAGTGAGGAGGCTGGGAGGGATTGGCACCTGGGAATCCAACATGGCTCTGCTGTAAAGTGTCTCTTAACCACAGCACAGAAAACCACTGAGACCAGGGAAGCAGCTGGGTGTTGCTGTCCATCATCTCCTTCCTGAGTTTCCTCATCTGTGCCCTAGAAAGCCTCAGAAACCTCTGTGAGAGATGGCCACCTTTCTGTCCTTTCTTCCTCACTGCTCATGATTGGTCATGGGATGCCCTGCCGGTAAGAGCATAGGGTGCCATGGGGAGAAGTATGCATGGGCTGGGGGTAAGCAAGGTATAACATTCAGAAAGAACATCATCACTCAAGCAAACCACAAGACAGAACCAGCAAGAATACATATTCTCAGAGGCACTCCACTCATGAGATGGCGCAGGGGCCCTTCTGCAGAGCCCCATTCCAAAATAGATCCTACCTCATCACTTCTGCCCCCTGCAGGGATTGTACCCCCTGAAGGAGCCTGGAGCCCGGCAGGTACTGTCTGCCCCCTTGCTGGTTACCTCCTTCCTTGTCGAGCTTCTGCCTCTTGTTTCTGCAGAGCTGAGGGCAGCCACGGGCACCCTTTGGTTCCTCTGCTTAGTGCTACAGACTGAGAAGCAGCTTTGGGGTTTTTCTTGTCTAGGTGTGGTTTCCTAGCACTCACAATGGAAAGCCCACAGGCTGCTCTGTCTGTGGGACCCAGGCCAATACCTTGGCTGACTGAACTGACATCAGCAAGCTGGGCTCAATGGGGAACATCCAACTTAGGTACTTTTTAGTGCTGTTCTCCAGATATTTCCAGTTCCCTACCTTCACAGGATTTCGTTTCCTGGCTGCCTTGTGGTTGGTTGGGTAGGGCCAAGCAGCTAGTCTGACCAAAAACATGGGAGTAGGCCTAAGCATTTAACTGCCTGTGCAAGACCTTCTAGGGCTCTCTTAGTGCCATGGAACATTCAAGAAGACAGGTATTCCATCAGCCTAGTTCCTTGAACATAAAGTATAGCCTCAGCTGGCCCAAGATGCTCATATTAACTGAACACACACACACACACACACACACACACACACACACACACACTGGGGCCTGAAGATGTAGGGGTTGTTTGTTACTGCAGCCTAACCTGCCTCATCCTGACTGATAACACTACCCATCTCAGAGAGTAAGAGTATGTCTAGATATTAGTGATTCTTTCCTAGAACACTTTTCTTTTTAATAAGAATAATGTGTGATTAAGGAAAACAAAGTGGAGGCAAGAACATTTCTCCAATGCACTGTGGAAATCCCCTTCTCCTTTTGTCTCCAGAGTGGAGAACATTGAGCTGAATTGTAAAGGAGTTACAAGGAAATTCAGCATGTTCTCTCTGGCTTCCCTTTCCTATGAAATAGGAAGGTCGGTCTTTTGGTCAGAGCAGGTAGGTGGAGAGCAGCTTCCATAAGCCCTGAGGCAGGACACTAACCAGGGATGGAAACACAGGTGCCACGCAGCACAACAACCTACTAGGGTCACCACAGAACCAGCCACACGGTCCCATTCACCAGCCCGGTGAATAGTGGCAGACGTGGTAACTGACGGATCCATCCACAGTTAGGGACTGACTGGTCATGTGAGAGCGCCAGAAAGGCAAGGAGTGGGTGATGCCTAAAACCTGGGATGGGCATGTGATCTAGCCAGTTGTTCACAGGAGGGGCGGTGCTCACAGCATTCCTGGGAGCAGATTCTATTATCTCCATTGAGACAGAAGGAAATGCAGTCTTAAAGAGGTTCCGCCCCTTACCCATGCTCAGAAGGCCAAGGGTCAAAGCCAGGACTGCTCTGAGGCTGGCTGGCATAAGAGCTTAACGGCTAATGTTCTTCTCCATTGGGGGCAAGTTCAGTCTTTCTGAATTTCCTTGCTCTTTATTGGGCTTCTTTTCTGCATCCTTTACCTCATTCATTAATTACTACCACATCTCTGTCTTCTCTCCCGTTCCAGCTTGTAAACTCCTTATAAGCAGGGATCTGTATCTTACCTAATCATATTAATAATAATAACAATTGTAATAATAGCAGTAGGAGCAATAGCAAAAGTCGCTATTAATCATGGGCTCCCACACCAAGCCAGGTTCTAAGCACATTCCGCTCATTATTTCATTCCAGTCTCGCTAACTCTATGAGATCAGTACTGGAATCCTCCCCATTTTCAGATGAGGTCACAGCTCAGTTCAGCCAACCTGAGATTCAACCCCTAGTATCAATAATAACTACTGTTTAACATGACTCATTTCTGCACTCATCCTATTTATTTCAAATTTACATGTAAAACCATTCTCAAAAGAGGTCTGCAGGGTTTCCAGGATGCTGAAGGGGCCCAAGGCACAAGACAGGTCCTCCATCCATCCCGATGGAATCCAGAGGTCCTGGATGAGACAGAGCAGAAGAATCCTCTGTCAGGTTTGCCCAAGGGCGAAGAGTGACTAATCACTACTGCAGGACATCCACATATCATAACCTTCTTTGAATTGACACATTTGTAACATTCATCATGATAATTAACAAGTTCTACTTTTTTTAAAAAAGCACTCTTCTTTTTTTTTTAAACACTTATTTTATTTATTTTTATGTGGTGCTGAGGATCAACCCCAGTGCCTCATATGTTTTAGGCAAGCACCACAACCCCAGCCCCACAAGTTTCACATTTTATCCCCAATAAAAAAAATCAATTTTTAACCCCCAGTGTGCTAACTTGAAAAACACCAGTTGTTGATCCAAAGACAGGGTACAGGAGGGCTTGTAGCAGCCGCCCCTGGAGGTAACACGGGCATCCTGGAGGGCAGGTTTGCTGACCACCCCAAGGGGACCTGCTTTCTTGGCCTCTCACACTGAAGTGGGCCTCACATGCTATCCCATAATGTTTACTCTGAGGTGTTGGAAAGTAAATTGCAGGTATCAAAACAGGTATGCCAGGTCACAAACCATGCAGAGCTCCCTGGGGTTCAGAAACCCCTGAGCTGGAGACTGGCTTCTGCGGGACTCAGGTGGATGGGTTCTGGAGACAATAGTCCCTGACCACACCAGATAGCTGCCCTCCTTGTCGGATGGTTAATGCTGGGAGCTGGGCCCTCGACCCTTGAGCATCTGATGGGCTGCATGACTTCCATGCTGCCCATATTTGGACCTTGGTTTTCAAATCCTCCAAATAGGGGGTTATACTAATTCCAGTCAATAAACAATGACTAAGCACCTACTGTGTGCTTGGCACTGGGGGAATACAAGGATGAGACAAACCCCTAAGCTCTCCTCCTAGGAAGCTTACATTCTAACAGGGAGCTAGGCCTGGAAATTATGAACTGCTACCCAGGACTGAAGGAAAGAAGAGTGGGTGAAGACAGAAGTTCCATGTTCCGGGGCCACAGAGGAAGAAGTAAGTCATCCCACATGGGGCTATGCAGGTGGGTTTCAAAGAGGAAGGGGCAATTTTGAACTCGGCTTCAAGGGTTAAGGGCATCCTCAGGTTGAAGGACAAGCACCTGCAAATGTAGGCAGCTGAAATGGGGAGCAGCACACGAAGTCCAGGATGGACAGCAGAGGTAGGAGCTCCATCCTGGTCTCTCTCCACACCTACTGCCAGAAAGAAGAGTTCTGAGAAAGAAAGAGTTCCCAAAATAAGAGTTCTGAGTGATTCTGACATGCAGGTACTGAGTAATGACTGAATGAATGAAGAAATGAACTTGACCTCAGGCAAGTCTCCACCTCTCTTGTAGTGTCCAGCTCATCTTTAAATGAAGGCACTGGACTAGCCTGGTGGGCTTTACATTATGTTCCAAAGAACCTGAAGTCCTCCAGAGACCATGGAGAAGAGACGGGGTCTCAGGGAGTAGACCCCCCAACCCCCCATCTCTCCTTCACGCTATCCCTCTGTTCATCTGTCTGCTATCATTCATCGTGCCTCCGTGGGCTGGCTTGTTTGAGTAAGAGTTCCTTGGCTTAAAACAAAACAAAACAAAAAAACCTTTAAAAACCACTGAGTTGGATGAGCCCCAAGAATCATCCAGGAGAAATGGAAAGAACTCCTTGAAGGCATCAACCTGCATTGTTACATATTTCTCAAACAAGTAATGTACTGTTAGGCTATTTACCAGAAACAACTTATTTATCACCACCATTTAAAATCTTTTGCTGAGGTCTAAAAGTCGATGAGTGGAGAAAAAAACTGTGACCCAGCAATGCAGTGCAATATTATGCAACCTTTCGTATATGATGTTTTGTTAAGAATAGTGAATCAAGAGAAAAAGTGAGAAAGAAAGTCATGTATTAAACTGTACCAGATCTCAACCATGGAACTGATACACCAAAAATGCTGGACAAATATGGCGGCACCTCAAAAAATCAAACATGGAAATACCAGATGATTCAATAATCCTGTTCTAGTTATAGCACCACCCGCCCCCCATGGTGAAAGCAGGGGCTCAAAATTGGTAATTGAATATCCATGTTTAAGCAGCATTACTAACAAGAGCCCAAAAGGTCAAGCCAGCTCAGCTATCCAGATGGATAAATGGATAAATATGGTGTAGTATGCACACACAATGGCACGTTTTATTCAGCCTCTGAAGGAATGAAATTCTGACACATGCTACAAGATGAGTGCAGTTGTTAGGCTGGTGTGGTCGTTACGCTAAGAGAGATAAGCCAGAAACAAAAGGAAAAATAGCGTATGATTCAACCCATGTGATGTACCAAGTCAAATTCATAGTCAGAAAGTAGAATGGTGGTTACCAGTGGCTGGGGACACAGAGAATAGGAAACTATTGCTTCATTGGTACAGTTTCTGCTTGGGATGATGGAAAACAGCAGCGATGGTTATATAACATTGTGAATATACTTGATGCTACTGAATTGTCCACTCAGAAAGGGTTAAAGTGGTATACTGTATTCTGTGTGTATTCCAAGAATGCACTGCTGCTTGGATATGAATGTGAGCTTCATTTTCTGTATTTAACGAATTCAAGGGGTCAAGTTCAGGGACACCAACGAAAGTAGACTCCAAGCTGCTCAGTCCAAATAAGGCTCATCGTTCTCATCTATATTTAAATAAATTTGAAATAAAAACAGAACCAAAATAAATCCTGTAATAAGCCTCCCCAGAAGCTGTCTGGCTTGGAAATATTCAACCACAAACTGAAGAGAAAAGGAGAAGTGCAGAAATTGGGCAGTGGAGAGTGTTTTTTCGGGACGTCAACTCACTGCAGCTGGGAAAGTGACTTTGTCAGGGAATTTCTGTCCTTTCTGCTTGACAAAAGGTTCCTGTGTAGGGCAGAATCCAGAATCCAGGAGAGGCCCACCGCTCTTACGCATTGAAAATCCATTTCCTCCAACACTCCCCACTCCAGATAAATGTTGAACAAATATTTAAAGAATATTGGTTTGAAAGGCAGCCAGCATCTCTGCCTGTCAGGGTGCCCTATGTCCCCGCCACAGCGGTCCACCTTTCCTGGTTCCTGGGCCTTCTGCTCAGGGTAGAGCCTAGGCAGACAGAGCAGAATCAGCCTCCAAGAAGGGTTTGGGGGGCTGAAACACACCCCCCTGAGTCGCTCTGCCCCACCTGACTAGGTGACAGTGTCCTTAGGTGGTGTCCCTCAGAGCTCTGGGGTTGCTACTCCTTCCAGTGTGCAGAAGAGTTTTTGAGGTGAGCAATCTGTCATGCATGTAGTTCAAGTTCCTTTGAAATACACATCTTAAAGAGGTGGCTAGGAGGAGAGGAAGTTGCCAAGTAGCCAGCTGGGGGAGGGGCAGGTTAGGGGATTACAGTAAGACAAGGGGGTAGAGGCAAGACTCCCCAGACCCAGCCCAGGAGGGGCGCCCTGCAGCACCCTGCCCTGCCCCAGCGTCTGCACAACTGGACACAAACACCCCCACCAAGGCTGTGCAAGACCAGCTAGGCTCCAATCCCCAGATGAAGACAAGGACATTACTAAGGTTCCCATTCAAGGTCACGGTTAGGAGACAGCCAGTTTGAGGGTTTTCTAAAATTCCCTTGGCCTGAGGGAGGAGCAAGGTCCTGCCACCAGCTCCTTGTTGTGCTCATTACCTCCGCCTCTTTCCTTAAAAATAAATTTAAAAAATAAATTTAAAAGGGAGGCAGTCTTCAGCTTCCTCACCCGTGATGAGCTGGGGCTGAAGGACTGGCCCTCCTCACCACTCAGGTGCTAGGTGGGAGGTCCTTCCCAGAGGAGGTCTCCCAGGTCTCTCTCCCTCACAGAGCCCTCTTCTTCTTTAGGGCGCTGGCCACTATTTGGACATGCATGATTACCTGATTGATTTTTTGATTTATATTTGCCCCCCCTGGACACAGTCCTCCTTAGTCAGCAGCCACGAGCTCTCCATGGCATTTGTTACATGCTCATTGGAAGTGTGTTCTTCTCTGGGCTGTGCCAGCAGCCAGCTCTGGAATCGGCAGAAAGTCCCTTCCCCACCCTGCTCAGATTCTCCTAGAAGGCACATGGACTGGGGAACCTCCGAGTTTTCTGCCAGCTCCCACATTCATGGCTTTATCATTTCAAAATTTAACCAAAATAAGTAAAAAAAAAAAAAAAGAGAGAGAGAGAGAGAGGAGAAAACTCGTGATTCCGGCACACGTGTGAATTAAGTCAGGTTCTCACATTCTTCAAGGCTCAGTTTCCCCATCTACAAAATGAAGGTTTAGGCCGAGTCTTCTAGGCCTTTTCCACATCTGACCATTGTGATTCGGCAAAGGAAGTTCCGCCCTCCCCCACCCTCCTAGCCCTTCACCTAAAACTCCACTTAGGTCCCTATGCACAAACAGGAAATGTGCCCCAACAGCGGATGGAGCAGCTCTCGCTCTGTCGCATGCACCAGCTGAAAGGGAAATAAAGAGGTTCTGAGCTTTCCAGCTAAAGCCAGACTCCAGGTCCCAGGACCTCTCCTGGCCTGTGTGGAGGATTCTGTGAGCCTTGGGCTGGGCCTCCCTCGCCATGGCCACCCTGTTTGCACACAAGAGGCTTCTCAGCATGTAATGGGCAGATTAGCAGCTGGGGTGCTACCCAGCCCCCAAAGCAGATGGGACAGGACTCCTGGGCTCCAGTCTGGTTTTCTCTGGGCTGGGCTGGGCTTCCCTCACTCCCTGCCACCTGAGAGGTTTTCTTTCTGCAGGTGGTATGGTACCATGCTACTGCATGCATCTTAACCCCAAATCTCTTGTCCTGTGTGACCCTAGGACATTTCGGAATCTCTCTGGGCCTCTGTTTCCTTATTTACAAAACTGGAACAATAACAATCCTCATCATTGTGGTTCTTGAATGGAAGGTGGGCCTCCTAAACAGTGTCTGCAGAGTGAAAAACGCCCCCCACACACACACACACACATCCCATAGGCAAGATCTATCATTTATTTTAACTGGTTCCTGGATCACTTCTCCTTCCCCATTTGTCCATCTGTAAAAAGGGCAAGCAGAGCTCCCACAGCCCTGTTAGCTCTGCAGACCACAGCCCCGCCCCCCTCAGAGAAGGTAAACATGGGCTCAGGTGGATCCCAGCATGCAGAAGGAAACTGTAGGCCAAAGCAGGAAATCCTATAATGCTGCTTCAAAGCAGATGGCTTTGGGGACTGGCTGTTGTCCTGGTTGCCTGAGAGGCTCCGGCTGCACCCAGACTCAGAGGTACCGGGAGAGTTCCTGGCCCAAGCCCAGTCCATCCCACAGAACACAGCAATTGGAGGTGGCAGAAGATGCTGGCTCTGGGTTGGTCTCTGCTCCTACTCCTTCCCTGAACCTCATGGGTGCACAAGAAGGCTGGACTCCTTCATCTCAGCTTCCAGAAGAATGGAAAAGGGTGTGGTGCCTCTGTCTGGTGGGCTGCTGTCTCTCATTTCTGGGGCATAGAAAGGGTGGGTGGGGCCGCGTCCTCCTGCTCCTAGTGGGGAGCGCCTAGAAGCCTGCATGGCCTCCCTGTTCTCACCTGCCAAGTACAGAGACTCAAATAGAGTCAATTTTTTGACTTTATGGTGATACAAAAGTGATATGCATAGAAACTGTAAGTTGAATTTTGACCATTCCTCGGGGTAGTGGTCCGTGGTAAGCTACCCTGCTGTGATGCCGGGCAGACACAGCGCTGCGATCACAATTGGCACTCATAGTGGCCCATGCTGCTGTGCTAGGATGTTCAGCAGGTGGGTGTATGAAATGCATTTTCAATTTGTGATTTTTTTTTTACTTAAAATGGGTTTATCTGGATGTAACCCCATTGTAAGTTGAGGAGCTTCTGTTTTGGCTTTGCCAGTGGCTGGGAGAGTGAAAGCCAGAGGCAGCTGGTGTCTCCCAGAATGGTGGCTCTCAAAGTGTGGACCCTGGACAGAGAGGCTGTTTGTTCCTCCATGAGGAAGCACAGAAACCGAGTCACTCATTTTTACTGGATTTTATCAAAATCCCAGTCCCCAAAATTTTGGAAATAAAGGAAGAACTGTGCTAAGATGGAAAGCAGACCACCCTGCCTCCGACAGCTGCCCATTTGGCTCCACTGGGCTCTGTGCTCAAGATGGACCTGTGGGTCCCTAACTCACTGGACCCTCTCACCCCGGAAGACTGAACTCCTTGATCCTGGAACAGCTTATCCAGGGGCAAAGGCCATGGGCCTCACAGTATCCACTGAGAAACAGGGACTTTGTCATCTTAAGAGGGCTAGCCCCCTCTCAGCAAAGCCCAGAAAGCTAGGCTGGGCCAATCATGACAGCCAAAGGAAGCCATTTTGAAATCAGTGCTAAATAACTGCCCTCAGAGGAGAGGACAAAACAGATGCTCTAAGAACCAGCGCCCTGGCTCCCACCCTTGAAAGTGCTCAGTTGAGGATGTGCATTGGGCTAGGCTATGTGGAGAGATGTCTCCATCAGGACAGAGACTTTTATAGCTAAAGGCAATCTTAGGAGTCTCCATTCTAACCCAAAAGATGCCCATTCAGAGAAGCAGGGTGCTAACGAACCCTTGCAGTCTCCTTGGCCTGTCTCCATTCATTCAAACAACCCATGTTTTTTGAGGGCCTATTACACGCAGGCCAGTGCTGTAGTACTGTAAGCACTGGGGATTCTGCAGTGAACCCAACAGGCAAGCAGACATTCCAAACAGGCAGACTGACTGGTAAATGTGCCAGTCAGTTTTCCATCTCTATGACAAATACCTGAGATAATCAACTCATAAGGAGAAAAGGTTTATTTGGGCTCACAGTTTTAGTCTGTGACTGGTTGGCCCAACTGCTTTGGGGGCCTATGGCCAAGCAGCAAGTCAAATCAGGAAGTCCCTGGCAGAGTAAAGCCACTCAACACATGGCTGGGAAGCAAAGGAGAGGAAGAGAAGGGGACTGGGGTCCCATTATCCCCTTCAAGGGTACAAACCCAATAACCTGAAGGTCTCCCACCAGGCCCCACCTCTCACGGCATCTACTACCTCCCAACAGCACCACCCTGGGGACCACGCCCTTAACATGTGGGCCTTTGGGGAAACTAAGGCTCCAAACTGCAGCAGTAAACAAATAAATACAGGAAACAATTGCAGGCCTCAAAGATGGTGATAAAGCTGGGCTGGTGATGTAGCTCCGTGGAGGAGTGCTTGCCCAGCATGCATGAGGCCCTGGGTCCCATCCCCCCACCGCAAAACAAAAGGTTAAGGAAATAAAAGATGTTGACATGACTCAAGATGTGAGGAGGCCCTGTGTTCAGGGATGGCCTCTTTGTGCTGGCTCCTCTGTAGGATCACTGAGGCCAGTAGTGTGACAAAGCAGATTCACAATGGCTTGCATGAGCCACATGTTAAAGTTGTTGTTTTTCTAATTCACACACAACCATTTATACACATTCATGATGTGCAGTGTGATTTTGTTTTTTTCAACTCAGATATACAACATTTAGTGATCTGATTGTTAGAATTTTCAGGAAGTTGGCAAGCCAGCTGTTAAACACAGCCGATACCAAAAACTTAGATACATTTAAATGAGTTACACTAAGAACAAAGAAAATAAGAACTCCTCACTTCCTAATCATCTTATTACATTGTACCCTATGGAGGTTACTTATCTATTATATCCAGGCAGAGCGGAAGATACCAAACCACAGGGCAGGGCTGCACACCTTCTCTCAGCTCCTGGAGCAGCAAGTGAGAAAGGGCTGGGGTGGACATATTTACCCCATGGAAACTGGCCTGGCCTTTGGGTATTGAAGAGCTGGCCACCAAACATCTGCAGGCACCACACCACCCCCCAGTCCTCTGTGTCTGAGGGAGGCTGCATTTCCCAGTGGGCAGCAGGGGGCTAAACTCTCCTGGGGACAAGGTGGGTGCCCCCTCCCTCTTTAGGCCTCTGCACTGAGGAAGCAGGTCTGGGATGCTAAGCAGACCATCTGCCCTGCAAGACAATGGCCCTCTGCAACTGCACGGATCAAAGATGTGTAAGAGGTGACTTCCTGTTATTTGTTTCTTTATTTTTGACAAATCAAATCCTGTTTTTATGAATCCTAGGGAGATGAAGATTTAGAGGAGCCTTGCTGAAAATCTCCTTGTAAGAAACGCCTATGGCCGCTCCTGAATTCCTCTAGGTTTTCATACATTGGATTTCTTTCCTTTGAGGACACGGCTATGGTCATAATAGTTGAATGAGGTCACTCAGCTGTTCTACAGCCAATAATGACAACAGCAGCTGCTACTTCATAGCGACATATGGCTCTAAAATCAATCCAACCCATTTCACACATGAGAACGCTGAGGTTTCAGAAGTTCAGTGAATTGAGTGAGGTCAGGCTGCCCCTCTATAAGTTCCCCTCAGGGCTCTGTGCCCCCCTCTCAGACCTGTCGAATTCTGAAGCACTATGAAGTCCCCATCTCTGGTGGCACTGATGAACTTGGTGGCTGCCCAATTAGTGTCAGGAACCTCCCCATCCACTACCAGGGAAAAACAAGATGGAGCCTCTCCTGTTCATCCATCTGCACCTGGAATGCAGGAGCAGGACCTAGGCCTTGACCAGTCAGCATCCCAAGGAGGTGGCAGGGAAGCTGATATGGAGACACGCTGTGTACAGCAGCCCTGGTGGCCGCTCCTCCACAGGCCCTGCGGTGTGTATTGCCCAGCCTTTGTCGGTTCTGCTGGCCTGGTTTTCCAGGGAGCTGTGAAGGAAATCTTTCCCAGGGTGCCTCTTCTGTCTCTGGGAGCTACAGGCTCCTTCTGTTGCTTACAACCACAATGTCTGACGGCTCCACCTTCTTCTCAGTCCCAGTCACTGAGCACTTCCCATGAGGAATTTACATGATGGCCACAGAATGAATTCCATTCAATTTGCATTAGAAATATCATTTCCCCCTTTCTTTACCAGCTCTGGCTGACATACGAGAACCGAGTTTGTTACACAAGATATCAATCTAGAGACGGCCATCAGCAAACCCAAACCCTACTCCCGTTCTCAAGGACCCAAGTCCACATTAAAAGGAACCCTGTCCCTCATTTTGGAAGAGTTCTGGCTTTCCCTCAGATGCCAGGGACAGCTGGCCTGCCACTTGAGGACTCGGGATGTCCCTGAGACAGGAGGAAGACAGGCAGCTGCTCTTCCCACATTGCCAACCCCGGCGTCACCACTCTGGGCAGCTGTTCGTCATCCTGGACTTGCTTCTTCCTCTGTGTTCCTCTGTGCCCTCCAGTCAACGGGGCCCTCCTTCTGGGTTCTGGAGAACCAGAGGGACAGCAGGATGGTTGGTTCTCACTGCCTCTTCCTTTGCCTGAAACACAATTCCCTCTGCACCCCCAATGTAAAGGTGATGTCCCTGCCCTGGCCACCTCCCCACAGAGGATCAGGCCCCTGTGACAACATTCTTCACCTCTCTCTATACAATTATCTCTTCACCACTGTCTCCCAAGCTGAATTCCAGCCTCCATACGGGCAGGGATTGTGTATCTCATTCACCACTACATCTCACTTCTTGCCCAACACTTCGTAGGTGCTCAGTAAATCCTGGGTGACTACTAATAGTGAAGGAAAGGACGGAAGGCAGCTCAGTGGATGTTGAACAAGCACAAGTCCCCAGAACAGGTGCATCTCCTAAAGCCTTAGCTCCTGGTGCCCAAACTCCCAAGAGGAAGCTGAAAACTTGGGGTCCCTCTGGGGATAACAGCTGCTTCTTCCTTGTAGGTTTGGGTTTAAGCATCCATTTCCTGTGGGTTTGGACTTCCTTTTCCTGCTTTTTGTCCAACTGCAGAGAGAAGTTTGCTGGGTCTGTGCTTTGTGCCATCTGGCTGACAGGGACACTGAGGCAGCACCAGCACTGAGTGGCTACGACCACCTCACCTTCAGCCCAGAGCATCTCATCCCTAGGGAGAGCCCCACCCAGGGTGGTTAAAGCAAGACTCCCAAGGATGGGAGCACCCAGGCTGAAATGGGTAAAAACTGGTCTCAGAGTCTGGCCTCTTACCCCAGCCTCTTCCACCTCGAGCTTTCTCTCTGGCTGACTTCTGTCTGAGCAGCACCAACCAGGAACCCTTTTCTGTGCCCCAGTGAAGGTCACTACAGCTCCCCCCAGCATCCCTCTACCTTCTGGGAGCCACCAAGGGCTCCAGCCACACTAGAGGCAAATCTGGCTTTCAGGCCTCAGTTCTACCTGTGTGTGGGGGGGGGGGAGGTGGGTACTGGGGATCGACCCAGGGCCCTCCACCACTGAGCTACGTCTCAAGCCCTTTTTCTTTCTTATTTTGACACAGGGTCTTGCTAAGTTCCCCAGGCTGGCCCTGAACTTGTGATCTTCCTGCCTCCACCTCTCCAAGTCTCTGGGATTATAGGCACGTGTCACCTTGCCAGGCTTCTACCATTAATTCTTTGAAGAGTCTTTGTCCAAGGCCTTAAAACTGGAAGCCTCAGTTTACTCATGTGTAAAATCAGGAAATAATGTCAGCTCTTCCAACCTCACAGGGCTTTTTTTGTGAGGCCCAGGTGAGATAAGTATGTGGTCTCTCACTTCTCAAATTGTCAAGCAGTATAGAGAACTGTCATGATAATGATTCTGAAGTTAATGTTCTGTTTTCCCCACAGTCTTACTGTCATCCAACTAAGTTGACCTCTCTGGGCCCTTCTTTCCACCCACCGTCTCTATACCACTCAGCTCTCTTGGCCACATTTCCCAGAAGCCCTCTCTCTGAGCTGGGCCTTGCTCCAAGTGGCAGTTCTATATCTTTTCCTGTCATTCACATCTGCCAACCACACACAGCTTTGTAAAAGAGCCACAGGAAGCACGTGCCTCCCACCCAGGTCCCTTGTGAATGCTGCTGAGGGGTTCCCCCGGGGCACAAAACTGTGAGCACGAGGCACTGGCTCTCCACTCCCTGCTACCCATGCCTCTGCTTTATGAGACTCTGTTTGGCAATAAAAGTTAACATAAAGGTTGCCAAAGCCCTAGTCCAGGAAACTCCCATGGCCTGTCTGGACTGCATGTCCCTGGGTTCTGAGGCCTCTGCATTGCGTTAGGATAAGCTGAGCAGATCAGCTCTTTGGCTGGAGATTATCACAATATAGTTTAACTTCCTCTTTTTTTTTTTTTTTTTTTCTTAACTGGAAGGACTTTCAGAAATAGTTCTGGGTTAAACATACTGACCTTCTGCCTGCAACCCATGCACTAAATCTACATAGCTCTTTGACTTCCGAAGGGAACTCCACCGGCCTCCCTCTCAGGAGTGATGCTCCCATCAGCAGACTCAGGGCACAGGCAGAGGGGTGACACACCTTGCCCCAGGTCTGACAGTCATTAAAGATGCAGCTCAGGCAGCAGGTCCCCCAGGCCACACTGACCACCAGAGTGTGTCAGGTACAGAGCTCTGTGGTCATGTGAGTAGTGTACTCTTTGAAGGGAAGAAAGAATGACATGTGGCAAAACTGTAGCTGGGGCTGTGTGTGGCAGGATGCCCAGGTGCTGGGGCATGGGGCAGGGGGAGGAGGGGATGCTTCATTCATGGGGTGGGCGCAGGCGCAGGATGAAGGCACTGGCCTCCCAGAGAACGAGCTAATGAAGCTAGATCTTGAAAGACGAGTGGGAATCTGCAGGTGGGTTTGTGGAGGGTGCAGCGAGAGCGCTTTAAACAGGAGCCGCAGCATGGAGGAAAGGCTGCAGGTGTAAGCCAGGAGGGGGGTTCCAGGAACGGCAGTAATTCCTGAGGCCAGAGAAGATGTTCTGAGGAGCGGGGCGAGGAGGCCAGAAGTTCAGAGTGCAACTTGTGCAGGATCTTGGATGTCATGCAAAGGAATATGTGCTTTGTCTTGAAGGCAGAGGGAGCCTTGGAAAGAGCAAATCACCCAATGAACTGGTGCCTGGCAGGAAGACTTCGATGCAGTGTTGAAGTGTACTGGGAGAGACGGGCAGGAGACAACAGCCACCCCGGCTGAAGGGGGTGCATCTGAACTAAGTGGGAGCAGTGGGGCTGGGCTTCGGAGGACTCTCTGGGGAGCTGGTAGAGATGAGCCACTACAGCAGGCCAGAGATTTGGTGGTGGGGGTTGGGCGCTGTAGTTGGAATAACTTTCCTCCCAAGGCCCTTGTGAAAGCCTTGATCCCCAGCTTCTGGCACTGCTGGGGGTGGCAGAAGCTCTAGGAGGTGGAGCCTGCAGAAGTTAGTCATTGGGGGTGTGCCTTTGGAGGGCACATTGGGACCCTGATTCTTTCTTTTCCTCTCTCCCTTTGCTTCTCAGCTGTTGTGAGGTGAACAGGCTTCCTCTGTCATGTGCTCCTGCCATGATGCACTCTGCCTCCACAGGTCCAAAGCTTCAGGTCCAAAACCACAGGACCAAGTGACCATGGACTGAAACCCCTGAAACTGTGAGCCTAAACAAACCTTTCCTCTTTTTAGGTTGATCCTCTCAGTTATTTTGTCACAGTAATGGAAAGTAATGGGGGATGACACCTAGACAGAGAGATTCTATTCCCAAAGATACAGAGACTTGAGAGGACATCACCGTGTTTGAGCAATTGTCTCAGACAGTAGGCTGTGTGAAGGGGATGAAGTTGGAGAGCAAGAGTTAGGTGGACACCTGTATCATTGAGTTTTAATAGTAAACTCTTATGGGTAGTTTTGCTTTGGGGGGGGGTTTAATTACTTATGATCAGCCATTCTGAAAGCATTAAATTGAAAATTCCAGAAATAAGCAAGTCATAAGTTTTCAATTGTGTACCACTGAAATGTGCATGCTAGTACAAGAAGAAATCTACCGCCATCCCACTCTGTCCATCCCAGGAAGTGAAGCATCCTCCATCCAGTATATCCCCCACTGAATATATGTCTGACTTTAGTTTCTAAATAGCTAGAGGAAAAACCATAGTGTCCATAGGGTTTGGTACTATCTAAGATTTCAGGCATCCACTGGGGGTCTTGGACTCTATCCCCCACAGATTAGGGATCACTAGTATATTAGCAAACATATGGTCAATTGGATTATTGTTTCCAAATATTCATTCCCTGCCAATAGGCAAAGTATACATCTCTATCGAGTTGACTTTGGATCTGGTTATATGACTGACTATGACCAGTAGAAAGAGGGAAATGGCAGAATGGAAGCTTTAAGAGGTATCATATCATCTCTTTCTTATTCCAGCTTTCACCATAAAACAATATTTACCAGACAGAAGCATCTCCCTCAGCTTGGGCTCCAGAATGAGAAGCCACTTGGAGCAAATCTTTTATCTCTCCGGCATCTAGAGCAAAGCCACAAACCATGCCCTACAACTGTTCTGCAGCTAATGCCTTACGTAAATAATAAATAAACAGCTCAGAAGCTAAGCTTGGGGTTGTTTGTTTTGCAGCATGATCGCATCAAAAGCTAAATGATACACGCTATATACATGAATGAGAAGTACACAATATAAAAATCCACACGTGCCATGACAAGGAGTTGTGAGCTGTGGGGAATCAACAAAGAACGTTCTCATTGGTGAGTCTTTGCATCTTACGCACAACCAGTTTCACAGAAGGAGACAATCCATTCTGTTTCAAAGTCATCTCTCCCCATTGCCTCCTGCTCCTCCTAGCACCTGGTTTTATCCACCAGCCCTTCCCTCTCCTGGACTGAATCCTTCCCCTGAACCTATTCTTCACCAGTCTTTTCCATTTTAAAAATCCTTTCCTTTTCCCTGTCTCCCTACAGCTCCCTACAGTTAAGTCTCTCTCCTGACCTTCTCAAATAAACTTCTTAAAAGAATTGACTGCACTGTCTCCATATCTTACCTTCTCACCTATCAGCCATCTAGCTTGCTAGTGCTTCACCAAACCAGAACTGCTCCTAATCTCCTTATTGCCCAATCCAACTTCCAGGCTTTACTTGCCTGGACTGCTTTCCATCATTTGGCGTGGAACTCAGTTCATTATCATCCCCCACCTTAATTGCTCAGCTTCTGAGCATGCATCAGTGATCCATGATAGAAAGCCACCATGAGATAATGAATTCTTTCCTGGTCTTGTTGAGTTTACAGAGCCTTTCGACATACAAGAAGAAATACTCCAGGGGCAGTTAAACATGGATTGGGAGCCCAATACGTGAGGTGAGATGAATGCTGCAGAAGTCGCATCTAAAACTATGAGCATTCCTCAACTTGTCCAGTTTGTAGAATATGTAAAGTACCAAGTCTGTAAATCCCCACTGATATACAGAGACCTCTCCGGAGCCCAGAAATCCCTATTCCTGTGGTCACCGTGCAACCACCACTTGGTTCCTTCTCTGCTAAATCATGGTGCACAATGGCTCTCACACCACCATCTACATTTCACCCCTGCTCATTCTGTCTTCTCCAAAAATTAAAATTTGATTAGAAAAACAGAAAGTAAAAATCACCAACCAGTTCATCAAAATAGCTAAATTCAAAAAGACCATCAACACCAAATACTGTCGAGAAAAACATTCCTAGTTGTCACATATTGCAGGTGTCCCAGCAACTCCACTCCCAGACTTGCACAAGAATGATCACATAATAGCGTCAAACTGGAAATAAGCAAGATATTCATTAGCAGAAGAGACAAACTGAGGTATATCCACACCTCGGAATACGATTCAGCATTAACAAAGTGCAGTTTGTTTCACATACAAAACATCACACCCAGTGATGTGATTTGAGACCCGAAAGAGTACATTCCAACAACAGGCAAAATTAATCAGTAATAAAATCAGAAAATGGGGGCCTCACAGGGTAGAAGAAAAATTAACTGGAAATAAGAATTTTCTAGACTGATGCAGATAAATATTTATGTCTCATTTGGGGCGGCTACACAGATGGAAACAACTTCAAAACTCATGGAACAAAACTCTTCAGATTGGTGGATTTTAGCATATGTAAATTATACTTTAGTTAAAAATTTAAAAATAAGCATCTATAAACAATCACCAAAATAAAAAGAAAGCACAGGGCAGAAAACATTCATATTCAAACAAAATACTATTTCTGCTATGAATGCACCTGTATAAATGCCTAGTTAATACATTTCCCCTTTCAGCCATTGTCCCCCACCCCTACCCTGATCTGGATGACATCTGTCCCTTAGCCATTTTATAGTCATCCTGAGAGATGCTGAAATGGAAGAACTCAAGCCTTAGAGTCAGGCGGAAATGTATTCAAATCCCAGCTGCGATTTAATAGCTGAGGGGCCGCTAGTGAGTTACTAGCTCTCTGTTGAATCTTCATCTCCTCTACTATAAACCGGTTAGTGGTGCCTAGCACCCCCTGTTAGGCTGGGAAACCTGTGAGACCAACCCATATTTTAAAGTCCCACTAAAGGCCTGGAAGTACAGAGATCGAGAGTCATTTCTTCTCTCAGAAGGTTAGGAAGGCAGCCGAGGAGCCCTGGAGTTTAAATATAGGTGAGCTGGTGCCAAGAGCTGGGGGAAGCAGCTGCCAGAATCACCACCGCCTGGGGAAGGCCACTCCTGGCCTAGGACTCCGGAGACAGGTTTCCCAGCAAGGTTCACCCACTGGAAGCCCTTCCCCTAATTGCTTTGCAGACCTTTGACCTCAGACCCTTGATCTCCACATAAAATGACCAGAGAAGAAGGTATAAGGACACCTTCCCAAACACCCTCTGGAACTCACCAAAACAAAGAAGAGATAAAGGTGGACCTGAACTGGTTTTGTCAGAAATGAGAATGGGGGTGGGGTGGGACAGAGCCCTGCCTTCTAGGTTCCCCTCCCCCACGCTGATGCTAGGCCTTCTGGGACACAATTTGAAATCTCCTGGAGCAGGAAATCCCTAGGGAGTCTTTCAGCTCTGCCTTATTCAGCCATTGAACATCTGTTACCTGTAACAGAGATAACTTAGACCTGCCTCCTGCCCCTTCTGGTAAGAGAGGCAAGGTACTTCCCCCCAAGAAGGTAGAACAAGTGCTTAGTATAGCCAGAAAAGCAGAGAAGTTAATTACGTCCTTTACCTCAGTCCCTTTCAGGTCCTGGTCTCTGGCAATACACTTTGCATTTGCTTCCTGGGAACAAGGTCTCCAGCATAATCTATTTCTCAGTGGAAGAACCTGCGGGTCTGCCTGGGAAATCGTCTGCCTGCAAAAGCAGCAAGGCCAGGCCTCCACCCAGCATCTCCTGCCTCCTGAGACACACCTATTCCCAGGTACAATGACGGAGGCAGCCAGGCCTGCTCAGGAGCCAGAAGGAGTGGGCGCAAACAGCAAGCAAAGCCACAAAGCCTGGGTCTCAGTTCCTTCCTGGGGGGAGGAGCAGCACTGACACCCTCCGCCCCGCCCCCACCCGCCAGAGGGAAAATCGGGGAATCTCAAGTTGCTCTGCTTTCTCTCTCTGCGCGCTAACATTTTCCCCCCTTTACTGTTTCTTGGATGCTTTTCAAGAGTTTGTGCAATCATTCTGTTTAGCTGTTTTCCTGCCATTTCCAAACGCGGGGTGGTGTCCTTCTTGAGTGGGAACGAGGTAGTTTGAAAAGTTGAAGGGACCCTTTGCCTCCCTTCACCCCCACCCCCCGCAGCAAGCACTTTGGCTGCCCAAGTTATAGTGTCCGGAACTTTCCGCAGGCTGGGTTTGGCCCTTGGCTCTGCGAAACCCTGCTCTCACCCCAGCCCCCCTTTCCCAGAGGTACCCCCTTCCCATCGTGTCTCGGGCAAGAACCAGTCTCTGTCCTGCCAGGACAGACACCTCCTGCCTTTCAGGACTTCATGGGAGGGTCATAACCTGTGCTCCCCGCAACCCCCCGCTCGTGCCATCCCTACCCTACGAACGCCAGGAGGGGCAGACCTGGGTCCGCAGTCTTGCAGGCCGTAATCTCCAAGGCTGGACAGAGGCAGAGACAGGCACAGTCTGGCGACAGACCGGATCAGATCTGGGCACCAGAGCAAACCACCAGAACAAAAGCTAGGGCCAGAGGCAGGGCAGGCACCGGGCAGGGCTGGAGCGGCGGCCCGCCCCGTTCCCCCACCCCGCCACCTCCGCCACCCACCCGCGGAACCCGGAGCCTGGCCACTCAGCGCCAGGCTCTCCACGCGCGGCTCTCAGCTTCGGGGCTGGACCGGCGCCCGGGGGACCCACCTGATCCTCAGAACCTGAGCGCCAGGGCCCGCGCGCGCGGCCGCCGGCGCTCGGGGCAGGAACGCGCCTCGGCGGGTGGTCCCGGCGGCGCCCTCCGCTGACCGAAATGTCGCCGCGCCGCCAGGGCCGGAGGCGGCCGGGCGTGCCAGGGCGGGGTGCGCGCCCGCCCTCCCGAGTGGGCCCGTGGCCGGCCGGCGCCTCCTCCTGGCCGCGGGCAGCAGGCAGCAGGCAGCCGGCAGCCGGCAGCAGGCAGGGGCGCGAGGAGCCGGCGTGCGCTGGACAGCGAGCGCGCTCCCCGTCCCGCCGGCCCCAGCCGGCCGTGCCAAGCCAGTCCCCGCCCCGGACACCGGCAGCTAGGAGGCCGGCCGCCCGGGCGCGCGAGGGCGAGGGCGTGTGTGTCGCCTGCTGGGGAGGGGGTGGTGTTTGTTTCATTTTCACTCAGGCAGAAAAAAGCCTGAAACCAGCAAAAAAGAAAATAAAGTCCCCGGTGAGGGTTGCTGAGCCTCTTTTGCCTTTGCAGGCCCGCACGTGGTGATGATGGTGGTGGCCGCCGAGAAGGGACCGGGCGGGGTGCGAGGGGGGCCGTTGAGGGGTGATCATCGGAGCGCGGGGTGGGATCTGTCACCCTGTACTGCGGGGAGGGGCTCGGGGGCCCTGGAGCACAGCCAAATGCTGGGAAAACTGACAGCCTGGGAGGTCGGGTCCACCGTGTGCTTCCCGGGGAAGGAAAAGGGCAGATAAAGACA
Source organism: Urocitellus parryii (assembly GCF_045843805.1). Taxonomy (NCBI): domain Eukaryota; kingdom Metazoa; phylum Chordata; class Mammalia; order Rodentia; family Sciuridae; genus Urocitellus; species Urocitellus parryii. The sequence goes on from NC_135534.1 coordinate 198,424,405, forward strand.
GCAACAGGCTGGGAGGGCTGCTCTGGTGCCTCTGCTGGGGATGGGGTGGGGAGTCCCCCAAGTCCTGAGCTCCGGAAGTGAGCGGCTGGTCATCGGGCACTTAGCGCAGGGCCTGCCTCTGTTCATCCACAGACTCCATGGTCTTTGAGCCCAGAGTTCCTCAAACAGGGCACCACACAGCCTCAGGGATTCTCTTCTAGAATTATTTAGAAGACAAGCAAAGAAATTTCTATTTCAGAGTTTGAGTTTCTGTGGTTCACTTCCAGTGAGTTGATGGAGGCACTTCAGGCTGCCTTCATTTAACTTGTCCCATCCTGCGAAGGACAGTGGCCACCCTTGAGCTCATATAGATTTACTTTACTGGTAGAAAACTCAAAATTTTCTTTGCCAGGATTATTTGCCATTGAACATCATTTTCATAGGCTAAGAAATTAGCTTCTTAAATAATTGAATATGTTGGAACTGTAACTTGACCCCATGTGAATGGCACAGAGCATGGGATGACCTATAATGTCAGTTGTCTCAGGAACAGAGGCCTGGTTGAATACTTGAGAGACAGGACACACAGAACCAGGACAGGACAGGTGATGTCACGGAACTTCAGAGAATGGAGTTTCCTGGTGGGCCCACAGAGTACAGTGGTCGGAGAATCTAACCACCAGCCCCACACAGCCTCTGCGGAATGAGGAGCTCACACTGCCAGCACAATGGGCCCTTTGCTAGAGGATAAATTGCGCCATTATTGTCTTTTGTGAACATACTTGCCATAGTTCATTAGCAGTGAGTGCCACAGTAAACACAGTGAGTGACGTGAGGCTAAGTGCATTATTTCCCACTTTCCATCACTGCATTTGAGAGAGCATTGTTCAAATTGCTGGACCCATCTAATTGGATCATAAACATAAAAAAAAAATAAGAGTGTGAGAGTAGCTCAAATGATAGTCCATTGTGATCAAAATCAAAAGATGACACAGAAAATATAACAGCTCCCCAAATTACTCTACTCCTGTTAAAGCCAATGTCAGAAGCTTACTTGGTCTCTTAATATGGTGATGATTGGAATTTTTTTAAATTGGCTTGTGGTTCTGTTTGTGTTTGCTTTGAAGACTTGTGTTGGTTTTATGTTGGTTGATAGAACCATGAGCATAAGAAAGTCAAGTTTAATTTTAGATTTATATCTACTTTAGTAAAAATTTAAAAATAATGTGAGTCAATACTGGTCAGTTTTTTGTTGTTGTTGTTGTTGTTGTTGTTTTTTCATTTTTTGAGAGGAACCATATAGTTCTCAAAGTCAAACTAGCAATTCTACTGACCAAATGTCTGATCTGGAAAATACCACAAAGTTTATCCGTGTTGGGTTTGGGGTCAGGAGCTCTGGCTTGAAGGTCTTTGATGAGTCATTCCGCCTCTCCGAGACTCCTTTGCCTCATTTGAAAATTTGGAGTAAGATGTCTAGTTTGTGGGAGAAATTAAATAAAAATGAGATGGTTTCAAGGAACAGACTTTTGTAGCCTCCCAGCATCACACAGCTGAGAGCCTGAGACATTCCTGGAGGAGAAGAGTGGGCCAGGCAAAGGCTTTGGTAGCCCTGACCACTTAATAGACATGGCTCTAGGACCTTTACATCAAGACTGGTTTACTCCCTGGCCCAAGCTATAAGGTAGACACTAATCACATCACATCCCCTTTCCCAGGGGAAAAAGGAGAGACACAGGAAGTTCTTACTTTGCCATCTCTAGGCATGGCAAACACCCTAGGGCCTGCAGACTGTCCTCTCTCACTTCCTTTGCTGAGGATCGAACCCGGGCCGCATGCATGCCAGGCGAGTGCGCTACTGCTTGAGCCACATCCCCAGCCCCCTTTATTCTTTCAACAGATATTTAGTGGTTCCCTGTATCTGTCAGCATGGAGGTCACAGGGCCATAGCTCAGGAGGAACTTGCAGCCTCCCAAGAGGCAGATAGCAAACCAGGAACCACCCAACTCGTTGGGTCAGGACAGGGACGCCTGGGGCTCAGAGGGGGATCCAGGCTACAGAGATCTCTCCAGAAACAGATAACTGAGACCTGAGGAGGGAGTTGGCCAGAGGGACAGTGAGGGACAATTAACCCCAGCAGAATGGTGTGTGGAAGTCTCAGGCTGGGAAGAAAATGATTTATGAATTTTCTGGGAAGTTTCAACATTACGAAGATGGAAATTCTCCTCAAGCCACTGAAAACCCAAACCAAAGCCCAGTCGAGTTTTTGTGAAGTTTGATGAGCTTCTCCTCAAATTCATATCAAAGGTAAAGGCCCCGAGTTAAATAAGACAGAGAGGGGAGGGAGGGCAGTTGCTTGACCAGTTATCAAGATGCACCATGCAGCTGTAACGGTTTAGGCGGCACACCCAAGGGGAGGATGTTCCAAGGTACCCAGGGGATGCCTCACTTAATTTTTTGACTTTACAGTAATGCAAAAGTACGTCTGTACAATCTTTCTGTTTTTCGCTTTCAGTGTAATTCAGGAAATTACAGAGGTATGTAATACTTTATGATAAAATAGGCTGTTGCATGATTTTGCCCAGCTACTGGCTAATGTAAGTGTTCTGAGCACATTTAGGGTACGCTAGGCTAAGTTATTGGGCTTCACAAACAAAGTGTATTAAATGCATTTTCAACCTACATGGGACGTACTCCCAATAAGTCCAGAAGCGTCTTATATAGAGTACTACAGTTTTTCCTGTGCCTATGTAGCTCTGCTGTGATAAACTTATAACTTAGGTCCAATAAGAGTTTCACAACAATGATTACAACGTGTTATAATAAAATTATTTAAAACTTGTGAATCGTTTATTTCTGGGATTTTCCATTTAATATTTTCAGTCCAAAGTTGACCCTGGGTAATTAAAACCCCAGAAACTACAGTGTTAATACTAGGATGGATAATTAGACCAATGGATCAGGATCAGAAGCCTTGAAAGAGAGACTCACACATGTGTGGAGGCTGGGTCTGCTACAGAGGTGGAACTGCAGATCTGTGAGGGGAAGAACAGATTGTGCAAAATGTGTAGTTAGCAACTAAGATCCTTGGAAGCTGGTGTGCAAACAAAGCATTCATACAGAAATGTTTGCGGCATAGCCACTCACAACAGCCAAAGAGTGGAATCAGCCCATGTCCATCAACAGTGCGCTGGATAAACAGAATGTGTCCTGTCCTTGCCCTGGAATATTACACAGCTTCAGAAGGAATGGAGGGCTGCGACCTAGTGCAACAGGGGCGAACTTTGAAAACAAGGTGCTGCGTGAAGGAAGCCAGACTCAGAACACCATGTATTGTATACCTTCATTTATCTGAAATGTCCAAAGTAGGTGAATTCATAGAGACAGGAAGCCGGTAAGTGGTTGCTGGGGCTTGGGGTTGGGGAGGGGCAGAGCCTCCCTAATGGGAACTAGGTTTCCTTTTGAGTTGATGGCTAAGATGGCTAATGCTCTGAAACTAGATAGTGGTAACAGTTACACAATGTTCTAAATGCTGCTGACTTAGGCACTTGAAAATGATTTAACCAAGGTAGGTGCGGCTCTGCACGTTTGTAATCCCAGCTACTTGAGAGCCTGAGGCAGAAGGGCCGCAAGCTTGAGGCCAGCCTGGGTGGCTTAGAAAGATCCCAGTCTCAAAATAAAATAGAAAGGGCTGGGGATGTAACTCAGTGGTAAAAGAGTCCTCAGTTCAATTCACGGTACCTCAAAAATAAATAAATAAAATGACTTACCATTGAAAATATGATTTTACGTTATATGAATTAAACCACAATTTAAAAAAGTGTTAGCTATCCATACAAAAAATTAAAATAAGATCCCTTACACACACACACATACACACACACACATACACACACACACACACACACTCTCCCTCTCCCCTACCCCCTGTCTCCATGTACCATGTGGCTAAAAAGACCAGAAAGAAGGAAATTGAAAGGTTTTAGAAGAAAATAATCTTAGTGCCTCAGAATAGATAAGCATTTATTTAAATGTGCACACACACACACACACACACACACACAGGAGCACTGCCTGTGAAAAAATATAGATCAAATTTTCTACGTTAAAATGCTGAGCATACAGAAAAGATACCTCAGCAAATTAAGAACCAGATTCAGAGATCAAGAGAGAGACTCGCAGCCGATGATTGGCATGACATAAAGAACTCCAGCCCACCATCAGGGAAAGACAGTCTTCCTCCATTTTCCCATCAGACTGAAGTTCTGGATGACGTGTCCCCTGGTCAGGCACTCTGTCACAATGCAACAGACACAACTTTTTGACTAGCAGCACACCCACAAGTCGGTGGCCCCATCTCAGCCTGGGGCCGCACCCCCAGGACACACTCCCAGGCACGCAGAGAAACTAAACAGGTGCTGCTGATGGGGGACAGATGCCTGAGAGAAGGCAGAGCATGCCGGGAGATTCCTAAGGCTCGGGCGGGGCCTGGATGGCGGGCTGCTTGAGGGCAGGGTCACCTTGGGCTCATTCTTTTGACCTGTGACTTGGTAAACATCTTGTCCACTCCTACAGGGTGTCCTCTTCCGGGGCCACTTGGCCTCCAGCCTCCACCTCTCGGCCTGCCTTCCTCTCCATCAAAGTGCTTTGCTTCCTCAGCTTCTCTGTGTCAGGAGCACTGAGGTGAGGTGGCCTCTGGCAGCAGGGTTTGGAATGCACAGCCAGAAGGTTCTTGGCAGGGAAAACTGCCTCCTAGGGACCATGGCAAGAACCGTCCAGAAGCATGAGCAGAATCACTGTCCCTGAAGTTCGATGGGTCCTTCTCACAGAAACACTGAATGAAGAGCATCCCCAACTTTCCTAGAACCAGAAAAACACACAGCCCTGGGCCCCCAGAGATGGCTCGTCCGGCCTCATTTACAGATGAGGAAATGAGATCCAGATGGGGGAGTGACTTCTCAAAACCACAGACAAGGAATTTGCAGAGCCAGGATTCTTTCCTAAGGCGCTCGCTTACCCAGAGGCAGGTGGGGAGACACCCAGGTGCACAGGGGAGGGACCTTTCTAGAAGCAATCAGAGGGTGGAGATAGCCAGGAAAAGCCAGGTGAGGTGAGACCAGGCTCTGGGAGGAGGTGGGCGAGCAGAGCTTTGGGGAGAGGACTCCAGGCAGAGAGGACTCCCTGGAGCCTGGTGCAAGGAAAGCAGCTCCAGGAGGCGCTAGGGAGCTGCATGGTCAGCCAGGGGGACACAGTCCAGGGATCACCACAGCCAGGCTTAAGGAGAAGACCGGGGGTGCACATTTTATCCCATCATTAGAGAGGAGGCTCTAGAAGATTCCCCAAGAAAGGAGGGTAAGCTGCGTACAGTGGTGCACACTTGTGATCCCAGCGATACAGAGTCCAAGGCAGGAGGATTGCAAGTTCAAGGCCAGCCTTATCAACTTAGACCCTGTGTCACAACAAAATAAAACAAAACAAAATTAAAAAGGGCTAGGGATGTAGCTCAGTGATAGAGCTTCCCAGGGTTCAACCAGAAGAGGAAGGAGGTGGGGATTAAGTTGGAAGGGAAGTCTCCTGCCCTGGCCAAGCAAGAGTCACTGCTGGGAAGTTAAGTTATAGGGAAGGAAAGAAACAAGGGAGGAGAGGAGAGAGAGAGAGACTAAAATAAAGAGAGGATGGACAGGGGTCGGGAGGAAAGCAAGAAGGCAAGCAAGAGAGGCTTTCTGGCTCAGGACTGGCCACAAACCATAGCTTTTCTTCTGGTTTGACCATAAATAAGATGAGCTGCCCATCAACATCTCTGTCCCTCGTTGACTCCCCCAAAGAAAGTGCTGCTAAAACCATTATTTCCAGGGGAGGGAATGTTCTCTCTCTTTACCTAGTTGTGTACTTGGAAGTCTTCCGTTTTCTAAGGTTATTAAATTCCACCGCTGGCATTTACATATCTAATTTCAAAAGGCAGAAACAAGGAGAGAGCCAAGTATTTTTATACCCTTGGGTTCATTTTTTAAAAACTGTCTGTGTTCCAGGGCCAAAGAATTCGACCAGTTGAAAAAAAAAATTACCTGCGTAACCAAAATTTATAAACTCACATTCCATCAGTTTTAAAAGTCTCCTCTTCCCAAGCTTTACAAGTAAGGTCATAGAAGTAATTAATTCACTTGAGTGAGAGGAACTTTTTGCAGTAAATCATTTTATATTTTATATTTCTGGATTATTTCTCCATGACAATGTATTACCTGTTTTTAAAATTAAGTACATAAACAATATGTGAAAGCACAAATATAAAACGTTAATGTATTGGATCTTCTCAAGATTCTGAAGAGTGTCTTCTTTAGAAGTAAAAGATGAATCTAGTAGGATGAGCCTGGGATCAGTCTGGGTTCTAACTCCATCACCACAATTCCATAAGCTGTGCAACTTTCAGAGGAAAAAACCTCTCTGGGCCTCAAAGCTCTTATCTATACAATTAGAATAATCATCTTCCTTCCCCAGGGATTTGCAAAGATTTAAAAAAAAAAGACACAATGTATGTGTATGTTCCTGCAAAAGGGACTCTAAATACGACAAGTCACCAAAAAAATGTGAGCTCCTCTTATTCGTTATCTAAACAGATTTTTTAAAACAAGTTCTTTAGCCACCAAACCCTGTGGGAACGGGGTTCCCCATCCTGCTGTTCTCTCTTTGCCAAGTTAACCTCTCACGCAGGTCTCAGCTCAGATACCACCCCGCTGTCTGGTGGTCCCCTGCTACCACTCTTCCCTACTGGGAATGCTGGCCACACGCTCCTTGGCGTCATCTCTCCAACAGATCAAGCCCAGCCACACCTGGCCCTTGCGCCTGCCCCTCCTCCGCCTGGGACCCCCTGCCCCCTCACCCCTGGGCTTTCCCGATCCCTGTGTTCAGGTCCCTGCAGAAGCCACGTTAGAGCATTTGGCCTCCTCTGCCACCCCTATGAGTGACTTGCCGCCTGGTCACACTCCCCATCCTCATAACCCACCCTGCTTTCTCTTTCCTGTGGCACTTAGGTTCACGACATTCTGCTCTAGATGGAGGTGGCTGGGAGGGGCTCCTCAGGAGGACAGCAATTCCTCAGCTCCTGGCTCTCAACCTGTCTTAGTTAAGGTGATGGTTGGATCACAAGCCACCGCTCCCTGCGCAGCCAGGCCTGGGGCAATCTCCTATTATGCACCTTGGAGCATCCGTGAACAAATGAGTGAATGAAGGAAAAGGTAAGGCCCTCCTGTGACAATGAGGATGACGGACAGAAAGACAAACCCCTGGGCCCTGGGTGAGATTTCCAGCCACAGAATAACCACCTATGAAGCAGCCCACCTACGGACGTGCCTAAGTCATTTTGAAACAGGACTTTGATTCCTTGAAGCTCCTAATAGACACCTTTGATCTGGTCGGAAACATGGCCCCTGTCTGGCCGCCTTGGACCTGAGTTCCGGTGGCTGATGCTGTTTGCCCGGCCCTGGGCTCTGCTTCCTTAGTAACATTATCCCATTATCCAAGCACTCACTTGGAGCTGGCTCCTGGTAATTCACCTCTGAGGTTAGCCAGTTTCTGAAGGGCCCTCAGGTCACTGCCATAATAGAAGTCGCTGAATACCACTCCTCCCACACTTGGCTCTTACTTTTGTTTTCAAAAGCCTGACTCTGCCAAAGGCAATTATGCCAGGAGGTGACAGGCTGTTACTTTGGAGCCAGGGTGAAGAAGTGGGAAGGGGTGGAGAAGAGGCCATTTTATTTGTGGTCCTGGGGACTAAACCCAGAGCCTCCCACAGGGTAGGCAGGTGTTCTAACACTGAGCCACATCCCTGGTCCTTTTAATTTTATTTGGAGGGAGGGTCTTGCTAAATGTTGAGGTTGGCCTCAAATAAACTTGCAATCTTCCTGCCTTAGCCTCCTGAGTTAACTGGGATTACAGGTGTGTGCCACCATGCCCAGGCCAATCTCACGTATCTTTGACAACAGGATGACTAAAGGCCAGAAAGTTCTTCAGGTGGGCTAGCCGAGCCAATGGGATCTAAGCTGGCCACCAGACTGACCACCAGACAACCTCTGACTTCATAGAGTTCCATCTGCATGGTAAATGACACACCCCAGTGCCATGACAGTGGCCAATTGCCATTTAAGGACCAGAAAGAATCATAAAAGGAGCATAAAAGGGGGTGCCTGAAATCCCCAAATCTGCCCATTCCCAGAAAATACATGAACGTTCCTCCCCTTTATTAACTAATCCCGCCCCCTTTTCTTTTTCTTTTTTTGGTACCGAGGATTATACTCAGGGGTACTTGGCCACTTAGCCGCATCCCCAGCCCTATTTTGTATTTTATTTAGGGACAGGATCTCACTGACTTTCTTAGCACCTCGCTTTTGCTGAGGCTGGCTTTGAACTCACAATCCTCCTGCCTCAGCCTCCTGGGCCACCTGGGATTACAGGCGTGTGCCACTATGTCGCGCTCCCCCTCATTTGTTTTTCCATATATCTATGACCTCCTGACCCCCCAAGGATGGAGAAGTTGATTTGTGAGTTTATCCCCCCACTTTCCTGTTCTTGCCCCCAAACAAGCCTTCCTTCATTGTTCAGTGAGCACTTGGTCTTGTTATTAGTTCCATTATTTCAGGAGGGATAAAGGACCCAGTTTGGGGTTAAAAAATAATTGGTAACAGAGGTCCCCATCTCAGCCCAGCAACCACTGCCCCGACTTTATCCAATAACAGCTGAGAGTTCCCATCAGCCTAGGGAAAGCTGGGTGATGTGACTGGGTGGCAGAGGACAGAGCCACCACGGGCATGAGTCTCCCCCGTTTTACAGGTAGACACGGGGCCTTGGCAGGGGGAAGCCCACGTCCCACGGCTCCTGAATGGCATGGCTGGAACTCAAAGCCAGGGCTCTGCAACACCGATGAATCCTCACGACAGACAACAATGTCAGGAGGTCACTGTTATTGTCTTCATTTTATCCCCATAACGAAGCGGAGGCTCAGGCCAACGTGCCCTGGGTGTGTGCACACCTGAAGGTGAGGGTTAGGACTTGAACTGAGCTCTGTCTGACTCGAAAGTGGCCCATTACGTTAGGTTCATCTGTTTGACTGTGCCGAAGAGGAAAAAAGACCCAATGTGATCTCTTACTGTGTGCTGGGCTCCTTCCTCGTGTCTGGTTTCTCTTTCATGTTCAAATGGAGGAAAATCAAGTCTCTTGCTCCTGAGAGCAAATTCGTACCCACCACACATACGTTAGAGTTCTCGGGACCCGCCCTGGGAGCAGGGTGGAATTCTTCTCATCTTGCCGAACAGGAAACTTAAGACTCAGAGGAGTGATTACCAAACCGTAGCCCTAAGTGCCAGTGCAGGCTTCGCTCAGGTTGGGAGGATCCCAGAGCCACACAAGGATGAAAGCTTCAATCTGCCACCAGGAAGCAGGTGGTAGCTGGCCTCATGCCATGGTCCACTCTGCCAGGCCCCTCAGGTCAGGGGCAGGTGTGTTGGAGACTCCTCTCTGGGTGGTCACGGGAGCCGTGGTGGTCTGGGCCCAGGCTGGGGCTACTTTTCATCTGAACACACTCTCTGATAGCCTCCAGCCCTGCTGGTTAGGTGAGGGTGCAGCCTGGGCAAAGTGGATGCCAACAGATTTGGGATGATGTTGGTGACCTTCGTATATCACCTCTGCTCTCCCCGATTTGATGAGTCATATGCCACGTAATGACATTTTTTTTTTTTTTTAAAGAGAGAGTGAGAGAGGGGAGAGAGAGAGAGAGAGAGAGAGAGAGAGAGAGAGAGAGAGAGAATTTTTATTATTTATTTTTTAGTTCTCGGCAGACACAACATCTTTGTTGGTATGTGGTGCTGAGGATCGAACCCGGGCCGCACGCATGCCAGGCGAGCGCGCTACTGCTTGAGCCACATCCCCAGCCCCACGTAATGACATTTTGGTCAACAAAGGACAGAATGTGTGCTGGTGGCCATCCACACAGCCTGGGCTTGCAGTAGGCTCTGCCACTGAGTTTGGGGCAAGTGCCCTCTGTCAGTCCTCCCTATGACACTCCCAGAAAATGGCACCTATAACCATTTACGCAGCGAACACACTTACCACCACCCCAGGCAGCTCTGACTCATTGCAAGCCCTTCCTTATTCTCACACGTTCTTAGTCACTCAATCAAATATTGTTGGAAGTACAATCGGGCGGCCTCTGTTAAAACTGCAAGTGCTCATGGTCTTTGTCTCCACCCCTCCACTTGAACTGCTCTGTCCTGTAGCGCCATCCATGCACATGGACATATCTACAAAGATGCCCATTGCTTCCGTGTTTGAAATATCTGGACACAACCTCAAGGTCAGTCAGGAAGGGACCAAACAGGTGTTGCCACATCTATTTAATAGACTATAATGCAATCAGTGGAAAGAATGAGGATGATTTACATGACTGAGGGGAAAAGCCTTTTGTGATGTACTAGTAAGTGAAAAGAGGGAAGATACCCAGGAAGAGGCAGAGAGTCTCATTTTTAAAGTAGATTCCTAGAGAAAGGCAGAAAATAATTGGTAGGGAAACAGTTTCACTTTAACCATTTCTCTACCTGTTAGCAGGTACTTCTTAAATGCTATTTATTGAAAACAAAACAAAAAGCTCTGTCTCCAGCTGGGTGCGGTGGCCCACACCTGTAATCCTAGCATCTTGGGAGGCTGAGGCAGGAGGGCCGTGAGTTCAAAGCCAGCCTCGGCAAAAGCGAGGCACTAAGCAACTCAGTGAGACCCTGTCTCTAAATAAAATACAAAATAGGACTGGGGATGTGGCTCAGTGGTTGAGTGTCCCTGAGTTCAATCCCTGGTACCAAAAACAAACAAATAAACTCTGCCCCATTGATCCTGGCTTTTGATCTCTGGGGCTGTAGTAAAGCTCCAGGCCTGGAGCCCTGGTTGGTTTTCTGCTTTGTAACGTTGTTAGGAGGTCCCTGAGCAGAGGCCCTGTGCCCAGGTCTGTATCCCACATGGGGCGACCCCATGGCTCCCCACATTCTGTGCCTTCTATCTCTCCATCTATGTCCCCAGGTTTACACCTGGCTCCTAGAGGTCATCTCATTTCCAGAGCAGAAGTCGCTGCAGCCCTGAGAACCCCGGAGCTGTCAGTGGAAGCCCGCACAGAGATGCTCCCATCCCGCCTGTCTCTCCCAGCTGCTCAGTGCAAGGAATCCTGCCTCTCAGGATTCAATGGCTGGGACACATGACAGTATGTGACTCCTGTGATGATATGTCAGGGCACTGAGGAGTGAACCGTAAGAGGTGGAATGTCAGGAACTGTAACGGGCAACTGGGAAGGTACAGGGCTGGGTGGGTGGTGCACTTTTGGACCATCTCATTTCACAGCTGTGGGCCACAGCCATCTTCTCAAACCCAAGAATCCAGCCCGTCTCTCTTTGCAAAGGAAGGTGTGGGGCGGAGATGATCTCTCTATTTCGAATGCTTGCCGCATGGCTGGTTTCCCTCCATCCCACGCATGGTACATGCTGGGGTCCTGGACAAAACTGAATTGTTGCCTTAATCATGGATCATTTCTGGAGAATGTCATTGTTTTTATCTGCCTTGCAGTTGACTATAACTGTGGCTCCTTTCCTTTGTAAAGTGAGTGCAATCCATGTAAGATATTTATTGAGCGTCAACTATGTGCCAAACTGTTCACAAGCCGTTCATGGGTTGCATGTGGGTCACTGCGCATGGAAGCCTTGTGGATAGAGACATCTGGTGTCCGGGAATAACCAGTGGACATTTCCTCTGGCCAATTGTCCAGGGACAATGGGAATCTCTTTCCCACTCTGCTGTGGCCCACACTGCACCTGACATAGGTGTGACCTGCCAAGATGTCAATCAGCCTGCTGACTGTAAGACATCAGGAAGCAAGACTGCCCTTGAAACCTTATCCCTGCCTTTGAGGTACCCTTTAAATAAACCACTGTAGCCATTTTCCCTTTGTCTAGCTCCAGAACCCATGTGGATTAGATCTATGAGGAGCTTCACATTATGTAAACATATTCCTGAGTATCTGTGTTTTGTTACTTATTAATTATCCGAGTTTGTAAGTTTTAGGGTGGCTTGGATTACTGGGTAGAAAGAAGGACCCCTTATTGAGACGCTGGCCATCATTTCCCTCCCCTGAAACCAGACCCAAGACCTGTGATATAAGTTCAATCTGCTTGATGACAGCATTTTGACCCTTTTCTGTGGACCCTTTTCTCAGCCCTGTCTCTTTTCAGGGACAGGAGGGGGATAGCTGAGTGCCCATCTTTGTTTCTACAAGCTTGACAAATGACATTTATGTCAGGCGCTGACTGACTCTACTTAGCCCAACCAAAGCAAGACTCCTTCTGCCCTGTTCCTGGCTGGAGTCCCAGCTCTCCTGAGAAGATGCTCCACCATTGTCTTGCTTTGTAGACCAAGTACCCTTCCATGGGCCCCAGATGCCCCATTTGTACAAAGACCCAGTTGGGGGGAGAGTCTCTGCTGGCCCATGGGCATCTCTGTCAGCACAGTGTTCTCTGGGTTTAGCAGAATATTACTACTTATGTGACAGTGACCAAATGACTTCACCTTTCTTTGCCTTCTTGGCAAAATGAGTGTAATAATTTATTAGAGTTGAGAACAACCTTATAATGCTTGGAGTGAAGTAGGCACTATGTGTGAGGCACTTATCCTCATTTCCACCACCATCATCATCACCACTACCACCATCATTATCCATACCATCATTACCACCACCATCAGCAACGACAGCAGCAGCATGACCACCACAGTCATTATTACCATATCATCATCACTACCACCACCATCATCACCATCATCATTATTAGCATCACCACTACCATCACCACCATAATCTCAGCACCACCACCATCATCACCACCACCATCATCACCACTACCATAACCACCATACCACCGTCATCGTAGTCATTGCCCATCATCATCACTACCACCAGCATCATTATAATCATGACCACCATCATAATCACCACCATCATCAACACCATCATTACAGTCATGACCACCATCACCACCACAACCATAGTTACCACCATCCTCATCATCTAACCCCGTTAGGTTGCTGGTGGATGACGCTGGTGTGGGAAAATCTGCCCAGAACAGGATAGCTTGACACCTGGGTACAAGCCCTTGCTTAAGCCAGTTCCTGCCTCTTCCCCAACCTTAATAATCCTCATTCCAAACATGAAGGGATCTGTCCTGATGGTTGGTGCAAGGGATGTATCTCGTGGTCAGAGACTAGACCCTTCTCTGGGTACAGATGGAATCTTTGGCTCTGTGGATTTTCAAACATATTCTTCAAATGTTGGACTCCAGGTCAGATTTCACTCTTTTCTTCCATGAGGTCATGTCCTCAGTCAAAGGCAGTCTGGTTGATCTGAATCAAAAAAGAAGGTTCAAAACAAGGAAGGGCAAGAGAGAAATCTGGACCCACAAGGTTCTCAGGTTGAATTTCTTACCAATGTAGCCCAACTTTGTAACCACCCATCCCCCGAGGTAGACAGGAGACACATTGGGGCAAGGAAAGGAGGGGAGGGGAGGACAGAGGAGGGAGGAGGAGGAAGGCGAGGCCAGAGCAGGAAAGGCAGAGAGGATGTGGAGAAGGTAAAGGGAAGAGGTCCCTAAGGTTTGCCTCTCTTACTAGAGAAGCATTGTCTCTGGTTACTGAGAAATCAGATAAGTGTGTTCCTTCAGGACACTCTTCCCTACCCACTTGTCATCTGTGTTTGTATATATCTGAGTGCTTGTGACTGTGTGGGCTTGACTATGCATCTTCCTGTGTGGGGGCGTGTTGAATGTGTCCCTGTGTACCGTGTTTCCCACATTCGTGGATGGTGGCTGGCGAGATGCTCAATCAATGTTTGGTAACCCCGTGAATGTGTGCAGGAGTGTAGGTGTGTACTTGTGGGAATTTGCATATTGATGCACATACGTGGCTGTGTGCATTTCTGTGTGTTCACCTGGATGTACCTGTCTGTGCTCTGTGGGGGTGGTGTGTGGACTGTGTGTCCCTGGGTATGTGTCCCTATGCAGCAGGCGGGCTGGTGCATTTGGAATGTGAATGTGGGTCTCCTGTGTGCCCTGAATGGCTGAGTGAGGGAGCAGGCCCTTGGGTGATGGCAGGTGTGGCTGTGTGCATGTGTGTGCATGCATGTGTGTTAGGTGGGGGGTGCCTGAGCACCTGCATGTGCAGGGAGCTGGTGGTCTTGGGTTGGTTTTCCCTGCCCTGAGTCAGCAACTGCCTGTGGTTTATCTAGATGGTCAGTTCCCACTTCACTACGTGGGAGGAGTAAGGGTTTCTGGCAGCCTTTACTGGTTCTCACCCACTCTGGTTATTTCTGTTTCCTTTGTGGGAAGGAAAGGGCACATATTTGCAAGAGCTGGTCTGTGTTCCCTGACTCTGGGCCTGGAGGCAAAGACCATGACTCTGGTTCCAAGGAGGGAGTCCCTGTTGTGTCCCCTCTTTCTGTACTCCTAGTTCTCCTGGTGTGCAGTGGGGAAGGGTCCATGCCCCAGGCAGGTGAGCTGTAGTACCTGCAGGAGGAATGGATGGGGCAAGAGACAAGGAGGCACCACCTGAGTCCAGGTACTGCTTCCACCCTGGGGTGACTACTAGGCTTTGGACAAGTTGCTAAATGAATGAGACTCTTGATACCAAGGTTTCAGTGAGCCTGACCCATATCCTTGAAGGCATGTAACAGGTGCTGCCAGGGCCCTCTCCTGCAGTCCTCTCTGCCTGGGCACCTGGTGCCAGACTCTAGGAGATCTGGCTTCCAAGGTCACAGCTGCCCTGTTCTTTAGGGAATTGTTCTGGGTTGACTGGAAGTTGCTTTGCCTTAGAGGTCAAGTCTGCCTCAGGACACTGAGTACGTCTCATCTCAAGATAAAATTCACACTTTAGAGAGCTCACCGTGGTGTCGGGACTGATAACAGCAACCAAGATCCCAGCCTTCCCTAGGTCTTTCCCTGCCTCTGCCCTGCATCCTCGGTCCCCTGATCAGGAGAGCACGCCTTCCCTCCAGGGAACCCCAGAGTCAACAGCAAGCACTTCCCTGGCCTTGTCTCATCTTATTTATACACACAGAAGCCCAGGAGCTTGCTATGAGTCAGCTGTTATCATTCCATTTCATGATGAAAAATGGAGGTCAGAGGAGGATTAAATGAACTAATGGAGAAGAAAGTGCTTAGAATGCATTGAGAAGCCCAAGAACTGGGCCTGGCAGCCCACAAACAGCCCATCAGCAATTTCTTATGTTCCCCAGCCCTCGGGGTTCTTGAGATTGAAGGGAAACCTGAAGCTCATCAGGCACCCCCACCAATGCCAGTCTCCCCTCTAGACACCGCCCACTTCAGGCAAGGGTTCGTCTGTATTTTAATGCTTCTAGGGGATGGGAGCCTCACTCTCTTCAAAGAAGCATCTTCTACTTGTAGGCAGCTTCACTCTGCCTTTCATTCATTCACTCAGCAAGTGTTTTTTAAGCACCTACCATGTGCCAGCCCTTATACAAAGCTCGGAGGGTGCCGGGCTGGTGAAGAGAGAGGACCAATGAGAAACAGGCACAGAAATTAAAAAATGTGACCTTGAGTCAAGTTGAAGGAGGAGGACAGGTGCCTGGAGGGCTTCTGATGCCGAAAATCTAGCCTCACTTAAGGAGGAGGTCAGGAGGCTTTGCTGAGGACCTGATGGCTGAGCTGGTATCTGAGGATGAGTGGGAAGTAATGAGGGGGGGAGAGAAGGAAAACTGTCCAAGACAGCAGGAATGGCATGTGCCAAGGGCTGTGGCAGGCAGGCCCGGAGAGTGACCTGAATGTAGCACTTAAGGAACCAGAGAGAGGGCTCAGAGCACGGGCTGGAGGGGGATGGCTGGGAGGAGGGCATGCCCCAAACCAGCTACCACCTGAGCGCAGCAGAGGCCCTCCTCCTCCCAGAGCCTTGGGGCCTCGTCTTCCAACTGTTCTCAGGACAAAATGACCACTCTGCCTGCTCTCAGCATTCCCATGCCCACCAGGATTCCTGTGCAGGCTCCAGCAGGTCCCCTCTGCACACTGCTCGCCCCAGGTGACTCAGAACGCAGGCATCTGAGGATCTCAGACACACCTAGAAGTGACTGCTGCCACCTCAAGCTGTATCAGTTACAAGTATCAACAGCGTGAAGGTGACGAGGTGGCACCAGGAACAGAAAGGCACGTTTCTGGGAGTTGGAAGAACCCCTGGGGTTCTCCTCTGGGGCCCCCTCACTGTCTCTGTGGGTCCCCCACCCCACCCCCGGCCACACACGTGCACTTCAGGCCTGAGTGGAAACCCATGGCCGTGGGGCGCTCTGGGGTTCTGGTTTGTCTGAGCAGGAGGAGGAAGGGGAGGATGTAGCTCTGGAGGCAGAGGAAGAAGAAGGCCCTTTGGAAACAGATGGGTCTGTAGAGCGCTGACCAGGAAACCTCTGCCTCAGCTCCCCCGACCCAGCCTTTTCCCCAGTCCCCACTTCCTCTCCTGGGCCCCTGAGCTCCCAGCATGCCTTGCAGCAAAACCTGCTGAATAATGAGGTTTGGGACTGATGACTAAGGGTGTTTTAACATAGGTGATTGTAAGTTCTATTTCAAACATTTTGTATGTGCACACACCTCTAGATGCCCACCCAGAGACACCAGCTGTGTGCATATTCAAATGTGCCACAAACACCCAGGCATGCACGCATGATGCCAACCCAAGCCTGATCAAACATAATCGTCAGGATTATCAGAGGAGCCTGTCCCTGGCCACAAATATCAGTTCAGCTCATGTCCTCAGGGAGGCCCAGGAACCTGCCCCGTAACAAGGTGTGGAAGGAGATTAATGGCTGCCCAAAGATGTTCACACCTTAATCCCCAGAACCCATCAAAATGTAACATTACATGCCAAAGGGCCATTGAAGGAGTGGATGGAATTGAGGCTGCTTGTTGGCTGACTTTTAAACAAAATGTTGAAATGCTGGATTATCTGGGTACAATGGACTGAATGTCTGGATCCCTGTAATATTTATACAATTAAACCTTAAGCCCCGGTGTGATGGTATGAGGAGGTGGGGGCTTTGAAAGTAATTAGGTCATGAGGGTGGAACCCTTTATAAATGGGAGTAGTACCTTTATAAAAGTGATCCCAGAGTCAGGGTGGTGGTGCACCCCTGTAACCCAGAGACTTGAGAGGCTGAGGAAGTTTAAGACCAGTCTCAGCAACTTAGCAAGACCCTGTCTCAAAATAAAAATATAAAAAGAGCTGGGGATGTGGCTCAATGGTTAAGTACCACTAAGTTCAATCTCTAATACCAAAAAAGGTCCCCCCCCAGGTCCAATTCTCAGTAAAATAAGAAGAAGAAGAAGAGGAGGAGGAGGAGGAGGAGGAATAGGAACTACAGAGAGCTCTCAAATCTATCCATTGTGTGAGGATAGCATGGGCAGATGGCAGTCTGTAACCTGGAAGAGGACCCTCACCAGAACCCACCAAGCTGGTACCCTGACCTTGGAATTATAGCATCCAGAACTGGAAGAAATACATTTCTGTTGCTTATAAGCCCACCCATCCATGGTACATTGCTGTAGCAGCCCTGATGTGCTAAGGTAATGGGTGAGCCCAAGACAAGTGTCTAAATGCAAAAGAAGGAGGCAGAAGGAGTTTGAGTCTGAGCAGGCAGCAGAGGCTGGAGTGGGACCAGGCCAGGACTCGGCCTTGGTTACTGACTTTGAAGATGGTAGGAGTCCACGCACCAAGGGAGGCTGGCAGCCTTCAGAAGTTGAGAAAAGCAAGGAAACAGTTTCTCCACTGGAGCCCTGGAAGGAACACAGCCCTGGGACACCTTGGTGTTAGCCCAGAGAGACCCGAGTCCGACTTCTGACCTCAGAACCACGAGGTCATGAATGAGCGTGTTTGAAGCACCCCGTGGCGACTGTCATGGTAGTGGTAAGAGACAGGCACACGGCACCAGTCATGCTGGTGCAGAGGCCTGGGACCCCCCGGACTCCTCCAGCCAGCCAGTCTCTGCTGTGGGAATGGGCCTCCCTTGCCGAATGGAGGCAGGCACTGGGAACAGAGCCTCTGGCTTTAAAACAGCTTTCGGGGGCCCTGGGTGGACACAGACTCTTCCTAGCACTGCTTGCCTTCCATTAGGGCACTGTCCATACCAGCTACTTACTGGAGACACTGATCAAGGAGTTGCCCTGAAGATTCGAGAAATACCGTGGCAACCAAGCCCAAGTTCCAGCTTCTGGGAAGCTTATGGGCCCAAGGAGAAACAGGCATGGGAACAAGTTGGAATCAAAAGCCATTAAGACTCAGAATAATTAAGCCATTAAGACTCAGAGTAATTAAGTCCCAATGACGGAGTATCGGGAAGTGGCACGGATGGCGTAGGAGCCTCCCCTGGCTTCGTCCCAAGCTACACAGTCTGCCTTGGAACAAGATGACCCGGCACCTGTCCCCAGCCCTAGGAAGCTATGTGACCCAGCAGCTGCTTCCTTCCTGGGGCCCAGGCTCCTGCTGGGGAACACGGCACCTTCCTCTTTTCAGTCTTTCTCCTTCTGATGCTGAGCCGGAGAAGGGAAGAGGGATGGGCCTGCTGTCAGCCAGTTGTCCTCAGAGGTCTCTGATCGCCTACACTTGCCGGCCTCAGCTGGAGGTCACACACACGTATTTTGTAGTGATTCCTTAAAACACTCTAAAGCAATTCAGTGAAAGAAGCCAGACATGGAGAACAGCTATCTCATGATTTCCTTTATGAGGAGTACTTGGAAGAGGAGAATTCATAGACAGAAAGGGACACAGTAGGTGCCAGGGGGTGGGTGGGTGGGTGGGGACTGGGGAATTGGTGTCCTATGGGTGCAGATTTCATTTAGGGATGATGAAAAGGTTCTGCTGGTGATGGTCACATAAGAATCTAAATTTATGGGATGTTGCTACACCGTATAATTTTAAAAAGTGAGAATGGTAAATTTTGTGTTATATTTTACCATAATTTAAAAAAATGCTTTAAAGCAGAAATGATTCATCCATTTTATAGATGAAGAAACGGAGGCTTAAAGAGATACACTGACTTGCCCAACAGCTTATAGCAGAGAATAGAGGAGTTGGCATTTGAACCTATGTTTGGCTCAAAATCCAGGGTACCTCCCCCGCCCCGACCCCATTCTCATGCATAGTGAAGGGACAGAGAAACAGAGACACAGGCGGGCCTCAGAGATCCTTCCACAGATGAGGAACAGGCTTGACTCTGAGGTCATGAGCAGGACTAGAGGAGGAGTCTGGGGCCCCGCCCTCTTACCCCTAGGACTTAGTTTCCCTTGACAACCTTTGTTTTCCCCAGTGACATTGGGTGCAGCTGGCCTCGGAGAGCAGCAATCCAAAGCCCCTTTGCAGGAAGAAGTTTATAGACACACCTGAATCCTCTCTGTAGCAATGGTCACTAGAGAGAACTCTGATAATCCTGCCACCCAGAGGGAGGGAACACGAGGGAGGTGGGTGTCCACCCAGAGTTGCCCAGCAAACCTGCAGAAGTTTTTAAAATCAGGACCCAAGTCCAGCTCGGTTGTTAGCCTCTACTCAGGTGGGATGCTCTAGACTCAGAGTTTGACACAGAGAGAAGCTGGGCCATCTCATGGGACAGACAGGTTCTACCCTTGCACCAGAATATTCCAGAACACAGAGGGGCAGGTGGCTGGAGAACACGCCTATTGGCAAATAGGAAACAGGAGCCCAGGGAGGGCAGGGCTACTCCCAGGGGCCTTCAGAGTTGGTGAAAGAAATAACAGAGCCATTGTTAGTTACCCCCCTCCTCTGTATCAAATTACTCCAAAGCTTAATGGCTTGATACAACCAACATGAATGATCTTAGTTTCTGGGGTCAGAAATCTGGTTCCATTTAGTGCCTCTAGCTCAGCGTCACTCAGGTGTTGGCCGCGGCTGTCATCTCAGCAGAAGACGTTCCTGGGGTGGGGTGGGGGTGGGGCTGTTAGGGTTTAAACATTGGGTGTCCCCCAAAGCTCGTGTGAGACAGGTTTAGAGGAGAAATGAGTGGGCTATGAGAGCCTTCATCCAATCAGTGAATTTATTCCCTGAGAGGGATTAACTGAGTGGTGACTGAGGGTGGGTAGGGTGTGGCTGGAGAAGGCACTGGGGGCCTGCTTTTGTATCTGGAAAGTGGAGACTCATCCTGCTTCCTGGGGTGATGTCCTGAGCCCCACTCCTACACCACACTCTTCTGCCGTGATGTCCTGCCTCATCTCGGGTCCCAAAGAATGGAATTGGCTCTCTATGGACTAAGACCTCTGAAGCCACAAGCCCCCAAATAAACTTTTCCTCTTCTAATTGTTCTTGTCAGATCTTTGTGTCACAGCAACAACAACAACAACAACAATTGACTAAAACAGGGGCATTCCCTTCTTGGTTCATTCACCTGTGGGATTTACCTCCTTGTGGGCTCCTGGACTGCAGGTCTTCCTTGGCCAGAGTTCTTGCTTAATTTCTCAATATGGCACTGGCTTCCCTCAGTGGAAACAAGTGAGACAGAGCAAGGGACTGAAGACAGTCTCTGTAACCTAATGGCAAAAGCGACATCCATCACTAATTCGGGATACTACTGTTAGAAACCGGCTACCAGTTCCAGTTCACTTTCAGGAAAGGATGACCCTAGGACAGGGATATTCATGGGACTGGTTGGGCGCCACCATAGAGGCTGCCTCCGCTGCCATCCAGTAGTTACTCCTGAAACAGTCCTTTGGGATGGAGCTGGGACGGTGGTAATGAGGGCCACCACTTAGCTTGATGGGTGCCGCCATCTTGAAAGAGGACTGAAAGACCAAGAGTGAGAAAATACATGCTGCATGTATGAAGTCACGAGACATTATAATGCAAAAAACACCTGCCTTCTGTGCTGGGACACGGTTAGTACTGTCAAAGCCATCTATGTATCCTCCACCCTGTCCCCTGTTCCCCAGCTGTCACCATGACCTAAGTTGTGCTCTTGATTTGCCTTGCTTTTCTGAGATGGTTACACTCAGATGGCCACTCCTAAACACCATTATTTGGTTTTGCGTCATCTTGAAGCTTTTACACCCAGAGCACCATGTTGCATATCTCCTGGGATTTCTCTTTTCCCCTCGACACTCTGTGTCTCAGGTTAACAGCGCTCTGTTCCTGGTTTCAGTTCCTTCATTATTGCGGCTATATCATAGTCACTTGTGTGAAGCGGAACTGGGAACTTAAATTGTGATGTTTTGGGAGTTTGCTTTTTTCCCCTTGGCATATAATTGACAAATTCTTCTTGGGCAATTCTGTGAGTATATTCTTCTTTTGTTTGGTGTTAAACTTGTGTCCATACCCAGAATAACTTGTTTGTTTTTAGTTGGTGAGACCCAGAGCCTGGAGTCCCCCCCCCCAGGTGTTCAGCAATCCTACCAGTTAGCCCCCCACCTCTGCCAGCTCTCCATTCTCCTCCAGCTATTCCGTGGGGCCGGGTGCTCACTCTTTCCTGCAAGGGTCTGACTACCTTGAGTTGAGGGAGAACCTCCTTTGGGAGAAGATAGTGGGTCCCTCCTGCTCCTAACATACAGAGCGGCCTCCTCTCCCCACCACCTCCCCAGATCCTGCACCCCACCCCCACCCCACGGGCAAGACAAGATTTCCAGCTCTCCAGCCCTCGGGTGGCCCTGCTTCCCTGCTCCACCCACCTGGGTGTAACTCAGTGTCCCCGTGGCGGGTCTGGATAACGTCACACTAACAGGTAACCCTCAGTCCCACAAGTCGGAAGCCTTCCGAAAGGATCCCTCCCGGCTCAGTCCTGGTTGCTGCTCCATGTCGCAGCTGGGGCTGGGGCTGGGGCTCTTGGAGGTGGAAGGTGACGGTGCTGCTGACTCTGCTGCTAGCTGAGCGGGAGACACGTCATCTGATAAAGCCATCCTCGGTGCCTCTCCAAGGTCTGTCACCAAGATTCAGCCTGTGGCGCTGCCACCTACACTCACAGATGCCACAGTGCTGGGCTACATGTTCTCTGTCCCCCAGCCCAACAGCCAAGCCCTCCTGGGTTAGAGTTTAGTGAGACAGCTCCTACGGTTTCCACAGGGTTAGGAGGATGAGGCCGGTTCCCACAGCAGCTTCTGGTGTCCCCTGCATCCCTCTCCCCTGCCGGCAGCTGAGCCTGCTCCAGCAGATGGAATCCCTGTCCCCTGGATGAAGCCCTTGAGTGCCTTGCCAGCTGGCTTGGTCCCCACTCTGCCATTCAGAGTGTGTCTCCCTCGTGGGATCCTCAGCCTCCAAGCAGATCAATAGGTGTAACGAGCATGGAACTGAGGACAGGATCGCCTCACTGAACACGCGTCCCAAGGTGTCTCATCCCACCTCTGACAAGCCAGGACCCACGGGCTGCAGAGAGGATGGCCTCCCTGGCCGCCTCCTACTGACAACCACACCCACCTGCACTTTTGTGTAAATAAAGGCAAGAGAAGAAAAGACGGGTTTTGAAACTTCTACCTGCTTAGTTCTAAGCCTCCAGGAGATTTGTGTCCTCTAGGGGAGGATGCAGCAGATTGGGGTCCACTCAATGAGAAACTGCTATGGCTTAGCCCTGGGGAGGTACAGAGAGTTCTCATCTAGCTGAGAAAATGCACAGTGTTGCTAGCTCTCCTTCTGTGGCTGAGACCACCCTCTGCCTTGGAATTTCTTTGTGTAAGAGCCCACTGGGACAGAATCCATGCCTGAACCTTGACGGAACTCTCCTAGGACCCAGATTAGTGCTTGGCTCACACCAAATCCATGATCACAGGAACCAAGAATGTTAGAGGGAAAGAAATATCTGGGACCCTATCATGCGGCTCCCTGCTCCCAAACCGTCAACGGCTCTTAGCTGTAGGATAAATTGCAAGCCCCGCCATCAGACGCTCATGACATTTTGGGCCCCAGGCCAGCCCCATGTCTCTATCGTCATTCCCATCAAGCTCCCCCATGTCCGCAGTGCATAAGCCAGGGCTCACTGGGAGAGGCAGAACTACTTGTGAGATCAGGAACAGAGAAGTATTGGAAGGAGCCAACTGCATGCAGTTCTAGGAACTTGCACATACTTGCCGCATCCTCGGTCTGTGACAGCTGTGGCTTCTGCATCCAGTGCTCTGTATGAGGCCAGCAGGGAAGGTGACTGGGAGAAAAACGCACAAGTCGTGAGAGCAAGGACAAGCTGGAACCCTCTCTGGTGTCCCATTGTGCCTGAGCCTAAACCTCCTATGGCGGGGTTGTCCTGCAGGAGAAATTAGAGTTGTTATCAAAGAAATTGGCCCCAAAGATGAAGACACTAAAGGAGAGGGCCCAGTGAGGTCAGATCACATGGAGACCCTGCTGCTACATCAGCCCAGAATGGGGCCTGGCAGGTTGGTGGCAGCGTGTGCAAGCGGCCTCGCTGGCTCTGCGCTGACCTTCCGAATAGCAACGCAGCAGCTCGATCTGAGTGAGCTTCACTTCTACTTTCCAGACCTCATGCAGAGTTTCTTAGGGCCAACCCTAACTCAGAGGAAATTCCAGGAAGCATACTCACAGCTCAGCCAAATTTGCCCAGACACACACTTCCCCAGCCGTTTCCCTTGCCCAGAATAATCTTCCCCATTCTCTTCCTGAATGACTCCCACTCTTCCATCACCCCCCACACACACACACACACACAGCCTCTCCTGTCCTCCCTGACCCCTTCCATGTGTCCCTAGGACACTCAGCACCCACCTGCCATATTACTGTATCACCTGTTCCAGATAACTGTCTAACGTCTGTATTCTGTTCTCAAATGTGGGGGCTGGGTCTGTGCCCCTGTGTGACCTCAGGACCAGATACTACTAAACAGCACTGTAGTCAGTCTTCATCTAGAAGCAAAACGGTTTTATCTTCCTCATTTTACAGTCAAAGAAACGAAGGCTCCAGTACTTGCCCAGCTGATAAGGCCTCTCTGACTCTAGAACGCAAATTCTGTTGTGTTTTGTTTTGTTTTTGGTAGTAGGGATTGAACCCAGGAGCGCTTAACCACTGAGCCACATCCCCAGGCCTTTTTATTTTTTAAAACCGGGTCTCACTAAGTTGCTTAGGGCCTTGCTAAATTGCTGAGGCTGGCCTTGAACTTGAGATCCTCCAGCCTTAGCCTTGAGCCACCAGGATTACAGGCATGTGCACCACACCCAGCCCAAACCCAAATTCTTAATCGCCAAACAATTCTTCAGGAAGAAAATATTAGAAGTGTGTTGGAAGTGGAGTCACTCCCTGCCCCCCCCCCCCAATTGCTGAGGTCTGAGGGTGTTCTTGGAAGGTGAGATCTTCAGTTTTATATTGGACAAGTGGATCACTCTAAGAGAAAGTGCTGTGAGTGCTAAAAGGCAGGAAGGGGAGCTGGGAGCCAGGGAGGGTCCAGGGCTCAACCCGTCTTGAGGAATTGGACTTGCGCACTTGGTGTGAGAAGGGAGTTTTGTAACTGGCTTATTTGTTCTGCAATTTCTTCTCCCTCAGGCACCAGCCCTGTTGGTCTATAAGAAAGCAATCCTGGGCAACCACAGTTCTATGGTTACTGGCTGCTACGGAAACTGGGGAAAGAAGATGGAGCAGCAGCTAAAATCCAGGTCTTGAGGCTCTGGGCAGCTTGGAGTCCCCAGGCAGGAGAGAGTGCCTACACTCTGCCAACTTCGGGCAACCTGCTTCTCGATTTGTGTTATACGCTTTCTTGGTCTGTAAAATGAGAACCTCAGGGTAAAAATGAAACGTGAAGCTCTGGAATCATGCAGGTCACCTAAGAAAGCCAGTACCCATCCCTAGTCACAGCCCAGCCTTGTGTTCCAAGGCCAGGCCAACTCCATCCTTGAGCAGCTTTTCATCAAATGAGTTCTTTGCCCCCCACTTCCACCTGCAATTAAGTACTGAGAATTGAACCCAGGAAAGCTCCACCCCTGAGCTGTGTTCCCAGCCCTTTTAAAAAACATTTATTTTGAGACAGGGTCTCAGGATGTAGCTCAGCCTGGCAATTCTGCTTCAGCCTCCCAAATAGCTGGGATTAGACCTGTGCCAGTCCTTCCTACCTAGTGTCAGTTTTCTCCCAAGTAAAGTGAGGTGCCAGTGCCTTGTCCTGGGGTCCCTGGGAAGGTGAACAAAGGCACAGATAAAGTCGTCTTCACAGCTGGCATCTTTCACCATAGCAGCAATGAACTGCTTTTATTTGGGGACAACACTCTGCTCAGCTTCTTGGTGAGACACCCCCCCCCCCGCCCCGCCCCAGGTTGGATGTGGACAGGCCAGCAGGGCAGAGAGAAGGCTTTTCTGAGAACAGAGGCCTCTTGAGAAGGAGCATTAGGGACAAGGTGGGGAGGCAGAGGAAGGGCCAAGAAGAGCCAATGAGACGAGGGAAGGGAGAGGGCCCAGCCCTAGATCGGAGGACAATCCCAGTCAAGCAGTGGGGTGGCTGAAGGAAAATTCTAGAATGATAGTGATAATGTCACTTTTCTCCAGAAGTTGTTTGTAATAGCCCCTCTGTTCTCTGACTGCTCCCAAATCATCAATAGCAGCTGCCAGTCCTTCCAAGAACTTTATGCAAGTGAAAAGTATGTGTGTGTGTCTGTGTGTGTCTGTGTCTCTCTGTGTGTGTGTGTGTGCGCACGCACGCGCCTCACTCAAAGATAGCTACCTTGCCCATTCAGCTGAGGCAGTATAAAACAGAGATCCCACGTGAGGAAGAAGATGCCAGGGACCTGAGAAAGCTTGGCTTGGCTCAGACTGTCATTCTCTCGCTCTTCCTGGGCCCACAGCTTGGCTCCACTCTCCAGCCTCCCTTGCCATGAGGTGTGGCCAAGTGACAGGGTTGGAGCCAGTGGAATGTGTAATGAGGGCCGCCTTGGGCCTGACCAGGAAATGTCCCACACCAGCCTCTCCCTGTGCCTGGGATGGATGGCCTTGACAGTCCTGCGCTGACAACTGCAAATTACTGCCAGCCAGGGTGGCCCCATACCCACCCACCCGGAACCCCCAGGACCTTACTACAAGAGAAAATGGTCAGCCCTATATTCTGAGTCTAATGTTGAAGAAGCTTAGCCCACAAATGATGCATTTGGGGATGGCTTGGGACTTTGAGGGACTATAAAATCAGGGGGGTAAAGGGGCCGGGGGGTGTTGGATGCCCATCAGCAGACCCACAGGATGGGAAGCATCATCTAACGTGGGGCTCGGCCTGGGGAGTGTTTTGCCAGCACTCAGCAAGAAATAACCACTGTGATGACGTCGATTCCCTGGGAAGAGCTCGTTGGCCTCTGAAAAGAATTCTTAGGCTCACGAGCCCCACAGCTGTGGATGCTGTCATTGGCTCGAAAGCCACCCCTTAGACAGCTCGACTTTAATCCTGTTTCTTGCTGTTGGGGAAAGAAGCCTCTTTTGCTGAGCTGAGCTTTGTACAGTGCAGGGAAGGGAGATTACTTAGCTCAGGAAGGAAAGGAAGACACTGTTACCCTGGGGGAGGCCGGAGGACTCCTTTACCGAAGAGAGAATCTGAGCCTTTTGTGTTTAAGTCCCAGGCTTCCTGATAAATCCTGAAGCCTGCATCAGAACAGGGTAGAACATGCCTTGAGTGTCTCTGGAGGTTGGAAAGGACAATGTCCTGCTTCTGGGGGTGGGGGTGGGGCCTCTGGGGACCAGGGCCTGGGTAGTGGGTGCTAAAGCCTCATGGGGTGTGGACACTGCCAAGCCTCAGGGTACCAGTGGCCAAGCTCAGCAAAGTGGAGATGAAATTTCTAGTTGAGGCCCCTCCTCGGAAGGGTCATGGTGGCCTGATCCAGAAACTGGGCCATGAGGCAGCTGCAGGGGACAGACATCAAGGACTGTCACCAGAGCAGCGCCATCCAGCAGCGAACAGCACGGCACTGGCAGAGGGACCGTGGCTGCAGCCACCCTCAAGGACGTCTGCTCCAGGCCTTTCCCAATCCGAGAGCCTGATGCAGGACTTCCGGGACAGCTGGTTTTCATTTAGCCTGAAGGATGGGGATGGGATAGGATCTGCTGCCGGCAGGAGTGAATGAGTCTGCATGTGTCTGTGCGACTTAAAGAGAGGGCTGCTGGTGCCCGGTGACACCTGGGAGAGCAGGGGCAGGTTGTGCCCGCCAACCCAAGCCCAGGTCTCTTTTCCTGCCAGCTCTCGCTGGCTCTTGTCATCGCAGGCTCCTCCAGGGGCAAACCAGAGTGGGGTTAGTGGTAGGCCAGGGACCAGGGCACAGCTTCCCTGAAGTGTGTGTCCTGGTTCCAGAGCAGGGGAGGCCGAGGGACGGGAGCCAGGAGGGAGGGAGGACGCCGGCTGCTGGCATTCTGTGGGGCCGAGATGGCCTGTGGGGGCCGGGTGGGAGAGTGGGCAGCATGTCCAAATTCCACGCATCAGGTAGACAACCTGTTTCTCCCCACATTGGAGATGAGCAATAGCAAGTGAGGGCTTCAGGGAGCCAACTAGCGTTCTGTACAGAGAAGTTTAAAGGGGAAAACCATCCCTTTTGGTTCATGGTCCCCCACCTTCCAGAAGCCACACCTGCATTTAAGGTGAGCTCAGCTCTCAGGCCCACAGCTTTCCTGTCTGGGAAGGACAGAGGAGCTGGAGTCTGCCGGCCAGGCTTTACATCCCTGCTCCATCACTTGCTAGTACTGTTTGGACAAATTACTTTAGGTTTCTGAGCCTCAGTTTTCCCATCTGTAAAATGGGGATTATAATAGTTGCCAGGAAGGGTTGTTGTGGGGAATCAAAAGAAATAAAGCATGACAGTCATTTATTACAAACTACCTCGTTATGACTCAGAGAGTGAGTCTGTGATCTGTGCAGCCCTTTTCCTGTATAATCTCATTTAGTCTTCATTGGGATCCTATTTGACGGATGAGGGAGCTGAGGCCCAGAGAAGCAGCCAAAAAGTGGCACAGCCTGACCTGAAACCCAGCAGTGGGACCCCAGCGTTGGGCTCCGGGTCTCCCCCTGTGCTTCTCAGCCAGGGCAGGTTGTGATCCATGCTCCAGGTGAGGTTGAAATCCACAGTAGCCATGTACGGAAAGGAAGCATCATTCTGAGAAAGGTTCTCCGAGGGGCCAGAGTTTGAGCTGAATCTTTCCAAGGAGAGAGAGAGGGAGGGGAGGTCGCAGCTGCAGTCGGAGTGAAGTCTGGGAAGTAAACACTCGTGAGGCAGGTTGGGGAGCAGCCGGTGCTACAGCCACGCGGCCACAGCCAAGGCCTCCACAGTAGCTGACGGAGCAGGGCCTTCACACGTGGATCTACTTCTTTACAAAAAGGAATTGTCGCCTGGTGTGATGTGCCTATCTGTGATCCCAAAGACTTGGGAGGTTGAGGCAGGAGGATCACAAGTTCGAGGCCAGCCTCAGCAACTTAGCCAGGCTCTAAGCACCTTGGTGAGACCCTATCTCAAAATAAAAATTGAAAAGGGCTGGGATCGGCTCAGTGGTTAAGCTGGTCTGAGTTTAATCCCTAGTTCCCCAAACACAAAAACAAACAAAACCAAAAAGGAGCTATCATTTTCTCCCAGGTCCCTTGACGAATCCATCAGACTGCAAATTCCGTGAAGGCAAGGACTGCCCAGCCCAGTGCCTAGACCACAGGGGACACAGACAAGCTTTTGCTGAATGAATGGAGCTGGAAGGCATGTATCACAGTCTCAGCCATCTCTTATTTTTGCCAGGTTTACAACTGTGTTATCCTACAACCACATTTCCCCTTGAAAAGGGGGCAGTCTGTATCAGGAGTTGGGTTAAGCCCTAGGGGAGGGATATGAGAGAAACTCAAGGCCCTTGACAAGCATCTATCTAAGGACACAAACACCCCCCCTTCCCCATATACGTGCACTGGGGTGCTATTGGGAGACGTCAAGGG
Organism: Urocitellus parryii; assembly: GCF_045843805.1. Taxonomy (NCBI): domain Eukaryota; kingdom Metazoa; phylum Chordata; class Mammalia; order Rodentia; family Sciuridae; genus Urocitellus; species Urocitellus parryii. Next base: position 198,453,302 of record NC_135534.1, read on the forward strand.
CTCCCAAGTCTTGCAAGCAGATCCACTGACTTCCCTTTGTTTTGGACTATTGTTTCAAGGACACTATATGGCAAACAGCCTTGGAAAATAGACTGTCATTCTCTGAAGCAAAGGACAGACAAGCTTATAGCCCATAATAAAGTAGCAATGTACAGAGTTGAGTTCTCTAAGCTCAAGGTTCATCTCAGATAATGCAACCAACTATGAACAGTCATCCAGCTGGACCTAGGATGCTGCCCCTGTGCAGGTTTGACTGTTAAAATACTAGATACCCAGTTAAACTTGAATTTCAGATAAACAATGAATGCTTCTTTAGTATAGGAATGTATCATGCAACATTTGAGACGTACTAAAAAAATCTACTTGTGAATCTGAAATTCAAGTGCAGCTTGATGCCTCATATTTTTTATTTTCTAAGTATGATGACCCTACCCCCACGGGATCTGGGAGCAAGAGGAACCAATGCTGATGTTTGTGCTATTTGTTATGCTGTGAGTAATGACGTTCTTTGTGTCTGACCCAGAAGGCTCAAGTCTTCTGCCATCATCCAAGTTAGCGCCTAAGTAGGGTCAAATTTCATACCCTTTTAAGTTCTTAGTTCTCTCTCTCTCTCTTCCTGTCTTTATCTCTATTTCTCTTCTTTGTGGTACTGGGGATTGAACCAGGGTCTTGAGCATGCTAGGCAAGTGCTTTACCACTGAACTGCTGCTTCCCTCGGTCCCCCTTTCCAGTTCTTGATTGGTTGCCCCCAGCCTAAGCTTATACCCTGGCCTAGAGCTGGCAGCCAAAAACATTTATGAGATGAATGGTTGTCAATCCGTAAGAACTGCTGCACGCACAAAGAATTCCTCTGGGATTTGGAATGTGCTACTGGTGGTTGGTACAGCAACTTCACATCTCATTCGTGCCTCACTGTTGCCATGGTTACTATAACTACATAGTGTTTCATAGCTTCCAAGGAACATTTTCATGCATTATCTCCTTCAATGTCCCAATGACTTGCTGAAATAAAGACATGATTATTCTTACTTTAGGGATTAGAAATGGAAGTTCAGGGTCAAGAAGTACATTGCATAAGGACGTAGAGCCAGTATGTAGCACAGCTGAGAGTCACTGAACCACAGAGGACTTACTGGAATCTACTATGTGCCTAGTGCTTGGTTAAGCACATTATACCCTTTATCTAGTGAAAGCCTTATAGCTTCCTTATGATAGGGCCATAATCAGCCCCAAATGAGTCATCACAACACACAGATTCACATTGCTGGGGAGAGTGGCAGAGTGGGAATGAGAATTCATTTTCACTGGATGTTAGACCCTGAGCAATAATGGTCCTAGGCATTGGGGGTGGGGAAGCTCAGGGCCCTGCAGGGAACTGCATTCCTGGTGGCCACACCCTTTATAGCAGTTCCCCCAATCAATAGGCAGGGGCAGGAGGCAGAATCTAGGTCCCAGAGGTCACACTAACAGTGAATAAGCGGGTCAAATATGCTGAAGTTTGCAAAAACTGTCCAATCCCTGCCAGAACATGCAGCACTGGGTGGGGACCTGGGGCAGCTTGGCTACTCAGACGAGCTCAGCCCTGCAATCCTACATCCTGGGACTTTAGAAACTCAAGGCCCTTGGCAAGCATCTCTCTAAGGACACAGTCATTCCAGGGCCCATGGGTTGCTGGGCTGGGCTGCCTCAGGGTCCCCACAGTCTGAGGGATAGCCCCATGACTCAAGCTGGGAGGGACAGTCAGGGAAAAATGGTGTTTTCTGTACCTCCTCGGAGAAAGTTGACTTTTTCAGGAAAATGTTCATCTATGCCAGAGATCCCTAAAGTATTTTTCCTGAAACATTGGTTTCCAAAAGTGGGGGGAAGGAAATTATACAGTTAAATAAGTTTGAGAAATACCATTGCCCACCTGGCCCTTGATTGACATAGAGTCTTCAGTACATTGACAAGTCCCGGAGCAGAAAAAATGGCTACATTTTATTTAACCTGAAAGTTAAATTATCTGGCCATGACCTTCTCTCTCATCCAGTGATTTTAGTTTATTTTGAGGGTAGTAAATCTCATTAAGATGTTCTGGAAAATGCTGGAATTGCAAGAATTTAGAGGCATACTGTTTATGGAAATTCTCCCTTTTCCCTATTTTTGGCAGAATGAGACCATGATTTAGGGTCAGCACATGAAGAAGGACCACCACACCTCTCAGTTCCAGGGGACACCACTAGCAGGGACCCAGAGAGACACTTTATAGGAACAGTGCCACCTGGAGCTGTGCGAGGTGGCAGCCCTCGGCACCAGTCATCATCAGACAGAGGTGCTCTGACAGGCCTGCTTATCTCCGGGGCCTTTTCCATACTTCTATTAAGCCCTACAGGTAGCACTTTATTATTATTATTATTATTATTATTATTATTATTATTATTATTATTATTTCTGACAATTGAACCCAGGGGTACTCTACATCTGAGCTACATCCCCAGTCCTTTATTTATTTATTTATTTTTAATTTTCAAACAGGGTCTCGCTAAGTTGCCAAGGTTGGCCTTGAACTTGTGATCCTCCTGCCTCAGCCTCCCAAGTCACTGGGATTACAGGTGCAGTGATGCCCAGTGCAGGTGACATTTTTTAATATAGCAGTGAAACCATATTTAGCAAGTTGCCTCTTGAGACAGAGGAAATACAGCTGAGGCTAACCTCCCTCACTACGTAAAAGGGGAAAGAGCATCATGTTGCTTCTAGAACTATCCTCAGGAAGCAGAGGAAGCAGCTGCTGGCTGAGTTTGATATTCAGTGGTGCCTGATCCTTGCCAGCTCTTCCAGGTCCTGTTTTGGCCTGTGGACGGTTTCCAGGCTGCAAGTCCTCCTAGGAAAATTACAACCCCAGAAAGCAGGCCTTCTTGGATCACATCATCCCTGAAAGCCCAAGGGTGACATTAGTTAAGATATGGCCCCAAAAAACTAATGCACTGGCTGTTGGCAAGTGTTACAAGAAAAAAATGGCTCCATGCTTGCGTAAGTTCAGGCAGCTCTGCATCCTGCAGGCCCTCCATGGAGAGTCACAGTGAGCCGAAGGGCTGAGAGGCCCAGAGGGATAGAAACTTTGACTTACTTACGCATAGAACAGCTATTTATATCCACCAAGCATGGGAAATGCTGGGTATGAGACATTCAGTCAACAACCCATGAAGAATCAGGCTTGCAGAAACAGACCTCAGGGGCAGGAAGCGTGTTTTGCAGATACATGACCATGCAGACTCAGATGTCAGAGAGGCACAAGTTCAAGTCTTGCTACCACAATTTAGAGCTGTGCAGTCGGGGGCAAGTTACTGAAGCTTCCTGACTTCAAAATTCCTCATCCATAAAAGAATAGCAAAAGTTCCTTCTGCATCCAGTTTTGGGGAAGGATTAAATGAGATATTAAATAAGACAAATGCTTCATTACCCAGTGGCCCTCTGTTCACAAATTCTGTGTCTGTCTGGTTCAGAAAAACTTGGAGCAGAATGATGGAAGATAAAGATGAAAAAGAGGAGGGCGGACTGGGGTCGTGGCCCAGTGGTAGAGCGTTTGCCTAGCATGGGTGAGGCCCTGGGTTCAAATATCAGCATCACATATAAATAAATAAAATAAAGGTCCATCGACAACTAAAAAGTATTTTTAAAAAATGAGGCAGGTAGAAATGAGGAAGAAGATGGAAAGGAGAAAAAAGAGGAAGAAGGAGACCAACAGGGAGAGGGAAGAGAAGAAGCTGGACGCAGAGACGGGAAGGATGGCAGAGATGAAAAGAACCCGAAGATAGAAAAGAAGTTGAGAAAGAAGATGGAGAAAAAGAGGAGTCTAGGTGCCGTCTAGAACCGCCCAACAAAGTTGAATAATTTGGTAACATGTACCTTCGTTTGGTGGTGATGATAAATATTTTACCAGGTATTTCATAAACACTGCTTTTCTCTAGCATCGTTTAATTTCAGAACATCTTCACACCGATTATTAGTCACAAAATGCCTGACAGGAAGTCTATGCCCATCGATTTGGTGATTACAGTAGTGGAGTGTCTAAAAGAACTTGCTTTCAACTTTGTCAATGAATCCCATTTTGTGTAAGTTGTCTATTAAATATTTTATTTCTATATATATGATAATTTCTACAGAGCAGAAGGATTCCAAAAGAAGAGTTTCATCCAACATTCTTGTGATTCCCTAAGTTGCTTTTATAGAGAAAGGAAAGTATTTTCATGTTATGCTAGAAGTTAGAATTCTCTTTGCCAAATATGACTTTATTATTAGCTTGGGGAAAATATAAAGTTGCAATCCTGTATTTTTTTTAAAAAAAAATACAAATGTTTATTTCAGTAGGGCAGTTTTGACTATATGTGTATGCACAAAGTTTTACTGGATTTATCTTGATAAAGAGACTCTTCAAATTTTTTGGTGGGGGAGGGGCAGTGCTGCGATTGAACCCAGGGCCTCACACGTGTTAAGCAAGCACTCTATATTGAGCCACATCCCCAGCACCCTCTTCAAGAAAAGCTTTTGGAAAAAAATGTTGTATCCTATGCTGATAGGCCTGTGTATCTGACTGAGCACATACGGATGGTTTTTTCTTTCACTATTACTTGAACAATAAGAATAAAAAAATTATTTACCTGGCATTTGCATTGTATTTGGTTAGACATCATCTAGAAATGACTTGGAGTATATGGGAAGACCTTGCCCAATGGCACAGCCCCTATCATCCCAGCAACTTGGGAGGCCAAGGCAGGAGGATCACATGGTCAAGGGCAGCCTGGGCAACGTAACAAGACCCTGTCTCAAAATAAAATCTAAAAAGGGCTGGGGGTTTAGCTTGTAGTAGAATACCCCTGGATTCAATCTTTAGAACAACAAATAATAGACAAATAAAATCAATAAATAATAAAATATATGGGAGGGTGCACAGGTTAGACAGAAGGGACTTGGGCATTCATGGATTTGGGTATTCACAGGAGCCTGGAACCATCCCCCATGGATACTATTGGGGTGACTCTATTAGTATCATTATTATTGTTGTTGTTACTGGTTTTTGTTATTGTTTCAAGGATGTTCATGAAGGAAGAATAGGGAGGGTGGGTAGCAAGAAGTGGGTGAGGTTTGGAGGGAAGGAGGGGGAAGGCCCGACAGACATCTCTGTGACTTGGCACACCCGGTCATGTCAGAGTGGGAGGAACTTCCCTGGCTATGAGATCGGGACAACTGAGGCTCAGACAGATGAAGAGCCTTTTTCCAAATCATAGAGTGAGTTTGTCTCGAGTCAACAATCCATTCATTCATTCCGTAACCATTTACTGGGCACCGACTCTACCACGAATGATCTAAGAAGCATACACAGTCTACACCAGAATCTCAGGCTTGGAATTTGCCACATAGACACTTTGGCTGAGGGTTTTCAAGAAAAACTTATTCTTTAAAGGGATATAAATAATGCACAGTGTCTTTACTCATTTGAGTAAAAGAAATACAGTGATAAGCAGGCAATAAGGAGGTCAGCCATCTACAGTGGCTAGGTGGGGGGCGGAGGGGCAGCAGGAATAGGGGAGAAGGGATGGGGCAGTGGAGCTTCTCTGAGCGTAACTTTTGTGTAACTCCAATTCGTAGCCCCTTAGCAACATTTCACATCACCCCAGAATGAATAGACAAAAACCAAGCTACAGGGGAGACCCCAAATGGGATACAAAGCAGTGGCTGAATGAACCCCTCAGTGTTCTAGATGAACGGCATCCCTGCCCTGAGAGGATGAGGAAGAAGAGGACTCAGCGACTTTGGAAATAGTCATTGGGATCCAGATACAAGTCTCTGAGTAGCATCTATTTACTGAGGAAAGATGTGTTAACCCTCTACCTCTCCCCCCAGACTGCAAGGGCTACATAGGCAGGAACCTGTCAGTTTACTGTAACTGCCACCGAAAGGGTCTGTCCATGTCACAACGGCCAAGCAGTTCTAAGAAATGAGGACTCAGGAAAAACAAATGGAAGGGGTTTTTTTTGTTGTTGTTGTTTTGCTTTGTTTTTTGTTTTTTGTCCCCAGAATGCTAAAAAAAAAAAAAAAAAAAAAAAAAAAAAAAACCTCTTCAGAGGAAGGGAAATGGTGAAATGGTACAGGTCAGAAACTCAGATCTAGATAAAGATAAGTTGCTCAGGGCTTCACTGAGTTGCTAAAGCTGGCTTTGAACTTGTGATCCTCCTGCCTCAGCCTCCTGAGTTGCTGGGATGACCGGAGTCCACCACCACCCCCAGGAGTGGATAACTTTTTATTTGAAGTCATGATAGCCACATGTATTGGATGGCTGTAGCTTAGCCATCAGTGAAGTGAAAGACAGGAGAGGAGAACTGGGGATAAGGGTGAGCAGCCCTTATGCCAAAGGCTTGGATCAGAAGTGTTTCAAATTCCAGAGTTTTTTGGATTTTGGAATATTTGCATAGATTTTACTGAATGAGTAATCCTATTACAAAACTTTGTGAAAAAAAATGCTGCCTTCACTGGAAACAGAATTCTGGGTTAGAGAGGGGTTTTGTTTTTATTTTCTGTTAATACTTAGAATATTTCCCTTTTCTTTCTTCTTGCTTATGTGGTTTCTAACAAGTTGGATGTAATTCTTCTCCTTGTTCTTCTACAGACAAGGTATTTTCCTTCTTGGGTTTCTCTTAAAATTATTTCTTGGTCTTTGTGCAGTCTGAATGGAGGATCTATGCCTTGAAGTAGATTTGTTTGGTATTTGTCCTTTCTGGTATTCTCTGAGCTTTCTGGGCCTGTGGTTTTGGTGTCTTTCATTAATTTTGGGAAATTCTCAGCCATTATTATTTCAAATATTTCTTCTTTTCCTTCTTTTCCCCTTCTCTTCCTTTTATTCCCATTACATATATGTATATTCTGTTCCTAATTTTCTTTATTTATTTCCTCTTTGTATTTCAGTTTGGAATTTTTCTATGGATATGTCTTCAAAGTCACTGATTCTTTCTTCAGCCACATCCAGTCTCAAAGTCACTCTTCATTTCTGCTTCGGCGTTTTTTTATTTCTGGCGTTTTCTTTTGATTCTCCTTAGAATTCCTACTTCCCAGTTGATATTATCCATTCTTTCTTGTGCGTTCACTTCTCTTTCCATTGCAACCTTTAACACTGTTGAAGAAAATAAAAATGTATCCAAACACTCCTTAAAGATGGTAAGGTTGATTTTCTTCAAGGAAGGACATGGCTATAGGTAAAGAGAACATTGCAACAGGGTCTTGCTGTGCAGAAGAGATTGGACCCAACCCGACTCCAACCAGGACAAGTGGAGACTTACACCAAGGGGGTGGGGAGGAGAGAGATCAGTGAGTGGAAAATAACTAAGAGGCAACATCAAGGACGAGTGTGTTCTGCCCCAACTGCCTTGAGAGTTTATCAGGCAGATCAGGATGAGAAGATGTTGAGGGGGGTCAGACAGCAGAGGTGGGGGATTTTCACCAGTTGACCTAATAGGATCCCTGATCTAACTGGACTCTAGAAGAACACAGGGAAGGTCGGGCCAGTCAGGGAGAAGTCTTGGAGGAGACTCACTCAAGTTTTCATCCAAGGAGAGAGTCTTTTTTCAACATATTTGTCATAGTTACTTTAAATCCTTTATATGATCCTTCCTAAATTTGTATCTAATTGGTCTTGTTCTACCACTTGTTGTGAGTGTTCTTTCTTGACTTTGAGCCCATTTTCTGATTTTTTCTTTTTTTTTTTGGTTGTTGAAACCACCCATGATGTGGCCGAGAATAGCTTTTAGTGAGGTTTTACCTTCCTCTGAACAGACACTGGGCAGCCTTGAAGATTTGCTGTTACCTCGCATCAGAGGGGTCAAATAAATTCCTCTAGTTCCTTGTGGTGCTTGTTCTCCTCCTCCCCCGCCCCTGCCCTCCTCCTTCCTCTCTTTTGGTTCTCCCAAGGATTCTCCCTTAACCAGTCTTTGTCTTACATGGCTCTGAATGGCAATCCACCTGCTGGTGTGGTGGCGAAGATCTGGGCAGGGGAAGGTGCTGTACTCTTATGGCTCGATTATGGTTGGTTGATTTAGTTTTAGTAGGCCCCTCAGAAGGGTTTCTTAGGATTTATAATGGTTCTTCCTTCCCTTACTCTGTCAGGGAGGCTAATAGAGGGTGGAGTTCTGTGCTTGCCTTTTCTCCAGATCAGATAAGACTCAGCAAGTAGCTTACCTAGGGGACAGGGCTTTGTGACACACAATGGTCTGTAGATATTTCAGAATGTCCCTTTCCTCCTGCGCCTGGGGAAGCAAGGCATGTGTATCTCTAATCTTCACCATGAGGTAGGTTCCTGGACATAAAACCCACACCAATCTGGGGGGTCCCGTTTCAACCTTGTCCAAGCCTGCAGCTTGCGCTTCCAGTCATGGGCTCCATGGGTGTTCCCGTCTTGGTTGGGATTCCCTCTTCTTCCTCCTGCTTTAAGGATGGTGTTGTGCCCCGGGATTTAAGACAAATTCTTGATTTTTAATTTGTTCAGCTTGTTTTTTTTTTTTTTTTTTTTTTTGGTACCAGGGATTGAACTCAGGGGCACTCGACCACTGAGCCACATCCCCAGCCCTATTTTGTATTTTATTTAGAGACAGGGTCTCACTGAGTTGCTTAGCGCCTCGCTTTTGCTCAGGCTGGCTTTGAATTTGTGATCCTCCTGCCTCAGCCTCCCCAGCCACTGGCCTTAGCATGTACCACCACAGCCGGCTCAGCCTGTTCTTAATATGAGAATGGAAGCGATGAGCTCTTTAGATGGTGTTGGAGTGAAACTGGAAGGTGTGTGTGTGTGTGTGTGTGTGTGCACATGTTCATGTCAGTTCTCCATATCTTCAAGTTCCAAATTTGTGGGTTCAACCAATAGAGGATCAAAAGTATTCAGGGAAAAAAACTCATAAGCTGAACATAATGTACACATTTTCTTCTTGTCATTATTTCCTGAACAATACAGTATAACAACTTCTTGCACAGCACTTCCATTGAATTAGGTATGATAAATCATCTAGAGATGACTTCAAATACTCAAGGAGATGAGAAGTATTTATATGCAAATAATAATAATCTGAATATATACAGATTTGTTTTTTAGAAAACGATTTTAGTTGCTGTTATTTGTAAACTGACAGATTCCGGGCCGGGCCGAGGCACCAACGGTCTGGAGGGCAGGGTAGAGAGGAAATGCATAATCCACTGGGAGATAAATGCTGATAGTGGTGCTGAGGCTGAGAAAGTGAACAAAAGTCCAAAAGGTCAGCCCAGAGGTCCCTGCAGCAACCACAAGGTTCTGCAGGGGGCTCAGGCAGAGGGGAGGGGACAGGAGGAGAAGCAGGAGGCCCCAGCTGGTTCTGGCCCAGAGCTTTCCCCCGCCCCTCTCTCGTCACCTCTCTATTCAGCCATTGTCACCCTTGGCTTGATGGAACAACTCTGTGTCCACCTGGGCAATTAAGTTGAAGCCATTTTTTTCCAAGCAGGTGCTGTCTGGAGCCTGTGCTGGGGTGACAGATGGCATCTGGAAGATCATTCTGGAAGAAGAAAGCTATAAGGAAAGCTCTGGTCTCCAGGCCCTGCTAGCAGAGGCCTGGGGAAAGGAAGGGAAGGCCAGACAGCGTCCCGATTGCTACTGGATCCTGGTAAGTGTTAGTTCTCCCCTTTATCACATACCCTGGGAGAGAAGCATTGCTCTCCACATTTTTTGGAGAAGAAAACTGAGGCTCAATGAGAAGGTTGTGCATTTGCCCAGCACCTGGCAGCTGGAAAGGTGCAGGGCTGGGATTGAACCCACAGTTTAGGTCCAAGCTCCCTCCCGCTCCACCAAGGACCAGGCTGCCCCAGTGTGACAAAGCTATGTTCTCCATGGCCTCAGCTGCCGGCGCCTGTCCCAGATGTACAAGCAGATGCTATGGGTGAGTTAGCAGCAGGCCTGCTGGAAAGTTGGCTGGGAGCCTCCATTGTCTCAGCATTTTGAAATCTGGTCCTGGGCAGAGGGCTGGGGTGGAGGCCACTTTTCATGGGAACTCAGGCAAGGAGGGAGTGTGAACCCTCAGACTGGGACCCAGGCCAAGAGAGCAAGAAGAAAGCTGGGGCTCCGCCAAGCTCTGGGCCCCTGGGAGCATCCAGCTGCACAGGGCCATGTGGGCTGGGCCAGATGTTGGGGGGGGGACATGGTGAGTCACATAGTTACCAAGGACTCCGACTCCTCATCTTCGGGGGAGAGAGATGATGAATAAGTTTTCGGGACAGTCCTAAGGGGGAGGCACCACCTTGTAGGCATACCTGGGTGCCTCTGGTCACCCAGGAAAGCAGCTGATCCATCTTGAGAGAGAAGAGAGTTTCTTGGAGAAAGAGACCCCCCTATTCCTAGACCCAAAAGAAGAACAGAAGTTGGGCAGAGCCAGAAAGGGGATGGTCTATGTGGCACGGTGGGGCAGACAGCAGGTGGGAGCTTCTGGGGGAGCAAAGGTCCATCCCACTTGGAGGGGTTTCAAGGGCTTCAGTCTGTCCCACATTTCTGATGTGAAATACAGTATAACAAGAAACAAGGCTGGGGATGTGGAGAGTGTCCAGGGCACGGCAGGCCTGACGCCAAATATTGCATGAGACATACTCATACTAAAAAAAAAAAAAAAAAAAATTAAATTTATTGTTTATCTGAGATTCAAATCTAGTGGGATATCCTGTGTTTTTATTTGCTAAATCTGACAGCTTCAGCCTTGGGGGCAATTTGGATGTGATCCCTATACCATCATGACAGTTTAGGCAGGAATAATGTGATCAGATTTGCACATGGACAGGAGATGGACAGCAGTGTGGACCCAGGGGTGTCCACTGGGAGGCTAAAGCTGAGCTGAGGGGAGGGTGAGTGGGTGGGAAGGTAGGGTTGATTAAAAGAGGTCAAGTCAATGGGCCTTGGCGATCCATTGGGTGTGGACATTGAGAAAATGGGTCAGCTGAGGATGGCATCCAAGTTTCTGGGCAGCAAGACAGATGGTGGAGACCTTTCCTGGGCTGGGGGTGCAGGTTTGGGAGGAGGGAGGAGCTGAGTCCAGTTCCAGCAGGATGGACTCAGTACTGACGGGCCCGAGGCCTTTCGAAGAGGTGGAAGACAGCTAGAGCCGTGGGTCTGGAATGCAGGCTCAGGGCCAGCGCTGGAGGGCGACATTTGGAAAAGCTCAGCCTTTGGAGTAAAATTGAAACCATGGGAATGGATGAGCACACACAGGGGGAGCTGTGGGCGGGGGTGGGGGGTGAAGAGGGGGACCCTGAGAAACAGGAACCGTTTTGAGGAAGCAGAGGAAGAGAAGCCAGCAGATCAGACCCAGAGGCCTCGGGGATGCAGAGAATTACACGAAGGTCTTAGTGACACCGTTTCCCTCTGGAAGCTGAAACAGGAGAGTTGGAAGGAGAGCAGATTCCAGCGTCAAGGCTATAAGACATGGAGAAATACCAGGACAGCAGAGCCAGTGCACATGGCTGCTGGAGACCTGGGAAGAGACCCTGCAGTGAGCCAGTGAGGGTGGAGGGTGAGTGGGGCAGAGACAACTCTGAGCCACTCCTTTCCCTCCCAGACCAACTGGCAGTAAAGGTATAAACCAACCCACAAGAGCAAAGAAGCCAAGAGAAGGAGGCATCCGCAGAAGAAAGACTCCAACAAACCTGGCAAGAGGGGATGCTAATAGAGCCATGCGGCTACAACCCGAAGTGCCCACGGAGGAGAAATCGGTGCCAATGTGTACTGAGAACTCCCCGGAGGCTCGTGACTTAGAGAAACCAGAGGTAGGTGGAAGTCTGAAGACTTCCTTCAGAGCAGTTGTCCTGCAGGTCTTCTCCCCATCCCATGTCACCAGATGACTATACCCGCAGGGGTCAGAACTTCCGTTTCTTGGAGTGATTAAGCCAAAATCCCTCATCTCTGCACAGACAGGGCTGAGCAGAGAACAGGACTGCAGGCAGGGATTAAGGCTGAATGACGAGACCTTCAGCCTTCTCCCTGGACTGCTTCCAGAAGCTCAGCAAGAAGTATACCCACCATGCCACCACTACAAGATCGGAGGACTTTTCTTCAAGTCCCAAAGGATGGACCTCCACTAATGATGGTGATGGTGGTGATGGAGATGATGGTGATGATGATGGTGATGATGATGGTGATGGTGATGATGTGATGATGGTGATGGTGATGATGATGGTGTTGATGTGATGATGGTGATGGTGATGATGATGGTGATGGTGATGATGATGATGATGGTGATGATGATGATGATGATGATGATGGTGATGATGGTGATGGTGATGATGATGATGATGGTGATGATGATGGTGATGGTGATGATGATGATGATGGTAATGGTGTTGATGTGATGATGGTGATGGTGATGATGATGGTGATGATGATGGTGATGGTGATGATGATGATGATGGTGATGATGATGGTGATGATGATGGTAATGGTGATGATGTGATGATGGTGATGGTGATGATGATGGTGATGGTGATGATGATGATGATGGTGATGATGATGGTGATGGTGATGATGATGATGATGGTAATGGTGTTGATGTGATGATGGTGATGGTGATGATGATGGTGATGATGATGGTGATGGTGATGATGATGATGATGGTGATGATGATGGTGATGATGATGGTAATGGTGATGATGTGATGATGGTGATGGTGATGATGATGATGATGGTGATGATGATGGTAATGGTGATGATGTAATGATGGTGATGGTGATGATGATGGTGATGATGATGGTGATGGTGATGATGCCGTTGCTGATAGTTTCACATACCCTTCAGTATCCGTTCATTGGAGCTTCCAACCACCTTTTTAAAGCCTTACATTTAATATCTTTTCTTTAATAGATTTTTGAAAAATTTTGAGACAGGGTCCAGCTAAGTTTCCCAGCCTAGCCTCAAACTTGTGATTCTCCTGTTTCCGTGTTCTGAGGAGCTGGGATTATAGGCATGCACCACTATACCCAGCTAAGCCTCACATTTAAATGTGGACATCCTGCCGTGCTATGAGGAAGCTCAAGCAGCCACATGGAAAGCCCATTGAAGATTCAAAGAATAACCACCATCGAATGATTGAAATGACTCTATGAGTTCTCTTTAGCCTTTGGGCCTTTAGTGCCGGAAAGAAAGAGAGGATGGTATCAGAAAATATAAAGTCTCCAGAAAGAGTAAGACCTGCCCAGGCAAATACTGCCCAATTCCACTTATATGAGAAACCTAAAATAGTCAAACTCAGAAGCAGAGATGAGAATGGTTTTGCCAGTGGTTGAAGGAGGAGGAAATGGTGAGAGTTGTTCAATTGCAGTTATGCAAGGTGAATAAATTCCAGAGCACTGCTGTACAGCATAGGGCACAATACCATATTGTGCACTAATGAGCAATCTAAGAAGTTAGATCTCACGTTAAGTGTTCTTACTACAAAAATGAAAACAAACCAAAAGGGTACGGGAAACTTTTGGAAGTGATGAATATGTTTGTCACCTTGATTATAGTGATGGTTTCATAGATGCTTGCACATATCCAAGCTCATTAAATTGCACACATTAAATTTGTGCAGTTTTTTTGGTAAATTGATTATACCCAACCACGTCATTGAAAGCAAACCCAAAACACAACAAAACAAAAGGAACCTTGTGCAAGGAACAGAAAGAAGTTCCTCGGGCTGGTGGCTGAGCAGAGGTAGAGAAAAAAAGCAAGAGAGAAAGCGGAGAGGGGAAGTGGGCAGTAGCCGTGAGGCACCTTCAAGGCGCTTGTTTGTGGACCAGGGTTCTCTGGCGTGTCCTCAGAGCCCCTGCTGGATGTTATGATCTATGATCAAATAAAACGGCAAACGCTGAGCATCTCGGTTGTGTGGGGTTCTTGGCTGCAGGACTTCTCCGAGTCTTCAGTTTGCTAAATGCTCCTCAGCTCTCTGGAGGGAGACGGGTGTGTGGCAACTCCAGGATTTCTTTGACCACACAGTTCCCCTTTTCAGGGCTCCTTGGAACCCACTTTGGAAACCCCTGGTGGCTGAATGAGGCCTTCCTGGGTTTGAGGAGGACTTCATTTGCACTTAGGAAGCTCCTGCTGGGCTGGTATATGGGAAGGTTTGGAGGCAGGACTGGAGGCCAGGACGCCATGAGGAGGAGGCTGGTGCAGGGAGCCCAGGGGGAAGGGCATGGGGCTGAGAGCAGTGCAGCTGCTGCAGAAGAGAAGGGGGATCGGGTGTTATTTGGGGGAGATGAGGGGGCGCACTGACTCCTAGGAAGGGGGACTTGGGGCATCTCACAACACAGGAAGCTTCTGCAGGAGGCAGAAACCTTAGGGAACTGTCCCAGGAAGGATCTTTGAGTGGCAGGGAGCTTGTTCCAAGTTCTGGGGCAGATGAGACCAGCACCTGGAGCTGAGCTGCCCCGAGGGCCCCAGGAATTGCTGACCTTGGATGAGAAGCTGACACCCAAGGCTGGCTGAGGGAGGGCTGAGGGAGGCAGAGCTGGGGTCATGGTGGAGGCAGGAGGTGGGGACATGGCAGCAGACACTGAGGACCTGTGTTGGCCCAGGGCCAGCTCTCAGGACGATGGTGCCTGAGCCAGACGGCCTCCTTCTGTTGCAAATGACAGGAGCCCAGACTGGCTTCAACCACAAAATGACTCACAAAGTGGGATAAATCTGGCTTCAGGCATAAATGGATTCAAGACCCAAAAAACAATGTCACAGGTCACTGGTCCTGTCTGTTTCCATCTTCCAGCTCCCAAGGGGGTGACCTCACAAACCCCTATCACCACCAAGTCCAGTGGAAAGGGCAGCACTCGTCCTCCATATCTTAAGCCAATGTCCTGGGGTTGACACTTTCATCCTGATTAGTCTGACCTAGGTCACGGGCCCATCCCTGAATTAATCATCACCACAGAATCATGGCAAGCCCTGATTGGTTTAGCCACCCTTGTGCTATTTATGAACCAAAGGGCTGGGGGAAGGGTCCCCCTAAGCAAGGTCCCCCTAAAATCAGGGTGCTATTGCCCCAAGAAGGGAGAGTGGATGCTGAGCTGCTAAAGTAATTAATGTCTAGGACTGACATGGGGTCCTGATTCTGGGAACCTCTGAATCCTGGGGACCCCTGATCCTAGGCACTTTTTTTTTGTTTGTAGGATAGATAGATGGATGGACAAAGCCATCTTTCTGGCTTCTGGGGAGATTATTCACTGGGTCCCCTGCATCTACTCTTTTAAGGTTATTATTATTATTATTAGGCACTGAGGATTGAACCCAGGGTTGCTCAACCACTGAGCCATACCCTCAGCCCTTTTATATTTTTGTTTCAAGACAGGGTCTTTCTATGCTTCCTAGTCTGGCCTCCCTGATAGCTGTGCCTGGCCCTCTGTTTACTCTACCATTATCCTAGCACCAGGTCAGATTCTTATCTCACTCATCGCAGCAGCCCCAGCACCAGCCCATGGCCTGGCACGGAGTAAAGGCTCAGAACAAGGAAAGTCATCTGCAGGCAGAGCTCGGCTCGCTCCCTCGCCCTCTGAGCCTCATTTCACCATCTGCAGCCAGTGGGTGTGCTCTGAGCATCAGGCATGGTGGCAACATGTTCAGCGGCTCCACAAGCCACTCCCTGTGGATGGCACCGGTCCCAGCAGAATCAGACTCTCACACTGATCTTTCCAGGAGAATCCTGAGCTGTCATGGAAGCAGTGAGTAGCCCACCTGCACGCAGGGACACTCAGCTGTACCCCTCCCCCTCAACTGCTCGCCAGATCCAGAATCTAATTGTGCAAAGCCTGGAGGACTGGTCCATTTAGCAGTAGCTCCTCATCGTGGTGAGCCAGCGAGGTGAGGCCTTATCGATGGCCCCTGGGAATATGTTCAGCTGCTGACTGGAAAACTTCTGGCTCATGAGTTGTGTGCCTGCATGAAAAAGGGCATTGTCATGGACAGAGCTGAGCAGGGATGGAAGGGCGGGGTTCCCTTAGAGGTGGTGAGCCCACCATCCTGTAGCATTCACAGACCAAGGACACCCACTTGAGGGGGGAGCTGAACGAGGGGCAAGAACAAGCGCATCTTTCTATCCCTAGATGCTTAGAATTCAGATCCAGCCCAAGGTGACAGGTTGTCTTCTGGTCCTGGCCACTGTCCAAGAGCCACACACAGGCTGGCTCACTGAATCCTCCAACAACCCAAGGAGGGCATTCTCCATGACACCCCTGTGCAGAGAAGGAAGTCAAGGCTCTGTAGGATCAGAGCCCCATGTCACTCCACTGTCGGTGGCACTAGTGACAGGCAACCTCGATCTGAACTGGCTACATCAAACACCTTATTTATGTTACTGCACTGAATCCTCACGCACGACTGTTCTGTGAGGTAGGTATTACTCTCCCCATCAGACGGATGAGGAAACCGAGGCTTGGGAGATTCAGTGATTTGCCCAAGTTCAGCAGGCAGCAGCACTCAGGTGCTAACCTAGTCCAAGATCTGCCTGACACCAAAATCTAACTCTTCACCAGGGCCGCAGACACAGACCCAGGTTTTCGGGTTCTGTCTGTTGTTCTTCCTGTTGAGGCTCACATCACATGGCTCAGGCTCCTGGCCAAGAGCCCTCCCTCCGGCTTCCTGTGCTGGGAGGGAAGAGTCAAGGCCACGGGAAGGTGGAACAAGCTGTAGCTATTCCTACGGTCTCTTCCCAGTCCCTGAACTTCACCCCTGAACAAGCAGCTACATCAGAGAACCAAAGGTCTTGTCTAGCAGGTGTCTGTCCCTAGGTGTGTCCTAGGAGAGTGCAGCTCAAATGCCGGGGGAGTAGTGCCAACCCCAACGTGGACATGGAAGGGGGCCTGGGCCTGGTCCTTCAAGGACCCTCTCCTAGAAAACTCTGGGAGGACTCCAGCATTCCTGAGCTCCTGGGTGTCGGGCACTACTCTCCCATCCACCCTTGACAGTGACCTAGAAAGCTCCTCTGACATTATTAGCCCAGGAGGTCTGAGGTTCACTCCATCCTGCAGGTCACTGCTGTACCCAGCTCTCTTCTATCCCAGGCCCTGCCCTCCACAACCTTCAAGGCCCCTCTGCAGCCACTGTCCCACCCAATACCTCAGGTGGCCCTGGCAGGACATTTGGAAGCTGCCCTACTGCCACCTTCTGGCTGGTGCTAGAAGGACAAGGGCCCAGGTCTTGGCCTCGTCCACCTGATGCAGGCTGCAGGGCCCAGCAACCCAGTTGTGGGTTGGTCACCTGGTTGGCTTGCTCCCTGCCCCACAGAAAGGGTCTCAGGAAGCTTCCAAGGATGCAAAACCTACAGTCATGAAATACACGTGAGGGAAATAGGAAGGGGAGTGTGAGGGAGGCCGGAAGAAGGTAAAGTGCAGACCAGAAGGATCTGCTGCTTCCGAGACCACAGACTCTGAAAATCTTGGAGATGACTTTTCTTCTCTACTGAAGGCATAGCGGAATGAGGGGAGCACTCACCAGGCACGGCGGGGTGATGATTCTTATTCTCAACCCATCAGTTCTACATGGTCAACTATACACAGGTGCAAGGCCCAAAACACACACCCACACACACATACATTCACCACCTCCTTTGGGAAACCACATTGGGATGTACAGAGGAGGGAAACCCTAATGATGTAGATTTGGAAAGTGATGCACATCAAATTCACAAGTGATTTTGAAAACAGAGAGAGGCGGTGTATTAGTCTGTTTTTCATTACTATATGGATATACTCAAGGCTCGGTATTTATTTTGGCTAATGGTTCTGGGGATGCCAAGTTGAGGGGCCGTATCTGGTGGTGGCCTTATTGCTGGCAAAGTCTCAAGGTGGCACAGGGCATCACGTGAAAAGAGACAGGAAGCACATGTGTGTCTGTTCTCCTGACCTCTTTTGTAAAGCCACCAGGGTTCAGTGACACGAGTCCCACTCTGCTGACCTTATCTAATCCACCTACCTTCCAAAGACTACCTCCAAACAGCAGAGCCAGACGGAGTTAGTACCCTCTCAATACCTCACGTGGGGACTGAATTTCAATCTATGAAGCCTTGGGGGACACCCTCTATCATATCCAAACCACAGCTCACTGTAAGCAAAATGAGGTAAGTGTTCAAGTGAAAAAAGATTCAGATGCACACTCAAAAGACAGTTTTCATTCTGAGGAACAAGGGGAATGTAGTTTGGAAGAAGTAAAACATCAAGGATGTTTCTGTTGAGTGGAATCTGTGACATGAGGCTCATTTGACATGAGGGGGCTGGCTTCCCTCAGTGGGGGGCCACATGGGACTGAACTTCCTGGTGGGTGACACACAAAGGGAAACATAGCCACTACACCATCCCCGAAGTCTACCAAGGAGGATAAACCAATTGCTTAAGAGAAGCTGGTACTAAGAAAGGGAAAAGATGCTTCCGAGACGGGAGAGGGTGGCAGGGGACACAGATGGGGTGGGAGAAGATGGATGATTTAGTCAGCTTTTTCGCTGATGTGAACAAAATACTTGTAAGAACAATTTCAGGAGGAAAAGTTTATTTAGGGGCTCATGATTTTGGAGGTCTCAGTCCATAGACAGCTGGCTCCATTCCTCAGGGCTTGAGGTGAGGGGGGACTCATGGTAGAAGAGTGTGGCAGAGGAAAGAATGTCAGGACAGGGCCACCAGGAGGAAGGGGGCAACACTGAATTCATTTGCCAGGGATAAAATATAGACCCCCAAATCAGACCCCACGGACCCACATCCTGCAGACCCACCCTGCCTGTCCATGGCCACCACTCACTAACCCTATCAGGGGGTTCATGCACGGATTAGGTTAAGGCTCTCATAACACAATCACTGCATCTCTAGACCTTCTTGCATGGACTCACACGTGAGCTTTCGGGGGACACCTCATGTTGAAACCATAACATTCCACCCTTGACCCCCCCCAAAGCTCATGCCCATTTCACAAAGCAAAATCCATTTCCAAGAGTCCCCGTCGTCTCAACAATTCAAGGATTGCCCAAAAGTCCCAGTCCAAAGTCTCCTCTGAGACTCAAGGCAAACTCTCAGCGTGAGCTCTCATAAAGATCAAAAGCAAGTTACACACGTCCAAAACATAAAGGTGGAGAATAAACATTTCCCATTTCTATTCCCAAAGGAAGAAATCGGGGCATAGAAAGAAGGGATGGGACCAAAGCAGAAGTGAAACCCAGCTGGGCAAACAAACCTGCACCTGGGCACATGGCGGCACGATGTTCTCTTCAAAGGGCTGTGCCGCTCCAACCCTACAGCCTTGTGGTTGCCGTCCGCATGGCTTCCCTCTTGGCTTGTCTATGCTTGACTCCTGCAGCTTTCCTCAGCAGTACTGGCATTTCTTAATCTCAGGGGTCTCCGCTGCATTTTCAATTTCCTCCTCACATCTCCACGCATCACCCTCTTGGGGGGCTGCTGCAGAGACCCCAACCCTGCTGCACACTGCCTGACCTTCCAGACCTTCCTCTGAAATCTCAGTGAAGCGCTCCATGACCCCCTAACTCCGGCATCCCACATTCCTGCAGAACCAGCACCCGTGGTCATCGCCAAGGTCTGCCACCATCTTGAGGAGTGACCAATCTTTCAGGGACCAAGGCTGCAGCAGCCTCTGTGTGCCTGGGTGGCTGAGCACATTGAAAAACCCTCCTAGGCACCCCCACAAGCAATCAGGATGCCCCACTGTCTCTTCTCAAGGGGATTTTTACTTTTACACCCTGGAGCCTGAGGCGGGTGTGGTCTCGCCAATTCCTGAGATGCCCTCCACTCATCCATATTTCCTGTTGTCTCTGGGCACAGTTTTTAGTGTTTCTTTAGTGGCTGTTTTGTCTCTAACCACCACATTTTCCTTGGCTCCAGTTTTACTTGCAGTTTTCTGGCCAAACTGCAAGTTTTTCAACTCTTTCTGCTCAGCTTTCTGCTCCTGATTATCACAATAAACTTGGCTCAAAGTTACTAGCAACACCCATGCCACCACCCAAATGCTATGCTGCCTAGAAATTTCTTCTGCCCGAACCCTGAAAACTTCTAACCCACATGGTCCGGTGAGTCACAGCAACAACCCCCTTCCTCGGTACCAATTTCCGTTTTAGTTGGCTTTTTCCCTGCTGTGATCAAAAGACCTGACAAGATCAATTAGAGGAGAAAAAGTTTATCTGGGGCTCGTGGTTTCAGAGGTCTTGGTTCGTAGGTGGCTGGCTCCATTCCTCAGGGCTTGAGGTGAGGCAGGACATGGAGGCAGAGGAAAGCAGCTCAGGACAAGACGATCGATCGGGAAGCAGAGAGAGAGCTCTTTACAACAAGGACAAAATACATACCCAGAGGACGCTCCAGTGACCCACTTCCTCCAGCCACACACACCTGCCTACAGTTACCATCCAGTTAATCCCTGTCAGAGGATGACGGCACCCGGTAGATCAGGCTCTCATAACCCAAGCGTTTCACCTCTAAGCTTTCTTGCATTGTCTCACACATAAGCCTTCGGAGAACACCTCACATCTACACTGTAACAATGAACCATGTCCTTAGTGACAGCCTCCCATGAGGCACTTCAGGGACATCATGTGAACCAAAGACAGTGTTAATCTGCTGATGGGGTTCAGATCAGGCGGGCTGCATGGCCCACTCCGCTTCACTCACCACCTCCCGGAAGCTGTTCAGACCATCAAGAAGACCCGTTCCCCTGGGTGGTTGGGTCTGCAGGGGGCTGTGCATACACTGGCTTGCGTGTCCTGCAGGAGCCTGATCTACTCCCCAGGCCTCCGGAGCACTGAGCTGCTGGGGTTAGCAGTCTTACTCGCCTGCCTTGCAGCATCACGGGCTCCAGGGCTTCTCTCTCCAATAGACGCCTCTGGGATCCTACCTGGGTGGCCCCCTGGATACCACCAGTCTCCCCTGAGGGTCCCAGACCTACCATCACTGAGTCAGTGTCTCAGGTCCTGGGTTCTGTGTAGGCTGCACCAAGGCTTCCTCTGGAGCTGGCTAAATTGGTTAAGAGACCTGCTCAGACAAGCTCACCGAGAAGGGTATGGCAGGAGCACAGCCCAGGCAGCCAGGAAGCTGGACGATCCCAGACTTCCAAATTGGCCAAAGCCTTAAGTTAACCCCAGGAAAAGAAGGGAGACAGGAAGTATTGGCTTAGATCTGGCTTCAGGTGCATCTTGATCCAGAGGCTCCAACACTGCCCCGCCCCCCCGTGCTCAGTCTTGCTTCATTTGCTTCCCTCATCTGCTTCCTCCTGCTTGTTCAGTTCTCCTGCAGGTACCCCTGAGGGACCCATATGGCTCTGGAGGGCAGGATGTTGGGAAAACCACAGGCTGTGCAGTCAGACAGCAGGTTCAGACCAGCACAGCACCCACCAGCTGGGTGAACAGGCCTCGGCTTCCTCCCTGTGAGCATCCAGCCAGGGCTGCTGGGAGGTTTGTGAAACAGTGTTAAGCACCCAGCCCCAGCAGGCCTGGGGTCACTGCTGTCACCAACATGGTCCAATGGAGGCCAGAGGCTGGAGTGAGTGAGGTGGTCAGGGGAAGCCCAGTTGCACCACAGCAGCTGCCACGCCTGAGCACAAGGTAGTGGGGTGTCTTAGCCCCTCCTGGGCCTCGTGCATGCCAGGCAAGCACTCTACCATCTAGTTACAACCCCCAATGTCTGGATTTTTTTCTGAAAAGTCGTGATGTCATGGTGATGTGGTGAGGAAATGTGGGGAAAGGACCAGATTGGAGCATGTCTTGAGCCAAGCAAATGTGCCCTGGGCTGGGGTCTGCTCCCCACTCCTCCATGACTGGGGATTGAATCCAGGGCCTTGTACATGCCAGGCACGTGCTCGACCACCAAGCTACACCTCCAACCCTCTGTGATTTTAAGACAGGGTCTCGTTAAGTTGCCCAGGATGATCTCAAACTTTCCACCCTCTCTTCATGCCAGAGAACAGCTGCTCTCTTCCCATGAGTTCCCTCATGGTCCCAGCTAAGGTCAAGTCTCGTTGGGCAGGCTTAGGACACACGCCCTTCTCTGAACCAATCACCATGGCCAAGGGCAAAGAATTACACACTGATTGGCTAGGTCTGGTTCTCTGCCCACTTCTAGGCAACCCAATCACCTGGACAGAAGTTTCAGAAGTCCCTAAGGAAAACAGGGGTCAGTGTCCAACTCGAGGGTGCTAGGCAAAGACAAGGATGTCCTCTCTGCCTCTCAGGAGCCAGAGCCTGGGGGTAGCCAGGGGCAGAGGGGCCCTGCAGGGCTGTGGGGCTCTGTTCCTCTCCTGTGTCGTCCCTGGCCTTCCTTTGATAGCCCCTTGACTTTCCTTCCTAGGTTCATTCCCCTCCCACCACTGGTCTGCAGATATGGAGTCCCAGGCCACCTGGAGCCAGGTGACACGGGCTCATGGGTCAGTCCACATGTGTTTGAATCTCAGTTCTACACTTATTAGCTGAAGGGATGAGTGGACTTCATTGTCTTTCCCTGCCTGCGAGGCAGGGCCAATAGCGGGGCCAGCCTGCTGGGTGGAAGCTGCCAGTGTCCCGAGGGAAGACACCAGAATACTCAGCACGGCCGCTGTGGAACCCGGTTTGGAAGCTCCTCAGAAAGTTAAACAGAACCACCTGGGATTCCAAGTCCTACTGGAGGTGTGTTCCAAGACCATTGGCTCGGAATCTGTAGATATCCAGACACCCGTGGCTGCCGCCAACATGTGGAACAGCTCGAGTGTCCATCAGCAGGTGAACGGATAAACAAAACGTGTCACACTGACGGGGTTCAGGACATACTACCCCAGATGTGGCCCATGAGTATTTTAAGCCAGAGGAATTTAGGAATTGCATGAGCTGGAAGGACTTTATGACCTTCTCCTGAAGCAGGTCACAAAACCCTCATGGGAGAAGGGCTCTCCCTATATTTGGAGGAAAGAAGTTTTCCTCTCTCAGCAGGGGAGGGGACTGCAAGAGGAACCTGAGTGGACAGGCCTGGCTACATGTTCCCAGCTCGTCCCACCTAGCTCTGCATTCCACCACATCCTCCCACAACTCCCCCCTCCAATCAAACTTGAATAAAGACACCCAGCACAGCTTTTTTTCAGGCCCTTATTTCCTTATGAAGGTTCTTGGGTCACATGAAACTTATTTAAAACTCCATACAGCAGCAGTGATAAGTATTCACAGCTTTGCTTAGATTGGTTTAGCATTTGCTCCAACTGTCCTCAGTCCTGGGAGGCAGGATTTTCAGTGCAAAAATCAAGCATGCCTATAACGCCAGCTATTCAGGAGGCTGAGGCAGGAGGATGGAAAGTTCGAGATCATCCTGGGCAACTTGATGAGACCCCGACTCAAAATCACATAGAGAGGGGGGCTGTGGCTCAGCGGTAGAGCGCTTGCCTATCGCGTGTGAGGCCCTGGGTTCGATCCTCAGCACCACATAAAAATAAATAAGTAAAATAAAGGTATTGTGTCCAACGACAATTAAAAAATAAATATTTTTTAAAAATCACATAGAGGGCTGGAGGTGTAGCTTGGTGGTAGAGCACGTGCCTGGCATGTGCAAGGCCCTGGATTCAATCCCCAGCCTTGGAGGAGTGGGGAGCAGACCCGAGTAGGGCACATTTGTTTGGCCCAAGAAATCTCCAATCTGGTCCTCATCATGTCACCATGACATCCTGACTTTTCAGAAAGGACTCAGCAGCTGGGGGTTGTAACTAGATGGTAGAGTGCTTGCCTGTCATGCACGAGGCCCCAGGTTCAATCCCCAGCACTGAAAAAATAAAAGTTTCAGGAGGGGCCCAGACACCCCACCACCTTGTGCTCAGGCATGGGGGCTTCCCCTGACCACCTCACTCACTCCAGCCTCTGGCCTCCATTGGACCATGACCCCAGGCCTGCTGGGGCTGGGTGTTTCACAAACCTCCCAGCAGCCCTGGCTGGATGCTCACAGGGAGGAAGCCGAGGCCTGTTCACCCAGCTGGTGGGTGCTGTGCTGGTCTGAACCTGCTGTCTGACTGCACAGCCTGTGGTTTTCCCAACATCCTGCCCTCCAGAGCCCCTCCCTCTAGAAGTCCAAACTCTGGATTCCCAGGACACTAGGGAGCTGGCCTCTCCAGAGCCCGCCTCTCTGGGCCTCCATCCCTTCTGAGAGGGAAGGGGCTGTGGGTCACCAGGAGTGGCCCATAGGGAGGGAGGGGAGAGGGGCTTGGCTGCTGGGCATGGCTGGGCCTGGGCCAGGTGTTCTACGCCAGGGTGGCTTTCCCACCCCAATGCCTCTTCACCTCTGTGCTAGGATCTCCAAGCATCCTCCTGGGGAGTCCTCACAAGGCCCAGGGGCTGAGCACCATTCTCCACCCTTTCGCTTTTCAACTGAGACCACGGAGGCTCACAGGAGCATGTGGTGAGACCATCATGCCACAGCCAGGCTTCTCCAAAGCAAGGCCTCAGAGTGTCCCTGCTCCCTCTCTGTAGGCTCTGTCCCTTCAGGACTTTCACTCTCCCTTGTCCTCTGACCCTGCCTCTTTTTTTTTTTTTTTAAAGAGAGAATTTTTTAATATTTCAACATCTTTGTTTATATGTGGTGCTGAGGATCTGGCCGCACGCATGCCAGGCCAGCGCTTGAGCCACATCCCCAGCCCCTGACCCCGCCCCTTAACACTGATCCCGGAGCCAAGTCTCCTGGGCCAGACTCGGGCCAGGCCGTGTCTTCCTGATCCACTAGGGGGCGTGCGAGATCCTTGCAAAGACCTCCAGGGGCTCAGAGGGAAGGGTCTGAGATCTGAGGCCCCGCAGTCAGAAAGGTGGAAAAGCAGGGTGTGGGCTTCAGGTGGGGAGGGACAGGAGCCTGCCCGGACCTGGGAGGTCTGGCTTGGTGGCCCTGACACTGCTTTGCAAGTGCCCTCCCCTCTCTGGGCTTCAGTTTCCTGTGTGTGAAATGGAAGGTGGGGCTTGCTAGAGCTGGGCCTCTCGGCCTCTCGACCTCTTAACGCTCCTGTGAGTCTCCTGAGAATCCTCTTAAAGGTAGATTGGGCTTCAGTGGGTCTGGGTGGGTCCTGGGACACCGCAGTTCCAGTGAGCACCCGTTCTGGGAATTGCTTCTGAGACCTGCCAGCTCTCACGATTTGGAGTTTCTGGTTGAGCAGGGGAGACTCCTGTCCTCCACTTCCCTGCAGAGGTGGCCCTCAAGTGTTCAAGAGCTCACTCCCTCATTCATCAGAGGCAAATTTTGTGCCTCTCTCTGTGCCGGGGGCTGGGGACATGGGGACCCTGAACTGGGCTCAAACACACCTGTGGCCGTGGGAGGGGTGTGAGCCCCGGGGCAGGCAGCCGTGAGGAAGGGGGGAGTGGGCCTCCCAGGGGAGGGGACCTTCCACCTTCTCCTGAGCAGTGAGCAGGAGGGGGCCAGGCACAGGGGAGACTGGGGAGGGGACAGGGCTGGTCCAGGCAGAGGGAGCTGGGCCCCAGGTGGAGAGGGGCCAGACACCACCACATCCACACACACACACACCCGCCTCCGAGCATGGGTGTGGGTAGAAGCTGCATCCTCAAGGAGCTGAGAATTCTTATTCAGGGAACTTCCCAGAGCTCCTATTAGAGTGGGGTGTTGTGGGATGGTTTCCATGGCAACCCCCGGCTGTCCTCCCCAGAGACTGCAAGGACAACTTCCTTCAGCTGCACAGGGGATGCTTCCCCAGGCACCAAAGTACAGAGTCCACCCCCACCCCAGCCATCTCCTCCTCCCCACCACACAACCCCCCTCCCCCCATCTACCCCATACTCTGCCTGCTCTTCTCCACCTTTGTCCTCTTGCTCCCCCCCCCCAGAAACTCTGGGAGGCAGCTCTCCATCGCCCCCTGTGGAGGGCACTGAAACTTAGACACAGGTGGACATTCACCTCAGCTTGACTCTGGGTTCCAGCTCTTTCCCCCCGGGGAGGGGGACGATGATATAGTCTACAAAATGTCAAGGTCCACCCCTGGCCTGGCCACACCACAAGGCATTCAGTCATCCATCCCATCCCTTCAAAGTTCCTAAACATCTCCATTCACCTGGCCCCATGCTAGGCCCAGGGACCCAGGGCTAGGCCCAGCAGCTCACAGCCTGGTGCAGATGAACTTTGAACATCCTGTGGGTGTTCACAGGCCTGTGGTATCCCAGCACCAGGAGACAAGAGGGCTGTGTGTCCTGAGGCAGAGAACTGAGGACTCAGACCAGGCCTGGGAGGAGACACCCAACCCCACAATTTGAGGATCCCTTAGATGGCCTGGGCTCCTTTCACCAAGAGGAAGAGAGGGTCTGGACAAGCAAGGGACTTGCCCCAGGCCATTTAGTTGTAGAGCTGAGATTAGAAACCAGCCCCCAGCCAGGGTCCCCGTTTCCCTTATGGACCCCCAGGGCCACCACTGCATACCCATGCCTGTGCACACACCCACACACCCCAGGCTCTGGACTCCGCCTGAACATGTTCCGACTTTAAGACCTTCATCTCTTACCTGGATTGCCTGGAGTAGCCTGGGGCACCTCTCTCTTTCCCTTTTAGGTACTAAATGCAGACTGGGTAGGGAGCCTCCTCCCCCAGGGCCAGGGGCTCCAGGTAGACAGCGCCCCTAGAAGGACACCCTTGGGATGCAGCAATGGGGGTCACTGGGCCACCCTGCAGCAATGGGTCAATGGGCCACCTCTGCCCCTGCCCAGCAGGAAAGTACAAGTGGGTGAGGGAGGACTTGGGCCAGAGCACCTGCCCTGTGCCCAGAGCTGTGCTGAGCATTTTCTTTGCAAAACTCATTTTCTTTAATCCTCAACCAGCATCCCAGGGAAGCACCGTCACCTCACCCCAGTCGGTGCGGTGGGACTGTCTTTGCCCTGTGGCTTGCTTTCTTTTCCTTTTTAATTTTTTTATTTTTTGGTACCAGGGATTGAACCCAGGGACACTTAACCATTGAGCCACATCCCCAGCCTTTCTTATTTTTTATTTTGAGACGGGGTCTCACTAAATTGCTGAGGCTGACTTTGAATTTGCCATCTGCCCAGCCTCCCAAGCCCCTGGGACTATAGGCAGGCACCACTGTGCCCAGCGCTTGTAGCTTTCTCCTAGGGAGGGTCTCTGGTAGGACAGAAGGACTGATTCAATCTTGGCTAGTATAATTGTGAAATAGGAATCATAATGGGATGTTGGGACCCTAGCAGAATGAGGAGAGCATACCCAGAGCGGGCCATGACTTGGGAGATGTTCCCCATGCCCATTGGTTATTGTGCTGGGCTCCCTGCAAGGTGGCCTCCTGTGGTCGTCACTCTCTGCTTTGAGAGAGTTGGCAGTTCCCTCCCACCTATGTCAGGGTTTGTAGGGGTGACCAAAAAGATCCAGCAGAAGGATAATGTGTGATTTGAGATTGGATCACTAAAGACCCTGCCTCCTCCACCTTGTCTCTTGGAGTACTTTCTCTGGGGAAGCAGATGGCCAGGTTATGTCCTTAGTCTTTAACTACACCAACTTGAAGTTTCTAATTTTACATCTTCAATTCTATCCATTAGTAAGAGCGAGGTTGTGGTTTGAGGAGCCATTTTGAAAACAAATCCTCCAGCCCCAAATAAGCTTTCATTCAACTAATTACAGCCTGAACCATGAGAGATGAAAGGTCCCAAGCCAGAATCCCCCAGCTAAGCTGCTCCCAAATGCCTGACCTGCCAAAACTAGGAAATAATCAATATCTTTGTTGTTGTGGGCCACAAAGCTTTGGGGTGATTTGTTATGCAGCAAGAGGTGGCTAATATAATGATACCTAGATTGATCAAATACCTGAGGAGAAGTAAGCATATCTGAAAAACTATTCTGGATTTCTCAGTATTGGAGAAGGGGATTTCAAATACGCAAAGGTAGAAAATTAGAAAAGGTAGAAAATTAGAATGAACTCCATGTTGAACAGAACCTAGAGCTCATGGTTTTCAATATCTAAAGATGGATGCAGAAATAAATATAGACATAAATATGAGCCAAGGAATGTGTATAGCAGGAATAAACACACATATTCCCAGCTCTATCCACTGAGAATTCCAAGTGCAGTGAGCACACCTATTGCCCAGAACTTGGTATCTAAGTATCATTCTCTGTTAAAAAGAACCACGGCTCCCCAGAGAAATGGCTGTGTGCAGAGCAGGAACAATGAAAGCAAGATGAGCCTGAAACAATCTTACTTGCCAGAAAGTAAGATCGTGTGTAAATAGGGGATGTGTCAAAAGGAGCTCCTCTGGCCAAATCTGAAAAAAGTCTATCATCACAGCAAGTAATTCTAATGACAAATTATAATCCACTGAATAAAACAGAAGCCCATGAGTCCACACCAATAGAAACAAGCCATTTACTGAAAGCTTGATGAAGAGTTGCCTATTGATACATTTCAAAGTGCCTCCCTCCAAATATTCATTAAGTCCAAATGGAAAGAGTTATTTTTTAGTGGAGAAGCTTAGACTTAATTAAGCCATCAATAAAAAGACAAATAAAAATCCTGAGGTATCTGATAGAGTGCAATAATGAGAAGTTAGCATACTTCTGTGATGTCCCTGCAGATGTGTGAGTTTTTAATAATTTTTTTAACTGCTGGGTCTATCAGTTACTGAAAAAAAAACTGTGCACTTTCTCTTTTCTCTTTTAGTTCTCTTGATTTTTGCTTTATATATTTTGAGGCTATGTTATTAGTTGCATGCAAAATTAGATTCGTATCTGCTTCATAAATCTATTTTTTTTCCACCGTGAATATCTCTGTTTATCTTTAACGTGGCTGTTTTCCCCCCTTAAACTCTGCTTTTGCTGAGAATAATGTAGCTTTGCCCACTTACTTCTGGCTAGTGTTTGCTTGATATTTTGCATCTTTTTACTTTCCTCACTTTCTTTAATCCTTATAATTGATATGTCTCTCTTACAAGCCACACATGTTTTTTTACACAATATCTTTTTTTTTTTTTTTACTGCAAAACTATCCTTTTCAATGTCTTTGCTTCAGTCATTGGGAAGAAAAAAAGAAAAAGACAAACCTATTCATAGGTTGTGACATTTAATTATTTAACCTTTGGGGTGCCTGCTGCATGTAAAAACTGAACTAGATTCTGTGACTTTATAGATTACCTAATGCAAACTACTGAATGTTGCTAAGCTTGCTTTTTTTTCTTTTTTTAAATTTATTTCTTACATACATGATAATATTGGAATGCATTACATTCATAATTATCCATTTACAGCACAATTTTTCATAACTCTGTATATAAAGTATGTTCACACCAAATTATGCCATTATACATGAGCTCTCTTATTTTTTTTATTTTTTTGGCATACAATTCTTTTTTTTTTTATTGGTTGTTCACAACATTACAAAGCTCATGACATATCATATTTCATACATTAGATTGAAGTGGGTTATGAACTCCCAATTTTACCCCAAATGCAGATTGCAGAATCACGTCGGTTACACATCCACAATTTTACATAATGCCCAATTAGTAATTGTTGTATTCTGCTACTTTTCCTATCCCCTACTATCCCCCCTCCCCTCCCCTCCCATCTTCTCTCTCTACCCCATCTATTGTAATTCATTTCTCTCCTTGTTAATTTTCCCATTCCCCTCACAACCTCTTATATGTAATTTTGTATAGCAATGAGGGTCTCCCTTCATTTCCATGCAATTTCCCTTTTCTCTCCCTTTCCCTCCCATCTCATGTCTCTGTTTAATGTTAATCTTTTCTTCCTGCTCTTCCTCCCTGCTCTGTTCATAGTTGCTCTCATTATATCAAAGAAGACATTTGGTATTTGTTTTTTAGGGATTGACTAGCTTCACTAAGCATAATCTACTCTAGTGCCATCCATTTCCCTGCAAATTCTATGATTTTGTCATTTTTTATTGCTGCATAGTACTCCATTGTGTATAGATGCCACATTTTTTTTATCCATTCATCTATTGAAGGGCATCTGGGTTGGTTCCACAGTCTAGCTATTGTGAATTGTGCTGCTATGAACATCGATGTGGCAGCATCCCTGTAGCGTGCTCTTTTAAGGTCTTCAGGGAATAGTCCGAGAAGGGCAATAGCAGGGTCAAATGGTGGTTCCATTCCCAGCTTTCCCAGGAATCTCCAAACTGCTTTCCATATTGGCCGCACCAATTTGCAGTCCCACCAGCAATGTACAAGAGTACCCTTTTCTCCACATCCTCGCCAGCACTTGTTGTTGTTTGACTTCATAGTGGCTGCCAATCTTACTGGAGTGAGATGGTATCTTAGGGTGGTTTTGATTTGCATTTTTCTGACTGCTAGAGATGGTGAGCATTTTTTCATGTACTTGTTGATTGATTGTATATCCTCCTCTGAGAAGTGTCTGTTCAGGTCCTTGGCCCATTTGTTGATTGGGTTATTTGCTATCTTATTGTCTAATTTTTTGAGTTCTTTGTATACTCTGGATATTAGGGCTCTATCTGAAGTGTGAGGAGTAAAAATTTGTTCCCATGATGTAGGCTCCCTATTTACCTCTCTTATTGTTTCTCTTGCTGAGAAAAAACTTTTTAGTTTAAGTAAATCCCATTTGTTGATTCTTGTTATTAACTCTTGTGCTATGGGTGTCCTATTAAGGAATTTGGAGCCCGACCCCACAATATGTAAATCATAGCCAACTTTTTCTTCTATCAGGCAAAGAGTCTCTGATTTGATATCAAGCTCCTTGATCCATTTTGAGTTAACTTTTGTGCATGGCGAGAGAAAGGGATTCAGTTTCATTTTGTTGCATATGGATTTCCAGTTTTCCCAACACCATTTGTTGAAGATGCTATCCTTCCTCCATTGCATGCTTTTAGCCCCTTTATCAAATATAAGATAGTTGTAACTTTGTGGATTAGTCTCTGTGTCCTCTATTCTATACCATTGGTCCACCCGCCTGTTTTGGTACCAGTACCATGCTGTTTTGGTCACTATTGCTCTGTAATATAGTTTGAAATCTGGTATCCCTATACCGCCTGATTCACACTTCCTGCTTAGAATTGCTTTTGCTATTCTGGGTCTTTTATTTTTCCATATGAATTTCATGATTGCTTTATCTATTTCTTCAAGAAATGCCGTTGGGATTTTGATTGGCATTGCATTAAACCTATAGAGAACTTTTGGTAATATCGCCATTTTGATAATGTTAGTTCGGCCTATCCATGAACAGGGTATATTTTTCCATCTTCTAAGGTCTTCTTCTACTTCCACAATATCTTTATTATATTTGTTTATTTTTATGTGGTGCTGGGGATCAAACGCATATTAGGCAAGCACTCTACCACTGAGCCACAACCCCAGCCCACATATGTTTGTTTTTAAAGCATCCAGTTGTCTTTAAATTGGAGTATTTATTCCCTTCCATCTTATTATTTGTCTCCTGTTTGTTTCACTTATTCTCCATTACTTTTCTCTCCTTTCTTGCCTTGTCTTTCCAACCTGAAATAATACATGCAACAAAAAAATACCCTTCAAATAGAAAGGCAAAACAGAAACTTTTCATACAGATAAAAATTGAAACAATTCATCACTAGCATACCCCCATCAGAGGAATTAGTAAAGGGTGATTTTGATTTTCAAGCAAGAGAAAATTAATCCCAGATGGAATCTTGGAGAGATGCAGGAAGAAATCAAGGCCAATGGAGAGAAAATATTTGGTTAATTTAAACAAATATTGTCTATACAAAACAATAATAATAATGTCTTGTGGAGTTTGAAATATCTAAAAAATTCAAATAGCAGATGGTACCAGATGATAACAGCATATAACTCAGGAGGGGGTAAATGGAGTTTTAAGTGGCTTAAGGTTCTGCCTTGTCACAAAAGTGATGAGATTATTAGTTTATATTAGACTTTAGAAAGTCAAGGATACATATTACCATGTTTAGAAAGAAAAAGTGGCAAATTAAACACTGGCATGAATTAATAAGAAACCAAATTATTCCAGAAAAAGTTAAAAATGGGGAAATAAACATGATATCTTTTAACATTTTAAAAAAGCAAGGCATAAAGGAAACCTAACAGCTAATAAAAATGTCCTTAAATTGGGTGGTTGGCACAAAGTATTCACTTCAACATGACTCATATACTTTACATATATCAAATAAATATTCTTTAGACTCCACAGTTAATAAAAAAAATTAAAAAGCAAAGTGAACAGCAGAACATTAGGTACATATAATAGGATCTCATTTGTGTGCATAACCTAAATTTTTGTAGAAAAAAAAATCAAGCCTATTTGCCAAAATGCAATCAGGATTTTTTCTCAAAGTTAAGGGGTGTGGAGGTGGGGGGGGGGGTGCAGAAAGGGAAGGGTGTGGAATTCTGGAAAAAAACTGTCCATTTCTGTTTTATGTCGTGTGTAAAACTTGAATACTTTGTTTACTATGTTCGTGTGACTTAATAATTGCAAATCACCAACAGTCCAAAATATGTTTCCATGTTGAAAAAATAATCTTAAAATAGACAAGGAAAGGCTGTTTCCTAAGGGTGTCCCGAGCGACCCGATCTCCTGTTGTCGTGACACATCTCGACCACACGGCGGCGCTGCGGGGCGGCCCAGCTGCTCCGGGCTCCGGGCTGAGCGGACGGTCGCTGCGGGGAGAGGGTGGCGTGTCTTCAGGAGCAGATTTATTTCTTCAGCGTCCCGCCGACAGCCTTGCCAGGTGGCATCCGGAACGCTAGCTCGCAACAAGTCAATCGTCCCCGCGGGTGGCTCCGGAGCGTTTCAGGCCAGCTGCCGGGCCGTGGTCCACGCGGCCCTGAGCTAAGGGGCCTGGGGTCCCCATTGCTAAGTCTGGGTTGCGGGAGCCATCGCGGGGCCCTCTCGACGCCTGCTCAGATGTGGTCGGGGCCATCTCCAGGGTTCTGGGTCCCTGGAGGAGTGCAAACCATGATGAGCCACCTCTCCTGATAAGGAAGCTACAGAAGGGGAGGGGCGTCGTGGCTGAGATGAGCCCGGGTCCCTGTGGTCTCAGAGTGGGTGGTTCCCCCTCTGAATTCTCCTGCATGTGACCGGGGCGTGTCAGTTTCTGCTCTGGATTCTCCTTGACTGCTCTCATCCTCAGAAGGTTCAAGTTCCTAAGCTTGACTCCTGAAGCTCTTTAGGGCCACCTCCCAACACCCCATCCTCGTCACCCCGAATCCTCTGGTTGCCTTCCACCATCAGGCTCTTTCTCATCTCTGAGCTTTCCCTGTGCTGTTCCCATTGACTCGGCAGCTCTTCCATCTCCCCTCCCACTTCTTCTTGCCTGGCAGGTGCTCCAAAATCACGGTGCCAAGTATAAGCCTTGTGAGCGCGCATGCAATGGTGGGGACCCTTGCAGGAGGGGTGCAGCTGGTCAGGAAGGAGCACAGTACAGCAGCCTGCCTAGAGGAACCCAGGGCCTCCCTGGGTTCCCACCACCTGGCGAGATAAACCAAGATGAAGGAGGCTGCCAGGTACCCCCTGCCTGCCTCAGCACACAGTGGGACCTCAAGCAAGCTGCCTTCAAGCAGCACCAGGAGAAAGGTGGGTGCATGGGTTGGCTCCACCCATCCTGGCTGGACCTCCACCCTGCACAGGCAGTGGACTCCCAGACCCCACTGTCAAGCCCGTATGCCCAGCTGACCGTGGACATCTCCTCACAACGCCCCCCTGCATCCTCAAGTCATCTGAATTCATCCTTCTCCTTGTTGCCCACCTAGGAACTGGCTCTGCCATCTTGCAAGTCACGGCCTGCCCCATCCCTCTTCCCGCCACACACCCACCACTAAAGCCATCTGCTCTGCTAACCTCTCCAGGGTCTGGTGAGGATGCCACCCTCTCCCACCCCACCTCCTCTCTCCTGTGCCCCTTCCCCACTGTAATGCCAGACCATCTACTTTAGATCCCCAAATAAGCAGTGGTGGCCATCCCTGCTGACTTGTCTAAGCTGTCCCCTCACCCAGGGCCTCCCCTTTTCACCCTGGAATCAGGTATGCACCCCTCAGGTTTCTGCTGAGACACCCCTCCTTTAGGCCTCCACGGTTTCTTGCAGCAAACCCAGTGGTCAGCGTGTAGTCCTCCCTCCGCGGCGGCTCAGCTTCTTGGCCCAGCTGGTCTTGGCCTCCTTGCTGAACTCCCTCTTCCCCGGCTTCCAGGTCACAGTGCTGTACGCTGTCTTCCTGCTCCCTGGCTACTCGGTTCTCAATGCCAGTTCTGCCTCACCTCCCGCCCTTTAACATCAGCCTCCCATCCTCTCTCTCCCCTGGTGCTGACCTCCAGGCACATGGCCTGCAATTCCATCTGCTGGCAGCCCTGGAATTCCAGTCTCCCCAGCATTAACCTGCCCCAACTGCAGGATGGAGTCTCTACCTGCCTCCCTACTTGCTGTCCAGTGGGCGGCTCCACCTTACCACGTGCAAATCAGGCTCACAATTCAAGCCCTCCCCACTGCCTCTCCGTAGACTCCATCCTCTTGGTCCATGAACCAAAACTGCAGTGTGGTTCTTCCCCCCTTTTTTCCACCCCATCCCATCCATCGGGAAAGCCTGTGACTACCTTCAAAGTGCCCCCCCAGACTCCCATCCCTTCTCACTGCCTCTGCCTGTCCAACCTGGTCCAATATCTCTTGTTGGGGTCAAGGTGCAGCCTCCTCCTGACTGGTCTCCCTGAATCAACCCTGGTCCCCTGGAGTCTATTCCCAATTAAACAGTCAACCTTCTCCTCTGCCCCAGGCCTCCTGCAGGCCCCCACCTCACGTGGAGTAATAGTCGAGCTCTTCTCTACCTACAAGACCCTCGGTAGCTGACACACTCTCCCTCATGCCCCTGGTGACCTCTGGGCCTTTGCACTGGCCGTTCCATCTGCCTTTGATACTTTTCTCTACATCTGCACAGCTCCCTCTCACATGCCCTCTGACCTCTGCCCAGAGAGGTCTCTCCTGGCCAATCTTCATACAAAATGACTCCCCAGTACTTCCTGCCTTCCTTACTAGATGGCTCATGTCTGTCGTATTTGTTTATGTTCAATATCTGCGTCCTCCACTCGACTGTAAGTCTGGAAGGACAGGGACTTTCTTCTTCTATGATCACCGCTGTAGTCTCAGTGCCTACAGCAGTGCATAATAGACCCTCGGTAAGTAATCACTAAATACTTGCACTTCCACCAGACGGCGGAGACTGGAACAGCAAGAGCCTGAATGGGCTCATGGATGTAGCCTGAGGACTCAAGTGGGAATCGGTGCTCAATAAAGACTTGCTGAAGACATGGATGGATGGTTGGATAAATGGACAAGGCACTGATTCTCCCCAAGGGTCTCCACCGGGTGGGTATCCTGCCTGAATCTGCAGGGGGAGGCAGGTCAGTCCACTCTGAAGACGCCTGAGCCCCGGAGTCATCCAGGACAGTCAGGCACGAAGGTTCCTGAGTCGACAGGCAGGGTAGGATTTCCCCAGGCCCCAGGAAATTTGCAGTGCCTGTTCCTAGCAGCGCAGGAAACTGCTCCCATATGCCACATGGACCCTGATTTCAAGTTGTCCTGCCCTTTGATTCAACAATTATGCTTCAGAGAATCTTTTCTGATAAAAAAAAAAAAAAAAGACTAGCCCTGGCATACAAAGATAGAGCTGTGTGCAGGTTGGGGGTGGATCGTGACGGCTTCGTGTGTAATCACATAAAACAGGACCCAGCCTGGATGCCCAGCGATAGGCGGCCGTCTGGGTGCATGTGGCACAGCCTAGAGCCCGATGGACCACACAAAAAATCAGAGGATGGATCCACGAGCCGAGAGGGAAGATACCGGTTAAGATGCTAAGTGAAAATCATGTCATTAAACACTCGTCCAGGATGAGCCACCGTTAGTGTAAATAATGAAGCCTCTGGATGGAGTTCATGTCCATGGGCATTAGAAAGGCCTGGATTCACCCTCATCCACCCAACCCCTGGGTGATCACCCCAGGGTGGGGAGTTGGATTTGAAAACAAATTTCCCCTGATTCATCTATTTACTTCTTCATTGACTTGTCTTTAATGATAAGCTGATACTCTTCTGTAATTATATTTTAAAAGAAAATTTCCCAATATATGTGAAAGACATTGATCTAAATACACATTTTCCTAGCTTCTTAACGGCTAGCAATGGCGTGATTGGCAGACAGGTTAGAAGGAAGGCAAGTTGATGAATTAAGCGATTCATCATCCCGGGCCGTAAGTACGGCACCTGCTGCCAGCCCCTGACCATATCGCCCTGAAAACCTTACTGGAGAATTCCAGTGCCCCGGCACCATCTCCCATTATCCCGGCACATAACCAGCTGGGCTGTGCTCTGTTGCCTGTTCTTGGAACACCTGTGGGCTAAGAATGATTTTTACAGTTTTAAATGGTTAGGGGTGGGGGATCAAAAGAAGAATATTATTTGTGACACAAGAAGAAACTATGAAATTCCAATTTGGGCATCAACAAATAAAAGTTTTATTGGTACGCAGCTGTGCTCATTCCTTTGTGGGTTGTCTATGGCGCTTTCCACTAAACGTGTTTGAGTGCTTGCAACCGTGATGGCATGGCCCACAAAGCCTAAAGTGTCTACTCCCTGATCCTTTCCAGAAAGCTGGCCAACTCTACGGCCTCTCTGTTCTGAGCCACTGGGCCAGCTCTGTGGTCTGACCAGCTGGGCCTTTGCTCTCTTGAGTCCATCCACCCGAATGCTCTCTCTGCTGCCGCTGGAAAATTAGCCCTCCCCCAGGCGCGTGTCCCCCACCCCCAATCTGAGGGGACATGATTATGGGTTGTTCTCTGGCTCACTAGTTTCTGGGTTTCCTGGCTAAAGTTTCCCAGATTGCATGGGCTGCTGCCATTGCCATGTCAATTTCCAGGCTCCTTGAGGTTTTTCTGGACTTGCCAAACCTGAACACTAGCCAAGAAACCATGGGGAGCAAGGAAGTCAGGTGAAGTGCAGAGAGCTGAGCTCATGTCGGGGGATCTGATGACTGCAGGGGCTTCCCCAGGGCAGAGTCACTCTGCCTGGCCACAGAAGGCAAAGCCAGGGCCCGCCCAACCCCATGGTTTGTCTCCCGGAGGATTGCCTGGGAGGGAGGGAGTTCCCGGGGCCTGTCCCCGGAGGTAAGCGAGCAGAGTGGGGTCAAGGATGTCAGAGGACACTGATGAACTCTCCAGTTGCTCTTGGGTGATGACCAAGGCCAGGCTCTGGGGGCTTGACGAGGGGACAGAGAGCGCTGCTCTACCTGCTGCTGAAGACACCCCCCCCTCCACGCCTGCCTGTCTCACCCGTGCCCCGACCTCCTGACCGGACTCCTGCTGCAGGGACGCAGGGGGCTGGGGACACGGATGTCTCCAGGGCTTCTGGGAACATAAGGCAGGACCATTGAACCTTGCAACAGGGACATCTCAGACTTGATGTTCCCCCCAGTGCATCATGGTTTGATGATTTGGGGGGACTTTGAGGACTCCAGACCACCATCCCCATCCTCCCAGCCCTGAAAATCTAAAAATCCCCTAATACCGGGCATTTCTTTCTAGCTCGCAACTTTCCCGAAAGGTTTGAGGTTGTTTAATGATAATTTGTGTGGCCAGAGAAGCCACAGGGCTTTGTGGTTGAGAGCTGGCCCTGGGATCAGCTGGCGTGGGGGTGGGGGTGGGTGGGCACTTACTGAAGGCTCCTGACAGCACCACAGAGGTATTAGATTTCTAATCTGGCCCCAAAAGTAGGGTGTCTGGCGGCCCAGGTTTGGGACTCTTCTCCTACCACTTCCTCCCCCATGTAAAGCGGGTCTGCCACTTCCTCCTCTGGTCTCCTCAGGACAACTGATTGGGATTCCCCAGGAGGACGCTGCAGGAGGACGCTGCGGGAGGACGCTGGACCTCGCAGGTCCCTACCCTCGAGTGCATGTGGGAATGGCTGGCCCCGCTCCTCTTTGCCTCCCTGGGGCTCCTGCCTCGTGTCACGCCCTGCAAACCTGGCTCAAGGAGTGGCTGTATCCTCCAGTTACAGATGAGGAAACCGAGGCACCAAGAAGGGGAACCATGTGCCCTTTCAGAACTCCTTGGAAGGTACCAACCCTGGGTTTTGAGGCCTTTGAAGGATCCATGGAAGCAGCGCTGACCCTCTTCCGATGCAGGGGCTAGAGGAGGACAGTGGCTCCGAGGGACCCAGGAGGTAAAGCAGGGTCTCAGGTGCGTAGACACCTCTTCTTGACGTCTCTTCTCACAGGTCCTTTTCCACCATGTACCTCTCCGCCACCTGCACCCTGCCATGCTCCTCGCCTCCTTGACTGGGTGGGTGTTACCCACTGGGGAGGAGAGGGCCAAACCCAGCTCCCATCTGTGAAATGGGGCTCCGCAAACCTCTGTGAAAGCTTGCTGAACAGGCCCATGGCCAAATGGCCCCTTTCTGGTCCTGGAGTCCCAGCCCTTCATGAAAAGGGACAATCTAGTGCAGCTGGGGAGCATTAAGATGCAGGGTGAGACAGATGGGGGTGTCTTCATGTGAGATGTCCTGAAGCCTTCAAAGCGCTCCTTGGGCATGTGTGGGGATGACAATTACTAACCCTTAGTCATTCCATAAATATTTCCCTCATTAAGTGTTTTTTGGGGGGTCCCCTGTGCTAAGTGCTGTGCTAGGTTCTGAGGATACAGCTGCTTTCGGGAGAGCTGCCGGGAGGCCTCACTCCAAGCAGAGGACATCGGGAAACCCTGGGGTGAGGGCGTGCTGGTCATGGACAGTTCAAAAGAAAACAAGGAGGAACCAGGGCGTGGTGTGGTGGTGCCTGGTGGCCCAGGCCTTTAATCCCAGCAACTCAGGAGGCTGAGGCAGGAGGATCACATGTTCAAGGCCAGACTGAGCAAAATAGTGAGAGCGAGTCCCTGTGTTAAAATAAAAAAATAAAAAGGGCTGGGGGTGGGGGTGTAGCTCAGTGGTACAGCCCCCAGGTTCAATCCCAGTATCTAAGGGGAAACAAAGAAGGGAATCAAGGAGGCATGTGGCTGGTGGGAGGGAGGAAGAGGGAAAGGAAGTCGTGGGAGGAGATGGGATGGGGGCAGCTCACGAGGGCTTGCAGGCTACGCTGTGGCTTCCGGATTCAGAAGCACTGGGCACCTCTTCTGGCCCAGGTCCTAGTCTACGTTCTACCTGTCTCAGAGACTCCATTCTTCTCTCAGACTTCCAGTGCCTATCTGTATCCTCCAGTTACAGATGAGGAAACCGAGGCACCAAGAAGGGGAGCCATGTGCCCAGCAGGTAATTGGAAGCTGGGGATTTGGACCCAGGCAGGTCCTAAGCTCCAAATGGCTGAGCTCTTGCCGTGTCTTCCCTGGGAGAAACCCAACTCTTAGAGTCAAGCTAGGAGAGGTAGAGAATAATAATAAGAGAGGAGGTGGAGAGGGCAGGGAGGCAGCAGCCCCCCAGGACCCTCGAGACTCACCAAGAGGTGTGGGGCAGGGGCCGGCCTGAAGCACCTGTGTGACAGCCTGCAGAGCAGTGACACGGTGCCGGCCCACATCAGCCTCTGCCCAGCTCAGAATGTGGGGAGCAGCAGGAGGCTGTGGGCTCCTCAGAGGCTCCATTTGGCATTGTACAGGAGGCTTTAGCTAGAAAATCAGAACCCAGAGCAGAAAATAGCTTGAAAGCACATGCAGCCCAGGTTGTTGGACACATGCAGTCGGGTCACGTGCCTGTCCTGCTGCCATCTGCGGGGACTCCTCTTCACCCCTCACAGTCCAACGCAGCTGGTCCTTCCTTTGTAAAAGCTTTCTTGACTCTGCTGAGCTGGGGGCTCCCGCTTCGCACCCCGGCTTTGCCCTCTGCTCGCTTTTAGATCTCTGGGTTTTGGTTCCTCCTTTATGTGCCTGGCTCTTAGGCTTGGCCCGGCCCAGGACTTGGCTGGCCGTGTCCTTCCCAGCAGGGAGTCGCTGAGCAAGCCAGCCAGCAGGTGCCTGCCTCCTGCATGCCCACTGCGGGGCTACTGTCCCCCCACCCGTGGCCATTGGTGACCACTTAGCTCCTTCAATTACATGGAGTGACAGGCCACTGCGGGTGGGATGGGAACGCAGCAGGACCGCATGCCCGGTTGTGCTGGGCACTTAGCAGACTCCCATCTTACTGCCTCCCTGAGCTCTGATGCTGCAGCCTCAGCTCTGAAGACCAGCCTATTGGTTGCTCCAGAAGCCTCGGGGCCATTCTGGGCACATTTCTTTTCCCTGCTTCTGTTCTGCCTGGTCAGCTGTACTGGCTCTGCCCACGCGTCCAGAACCTGGGTGCTTTTCTCCACTCCTGGCCCCAGCCCCTGCTGGAGGTCCCCGCATCTTGCACCTCAAAGGGCTGGAGCAGTGCCCTACCTGGTCTCCCTGTGTCCACACTCCACACAGCAGCTAGGGGATCCCGCAGGTCACTCCCCTGCTTCTACCTGCAATGGCCCCCACCCTCCCTGACCCACAGGCCCTCCCCGGAGCAACCCCAGAATTTATCTCTTCTCTTGGGCCACTCTTCCACCCATCCCCCAGCCCCAGCCACTCTGGCCATCACATGACCTCTGGCCCGCCAGCCTCACTCCGGAGGAGCCCTTGCAGTGGCTCCGCCCACCCCTGGAGGCTGGCCCCCTGGATTCACCTTGCCTGTCAAGTTACTGCTCAGAATTTACTCTCCTGGGCCCAGATTTAATTTTCTAAATAGCACTCCTCTCCCTCCAGATAGAATATAAATCCATGTGAGAAGAGACGCTGGCCATCCCAGGTGCTAGGACAGGACTGGGCACAAAATCAGCACTTGTTAACTGTTGGTGAAATGAATACAAGATCCAGATGGGGCCTGAGTGCCTTTTGCAGCCACGCTGGGGATGTACCAATGCAGGTGCTTTGTATTGACAAACCCAGCAAGTTTGTATTGACAGTTTTACCACACGGAGATCATTAGACAGGTGTGCACAGGGTACAGTCAAGATACTCACGGCAGCCGGGCGTGGTGGTGCATACTGTAATCCCAGCGACGTGGGAGGCCGAGGCAGGAGGATGCCAAGTTTGAAGCCAGCTTTAGCAACTTAGCAAAACCCTGTTTCCAAATAAAAAAAAATAAAAAGGATTAAAGATATGTAACCCTGAGTTCAATCCCAGGTACAAAATATATATGTGTGTGTGTGTGTGGGTGGGTGGGTGTATTTTATATATATATATATCATTGAAGCATTGCTTATTGTCATCAAGAAAGGGCAGCAACCTAGGTGTCCATCAGGAGGGGATTGGCTCAATCCAGGTATGGCACAGCCAAAGGATGGAATGTTTTGTAGCCACTAAACAGGAGGAGAGGGGTCTGATTGTGCTGATGTGGTTTTCCCCAGGGGAGAGAAAGGGAGCCTGGTGCCTGATGTGCAATATACATTCATTGTAAATGCCTCCCTGGAGGGCAGGAGCTCTGTTTGCATATCTAAACATATCTGAGTCATAAAAAGAGGGAAATGGGTGGGAGGATGCTGGGTTAATCCCACTGTTCCTGGTCTGGTGAAGAAGGTGAAGCCCAGGGAGGTCATGCCACCACTTGGAGGCCCAGCCAGGATGGGGGCCCAGGTCTTCCTTCCCCAAGACCCACTTCCTGCTCTCAGCAGGTTCTGGGGACGCAGCTGAGTGAAGGGTGCAGCCTGAGCCTAACCCTGAGTCGTGAGTCCTTTAGGTGGAGTTGGAGCCTCGGCTTCCTTGTCTGTAAAATGGGCCTGTGTTCTCCGGCCCCCGGCCCCGCCCTCACTAGGCGGTGGTGGGGGAAAACGCTTGTGATTACAGAAGCTTATATAAGGATGAGCAGGACTGAGTGCTTCAGACACACCCAGCCAGCCACGCACGCACAAAGCCCTTTGAGGCTCATGATCCCCTTTAATCCGCACAAGAACCCTCTGAGGTTGGGGCTGTGAGTGGCCCCATTCTAGCCGCTCATGAGGCTTTCGAAACTAACACCCGGTGTCACCCACTTTGGTGGCAGAGCTGAGATGTAAGCCCAGGGCTTCAGCCTCCTCCTCTCAGCTTCCATACTCTAGAAAGTTCTCCATGTGTCTATGTGGTTTCCAGAACTCCCAGGCCCCGGGGGCCCTGGAGAGCTGGAGCACACTGGACCTGAACCCACCCATGGGTAGGTGGCCCCCAGGGCAGATTCCCCACTCCTAGGCCGCCTCCCACTTCATATGGCCTGTCCCCACAGCCCCTGATCAGGAGGGCCGGGGAGCCTGGAGCCTGCAGCCAGCCTGGGTCGGGCCGGGCCTCCCTGTAATTAAAGGAGCAGGAGGCTGGGAGCTGGAATCCATGTGGTCCAAGGTGGGGGAGGCGGGTTGGGGGGACAGGAGGAGCTTCCTTGTGGCCAGGCCAACCACGTCAGCAGCCACTGGTCCTCTGGAGGCAGCTGGGCAGCCATGGGTAGCTGGGAGGGACCCTGTGTGGACTCCCCTCCAGGAGGTCTCGCCAGCCTCCTGCCCATCTCCGTCTCCACCTCCCTCCTCGTGATGTCCCCCACCCACACCAGAGCCATGTCTCCCAAAAGCAGGTCACTGACGCTTGGCTCCTGTGTCCAGCCGTTCTGTGGGGGCAGAACGTTCTCTCCTGCTCTGAGCGCAGTGCAGACGGAAGGCTGGGGGGGCCGCTTGCAGGAACGTCCGGGCATCCACTGGAAAGGAGGTCATTCTCCACACAGAGGCCTTCTGGACGGCATGTGGCCCCTGGGACAAGCCCACAGCCCCAGGCTGGCGCTCCCTGCCTGCTCTTTAGCCCTGACGTTCTCCCAACCACTTACTGTCCCCTTCTGGCCTCCCTGCCTTTCTCCTGCCACCCCTTGGCCTGCACGCCTTCCCTCCCTGCTCAGCCTGTTCCCTCTCTGCCAGGTCAGACGCCTCCTCTCCCAGGCAGCCTTCCCTGATTGGGCTCAACTCTCTCCCCTGCAAGCCCTTGGGCCTTGACTGTCTTCTGAGCGTGCTTGTGAGGCCCGGAGA
Source organism: Urocitellus parryii (assembly GCF_045843805.1). Classification (NCBI taxonomy): domain Eukaryota; kingdom Metazoa; phylum Chordata; class Mammalia; order Rodentia; family Sciuridae; genus Urocitellus; species Urocitellus parryii. Next base: position 198,496,227 of record NC_135534.1, read on the forward strand.
TGTGGCATGAATGACTGCATCGTGGTCCCCTCACCCCCAGCTCCAAGGCTGTGATTCTGCCCTGGATATCGATCACTACTTATGGCCCTGGACGAGTCCGTCCTTCTCTCTAACCTGCATGGTCTTGTCCAAGCAATGACCACTGTCTACTAGAAGGGACCACTGTGAGGCTCACAAGAGGCAATGCCGGTGACCTCTCCAACCCGGGTCACCTCTGGTGGGTGCTTCACAAACGGCACCCAGTCCTTCCATGGCTCTTCTTGTCAAGGCCACAGCCTCCCCAGCCCAGCTCTGTCCTGCCACCTGCCTCTTTTACGTGGCACTCAGGGATGCCTGACCAAGACCGTCCCCACAGCCCTGCCCCACCTGCCCGGCCTTGTTCCTCAGCCCTGGCCCTCTCCACCCCTGTCCCCTCTGCTCCAACCACCTAGAGCTGACCTGGGGCCCTCAGCACCACCCCTTTTAAAAACTGCACAGGTGACTGCTCCTCTTCCTTCCCTGGCTGGCTGCTACCCATCTGTGGGGACCCCACTTAGGTCCCCCTTCCTCCAGGGAGCCTGGCTTGACCTCACACCCCAGCCAGGCGAGACCCCTGCTCTGTGCCCCCGTGACTCCTGCAGTGACCTGTCCCCTGTGAGCTGTTTTCCCTGCAGGGGGCCAGACGCTGGGCCTGGCTCCCCTGCAGACCCAGCACCAGCCCCGCGTCTGGCGAGGACTAGATGCTCAAAAAATATCTAGTGACTAACTGAATGGATGGCTGAGTCAATGACTGCATCCCCCACACTGCAGGAAATGTCTGGGAACAGATTTGAGTGGGAGGTTCCAGCAGGGGCCTGGGAGAAGCCCCTGGGGTTTGGGTGCTGGGTGGCATGGCAGAGTGGACCCCCACCCCCTCCCAGAGCAGGTCAGCCTCCCCCTCTTCCCACAGGGCCCCGGGCCCCGGAGCCAGCTTCCAGATGTTGAGCCCCGTGTCCGCCTCACCTCTGAGCCTTTCCATCTGCACAGCCGGGCCAGATCCCCGCAGCCAGCGTCGCGGGCAGCCAGGCCAGCCGTCCCCGGCGTCTTCCTATTTTAGACATCTCGCCGCCTCAGTCCCTTCTAATGTTTCCAGCCAGGCTGCGGGGGGAGGAGAAAGAGGTTACTGCTACTTTAAATGTGCTGTATGAAGGCGAGGGCTGCAGAGGGGCCTGCTGCAGGAACACCCCGTCATCCCGCCGGAGAAGCCGCCAGATGGAATACAAAAGGCGAAGCCCGGGCGCCCATGGAGACGGCCCCGGGGCATAAACCAGGGCGGGCCAGGGGCTGGGGGCGCGCTCGCCATGGAGCCCGCCCTCCTGGACCAAGACGGCTCCTACGGTAGGTGACACTGGCCGGCTAAGTGGCAGAGTTGGGGACCTCAGCCTGGCTGCTCAGGGGGACTTTTCTCCGCTTCAGGAATCTGAGTTGAAGCGGGGAGGCGATCGGGCAGCTGGCACTGCCTGGGCCGGGGACTCTGGGTGGGCATGGTGCCCTGGGTCACGGGGCACAGTGCCCAAGGGGGGTCTCTGGGCAGCGAGTGGCAGGGGGCCCGGGAAGGAGAGCTCCTGGGCCGCCAGGCTCTGCTCCTGGCTGAGGAGGTGCGGGAGGAAGTTTGCAGCCCCCTGCGGTCGCCTCTGCCCGCCTGGCTGCGGTCCCAGGTCCCCGGTCCCCTGGCTGCGCTGCGTGGCAGATCCAATTAGTGAGATCCTGCGGGTCAACGGAGACGGAGCAGGCGACGGGTGCACCCTGTCATTAAAGGCCAGGACTCAGGCTGAGAGTGCTCCCCAGGCTGCCACTGAGGAGCTGGACCTGCCCAGCCTTCGGGCCACCGGCAGCCCTGGGCAGAGAACTGGGGAAAGTTGCCTGGGACAGGCCGGCTGAGGGTCCGGGGAAGGGATGTGCAAGCCGCAGGTTTCCGCGGAGGCAGTTTCTGGAGGCCGGGAGCCCCCGGGAGGGAGCTGCCCCAGCTCTCTGGACGGTTCAGTTGGCCGCGCTGCTGCCAGGATGCTGAGCACACTGTGTCTGTCTCTGGGCAACGGAGGGAGGCGGGAGGGCAGGAGTGTGGTGAGGGACCAAGGCAGCAGGTTTGGGGCTCACTGGGGAGAAGGCCCCATGAGGAGGGGCAGTTGAGGGGCAGTCTCCCCCAGCTCAGGTCAGCCTTTCAGGGAATCAGGGAGCTCAGTCTCCTCTACAAAAACTGGGCTCTTTTCCCTCTGGACTGACTCCCTACTCCAGCCAGCCCTGGCTGCCTGGCACAGAGTCAAGCCACATTCCCTGCCCCCAGCAGCAGCCCAGCTCCCTCCAGGGAGAGGTCCTTTGCCACGTGTGGACCTGCGACCCCTGAGGGGGCTTGGCCAGGACGGGGCGAGCACCTAGCTTTTCCAGGCAGTCAGGTGGCCGGCGGGTGCACCTCGAGTGACCTCCAGGTGCCAACCTGTGTCGGGGTCAGGGGTGCAGGAAGAGGAGCTCAGTCCTCAGAACTAGCTTAGTGGTTGGAGGCAGGGACGGAGGAAGGGAAGGGAGAGGAGGAAGGAGGAGAGAGGGCTCTGGCCCTGGAAGCGCTCCCAGCCTGGACTGGGAGACAACCAAGGATGGATTCCGGATCCCGAGGGATGAGATCCTGGGGAAGGCTGGGGGCAGAGAGTCTGGGGGTGGGGACAGGCCTGCCTACACCCAGAACTGTCCACTTGAAGCTTGGCACAGGGATGCTGTCTCATCGAGGGTCCAGCACTGGGGGCTACAGGGGGATCAATCCATAATCAGGCAGATTTCCAGACTCCTCGAATCTCCATCTCCCCGTCCAGTGGTGTTCCGGAAATCCACAGCCCCAACTTGCTGTGCTCCAGTTCTGCTAGGGGCACGTTGGGCAGGATGAGCCTGGAAACTGGGGCTGCTCCACCTTAACCCAAGAGCCCTGTGCACAGTCAGCCCTTATTTTGTCACACGAGCTGCTATGGCTCTCCTGGACACTGGTCAGGGAGTGAGGTGTCTGGGATACGGGAGGAAGAGGCAAGGAGAAGGAGGACTCGGATGAGGGCAGGCGGCGGGGCACAGAGACCCGGCTCTTCCGTGGAGAGAGGTCTGGTCTCTCCCCGCAGGCCCTGGTTCTCCAGTTGAAGGGACTATCCTGGGCCAGGGCGACACAGGATGCAAGTCACCCCCGTCTCTGGGCCCTGGTTCTGCATTCATTCATTCAACACTTTCAGGACCTGGACTGGACTCTCGGGTCCAAGAATAGGCACTGGCCAGGGTCCAAGAATAAGGCAGACCTCATGTCCGCCTTTGTGACATTCCCAAGTCAGCCTGGGAAGGAGGCAGATGCCCCGATGGGGGGAAGTCATGGCACAGAGGAACCTCTGAGTTCACACTTGGAGTCCAGGAAAGCTGTCGTTAGTCGCTGATTCCCTCTGTCAGCTCATGAGAAACCATCACAGATTGAGGGTTTAAACAACAGAGATTTAAGAAGCCAAAATTATGTCCCCACAGTTCTGGAGGCTTGAAGTCCAACATCCATATTCCAACCAAAATGGCCACCTTTCTGCTAAGTTTTTTTGGTCTTCCCTGGGCCTGCGTGTGTGGAGAGGGAAAGCAACGGCTCTGGTGTCCTCCTGTAAGCACATGGTCCTATTGGCTCAGGAACCACCTCTCTGTACCTTCATTGAGGCCCTCAGAGGCCTCATCTCCAATAGCCTCTCCCTCTGGCCGTGCCATCCAGATGGGCCTGCTGCCTCCCTGCACCGTCCGACACCCCCTCCTTCACCTCCTCCCTCTCTAGGTCCCAGCCACACAGATCTGAGCTTTTTTATACTCTTCAAACCAGTTTCTACCCCAGGGACTTTGCACAGGCTATCTTTTTCTACCTGGATAGAGTATTCTTCCTCTCACTCTTCACTGAACTAACTCTTCTTCTTTATCCCAACATCAAATGGAAATCCAACTCCTCAGAGAAGCCTTCCCTAGGCCATATTCCCCCTGCCCCCGTCCATCAAATCAGACTCCACTCCCTTAGTCCTCCTTGTCCTCTATAGGAACCGTTCTTGTTGGCACTACACATTACTATGTCTTTCACCTGCGTGGCCACCATTCACCTCTGAACTCTCAGTGTGCCTGGGGCATAGCTCTCTGACTGGCATGTGGTGAGCGTCCAATAAATGCTGGTTGAACGAGGGAGGGGGTGAATGAATGAATGAGGAACGAACCAACGGTGAGTGAGTTAGAAATGAGGAATGAATGAACGGGAATGAATGGACAGTGAGCCAGTGAATGGATGAGTGAATGAATGGATGAGGAAAGAGTGAACGAGCCCGGCACCAGCTGGACCCGCCCTTGGCCTGCTCTTCGTCCCCAGGCATCCTCTCCATCTCGGGGCTCCTGTTGAGGGTACTGGGCTCCAAGCCCCAAATATTCCAGCTCTGACCATCAAGACTAGATCTGACTGACCCCTGGCACCCTCTTCCCTTCTTGTGGCCTGAGCCTCACCCCAGCTCCCTTTGGCTTGGGTGGCCTGGAGCCATCCCCATTCCTCACTCAGGCTCAATTTCCTTGTATGACAAATGGGCAGACCCCGCCGCACCCCGCCTGGTGCTTCAGAGGAGACAGAGGCGCCTGCGAGGCCTGTTGGGGGGTCTGTGATTCATGGAGGAGCCCGCGGGGTGCAGACAGGTGGCTGAATGCTCCCGAGGGGCTGGATGCTTTGGAAATCCTGGGGTGGACGAGGTCACTCAGAAGTTCAGAACCTTCAAATTCCTTCCTGACGACAACCCAGGAAGGACATCAGCCCCAGGGTCACCGGAGGCCCCCGTGGGGAGGCGGATGGATGTGGCTTGTAAACTTCCAAGTGCTGCAGGTGTAAGAACCAGGGCTGCTTATTGAGCACCCGCTCCGTGCCAGGTTCCAGGAAAAGCCTTTGATGCGCACCCTCTATTTGAGCCCTCATCACCTGGCAGGTTGCTGCTGGCCCATTTTCCAGATGAAGAAACTGGGGCTCGGGGCAGTTGAGTGTCCCAGAGCAGTGTTCAGGGCAGTGGGATCTGAACCCAGGCCACTCCAGCGACAATGCCTGAAGAGGCCTGGGGTCCCGTATGGCTGCCCGTCTGAGCACTGTGGCTGTACCAGAGCTGCCACCTGGGGGCCCTTCCATTTGCTCATGAGAAAATGACTCCCAGGGAGAGTTTACTGAACCAGTGAAGGGCACTGCGTGACAGGGACCGTGCTGGCTCTGCTGGGGACAGCAGGAGGCAGAGGCAGCTGTGATGGAGTGGAGTCAGTCTAAAGAAAGGGCTATTTTAGGCTGGAAGCTGTGGAGGCCTGATGTCACCACTCCCTGGCCCTTCCCGCAGACAGGGAGGCTAAAATGCCTTCAAGGGATTGGCCTCAACGGGTAGCAAATAGAGGCTCCTCTTAAAAATCACCGCTGCAGAGCTGGGGGCGTGGCTCATCCGTCCTCTCATTTCCCCTCCCCACCAACCTGATGAGGTATTATCATTCTCCTGCTGAAGATGAGGACACTGAAGCTCAGAGGGGCTGAGTGACTTGACTGAAGTCACACAGCTAGAGAAGCCAAGAATCACATAGGTCTGTCCCACTAAGAAGCCTGTTCTCTGAACCAGTGCCTCCTAGGCCCTTCCCTGAGGGTGTGGCCCATGTGATGGGATGTTGGAGGCTGTGCTTGGGCCTCCCCTGCCTCTCATGTTCCCTCCTGGCTCTATTATTGAGCTAACTCAACAGGCCCTGGGCAAAGACCTGGGCCCGCATCTGTGGTAAGGTACCTGCACCAGTGTGTCCTATCCTGGGTCGGGAAGGGATGCCAGAATTCATACTCCTTCCATCTTGCCCTAGGACTCTGGGGTCCCATTTCCTGCGCACTTACTATGTGCAGGCCTGTGCTGAAGGTTCTGCATGAATGGAGACTTCAGCTCCTCCCAGAGGAAGGAGCAGCCCCTTCACTCCAATGACACCATCCAGGCTCCAAAGCTCCCCCAGCCACAGAACTAGCAAGGGGTGCTTGGGACTCAAACCCAGGACTCCCAGATGCCAGTTCTCTTTCTACCACTCTGGGCTGGTCCCCCCATCTGCACCCTCCCCGTGCCCAGGGAGCCTCGCTTCTGCTGGCTGGCCGTTCCTGGGCCTCTGGGCTTTTCAGAGGGCAGGTGGAGGACTTGGTGTTTTCCTCACCCCCCACCCACAGAGTGGAGAAGAACCCCAATCTAGAAGAACTGTCAATCAAGAACCATGAGACTGGACAGGGAGGTGCTGAATCTCGTAGGCACCCAAGCCCCGGGGGCCACTGCAGGAGCCGGGAACTGGGGGCTGGTGCAGGGCTGGTGAGGGGCTCCTGTGCTGGAGCCGGAGGACAGAGCCAGGACAAGCCCAGGGAAGAGCCGTGGCTGTCCCGCAGAGGGAGGGGCTCTGGGTGGGAATAGAAAGAAGCCACTTGTCCAGGGGCTTATGTGAGCTTTAGGCAAACCCACGTTGCTTTCTATGGCTTCTGGAAGGCTCTGTCCTGAGGGTCAGAGGCCTGGGCTTTCCACCAGAGGGTGGATGAAGCATTGCATGGCCCAGGACAGCAGCTGCCTCATTGTGGGGGCTGGTACGGAGCTGCAGACCTTTGTTAGATGGCTCAGTGACATGGCCCAGTGCCCCAAGCCTTTCTACTGTCTAGTGCATTTCTTAGCACATTGATTCCCATTTTATAGATGAGGAAACTGAGGCACTGGCCCAAGTCTTTGTCCTGCCCGGGATGGGCTCACATCCCTGCTGGACCATTGCTCCACCCCTTTCTATTCCAAGAAGGCCGGGGCCCTCCCCAGCAGCACAGTGCGTTCCCAGCCTCCCTGGACGCCCATCTTCTTCCTTCTGGTGGGTGTGCCCGTGGCTGCTGAGCCCACCCAGCCACAGCTATGCCCCTTCCAGCTGGGATTCCTCCCAGAAATCCCCTCTGGAAGCCCTGGGGGGGGGCTGGGTGAGCAGTGGACGGCCCGGGGGAAGGGTCTGCGAGGGTCTTCCTACCTGTCACCATGGCATGACGGGGAGATGGAGGCAGAGAGGGAGGAGCTGGACTCACTTAATCGTCCTGCCTCCTGAGAGATCCGCCCTGACTCCATCAACCAGCCCCCACCTCAGGCCCGGCCCTGCCCGCACACCTGGGCAGCCATCATGCCTCCCCCTGGGGCTCTCCATCTCCACCTGTCCCCAACTCACTCTCCAGGGGCAGCCAGAAGGGGCCGTATTAAAATCCCCACAGTCCCCCACCCTGCCCCGCTGCAGCAGGACAAAGTCAACTCACCCACAGGACTCAAGGCCGCAGGGGTCTGACCTCTTCTGGTCACAGCACCCCTTCCTCTCCCCTCCACCATCATGCTCTGCCTTCTCCTGTGGTGCCATCCTCTGCTCTCCCTCCGGTGCCCTGCTCTCCTCTCCCTCCCGGAGCACTCTCCCTCCTCCCCTTCCCCACCAACCCTCCCAACCTGCTCATCCTGGGGGTGCAGGTCAGGCCCCCACCTCCAGGAAGCCCACCTCCTCTGAACTCCCTCCCACCGCACGATGGGCAAAGTCCACCGGCTTCTCTGCTTGCCTCCTCCTCCGGGTTGTGAGCTGCCCGGGGCTCCCCATGGAGCCCATGTGTGTGCACAGGCAGAGGAGCATGAAGACCAGGGCCCCTGGGCCTGGGCCTGGTCTCTGCATCCGCAGAAGCCCCTGCGTGAGCCTGTGCCTGCGTGGGGGTCCCCCATCCCCCTGGGCTCCCTGGGTTCAGTCTGTGAGTAAGCAAAGAGCCCCGAGGACCCTGGTCTCTGGCCTGGTGGCGGGAATGTGGGTGTTCACACTGAGACGGGGCGCAGGTGGCAGAGCAGATTCTGGGCGGGAGGGAGTCTGGGGTCCTGGCCTTGTGCTTGCGGGGCCATGGGACAGCCTTCTGTAGGGGAGTCTGTGACGGTCCTTCCAGATGTGACCTTGACTCCAGGGTGGAGGGATCGGAGCCACGTATCGGAACCACTTCCTTTCCAAGGCTGGCCGAAGCTTCAGCTCAGATGCCCAGCCAGGGATCCCCTGCCGCAGGAAGCTGGCCCTGACCAGCCTTGCTGAGGCCACTCTGTCCCCACTTGTCAGTGGAGTTGTGACCTCTAGTCCTAGGACATCTCATGGGCCAAGCCTTCTAGCTCTCCAAGGTGGGAGCCACTGTCCCTCCATCCCCTGGGGACTCTGCATCCCCAGAGGGACAAACAGAGCAGCCCTGCCCCTCCCCTCGGCAGAGCAGAGCAGGGCTGGGCAGTCTCAGCCCGCCCAGGGATCCTGGGGACAACAAGACAGGAGCTCAAGGGGCCTGGAATTGGACCAACTCATGGGAGCAGGGGCAGAGGCAGGTGGAGGGAGGGGTGGACTCCTGTCCAATCTGAAGCTGTGCCCGGATGGCTGGGTCACCACAACCCCGGGCCTTCCAGCCGGTGACCTACATTCCCCCAGCGCCTCGTGTGCAGGCAGACGAGTGTGCAGAGCAGGGCCCCGCGGGAGGGTGACCGGCCTGTGCCTGGTCTCTGCATCCGCAGAAGCCCCTGCGTGAGCTTGTGACAGCGCGGGGGTCCCCCATCCCCTGGGCTCCCTGGGTTCAGTCTGTGAGCAAAAGAGCAGTTCAAGGGACTGCAGTTCCTGAAGTGGCCTGCTGCCTGTCCCCATGCCTGCCCCTCCCCTGCCAGCGCCCTCCCTATGGATGGCCTCATGCTGCCCTTTGCTGATGTAGGAAGCCGGGTCCTGAGCGAGGGGGCGGCTGTCAGCGGAGGCAGAGGGGGGCGGCCTGGAGCCCCAGTGTGAGGCTGACCTGGAAGGGAGTGGGGTGAGCCTCAGAGGGAGCAGGAGGTGGCCCCTGGCCCCTGAAGCTGGAGGTGGCCACCAGCCCAGCATCTTCCTTCCTGGTGAAGCCCCACCTGGAGGAAGGGGCCCGGCCGGCTCCATAGCTAGGAGTCAGGGCTCAGGCCTGGCTGGGTACCCTGCTCTGAGACCTCTGGTCTCTCCTCTGCCAGCTCTGTGGAGGGCGGGTGACGGTGGCTGTTGCCGCAGTCTGGCTGGGCACAAATCACGGAGCTGCCACAAAGCACTGTATGTTCCAACAGGAAGCTTTATTGCCCGAACTCCACCAGCACTCCACGCACACCCCCCCCACTCACCCCCTCTTCCCCGGGCTCCGCCCCAACTCTCCCCGAACCCAGTGAAAACTCTGCGAGGACTCCACGGGACTCCAAAGTAGCCGGCGCCCGAGGCCACAAGAGCTGCCCTATTGCCAGACAGTACAGGTCTCTATACAATTGAATACACAGCTTAACATAACCATCATCATCTCAGTGGCTCGCTGGTGTCACCTCTCAACTACTCCCTTCTGGCAGTATGCCATGGTCATCCCGACTGGCTGTGGCCCTCAACAGGCTATCTGTCCCTCCCGGGCTCTTCTTTCAGGCTGGCCTCTGACAGCACCGCGGGCCTGGGCAGCCTGTCAGAGACTCCCCCATCTCTGTCTCAGTCTCGCCATCTAGCTCTGTGTCTCTCTGCCTCCTCCCATTCCCTCGGGGCTTGGCTGCACCCACAGGCACCTGGTGACGGCCTACTGTGTGCAGCAGTAAGTGGGCAGTGAGCTCGACCCACCTCGGCCTCTCCAGGTGGACTCTTCTTTTTTTTTTTTTTTTTTTTTTAAAGAGAGAGTGAGAGAGGGGAGGGAGAGAGAGAGAGAGAGAGAGAATTTTTAATATTTATTTTTAGTTCTCTGCGGACACAACATCTTTGTTGGTATGTGGTGCTGAGGATCGAACCCGGGCCGCACGCATGCCAGGCAAGCGCGCTACCGCTTGAGCCACATCCCCAGCCCCTCCAGGTGGACTCTTCTGAGTCCGCCTGTGTTTTGCTGCAGGCCTCACTCTTCACTCAACTCCCCCATGGAGGCCAGTCCTGCCCACTGGGCTCTGTCCCCTCCTGTGCTTGAGGACCACCCTACAGCGTCTTCGTGGGCTCTCCCAGTCTCTCCCACCCTTTCCTTGCTCCTCCTGACCGTATCCAGCTCCTTCCTCCTCTGGTCTCTGCTTCCTCACTGCCCGTGTGGTCCTCAGCGAGGTCACCAGGACAGCTGACCAAACATGGTCCACCTCTCCACACCTCTGCACCCTTCACACCCCTCCTGTGTTTGCACCTCTGCCCTTGGCCAGCTCCCACCGGGGCCTCCGTCACCCCTGCTCCATGCAGGCCCTATCCCAGACCAAGGGACCTCTGTAAGTCACCATTCCACTCAGGGCTCTGAGGCAGCCTTGTCACTCCTGATGGCCTTGTCTGTCAACCTGTTTGTGTGTGTCCCTGCTGCACACACCTCAGAGCTTCAACTCTGTAGCTCCAGCACTTTTCCCTGAATGTTTGTTGAATGAATAATGAATGGTGGAGTGATTTGATACAAGTAAAAGTACTTTGCAAGCTAAGTGAGGGGGCTGGGTCAGTGCAGCACACAGAGTGGTATTAAAGAGCATCTGGAGCCTCTGGCAGGGTGCAGCCTCATCTGGGTGGCAGGAGGGGACCCGGGCTGCCCCAGAATTTCCAGAGTATTCTAATCCTTGCTGGGCCTTGGGATGATACCCAGCCTTGCTCTAGAGATTGAGATTTAGTCTAGGGGCTGCCCAGGCACTGGAATGTTCCACCCCCCTGCCTCCCCTGGACTCCACAGGCCGCTCAGTTCTAAGGGGCAGACGCTGGAACGAAGGATGGCTGGAGCCCAGGGTCCCACTCCCAGCCTCCTTAATTCACTCCCAACAGCTCTCCGTCTCTCTGCTTGGTGCCAGAGGCCCTGGGGAGCCTCCGAGGGACGGGCTGGATCTGGTCTCAGGGAGGAGCTCAGAACAGGCGTTCATGGTTCCAATGACAGCACAGGAAAGGTGGGCCTGAGGTGTGTTGGAGCTAGCGTCGACCTGGTGAGCAGGCAAAGGGAACCGCAGGAGAAAGGGCAGGCGTTGAGAGCCACACAGCAGCCTCTCTGGGAACCTCAGGCAGTTGGGTAGACTGGACCCAGGTCCAGATGGGCAGAGGAGGCTGGAGCCTGGGGAGGTCAGCAGGACCAGGAGGGAGACCTCGGGTGCTAGGCCCAGAGCTTGGCTCTATTCTGCATGAATGGTTTCAAACAGGGAGGGAATGTGTTCTGATGAGTCTTTCCAGAATCTCTAAGACCCTCAACCCCACCTTCACCTGGCCCCCTCCCCTGAGCCGCTCAGGGGAACCTGGTTGGCTACCCACTTCTGGGGAGGTCCAGTCCCAGCAGGAGGAGGCTGGAAGGGAGAGAGTCCAGGCAGCCAGGAGTCCAGGGGGCAACCGTGTTGCTGGGTGGTGGCTTTAGAGGTGTCTCAGTCCCCCCACTCCTCCGTGTCCTCAGCAGCCCAGGGCTCTCCCAGCATCTAGGAGGGCAACCCGATCCTCCTCCTCTTGCACCTTGAGAAGCTGAACCAGAGAACAGAGGAAAGGAGACACGTGGCCCACACAGCTCTCACTGGAAGCCCCCTCCCAATTTATAGAGGCCACCGAGGCAGAGAGGCCTGGAGATTGCCCCATAGGAGGGGCAGAGTCCAGATTCCAGCCCTGGTCCGCGTGCTCCAAAGCCCATGTGCTTCCCATGGTTCACTGCTACTCAGAGTCTGTACTGAGCACCCCATGGGACTGTCCCACTCCAGGGGGAGGTAGGAGGGGCCGAGCTGCAGAGGGCCTGGGGTCTCCACTCACCTCTACTGCGCCTCCTGTAGAAGGGCAAATGGGGACCCAGCAGGGGGCAAGGCTGGAGGGGCTGATCAAGGAATCAGGGAGTCTCAGGGGGCTTCTGGGAGGGGCTGCTGGGACTGTCCCTGCTGGGAAAAGGGGGTGGAAAGAATTGAGATTTAGTTCAGTGCAGCAGGAAGGGTCCCCCCAGCAAAGGAAGCAGCCCCAACAGAGGTGGACGTGAGTTTCAGGACTTCCCAGCCCGAGCGAAGCCCGTTGCTTGATGGCCCACACAGCTGGCCAGGCTCCAGGGGGCCCTGGGGGTGACAGGCTTTATCATCCCGCTGACCTGTGTTACAGGAGAGCCAGCAGCACCCCTAGGCCTGCGTGCTAGCTAACTGGAGTAGGCGGGCGCTGTGGAAGGGGTTTGAGCAGGGCAGGGACAGAGTCCCCAGCTTGGGCAGGAGTGGCCTGAGCCCCAGCCCTGCATGCCAGCATCTTCTGCTGACCCAGGGCTCATTAAGAGCAAGGCAAGCTCCACCAGGAGACCGGTGCGGGGCAGCGGGCGCAGGGCTGAGGGCCAAGCCACGGGCCTGGAACAAAAGAGCTTGTGTTTGGGGAGAGGACCTCCCCCTCCCCCACAGCGTGGGGCTTTGGGAGTGGGGTGGGCACAACCACCCTGAGCCAAGAGGGGCTGCAGGGCTGGGGAAGGGGCTTGTGAGAGGCAGGATTCAGACTGAAGGGGCTGGAGAGGGGCTGGGAGCTGCCCTTTTGCCAGAGCCTCTGTTCACAAGCAGGCGCTTTGCAGAGGGCACCAAAATCAAGCCTGGGGCGGAGATGGAGTGTTGAAGGCCTCTTGAACCTGGTCCAGGAGGTGAGAGGTCAGGGCTGCCTTCCAGGCTTGGGTCGGCCAGGGCAGATGAGCAGCAGGCCCGAATCCCCCTTCCTTCTATTCGTGTGTTGTGTGTGTGTGGGGGGGGGATGACACACTCACACTGTGTCAGGGAGGGTGGGGGCTGGGGAGGAGAGAAGGGGGAGGGAGGGAATCTGCATGTTCACAGTGCCACCCCCCTCAGTCCTCCCTGGGCACTCAAATGAGCTTCTAAACGCAGACCCTGCTCCCTCCCCTGCTGAAAACCCCACTGGCCCATGACCCTCAGGATCAATTCCCCAGCTCCCCCCCCCCCCCAGTACCAGTACTGGGGAAGAGCTACATCCCCAGCCCTTTTGATTTTGAGACAGGAGCTCCATAAATTTCTGAGGCTGGCCTTGAACTTGGGATCCTCTTGCTTTAACCCCCCCCCCCCCAGTTGCTGGGATTACAGGTGTGCATCACCATACCTGGCCATATCCAGGCTCTTGACCTTTGGCGACCTGCTGCTGCATCCTGGATGGCCTCCCTTACTCCATCTGCAAATGGCCACCAGTGCCCATGCTTCAGCCAGACAGAGTGGCTGATGGCTCCTAAACACTCAGGCTTCCTCGGCCTCCCCAGTTTCCTGCCCCTCTCCCTGAGGCTTAAAACATCTGCCTCCCTCCCACCTGTGGTTCCCTGCCACTTGCCAGCTCCCACTCACATGCTGGTGCCCCTTTGGCGGCCACTGCCTCCAGGAAGCCTTCCCAACCCCAGCAACTGCGTGCCCAGGGCCTGGGTGGCACCCGTCACCTGGGGATGCAGCCATCTGTGAAGGCTCTGTCCTGAGGTCACACAGGAGTTTTGTCTCATTCTCCTGTAGCCTCAACAGAAAGTGGTGAACACGGACACTTGTTGGAGGAAGGAGGGACGGAGTACAAACAACTACAACTTCAAAAAAGGGAGAAGACAGGAGAGAAAACTAATGGGTAACCAATGGGGAAGTAGCCTGTCCCCGAAGCCAGTGCCAAGGCTGGCTGACCCCTACCCTGAGCTTGTCTCTCTGTGGCCAGGCTCCTGGACTGCTCGTTCCCCCAGGGGTGGCATCTTGAGCCCAGCTGGCCTTGCTGACAGGTCCTTCTAGGATTTGACCCTTGACGCTGTCAACAAAGCAGGACAGGTGTTCAGGCAGGTGGGGCGGGGTCTCAGGTGGGCATTTAGCAGCCTTCCAGCCCTGCAGACGTCACCGGTCATCAGTGAGCCCAGGTCCCTGGCTCTGGGAACCCCAGGAGCCAACAGAGGATCCAGCCCAGTGGTTTTCCAGCCACCTCTATGGAGGAAGACCCCATTTACCCCATTCCCTCCCCCAGGGAGGACTGGGGGGTGGGGACAGAGTCACAGCTACCTCCTGTCCATCCTGCAGAACCAGACAGCCTTCTGTTGAAAGCATAAACAGGTGAATGAAGGAACAGGAGTCGGACAGTCGGGTTTGTTTGGTAACAGGAACAAAAGGACTGAGTTTCTAGGGCGAGAGGTGGGGGTGGGGAAGAGGAACTGCCCCAAGGGATCAGAGCTGGACCGCAGGACACCGGGCACTGGGGTGATCACCTTAAACCCAGCCTCTAACAAAGATATCAAAAGACACTGCACATATTTCCCAGCTTTGGCCAAGGCAGCCCCAGGTTCAGAATCCGAATCTCAGGGTTCAAGTCCCAACTCCTCCATGTACTCCCTGCATTGACCGTGGCCAAGTCAAAGCCCCGCAAGACTCTGTTTCTTCCTCAATAAAATGAAGCTAATGACACCCCTGTCCCAGAGTAGTTGTTAAGCCTGAAAGAGAGCACAGAGCAGGGGGCTTGCACCATGCCTTGTGTGGATTCTACCTTGCCTGTGACCCTGGGGGAAATTTAAATCCCAGCTGTGTCCTTAACTGCTGTCTGAACTGAGACAAGTTTCTTAACCTCTCTGCCTCAGTTTCCTTACCTGCAGAATGGGTACAATAGCAGCTCCCACCTGGCTCACAGGACATAATGGCTTGATAAGTGTTAATGCTTCTGGAAGAGATTGGTACCCGTATTTGTCATTGCTGCATCCAATAATAGCACAGACCAGGTTGTGCTGAGGAGAGACCCCAGAAATAGAAGAAAAGAATGAATGAGATAATGAATGAATGAAAGAAAAAGTAGGGCTCTTCCAGGAATACCTAATGGATTGAACCTGACCCAGTGGTTCCTCTTGGCTGGGCGCCCACCCTGGCTCCCTGCGGCTGGGCCTCTCCCTGCATTTTTCTGCAAACACGTAGAGAGGTAGGATCCATTTCGCCCCTAGATGACTTTAGGTGATAAAGAAGTAACTTCAGCCTCCTTGAATTGAATCTTCTCTCCAGAATGTGTAACAAACCTGGAAATTGGAATTGGCCTGAAGCTGATTATTCTGGGAGGGCACCTCTTGGCATTAAAACTAAATTAGATCAAGGTACCTCTGTTATTAGCAAAATAATTCCCTACGATTACAGAATGCAGCCATGAATCCTCATGGCAGATGAACTTCAGGTGACTTACTTGAGACAAATAACTGTGCAAAAATCACAGGCTCATCTAATCGCTCCTCTATAGCATTGCAGTCAGGTAATTATGCTAATGGTTCCAAGAAATCACCTTTTGTGGTCTGGAATTGGGGGGGGCTTGAGACAGAAATGTGTGTGGCGGATATTACCTGCTTCCAGCTGGAGCGTCTGGGCGCCATGTTTGATTCTAAAAGGGGCCCTTTAGGGGGAGCCGGTTTGGCCCATCGTGGACTGAGGGAGAAACCTGTTATGCCGTCAGAATTATAGTGGTCTCATTACCCATCTCTTTTCAGATCATCTTAATATAGGAAATTGGATTTGTCTAAGTTCCACTCTTGGGCCTGGTAATTCTGAGAAGCAAGTTGAAATGTAAAAGCTCAGAACCTTCGAGTCAATGCAATCCAGCAAATGTGCATTTACGCCCTGGAGGGCCAGGCAGGGATCTGGCCAGAGGCAGGGAGAGCACCACATCCCAGGGTGTGCTTGACCCTTTCTAAACATTATCTCTCATCCCTTCAGCAGCTGGATGAGAGAGGCAGTATGGAGCCCATTTAGAGTCAAGGAAATAGAGGAGGTTCAGAGTGAAAGGACTCGCCCAAGGTGCTTCTGACTACTTCCTCCCACCAGGAGGGATCTAGACCTAGGAGGCTTCCTGGCAGAGTGGACTTGGGGAGAGGCCCCTTTATAAGCAGAGGAAATGGCTAAAGCAAAAAAACTAAGAGGCAGGAGACCTGGACCAAGTGTCCAAGGATGCGGGATGGGGTGGAGAGGGTGGCTGAAGATCAGAAAACAGAGGGCCTCAAATGACCCATGGATGGTTTGGACAATGGTGAGCCTGGAGGTGTTTGAGCAAGGGAGGGGAAGGGGAGAATCTGAGAACTACCTGGGCTGAAGTCTGTGGCCCATCCAGTGTAGGAAGGGGTCAGAAAGGAACGAGGTAAACAATGGATGATTTTTTGCATAAGTATATCCAAATATTGCAAAAGATGTCCTTATACTAAACAAGTAACATTTAACTGGGCCTCTTGTATATAATTTAGAAATCCTATTCCCAGTCCCTCACATCATCCCTGGCTGGGTCCTTTCTGCCCCTCTGGGCACACAGGCTGGCCGAAGCCCACCCACCCTGAGGCCCTGCACTCCTTACTCCTACAGTGGCAATAGATACTGTGCCCCTGGTAATTATTTTCTTGCATAATTATTTTACTATCTACCCTCCCCCTAATAGCCAACGTTACTTTCTTCCATCTGCAAAGGAGGAAAAAAGATAAAAAGTGAAGACTCAGACTCCCTCTACTTCCTGACCCCATCTCTACCCAAAGTTGCCTCCAATTTCTGCATCTGTCTCAGGAAGAGCTGGCCTCTCCCCCTGTCCCAGGACCTCACCTGTTCTCTTGAGTACTGCTCACCTTTCTCCCTGGCAACTTTGAAGTCACACCATCTACTGGGTCATTTTCACGGGGGCACCTAGCAAGGGCTTTCTGTCCTCACCGGCACCATTTCAACCCCAGAAAGCCGGGTTTGAGATGTTTCTGTGTGCGGGAGGCTTGCTGGGGTCTGCGCTCAAGCTGTGGACCCGTGCAGGGGACGGGCAGCAGCGGTGCAGGGCAAAGCTGAGCTGCGTGCAATCTCAATGGAGGTCCCATTCACCCTGTGTCTGGACCCAGGATGGCCCTTCAGAGTGGTCCTGGGTAGTGCCGAGGGGCCAGGTCATCATGCTCCTGGGTTGGTCAGTCCCTGGATGTAGGACATCCCAGGGAGTGTCACCTCTAGTGAGATGGCTTTCTTCATCAGGGGCAACCCCAAACTGCTGGCAGCTGAAGGACATCTTCCTATAGCCTTCCACATCTGGAAGAATGGTTCCTTCCTTATAGAAGGGGGATTAGTGCTGAGTAGCCCACGGTCCATCCCCACCCCCAAATTCCCCTCCAGCAACCATCCAATCTGGGTCTTCTTTCTGACTAAACTACTAAGCTGTCTGTCCTCCTGCTGCACCTCCCGGCCACTCCCTGGATCATTCTCTTGCTGGTCCCCTGTCTATTTCCTTTAAGTCCCTCCTCTTCCTCCAGATGAAGAGATTCATGTAAAACTCAAGAGTCCTCCATGTCCCTCTCGGCCCTGGGATCTCCCAGTGGCCTCCTCAAAGTCCCAGCCCCGGCACGGTGCTCAGGGACCTGGTGACCCACACTGTTCTCTTCCCTCCCCTCTCCCTGGGCTGCCCCTCATCCCTGATGCCCAGTGGTCTTGACTGTAAACTGCTCCCGGCCCCCGGGTGCTCCCCTCTGCTCATGCTTTTGCAAGGCTGCTCCTTGTTGGCTGCCTGTCATCTCTCTCCTTTAAGACCCACTCACAGGTCATCTCTGCAGGAGCCCTTCCGGAACCACCTGTGCTGCCCAGGTTGGCCTCAGGGCCCCACAGCCACCTCTGTCTTATGCTCAGCAGCCGCCTGGGACTATCACATGTGGGCCACAGGGCCAGCACACAGGTGGTCCCTGGGGACACTGCTGCCTGTCTCTGCCCCCTGCATCTGGGAGCACCTCACTCTTCTCTTTACCTGCATCCCCAGCACCCAGACTGGAGCCTGGCATGGGGGAAGGGGAGCCGACCTTGAAAGGCACTTGGGGAATCTGTCAACAGCAGGGGTGGGTGTGGGAGAAACCCTGGGGGTGGGGGTGGATTCAAAGCGGGGGCTGGTGAGGCCTGGACAGGGCTGTGCCCCCTGCGAGCAGACAGGCCCTGGAATAGGGGCCTTTCTGTCAGGAGCGCGTGGTCCTCCTCCACACCTCGTGTCTCTCACAGCCACCCTCCACCTGGTATTTAACTCTCAAACTCCTCAGAGGCAGCAGTGAGCTCTGTCCGTTTCTGCTCTTTGTTCTTCCTGACCATCACCGCTGTGCAAGGGCACCGGGTGAGCGCGCTTCCCTATCCTTCCCTCGCCTCCATCAACACTCATGTCCCCCCTTGCCCGGGGATTCTGGTGGGTTTGGTGTACACGGTCTGATGCTTCGTGGATGAGGTTTTGAATCTTATTTCCATCCAGGAAGGTCCTGCCTTCTCCTTGGGAGATTAAGTTATGAACTAACTTAGACTACTACAGAATAGTATGCAGAAAAGGGTGGTGCAGCCCAGTGGTTACCAAGCCCCAGGTTTAGAATCCCACAGATGTGGATGTGAGCACCAGCTCTGCCATTTACATGTCGGTGTGATCTTGCTCAATTTGCTTGTACTCTCTGAGCCTCAGTTTCCTCATATTAAAGGGACATAGACGATATCAGAACATCCTCAAAGGTGATTGTGAGAATTAAATGATAGAACACACAAAGCAACTGGAAAAGCATCCAAGTATGCTGACATATCAGTGGACCTAGGTGTAGAAATCTCTGGTAACAGTGTCCAGCCATGATAAGTAGAGCCCATCAGGGGAGGTGTACAAGCAAACATGGATTCATCCCTTCATCAGCCAACATCCATAGAGCACCTATTATGTGCTGGGGTCCTTGCTGGGGGGTGGGACCAGGTGCAGCAATGAGCACCCAGGGCTATGGGGTACAGTGTGGAGGCCAGGGAAGACTGCCCCGGAGGAAGTGACATTAAGCTGCCGTTGGAAGAGTTAACTGGGTCCAGGAGGGGAGGGGACAGAGAAAGGTTCTGGACAGGGGAACCTGGTAGGCAGGTCATGGGCAGGAATGTTGCATATTTGAGGACCTGGAAGTTGGCTGGAGTGGCTTGGGGTGGAGAGGGAGGGAGGGAGGGGGAAGATGTCAGGAAATGGGCCGGAGAGATGGATGGGGGGGCAGACCCAGTGCTTGGTAGGCCACACGAAGCTGTAAGAAGCCATTGAGACCTTCTAACAGGGGTGGGGGTGACATGGTTTTATTCGTGCTTGGAAAACCTCCTGGGGAGAATCAATGGACACAACCAAGATGGAGACAGGCAGACAGAGGCAGGGAACTAGCTCAGCGCTTACTGAGGTCCTGGCAGTGTGGAAGGCTGTGTGGAAGGGACTGTGTGGGAATTACTGGCATGAGCCCGGGGGTTGAAGCTGTGAGCTCCATGCAAGGTGGAGGATACGGGGCTCTGACTGTCTCCCCTCCAACTCTTATGGCCCAGTGGAGTAAAACAAGGTAGCCAAAGAGTGGAAGGAGTAACCAGAGAACCAGGAGAAAAACTGGGAGAGTGTGGTGAGAAAGAAGAGAGCAGAAGTTTCCATGGGGTTAAGTTTGGCCAAGAGGTCGGGCTAGATGAAGACGGGAAAGTATCCTTTGGTGTTCCCAACAAGGAAGTCACTGATGGCCTTCCTGAGAGCCACTAAGAAAGATGGCAGACATTTGCATGGGACAAAGTGCCATGGGTGGCTCATATCTATGTCACCAGGATAATATTATATGGTCCAGTGAGACCCGGATCAAAGACAATTGGCTCCTTAGCTCAGACAGTCTGTCGCCAGAACCTTTGAAGCACACAGTGTTGTTCTTTCGCAGTGACCACACGGCCCTGTCAATTTTATATATTTGTTTGCATGTACAGACTGTAACGCCATCCAATTCATCTTCTACAGTCTGGACCATAAGCAATTTGCAATCCTTTGTGTTGCTTTGATGGAAGCTCCCGACAAGTGGACATATGTAGATTTTGCATATATAGTGCATTTGGTAAATCACTTCAGATGCATCCCTGGGGAAGGTGCCACAGGCTCTGTCGCCCCTACAGATGGAAGCCGGCAAGGAAAAGATGGGCCCAGATTGGCTCCCTGGGATACATGTGAGAGCAGATTGGAGGGGGCCAGAGTGGATAGGGGAGTCCGAGAGGAGGGCCTAGGATTCCGAAATGCTGTGCAGCTAATCACTTCCGAGGTGTGTGTGTTGGAGCAGGGGGTGGGATGGCCAGGGGCAGAGGACAGGAGGAAGCAGTGCTAGGAGCAGGAACTGGGAGCATGCTTCTGGCCATCCCAGCTCCAACCAGCCTCCGGGTGCATGCTTTTGTTGAGAATCGGTGAACAGCCTTTTGATAGTTTTATCTCCCTTCCTTCCTTTTCCTTTTGAAAACAGTCTTGCTATGTCACCCAGGCTGGTCTCAAACTCATAGACTCAAGAGATCCTCCTGCCCCAGCCTCCAAGTAGTTGAAACCAAGCCACCAGGCTTGACTAGACCTCCACTTTTCATAGGCGGTTCCTTCCACTCTTCCCTGCAAATATCTTCCTCTTGGCCAATATTGACACGGTTGCTACCTGACCCTGCAAAAGGATCTGTAATCTTTCTGTAATCTCACTGAATTTTCATAACTCCTGTGATGAGCCCTAGTCACAACTCGTCACATCCTCGTTGTGTAGACCCCAAAGCTAAGGCTCAGAGGGATATAATAGCATGTCAGTTCACACAGTGGGCAACACAGTTTAGCCCAGGTGTGAACAGTTCTCTCTGACCCTAAAGTTCACACTATCGTGAAGAATGTTCAGTGAAGACCAAGCAATCAACCAAATAGGTGGTGGGGTTGCTCTCCTTTTGAGTTTGGCGTGGCTCCTGTGGGTTTCTGAGCACTTGGGTCTATTCAGCCCTTTCATTCATTAAACACATCTTCCTAAGGCCAAGCCCCACCCAGACAGCGGGGCTGCTCAGTGGCTCAGACAAGGCTGGTGCCTGGAGGAGCTCACAATCTCCTCCCAGAGACAGACTCCTAACCAGGTGCAACAATCCATACTGTAATAAACAGCGAAGAGGGCAGGTGGGAACAGGTGGGAACGCTCTACCTGGAGGAGTCAGTGAATACCTCCAGGGCTTCCCAGGAGCTGAAATGCCTGAGCTGGATTGTAATGGAGAAATAGGCACAGGCTGGGCAGAGATAGGGAGGACCAGGCCTGGGAAGAGTGAGCAGTCTGTGAATTCAGGAAGGCCTCAGAGAGTGTGCAGGGTTTCAGGGCCTGATTGATGGTGATGCGTATGTGGGAGGAGTCCCAGTTGACTGGGACTAGGGTGTAAAGGACTCCATTGGAGATTGGGGATGGAGGTGTTCATGTCTGGGCTTTGAGTTGAGCACTTAGACGCTATGACTGTATTATCAAAATGAGGAAAGTCATCTTGAGCATGGCCGCTCACGCTTGTAATCTCAGAGCCTCGGGAGGCTGAGGCAAGAGGGTCCCAATTTGGAGGCCAGACCGGGCAGGTGAGCAAAATCCTATCTCAAACAAATAAAAAGGGTTGGAGATGTAGCTCAGTGGAAAAATGTTCCTGGGTGGAGGGTGGGGGAGAGCAAGGAGAAAGAAAGAGGAAAGTGAGTTTTGGAGCAGAACTCCAAAATTCCCATCATGCTTGCTCTGTACCTTAAAATTGTTTGGGGGCTGGGGATGTAGCTCAGTGGTAGAGTGCTTGCCTGACATTACATAAGGCTCTGGGTTTGATCCCCAGAAACACACATATGCAGAAGTTTGAAAAATAAGACAGAATCTGTGTATTTACCATTCCAGTCAAGAAACAAAGTCTCAAAATGGGAGAAGCCCCCTCCTACCACCTTATCACATCTCCCTCTACCCCTCGAGGTAAATACTTCGCTGAATGGTATATTTATCATGCTTCTGAATGTCTTTGTGCATTTGCTACATCTGTGCAATTCTATGTTTCTTAGAGTATTTTGTTTTGCATGTTTTAAAAAATCGGTGTAAATGATATCATATAATTTGATCGTCTGCAACTTGCCTCCCCCCTCACTGGTGGTTCATAAGGAATCTCTAGTTACTCATTTCTTGGCAGTATAGCATTTCTCTGAACACTTCACAATTTGCTTATGCATTCTTCTGATAATAGACACTGAGGCTGTTTCAGAGTCTTCTTTAATCTAAATATTGTTTCAATGAGCAAGAGGCTCTCCAGGTATGTTCCATAGGAAAGCCTGGGTCACCAGGGTACATGCACCCTCAATATTTTCAAAGCTGCCACATCATTCTTGAGTGGCTGTACCCACCCCTGCTCCAGCCAGCAGGGTACCAGAATTCTCCATGCTCCATGTCCCTTCTGCCCCACTTTGTTTTTGTGCCAGTCTGACAGGTGCGAAGTGACACTTTACAGAGGTTTTATATTGCATTTCCCGGGATTACAAATGAGGCTGACAATCTTTGCATATGTTTATTGGCCATTCATTGTTCCTTTCCTGCAAATTGCCTGTTCATATATTTCCCCAATTTTCTAATGTTTCTTTTGAAAATTGATTTGTGAAAGGGCTTTGTATATTTTGGATCTTGTGTCGCACATATTTCCCTTGATAAAAAGGAGTTTCAGGGGCTGGGGTTGTGGCTCAGTGTAGAGTGCTCACTTGGCATGTGTGAGGCACTGGGTTTTAAAAAAAAAGGAGTTTCATATTTTAATTAAATGTATCCATCCTTTTCTTCATGATTTGTGCTTTTCCTATCTTTTTCAAGAAATCCTTTCCTCTTATGTTGTGTTCATGTGTGTTTAAGTCTTCAGTACGTCTGGAATTGATATTTTATGTGTGGTGTGAGGTAGGGATCCCAAGTCACTTTTTTTTTTTTTTTTTTTTTTTAGAACTGGGGATTGAACCCAGGGGCACTTAACCACTGAGCCACATCCCCAGCTATTTTCTGCATTCTATTTTAAGACAGAGTCTGAGTTGCTTAGGGCCTCACTCAGTTGCTGGGAATGACTTTGAACCTGCAATCCTCCTGCCTCAGCCTCTGAGCCACTGGGATTACAGGTGTGCACCACCATGCCCAGCACCCATGACCTTTCCCCCCCTAACATAGATGTACAACTGCTCCAGCACCATTTATAGAGAATGAAACTTTTCCCCACAGATCTGCCTGTCACCTCTGCCAAATATTGCTTCCATATATGTATGGGTCTATTTTTGCAGTCTTTATTCTAGTTCACTGGACTATTTATCCTTAGTCCAATACCACTTGGTCTTGTACCTTTCTAGGCTTATACTTTGAATTAAAAGAGCAAGTGCCTTCTTGAGAGCAGATCCATGTCTTATTCTTTGCATTTTCACTCATTACATGAACATCCATGTAATGGATGTAATACTTTTGCTTACAAAAGGGTATTCCATAGACTGTCTTGAGACCCCCAAACTCCTTTTTGCAGAAGAGGAAACTTAGGCACAGAGGTGAGGTGGCTTGCCAAAGTCACACAACTAGAAAGTGTTGGATTTGGAGTTCTGTAAGATTTCAAAATCTTCTGCAAGTTTTCAAAGCCACCCCCATCTATTCACCCCATATTGTCCACCCTGTCCATGAATTCCTTATTGTCCAGGGTCTACAGATCCTGTATCTGATGTTCACTCCTCTTCCCCTTCATTCATCAAGTAGCTTCTGAGTGATGATGGTGAGCAGATGCTGGAGCCCAGACCCCATTTTCAGGGGCACTTCCTAGTGCGGAGATCAGCCAGAAGGGTGGGACTGCAGGTGTGCATGTTGTGGGACATCATAGGAAGCTTGAGGTCTTGAGGTCGGTGTAAGGAGGTCGGGCCAGATTTCAGAGCCAGTTTAGAGCCAACCTGGGCGTGCACTTGGGCCCAGGGCTGCCTTCAGAGAGGACGCCAGCTTCCCTCTGGAATTAGAGGCGTCCTCCCGCCCTCCCGCCTCGAGAGGCAGGAATGCGAAGGATCAGCTTTCAGCAGAGCTGCGGCTGCTTTCCGGGGAGCTCCCTAAGCAGGCCCTTCCCGAGCGGCCGAATTAACTGGTTCTGTCTGTTGGACTGGGAGAGCAGCTCTCGCTAAAAATAGCGCCCTGCCTGGGCCGCCGCAGTGGGAGTCGGAGCCCGGGCAGACCAAGGAATTGAGGGAGCCCTGCTCAGCGCCCATCCGGGCCTGGCCGGGGACTGACCCCGAAGCCGAGACCGCGGGCACAGCGCTGGCCCCACAGGTGCCGCGGAGGGTGGAAGGCCCGCGGGACCCGGAGCGGCAGAGCCCGTCCGGGATGGGAGCCGGCGGCACGGCCTCCCGCGCCCTGGCCTGGGCCTCCCTGCCGCTGCTGGGGCCTCCGGCCAGCGCGCTCTGCGAGGACACGCTCTGCTGCAGAGGTAAGGCCTGGCGCACTCGCAGGGAGCCTCGTCTGCCTCGCCGACCCCGGGGCCACTGCCAGGGCCCAGGTGGGGCGGACCCAGACGTCGGTACAGGGCTGGGGGGGGGGAGGAGCCAAGAGAACTCTGCAAACTCACCTTTAGTTTGAAAAGGTGGCGGTCCCGCCATCAGGTCCGAAAAGGGTTCGCCCCCTTCTGGCCTCAGTGTTCCTGTCTGGAAAGTGGGACAATAAAATCGTTAAGGTTTAATATATTTCTCGGTCTCCAAGAGAAGTTGGGGGACCCGCCACAGCCGATCGCAAGAATGCGCGAGACGTTTGCCGGAGCCAGCTGGGGTCCTCGGGAGTTTGCCTTGGTGCAAGTGTCGAGGTGCCTTCCGGGTGACATCTCTGCCTGCTGTCCTTTTCCAAAGCTCTTGTCCTCTCTTAGGTCCTTAGGGCCAGAAGCTGCAGATGGAAGCAGAAAGCACTGGAAAGTTTAAGGGGTCAGCAGACATACGAAAATCCTTGCGGGAGGGCAGTGTGCGTTGGCAGAGGGGTGGTTTTGTAAGCAAAGTCGAGACCCGCTGCTCGGTGCCCTACCCCTAGAGCCCTGGAGCTAAAGCCAAGGGAAGGACCCCGGCTGCTAGCTGGGCCGCGGGCGCGCTCGATCGCGCCAGGCCCGGGGAGCGGAGGGGGCGTGTAGCTCCGCCTGGATCCCAGCCCTCGCCGGGGCCCGGGCTCCGGCTGGGCGCAGAGGGGTCGGCCCTGCCCAGTCCGGCCGGGGCGGGGCGGCGGTAATGGGGTCGATCGACCAAACAGGTGCGCCCCCGCCCCTTCCCTCCACGCCCCTGCTCGGCCCCCGGCCGGGCGGGCGGAGCTGCAGGCGGCTGGGCCTGGGATTGGCAGGGCCGGGCTGGCCCGGTGGCCGAGGAGTCCGGGAGCCGGAGAGCCGCGGCGCCGGGGGAGGTGCGGAGCCGACGGGAGCGCGTTCCTGTCGGACCTGCTTCGCTCGACCCAGCTGGCGCCACGGAAACTTTCCTGCCGCCGCCCTGGGACCCCGGGACCCCGCGTGCCAGTGACTCGGCGGCTTCGCCAGCCTGGCCCTGGGTGGCTCCAGCTCCGGCGCCTTCGGGATGGCAGCGCCCGGCGGCCAGGCCGGCGCGTAGAGGTAAAAGCTGGCGACCGCGGGTCAGGCGGAGGGGGCTCTGCAGGCTTGAGGGATCCGAGCCGGGTCCAGGGCTGGAGAGGAGCGGGGGGGCTCGGATGCAAAGTATTGGGGTGCAGGACTGAGGAGTGGGCCGCAGCTTTGCTTTATTTACCCCTCTTTCACCTACAGCCTCCTCTCCCGCGGGGACTTCTGTACCAAATGTTGACCCTTTAAACTTTGCTGAGCGTTACCCTCTATCTTTGACCTCGGGGCTCAGGGCTGCCACTGGGTCCTCCGGAGAGGAGGGTGTCCCGAGGAAGGTACCCAACTGGGGCCCGCACCAGCAGAAGTTGAGGTGGCCAGGAGTCTCCCAAAACTTCAGACCCTTTCACCTCACCCCACGGAGGCAACCCTCGCTGCCCAGAGCCAGGCAACCGAGGCCCCCAAATTTGGGGTATTTTTGTTGTTCTACCTAGCCAGTTCTCAGTTATGAGAGGGCAGGTGGCTGAAGTGAGGTCTCTTTTCTGTTTCCTGTCTGCTTTGAACCCCACCCTCCATGAAAATGCCTTGAGCAAAACAGAGCGAAAACCCGGTCCAAAACCTTCTAGCTTCCGGCTCCCAGCCTGGGGGCAATGGTATCTGGGTTTTCTGGTTGCTGGATGGTTCACACTTGAACTATCTGGTGTGTGCCTGGCTCTACACCTGCTCTTTCTGCCCTGAGGGGGAAGATGGGATTCTATCTTAATTTTAATTATGGGTGGGTAAGTAGATAGCTCATCACTAATGAAGATCATAATCAAACATTATCCCCCCTGAAACATTAACTCCTTTCTTGTTTTCTTTATCTGAGACTATAACTCTGAGAGTGTAAAACCAAACACCCAGTTTTGGGGGAGAACCTGGATTGAAACCTCAGACCCTTCTGCTTGCTAGCTGGGAGCCCTTGGGTGGGATTCTTAACCTCTCTGAGCTCTAAAGTCCCATCTCAGTGGGATGTAGCGAGACATTTGTGAGGTAAAAGTGGAAGGCACCTGGTTCATACAGAAGGCTTGAGCAGCCAGTCTACACCCTGGACCTTGAGCCACCTTGTTGCTTGAGGGATTAAGCACCCCCTGTCTCAGTTTCCCCTCTCTTCAGAATGAGTAAAGCCCAGACTCTCTTAAGCAGCCCCTCTGAGGAAAGTGCAGGGATGCACACGCCCGCCCTTGGGGACACACGTTATTGAAGAATGCCCCACCATTTTCTTCCCTGCCATTAGCCATGCCAAGAGTGTCAGGCCTTGCCTCGGCTCCCTTTGGGTCCTTGGGAGTAACTATTAGAAATATCAGGGCCTGTCACCCCACCCCCACCCCAGGACCTTGGCTTCTGCAAAGGAACCAATTACCAGAATGATGGGGAGAGGGACTGACCTTCAGAACCTGGCCCCAAGTCACCTTCAAGATCATCTAGGCCACCCCCCTCCTCATTTTTTTTCCTGGTGCCACACCCCTGCCTGGCGAACATCTAGTCTTTTCCTCTAGGATCCTCTAGTAACAGTGAGCTCAGGGGGCAGCTGGTTTCATGATTGGGCATCTCTAGTCTATCAAAAAATTCTTCCTGTTTAGAGCAGAAATCTGTGTCCCTGTTACTTCTACCCCCTGATTCTAGCACAACCCTTCGGGCATCTCTTACTAGCTCAATTATTCACTGAGGTCCCCTGGTGCCTGGCATTCTGTTCCTATCCTCAGGCATTCGGCACACTGGAACTGAGTTTGGCAATGATCACAGCACCATTTATTGAGTGTTTATTATATGCCAGGACCTGTGCTGGAGGCTTTGCACACATTTCCTTGCATCCTTAAGACAACCTCATGAGACCGATCATTTTTTATCCTCATTTTGCCTATAAAGAAACAGGTTTAGAGAGACTAAGGGACTTAGCCAAGGTCATACAGCCAGTAAGGTCTGGGCTGTACCCCAAACCCAGCCTCTGGATTAGCACCCATGCGTCTCATGATATTTCCTCCCACTCTTTCATGCATGTCCATGTGTGTGCACGTGAGCACATGCACGTGTGTGTGTGTGTGTGTGTGTGTGTGCACAGTTCATGCGCATGCTCCTGTGCCTGTGGTGTGTGTCAGGTACTTTCATCGTACGAATGGGGGGGGGCACCTATTAAAATGCAAATTCCTCATCTTTACTCCAGACTTAGGCACCTGCCTTGAAAAAAATTCTCCAAGCCCTTCTCTTGCACAGCACCGTTTGAGAACCATAACAGTAAGGAATTCTTAGGAAGAGAATATGGCATGCAGGTCCCAAGAAGTCTCAACTGCAGTCTTGGCATCATTCTTTTAAGCTGGTTGGTTTTTCTTTCTGGAGCTGCCTCCCCACTTCAGAAGGGGCATGCCCCTACACCCTCAGCAAGGTGATTGCTGTCTGTGGGAGTCCCCGGGTGGATGTCTGGGGCTCTGGGGTAGGCCGTGGGGACAAAGGAGCCTGGTGAAATTTTACTAGTGGATGTGCAGGGGGATGGGCCTGTTACCCCCACCCCCACCCCCACCCCAGGACCTTGGCTTCTGCTTTGTGGTAGGTCTGGCACACCTTGGGTTTGTGCACCTTGTGCTTGGGTTTCTCAGTCAGGTTAGGGGGTACCTTGGAGAAGAGGGCAGGACTCTTTTCCCCTACATACCTTCCTCCTCCATCCTCCCACGGTGGCCTCTGACCTTCCCATGCCATGAGGCGCCGGGCTGAATCTGGGGGGGGGGGAGGGGAATGCACTGGTTCTGCCATGCGCACATCTGCAGTTTGAATCTGGTAGAAAGAAATTCCTCTCTCTCTGGAGGGCTGCTCTGCTGGCTGTGGGTAGCTCTGGGGGAATGTGTCATCTGAGGACCTCTGGGCTGGGCTGGGCTGGGCTGGCTGGGAGGGCTGTGGGGTGAAAGGCTCCCCTACACAGACCTCAGCAGTGTCGCCTTCCGGCTCCCAGCTCTGCTCTGCAGAGAGGGCTTGTTCTGCTTTATCCTCTTTGATCCTGCGGAAGGCACAGAAGTATTAAACACCCATTTTATGGAAAAGGTCGCTGGAGTCCAGAAAGCTGCAGTGACATGTCCCAAGCCCTAAGGTGTGTGGGAGGGGCTGGGGAGGTGGCAGAATGGGGACTGGAACTCAGGTCCCTGACAATGTGCTCTGGCCTTTTTTGTGCTGTATCCCACACCTGGCTGTTTTCTGCTCCCCCTCTCGAGGCTTTGGTGCCAGAGCCCCTGTCTGGAAGCAGGAAGCCCTGGGCCTTGATCGGCTGTGTGACCCCCGTGTGACCCCCGTGTGACCCCCGGCAGGGCTGGTCTTCTCTTCACATCCCTGGCTGTGAAGCGGGTGGAGTTGAGGTCATTCAGCTTGGTCCCTAAGGTTCTTGCAACCTTGACCTTCATGGGCTGTACTTTGGCCTGCAGTTCTGGGAGAGGGAGTCTGATGGGCTCAGGGCATGAGGGACAGGTCGGGTCAGCCAGCAGGGTGCCGCACGGGGAGTGATGAACTCAGCCAGAAAGGCTCTTCTGGACCTGGGGTGCAAAGGGCCCGGAGCACTGGGCAGAGGGAACGGCAGCCAGAGAAGCCCAGGGTGGGGTGAGGTTGCTCACCTCCCAAGGGAACAGTCTCTTGGGCTCTGAACACGCGGAGAGTGATGGTGGGGGTCCTGGAAGGAAACCAAGTGGGGAGAACAGGGTTCTGGGAACAACCCAGCTGGAGTCCCCCTCCAGTCTAGAGTAGCTGGGGCCAAGAGACCAGCGGGCTGTGCAGGCCCCTTCTCTCCCTCCCAGGCTACCGGTGCCTCTCCTGGGGCTTCCTCAGCCTTCCCTGACCCCAGCCCTGACACAACGGCTCTCACCTCTCCCTGGAGCAGCTGGCTGAAGTGACCCAGCTGCCTTCTCCCCGTGCGGGGGTCGGGGGGGGGGACCCTGGCAGCCTGGCCTCCTGAGGCAGGCCCTGGATAGCTGGACCTTGTTAGCTACCTGAGTCTTCTTCCTCTCCAAGCATGGCTCCCTGTCACCCACCCACCGCAGGAGACCGGTGTGCCCTGGCCAGCAAGGCCTCGTGTCTGGCTCCGGCTTTCCTCCCCTTCGGTCTCCCTCAGATTTCAGACTTCATGCTTCCTGGTCTCTGCCTGTGACTCCCAGAAGGTCCCCTCTGCCACTGCTTCATACCCAAATCATTACTTCCCTCTGGGTCTAGCACAAATGTCACCTCCATTGGGTTTCTTCTTCCCACTCAGGGTGGGCCCCCTCTGCTCAGTGCTGGCTCGAGTGCTGATGAACCGACCTGCTTTACACGTCCCTGTGGGCTTGTCTGTCTCCCACGATGGGCTCTGAACCTCTTGAGGCCGCAGACCTGGCCTTGTGTCATCTCAGTGCCCACATAATGGGTGTGGCCTGGCAAGGGCCTTCCTTGGTCTAGTAAATGCTCGTCCAGCTTTGTGGCCTTGGACTGGCTTTGAACCAGGCTGCTTCTGACTCAGGGCGTTTTCCCCTGCACCCAGCTCCCCGCATGATCAGGTGGGGAGTCTCTCAGTTCCTGCCTCGGACTGGGCTGGCTCCAGCTGAGGGATAGAGAGGGTTTCTTTGGGTTTTTGCGGAAAGACATCCCTGTATTCTTTGGTTCATTTTTTTTTTTTTTTGCATATTAGGCTCTTTTTTAAAAATAACTTTGTTTATGTATTTTTATGGGGTGCTGAGGATTGAACCCAGGGCCCCCGCATGTGCTAGGCAAGAGCTCTACCGATGAGCCACAACCTCAGCCCCAATCTTTGGTTCGTTCTTGATCTGCTCTACGTGTATAGTGGGTTCTGAGGATGGAAGTCCTCCCTCATGCATGCTAGGCAAGAGCTCTGCCACCAGCCACATCCCTAGCCCTGATTTTCTTTCGAAGCCTATTCTGACTTTGTGGCCTCAAAGATGGGCAGGCCTGGAAGCAGGTGTGGCAAAGCCACCTGTCAGTCCCCTCCTGCAGGCTGAACTTCAGGTCTCACATAGGAACAGTCAAAACTCACCTGGTTCTTTAGGAAAGGCCTGTGGGGTCACGGATGTGACACCAGGGGCACAGAGGGGTCATTATGACTGTTCTACCCTGTGTTCAGAGAGGGTTGACAGCCACATAGGCCCAAGTGGAAGGAACAAAAAGGAAGACAGATATTCATTCCCTCCCTCCCTGGGTCCAGTGCTCACTGCCATCCAGGGGGCTGACCGTATGGAGGACTTACCAGTCAGGGAGCATTGTTCCTCTGAGAGTTCCATGTTGGGATCATTTTCTGGGCTATGTCATTAGACGAGGGTAAACCCAGGCAGCGGCCTGTCAGGGAGGTGGGACAGAGGAATGGGCCATGTCTATGAATTTGACCCACACCCACACAGGTGGGCCAGGTGGCCAGGCAGGAGAGCTCTGCCCAATGGAGGAAGTCTCCGTCCCCTCATAGGTCATGGTGGCTGGTATCTGTTCAAAAGCATCTGGAGCATTTTTGAGGGGTGCTGGGGATTCTAAAGAGAGAGGAGACAGGTGGCTGATTTTGTGTCCGGACCCCACAAATCTCTTGCCCAGATGGAGGCTGGCAGGGCCAGCCTGAATATTTCCCTCATTGTCCTCACTGTCACCTTCTCAGTCCACCTGTCTTGCCTCGTCCCCCACCTAGACTGAGCATCCACCGTGGTGCCCCATGGCTGTCCCCTCTAGGTGACCCCAGAGCAGGACTCACCTTGTCAGAGACAGGCTGGGAGGCGAAATGGGGTAAATGAATACAGCAACAAGAGGGTGGCCCTCCTCCGCCTCTCCAGACCCATCTGGCTGTCACTCGTTGGAGAATATGTGACGACGGAGGCCACCAGGAGACGGCTGTTTGCTGGGGCCAGTGAGGACCCGGCCAGACATAATGGAAGCTGGCGGTGGCCGGAGCACAGACTGCGTGGCCTTTCCTGGCAGAGGGAAGCCATCCAAGAGGGCGCTGCTTCCGGGAGGAGAGAATTCCCAAAAGGCTCAGTCAGCCCCCTGATAGGGATCTGCAGGGCGTGTGAGGGATTTGTTTTTCGGCCAGGATGTGGGGAGTTAAAAATAGACACCGTAATCCCTGGGGATCGTGTCACACTTGAGGCTGTGCAGAGCCCTCTGGCTCCATTATCTGACTCGAGTGGCTGGGCCGCCATCGACGTAGGCAGGGCCTGCTTCAGAGAGCGCTGGGAGGCCTGGGCCCGGTTTCTGGCTGCGGACGGTGCCCACAGTTCAGCAGCATGACCACCTGTGTCTGCGCCCCGGGACCCTCTATCTGCGCTCACGTCCAGTCTGCAGGAGGGGAGGGCTGCTGGGACAACGGGGCAGGTTTTCCTGTATGCCTTTTTTGGGGGGATGCTGGTTCGGAATCCTCTCCTTTGAACATCTGAGTGTCCCTTGCCCTCTGGCCCTGGGCCTTTATTAGCCGTGCTCCTTCACCAGCGAGGTCAAGGTCCTGGCCGGTCAGGACAGGAGCTGGACCAGACCTGAGCTGGACAGACCATTAGAAACCCTCTGGTGCAGACCTTCTGTTTCAGGACCGGGTGGTCAGAGGCCCGGGTCTGCCTGACCCTTCAGGAGCGCTCATGGTGGAGCTGGCTGTCCACCCACACCTTCGGGGCCATTGCTGTCCTCGGCTACATCTGTGCTCAGGGCCACCCTGCTTCTCCCGCCCTAGGGCCAGGGAGTCCCACTCGGTGGGGATCCCATTTTCTCAGGCTGGGCTCTTTCTGGAGCCGGGAGCCAGCGGTGCCAGGCCTTTTGGGGGTTCCCAGAGAGGGCTCCTGGCGTCGGCCTTGGCTTAGTCACAGGGATGAGATCACTCCTCACCTCTGGATCGGGGAGGATGCCAAGGTTGGGGAACTTTCACTCTGAGCCACTTGTTGACTTGTGTGTGTGTGTGTGTGTGTGTGTGTGTGTGTGTGTGTAAGAAAAACAGACCTGTCGGTTGGGACTTTGTACTTGGCCCATGAACTGTCGGCCTGGGGAAGCCACTGGGGCTTGAGCTGTGCCATCTGACAGCTTCCCAGGACAGTGGCTGTAAGTCAGGGAAGAGCTTGGACTAGAGCCCAAACCTGATGTCAGCTCTCACTGTGTCTCATACTGGCTGTGTGAGCCTGACCAAGGTGCATGACCTCTCTGGGCTATAAGAAAAATACCTAGCAGCTCATGCTTTCTGAGTACTTCCCATGGGCCAGGCATCATCAGGTTTAAGGCTCTCTAAGAACTAGCCCACTTCATTCTTCTTTGAGTACCAGGGATTGAACTCAGGGCCACTCGACTACTGAGCCACATCCCAGCCCTTTCTTGGATTTTATTTAGAGACAGGGTCTCACTGAGTTTCTTAGTGCCTTGCTTTTTGCTGAGGCTGGCTTTGAACTTGTCATCTTTCTGCCTCAGCCTCCTGAGCCGCTGGGATTACAGGGATATGCCACTGCACCCGGCTCCGCTTCATTTTTACAACAGACTGTGAGGTTCTGTTACCATTCCCATTCTGTAGACGAGGAGACTGAGGTCCAGAGAGGAGGACGGACTCCCTAAGGTCACCCAGCTGGGAAGGGGTAGAGTCAGGGTTTGAAATGCAGGTCTTCCCGACTCCACAGCCTGCTGCATCAAGCACTGCTGCTCTGCCCTCCAACCGCTTGAATGCCTCCTGAGGAATCATGAAAGTATCATTACCGAGAGGCAGGCCAGGTGTGACGAAGCGGGTGAGGGTAGCAAGGGGATGAACGAGAGGTCCTGGGCTACATTGGCTTCATCTCCAACTCCCACTTCAGCACCATCATTGAGCAGCTAGGGAGAGGGAACAGAGGGAAGCAGGTAGGGCTCTATCCAGGTGCCATGGAAGGAAAGGCACACATCAGAAGACACGGGTTCACCGCCTGAGTCCATTTCTTTCCACCCCTCTACCTGTTGGCTTTTCTGAGACTGCTGTTCATTTCTTTCCCATCCTCCCCTGCAGGGACCTTCAAGGCAGGGGGGCTGCTGCGGGCATTTTTCTCTGAGTGGAGTGACCCATAGCAAGGCGCTGATTCAGATTCGGAAGAGGATCTGCTGGCTGCTGAGTCCGGGGCTTGGGATGGGAGGTGGCAGAAGAGCCCAGTTTCCACTGCAGGGAGCCTGGAAGGGTGGAGAGGCTGAAGGTGGGTGTGTGGCCTGGGTCCTTCAGACAGACCTGGGTCCGCGATACCAGCCATTGGACCTCAGGCAGAGCTACCTCGTTCTCCATCCTAACTTATTCCTGGGGACCATGACACCTATTTCCTGGGGCGGGCGTCAGGTAACTTGGACCCAGGAGAGCGCGATGCTGGGCCCACAGACAAGCGCACGGGGTGTTCCTGTTTTTGTGATGGCTTGTCATTTGCACTATCATTACAAGGGTCTCTAAGAAGACTGCTTGAGCTGTGGTCTTGGGAGGCTCAGGCCCTCGCTGCTTTCCAGAACTCCCTTCCTCTGGCAGAGGCAGTTCCGGGGAGGGAGAGGTCAGAATCATTTACTCACTTTTCTTGTAAACCTGGACAGGGACTCAGATCAGCCAAATCCACAGGCTTCTGAGTGTGGGATTTTAAGGGAGCGGCTTTGGTGGATAGAGAAAAGGGTTAACGGAGAAGAAGATTCTTGGAGGTGCTGGGAGGGTTCCTTCTCCTGGCGCCCCCCCACCCCGCCCCTCGGGCTGTTTCTGTGGTTTAAGGCACCGGAGAGTCGGCTGAAGCATCCTGCTGGCCCGGGAGTCTGAGGCTGGCTGCTCCCTGCCTCCCTCCCTCCTTCCCCAGGGTCCACGCTAGCTAGAGTCCCGTAGAGGGAGAGCGCGCCCTGCCTCGGGAGAGGCCACATGCTTGTGTGGACAGCAGGGACAGGGTGAAGGGTCAGGGGGCTTCCCAGGGGAACAGGCCTGGAGCCAGCCCAGGACGGTCTTCCAGGTAGCTGAAGAGGGCATTGCAAAACCCACTTTCCCCCAGCTCACCTGGTTGTCCGTGGTGGCCATGTAGCTAGGTCAGCTGAGAGCACCCAGGCCCAGCGGGCAAGACCTGCAGGGAGGTGAGGAGATGTCGAACCCTGCCTCATTTTCCCCATTGGGCCCAGACCTTGCCAGAGCCCCTTCTCTGTTGGACATGCTCCTGGGGAGGGAACAAGAAGGACCAGGAGCAAGGAGATGTGGATTTGGTATCTGAGCTAGGTTTGTCACCTCCCAGCACCCGCCCCCCTCCCCCAGGCAGGTCATTTCACTGCCTGCGCCTCAGTTTCCACCCAAGGGGGAGAATAGTGCCACCCATGTCACCGTCACCGGGTTGTTTTGAGACTTGGGTGAGGTCATGCTTGTGAAGTGCTTATCTCGGAGCTGGCATGGGGTGAGTGCTTGTCATCATCAACCGTCCTGGCCGGGGACACACCTCGACTGCCCCTGCCTCCCCCTCCTGCCTGAGTTCCTGTTTGTTGTTGACATCCTCTGCACCTTTAAGCATTTGTGTCCTAGCTGGAATTCCTCTGTGCATTGTCTAGTTAATTACCTAATTGAATTAAGGCACACAGTTTTACTTCCTTTCCAGTGCAAGGGCAGGAAGTGGCCTGGTGCCTTCTTTACGGGGATCGAGATGAGTATTGAGATGTATTTGATGACAGTGGTGATACCTCCCTCTCCTGAGAGGCCTGTTCCCACTTAGAGCAGCTCCGTGGCCCGTCAATCAAGCCGCAGCCACGTGCTTAGAAACATAATTCTTGTTGAGGATGTTGGTGGCTTTGGCCACGTGTTTCTTTCCGTGCCAACTTGCTGTTTTGGCACCTTCTGGCCCACTCATGGATGGATAGTGGAAAAGACTTCCTTTTAAATATTTAGAACAAGTGACCCATGAACAGATCTGAGAAGTGCATTCAAAGGAACATAAATAAAGAATCAAGGCACCAGGAGAAGCTCGGGTGACAGGGAGCCAGCCACTCTGCTCTGCACTTGGACGTGGGTGGCGCTGGCTTTTGCCCAGCCCCTTGTCCCTGTGGAGGGGGAGCCGAGTGGGCCTGAGATGGATGTGCTGGGCCTTCAAATCCCTGCCCTGTCACTTAGTAGCTGAGTGAATTGAAGCAGCCACTTAAAGTGGCTCCAGAGCAAGAGACACAGAGAACCTGCCTCTTGGGCGTCATAAAGAATGGCCTAGCACTTACTGAATACTCCTGAGTCGGCCATTATTTTTACCCAAGGACCTTAAACAAACTGCAGCATGTTCTTTACCCTATGGCCCTCCCCATCCTGCCTCTTCCTTCTCCAAAGATAACACCCAGGGCCCCGGGTGACCCGGCTCTCCGCCTTTGCACTCCTGATAGGCAGGTCCTGCTGTGTGGCATGTCCCCACCCTGTTCCTGCCCACAGATTCCCTCCTCTTTCTTTCAGAACTTATCCCAAGCACCATGCTTTCCGTGACATTTTCCTGAGGCCAACCCTGTCTTAAGTGCCTTGTGGCCTTTTCATGCTGTGGATCTACAGCCTGGCTGGCCCACGTGTGCTCCGTCGAATGTTCGGCTGTTCAGATGCTCCGAGGAGAGGAGTTGAGAACGGCTCCACGTTTGCTTGTGCAGTTCCCAAACACGGATGCAGTCGTAAAGGCTCTGGGAGGGCCTGCTGAAGGAAACCTGGGGAGCTTTGTCTGCCCCAGCCCTCTCTCACCTCTGATGGTAGCACACGTTCTTCTCGGAATGCCTGGTGACAAGCTTTGTGACGCTCTTGGAGATGTGGCATTGTAGGCCCCTATATAACAGTGGGATGCTCTGGCCCCCTTTACCATGAAGGAAACCAAGACCCAGAGAACCCAGTAACTGGCTCCAGATCAGCCAGTGTCTGTCCCTCTGTCACCACCTGGATCCACTGGCAGGTCCTTCATGGGGGTAGAGGGCCAGGTGGCAAAGTAGGGCAGGGTGTGACAGCCCAGACCCACTCTTGAAGAGCCTTTGGCCTTGTGGAGATGAGATGGACATAGGGAATAGGGTGATTAACTGCCAGTTGTGTGTCTGAGACCCTCGAAGCCCTGTCCTCAGTCCTCATTCCTGCCCAAGGAAGGACATAGGAGTTGCATGTCCTCGGAGAGCCCAGCAGGCCACACGGCTGAACGGGGCCCTGCCTGACCCCCACCCCCAGCAGGTGGATTCCCAAGGCCCTTCTGGAGTCCCCTGCAGGGACGCAGCCCATGGAGATGGCAGGAGCTGCAGGGAAGGGAGCAGCCTCTGTTTATCGATGCACATTTCCCCTGCCATTCTGGGGAAAAACGCTTTCTTTTAGATTCCTCTTTTATTATCTGAAATTCTCAGGGGAGCAATTACCTGCCGGTGGGAATTATCTACCGTCTTTATTCTGCTGCCTGTCTGCCTGGGTTCTTCCTTGGAGTAATTGATTCGAATAACTCAGAGCTGCTGAATGTTGCCTTAGGAGTGGGTGCTGGGGCAGAGGCAGGGGAATACCCACAAAGGCCTTTGGGAAGGCGTTGGCGGCCAGCGGCTGCTGATAGGTGGTGGGGGCTGAGTCGGTGGTTGTAGATGATGCATTTTTTTTAGCTTTGAGTTTTTCCCTCTGTTCGGAAGGTGTGTGGGTGTGCTCTGCCTGGAATGGGGACAGGTTTGCCGGAGGGAAATGAGGAGCTGAAGCAGGGGTTCCCAGGTCCTGTGGGCTGGGTCACCCTGCCATAGCAGGTCAGTGCTGGGCATGGGTTCCGGCCTGACTCTGGCCTTGGCCTTGACCCTGTCTCTGTGAGAGCCCTGGAGGTGGTGGGAACTCCCTGGAGAACCTTTGAGGAGAAGAGCTGCTGGGAATTGGCCTGACCCTTCTCCTGGGCAGACCCAGTCCTGTCCCCCACCCAGGGCATGCCCTGTCCCCTGGGAGGGGGGGCCAGGCTGGGGCACCCGGCTGCACCGGGGTGGAGAAGGGCATGAAGGGCGGACCTCGGTGGGTGGGGGTGGCCCCGTGTGACTGTGCTCAGTGGATAAAAGCCAGAGTGTCAGGGCAGGGGGATGAATGTTCTCCCGGGAACAGTCCTGATTTCAAACCAGACAAATGCGCTGGGTGTGGAAGGAAAATCTTGGACTGGAAGCCTCCCCCATCTCTGTCCCGTTGGGGCCTATGAGGATAGGTTCCATGAGGTTCCTCTTCTCCCTTCCTCCCCGCTCCCTCCTCCAGACCCACAGGGCACAGTTCTGGTCTAGCCCCAAGGATGGCCTGTCCCTGGTCACAGTGAGCACAGGCCTCTGGACACTGTGACTCCGCCACCACCCTCCACCTGGGTGCCACATGGCATCTCCCCCTTCTTCTCCGATGAGGAAATAGAAGTTTGTTCACTTAGGGGGTCAGTGGAGGGCGAGGTCTTGCGCTGGTCTCGGGCCTGAGTGCAGGGCTGGGATCTTCAGATGCCCAGTGTTAGAAGGGGTGGCACACGTGGGGAGGGCCCCTGATCTCTGGTTCTGTCACGGCTTGCAGCTGGAATTGGTGCCGTGATTGTTACTTGGGTCTGTGTCTAATCACCTGCCAGACCGGGAAGCACCCACAAGACAGGGACTCTGTCACCTCGAGATCAGGGCTCAGTGCCCAGCTCAGTGCTTCTGTGGGGACCAGCCAGGGCTTTTCCAGGTATAAAGACAACCGCCCCCACCCAGCTGGCCAAAGCTGAAGGGATTTTCTGGGTTCATGTATTTAAAAAACCCAAGGAGGCCCAAGTAAATGATCAGACATGATATCTGTCTCTCTCCTCCTATGCCTGCCCCCTGTCCCCCATTACTGGGCTCTGCTTCTTCCCTGCACTGGGAATGGTGAAAGGAGAGTCCCCAGGAAAACTGGGCACACAGGACCAAACACAGGTATAAACAAACAAGCCACCCATAAGCATGCAATGTGAGTATTATGAATGGTTGTTAAACTCAATGGATAGTGTGTGTGTGTGTGTGTGTGTGTGTGTGTGTGTGTGCGCGCGCGCACTGGGGATTGAACCCAGGGTGCTGTACCAACAGGCTGCATCCCAGTCCTCGCTAAATTGCTGAGGGTGGCTTTGAAATTGGCGATTCTTCTGCCTCAGCCTCCTGAGCTGCTGGGATTACAAGAGTGCATCACCGCTTTGGACTCAATGGATTTTTGTAGAAACATTTTTCCCCTTAAGAGGGAATTTACCTTGTAGGTCCAATACCCAGGCACTGCGTCTCCTATCAACCAAACTGTGCATTGAGAAGGGTTCTACAACTGCACCTTGGCTCAGCAGAAAAGAGTCCCATGATTGGTTAATGATGTGCCCTAGCCTTGTGTCGGGCTGCAGGGTAGGGTGTGGCAGAGTGGGTGCTGCGTGTCTACCATGCCTGGCTGCTGTGAGTTTGGGTGTTATAGAAGTTCTTTTAAGGGTTGACCATAGCCAGGCGCTGTGGCACATGCCTATAATCCCAGCTACCTGGGAGGCTAAGGCAGGAGGATCTCAAGTTCAAAGCCAATCTGGGAGACTTGACAGACCCTGTGTCAAATTAAAAAATAAAAAGGGCTGGGGATATAGCTCAGTGGTAGAACACCCCTGGGTTCAATCCCCTGTACCATGAAAAAGAAAGAAAGAAAGAAAAGTTGAAAACAATTGGGTTGAACCTAAATAATGTTGGCAGCTTCTTCCAAACCTTAAAGGCCAAGTGTGCATGCTTGGCAGCCCTTTCTGTCCAGGTGCAATGGCCCCCTCTAGAACCAAGAGAATTATAATGCAAAAGCACGCGATGAAGGGTGACTGTTGGAAGGTGTGGCTCCTGGCACTCTGAGGAATCTGAGGAGGACTTCAAGTGCTTTGTGACAAAACTGAACTGTTCTCTGCAGTGACAGAGTCAACACATCTATATGGAGTATCTACCATGCGCCAGGCACTGTTTTAATGAAACTGAGAAATTCTCCCACTGAACTATTTAAGGCCAAGCCTGTGAGAGAAGAGATGTTGGAGGAGGAGGCAGATCTTAGGATTCCTTTTTTTTTTTTTTTTTTTTTTTTAGTGAGGATTTGGTGAGAATTGAAGATGCCGTTACACTTGAGCAGAGTGTGGTATGATCTTGGTAATGATTTCACAAGCTCCCTGAGATTCACTCTGGTGCCCGGAATTCCACCGTTAGTGACTGATTCCTTTGAATTAAACCCGGCTCTTTCTCGCTTAGGTCTCAGGTTCTGAGAGGACACGGAATGAGGATGATGTCAATCATCCCCAAGTCCTCCCTGGGTTGGAAGTTAGGATTTGTTTTTCTCTCCCATGACAAGGCTCTTAGAAGACAGGACCCCTATGAGGGGTGGGGGTGGTCATAGATGGAGTTAAATAGGGGAGCAGGGTACAACCTGGAGCTGGCGGTGACAGTCAAAGTCTGCACTTCCACGTCACTCTGCGGCGGGCTCCACCCTGGTCGCTAAACTTAGTAATAGTTAACATTTTTAGTCATCAGATCGCTTTTAGTGGTCATTGTTTTCCAAGTTTGGATCCTAAAGGCAGAACAAGAACTGAAGGTTCTTCCCGGCTCTGACCCCCTGCTGTAGTCTTCCAGATCCTTCCGCTCTGATGGGCGGCTCCTTCTCTGCCTGCCTGGGCTGGCTCTGCAGGAAGTTGCTGAAGCGCCGGCCAGACACCCCTTGGCTCCTGCTCCTCTGGGCTGTAGGAAAGGCGGTCTGCCCCACCCGTTCACCTTCTAGTTCCTTCCCCTCTGAAAATCCTGGCCTCTGACCCATTAGTAAATGTTGACCATCTACCTCTCTCCAGATGGCGGCCACTGGGGTGTGTGTGGGTTTAGGACTGGGCTTGGCCAGCCAAGTAACTGAGCTGTTCTTTGCAGACCTTCCCATCTGCCGGATGGGATAGCAGTATGAACCCCAGCGTCCCCTCAGGGTGGCTAAGACGAATCAGCCTCTAGTTCAAGGCCTGGCATGCAGAAGAAGCTCAATGCACCAGAACTTTGATCCTGTGATGCTCTTGCTTGAGACCAGCCAGCCTCGCCCTGCTGAGTGCTGACTCTCCTCCAGCTGGGGACTTCTGGCCTTCCCCATCACTGTCCCTTAGTGTCCTTGCACACATCTTCTCTGTGCATGCCTCCTGACTCTCCAAGGTCCTATCTTGGGTATTGTCCTCTCCTCCCCTACCAGTTCTCACCTGGAAGCCCTGCTCACGCCTCGGGTGTCCGAGGCTTCCTGAACCTGGACTGCTCCCAGTCCCGGGTGGGAATTGCTGCCTCTGACCTGCTCTCCTGCGTTCCAGGTGGAGAGAAGTGATTGTCCCTGGATGCTCAAAGGCCCATCCACCTGTCCAGTGTGGAGTCCTTTTCTTCCCATGTCCCGCTTCCCTTCCTCACAGTGGCCCTCTCCCAGCCCACAACTTGCCCCTTGTGGGTGAAGGCTGCTGAACCCTGTCCCCACCAGGGAAGCCTGGGCAGGGGGCTTTCCCCCTTCCTGTCCCTTCTCTCTTGCTACATGCAAGTCTGGACATTCCCCTTGGGCGTCATCCCTGTGCCCGATCCCTGCCCTCACTTCTTGTGGGGGACCCAGCCACAACCTCCTCTCGTGCTGTCCCTCGGGAGCTCTCTGAACCTTGGTGTGATGGGGCCACTCTCCTGATCCTCTGGCACTCCCCCTTTTCTCTGGCCCAACACCCCTTGCCCTCAGCTCCTTCCTGTGAGCCCCGGTTCAGCCCCCTGAATACTCATTCGGAGGCCTCCCGCCTGTCCCAGGGCCACGCCCTTGTTCTCAGAGTCCCCCTGCCTGGAACACAGTCCCCTCACAAAGCCAGAGCGGGTGCAGGCCCCGTGCAGCACACCCCTGCCTGCCACACAACAGCGTGGCTCTGTGTGTCTCCCCGTGCCCTTGGCTCCTTGGGGTGCTCATTCTGTAGACTCCGTGGGATTTGCAGTTTGATTGACTGGAGATCAGCCGGGAAACCTCGGGGCTCTGCCAGCAGAAGGCCTGGCCTGATGGGTATGGCCACCTCTTAGGCACGAAGTGGGTACCTCCAGATAAGTGGGATTGAGGGGGGCCGGGATGAGGACCCCTGGCGCCTGCTGCAGGCCTGAGTTCTACTCTTCCCCACTCACTATCTGGAAGACCATGTGGCCAGGAGCCTTCCACTTACGACACGAGGGGCCTCTGTACCCCCAAATTCTCTCTCTGTTGGGAGGCAGTATTTCCACCTCTCAGGGTTGCTGGCTAGATTGAGCAAGGGTGTGGGAAAGCAAAACAGAAGCAGACAGATAATAATTAACAGATGTCAGTTGTTCATAGCTTTAAAATACCGTGGCCACCCCACCCCCTCCCCACAGGAGGGAGGAAACCCCGTGTCACTTGACCCCTTGGAAGAGATTGTTTCACAGCCCACTTGGGACAGGTTTGGCCAAGACAGTGACAGGTACCATGGGTGTGTGGGCATGGGATGGAGATCATGCCATCCCGGGTCCTCTGGCTTTGACTTACCTCGATTCCCTGGGGGTTTTCTTGGGGTGAGGATGATGACTGCTGAGGAGAAGGTGGCTGGTATTTGGGGAATGTCACCCATCAGTCCATGGTCCTGCTGCCCTGCTCCATACAGGCCAGGCAGCTGTCCTGAGTTGCATGACCACAGGCGCCTCTAGCTTTTCCACTGCTGCCCCTTGGCCTGGCCCCTCTCCTCCGGGGAATGTCCTGTTTCTGCTGGCACCTCAAGTGTCAGGCTGTTCCTGACTGTATGTCTGAAAGACAGTGACCTCCCCACGGTTAGTCTCCACCTGAATACTTGTGTTTTTTCATTATAATGTGTCTCACATTTTAATTCACATGTCTACACACATTATTTATTTATGACTTTAACATGTTTTCAATCCCAGCAACTTGGGAAGCGGAGGCAGGAGGATGGCAAGTTCAGAGGGGGACCAACTTCGGCCATTTGGTGAGACCCTCTCTCAAAATAAAAATAGAAAGGGCTGGGGATGTAGCTTAGTGGTGGAGGGCTCCTGGGTTCCATCCTCAGTAACATTTCCTCACTTAACGGAGATGGTGGAAAGTAAGGGGAAGGGAGACATGAAGCATGATAAAACCCATGGCACATCTCCATCCTCATCCACAGCATGGCTCGGGGCTTTGGAGCCTGAGTCTGTCCACACAGTAAATGGGGGGCTGTTCTGGAAACAGTTTATACTTTTTTAACCCTTGTTTGTTTTTGTGGGTATTATGGGTTAGATGTTAGGTGTCCCCCAGAAGCTCATGTGTGAGGCAATGCAAGAGGAGAAAAGATTAGATTATGGGAGTCTTAACCCAATCAGCAAATTCATCCCATGGTGGGATTAGCTGAGTGGTAACTCTAGGCAGGGAGGGTTGGCTGGAGGAGGTGGGTCCCTGGGGGAAGGCCTTTGGCGGGTATATTTGTATCTGCTGAGTGGAGTCTACCTCTGTCTGCTTCCTGAGCATCATGTGAGTGTTCCCTCTGCCACACTCTTCCACCATGATGGTCAGCCTCACCTGAGCCCTGAGGAATGGAGTCAGTCTTCCATGGACTAAGACCTCTGAAACCATGAGCCCAAATAAACTTATCCTCCTCTAAAATCGCTCTAACCAAAACACTGTGTTTCCCACTGGACTGACAGCTCGTGAGGGCAGCTCCCTGGACACCTTCCACCGTGAACCCCAACCCAGGTTC
The DNA here is from genome assembly GCF_045843805.1 of Urocitellus parryii. Classification (NCBI taxonomy): domain Eukaryota; kingdom Metazoa; phylum Chordata; class Mammalia; order Rodentia; family Sciuridae; genus Urocitellus; species Urocitellus parryii. The sequence continues at coordinate 198,539,158 of NC_135534.1, forward strand.
TTTGTAAATATTTGCCAGAGGAACTCATGAAAGAGTCGATGACTTGGCCTCTCTTGAGGTGACCAGCCGTCTTGGTTTGCCCAGGATGGAGGGGTTCCCCCGGTGTGGGACTTTGAGTTTTAAAGCCAACGGTGTGCAGGGAGGTCGGGAAGGTCTGCTCACCTCGCTCACCCTCCCTGGAAGTCCGGGTTTTCCCAGGTCCTGATGCAATTTTACGCTCAAAGCCTTAAGTCAGGGGCAGACACATTCCTGAGGAGTATGGGGGTCCCTGGGGTTGTGCACAAGGGGTGCTGGGTCCTATCTGCCTTGTGTGGTCCCTTCTAAGCCAGCAGCCAGCTTTCTCTCCCACATTTTGCAGGTGACATCAGCTTGGCATGTCCAAGGTCAGCTCCAGATTGCCAAGCCAGGGTCCTTGCTATGACACAGCATGGCAGCTCCTCCCTGGAGCTTAGTGACACCCCCTTCTGATTTAACGTGCAGGATGGTGATGCCAGGCCAGAAAGGGCTTTACCTATGTCAACAGGCCTCCTCTTCTTGGTGAAGTTTTAAACTGTCCAGCTTTAAGGCTTTGAGTTTCCTTTACCTCCACCATCTGTTTTTCTCCTTCTTTGTCTCCTAATCTACAAATGCTTTTAAGAAGAAACCGTCCACCCATTCTCTCACCTGCCAAAGGCAGTTGGTTCTTCAATCCCAGTACTGCAAAATAAATAAATAAACAAAAGAACAAATAAATAAATAAACAAACAAGTAAAAACATGAATAAAATAGGGAGGTAAAAATCGCTACCTGCTGGGATTGCTGAGGAGGCAAAAAGACAGGGACTTCTCAGAAGCATTGAGCAGAGTGCCAGGGATGTGATATTTCTCAGTAAGTGTTCATTTCTGCTGTGTGGTGATTTGGGAGTCTGGAGAGGTATGTGCTGCTGTAAACAGACCTTCCCGGGTGAGAGCTCGGAGGCTAATTATCCCCTGTCCCCTGGAGCATGGAAGACGGGCAGGGAGGGCCCTGCTTTGCTGTCCAGTACCTCTGTGGCATGTCTACACCCCCCACCCTGCTAAGCCCGGCTGTGGCAGCTTGTCCAGGAGTTCCTTTCATAACTACCAAGCATTCACACAGCACTCCCCGGGACAGGTACTGCTTTGGCATTCCCCTCCCTCACCCCCCACTTGACAAACGAGGAAGCCAAAGTTCAGAGAGGTGAAACCATTTGCCTGGGACACACAGCTGGTAGCTGAAGAGCCCACACCCTGTCCCCAGAATGGCTGACCTTTGAGTCCCTTTTGGTGTGAGGTTTCAGTTCTGTGGCGAGTAGGTCTTGGGATGTGGGCTCTGATTTGGCCAATGGCATGGCAGGACCAATGAGGCTTTTCAGATATTTTTTTTTTTTTTAAGAATTTAACCTTTATTTTATTTGTTGTTTTGTTGTTTTTTATGTGGTGTTGAGGATCAAACCCAGGGCCTCACCAGTGCTAGGCAAATACTCTACCCCTGAGCCACACCCCAGCCCCCAAAGAATGTTTTTTCTTTTTGGTGGTATTGGGGATTGAACCCAGGGCCCTGTGCATGCAAGGCAAGCACTCTACCAACTGAGCTATACCCCCAGCCTCCGGATTCTTTTTTTTTTTCCTAAAAAAAAAAAAAAAATTATATCTGGCCCAGTGCAGTGGTGCATGCCTGTAATTCCAGCGGCTCAGGCAGGAGGATCACGAGTTCAAAGTCAGCCTCAGCAACAGTGAGGCACTAAGCAACTCAGTGAGACCTTGTCTCTAAATAAAATACAAAATAGGGCTGGGGATGTGGCTCAGTGGTCAAGTGCCCCAGAGTTTAATCTCTGGTACCGATAGATAGATAGATAGATAGATAGATAGATAGATAGATAGATAGATAGATAGATATCTGCTCTGAATTCTGAGCTGCAGTTCTCAGAGGCCACCAGAAGCAGGGCGCCTGGGCTGACTCTGGCCTGTAGCCCTATTTGATGTGACCTATAGGGTGTGTGTGTGTGTGTGTGTTTGATTTCTCTCTCTCTCGTGCTGTGGATACAACCCAGGGTCTTACACATACTGGGCAAGTGCTCTGCCACAGAGCTACACCCCAGCCCTGTTGGTTTTTTCTTCAGTGTGGATTCGTTGCCTACATTGACTACTAGGAGGCTTTGATGTTAAAATCTGGCAGCTTTTCTTAAAATAGGCTCACCTGTCCAGCTGATGGCCCTCCATGGGACTGCGGTGGGCTGGGGTGGGCTGGGTGTTCACCCTCCACGATCGTCGACTGCATTCCTTCCCTTCCTGGCTCCTGCTGGCATTGGCTTTGGTGGTCACTGAGTGGTGTGAGCCACAGGCCTGGGGCACACATCAGGGTGTGGGTCCTGGGAGCCACCTCCCCCTGAGCTAATGCTGCTAACAAGAGTGGGTGGAATTATAATTCCAGGCCAGATGAGTGGCCCCCGAGAGCCGTCTAGCCAGGCAGGGCTTTGGGGCTTTTAGAAATGTTAATGTGCTCCAGAGGGCATCCGTTGGCCCTGTCATGCTTAATGAGCCCTTGCCCTGTGCCAGGCACTGGCCAGCCCTGGAGGCTACAAAGAGCTACTTAGGATACAGAGTGTCCACAGAGAACCTGCATTTTGGGGACAAGGGCTTCTGCAACAAATGACTTTCAGGAAGGACATTTGAACCAGTCGAAATGAAAATGTCAAAACGAGGCAGACGAGATGGCGAGATGGCATGAAGGAAGTGTCAGAGAGGAGAGCCCTGGTCAGAGCTTTAGGAAACCTTTCTGCTCCTCGGCTGGTGGAAGCCAGGCTGCCCGAGAACGGTGACAGCCTGGGGAGATTCATCGTGGAGGAGCCTGACTTCGGGGGACAGGGTTTTCTTCTGCTTTTAATTTCTAAAGACTTTCCATCTGTTTCCTTTTTTTTAATAGACTTTACTTTCCAGAGCAATTTTAGGTTCCCACGAAAACGGAGCAGAAAGTACAGAGAGTTCCTATATATTCCCCGCACCACGCACGCGCTGCCTCCCCTGTCCCCAGCATCCCGCGCCCCGCTCCTGCTTTATCATGTCTATATATAAGAGTGTATTCCATCGTCTATTTATTTAATGGGAAGTCACACATTCTAGACTGGGGCTGGGAATGTAGCTTCATGATAGAGCGCTTGCCCCGCATGCACAAGGTCCTGGGTTCAATCCTCAGCACTGCCAAAAAAAAAAAAAAAAAAAGAAAGAAAGAAAGAAAGAATCAGCCACGACAGACTGCAAGCTGAGTCTCTTATCTCCTGTTCTGGGGACCTACCTGTGCAGAGATCATCCCACCTGTCCTGCAGTGCCACGCACACATTTGTACCCTCACAGCGCACCGTGTCTGTGGCATCTCCACCTTCCACTGCACAGGGGTCCCTCTGGGGTTCCCTATTCAGGAGGGTCCCCAATGCATTCAGCCAGGCCGCTGCTCATGGAATGGGTGTGTCTTCCAGTGTCTACCCTCGCTTCCTCGCAGATTTGCACCAACACCCTCGTGCATCAGTTCTCACACACTTGTGAGAGCTTATCCTGGGGGATAGCACAGAGAGGGGTCCTTGTGGATTTAAAGTGGACATTTGATGGATTTGGGCTTTCGTTACATGTTGCCTACGTGGCCTCCACAGAGGCTGAGGCCATTCACACTCCTGCTGATGCTGAGAGTTGGCGGGTCCTGATCTCCTTGGGTCTCAAGCCCGGGGCTGATCTGGGAGTGCAGTCGCCTTTGGGTGGCCCTGAGGGGGAGGCCGTGGGAGGGTGTTTTCTCATGGTGTTGTCTTGCACTTGAATCACACACTCAGCTCTGTAGAATGTATGTGTTTCTGTTTAATTTTTTTTTTTAAAAAAGTCGCCTATCACCCTGCTGCTTGCTTCTTTGACTCAGTAAGGTAGATTGGAATCTTTTCCTAGTTTATTTCCTTGCTTTTTTTGTCTGCTGCCTGGAGCCATCTGCAGGCTGAGGTTGATCTAGCTGTCCCTCCACAGGCTTTCTGAGGCTCTTCCCGTGTTTCGGGGAAAATCCTTTCTGGGCCTCGTTGGGCCCAGGTGCCAGTGTCCCTCTGTCTAGAGGAATAAGCACATTCATTAGGGAAATGGACGTTGGTGGGGATGCTGCTTCTTAAGTGAGCCTAGAGCAGAGGTCGTGCCTGGGCCTTGCACTTGAGCCACGGAGGCCTTCTCACACCCCCTGTGAGTGCAGAGGATCTCCTGACTTGTGCCTCCGGCTGGGTGGAGGTGCTGGCTTGGGGTTCCTTTAGCTCAGGGAGCAGCTGCGTTGCAGTTCCCAGCCCCCTCAGCGGCTCTGGTTGACCCAGAACCTGCCTCTGCATCAAGCCATGCCATCACCCATTCGTCTGCCAGCAAGATCTTCCTCCAGGCTTGAAGGAGTCCCGGGGGTTCCCTGGGGGAGGGTGGTGGTGAGAGGTGATGAGGCCGTGGCTGGGAGGGAGCCCTGGAAAGGATGGGAGAAGGAGGAGCGGGTGCAGAGGGCCTGGCAAACTTCCTTTAGAGAAACTCTCTGGCTGCTGTGGTTGCAGGGTGACCACTCGGGGCCAGAGGCTACTGATGGGGAGATTTGGAGCTCCACCAACTGGGCTCGAACCCTGAGTCCATCAGTTACCAGCTGTGCCTTCTTGGGCCAGTCACCTAACTTCTCGGACCTGTCTGTAAAATGGAATGATAATAGCTCCTGCCTCTTCAGGACAGGTGCGAGGTTGCCTGAGTTTCGTGGCAGCTGTGGCTGGGACAGATCTGTATCAGGTAGTTGATGAGGGGTACGGAGTTAGGCCCTGGGGTCTGAGTGAGGCCAGAGAGATTTCCCGAGTGGAGTCCTCAGGCCTTAGCAGTGGGCCTCAGGTGCTGCTGGCAGAGGGCCAGGGTGACACAGGGGTCCTGGTCCCTCTCAGGGCACCCCCTCAATCTACCCGGAGACCTGTCTGCAAAGAGCAGCTCTGCTGGGAACAGTGGACAGGCGACCAGGCTTTGGGGCAGGACTGGGTTGGATGCGGCCGTGGACGCCGGGGAGGAGGAGAGCCCAGCTGCTGACCGCGGCGGGAGGTGGGTGGACAGCCAGGTGGAGGGCTTGGCGCTTGGGTCGAAATGTGGCTGCATGTGGGTGGCCCTCCTGGCACCCGTCCTTCCCGGGGAATTGATGGTGCTTTCCTCCTCCTAAGGGGGCGGCCGGGCAGGCTCTGTGCAGACAGTCGCAGCCCACCCCAGCCTTCCTGGCCATTTATCTTCTGTCATCCCTGCTCTTTCAGGACATAAAACAAGTTCCCTGGGAGGCGGCAGGGCCAGTCTGGGGCGCGTAGCTCTACGGGATCCTTCTCTGGGGCTTCTGTTAAGCTGGAGCCACCCGGGAGCTTTGGAATCAGCTGCAACAACCAAACTGTGGGCACAGGCTTCCTTCCTCTGTGCTGGGACTGAGGTGGGAGGGTGGGAATGGAGGCTTCCAGAAGGTCAGAGCTTGGCCACCAGCACAGCCAGAATCTAAGTTCCAGGACAAATCCTGCCCTTTTCCCTTAAGCCCCCACTGGTCTTAGTTTTCATTTTGAGACAATCTTTCGAAGTTGCTGAGACTGGCCTCAAACTTGCGATCCTCCTGCCTCAGCCTCCTGAGTGGCTGGGATTACAGGCCTGCACCACTGCGCCTGGCCAGAGCTCCCAGGATCTACAGAGTAGGGATCTACAGAGTCTCCGGGTGGAATACATATGCCACCTTTATCTTCACTAACATCTAATTAAATGCCACATTGTAATTCCTTCAATTGCAAATGCAGGCGCTAACCTACAATAGCTTTGGCTGTTCTGATTTGGTTGAAATTATAGAGATCTCAGAAGCTCTCATGACAGAGGATGGTGGACTTCTTGAAATGATGATTTTGTTCATCATACTTCAGAATAACAGACCCAGATCTCGTTACTGAAGGCATCGATAAAGAGGTGCAGTACTGTCATGGCATTCAGAAATATCTTGATGACTGTATTTCAGTGTAATTGTTTTCAGTGGTAATCCTTAGTATTTTATTTAATGCAATTAAACAGTTTTTTTTTTCTGGAAAGGGGTTCTTAGTCCCCAGCAGAGGCCCAAGGGGTCCATGGGCACCAGAAAAGGCAAAGGAGTTGTGCTGAGGCCAGGGGAAGGGTGCTTGCAGGCTGTTCTGGCCATGCGCAGTAACAGGACCGAGGTGTCCTGTTGTCAGGTGTCCTCACTGAACAAGCAGGGAGAGGACCCTGTCATCCAGGAGCCCCAGGGGCTGTGGGCAAGGGGCATGAGCCCTGAACACAAATGGCTATGTGAGGGGACAGTGAGCCCCTGCGCTGCTGGGGATTCAGAGGCAGACCCCTCCGCCGCCGCAGCCTGCGTTGTGGTGATGCTGGGAAGGCTTCGTGGAAGAGCTGGTGCTGGGTCTGGCCTTGAGGACTTCCAAGACATGGAGGAGGGCCTGCCAGGGGAGGGGACAAGGCTGAGCCCAGGAGTGGACGCCAAAGGCCAGGGTGCCAGTGGGCTGCAGGAGGAGGCGGGTTCACTGGAAGGTAGAGCCGGATGGAGGATGCGAGGCAGGAGCGGGTAAGCCAGGGCTGGTGGCCCAGGGACCACGGCATGGCTTTTGGAAGGTCAGCTTTGGGTTCAAGGACAGACCTGGTTGCTGTAGGAAGGGATGATGATGGGAGAGATTGGGATTGGAGGTCAGGTGGGCGGTTATCTGATGGGGGGTGTTAAGAGTTGACCTAAGCCCAGACCGAGTGTCCTCATGGGGACCTGTGACGGAGTCGCCCCACCTGTGGAATGAGGTGGAGGTGCGGGAGGCTCAGTCCTCAGGTGCTCAGGTCTGCATCCTGTGGGCACATCGATGATGCTCCTCAGGTTTATCCCCTCCTCCGAGACTCCTTGGTGATAGCAGCACCTGTCTGCAGTGCTCAGTGTGCAAGAAGACAGGAGTTGAAAGCTCAGCACAGGCCTGGCATGGAGTGAGCCCAGGCATGCCACAGCACGACTCTGCTTATGACCAGTAATAAACAGATGGCCCCAGTGACCCAGCAGACAGGAGGAGGGGACCAAGCCTGAGGTTTCAGACTGGAACCAGGGCCTGAGCCTCTGCAGTTGGCATCTGAGAACAGACCAGGTGTCCAGGTGCTGTCTCCCCCTAGGACACCTCCTCCCTGGTCTCACCTCCCTTGCCCAGCTTGACCCTCCTCTGACCCCTCCTCTGAGCCCTCGCTTCCAGAAAATACCAAATGACTTCTGTCTCTTTCTAGCACCTCCCAGGACCTAAACCAGTTCTCTCCATCCAGGAGTCCCCAGGCTCTGGCAGGTGTGGGACGTGAGAGAGAGAGCTCAGAGAGTGACATCAGGAGTTCCACTTTGGTTTCCAAGCCTCCGAGCAGGAAGCATCTAAACCATTCTCTCTGGAGTCAACCAGGGAGCCTTGCTGAGCAGGCATGTCCTGAGCAAATGAGCAAAGGAGGGTCTGAAACCCCAAACTCTGTGGGAGCAGGCCTCCCAGCCCTGGGCACACCTGGCCAGGACCCTGGGATCCTGGACTTCCATGTGCACCTTCCCACACTCGACCCAGACGGTTCCCAGCAGCTGGACACTCCACATGGCTTCCTACCGCCCAGGTCAAGGGGGTCAAGCGTTAACTCCACTGAGAGATGGGGCTGCTCTGAGCAGGGGGAGCCTACCGATGGCGGAGAATAAATCTGCCCTGTTTTGTTGAGCATGCAGAAGCATATTTTGGGGGCTTAATCTTCTTAATAAATTGTTCTCAGATTGTGCACGATTAAACCCCCGGAAAATTCATGAGCACGCTGGGAATAGAGACCTCGTCGGGAAGGTTTGACACGAGCAACACAATAAACACAGCTTCTAAATTGGGTCAGGGAAGCCTCCGAGGCCCAGCGAGAGGACATTCCCGCCGCCCTCCCCAGGCCTATAAATTAATCATGCACACAAAGAGGCCTTGTCCGCTCTTGTCAGAGCTGGGGGTTGTGTCTTTGCCCACTGACTCCCCCGAGCCTCCCCAGCTCCCACCTCTGCTGCAAACCCAGTGCCTCATGAGGCGCTTCAGCTTCTGTGCTTTGTTATTCCTGTGTCTCCGAAGCCAGGTGGGTGTACATTTCAGCAAGAGAGATGTAGGTTAGATAGGGGGAAGAACTTCCTGGCTGACTGTGGGGTGGTGTGAAATCCTGGAATGGGCTGCTCAGGAGACTTGTTTCTGCAGGGTTCAAGACCTGGGAAGCGCCCACCACCCAATAGCTTCATGACACTCTTGGGCTACTGTCCTGTGATCAGTGACCAGGGCAGATCTGGCTTCAGGGGCTAGTCTGGAAAGTGCCTCATTCTGGGCCATTATGGGAGATTTAACACTGCCCTGGCCTAAGAGGCCCTGGAACCAGGCCAGCATCCCCTAAGCCCAAACCCTCACTATGGCCTAGAGAGAGGTCAAGTAAGGTCTTTCCTGTGGGCCTGGGCTGCTGCTAATCTCAGTGGGTTCGCTCCAGGCACCGCACCCTCTGCCTGTGGGATCCTATTCAAAGGCCCGGCCTCCCCTGGTCTCAACTCCCCTGTCTCTTAGGCTTTCTCTGCCTCTCTGAGTCCCCGTGGGCGCCCATGTGTTTCGCCCAGCTGACGACTCTCTGCATTCAGGGACTGCCGTGGTTTTCAAATGCGGGCCCCTGGGAAGTGTCCCTCCTGCACACCAGGGTGGGTGCTGAAAGGCCTGACTGCCCAGTGACAGCTGTGGGAATCCTAGGCTCTTGAGGCAGGAGTAGAGCAGGGATAGAAGAGGGAGTGTGGAGGCAGAGGCCCTGCCTGGCCACAGCTGGCCCTGCGTTGACTTTCTTGGTTCTGCTATTTGAGGGCTTATTCTTTTTTCTCCTGCGAAGCTGTCTGATTCTGCAGGTCTTTGGAAGGAGGTGAGATGGCCCTCAAGTATCCCCAGGAGCCCCACCCTGGGCCACGTGGCCGTTGCATCCCCTCCTGCATGGAAACCAGCCCAGTCCTGGTACAAGTCTGGGCAGGTGCAGCCTCCGTGAGCAGTCGGGAAGGGAAGCCTCCGAGGCTGGTCTGAGGCTGGGCAGGCAGTGGGGGAAGGAGGGGGACCTATCCTGGTGGGCTGGGAGGGGGAGCCTTTGTCTGCCAGGGTCACCCCAGACCTCAAGGGAAGGGGTCCTGGTGGTCCAACCTCAGGGGAAGTGGCAATAGGGAAAGCAGAAGACAGCCCTGTGGTCCTGCCCAGCCCTGGCTGGCCTGGGAAGACCCTGTTGCTCCACCTCGTGAGCTGGGCTGCTGTGTGCTGGCAGAGCCGTGGGACAGTGTTCGTGTGCGCGTGCGCCTGCGTGCATGTGCAGGAGGAGCTGTAGAGGGTCGCTGTGGTGTGGGGCTGCTGGACACCAGCAGCCAGTGCCTCGGGAGGTCAGCAGGTGGAGGAAGAGAGCCATGAGATCTGAGCATCAAGGGGCACTGGGGCCATTCATTGGATGGCACAATTCAGGGTCTAAAAATAATCCCAGACTCAATATAATACTTCAGAATTTTCCAGGCTCTCTCAGACCCACAGACTCCCTCCAGTCTTCAATACCCTGCGAGGAAGTGAGTTCTGTCTTTATTCTACCACCAGGAACATTGAGTTCTAGAGCAGATTTCTGTGGCGCTCCAGGCTAGCTGGTGGTGGAACTGGACCACAGCCCTGGTCGGCCTGGCTGTGGGCTCGGTGCTGCCCCCTGCAGACCTCCTGTGTGTAGGCGCTGTGCAGAGCCCTGGGCACCTGCAAGTGGAACCAGGAAGGTCTTGGCTTTGCCTGCAGAGGAGAGGCCCACCTGAGAGAAGGGTCAGGACCAGGAGAGGCAGACACACAGAAGAGCTCTCAGAGGGGTGGGGGTGGTAGGTTGCTGGAAGAAGGGACAGGCAGGGGACTGTGGAACCAGGTCTTGAGAAGGAAGCAGGTCTTGAATAGAGAAGGCAGGGCTCAGGGTCAGATGCTGTGCTGTGGGTGAAGACAAGGTAGTGGGAAGTGGGTTTAGGTCCAGCCAGCTTGCCATGCCTGGCGTGCCCAGCCACAGGCCTCCCCTGCAGGGCCAGGCAGGTGTGCTGCCCTGGGGGGCACATTCGAGAACCCTTCAAAGGACAGTGCCTGTTCCAGAAGTCCTTGGGAGGCACACCAGGGCTGCAGAACCCCCTGGCTGCACCCCAGAGGTCACCCTGCTCTGAGCTGTGTCCCTCACTGTCCTCTGTCTCGTGGCCAGACCTCCTGCTCCACCCGCTCTCATTCTCCCTTCAGCATAAGATGGCAAAGTGACTGAGAAGAAGAAAACAATCGGAGGAAGAGAGGTGGTTGCCACGGAAACTATAAAGTGGAAGCAGAAACTTTCAGGAGCAGGAGCGGGAGGAGAGCAGGCCCAGGAGGGGAGCATGAGTAGGAAGGCCTGGCCCCAGCTACCTGGAACGTCCTGCCACCCGGCCCCCTGGCTGGGCCTGGCTGGGACCTGAGCCGTCTGTGGCCTGAGGAGGGGCCTCGTCTTCTGCCCAGATCCTGGCACAGTTCTGAGCTGGTTCTGAGCACACAGCCCCACTTCCACCCAGAGGGCAGGGCTCCCCTACAGGTCTTCGCATGACGACTTGACTCCACTGTTCCGACATGCAGAAGTGACGCCCGGGCTGACAGTTTACAAGGCAGCTTCCCAGGAGTTCTCTCAGCCCAGTCGCAGGATAGCCCTGGGCAGGAGGTGTGCATTGTCTACACAGGGGCCACTTCAGGATAGGGGACATGCCCCCGTCACACAGCTGAGGACCCCCAGAGGTGGAACTGCAACCCCCAGGCTGTCAGACCCTAGGGCCCTGCCTTCTTACTGCCTCCTGCATCTTCTGCTTTTGTGTGGGGAGCTGAGCAGGGAGCCATGAGCTCCCTATGGCCTTAGACCCTTCCTGACCTTCTCTCCAGTAAGATTTCCCCCCGGGGAGCTGCCATCGGCTTCCCGGACACACCAAGGGGCACAACGTTGCTTCTCTGAGGACTGATTTTCCCGTCTGTAAAATGGGCATAGCAGTGCTTTTGGCCTCTGAACGTTGTGGGGAGGATGTGCTGAGATAATTCAAGTCAAGCCTGGCACAGAAGATACCGTGGTGTCTGAGCCCAGCAAGCCCCCCCTGCTAGGTAGACAGGGCTGGAGGTGACCTGGCTTATTGGAGGAGTGCCCGAGTCTCCAACCTTGCCCTAAAATCGGCCAGGATGCTCAGGTCACTGGGATGGGTACTCGGCTGCTATGCTCTCTATCGGAGGGAGGGAGGCAAGAGCAGGGGGGCCCGCGCACAGTTAGCCCCGAGTGCGAGGCGCTGACCTGCTGTTCCGGTTGGGGTCTGAGATGAGCCCTTGAATCCCACAAGGGCCTGTGGGCCTGCTCCTGAAGCACAGGCAAACCTTAGATTTCTCCAGGGAGAGGCCCAGCGAGCCACCGGCATTATTAAACGGCAGAAAGGCAGCGCGCCGGGTGTGAGAGAGAATGGGGGGATCCGTCTGGTGGGCTATAAATCACGGAATGAGAAGCACTGAAACCTGAGAGGAGGGGATGAGAAGCCCTGAGCAGGGGCCGGGGTGGGGCGGGGGGCCTCTGGTCCTGTTCTCCTGAGAGCCCCGGAGCTGCATGGTGCCCTGAGCCCCTGGGAGTTCCAGAGTCTGTGCGCAGGACGGTGCTTTCCTGAATGCTGCCTGCGACGCCCCCTCTCCTGATTGGCAGCTGTCGTGTGACTGTGCTGGGATGGGCCCTGGAGGTAGGACCCCCAGCCAGGCCGACGGGACTGAGCCTCAGAGAGTGCCCGGTGTGCCAGGAGAGACAGATGTGAAATGAGTCATCCAAAAATGTCCTCCTGGGCACAACGAGATGGGAAAGGGGCAGGGAGCTTGGAGAAGAGGGTGCAGGGAGGCGTGGGGGCTGGTGGTGAGTTTGGGAAGGAAGGGGCGGCTCTTCTAGAAAGGAAGAGTGGGTGGGAGTCGGCCAGGTGGCTGGGGAGAGGTGAGCCAGAAAGAGGAGCCAGGAGCCAGCCAGCTCCTGGTGGCTTGGGACACAGGGCCGCTTCTCAAATGTCCACTCTGGGTGTTTAGTGGAGAATAGACTCTGGAGGGAGGAGAAGAAGTGGGGGCAATTGGGAGGTGGGGAGTCCCCGGAGCTTCTCAGAGGTGTGCTGCCCTGGCCCTGGGTCGTGTCAGTAGAGATGAAGAGAAGTGGACACAAGCTCGAAGTCGGAGGTCACGAGATGCAGGGTCTAGGAAGCCTACACTGTGCCCTGTGTCCCAGAGGGGTAATGGCAGGAGCAGAGGCATGGAGGAGAGACCCGGGGGGCATGGGCAAGGGTAGATGTAGGCAGTGGAGACAGGCACCGTGGGCTACTGGGGGACATCTGTTGACCGCGCTCCTGGGCTAGGACCAGAAGCCAGGGCCCCCAGCCTTGTTGCTCCGGGACACCTTTTTACAAATGCTCCATCCTCTTGGCCTTTGGAAAGGGGTTGTTGGCAGGTTAGTTACTTGGAAACGAGAGAGGGAGACCGTTTGTAGCGGCCTGGAGTTACCATGGAGGCGGCAGCGGGGCTGAGTCTCCTCCACTCCTCAACCCTTGTGTCTGTAAGTGGGGACAGTCCTAGTGTCCGCTTTTCAGGTTGCAATGAAGACTTGCTGCATTCACGCTACTTGGCACACAGCGAGCACTGGGTGCTGCCAAGTGTGGGCAAGGCTCTCTCCTCTCTGTGCCTCCGTTTCTCCCAGTGCGAGTGTCTAAGCCTCCCTTGTGACAGCGGCGTCCACTCTGAAGTTGGCCAGAGCTCAGGGCCAAGCAGGCCGTGTTGCCTCAAATGGGACCCTGTCCCTCACAGTCCTGTAAGGGGACACCATGCCTATCAGAGACGTAAGGGGATCTTTTAATCAGCTCAGACCTGATGAAGTCAGAGGGCTCCAAGACCAGGACAGAGGTGCCAATCAGGGCTACTGCCTGGCCTGAGCTGACCCTTTGGGCCCCAGGCTGCAGACTGCATTTGGGAATCTGGGGAGAGAGGCAGAGCTGGAGCCTGCACGGTGGCTCAGGGAGTGTGCAAGCTGCAGCCTGGGCCTCGGTCGGCCCTTCTGCACCATGAGGTTCATAACCCCTGCCTGCCTGTGGGCCCTGGGTTCCGGGAAAGAGAGCAAGCTGGAGTCTGGACATGGCCGCTTTGTCTCTGCTGAGGATTCCATGGGGAACTTAAGAGCCCACAGGTGGAACTGCTGGCTCACGCCTGTGACAACAGGAGGCAGAGACAGGAGGCTCCCATGGCAGGTTGAAACCTGTCTCAAAAGATAAAAAGAGCTGGGGCTGTCGGCCAGTGACAGGGCACCCCAAGGCTCAATCCCCACTTCTAAAGAAAAATACCCGGGGGACCCACTTCCTGCTGCATAAAAATTCAGGTTCCTGGAATCTGCCTCAGATTGGCTAAACCTGACTCTCTAAGGTGAGCCTGAGCATCTGCATTTTAACACGCGCCTCTGAAGGGTGGTCTTTTGTTCTTTTTGGTACCAGGGATTGAACCCAGGGGCACTCAGCCACTGAGCCACATCCCCAGTCCTATTTTGTGTTTTATTTAGAGACAGGGTCTCACTGAGTTGCTTAGTGCCTCACTTTTGCTGAGGCTGGCTTTGAACTCATGATCCTCCTGCCTCAGCCTCCGGAGCTGCTGGGATTACAGGCGTGTGTCAACATGCCTGGCTCCCTGAAGTGTCTTAGAGTCTGAGAATTGTGCTTCTGGACTGTCGCTTTCTTTGCACCATGGAGAACAGGGCCAAGGGTCGGGGGAGCCTTGCCAAGTCACTCAGCAGACTGGAGCCCTGAGCCGTGCCACTCAGGGGCTCACCCTGGGCACAGTCCTAGAGACATAGAAGTTCTGAGCAAGGGCCCCCCAGTCTGTCCCTCCCCATGGTGGAACTTGGGGCAAGGACTTTGTCCCAGGGTGCCCCAGCCGGGCAGGGGCAGCCCTGGCTGTGGGTGAGGCTCCAGGCGGCTGTGTGGGCCTGGGCCTGGCAAGCCCAGCATAGGGGCAGAGAACGGGCCTGAGTGGGAGTCAGTGTGTGTGCGCATGGAAGTCCGCGTAAGGGTGGTGAGTGTGAGCGAGGGGGCACCAGGAGCGCACAAACTCGAGGTCAGGGAAAGCAGGCCCAGCAAGCTCTGAAACCACCTTCCAGCCTCCTGAGGCCTGGGCTACAGGCAGAGGGGAGGGCCATCCATCTAAGGGCGGTGTAGAGGCCTCTGTAGCCCAGCTGCACCCCGGTGCTCTCAGGGGCACGAGGACAATTTGGGATCCTTGCCTGTGTCTTCTGGCATTTCAAATAAGGGTTAGCCAGAGGTCGGCCCCCACACCTAACCCGGGATTATCGTCAGGAGTAGGTACCTGGCCAGGAGCCCCGACTCCAGCCCTCGCCTACTGGCATCGTCTCACTGTGCCCACAGCTGCTGCTGGGAAAGGAGGCAGGACCCTGGGGTGCATGAGGGACCCCGGGCAAGTCCTGAGCCTCTGAGTGCTGATTCAAGAGGGAGCTGACCACTAGATCCCTCACGGCCTCTGCAATCTACTTATTCCTCCTTCCATCCTCCTGCCCTTCTTCTCCTCTTCCTCCCCTCCCCCTCCTCTCTTTTTTCCTCCTTCTGCTCCTCCTCCTCCTTTTCTTTTGGAGACAAGATCTGGCTAAGTCACCCAGGCTGGACTTGAACTTGTGATCCTCCTGCCTCCGCCTCCGTGTGGTTGGGATTCTACATGTGCACAGTCACACCCCGCGGCTTCTTCAGTTTCTAATAGGAACACAGCTTCACTCTCAGACTTTCCAAGGGCAAGGAACTGGTTTGGTAGTGAGTTCCCCATGGCCAAAGGTGTGCCGGAACAGGCTGGGCAGACTTGGCTTCCTCTTAGGCCTTTGCCCGTGGTCAGGGCCATTCCCCCTTGAGCTCCCTCTGTGTGTGTTCATCACTAACCACTAGGACAGCTTCATCTGGGGAATGGGCAAGTCCCTAGCCGTGGGGACTGATTTCCAGGATGACCCTGAACTTGTTTTCCTTGGCCCCAAACTTTCAGCCACTTCCTGTTTGAGCAGGTGCAGAAACTGTAGTCCCCAGCCCTTCCTCCTCCCCCGGAGAATTTCCAGGCGAAATGCTGTTCCCAGGGTCGGGGCAGAGTCTCACTGTTCTGACTCAGAAGGGGACCTGAGGGGAAAAGGTGGCAGAAGCTGTATCTGCTTCTCACCTCTGTGGCCTTAGGATGTCACCGTGGGTAAGGTGGGATCCCGTGGCTCTGGCAATGCTGACCCCTCCCCTGACACCTTCTGTGGCCCCCACTTGTATTCTGGATGAAGCGCAGAGACTGTGAGCGTAGTGTTCAAGGTCTCTGAAAGACCCACCAGACCAAGCCCATTTTACAGGAGGGGAGGCTGAGGCCGTGAATGGGAGGAAGCTTGTCCAGAGGCAGAGAGCGGAGCCAGGGCATTTATTCATCCATTCCTGTGTCCTCTGAGCCACCCCCATGCCAGCTCCTGCACAGAGCCAGGAACTGCACCCCAGCCTCCTGACCGGCCCCGGGCTGCCAGGTGCACGAAAACCCTCCAGCCTGCGACACAGGGAGAAAAGCCCAGGTCCAGAGAGGCAGTCTCTTGTCCCTGGTCCCATGACTGCCAGTCTTCAAAAAAGAATGGGGACTTTGAGCCCAGCTCCCTCCACTCACCTCCCTCCACTCACCTCCCTCATCAAACAAACGTCAGGTGCTGATCCGCGCTCTGGGGATGTGGCCGTGAGTCGGGCCGAGAAGGGCCCGTCTGCATTAGAGTTTGGGGGAGATGATTGGTGGACACAGGTTACACAGATAAGGTGGTTTCAGGAGGCTGTGGTCAGCTGAAGAAAACCAAATGAGGCAACAAGGAGACATTGTGGGCAGATGTGGGGGAGATTAGGGCCTGAGACAAGGGGGCCGGGAAGGTCTTGAAGGGGGTCATATTTGAGGCCTGAACAATGGGAAGGAGGTGACCCTCTGAAGACCTGGTCAGCATGAATGAGGTGGAAGGGACAGCAATGCAAAGAACCTGGGGTGGGACCACAGAGTCCAGAACCGTCTTAGCCAGTGGCTCCCCCAAAAAGCTGCTAGCAAGCTCTCTTAAGAATATAGATTCCTGGGGCCTTGTCCCCAAGATTGGATTCAGGGATGCTGGGAGTGGAGGGTCTGTTTCTGAATGCTCCAAGTGTAGTTCATGGGCACGCAGCCCCACCCCACACCTCAGGCCTGTCTTAGGAGCTAGCCCCTCTTTTTATAATGGCAGATTGAGGATCAGAGAGGGGCTGTGACTTATTTGAAGGTGCACAGCCACACAGCGACAGATCTAAGCCTCAAACCCAGATCTCCTCTCAGGGTTCTGTCCTCACCACTTCTCCTTTGCCCTTCTGAAGGGGCTGCCTGGGCCTCGCCCCCACTTGGATCTCTCTCCATTGCTTTCCCCTGATCTCACCCCTCATGTAGCCTGCCCGCAAGTCTCCACCCCATGTCTGCTCCAGCCTCACAGCTGTACACACTGTCCCTCGTGAAACACTTTGCTGGCTCCCACCTCTGGGCCTTTGGCTGTACTCTCTCCCCTCTCCTTCTCTGCTCTCTACCCAGTCACTGCTACTCAGCCTTCCAGCACAATGCCAGTGCCTCTTCCTCCAGGCAGCCTTCCAGGACTTCCTCCTCCTCTTCCCAGTTCTCTCGGCGCTGATGCCAGACCGATGGACTCAGTCACCACTTTTCTAATGCTGCCACCTTCTCTCCCAGTCAGTCTTAAGTTGCTCTGGGTCAAGAACTGATCCGACCAGCTCTGGGCTGTCCTCTTAAAGAACCTACAAATGAGTGACAAAAGAAATAGCCCAGAGCGGGAGGTGCTGCCCAGTGTATCCCCAAGGCTTTAATCCGCTGTGCTCTTTGACCTTCCCAAGCTCTCATAAAGCTGAGGACCCTCAGGCCCATTCTCCCCTCCAGGGAATAGAGGCACAGAGACGTGAGGGCACTGATCTGGGATCACACAGCTAAAAGGCATTAGCTCCTCACTCCAAATCCCCTGCCCTTCCAGCTCCCTGCCTATGCCAGAACTTCCCAGGAGCCTGCTACGGGGCCAGTTCAGCTGTCCTCCTCATGAGCTCTGCAGAGACCTAGCCAGGCCCTGGGTCCTGGAGCCGAGGCCAGTGCCAACCATGAAACGGTTTGCAGATGACCGGGCAGGCCTGCCTGTGAAAGGCAGGGGGCTCCCTGACCTCACATGGGGACCATATGCCACCCCCTCTGGCCACCCAGTGGGGTGAAGCAATCTGGGCCCATCACTGGGTGAGGGGGAGGGGAAGAGGCCCAGAGACCTGGAGCCTCAGCCCCAGGCTGGGTCAGGGAGAAGGAGGGGCCTGGAGCCTGGCTGGGGCCGGGGGCCCACCTGGAGCTTGGCAGAATTTCTGGGTCAGGGCAGGGAGAGGAAGTGCAGAGAGAGCATGGCTCCAGGCCTGGCCATCTGGGCAGACACACCGGCTGCTGGGGGTGGGCAAGGGAGGGCCAGGACGGGCCGGAGAGTGGATCCCAGCCTCCCCAGGGCCACGGGATTGGACCCTCGGCTTGGGGGCAGCCAGCTTGGAGGGGAAGCTAAGGGGCCTGTGGGCAGAATGCACGGGCGCACGATGGAGGGCAGACACAGGCAGGCCGCCTGGGCAGCTGGATCTAGGTCCCCAGGGGGAGTCCTGGCTTAGCCTCTCCCCTACACGTGACCTTGGGAGGGTCCTGCCCTCCCTTGACCCTGCCCCTTCACCTTCAAGGAGCCCTGCTGACCACCCCCGCGGTGCTGGCGCTGGGTCAGAGGGCCATCCACCCTCTGTGACTGGGGGGTGCCCAGGGTGAGGCAGGGCCTTCCCGCAGGACAGTGCTGTCCTCCCCTCTGGGCCACACTTTCCCAGCCCCTATTGTTTATCCTCAGGTTCTTTCTACATTTGACGACCCAGGATTTTAAAATAGGCTACTGGTCGGTACCAGGGAGAAGCTCCTTTTCTCGGGGCTTCTGGGAGAGAATTTGGGTTCTGGATCCTGATAGACTCTCAGGGAGGTGGCCTGTGGGAACCTGAGGGAACAAGGTCCCAGGTCCAGTCCCCTGTGCTGCTTCCCAGCCCCACCCCAGTCAGAGCCCAGGCCTCTCCCCAGCTCCACTCCCAGCGGGAGGTGACTTGTTTGAAAAAGCACTCACATTTCCTGAGGCTCTGTCTGTGTGTGTTCAAATGTCCACGCTTGACCGGGTCCCCAGTTCCGCCTGTGGTGAGAGGCAGAGCCCTCCGAGCCCAGGGTCATCTTGGCCCTGCTGTGGCCATTTTCTGCAAAGGATGTCATTAAATTTGTGGGTGGTTTTGGGGAGGCAGGTGGGGGTGGGGTGGGGGTGCCCTGTCTGGCCTCCTGGGGCCTCTCTGCTCTCCCCTGCACAGGGCCAGCTGGCCTCCAGCCTCCCCATCTCCCCAGTGAAGGTCCGCCTGCTGGTCCAGCCTCGTTCTGGAGGCAGGATGGGTACAGGAAGCCAGCTCTGCTTCTCAGACGGGCGGCCTCTGAGGGCAGCGGCTGTGACCTGAACCCTCAGTGCCAGGCACCCCCCGCCCATGCCCCTGCCTAGGGCTCCGAGGACAGAGGTGGAGACTGGCTGGAAGGCGGATGTCTACAGGACCGCCTGGCTGGGGACTTCCCTGCTTACTGCCCCCCACCCTTGTCCCGACAGGAAACCTGACAGGTCTGAGCCCTCCAGACACCCATTGTGTGGAGCCTGGTGTGGGTTGTTTCCCTGGTCAGGACTCCCGTCCCCCCAGCCCCCTGCTGTCCCTTGACCAGGGAAGTTTTGCACTGTTGCCCTTCCCCCACCTCCTCATTAAGTCCTGCTCAACTTTAGAATGACCTTTGCTTTTGCCAGTTCCCTGGGTTCAAATCCTGGCTCCTTGTGTGACCTTAAGGAACTTACTCTCTGTGTCTCCACTGTTTTTTACAAAAACAAAACAAAAAACATCTGTCCGCTAGGGTTGCTGTGAAATTAAGTGAGATAATGTGTGTGGAGTGCCAAGAGCAAGATCTGGGGCAAGGCACCTGCTAAATGCAGTCCAGCTACCGTTACTGGTATTAAAGCCAAACTCTGCCCTCAGACAAGCCCTTCCAGGTCAAGCTCAGGCCTCTGTGCTGTTGGGAAGTCTTGGTTTCTGTGATCCCCTCCATGCATGGCCATCTCTCCTCCTTTGGAGAATCTAGGTTTTGAAGATAGATACCTGGTTGCCAATGGTGGTGTTTCCCAATACAACAGGGTCCCTCAATGTAGTCCAGGCCCTTTCGCCTTGTGCTCTGCTGAAGGAATGGGTGATCCGTTCCAGTGCTCAAGGAAAAACTACTTTTAAGGCTTTTCAAAGGTAAATTTGGCCATATGATTTTTTTTTTTTCCTCCTGGCTCTCTGACTTTCAACCTAACATCTCAGGAAGAGGCGCCATCCCAGGGAGGTAGCGCTAGCCCCCTTGCGTCTGCAGCGCCTTCTGACCTGCCCCTGCTTGGCCCCTGGTGAACCCGGACTTCTCAGCCCAGCTCTAAGGCACCCCCATCTCCTTCCCAATGGTGTAATTCTACTTGGTGTTGAGTTTTCTGCCCAGAGGGGAATTCTTTGTGTCCATCAGTCCGGGGCCTTCCCAAGAGCCTGGTGGCAGTTGTCCTATAAAAGGGGAAAGACCAGAGGTTGGAAAGAGCCTTGGAGGCTGGATGGAGGAGGGAGACAGGACCTGCACAGGGGGTGGCTGCTTTGTGGCAGAGGTAGGTGCCCTGACGGTGTTGGGGTTGGGTGACTGGGTAGTGAGCCCTGGTTCCCTGCCTGGGATTTATTGAACGCACACACTTCTAGGCCCCATTCAGCCCCACCAGACCCAGTATCTTGAGGAAACCTAGGAACATGCCTGTTGGATAAGCTGGGGTGATTTGGGGGCTGCAGTCTTGACCCCCACTCAGAGCAGCATGCCGTGGAGTGGGGAACTGGACCGACTCAGGAGCCCGTCTGGAGGTGGAGCAGGTGGGAGAACTGGACTTTTAGGCCGGGGGCTCTTGGATCAGGCAGGGCCTGGGAAGCCTGTTCTGTCTGAGGCAATCATAGGGGGCTGCCCCTGGTGTGTGTGTTGGCCTGATGTCTGTAGGTCTGTCTGTCAGCCACAGGAAGCAGTGGAAGGGATGGACCAGGCTTTTCAGGTGCCCCTCCCACAGCCTAGGCTGTGTCAGGATAGGGAGCTGTTCAGGGGAGGAGGCCTGGGGTTCCTGTTCACAGCAGGAGGTGGGGGTGGCCGAGGGGGTGGGTGGCTAGCTCCAGCAGCAGGATGATTCCAGATGCTCTGCTGGGGCTTCCAGGGAGCTGTCTTTGTCTGCCTGCCCACCACAGGGTCCTGGGCCAGGAAGGCCAGGCCTGTAGATCCTGCCCTTCCCCCTTCCTACACAGCACCCAGCCACCAGGGTAAATAGCCATCCTATCCCAAAGCCAGGAATTCACTAGCTGACTCCCCTCCAGGCAGCTAGGCCAGGGGTCTAGGTCAGGGGTACCAAGCCTCTAGGTAGGCAGGGAAGCTGAGGTACAGAGGACCGGAGATGCTGAAGCAGAGACCAGGCCAGACCTTTGGAAGCCAACTGTTTACAGATGAGATCCTGAGATGGGCTTGCTCCCTCCCTCCCCGCCACACAAGGGTCTGAGGCTGCCAGTTGGGGGGCAGGCCAAGACCACTTGTCCCCAGCACTAGTCAGAGTTAGCAGCAAGCTTCCAAGCTTCCATTCCCTCAAAGGAGCTAGAACTGGGCCAGAGGAGCTCCGGCCTTGGGAGCAAGATTGCCTTCCCCACTCTGAGCAGGACTTCCTGGGGCTCCTCATCCTGCAAACTGGTGGAGATTATTTGTCCTCTGGAAGTGTCGGGGTGTAACTGGGTGGCTTCTGAGCCCCACCTGCATGGGAGGTGCTCCTCTGGGCTCTGGTGCCTGGGCCGGAGGAGGCGCCTGCTAGGAAGGCCCACAGCTTGGAGAGACACCTAGCAGCTGGGTGCAGGCTCTACCCCGGGGTCTCTAAAGCCGTTCCTGTGTGTTTCTGCTGTTGGAATGAGATGGAGCGACGCTTAACCCAAAGAAGGCTACTGATGTCCCCGTGGACACTGTGGTTTTCCATCTTTCTGTGGGATTGGCCATTATTCTGGGAAGAGGGGCCAGGGGAGTTGATGGCTCTGGACTCCCCAGACTGGGTTTGAAGGAGCCTTACCCTTCCCGCCCCTCCCCCCTGGTCCTGGGAAGGCGCCTGGCTTCCAGCTGTGGTCCCAGCTCCTCCTGACCTGGGCCCTCCCTCCACGCTGAGGAGCTAAGGAGGGGGCTTCCCCAGTGAGGAGCAAAACCCGGCCCGGATTCCCACCAGGCTGCCCACCCCTCCACCCCTTTCTGGAGGGAGACACCCAGACAGCCTCAGACACTGACCTGCCACCCCTGAGTGTGCATGTCGACAGCCCCAGGCCAAGGCCCCTTGCCTCTGTCACTTAATGAGTGACGGATGGAACTCAGACTTCCCTTCGCGGCCTCAGTTTCCCCTTCTGTCCTTGAAGGGAGGAGCTCAGATAGGTAGATAAATGTTGCTGAGGGGAGAGAGAGAGATTGCTGATGGCCCGGATGGTCAGGGAGGGCCACAGGACCTAAAAGGGTGGACTTGGGCTCCATGGAGAAATGGAGGCAGGAGGGTCCCTGGTGGGTGTAGAGCAAAGAGAAGGGAGAAGCAGGTGGAGATGAGGCTGAAGGGTGGTCTGGTTGGGGCCAAATATCAAGGAAGGAAGTTTGGACTTGTTTCCCTTACACTTTGGGGAGTCAAGGAAGGTTCTTGAGCTGGAGAGTGAGAGACTTTGAGATAGTTTTTCAGGCAAAGCAATACAGAGAGTGGGGTTGGCACTTTCCGTTCTCAGCTCAGCTATGGTCCCCAGAGTAGCCTGGGGATCATTTTGCCCTCCCCTCAGGCCTGCGGAGCTGCTGACCATGCCCAGTGGGAGGACAACTAGGGATCTGTGATGGTTTATTTGGGGAAGGGTCCAGATCAAAAGGAACAAAATGTACAGCTTTGGCAAAGCCCCCTGAAGTTCCTGATAGTCTGGACTTTTGTGTGCTTGAGACACACACTGTAATCTCAATGATGTAGGAATACTGTTTGTGTTAGACGGCAGCCTTTAAAATGGAGAGATTAGACAAGTATCCTGCAGAAAGGGAAGGCTTTCCACTTTCCTGGGCCGGGGGCCTGTGGAGCTGTGTGTTTGCGGGAGGGTTTTCAGCCCAGTTCCTTCCCTTGGGACAGGAACCAGCTTGGGCCATCAGCCTCTTTGGGACCCTAATTTAAGGTGGCTGTTCCCGTAGCACGGTGCCGTCTGGCTTCCAAGCAGGCATCTTTCGGGGCCGCGCACACGCGGGTGTGCACCGTTCACACCTGCCCGCGCGCTGGGGTGCCCCTTGCGCCCCGCGGGGTGGGGTGCACCCCTCCAGGGGTCCCGCCTGGGGTCGCGGGCACTCCGGGCCGCCTTGCCCGGCTGACTCCAGGCCGGGATTTCCCCCGCACTGACTTTCCGGGCCGGTGCCAGCCCGGCCTCCCGGTCCCCGGCCCCCGCCGCGGGGCCGGCTGCTCGGGGGAGGGACGGGGAGGCGAGGGAGGAGTTTGGGCGACTTTGTGGGGCAGCCTGGGCCTCGGCGGCGGCCGCGGCGCAGCGCAGCGCGGGAGAGTGCGGGGCGCCCGCCGGGCGGTCCGGAGCGGCCGATGGGGCCCGAGTGAGCGCCCAGGCCCGGCCCGGTGCCCGGCGGGCGGCAGCATGTCCGCGGGCGGCAACGCCAGGAAGAGCACCGGGAGGTCCTCCTACTACTACCGGCTGCTGCGGCGGCCCCGGCTGCAGCGACAGAGGAGCCGCTCCCGCAGCCGGACCCGGCCTGCCAGGGGTAGGCGCCACCCCGACCCAGACCCCGGGTCCTCCCTACCCAGGGCCTGGGGGGCCAGGGACCCAGGGCCCCCTCCCTCCTCGCCGGGACCCTAGTCCGCCTGACGTGCATGGCCCCAGCTTGCCCCTATCCTGCTTCTTGGGGAAGTCGAGGCCCTGCGAGGACAAGGGACACTGGGATCCGGGGCCTCTTTCCTCCGCCTTTCAGAGCGCACCTCCTTAGTGGAGAGGGTCTGGGCTCCCCTCACCAGGCTGCACTGCCCAGCCCCAAGCTTAGCCACCATCCATCTGGCCCTGAACTTCTCTCTTTCTCAGGGACTTAACAGCTCCCCACCTCTTTGGTGGAGGGACAGGTGAGGTGGAGGAGTGGAGCCTCTGTCCAGGACCCCCCTGAGGGGTCCTTGCAAAGGTTCCTCTTCTGAGCAGCAGGACCAGGCGGAGGGGGAGGTGTGCCCCGCATTTTCTCTTCCAGTAACAGGATCCTCGGCTGGAAATGCTGTGATCCTGGGGACTTCCTTCCCTGGCTAGGTGGGAGGGAGGCTCCTGGGAGGCGGAGGGCAAGGGGGCCCTGGGAAGGCTAGAGCCCTGCAAAGCCCCATGGGGGTGTCCCTGAGGTGGGAGGGAGGAGGGGGCCAGGTTATCTTGGGGAGCGGGCAGGCTGGCTCTGTGCCTAGCCTGACCGCAGAGGGGTTTGAGCAAAGGCCATGCCCAGTCTGGCAGGCCCAGGGGGTTTAGATTCCCACCCGCCTGTGACCTGGGTCCCCTTGTCCCTGAACTTCAGTTTTCTTGTCAGTGTGAGGGTAGACGAGGCAGACAGGCAGTTCACATTTGGTCACTTCCCCCCAGAATGGGGAAGACTTTTCCCTCAGTCTGGGAACAAGGATGTACAGGGCTTCTTCAGGAAGTAGTGAGTTCCCATGCCCACAAGAGTTCAAGTTCAAGGCTGGGTGTGTGTGCACAGGTGTGTGCTGGGAGTTCTATACCCGTGGGTCTCTCAAAGCCTGTGATTCTCCTCTGCCCTTTACCTTTCCTGAAATGGCCTCGGGCTACTCCCAGACCCCAGATTTGGTGTGGGAGACCAGAGATCTGGGTTTAAGCTTTGTGACTTTGGACAAGGCCTTTGGTGCCTCAGTTTTCTCAGCCATAAAATGGCAGTAGCTGTAGGTGAAGGATTCCTGGAGGAGACAGTTTCATGCTGTGAAAAATGGAAATTGTACAAATGTCCGGTCATGTGCTGGCCACCGGGAGCTCTCCTGCACACACCCTGCCCTGTTCTATGGGATGCTCCATCCTTGACTGCAGGTGTAGGGAGTACCCAAACTCCTCCTTCCCTTCAACCAGATGGTGCAGGGGACAATGTGTCAGGCTGTCACCTGAGATCCAGCTCCAAGGCCCGAAGGGTGCCTGAGTTCTGCTTGGTGTCCCATCCTCCTCACAGCCTGTCTGGGAGTGGGAGGGGACTGTCCTGGAACAGAGGTCTATCTGGGGAAATCAGAGTGCTTCACAAAGGAGGTGACATTTGGAGCATGCCTCATCGGATGGATCGGATTTCCTTTGGCAGGGGAGTGAATGAGTCAGGTCTGGGTTCAAATCCCACCTCTGCAGAAAACTATCCTTTGGCGAGTTACTTCTCCAGGCCTCAGTGACCTCGTGTGATAAATTGAGTGCAGAAAGCTGGAAGCCTGTGCCTGGCTAGGGACACACATGAGTGTGAGCTGTTGTCCTTTCCCTGCTGGAAGGAACAGTGTGCGGAAGTCAGGAAAAGGACAGTGTCTTGTGTGTGGACCTAGTTCATTCATCCTGTGATGGGGGAGGGCAGTGGAGAGGAGCGGACAGCAGGGTACAGAGTTTGGCCCTAATCAAGGACCTTCAGGGATGGGGAGTCACTGCTGGGTGAGAGCTGCAGGCAGGGTGTGAGGCAGAGGCTGGGCTCCTGCCCACCTTGGCAGAGGTGTCCAGTGCCGCCACAGCCCTCCTTCCATGAAACCCCAGCACTTGACCCTGCTCCAGGGCCACTCCCCATCTTGAGGACAGAGCCCTGCCCAGGTGATAGCTCAGGCTGGGAAACCACTCTTGGCCTTGAGGGATACCCTTTTCCCCCTGGTCCTTGGGGTTTGGCCCCACGGTGGTGGCACCAGACTCCAGAGGAAGGGTGGCACACAGCACCTCAGCCTGGGTCTGGCCCTCTCTGGTCTCTGCCACTAGCACGGAAGGAAACCAACCAGGAGCTCAGGCTGTGTGTGCTCTGAAGTAGGAGAGTTCAGGGGACATGGTTGGTGACAGGGACCTCCAGATGGCCAGGCCAGCACCTTGGAAGAGGCTCCCTATCCCTCCCTGTCCCCTACTCCTTCTCTGAGTGGGGGGGGAGGGGGCACACTGCTCACTTGAGAGAAGAACACTGTCCCTAGCAGGACTGCAAATGAGGGACAGGGCTGCAGCCACCCAGGCTTGACCAGTGTGGGGCAGACAAGCTAGGCCGTCCCTTGCCCTGGGCCTTGGTGTCCTCGTCTGAAGAATGGGCACAGCGAGCCCTGTGGTTGTTTATAAAGCTTGAATGATAACCAGAGGCCAGAGCTGGTGATCTTTGCATGGTGAGGGTCATCTGGCCATATCACATTGTACCTTGTGACCCTGGGTCCTCTTGAAGGCTGGGCACGGCCCATGAATCTGAGGGGTCTTGTCCCTAGAAAAGTGCCACCAACCAGAGTCTCCCCACCTACCTGCACTGGGGTTAAGGACAGCTCTGTCCTTTCCCCTGACCCTGGATAAATTCATGGCCCTTCATTTGGCCAGCAAACACCTTTTGAATACCTACTGTGTGCTGGGCTTCTGCCTGGGTGCTGAGGGTACATGGAGATGAATCACCCTCTCCAAGCCCCTGTTAGTTGGAAGCCAGCTTTTGGGGTGCACTGGGGCACGGGGCCCTTTCTGGGGAGTTGAGCAGTGATAGGAGACATACGGGCTCTCCTCCCAGCTCAGCCATGACCCCTCTGGCTCTGGTACATCCCAGGGCCTGGGGAGCTGTGTGCCTTTCCTGTTAGGGCCTGCTGGAGGCTGTGGGCCTCAGGAGGGGGCCCCAGGAACCTGCAATACACTTTGTAGAATGAAGGCCAGGGGCCACACGGTGGAACCCAGATGGGCTGGGGCTGACCTCCTGAGGGGGTTCCCCCGCCAAGGCTCAGAACATGGCAGTCGGGTGATCCTGTTGCTGGGGATGGCCTGGAGACGTAGTGAGGCCCAGAGGGGCTATGGCTCGTCCACGGCCACCTTCAGGGAACTGAGTGTGAAACCCACGGCTGCTGGTCTCTAAGATGGCGGCAGAGTTGGGGAGCTTGTTGGATGCAGCTGGTTCCTACCTGGGAGCCCTGGGCAGGGAAGGACCCCTAAGCAACCGCAGCAAGCACAGGGGGCTGGGGCCTTTTCAGGGGGTCCTGGCTTCAGTGAGACCTGCTGAGAGCCTCTGGGGCAGCAGCGTGGACCCCCTGAGCTGGGCAAGACTGGGAAAGCCCCGAGGCTGGGAACTAGTTGTACCTTGTGGTCCTTAACCCTCAAATGTCCCCCCGGAGGCCCATGCAGAGTTTTGGCTTTGCCTTGGATGAGACTGCTGAAATCCTTCTACCCTCTGCCACCTCTCTGGTCCTCTGTTCCTGCTAGGACACAATCCTGCCTCTGGGACTTGAACCCACCTTCTCCAGACCATCCTCACCCTTACATACCTTAGGATGTGGGGAGCTCACTCCTCTCATGGGCTGTGGTAATGTTTAAAGTGGTGCATCCTGTTTGCCGAGTGTCACTCAGCTCCCATTGGTGAGATTAACTCAGCACTTGTCTTACCTCTTGAATGCCATGAGGTGGATACCAGTATGATCCTCATTTTACAGATGAGGAAACTGCAGCCCAGAGAGTGAGATCCTTGCCTACGGTCGCACAGCTCAGAACTGATGGAGCCTCACTCTGCCCAGCTCCAAATCCTGAGCAGGCAGAGCTTGAGGTCAGACCTTGGCTTTGGTAAGGCCTCCTGCTCTCTTCCTATATGGTTTGCACAGTCAGCAATTCCATCTGCTGTTCATGGCCATCACGTCCTACAATCCTGGCTGTCACTTGGGGGGGGGGGAGGCAGGGGAAGGGACTTGGTGGGCCATCTGTAGGTAGTCATTCCTCCTGGTTGGTTCCTCTACCTATGTGGAATAGCCCAGGAGGGTCCCCTCCTTCCCCAGGCCCAGCCCCTGTGCCCCTGCACCTAGTTCTCATTCATATTTTGCTACTGGGCCATTTCCCTGTGCTGTTCACAGGTCCCAGGGCTTCAGCCCTATTTCTCCCCTAAGTTCCTGAGTGATGAGTGGAATGTTCAGGGTCCCCTGGGGTGAGGCCCACTCCCCAGAGCTCTCTAGGTCCTGAGGGAGGCTGGAGTTGCCAGTTAACCTGCTGGAGTGCCAGCCACTTGGCCTTGGTGTTCCTGGACTGTCCTCATCCCCTTTAATAACAATAGCTCCCTTTCATCAAGCTGCATGTGGGCCAGCCCTGTGCCGGGGACCTCGCCATCTCGCATCAGAGGGTAACTCTCCACCCTCCTTGAACCTGGGACGCTTACATTGGTAGGTGAGGAAATGGCTCAGGATGGTATAGGTTAGGTGTGAGGTTAAAACCGAGGCCACTGGGCTGCAAGGCTGTGCTCAGAGCTGCCCTGGGAATCTCAGTGCCGACCACCTTCTTTGGTCGGTGTGACTCAGAGTGTGATGGACCTGGGGTGTTGCTTGCTCTTGATCTCAGCAGGGTAGGTGCAGCGGTCTGGTTCCTGGGAGCTCGGTCTCTGCCCCCTTTCATTCTGCTTCTGTATTTACTGAGACCCGGTGGTAAAGAGAGGGACAGGGAGCCTGCTTCGCTCTGCTGCTGATACTGGGGGTCCCTTTGACAGCTGGGAAAACTGAGGCCCAAAGAAGCCGTGGCCGCTTGCCTGAAGTTCCCTAAAGATGCTAAGGAAAGATGCGGTCCGGAACCCAGACCCCTTTGCATCTTATTTCAAGTCTTGGTTCCCTTTGTCCCTTTTTCCTAAGATTAGCACAGAGAGGGAAACTGAGGCAGCCGGGTTTTCTTTGTTGTTGTTGGGTCTTCTCAGCTGGGGGGTGGAGCTCCTGCGTAACTGGACAGGGACACGCTCACATCCTGGACTCCATACGTGTTTTGCTTTGGAAATGACATGCAGCCTTTTGACTATTTTTAAAAGAAAAGCAACGCTGTGATATTTCCCTTGCACCTTCCTCTCGGGGCCACTTGGTTAAATGTCAGGAAAGGGAGAGTATTTCCTGGTCAGGAACATTCAGAGCTTGCTGGGAGCTGAAGTTTTGTTTTCCGTTAAGTAGGTATTTGGGAAGTCGGCTCCCGCCCCCCCCCCACCCGTGCCATTCCCGGGAAGGTTGGGCCTGACAGTGCCGGGATGGGGGTTTGAGAACGAGCAGGCGAGCTGGTGGTGTTTGGGAGCCGGCTCTAGGAGTGGCAGGGCGGTTATTTTTAGCCATCCCCATCCAGTAGAGGCATTTCAGCGTTTGTTCAATATTTAATTATCCGTCTGAAATTGGCCCACGTGGCCTTGGGTTTGGAAGCGCCTCTCTGTGCTCTGATTTCCTCTGATTGCATAAATAAGGAAGCAAGGGGGATGTCAATGGCCTTCCAAATAATAATGGGGGAAAAGTAGACTCGGTAACTTGCAACAGACAGTGTTGGATCTAGGGTCCAGACGTGCCCTCTGTACCTAGCAGAACGAGGGCGCCCAGGAGGCCGTGGGCCCTGCGCCGCTGGGTCTGTGCAGTCAGACTTCACAGCTGCCTGAGTGCATGGGAGGCGGGTTTCCCGGCGTCACCCCGTTCCTGTGTTGACTTTGACAGCTGCTGGGTACCCGCACGGTGGTTTGGGGGATTTTTCTATTGCAAGTCTTGTTAGCTTTTATTTCTCTCTTCCCTCTGACAGGCGGGAGAGTATTGGCGGCACCCGGGCTGTGTGATTTCTTTTTTGAGGCCTGTGGAGGTGATGGGCTGACGTGGCTGTGAATGGAAAAGGCAGAGTGCAGGCAGGAGGATGTGGGGGTGTGAGCCTGGCGCCCCTCCCCAGAGCTGCTGGCTGAGGAGCTGGCAGGCAGATGGGGCTCCTTCCTGGTGTCCTCCCCTTGGTATGGAGAGTTGTGGTGCTTGAGTTTAGAGACTGGACACCAAATAAACTGGCAATCTGGAATAATCTTAGGGGAAAAAAAAGTGATTTTCTTTCCACTTATACATCTATTCTGGGGACACTGATTTTGGTTCAGGAGTGTGGCCAAGGCAGGGGTCCTGAATGGGGCCAGGTGTACTGTGTGACCTCAGACAAGTCACTGAATCTCTCTGGGCTCAGAAGCATACCTAACAACTAGATGCAGCACAGTGTCAGATATCATTGTGGACTGGGTGACTTGTCATTTTTATCTGTCCATCCAAAGCCGGAGGGGCTGGTTACCAATCTGTTAGGACTGATGTAAAGGTACAGCAAGACACCTGTGGGGATGAGAACCATCCAGATGGTTCCTCGGCATCCCCAGAGGCTGCTGCTACAAGTATAACTGCCATTGAGAGCAGCAGGGCTTTCGTGAGTCACCTACTGTGTGCAGGCTCTGGGCCAGGGGCTGCCACGATATGACGACGTAGCCAGCCCCTGCCTGGTGGCGCTCAGAGTCCCAGGGAAGGTGCTGTGATCAGGTTGGCAGATGGTGTGATGGGGAAGACAGTCAGGGCCTTGAATGGTGACCAAGAGGCGTGGCCCCCGCCACCAAGGAAGGACTTTGAAAATAGCAGTAACAGCGGTGATGGTGACCTCTGTTCCTTGAGTGCCCACACAGTGCCAGCTGCCCTCCTGAGCCCTTTATAAGCACCATCGCATTCAGTCCTCATGGACACTGTTACCTGCTCCCTTGTGTGGAAGAGAAAACTGCAGGTCAGGGTGGCCGAGTGGCTTGCTTGTCATCACCCAGCAGCCGAGTGACAGAGTCCGGTTGGTAGCCCTCCCTGTACTTAGGAAAAGGACTTAGCAACCAGCAAGCTGCCCTGGGGTGGGGGGGAGGCTAGGGTGGGCAGCAGAATCACAGCCCAAGGCCACCCCGGGGAGCTTCCCACGCCACCCACCTCACTGCAGTCATGGGCTTCAGTTCCTCCCCTTCATTCTGAGGTGGTGGTCTTGGGAGTCAGAACATTTTTTAAATGTTTTTATGTGGAGCTGAGGATCCAACCCAGTGCCTCACACGGGCCAGGCAAGCGCTCTACCCCTTAGCCACAGCCCAGTCCTGCTGCCCTATGGTTTTTATTGATAATAAATAAATGAACGGGCTCCTGAGATTCCCAAAGGATAGGAGCCTGGCACTCCTAAGAAGCCAGGGGTCACCTTTGAGGCCAGAGGGCTTGGAGCTGCTGGTGGGATCAGGCTTTTGGAAAGGTGTAGGGAAACGGTCAGGGGTCAAGGTGGAGAGGGTTGGGGGGTGGACAGGGGGCCCAGCGGCCTGCTCTGGATGCTGGTGCTGCGGCCTGTGGCAGGTGGAAGGTCCTGGAGCTGGGGTGGTCCAGCAGCTGGGGCGGGGTGGCAACATGCAGCCCTGGATAGCGGGTGAGGGGGTCTGGGAAGAGCTTGGGGGTCCCATGTGCCACCCCCACCTCGGATCAGGACCTGCTCAGGGCTGTAGGCTTAGCTGCACACAGGGTGAGGCCCAGCACCTCCCCCCACCAGCAGCCGCTCCCAGGCCTTCAGGGAGCTTGACCTTCAGAGGACTCTGCCTGCAGAGGAAGGGCCTGAGTGTGCCCTGCCTGGAGGGGACGGGACAGCTTCACAGGGGCATTCCAGAAGAGGTGCTTGTGTGTTACTGAAAGTCCCTGGTGGTGGTGCGGGGGACAGACCCCCAGTTATGGGCCACACTCCTGCATCTCCTCTTTTTTTTCCCTCTTTTTAAGGACCCCCCCCCCCAATTCTGAAAAGGACAAAAATAATAGCTATCATCTGTCATAGAAAAAGAAGCAAATAAAAATCGTCTTTAATCCCAACACTCACCGAGAAGTTCTGGGAACATTTGGGGATTATTTCCAGCCTTTCCCTTTCTTTCCTTAAGTTTTTGAAAATCCTAAAATATTTGGAAAGCATGGAAAATCATTGTGAATGGCATTGCAGGTATCACCTCTCAGACGTGGCTCCCCTCCCCTCCCCTTCTCTTTCTTAGACACAAAATGACTGAGAGACAGCAGGAGTCATTAAATGGCCCACAGGTCAGACCTGTTCCACACCTATTCTCACATGGCTTGGGAGCTAGGAATAGTTTTTGACATTTTTAAATGATTGGAATGAAAATTAAAAGAAGATTGATCTTTAAAAGATTTTTGGTACTGGGGATAGAACCCAGTGGTTCTTAACCACTGAGCCACACCTCAGCCCTTTTAAATTTTTATTTAGAGACAGGGTCTCAGTAAGTTG
The DNA here is from genome assembly GCF_045843805.1 of Urocitellus parryii. Taxonomy (NCBI): domain Eukaryota; kingdom Metazoa; phylum Chordata; class Mammalia; order Rodentia; family Sciuridae; genus Urocitellus; species Urocitellus parryii. The sequence continues at coordinate 198,570,640 of NC_135534.1, forward strand.
CTTAGGGCCTCGCTCAGTTGCTGAGGCTGGTTTTGAACTTGCCATCCTCCCGCCTCAGCCTCCCAAGCCACTGGGATTAACAGGTGTGCGCCACCCAGCAAGAATAATATTGTTAACGTGTGAAATTCAAGTTGAAGTGTTCATAACTAAAGCTTTATTGGGACATAACCTTGTTCATTCATTTATAAATTGCCCCTGGCTGCTTTTCATGCTGAAAAGATGGCCTCTCAAGCCTGAAATATTTGCTGTCTGGCCCTTTAAGGGGAAAGTTCCCTGGCCCCGAGGTGCTGTAGCCTGGCTCCTTCCTCAGGAGTGAAGCCAGCTGCCTAAAGAGGTGTGTATCTTGCCTGCGCTTTCATTTCACTACATGTGCATTTGCTTCCAAATGTGTAGTATGGCACTGTGTTTTAAAAACAGACAGACAGAAATCACACACAGCAGAGAGAAGCGCACAGGTACCTTAAGGAGCCCTTATTTTCCCCAATTCCAGCAACTCAATGAATGTCAACTCCGCTGGTCCTGGAAGAGGCCTGGGTGGGTACCAGGGAGTGAATTCAGGGGTGCTTAACCACGGAGCCACATCCCCAGCCCCTCACTGAGTTACTTAGGGCCTCACTAAGTTGCTGAGGCTGGCTTTGAACCCATGATTCTCCTATCTCAGCCTCCCAAGTTGCTGGGATCATAGGCATGAACCACGGTGTCCGGCTAGAAGAGTGGGAATTCTTTATAAATGAGAGGCTTCTCTGGATGAGGAGTTGGGAGCAGGTGTGGTTGAGAGAGACTCCTAGTAGCTGAAGCAGCGGGGTAGAGCTGGTGACAGGGTCTATCCACGGGCATTACACTGGACTAGTCGGGGTACGAGGCCTTGCCCTGGCCTTTCTGACAAGCTCTGCACAGGATCCCAGGATACAACAGGAAAGAAGGAGTCTGGTCTGCTTCTCCTTCCCACCTCCTGGGCACCAGCTCTAAGCCTGACCCCAGGTCCTCTCTGAGGAGATGCTGTGCCCACCTCTCACCAAGGGCTGAAGGTCTTCAGGACGGGGACGGCTGTCCTGCACACGGAGCCCTCCATGTGGTCCCCGGGCCTCTCCCCCACCAGAGTCCATCCCCCACACTCCAAAAGCAGGGGATTGTGTTGTTGGCACCCCCTGACTGTGAACCACACTCTGGGGTCGGAGACAAGTTGAACTCTGGTCCCAGTTCCATGTAGGAGACTATGAACTGTCACAGTTTGGAGGCCTCCAACCCACACTGTGAAAACAAAACGTGAGATCCCCCCCCGCCCCCCGACAGCTCATCCCTTTCTGCCTTGTAGCTGGGGTGACTGGAGGCTGGGCTGGGGGCAGAGATGGCTGGGGAATGTGGTCAAGAGCCCAGGGCAGAGAGGACCTTTGGCGTCCTGAGTGACTGGGGACCCATGGTCCTCTCAGTCATCTCTGCACCGTGGTTTCTTTCCTGCCTTGAGGCAACCCCCAGATTCAGAGATCCCTGGGCTCCTTCCCTCCTCAGGGTCCCCCGGCTGTAGATTGCGATGTCAATGTCAGCTTCCTCCTGTTAAAGTTGGGGCTGATGCTTCTTATCGCAGGAGTCAGTTGTAAGATAGAAACACACACAGCACAGTCCCTGCGTCTCTAAATTGGTTTCTCCACCTTTCCTAGAGATTCCATTCTTGTTACATACAGATAGCCAGTTGTTCTACCGTGATTTGTTAAAAAAAAAAAAAATCTCATCTTTTACTTATTTTCAAAAGCCAACTGACCACATGTGTGCAGGTCTACTTTTGGATTCTCTGTGCTGTTCCATTGATCTGTGCACTTATCCTTATGCTAATACCTCACTGTCTTCTTTATATTAGCTCTATTTTGAAACTGTAAAGTACAACTTGAAACCAGTTAATGTAAGTCCCTTAACCTTTTTCTTCTTTCTCAAGCTTGATTGGCTATTCTAAGTCCTTAGCTTTGATATCTAAATTTAAAATTGAGCTTTTCAGGGTCTTTGAAAAGCTTGTTAGGATTTTGCCTGGGATTGCATTGGCTCTGTAGGTCGGTTTGGGGAGACAGGCTGTCTTAACAGTACTGAGTCTTCCAATCCTTGAACATGGTCCATTTATTTAGATCTTGGTTAATACCTTTTAGCAGCATTTTAAAAAATTTATTAGTTTTGTACGTGTTAAATTTGTTAAGTATTTTTCCACGATTGATTGTGCATGGGTGGTGTTGAAGATTGAGCTCAGGACTTTGCATTTATGCATTCGGCCACTGAGCTGCATCCCCAGCCCTTTAAAAAGTTTTGCTTTGAGGCAGGGTCTCATTAAGTTGCTCAGGCTGGCCACAAACTTGTGATCCTCCTGCCTCAGGCCCCTGAATAGCTGGGATTACTGAAGTAGCTGCTATTATAGGGAGTAGCTGGGATAGCTGGAGTAGCTGGGATCGTAGGGAATAGCTGGGATGACAGGTGTTCATCTGATGCTCTTTGTTGATCACTGTGAAGCATCTGAGATGTTTACCCAATTTGTGGGCTAACGATTTAGCCTGGTAGAATTTTATGGGTGCTGGCAGAAGGCAGGAGATACCTGCATGCATCAGAGATGAAGGACTGTGACTCATGGCCTAGGAGGCAGCATGGGCTTCACATCTCCCCCGAGTCCTGGGGCTATTCTAGAACATAAAGTGATCTATTCTAGAAACCAAAATGGTGATCTATGATAGGACATAACATGCTCTGCTCTGCTATTTTTCCAATATAACCTCATGTCCCTTCCAGAATCTATGAGTCAACTGTTCCTTAGGCTAAAAATTACACCAAGAACTGAAATTCAGTTTTGCTTTGGTATTACATCATTAAATTAGGAATTTCGGGAAAATTTAAAACTTTGAATTCCAACCTGTCAAATACAGAAAGGTAAAGGGCTGGTGGTATAGCTCAGTTGGCAGGGTGCTTGCCTTGAATGCACAAGGTCCTGGGTTCAATCCCCAGCAACACACACACACACACACACACACACACACAAAATTATATTAGAAAATGAACCTATATACACTTCAAACTGTATGCTTATCTTCCTTTGCTGGAAAAGATGAGCTTGCTACATAGTCTAGCCGTGTTGATCTAATTTGGTAATATGGTTTGTATACAGAAGCACAGAACATTAAGTGCTAAGCTGGAATTCTTGGGAAAGAGAAATAGTTTATGATTATTGAATGAAGTGAGAATTAAGATGAATTTAATAATGTACCCGAATATTTAGGTTTTGATAATCCTGGCTCCCTCTGTGGCATTATAATTAGAATTTATATGCCTTCAAGAAGTATTATTGATGTAATTAGTTTCTAACACTAAGGATAAAGTATACAGTGCGGATGATATGTTCTCTGCGTACAGATGTGAAAACATCTTCAAGCTATATTCTGAAATAATCAACAAAGGTACTATCTATTTTTGTGGGTTTCAGGCCCTTTCAGATGTCACTTAGTAACAACAGCATGTGAAGAAGGAAAGGTTACATTAAATATGGGTATAATTATTATATTTCTAAATCCCATCCCGGATCCCTGGGGGTGGTACTGGGGATTGAACTCAGGGGCACTCAACCACTGAGTCACTTCCCCAGCCCTATTTTGTATTTTATCTAGAGACAGGGTCTCACTGATTTGCTCAGTGCCTCCCTTTGAACTTGTGATCCTTCTGCCTCAGTCTCCCAAGCTGCTGGTATTACAGGTGTGAGCCACTGTGCCCAGCTTAAGCTCTTCTTTTTTAAGGCAGCTCTAGATTTGGAAGAGGAGACCTGAGAATCCTCAGACATCCACAATCTGAACTGGCCAATGATCAGTTCTCCATTCCTTCATCTTTAGTTTGACTTGTTGAGCCTTTACTGGTACCAGTGGGAATCTGGTACCTGTGGCTGCTGTCACAAGCATGGTGTCTTAAAGCAACAGTAACGTGTTCTACAGTTCTGGAGGCCAGAAGTCTGAAGTCCATTTTGCTGAGTGGAAGTCAAGGCGTTGCAGGGCTGTGCTCCTTCTGGAGCCTCTAAGGCAGAATCCATTTGCTTTTTCCAGCTTCTAGAACCTGCCTATATTCCTTGACTCCTGGCCCCACATTTCCCACCTCTGGTTCCACGCTGACATAGCCTTCGCTGTCTTGGCTGCCTTCTCTGATCATTGGGATGACATTGGGTCCACCCAGGTCATCATCTTCCCATCTCAGGATCCTTAATCACATCTGCAGAGTCCCTTTGGCCATCTAAAGGAGCACATTTACGGGTTCCAGGAATTAGGACGTAGGCTCTTTTGGACCACGTTTCTGCCTGTCGAAGAGGAGAAAAGTTTAATAACCTCTAAGCAGCACCCGTTCCGGAGATGGATGGACAAAGGCTGGACTGGGAGACGTGCAGCGTGGCAGCTTATCTGTTCTGCGGACACTCTTCACTTGGAGTCAAAGCAGATAAGAGCAGTGTGGATGTGTTCCATTCACCGTGTCCACATAGCCCTCTCTGCTGCAGCGCATGCGCGCGTGCACACACACACACACACACACACACACACACACACACACGCAGGCACACGCAGGCAGACAGCCACTCGCAGAGGCGCCCCCCAGGACCTCCGACTGGGAAGTTCTAACAATCCGATGACTCCCCGATATCTGCCATGTTTTACCCGGGGCTCCCTGCTCGGGTCACCTGGCCACTGCCTCAGGGAGCAGGAGCCCGTCCAGTGGCCAGGGGTGGGACCTGAGCTTCCTCACCCAGACATTTGTTTCCAAGTGTCTCTCTCTCTCTCTCTCTCTCTCTCTCTCTCTCTCTCTCTCTCTCTCTCTCTTGATTTTCTTGACCCGTGTTCTCTGGCCGGCCACTTGGGCTGGCGTTGATTTGGATGCATTGTTTTTGTTTCTCGTGCTTCTCTTCCTTTCTCCTCCGATGTATTCAGAGAGGACGGCTGGTACTGGGTACTGTATCATCTGTTCTCATTTCAGTTTTACTGCTAGTTTGGGGAAGTCTTAATCACTTCTCCTTCAGTAAGTGGGGTAGCCTCTGTCCCCACCCAGAGCCCGTCCTGCTCTCCGAAGAGAAGCCCTGACAACAAACATATAATGTTTTTCTTTTTTTTTTTTTCAGTACTGGTAATTGAACCCAGAGGCCCTCTACTACTTAGCCACATCCCCTTGCCCGCCCCCCAGCCATTTTATTTAATAATTTATTTGTTGGTATGAGGGATTGAACCCAGGGACACTTATACCACTGAGCCACGTCCCAGCCCTTTTTATTTTTATTTTTTCTATTTAGAGACAGGGTCTCACTAAGTGGCTCAGAGCCTCAGTAAGTTGCGGAGGCTGGCTTTGAACTGGCAACCCTTCTGCCTCAGCCTCCCAAGTCGCTGGGATTATAGGTCTGAGTTACCTGACTCATCTTTATTTTACATTTTGAGACAGGATCCCTCTAAGTGACTCAGGCTGGCCTCCAACTTGTGATCCTCCTGCCTTGGCCTCCCTAGTAGCTGGGATTACAGGTGTTCACCACTGCGCCCCGCAAGTTCATGATGCTTTTCTATGTGACTGCACACACGCACACAGAAAATGTCACATTGGTTTTCAGTCATCTAGATATCAAGTGTATTTCAGCCTACTTTCCATGGTATGCCTTGGCTTTTGACTTTTGGAATAAGTACCGATGGACAGGTCCCTGTGCAAATGGTACAGAGAGGTCCTTGGAGGACTGGGTACCCCGCCGTGGTCGCACCTTCCGTAACTCTGGTACCTGCCCTCCAGCTTCTGTGCCCTCCAGCCGGCAGCCCACCAGGAACACTCCTCAGCTGGGCCGGGGTGTTTATCAGCCACTGTGGCCAGGGCGAACACACACGCGGGACACCCAGGGTGTCCACGTCCGAGTGTGCTACGGAGACCTGGGCCTGGGCTGCGTGGTTTGGGGAGGTCTGCCTGAGGCAGTGGGCCTCCCTCCTGATTGGCTGCTGATGGAAAGCAGAGGCAGGGCCGGGATTGGGCGTCCTGAAACCTGTCTCCAGGGGGAGGAGACCTGCGGGCAGCCGCAGCTCATTGGTGGAGAGGCAGCCTCTCTGTTAGCCGAGAGGAGGAGGCTTGGTATTTTGTGGGTGGCACTGCGACCTTGGCTTTGTGGGTTGCTTAGACACAATGGGGAAGTGGCCTGGTTTGTGTCTCACTGTCATAGTCTCAGAGTCCCCTTGTCTGGTGCCCTTTGACACTGCTTACCTCCGAAAGGAGAAGATTGTGGCTTAGCCGTGGGTGGGTGCTGGACTGCCCCCCCTCCCCGACTTTTCTGTGTGTGTGCACGTCTCTGTCATCTGGTCAGATGCACAGCTTCAAAACCACCCTGCTATCAGGGTACAGCAAAGACCTCCCAGATGTGGGTGACCCTCCAGATCCTGTGTTGCCCCTTGAGAGTCCCGCCATCCGCCCTCCGGCCCTCCCCATCCTCTAGCAACTCCTAAGCTGCTTTCCATCTCTATCCCTTTACTGCTTTGAGAATGTCACACAAAGGGAACCACATGCCTCAGGACCTTTTCCAATTGGCATTCTTCATTCAGCAGGATGCCCTTGGGATCCATCCAAGTTGTCTCGTGGATGGATGGTGCATTCTGTTTTCGTTGCTGAGTAGTATTCCATGGCACACACAATCCTTTTCTTTTTTTATTTCTGGTGGTACTAGGAATCAAACCCAGGGCTTCATGCATGCTAGGCAAGCACTCTGCCCCTGAATCACAGCCTGGGTCGTCTTCCTTGCTTCCGTAACAGTTAAAACTCACAGTTTAAAAACCTCAGATGTATTATCTCACAGACCAAAGTCAAGATATCAGCAGGCTGTCATCCTTTCCAAAGGCTCTAGGGGAAAATCCACGTCATTGCTCATTCCCTGTTAGTGGGTCTCAGTTCCACATGGTGGAGAACCAAGGTCCCCATTTCCCTGCCAGCTGTCAGCCGAGGGATGTTTCAGACTCCACCAGAGGTGACCACATTCCTTGGTGTGTGGGTTAGGGTTAGGGTTAGGGTTAGGGCTAGATCCACTGACAGAGCCCCTGGGAGTCCTCCTGTGCTGTCAAAGTCCTCTGTCTTGTCAGATTTCTCTGGTTCACTTTTTTGCCTTCCTCTTCCACATTTAAGGACACATGTGATTCGATGTCCCTACCTAGATAATCCAGGATCATCTTCCGTCTCAAAATCTTTATCCCTCATCACATCTGCAAAGTCCTTTATTTGCCATGTTAGGTAGCATGTTCAAAGGCTGTGGGAATCAGGGTGTGGGTTTCTTTGGGGGCCATTATTCTGTCTTACACAGTTTGTTTAGGGTTCACCTGTTGGGGAATGTTTAATCATTTCCAGTTTTTGGCTACTACAAATAAAGCTGCTGTGAACATTTGCATAAAAAAACCCCAGTATCTAAGTGGATCACATTCTCTCTCTTTTACAATTGATTTTGTTCATTTCTGAGTTTTATTCGTATTGACCTGTTTAGATCTGGTTCCTTTGTTGTGCCATCTTCCTCCACAGAAGGATGCCCCTGAGAGCTTACCCTTTTCTTTGCTGTATAGTATTCCTCCAAGTGACTCTTCCAAGGTCTGTTCTCCTGTGGGTGGACATTTAGGCTGCCTCCACTGTTTTGCTCCCATGAACAGTATGGCAGTGAGCATCCATGCGCTCAGGAAGGAGCATTTTTCTAGTCTGGATCCGTAGGAGGGAAATTTCAGGTCCGAGTGTATGTTTATTTGGTTCTGAGGAGCTATTATCTAAATGTTCTCTGAAGCTTTCCCTCCACCAGCCGAGATGAGAGAGCGTCATGACATCTCTGCCAGCGTTGGGAGTCAGAAAGGTTCTTTTTCATTTCTGGGCTGGTTTCTTCTTAATTTCTTTTAATTGATTTCTTTCTAAATCTTGGACTGGTCTAGGACCTAGCCAAAAGGCGGGAGATGGTATCTGCATTTTCCTGATCACTGTTCACAGCCACTGGTCCCCGGCCCGCACCTGCTCTTTGCTCACCCTGCTGGCCCCTTCGGCCCTGACCCCAGCATCGCCGCCTGCTGCTTCCACCTGCTCTCAGGCATTAAGTCTGGACAGTGCGATCCGACAACTGAAATGTGGTGTCTTGTCTGAAATTACAGGATGTTCGTTGGGCCTCCGTGTTTCCATGGGAACAAGTAACAGTCATCCTTCATGATTAGCTGGTATCCATGGCAACCAAGCCAGCAGTATTTGAATGAAACCGATTTTATTTTATTTATTTTTTTGCAAACACATGAAGGTTAAAATGCATCTCTCTGGCTGTGGCTTCTAAGAGTAGGAAGGCAGCCTGGTTTTGCTGGTAGAGTGGAGACTTTTTTGACCTAGTAGAGGGGGGATCCAGCATCAGCTGATCCCAGGAGGCAGTTTTGCCAGGTGTGTGCCTGGGAGGTCATGTAGAGGTCACGCAGTGAGACTGAGTTCAGCCGAGACTCCTGGACCATGCTCCAAGGTCTGAGGGACCCTCACGAGAAGGTGCTGGGTCTCCCTCCCCATGATCCTTCCACACAAAGGCCACCTTCATGCTGTGTGATATCAGCAGATTCGCTTAACCTCTCTGGGATTCTGTTTGCATCAGCTTTGCTGCTAAGTCAAAGGAGAAAGGCCTCAGTGCTTGGGTCTAGGACTCTGAGGTTCAGTCCCCAGAGGCAGAGACAGAGCAGTTAAGACCCAGGGCTTCAGCCCCCTGCCTTCTCTTCCTGTGTAAATAGAAGTCTTTTTTTTCTATTTGGGGGTTGGTGTTGGGGAGTGGAAGTGGTCACTCTCTTACTCCTGACTCACTCCATCAGAAACTCAGAGATGGCAGCGTTGGCCTGGGGTCACACAGCAGAGTCAGGGCTAACTCCAGGCCCCCCACTCAGGACTCCATGCTCCAGGTCCCCTTTGCCTTCCCTGAAGCCCTAAGGTCTGGGGATCATTTGAGGGACTCTGGGCAGATCCCCTCGCGCCCTGCCTGGAGGACGCACAGAGGAAGTCACTTTTGCCTCTTGAAACCTCAGTCTCCTTGTCTGGAGGTGGACTCAGACTCTGTCCGTAGTGACACTCTGGGCACGTTCTGGCTGCCCAGGGTTCCACCAGGTGGGTGTGCCTGGGGTCAGACTGGGCTGATTGGAGGAGGGCTTACCAGGGGACTGTTTCCTGGGTGGTGGCAGGTGCAGGGAGCCCCTAGGGGCAGTGCCCAGTGGGGGCTGCTCCACCGAGGTCCTCAGAGGTGCTGAGGGGGGTCCCAGGAGGTGAGTGCCTAGGAGGCAGGGCCGTCTGGATGGGGCCTTCCATGGAGGGGCAGCCAGCCCTGGCCATCTTGTCCCTCCTCCGGTCTCTTGCCAGGGCTCCCCACTGGCCAAGTCCCACGGAAGCTGAGGGTCCAGGACTCAGTCTATACGGTCAGCAGCTGGAGCAGGAGGCCGGCAGGGAAGGGTGCAGACTGGCCCCGGGGCATACCAAAGTGACCCCGGAGGTATCAAGGTCCCCCCTCACGTTTCTTGTGTGGGCCTGGAGGCCGAGAGGCCGGGAGGAGCGCTGGCTGCTTTGCCGGGGGGAGAGTGGGCTTCTCTCTTACCCGCGGGGGCGGGGGTAGAACATGGGCCTTGCACACTCGCACACTCGGGACAGGCCTTCCACCCCTGAGCTGCAGCCCGAGCCCCGAAGGTTCTTTCTTTCTGAGATCCCCCTGCCCTGGCCCAGGATTCCAGGCTACCTTAAAGCTATTTGGGGAGCACCCAAGAGGGTCTTTGCTCCAGGACATAATGAACAGGCCTCAGCTTCATCATCTGTAAAACGGGAGATTGGACCAAGCAACCTCTGAGGAGCTCCTGGCTCTGACCCAGGAGGGAAGGGGCAGGTTCTGGGCAGGTTCTGGTCATCATCAGTCTGGGTCCCAGGGGAGAGTCAGCATCACTGGGCACCTGTGCCCTACCAGGTGACACCATATGCCTCTTGCCTAGAGCCATCAGGTCCACCTGCCATGAAGAGGAGGTGAAACTGTAGCCAGGTGTGTGCAGGTGTGCGCAGGTGTGTGCACATGTGTGTGAGTCGGGCCTGTGCAAGCCTCTTGGGAGAGGGAAGATGGTTCTAAAGGCTCCCGTGGTGCTCTGGGGCACCCAGCCCCGACTGTCCTGGTGATCCCAGGGACCCTCTTGGCGAGGCCTGACTGCCCACTGACTTCAGTGGGGACCGATATTTACTGATGGATGAGGAGCAGGTGACCAGACCTTGACTGAGCGCGGCTGGGTGCCTGGCCTAGGAGGCTGGCAGGAAACAGAGCCTTGCTCGTGGAGGGGACCCAGAGGTGGAGGTGACCTCACGGTGGCTTGGAGATAGGAAGACAAGTGGCAAGTCTGCCAGGCTCTGATGTGGAGAGGGGGTGAGTCATTCTGCCTGCAGTGACGGGGACATTGCCCCAGAGTTGAAGGATGACTGTGTTCCCACGGGAGCTGTTCAGGCCACTCGGCCGGCTAGGGAGGCCAGCTAGGGAGACGTGTGGTGAAGGTGTGACAGGGCAGCCCTGCCTCACGGAAGGCCGGAGAAGTTGGTTGGCAAGAGATGCACCAGAGGGGCGCCATGGAGTGGCCCTGGGTGCCAGGTGAGGGGTGTGCTGTCTCTGCTGGCCCGTCCTGCTCTCTCCGTCCCTTGCCCTTGCCCTGGAGAGTGGCTGGACCAGGGGGCTGCTCCAGATGAGGCTTGCACCATGAGCTGCATGCCTACTGTGTGTCAGTCCCCTGGTTGGGCACTGGGACATGGAGGGGCTCAGCACTGAAGCCAGGGACTCAGTGTCCAGACACCTGGGCCTCATTCCTGTGGCCACCTCCTAGCGTGTCACCTGGGGCTAGGGACTGCCCCCCATCTTCTGCATCTGTCCTAATAGGGGCGTCATGTTCGCTTGCTACCACAGTGCCTTGTGCGTGGGCGGGACCCCGAGGTGGAGGTGGCCTGCTGTTACAGAGCACAAGAGGACATGTCCCAGGTAGAGGTGATGTGCACTGTCACAGAGCACTTGTGGATCCCCTCCAGGTGGTGATGACAAGAGCTGCGGTGGATGACAAGAGGACACGCCCCAGGTGGCAGTGATGCCTGCTGTCTCCGAGCACAGGCAGTGCTGAGGCAGGCTGGGGGAGGAGAGAGAAGGCAGACTGGGAGCGTGGGCAGAGATTTCCTAGGGAAACCTCTAGAAAGAGTGGGTGTCTGGCGTGTGCCTGGCGGAGGCAGTGGAGGAGGGGGGGACGGTGCAGAGCAGGGGAAGCAGCCAGGGCTGCACGGGCAGCAGTGGGGACCGAGGCTTCTGCAGGACGTGGTCCAGGCCTGGGTCGATGGCTTCGCCCGCTTGGCCATTGTCCAGGGCTGGGGATTGGAGCCTGTTCTAGTTGAAGTCCTTTCAGGCTTCTGGGGACCCCTGTTTGGTTACATGGAGAGAACGGAGCAGGAAATGCAGCAGGTGCCCCCGGCCCCAGAAGCCAGCCCCCGTGTGCACCCTGTGCCAGCCCCCGTGTGCACCCTGTGCTTTGCCGAGACGGCACCATCCTCACCTCCAGTGTTCTTGGGGTGGGCTGGGGGTGTGCACTCAGCACCTCCACGAACAGGAACATGGACATTCACCTTGCTGGTGTTTCTCACTCTGCACTCCTGCGTGTCCCCAGGGACCAGGGAAACCCCCGCCCCATCCTTTTCAGACTTCCTTGTGAGTCAACAGGTCTTTTCCGAGCACCCACACACACCACGCTCCAAGCGGGGTGCCGGGATGTGGAGATGCAGCCGGCTTAGGTGTGGGAGTCCGGAGTCCCACGTGTGCGCATGCGTGCACTGTGCCAATGAGGGCTAGACCAGAGGCCCAGGCCTGGCTGTTGCTATAGGAGCCAGAGGGGGCTGAGAGTGGTGGGTGGAGGGGGTCACCAAGGGTCTCCGGAAGGGAGTCCTCTGTGGGAGCCACTCCAGAGCAGTAGAAGAGGCAGCCCAGCATGGTGTGGGGGACCAGTGGGGAAGCAGCCAGGCTGGGCCGGCCCAGGAGGTCATAAGTGGGTATGATCAGAAGGTGGCTGAAGATTCTCTTGAGCTGTCACCATGTAAAAGTCAGAATATTTCGTGTTTTTTAAAATCCCAGATTTCTGGCTTTGCCGGAAGCTGTGGGAAGCTCTGGTTACATTTTCCCTCTTGTGAAGTAGCAGTAATCAGCCTTTCCAGGCTGCTTTCCTCACCTGCCTGGCCTCTGCAGACCTCCCACGCTTAAAGCCTCAGCAAAAGAGGATCTGGATTGGAAGTCAGAGATCCTCGATTCTCATTGACAGAAGGGATCTGCAGGAAGTGGTCCAGGCCTGGGTAGATGGCTTTGCCTGCTGACCAGGAGAGGCCTGATTTGCTTGTATACTTCCATGAACAGGGAGCTCAGTACTTCCCAAGACGTGAGGTTTTGGGGGAATACTTTAAAAAATAGTTTTAAAATACATTTTAACTTTTTTTTTTTTTTTTTTTTTTTTTTAGTGGTGGGGAGGATGGTACTGGGGATTAAACCCAGGAGCACTGTACTACTGAGCCACATCCCCAACCCTTTTTACTTTTATTTTGAGACAGAGGCTCACTAAGTGGTAGAGGCTGGCCTTGAACTTGCAATCCTGTTGCCTCAGCCTCCTGAGCAGCTGGGATTACAATGTGTGCACCTCCATGCCCAGCTCATTTTAACCATGTTGAGTATACAACTCAGTGGCATTAAGAACATCTACAGCCGGGCACCGTGACACACACATGTAATCCCAGGGGCTTGGGAGGCTGAGTGAGACAGGAGTGTCATGAGTTCAAAGCCAGCCTCAGCAACTTAGTGAGGCCCTAAGTAACTGGGTGAGACCCTGTCTCTAAATAAAATACAAAACAGGGCTGGGGATGTGGCTCGTTGGGCGAGTGCCCCTGTGTTCAATCCCTGGTACCCCACCACCAAAAAAAAAAAAAAATCTACAATGCTGTATAACCGTTGCCACCATCCATTTTTACGACTTTTACATTCTCCCAGACAGAAACTTTGAGCCATTCAGTGACCATTTCCCATCCCCCTCCCCCAGCTCCTGGGAACTTTTGATCTATTTTCTGACCCAGTGCATTTGCCTATTCTAAATATTCCCCACGGAGGTGGAATCCATCCACATTTGTCCTTCTGTGTCTGGTGTGCGTCACCTGGCATGATGCTCCTTCAAGGTCTGTCCACGCTGTGACTCTCTTCTGAATCCGATTCCTCTGGGGCAGGCGGCATTCCCGTGCGCGTAATGTAATGTTGTGTTTATCCAATCATCTGTCGATGGACACGGAGTCGTGTCTGCAATTTGGCTGTCATGAACAAAGCTGCTCTGAACATTTGCACGCACGTGTTTGTCCACGTCCCCGTTTTCCCTTCTTTGGGGTGTCACACGGGAGTGGAGCTGCTGCCTCAGATGGTAATCCTCTCTTTAATTCTGCTGAACTTTTCTGCTGCCCCACTTTCTAGGGACCAGTTTGTCTGTTGTGCGTGGCTGGATGCGAGCGGCAGGGAGGCCTCCGTGGATGTGCTTTAGCTGTCGGATGTACTCACCTCCTCTCTCCCTCTCTCGACAGAGTCACCCCAAGAAAGGCCCGGCTCCCGGCGCAGCCTGCCCGGCAGCCTCTCCGAGAAGAGCCCCAGCATGGAGCCCTCAGCTGCCTCGCCGTTCCGGGTCACGGTAACTATCTCTGCGTCACCACCACCACCGACACTGCCACCAACCATCACCACCCGGCCCCGGGGTGCTGCTCTGCGGCCCCAGGGTGCTGCTCTGCGACCCCGTGGTCCCCCTTCCTGGAGCCTCATGGACCAGGAGAGCGTCCAGCCTCCCTTGCTCTAGGTATCCAATCCCTTGGCTGCTCCCTTCTCCGTGGCTCAGCCCTGCCCCCGGGGCCACTTGGGTCCCATCCTTCAAGGGAGGGGTCAGGTGGAGGACAGGCATCCCCGAAGACCACCAGACATGGAGCGCCCTGGCCCAGGAAGAGAAGAGATTAAGCTAGGTCCCCCACACTCCACGCACACGTGCTGCTTCCCCACTCTGACGGGGCGGGTGTCCTGTGGGTGTCTTGGGGTCTGTCGTGCGGTGGTCCCTGGCAGGTCATAATTCAGTTCTGTCTTGGTGGGAAATAAAATAATTCTGTATTCTCCAACCGATGATGCCTTAGAATTGACAGATCACAGCCTATATAGTATAGCTTTGGAATTTAGGCCATTCGCACACATAATTTCTTTTCTTTTTTACAAACTTAAATGACTTTGTGGAGACAGAACCCAGGGACCCCCGACACTGGACTTCCGTGCCTCTGGGTATTGCCACACAGTCAGACAGAGGGCCAGGTCCCTTCCCTCCCTCATTCAGCAAGCACAGCATGTGACCCTCTGTGCGATGCTGTGGCGGGCACGTGGTCTTCCCCAGGGAGCCCAGGTCTGTGTCGGAGCTTCTGTTGGCCTGTGTGATCATCCCCTCTTTCACTGGAGAGTTGTGGCATGCCTGTCCCATGCCAGGCCCGTTCTGGTGGTGGGCTGAGCGGAGGCGCAGGTCAGGAGAGCACGGTGGACAAAGCCCCCTCGTGCCCACTCTTGAGTAGACCGGGGAAACAGGAAGCTTGTTTGAGGTGGTGTGGTCGGGAGGTGATGTTTGAGCTGAGGCCTACAGGCCGAGAAACCAGCCCTGTGGCTGGCAGAGGACAGAGGTGCAGGGAAGAGAGTGGCAGACTTGGCTGTACCCTGACTCGGGGACTGCAGGGGAGCTGGAGTAGCTGACTGTCCCAGTAGGTGGGAGAGGGACTCCCTGGAGCTGACTTTTGAGCTGGGTCCTGCAGGATCAGTGGAAACTGGCTGTTGATAGAGGCAGTGAGGGGACTTGTGATATGGACGTGCTGAGGGATGCTGAGGCACTGGCTGGGTCTGGCGTGAGGGGACTGAAGGGCTGGGTTCGAGGTGAGGCTGGAGAGCAGGCTGTGACAGGTCAGTTGGTGCCCTGCCCAGGACCGCTGACCCTTCTGCCTGTCTATATGGCAGAAAAATGCTTTGAAGGTGGGTCCTGGGGCCCCTTCAAGCTTGCGGCTCACTGGGCCTGGGCATCTGCATTTTACCAAGCTCCCCTGACAGGTGGTGCAGAGTTCCGGACCTCTGGCATGGAGGAGGAGCTTGTGCTGAGAGCGTTCAGGGTCATGCCTCTGGATATGGCCAGTAGGTCCCTGGGAACTCATCTAGGGTGACACCCATTCCCACCCACTGGAGCAGAGGCCAAATCCCGCCAGGGTGAGCCTTCAGGGGACCTCAGGGCACTATGGATAATAATCCAGTAGTCCACTCCACTGATTGTCCACCTGCTGCGTGTGGCTCTGTCCTGCGTCCCTGATCTCCCTGATCTCCGACAGCCCTGCAGCTGATGCTTTGGTTACCCGTCTTCCAGGAGAGGGAACTGAGGCTCAGCTAGGTTAAGGCACTTGTCCGAGCTCCAAGTGCTAGTAGAGGTGAGAGGCAGAGCTGTGACTGGGAAAGAGTGCGCCTCCTGGGGCTGAGGAGGAGGAGCCCCATCAGCGACCTTTCTCTGCCACTTGCCATTCTTTGCTGCTCTAATAAGCATGCCAGCACACCTGAGTTGCTGGAATTTGCAGCCCTGTAATTGCCAGCGGGGCTTGGCGGGTTTCCTGGGTGGAAACTACCTGTGGATCAGAGTCAGAGACAGCCTGCCAGCCTCTAGCCCCCAGGACTGCACCCACAGCCCACCTGCCCAGGGAGGGTCTGCAGAGCACCTTTAAGGTGGTCATTTTGCCCACTGCTCATGGCAACCCTGTTGGTAGGTATCATAAATATCACCATTTCGCAGATGAGGAAACTGAGGTTCACAGAGGTGAAGTCATTTTCCTGGTGTCACACAGCCCCTGAGTGATAGGCAGGCAGAGATGCTGGAACAGTGGGACATTTCAGCTTTGTGTGCATCTCTGGGGACCTTGGTCCTTTTTCTGTGTTCAGCCGTTGAGGAAAGGGGTGTGAACTGAGACTCCATCCTGAGCCAGAGGCTTGGAGCTGGGGGCACTGGAGAGCTTGAGTCTGGGGAGCCCTTTCATGAACTGCGTGGCCTCCTGAGGCACTTGGCCTCCCTGAGCCTCAACAGTGACATGTGGAGCTGGCAACCTGTCCTGAAGACTCACTGTGAGCATGCCACCAGGCCTGACCCCATGGCGGTGCTTGACAGATGAAATCCAACATTCTCATTCAAGTCACGTTTCCCTTTTAGACCAGTGAAGATGTGGGGAGGGCTGGGGCAGGGGCAGAGGATGGTGTCCTGGGGACAGACCTGCACACAGAGCCTGTGGCAGGGCCAGAAGCACAGCCCAGCCCCGAGCTTGTTCCCCGGCTCCATCCTCAGGAGCTCGGCAGCTGCTCTGTGTAGGCCCCGAGGGAGCCCGGGGAACATGGTCTTGCCTGGGGGAGGCAGGAAACACCACAGCACGTACCTGAGTCACTGCTGCTGCTGCTGCTGTCATTCTAAACCCGGGAGTGAGCATGTCGCCATGTCTTGTGGAGGTGCCCCGTTGGGAGACCTTGGTTCAGAGGCTAAGGTCTCTAGGTCTCCTTCTGTTCCCTGCGCCATGAAAACCAAGGCAGGGAAGGCCTGGACTGGTCAGAGGTCATTGGAAAGTGCTGGAAGCCTGGCTTGTCCCGTGCAAGTGCATCAGTGCAGACCCAAGCCCCTCTGAAGGGCTTTGGTGACCTGGTGCTTGTCCTCCCTCTCTGCCCCCAGAGACTTGGTGACCAGGGAGAACCTCATTTCCCCTTTTGTGAACTAAAGAGGATGGACTTTGTAAGGCAGCATGTGCTTTAGGCATACAGTAGGTGCTTAAATGTTCTGGTGCAGCCTGTAAAAGAAAGGGCTTGAGGGTCAGCTGACGTGACTTTGAGGCCCCTGCATGGCCTCAGACCTTCATTGTGACTTGGACCAGATGTGGACCCTTCCTGCCCATCTGGTGTAACTTCCTCCTACCTACAGGTGGGGTTGGGGGACGGGACCGTGTTTCCCCAGGGCCACAGAGGGCCAGGAGACTGGCATGTGCCCACAAGAGCTGCAGGGGACCTTGGGTTAATGGGAGGATGCTGGAGGGTCTGGGAGAGGCCTCCTACCTTCAGCTCTGAGGCTGCAAAGATTCCTCCCAGTCTGTCTTCTCTGGACCAGAGCCTTCTCCTGGGAGGGAGGGAGGGAGGAGGGCAGGGGTCAGGTGGCAAGTGAGGCCCTGGATCTGCAGAGACTGTGCCTCTGGGGCCCCAGAGTCCCTGAGCAGCGTGCTCCCAGGGATCCCAGTTTGCTGGGGTGAGGGGGGAGCTGGTGACTCTTCTGGTCTCTGGAGAGTCCCTCAGCCTGCCACCTTCCCAGCTGGGCTGTGGGCGGAGTCCTTTCCCTTCCTTCACTTGCCCCACCCCCTCCCACAGACCTTGAGGCGCTCCTGCGGTTCTAGTCTGGGTGGGGAGGTGGCAGAGGCTCCGGGAAACTCGACAGCCAATTGATCCCTTCTTGGGAAGTTGAAAGTGGAGAGTCGTGTTTGAAGGTTTAGCTGAAATTAGGTCTCAGGGCTATTTTTTGTGAGATGGAGAAGGAAAAATGTCAGAGAGGGGAAGGCCCAGGGGGCTGTCAGGAGCTGCAGGTGGACTCAGTACCAGGTCGATGGCAGGTGCTTCGGCAAGCAGGTCTTTGGTTCTTCTCAAGAACTCACTTTTACCAGGTGCTTGGTTCTGAGGCGTGACAGGTGTGCCTGGGGTGCTGCAGGAACCCAGAACAAGGGGTCTCTGCCTGGGGGGGAGGGAAAAGAATTCCTGCAGGAGGAATCTTTGAGGCTGGACTTTGAGGGATGTGTAGGAGTTTTTCAGGAACAAAAGGAGAAGAATATTTCAATTAGATGGATATCTAACTGAGCAGGAGCAAGCCAAGGGCCCTGCGTGAGGGTGATCGAGGTGTTGGATGGGTTGGGGGCATAAGGGAGAAGGCCTGGGGAGAGAAGTGAGGGGCTTTGGGGTGGGTACTAAAGCCTTTGCACTTCTCCAGAATGCAGGAGCCACAGGGCAAGGCTCCCGGTGAAGTCCTGCTAGCAGACTGAAGGGTGACCCCTGCCCAGCATGGAAAGGCGGTCAGAAACGATCTGTCCAATCCTCCTCACACCAAGGAGGCAATGAGGCTCAGAGAGGGGAAGGTCCTTTCCCAAGGTCACAGGGCCTGTCTGGGGCAGGGCCTGGAGCTGAGCCCAGGGCTCACCACTCCCCATCCTCACTGGACATCCGCCACCTGCTTCTGAGTGGGCCTTCCTCCCGGCTTCCATCACTTCCGGGCAGTGGGGGGCTTCCTGGAATAGCCCTTTGCAGGTCCCAGTGCCCTAGGAGGCCCCGATGCCTCCTCCTGCTCTTCGCACAACCCCATCTCCTGGCCCTGGACCCACAGCTTGTCGGGGGCTGCCTGTCAGAGGAGGGGTGACTTGCGGGACAGGAGAGCAGCTTTCTCTGTGGCTGGCACATTCCCCGGCAATGCCCCTTCTCCATGAAGGCAGCTCTGGGTTGCTCTCATGCAGGGAAACTGAGGCCCAGGGAGGGAAGGCGTGCCAGGTCCCCTTCGGGGGCTTCCTGCACCAGTCCGGACTGCCTCTGGCATCTCGGATGCACCACCCCTTGGGACACATGGACGCCTATGGCCGGGCAGCTGTGCTGAGCCCCAGGCTGAGGCCCCACACTAGGGGTCCCAGCACCCACTTTGTAGTGTGAGGAATTTGCCCACGAGACTCATGTCCCTTGCTCTGCTCTGTGCTAGGAGCTGGACTCTGCTGACCTGGTGTCTGGCAAGAGGTCAGCAGGTGAGAGTCGGTGGGAGAACGGGTCCCAGCACCCTTGGCCCCTCCAGCCCTGCCTTCCCTGGGACTTAACTGTTAGCAAGCTGTTCAGACCTGAAGGGACAGTCCCTGTGGCCCATCTGGGCCTGTGTTCTGTGGGAAGAGGCCCCTTTCTGTAGGGGAATGTAGGGGGTGGGGATGTTGTCACAGGCCACCAGATGCAGGAGCTGTCCAGGGTGGCCAGGGCAGGAGTGTGGGCCAGGGATATGGGAGCTTCCCTATTTGGAGCCAGGCCAGAGTCTGAGCCAGGCCAGAGGTGGCACTGTGACATTTGGCAGGGTTAGGGGGTTACCCACCCCTCTGATAATCAGGAAGGTGGTTTTGTTAGCTCTGCTGTACGAGGCTCCTCTCCAAGGCTCTTGGAGGAGGGACAGGCCCAAGGTCATAAGACTGGCCAGTGGCAGAGCGGGGGGCCTCAGGCAGCACCCCAGCCCCTGGGTCCTTCCTGGCTGTGAACTCACTCACTTTCCCTCAGCCCTCTCCACCTTCCTCCTTTCTTTCTTTCAATGAATTTTTAATCAGTGTCAACGTGTGTCAGGGCTTGTGCTGGGCACTGAGCATACACATAGGATGAAAATGTAGTTGCTCCCTGCAAAAATGTAGAGGGATTGGCTGGGTTTATAATTTCCAGGCAGGGAGAGGAAAAGGATATTCCAGGCCGTCACGACAGCCCTTGTGAAGGTCAGGAGATGAGAAACATCAGGAGTAACTGAGAGCAGTTTGGGGGCTGAGGTGTGGAGAAATGGCTGGAATATAAGTGAGAGGAGACCCACGACAGTGAACAGAGTAAACAGAAGATGAGGCTGTAGTAACAGAAGCATGGAGTCCCCAAAGAAGGAGTTGAGATAAACCAGAGTACGTCAGAGCAGACCTGGGGTGCAGAATGTGCTTCACCCAGGAATATACCGAGCCAGCAGGACCTCCTTCAGTGGACAGAGACTGGAACTGGGGTGGCAGGTTCAGGATAGGTTCAAGCAGGTTGTTGGGAGCCCTTCCCACCCCAACACCTGGGCTTAGAATGTCCTTGCTGGGCCGGGGGGTTGAGGGCAGACGTGGGGGGAGAGCCCACTTCCAGGCACCCTGGAATCTCTCTTCTCATCCTGGGTGTGCAAGCTTGGCCCAGGAGGGTGAGGAAAGGGGAGGGAACAGGGAGCCCCCACACCCTCCTCTTCTGCCCTGGGGTCTTCAGGGCACCTCCTAGACCATCCTCCGTTTCCCAGCCCTGCCCTTCAAGGGCTCAGATAATCGGATCCTTGTCAACTTTATTCTGCACTAAGGGGCCCAGACAGGCTCAGGGCAGCGGGCAGGAGGTTGTGGGGGCTCTGCCTTCCACTCTTCACTCGCTCTCTGAGCCCCAGCTTCCTCCAGCAGGATTCGAATCTTGACTACTGTCCCCTCTGTGATTCAGGCAAGTTGCCCCGACTCTGAGCCTCTCTTTCCCCATCTATAAACGAACACCGGAGCCATGAGCACTCAGTACCCGGCACAGGGGAGGCACAATCCCTTGCTTGCACAGGGGCGCACCCCTGCCCAGTACTGCCCCGGAGCTCCAGGGAACCTGAACACCCCCATCTTCACCGGCTGCCCCTCAGCACCATGCCCCCCCAAGAGCTTGTAGGCTAAGCTGTGGCTCCAGGAGGTGGAGAGAGGTGGGGAGTGAGGGCCTCACTGACCAGAGACCACAGAGTTCTCAGATGGCCAGTCCTGATGGACAGAACTGGAGGTGCCTATGCAGGGTGTTTTCCTGCCAGTTGGGGGCAGCAGAGGGCAGCGAGTGGCTGCCTGGGTGGCTACTCCCAGTGATGTCCTGGGGGTTTGTGTGCCAGCCCAGGGAGCCTGAGAGCTGCAGAGCTGCAGAGCTACCTGCTAGGTGGTGGGATCCGCTTCAGTCAGGGAGCACCCCATCAGCCTTCCAC
This sequence comes from Urocitellus parryii, assembly GCF_045843805.1. Classification (NCBI taxonomy): domain Eukaryota; kingdom Metazoa; phylum Chordata; class Mammalia; order Rodentia; family Sciuridae; genus Urocitellus; species Urocitellus parryii. The sequence continues at coordinate 198,591,456 of NC_135534.1, forward strand.
TGCTGGGCCTGGCAGCAGGGGTGGCCGAGCCAGCCAGGCCTGGGTCGACCAGAGAGCTGGAATGTTGAAAGGAGACCGTGGTCAGGGACATTGGAGGGGAAGGTTTGGGATGAAGGTAGCCTCCCATGAGGAAGGGCACAGGCGGAGGTGGCCAGAGCGCTGTGGTCACCAGTGGATACTCAGCCACTGCCACCCTTTGACAATTGACAGGCAGCTTGTTCCAGCCTTACTACTGGTTTGGGAGGGAGCCAGGTGGGCATTCTGGGAGAGGTGGGGTGGTGGTCAGAGCCTGGGCCTGCTGGCCCGGCTGGAACCCGTCTCTACTACTCTTTGCTTCTCTGTAGGGGGGATCCTGAAGCCTGTTTTGCCCAGGCCCAGGGCAGGCGCTGGGCACTCCTAGGTCTTGTCTCATTTCATCCTTACAACGGGAGGCAGATCACAGGCACCCCACTTCCCAAAGGTGGCAGAATGGTGGGAGACGGAGAGGGAAGAACTGGCCGAGGCTTGCTCAGCTCCGAGCCTGGATGTGGAAGTCCTCACAGAGCCTGGCAGCCGCCCCCTGCCCAGTCTTTGCTAGCCAGTGCTGTTATCCTGTCCTTCTTACAGATAAGGACGCTGAAGCCCAGAGAGGGAGATGTGTGGTTCCAGGTCACACAGACAGAGAGCAGACAGAGCTGGTGTTTGAATGTGGGCCTCCCTTCTCCCTGCCTTACTTTGTCCTGTTCTGCATCCCACAGGCCTGGTTCGATGGTTAGACACTGGGCAGACACCCTGGGGTAGAGAGAAATACTCCTCTCTTCCCCTTCCCTGTGGCCCTGCAGTCCCTCCCCCCTTCTCCACCCTCTTGCCTGGAACCAGGAGCATGGATGTTGGAGGGCAAGGCTCAGATGCCTTCGTCCCTCCCCACGCTAGGAAGATAAAGTGATCAAGTGGCATTTGGTTGGGATTGCAGACATAATTATATCTGAGCTCTCCGGTGGGAATTGTTTCCAAAGCCAGGAAGCCCTCTGTGGAGGTGGCAGCAGTGACATCTGTTTTGACACAAGTCTTCACGTCAGGATGAGTGACTTTTCCTGTGGAATTGCTTAAAGAACATTTAAAATGAGCCACGGTGGTTACTTCTCTGCCCCGGTGCTGGAGACGGCCCCTAGTCATGGGGGGATCTGGTTCCCCAGCCTGGCATTCAAGGACCCACCGTCTGTCCTAGCCCCTGTGCCTTGGATCCGGCTGGTCCTTGGGCCACAGGTCCCTCTTGGCCATCCTGGGCTCCCTCGCTCCCCTGTGACACCCTCACCTGGGCAAGAGTCCCCTCCCCAGTCTCCAGAACAACTCTGCCCGCACAACCTCTCTCAAGGACTCTGTCACTTAACGATCCACCACCACGTGTCCCTCTCCCATCAGCCCAGCCCGTGGTGACCTTCTCGAGGGCAGAGGCTGTTTCTGATTCATCTGAGCCCTTAGCACTGGGGCAAGGCCTGACCCTGGTGGGCACTGGAGGGGCTGGTGGAAGTTAATGGGTTAAATGGAGTGAGTGGGCTGAGCAGGGAAGAGAGGTCAGGAAAAGTCACCACCCCACCACAGAACCCCAGGGAGACACCGCCCAGGCCTGGACACTGACCTTGACCCTGCACCGGGGGTTCCCATGAGCCTTTGGAGGCCTGGACTTCCCCTGGGAGCTTGGCCTGACAACGGGAGGACAGTGGCCTGCAAGGTCCTCTCCTGACATGGGTCTGGTGTCCCTGGTGTGGACCGCTCACTCACTCAGGGATTTAAGGGACCTTCGCCACCCTCCTCCCAAGGCCAGGAGCGCCTGGGGGTCTGCTGTTCCCATTGGCTCTTCATCCAGGGATAATCAGATAACACCTCTTCCGGCTTGGCTGGCCTGGGGCTGGCCTAGGCTGCTGGATGCCTGGGAGGGCAAGGCAGGGTCATCTACCATTAGCACACCTCCATTGGGCAAGCTGTTGTCCCCAGAAGGTCCCTGTCATTTGTTGTCACTTGCAAATGAGTCATCAGGGAGGCATGCCCAAGCTAGAAAGGATTTAGAGGTCAGCTAGACCAATCTCCTCGCTGTACTGCCCAGGGCCTCGGGGTCTCTAGTAGAATCACGTAGGAAGCACGGCTCTGGAGCAGACCACCTGGATTGAACCCAGCTGCTGCTTCCTGGCTGTGTGGCCCTGTGCAAGTTGCCTAAGCCCTTTCTGAGCCTTGGCTCGCTCATCTGCACACTGGGTTTTGAGAATTAAACAACAAAAGAAAATTCACATAAAGCTCTAATACATTGCCAGAAGTAAGCGTCAGGATAACATGGACTCACATGGACTCATTCTTGTTAGGGTGTTGGAATAGCTCTCACTGTCATCAATAGCAGTGCTGGGTTTGGACCTGTGTCCTTGACCCTGAGCGTGGTCTAACCTCTGGGGATCAGAGGGCACAGGATAGGGAGCAAGCACTGAAGTCAGTGAGTCTCTCAGGAAGACTGGCCTGGGAGTGGGACCTTAGCAACAGGGCCTGGCGCAGTGCAGAGAGAGAAAGAGCCAGGAGAGCCCCCGCTGCAGGGGTGAGTCCCCCTGAGGGAGTGGGCGGGCTTCCCTGTCCCCAACTGACTCCTAGGCCAGGGCTAGCCCAGACCTTGCAGAGCTGATGAGGTGCTTGTGGCCCTCCAAACCTCTGAGGGGCTTATTACCCCGAGGCAAGTGCCGGCTGATGGAGGACTGATTTATGGAACAGTGAGTCACACCCTGGCCCTCCTGGCCGAGACCTCAGGAGTACATTGACCACCCCCCCCCCCAAATCCCGGGCCCTGGCAGGCCACTGGGAGGGGTTGCTGCTGTCCTCCCCTGCCCCTCACACCCTCCGCCCCTCGAGTGACTGGGCTCCACTCTCCTTCCCCTCCAGACTCCTGGGTTCCTGAGGGCCCCCTTGCCTTGGGTGTGCCCCACCCTTGGGAAGGAGGTGGTGGGCCCAGGCTGGGACGCGGCGTGTCACTTGGAAGCCCTACGATTACTCCAGGGCCTCCCAGGCAGCCAGACTCAGCCCTGCCTCCCCGAAGCCTGTGCCTGAGCTGCGACTGGGCTCGGGTCCCCTCTGCCAGGCTGTCCTGCCCCTGCTCCTCTGGGCAGGGGCACCTGCTGTCTCCCCCTCTGTTTCTAAACTGCCCTCCAGAGCCGCCGCCTCCACCATCCCGTTCAGATGGCTCCAAAGTGGGATCCTTTAAAGGGCCTCTCCGAGCCCTTTCTCCTTTTTCTTTTGTCATAAACACGTCTTAATTCATTCAGGAAATATTTAGGAAATATCTGCCACCCTGCCATGGGCTGCCATGGTCCTTCTCTGGGGCTCTTACAGCCCAGAGGGGGTGGGGACGCTAAGCGAATTCATGGATAATCACAACCACGATGAGCTGGCAGAGAGACCTGGCCTGGCCCAAGGGTACTGGGGAGACCCAGCCAGGGGAGGGACCTGAGGGTGAGCAAAGCCCGTGGCGCAAGGGGCCCTCTGGCTTGTGGCGGGGCTGGTGGTCGTCACAGGGAAACGACAAAGTGACCATTTCAGCAGGCAGGACGGAGTGTGTGCCAGGAAGCGGGCTGCGGTCCTTCTGTGTCGCCTCATCACATCACCGCTGGGACTGCTTCTTGTCCCCATTTTACAGAAGAAGACAGCCATGGACACTCAGCCACTGGCCTAAGGTCCCAGAGCCACTGAGCAGTGGAGCCCTCTGCTCTCCCCTCTTCAGGGGGCAGAGGAGGCATTTGCCTTTTACCTGGGGATTCCTAGACATGGGGTGCCTCGGACCTCACAGGTGTGATCAGGGTGCGATGTCCGGGGTGTTGATGGGCAGGAGGAGACGTATTTGGGGCAGGGGTCTCCAGCTCTTGCCAGGCCACAGGACCCTGAAGGCTCTGGGCTCCCGGCTCCTTGACCTCTGGGCCACCTTCCCTTTCTGCTCTGGTGTGATGGGCCCATGTGTCCGTGTCGTGCTGACGCTGAGCGTGGTGTATACACGTGGGTTTGTTTCAGTGTGCTTGTTAACCTGTGTGTCTGTACGTGTGGGTGTGTGTGCTGTCCCATGTGCACATGGGTCTCCATGTCTGTGGCGCGGTTGTGTTGGGGAGCCCCGTATGCGTGCGTGAGCCTTTCTCTGCAGGCGGGCACACATGTGTGGATGCCTCTTCTTGAACTTGCGTGTTTCTGGCGTATGTGTTTCTCCATGTGAAGGTGTTTAGTTTTGGTTTTCTGGGCAGTGTTTCAGGGAAGAGTGACCCTCGAGTGTCCCAGCCCCTTCTTGGCCCTATTCACTGGTTCTCTTCGTTGAACCCAAGTCGTCCGGCTGCCTCTCAAGGCGAAGTGGAGCGTGGGGGTTTTTGTGTTTGATGGAGTGCTGGCACGGGGTGGGCAGGGTTCTGAGGGCCTAGGGGGGCATGTGAGTGGGTGGCCATCAGAAAGCACCAACTTAATCCAGCTTTAAAGGCCTTCCCTCCTTCACCTGTCACAATGTCTGGCATTCTGTCCTTTGTGAGTCATCCCCCAGTTGGGATCCTCTTTGATGGCACATACCTTCTGGGATAGGAGGCCAGGGATGGACAGCTTGCTAAGGGCAGGGCCCCAGCACCTGGGAAGAAGGACGGGAGAGTGGCCCATCTGAGGACACAAGCAAAGCCAGAGAATTCCTTGGTGTACTGTTGGCATCAAGCTCGGGAAAGCCAGGCAGCCTGGCCCTAGCCGCTGCTCTGACTAGAGAACCTCAAAGATCAGTACTGAGAAGGTCTGGATGATCACCCAACCCAGCCCCTTAGCTACAGGTGGGAAGGCGGAGGCCTGCAAAAGGGGGAACCTGGGAGATCCCCTCAGACCCCGCTTTCCTTTCAGCACCAAGGTTGAAACTAGGAGAGTTTTATTTCTGAACTGTCCCCAGGCCCCCTTTTTATAAAATTTGTTTTGAGACAAGGTCTCTAAGTTGCCCAGGTGGACCTCAGATTTGTGATCCTCCTTGCCTCAGCCTCCTGAGTCACTGTACTACAGGTGTGCATTATCATACCTGGCTAGCCTGGTCGAGTCTTGAAATGTCAGTGGCTGGGGTTTTGAGGAACAAGGGGGCCTGGGTTCTGCTGTCCTGCCACTGCCTAGCTTGTGCATTCTGGGCAAGTCCTATTGTTCTCTGGGCTTCATGAGGGGCCTCATGTGGTACTGGCCTGTCTCTGGGCCCTCTTGGCTCTCAATCTGTGACCCAGGAGGCAGGACCCCCACTACCCCCCGTCCTGGTGTCCCTGCAGCCTGCTGATGTTTTAGGTCTGCCTACAGCCTGTGTGCCTGGGGCCGAGAGGTGGCAGTATCTGGATGGGATCTTCCCGTGCCTTTCCTTTTGATTTAGATGTATTCTTGGCATTTGAACAAAGCCTCAGAAAGATATTAAGAGAGATGTCTGTCAAAACAGCCTCCCTCCTTGAAGGCTCTCTGTTTGAGTATGGACCTTAGATGCTGGGCCTCTGTTGAAGGAGGGCTGTGGGTTCTGTCTCTGGGCTTGCTGAGCACTGTCTTGGGGTTCCAGTGTGGGCAGCTGAGGAGCCAGTGGGAGACAAAGCTGTGTCAGCCCCCCTACTCCATCTTCAGTGCCTCATGGTCAGTTTGTTGGAAGGGGAGAGGGTGATGAAGGCAGGCCCTGGGCAGAAAAGGCAAGATCAAATAGATGCAGGGGTTGGAAATGCTGGAACTGGAATTTGCCTTATTTGCATAGCTGCTGTGTGCCAGGCACGTGCTCCACGCTCCACGGAGAGGGAGGAACAGTGGTGCAGAGACTGGTGTCTCGATGCAGGGCTCCCCGGTGTGTGGGTGGTGGTGCTGGAACGCAAGCCCGTGGTTTCCTAGCTGCTGCCGCCTGGGCTGAGGGCCAGGTGCACATGAGGACAGGACTGAGCTTCCAGGTGGGTCCTGTGTGCCTCCCCTTCTACCTGGGTCGGAGCATGGAGGATGATCTGAGCTGTAGTTTCACATGGTGTGGAGGGGTCTCTCCCCTGTTCACCCAGGAACAGGACTTTCCTGGTTAGAGTCCCAGCTCTACCACATGTCAGTTCATCTAGTGCCTTTGCTTCTCCAAGCCCCCATTTCCTGTCCTGACAACCCCAGTCTCAATTCTGCAGCCTGCATCCTCTTAAGGACTCCTCCTTTTAGAGGCCCTGGGCCTCCAGGGCGGTCTGCCCCCGGAGTGGGAGGTATGCAGTGAGTTACTATGGGACACAGCCACTTGGCAGAACCAGAGCTCGATAGCTGGTCATTTATCATCATCATCATCACTTGGAATTGATTGAAATGGGCGAATGAAGAAACCAGGCGGCTGCAATCGCGAGGACTGGAGAGGCTCCCTGAGAAGGAGCGGGGCGTGAGCCAGACTTCAGGACAGTGGCTCATGGCTGCAGCTGGTGTGGGGAGTGGCTTGGGGACCCAGCGGTCCTCGGGCCTGGTTTCCCATGTGAGTCTGCCCTGTGCTTTGGTCAGTGATATGGAAGGAAGTCCAGGGGGCTTGTGGGTCAGCTGGGAAGGGGCTGTGTCCATCCTCAGAGAAGGGCAGAGGCCACGCAGCTGTCCAGACCCAGTCATCAGGGACAGGCTGAGGGCGCAGCTTGTCACAAAAGCCCTGGGGCCTTCGGAAACCAGCGCAGCTGCCTGACTAGCGCACAGGCACAGGGCTGTGCTCTCAGAGGTGGAGTGCCCCATCTGGGGACAGAGCCGCGTGGTCCCCATGAACTCTGGGGGCTGCTTGCTGCGCTTTAGACATCAGTCCCTGCTCCCCGGGATGAAAGCCGAGGCGTCACCTGAGCAGTCGTGCCCGCCCTGTGCCCTGTGCACCCAGGGAGTCTCTGAGGTTGCTTTAGAAGAACGTGCTTGTTCAAAGAGTTCAGAACTTCCAAACTGGATGTCACTCTGTGGTTCCAGGATCATTTTGCAAGCATGTTCATTCATGTCTCTGTCCTCACTGCCAGGTGGCCTTCAGGCTCCTGGGAGAGCCAGGATAGACGCCTGCCTGTGGTGGTCATGCGCCCCTTGGGACACAAAGAGGTGGTTGTACTGGAACCAACATCAGTAATAGTGATAATAAAGCTAGCAACTCTGTACTTGCTTGATCTTTACCGTTTTCCTGGTGATAGAGGACCTTATTTAACCCTTCCTATAATTCCATACAGTAGGCATCATCATTAGCCTGTTTTACAGATGAGGATACCGAGGCTCAGAAAGGTCCAGTAATGGGCCCCCACACAGGTCGTCTGAATTAAGATTTGAACCAGGTGCTGTGGGAGAACTGGGTTGGTCAGCAAGGCCAGCCCCCGTACTGGGGGGCAGCTTTCTGGAGAGGTGGGGATAAAGTCAGGTCCTGAGCGTTGTGGTTAAGAGGATCCGAGTGCGTGTAGGGCTGGGTGGGCTAGGGAGTAATAGTAGAAACCGTGTCTCACCCTCAAGATGAGCTGGACCTAGCATATGTTACAGCAATGAGTTTAACAAGCCTGTGCATTCGTGTGGGAATTTGATGTGAGATAACATTTGGCTTTTCCTGAGAGCACTTACTGTGTGCTACACGCTGAGCCTAGAGCTTTACCAGCCTCCTTGGTCCTCACTGCAGCCTGCTCCCCCATTTCACTGAGACAAGGGGACCTGTCTGGCATTTCTTAGTGAGGGGTCTGTGCCGCTGGGTTGCAGCCCTGCATACCAGTCTTCTCAGCCACTGACCGGCCTGGCAGCAGGCTCCAGCACAGCCCAGGAAGAGGACAGCAAGAACTCTGAAAGAAAGGGTGCATGATTTCCCGACTGCCACTAGTTAAAAGTCGACTTGGGTCTATCTATCTATCTATCTATCTATCTATCTATCTATCTATCTATTTATTTTTGCAGCACTGGTGATAGAACCCAGGGCCTCTTGCATTCTAGGCAAGTGCTTTACCACTGAGCCACTCCCCAGTCCCTTTAAGATCAGTCAGCCTGTCCTCTGGAGTTCGGGGGTGTAGCTACTGCCTTCCGAGGGACAGGAGAAAAGCCTTGTTTGCCTTCATCCAGAGCTGGGTGAGGACTCCCCCCAACCCCCGCCAGGCCTTCTATCCTGGTGAAGGAGAAAATGCAAGCTGTGAGTTTGGGCAGAGCAGGGGACCAAAGTCTGGGGTCTTTGATTCACCATGCTGTGTGACCTTGGAAAAATCCCTCCTTGTCTCTAGGCCTCAGTCACCTCAGTAATGCAGTCTTTTGGAACTGAGTCCCCTTTCAGGATGATGAATATTTGTCATATGCAGGAACCCGAGCTGGGTCCCTGTGGGAAACAAGGTCTGTAGGGCAGATATGGGGTATGGTGGTGGGGCCAAAGAGAACCCTCCCTGTTCTCCTGAGAAATCACTCTCCCCATGATCTGAGCTCCTGGACCTAGTGTACACTGCTTACTCCATAGTGTTCTTGACTGTCAGGGTCACTGTGTCTAATGCACACCAGGCTCTCAATAAGGTGACTGAGTGGATGTTATAAAGAGCATTGAGTCCCAAGGTCATTGCTATTTCCAGTGGGGGGTAGATGCCATCCACGGTAGGTTTTAAAGAGGAAGCTGCTGTCAGAGAAGCATTAAGTGTCTCATAGGAGCAAGAGTGGGGAAGAGGAAGTGGCACACATTCACCCACCCTCCTTGAGAGGAGAGGACTTTATTTTTTTAAAACTCAGAAATAGGATCAAGCTGTCAATATTGCTGCAGAATGAGCCCCATAAATTGTGAAACATGCTTTGTGGTTCTTTGTACCACAAGAGTGTAAAAACTGACATTTTCATCAGGGTAGAAAATAAAATCCAAGGAAAAGGTACAAGGCCTTTGGGGGAGCTTGCTTGACACAATACCTGGGACAGTCCCATGCAGGCAATCCAGGTGAGGCTGAGGTGGGGAGAGCCCAGAGTTTACACAGAGGTGCAGATCGCTGCCTGCATGCTGTCTTCCAGAGTCTGGTGCTCCAAGTCTGCGGTGCCTTGCCTGCGGGTCACCCTTCTGAAGGAGGCTTCCTTCTGCCACCTCTGATACTGAGAGATTTTTGCTGAGCTGCAGCTCATTTGAATACCTTGACAGGTAATGCTGGGCTGCAGAGTCAGATGCATTTGGACTCCACCATTCAGGAAGGCCTTTGGGTGAGGTGATATGTCAGGTAGATGTTAGAGGATGTGCAGAATGCTGACAAGTGATCACAGGGATAGGTCTCCTATGGATGTGAAAGGTTGAGGAGGAATAAGTAAGGAGAGAAAAATAGGAAATGGGAAAGCTTGAAGAGGGTGGGCAAAAGAGGGATGCTTTATGGAAAAATCTCTGGCATTAGGCAGACCTGGAGGCTGGGTGTTCTTGGGTAAATCACTTTACATCTCTGAGGAAGGCTTCATGTGCAGATAATGTTTTGCTGTTGTTTTTTGTTTGTGTGACTGATAGGAGATAATTCATACAGCTAAGGTTTAATCTTGTTGTGTTTATGGTTCTCTGGCCCTAGAGCTGGACAAATTCAGCTCTACAGCCAATGTCCAACCCACTCCCTGGACCCAGAAGGGGCTGCCAAGGCAACCCTTATTGCATGGTGGATGAAATATAGTTTTCAGATTGTGTACAACATCAACTTTAAAATAAATTATTCTTCCATTCACTTGTGTTGTTCAATCACTTGGATTTGGAGGTAGGGGCAGTGTGTGCCAGAACCCTTCCCAGAAAACTCTTCTTCCCTCAGGGATTCCTCCCTGCAGTTTTCCTGCCTTGAGCTGCCTTCATGTTCCAAGCCCTGCAGAACCCAGGCTATGGGTAGCCTCTGGAGTCCCTATGTCCCCATCACCTGTAAAGGGAGCACTGATGCAACCCATTCTTCTCTGCAGCTCTTCCCTTAGTCCAGAGCACTTGGAATGGGGCAGCTTCAAGCTGTAACCTGAGTTCCAATGCAGCCTGGTAAATGGAAGAATGGTCCCAATGGGGTGTCCCCAATCTTGAAAAACACAATAGAGGTACCTTGCACTTCAGTCCCTTGTTCCTGGCCCTAAACTGAGTGTTAGGGCTCCTGTCCCCAAGGTGGTTGTCCCTGCTGGGGTACAGTAGTTTCAGACTCCACCTGCACAGTCAGAGGCTGCCACTCGGGTTAGAGGTCTAGGTGGTCAGGGTACCAGGCCGCGGTCGGCTGGCCCCTCAGAGGACCACGCGCCTGCTCTCTGAGCCTTAGTTCGCCCCATCTGTAAACCGCGGGCTGACAGCACGGCCTCACAGGTGGAGAAAGCGCTTTATCACTCCTCGACGGGGCAGGGGGCGTGTACTGCTCCAGGTGGGTAGGGAGGTGACCTCGTTTCCCCGCAACAGGCTGCGAGGCCAGGCGGAGGTGAGAGGCGGCGGTCTGTCCAGGCCCCCCGGGGGTCCCCGCCCCTCCACGGCCCCGCCCCTCGGCCCCGCCCCTCTCGCCCCGGCGCCGGGGGGCTCGGGCGGCCTCGGCCGCGGTCGGCTGGGCTCGGCTCGGCGTCGCCATGGCAACAGCGGCTTAGGGGGCGGGGGCGACGTGGCGGGCTGGGCTGGCGGGCGGGCGGCGCGGGGTGGGCTGGGCCGCGCTGCGCGGGCCGGACCGTCGGCGCTCGGTCGGCGGGCGGGCGGCGGCGCTGGCCGCGAGCTGCTGGGGCCGAGCGCGAGCCCGGCCCGCCCTCGGCCGCGCGGCCTCCCAGCGAGGGTGCGGGTCCCGCGCGGGTCCCGGCCCGCCGCCGCCGCGCTAACCCCGCCTCCCCTTCCCCCTCTTGTCGCCCCGCGCGCAGGGCTTCCTCAGCCGCCGCCTCAAGGGCTCCATCAAGCGCACCAAGAGCCAGCCCAAGCTGGACCGCAACCACAGCTTCCGCCACATCCTGCCGGGGTTCCGGAGCGCAGCCGCCGCCGCCGCCGCCTCCGCCGCGGACAATGAGAGGTGAGCCCGCCGCCGCCCGGCCCGGCCTCCCCGCGCCGCCGCCCGGGGTGCGCCCCGAGGGCGCGGGGACAAAGCCCGAGTCCCGGTTCAGGCGCGCTACCTGGGGGGGGACCCCACGCCGCCCTCAGGAACTTGCGGGGACCACCTCGGACCGGGGCCCGAGGCGAGGACTCTTTCTTTTCCCCCCTGGGTGAGGTGAGGAGGGGGTGTCCGAGGCCCCGGGCGAGGCCGGCGGGAAGTGCGCTAGCCGAGAAGTCCGGTCTCGCCTGGTCGAGGTGGGCATTGTTTCCCGGGCGGTGCAGTGCCGGAGCTGGGGACGGAAGTGGCGCCTCCACCCCTAGGACCCATCCCCTGGCCTCGGGAGCCCCCCGGGTGTCCGATACAAAAGACATTTTTCGTCTGGGTTTTGCTGAGACCCTGCCGCGCGGTGGTGAGGAAAAGGGTGAACATCTGGAGGGGAGGAGCAGGGGGCTGGGCCGCTTAGGGGGCACATCTGCTCTAAGTAGGGCACGTGCTCCGCTGGGGGCTGGGGCGGGCAGTGCCCAGGCCCTGAGTTCAGGGGCATGGCCAGGAAGAAGGGCCTTCCCAGCCTGGGCAGCTGCTTCCCTTCCTCACCTCTACACTCCCAGGGGTATCTCCTGCTCCTGGCAAGCAGGGAGCAGGTGTGGAAATTCCAGAGGGAGGTGGCCCTTGGGGCAGAGGAGAGGAAGAAGGTGGTTCAGCCTGCTGGGGAGTCACCGGCAGTGGAGCAGGCTACAGCTCGCAAGGGCAAGCCATCCTGGCCACGCACGTTGGGGCACTGGGCCGGCACAGCCTCTTGGGGACTGGGTCCTCCTCCTTGAGTGGTGCCAACCACAGGCACCTTTCCACTCTGCTCAGGCAGAGCGTTGGATTCTTCTTCCAGTTAGAACGTGTCCCTGCCTAGCCTGTGGAGGTGAAAGAGCAGGGTGCACCAAGGAGCTTTTCAGCATTCAGCCCCAACATCTCAGGCCACTGGCAGCTGCCTTCACTGGGCTGTGTCCGCGTACGATTGGCACTCCCTGTAGGGGAAGCATAGGTAGAATGAAAATGTCTCTCCCCTCCTCCTTCGTTCCAGCCGGCAAAGGAGTGCAAGTTATAGCCTAACTCCTGCCCAAGGTTGAGTGTCTTCTTTAACTGACCCTAGCATCTTACCAGAGAGTACCCCTCCACATCCCAGTAGAATTGCCAGACCTCTAATTTCCATCAGCCCAGAGCTGCTCTTTCCATCCCCACCACTGCCTGCAGCTGGCTCCCTGCCCCAGCTGCCAAGCCCAACCCTGGGCAGGACCCTCAGCCTTTCTCTGATGGCCGTGGTGCCCCAGGGGACCAGGCGTGCCCTGGCAGGAAGATGCAGCCAGGCCAGAGCTCAGTGCTGGGTGCAGCCACTGCGTCTTTGAAAATCTCGCCTTCCCATCTTTGTTATTGTCTGGGCGGCAGGCCACCCGGTTTGCTGCCTCCTTCCCTCCGCCCGGCCCCCACCTCCAGCTGTCTTCCCCAGGAACATGCCCTTCTCTGCGTTTTCCTTGGCAGGGGTCAGGACCCTCTGCACCCGCATGCGGGGGCTTGTGTACGTAACCTGTTTTGTGTGCATGTGGTGGTTGTTGGGGAGCAGAAGAGACAGCAGGCATCCGGCCTCTGAGTGTGTCTCCCCTCCTGGGAGCAGGCGGCATGCATGTCGTGTTTACCTCCCTCCAGCGGGAAGCCGGCTAAGAAACCCAACTGGCAAGCGCTTGGTTGGCAACCCTGGCAGGGAGGTCAGGGCATGGCTAAGATGACCTCGTGCAGGTCCTCCCCATCCTGGCTTTAGGTCGGCCTTGCTACATGTTAAGGGGGTGCAGAGTGGGGGTTGGGAGTGAAACTACAAGCCTGTTTTTGAAATTGAGGGTAAATGGTAGAGGTGGGAGCTGAATGTCACTGGCAGTGGTGGAATTGTCTTACTAATTTTCTGTAAACAAAATCTGGCTTGGTGGCTTCTCTGGCACAGAAAGGGAATCTAGATTTCCCATGAACAGGCAAAGAGACTGGGTTTGAAATCCTTTTACCCAGCCTTGGAACTGAAAGACGAGGGCTCCTGATTTGTTGCTTTGCTTAGGAATAGATTTGCCCGGCTGCTGCTGGGGTGGGTGGGCGGGCAGATATTTCTCTGGGGCAGTCCCTGGAGTCTTTCTATTTGGAGTTGAGTGAGTAAAACCAACTATGGTGACCCCTCTTCCCCAGCTCATGGTCAAACCTGGTTAGTGGAGAGGTACCTACTCCTACTCTTCGAGTGGGTTGGTTGTGAAGGCTGGAGGAGAGAATAGGCTGCCTTTGGTTTGGCTTAGCAGCAAGGAAGAGTTGAATCCTGTCTCCACATGACCTCCACTGGCTGCCATGCCTCTCCTTGGGGGCTGGGGTAAGTGCAGAGAGAGTGGATGGGGACAGGGATGGGAAAGGGGCTGAGAGCTTCTAGGGTGGTAAGTGTGATGAGCCTTGTTCCCCATGGCCCTCCCATGAAGATGAGCAGCCCAGGGCATTGTTGGGTGGCCACTTGAATCCACCTTGGGGTGAATCCGTGATTTATATGGTAACTGAAGAAGCTTTGTTGCATGCTGCCTGTGTGCTCTGCAAACTGCTGTGTTAGGGAGGTTCTTTTTTTGCACTGAACTCTCTGATCCAGAGGTTGGGAACCAGTTGGTTCCGTGCTGCGATCTTTCTACTCCCTGGGAGAGGAATGTACCTAAGGTGTGGAAATGCTGCTCTCTGATTGTGAGATTGGAGTTAGGCTAGCTGGGGCTTGGTGGGACTCAAGAGCCATAGGACAGGTTTGAGCCTTTGTACTTATTCTCCTGAATCTGGCTTTGGGGGAGGTTCACAGCTGGTCTGCATAGTCCCTGGGCTCCTTAGACACTCATTTCTCCTTTAGAGGCTTTGGCAATAAGCACCAAGGACAGGTAATCATTTCTCTCATGGATAGCAGAAATGAATGCTGCTCAGAGCGCTTTCCAGGTGAAAGGTGTGCTGGCAAAAGCATTTTCATTTTGTAAGCTGGAAATGTGGTTCATTTACAGGGCTTTTTTAATGTTGGTAAAAGTGATACAGGATGTGGTGGTTCTGCCTTCCCAGATGATGATTTCTAAGTGCTCATTAATTTATTAATGTTCCTGAGGAGTGGCGGGGTAGGGGCTGGGGGTTAACTGGCATTATTATTCTTTCCTCATCCCTTTTTCCTCCTGATACTGTGCTAAGATTGTGTCTCCTCTGGCTCTCCACTGGTCTCTATCCCTGTAGTGGCAGTACCCCATTCCCTTTCTTGTCAGTTGGCCTAGTGCAAGACTTTACTCCTAAACACAAGCTGGTGCAGGTGAGCAGGGCTGGTTCTGCAGAGATGCATTGCCTCTTCCAGGGAATGTGTGGGCTGTTGGAAAAGTTAGTAATGGTGGGATTACAGGTGATGGAGGACTAGGAAGGGGAGATACTTGGAAGTTGTGGTGGGGGCTTCTGGGGATTCCCCAATGGCCCTGAGTAGGCAGAGGTCAATTCTGTTCCTTGGGGGTGAGGCAGTCCCTGAAGGAAGGAGAGAGAGGAAGCTTGGTAAGGAACAGGGGGAAAGGAAGGTAGAAGTTGTTCTCTTGCTTTGGTTGTGGACAGTCCTTCAGAAGGGGCTGGGCACCTTGGCCTGGATGTGTTCCCATTTCATCCCCTACTGTAGGCAGGGAGGGTCGGGTCCTTCTCCACCTTCCCTTGGGGCTGGTTTGTGAAGCATGGAGATGGTGAGATGGTAGTGCGGTTCAGACCACACCAAGAGTAATGGGAGTATGTGATCTTTGATTTGAAGCCAGATATTCCTGGGGCAAGTCACTTAGGCTTTCTGAGCCTCAGTTATACACTTGTAAAATGGGCACAATGATGAAAATGTCCTTGGAGACATTAATATTAATACATGCAGCACATACTTATTTGAAAGTATCTGTCCTATTCAGTGCTGTTTCCTTAGCATTTAGCACTGGGTCTCTCACATTTCTTAAAATGTTTCTAAAATTTTATTAAATAAAAAATTCCGTGGGAAAGAGTCAAGTGTTGTGTGTTTTCAGTCTTAGTTAATATTGCTAGGGATAAGTCACTTTGTCTTGGTAAGCCTCAATTTTCTTATCTACAATGTGGGAATAATAAGAAGTTATCATGCAGTGTCATTCTAAAATTCAAGAGAGATAATAGATGTTGCTGTGGCTGGTAAAGTGAATTAAGCCAAAAAGATCTTTATTAACCCTGAACACGAGAAGTGGCTGGGCAAAGTGACCCTTCTTCCTTTTTATACCTGGGGAAGTGAATCCTCTGTGTGTTTTAAAAGTCTATCTGAAAAGTTCATTGCTGCAGGGATGCTCTATCAGGCAGGAGGATTCCAAATTTAAGACCAGCCTTGGAAACTTAGTGAGACCCTGTCTCAAAAAGTACAAAGAGCTGAGGATGTAGCTCAATGGAGAGAGCTCCTGGGTTCAGTCCCCAGTACCAAGAAACAAAAAAGTTCATTGCTTTATCTTTATTTGTTTTTTGGCACCAAGGATTGAACCCAGAGGTGCTTAACCACTGAGCTACCTCCCCAGCCTTTTTTTTTTTTTTTTAAGAGAGGAGAGGGGGAGAGACAGAGAGAGAGAGAGAGAGAGAGAGAGAGAGAGAGAGAGAGAGAGAGAGAGAGAGAATTTATTTATTTATTTTAGTTCTCTGCGGACACAACATCTTTGTTTGTATGTGGTGCTGAGGATTGAACCCGGGCCACACGCATGCCAGGCAAGCGCGCTACCGCTTGAGCCACTTCCCCAGCCCACCCCCAGCCTTTTTTATGTTTTATTTTGAGACAGGGCCTTGCTGAATTGCTGAGGCTGGCTTTTAACTTGTGGTCCTCCTGCCTTAGTCTCCCAAGTCACTGGGATTACAGGTGTGCACCACCATGCCCTGCTTCATTGTTCTATCTTATGTTTGAGCCACCCTTACTTTTAATAATTTAGGCATTTAGTTATGTCCAGTTTTTCTTTATTAAAAATAATGTGGGGAATTAAATTCTTGGGTATTAATTTTTGTCTATCTCTGACTTTTTACCAAAGGATAAAGTTTTAGAAATGGAATTACTAAGTCAGAGAATATGAAGTTTGAGGTTTTTGATAAAAATACTCATCACCAAAAGCCTGTAATTATTTACTCTCCCCTAATTTTTGAGAGTGCCTACCTCTTTCCTTACACTCTTTAAAATAATTGAATGTTATCATTAAAATAGTCACTGTCATGAATAGGTAGAAAAATGGTATTTCTCTGTTATCTTTCCATTTAGTTGTTTGTTATTGAATATTGCTTTCCCAAGTTTAATGGTCAATGGTGCTGCTTCTTTTGAGACTTGTCTCTTCCTGTCCTTTGCCTCCAGAATGTTCCCACAAGTCCTTTGCAGAACTCTTGGTTGCCTTGTTTGGACTTCCTCAGCGCCCAGAGGCCAGTGTAGGTGGAGCCTGCCTGTTAAACTCTACAGATAAGTGGTAGGACAGGGAGTTCATTAATTACCTGCAAGGACTGCTAGCTGGGCCTTGCCCTCCCTCTACTCTCTTCTCCCTGCCTCTCCACAAGGGAATCAGATTTAATTCTTAATACAGCGGTTGTTCTAAGGAGGCTTTGTGTTTATATAGCACTGTGAGAGCTCTTCTGCCCTACAGGGAGATAGGCAGTGAAGGTACTGTTAGATCCAGGGAAACTGAGGCATGCCCTCAAAGGCATGAGGTGGGACCTTCAGAATAGTCAGGCCCTTTAACCAGAACCCCTCCTGACTGCAGCTTTTAACTTGGAGCCTTATGGGCACCTTGGGGGTGGGGGCAGGGTTGACCAGAGCCATAATTGTGAGCACCTGATTCTGAGCCTCAACTCCAGAGAGGGAGGGGAAAGCCACAGAACACGACTTGGACACATAGAAGAGCCAATTTATTTTTGCTTTCTCATTTTTATTGCCCTCCTTTTATATCTGCAGCTCCCTTGTGTACCTTCCAGAGATCTGAACTGGGCAATATTTTTAGGAACGGTGGAAATTAGCTGGTGAGAATGTGATCAGCTCCAGATTGGGGTTTCAAAGGCTGGAGAACCCTTTCTTTGAACAAGTGTGTGTACATGTTTTTGTATTTTTGCTAGTATGCCCCTGTCCTTGTGAAGGTGTCTATATGTGGTATGTAAATGTTCTTGTACATGTCTGTGCATTTTAAATGAGTTAATACATGTACAGCTTTTGGAACAGACCAATATGACGTCATGTCAGATTGGGCCATATGAAGTAGCTATTTTTGTAGGTTAAATATAGGTAGATGACTCAGTGTAAGTGCTCAGTTAAGTGTTGGTTACAATTATTATTATTGTGTGCTTTCTTCTTGTGTTTATGTCTACCAGTGTGTGCATGAGTGTTTACATATGCCCAGCTGTGCTCAAGTGTGCAGCGTGATCTCTTTGGGTCCCCGTGCATGCATATCTTTGTACATGGTGCATTTTCTGTCTGGGCATGTGAACCTTTGTTGGCTGGTTTTTTGAACAAGCTGCCCACTTTCTTGGGAAGAATGTCCCAAGTTCTCTGACTATCCTCTTAACTGGATGCCAGGCAGCCTGAGGGTACAATGGGATCTCCTCCAGTTTCCCCAAGTAGCCCTGCCTATTACCAGGCCTCATGTCTGAGGATATGCAAATCAACTCTTTAATGGAATTCCTTTGCAAAATATTATTTGAACCAGAAAGTTAATTATCAGGCTCTAATTAATGGCTATTTTAGAAGGCCACAGAAGTAAACTGGAGGAGATCATAAGGAGACTGAATAGGCAAAAAGAAAAAGCACGTGGCTCCCCCAGTGGCTTGGTGACTCTTGGGGGGGGGGAGGCGCTTGGCGGGTTTGGGGTGCCAAGTTTCTCCTGTGCTCTGGGCTATTAGCCCACTCTCCTGTGGGGTTGGCTGTTGGTGATGGGTCAAGCTCCCCTTGCATGAAGAAACTCAGGTGGTTTTCATCTTCTGGCCATCAGACCATCCATCCTTCTAGAAGGAAGGCCTTGGAAAAAATCCCAGCCTGGGATGGGATGTGTGAGTAGGTGTGGACTGGAGGCCTGAACTGAGTTAAGGCTGTCCCTGCTTCAGAGTGGCCAGGTGACATGCCTAAGACCAGAGTCACTGTCCACTCTGCCTTGTGCTTAACCCCTTTTTTACTCTGTGGGTCCTGCAGAGGATACTCACCCCTGGCTCTGCTCCAACCACACCCTAGGAAGCTGCCACCACCAAATCTCTGCCTAGGACCCAGCTCCCTGTTCTCAGCTCCCGAGTGCTCAGGGTGGAGTCACCTGTGGCCCATGTGTGAAGTGAGACCCAGCTTGTACATCCCTTATCTGGGCTTTGGTCAGGCCCTGACTATTGTTCTCTACAACTGTGGACAAGCCACAGTTCCTTTCTGCACCCCTTTTTGTCCATCATAATCCTGCCTGCTACCTGTCTCAGAACACCTGCTCATCCCTCACTCGGGCTGACACCAGGACTCAAGAGTCTAGTGTGATGCAGGTGATATGGATGTTTCCCTCCTGGACCCAGGTGTGCCTGCTTTACCATTCCCTTCTGAGTTACAGGGTATCTGTCTTCCTTGAGCATGTGACTGCCCATCCTTGTTTGCACAGGCCACACCACATACCCTCTTTCATGCACACATGAGACCCTTCCTTGGCACTTAGAAAGCAAGTCCCCATGGAAGTCACCAGTTTTGCATTAGATGTCTCCATCTGTGCCAGGTAGGTGGTGAGATAAGGTCCCAGGGGAGGGAGGTGGAGGCAGGATTTATCCCTCTTGCAAGGGTCCCTGGCACTCTGCCTGGGAATTCCCTGGGCATTTCTGAGGGAGGGTAAGAAGTGAACTCAGGCTGGAGGTCAGACTCAATCCTAGGAGTATGCTAAAAATAATAGGGCCTCTGCTCTTGCTCTGTGTTCGCTCAGGAGGCCTGCATGCCCCTGACTCCTGGCTCATCCCCTAGTAGACCTTGGCCAGTGACAGTGCCTTGGTGGTTGGTGTGCTGGGTGGAGGCACTAAAAGAGCACTTTGTGGACTGCACAAAGGAGGTGTTCAGGGTTTGCCAGAGGGATGGGCCAGTGGGTCGCCTCAAGACCCTGCTACTTCAACCTTCCCCCAGAGGCAGCCGAGCAGGCCTTTGCCCTCTTTCCATCTTCTGCCCCTCCCACCACCCCTTGTGGGTATGGCTCAGGTTGGATGAGAGGGAGTTCAGGGATTATAGTCTTGGTTCTACTGCCAGCTCAGTGTTAGAAGAGCCCCCAGAGCTCTTGGGTTTAGCTTTACCTCTCAGGGCCAGTAGCACAGGAGTTATTTCCCTGTTCAGTGCCTTGCAGGGTTTGTTACTCATGAGCACCGTGACCTTTCCCTCTCCCATGGGGGAACTGAGGGGCACTGCCTTTGTCCCACCTGGCTCAGGCCACCCTCCCATCCCCATTTAGGCCCTGATGGCACCTTCTGCCTGTCGCCTTGACCTTTCTCCAACAAGCAGAGACCTTGTTCACAGGCTCAGTCTGATGGTAAAAGAGCACATTGGGCAGAGATATAGATGGCACCAGGGTAGCATGGGCTCTAATTTGATGCGACGTTGTCGTGGGGAGTTTTCATACTGAGGGCAGTGAATTAGTGTAACATCTCCCTGTGCCCACTGACTAAGGGGAAGTTAATTTCATGCTCTGTCTTTTTGACATTCATAATCAAAGCGTTGTATTGCAGCTGCAGATTGTTAGCACGTGAAGGATGTGTGAGCCTCAACAATTACTGTTTCTGGCTGGGGAGGAGATTGATTAATAGATTGTTTCCAGCTCCACCCCCTCTGTTCCTTATCCCTTCATGCCTTCTTTCTTCTTTCCAGCCTCCTCAGATTGCATCAGGAAACTTAGCTCACAATGGACTGTGATAAAAACTCCCCTCTTGTATGCATAGACCAACAGGGGAGGGCCCATACTAGGAGGAATTGCCTGGAATACCTAATAAAATGCAGGTCTTGAGCCCCACCCTAGACCTTCTGCATTACACTCTCTGAGAGGGTGGGGCAACTGTGTTTTCCCAAAGTTTGAGAACTCTTGCAGAGGGGTGAGAATTGTGCCACACTGTGTGCCACTGGCTTGCCTGAGCACTTCCCAAGCTGTATTCTTATTGATTCCTCATAGCAGGAGGGTTTTTATTTCCTATTTCACAGATGTAGAAACTGAAACCCAATATGTGAATGGCCTAAAATCACCCTTTAGGGAAAACCCCCAGCCCAGGCAATTTATTCCCAGGTTGGGGCCTAAGAGTCCTACCATTAGTCCATCTTGCCATTTGTTTTTAAGGTTGTGAAGGCTTTTAAATAAACTCTCCTCAGAGCAGTAGCAGGAGCCCCCTCTTGTGCTTGCACGGGGCTCCCCCTTTGGAGCTCCTTTGACCAGTGCCCTGGTTTCCTGGGGGTGCTTGGAGCAGCTAGGGTGTTGAGATCTGATGATCAGCAGGTGAGTGAGGTTCAGAGAGGTGAAGGGGCAGAGCTTAATTTGGAACTTGGCTCCTAATTTCCAGGAGCCTACCTCTGCGACCAAGACCTACTCCTCTGGCCTGTTCCCTGGTTATGGGTGGAGAAACTGAGGTTCAGAGAGATGAGGTCACTTCCCAGGATCAAACAAATAGCTGAAATATAATTCAAGCCCAGCCTGGGATAGGATGTGTGAGTAGATGTGGAGTCAAAGCCCCTACAAGCCAGTATTTCAGGACTGAACCAATTGCCATTTGCCCCCATTTGGGAGTGGAGGTCTTTCAGCAAAGCTGGAGGGGTCTTGTTCAGTGATGAGAGCGCCTCTCTATGGCGAGGCCAGGCCAGGTAGGGTGCACTCCCCGCCCTCTCCCGTGAGGCCAAGTATTTGCCAGGACCGTGGATCCAGGATGGGGTGAAAGTGCAGGGAGATCTGGACCTGTGAGTCAGGAGCTGGAATTTGAAAAGCCGAAGCCCTGTCTCCTGCACTGCCCATTGATGAGTAGTTGATCTCCCAGGTCTGGTCCAAGGCCCACCTCCGCCAGCAGCTTTCCTCTGAGCCTCAGATTCCCTGTCTCAAAAAGCAAAACCAGAAACTAATATTGCAGGCGCAGGATTCCTGGAGGAAAGCAGGCTGACACAGAGGGGTGCATGAAGTCTTTCCTGGGGTTTGGTTTGCTGCATTCAGGTCATGAAGCCCCTGGAGCTGTTGTAGAATGGAGCCATTGTAGTGGGGTGGGACACAGATGTCTTCCATCTTGCTGTCTTCAGGCAGGCTTCTCTTGGTGCTGCTATGGCACCACCCACTGCCCTTGAGTGGCCACTGAGGATGGGCTGGGCTCTGTGCCCAGAATACATTTCTTCACTTCATCCCTACGTTGGCACTATAAAGGACAGGTGCTGTTACTATCCCCACTTTACAGAAAAGAAAATGGAGTCCCAGATATATGAGCAACTTGTCCAAGTCCTGCAGCTCATACGTGGTAGAGCTGAGATTGAAATGCAGACAGTCCAGCTTTATTCATGAAGCCCCTGCCCCCAACCCCCATCACTCTTTTATGTGGTCTCTGCTCACAAACTCTGTTAACATGTGTTTCATGTTCTGTCAGTAGTCACCTCAATAAACTGCCTACCATTTGTGAAGCACCTGTGCACTGGGCATTATGTGATGCACATACAGATTTCCAATCCTCTGGACCACTCTTACTTTGTCCTCCCCTGTCTGACAGGAGAGGAGACTGGCCTAGACAGTAAATTTTTTTTACTCAGGACTTGCCTCATGATGGATTTAGAATCCAGATCTCTTTGGACCCAAAGGCAGGGCCCTTTCTAACATACTGGCTAATGTGACTGAGCACGTCCTGTGGGCTGGATCCTGTCTCCAGCATTTTGCACAGATAAACTCGCTTCACTCCCACAACAGCCCATGTAGTGTGTTCTGTGTTGTCAGAGCTAGGATTCAAACCCAAGCAGCCTGGCTCCCTTGTCTGTGCTTCAACCAGTGCACAGTGCTGCCCTCTCTCCCTGTTCTACACATGAGCAAATTGAGATTCTTAAAGGTAAGAGTCACTTTCCATGAGTGGAAAGCAGATGAGTGGTAGAGATGGGATTTGCACCCAGGTTTCTCCAGTGTCTTCACACTCTGGAGAGTGTTTTCATTCTCAGAGAACATGGCAGCTCCCAGGAAGACTTGGGGGAGTCCAGGGTCACCAGGGGCTCTGCAGAGGCTATTATGGTGTGGAAATACCTAAGGTGGTGATGGAGTAGCAGTAGAGGTGGGGACTCTGGAACAGAAGGGCAGGCTTATTGACTGGCTCTTCCATTTGCAACTTTGCAGTTATTCTCAAGTGTCTTTCTCATGGGCTCCCCCTGGCTTCTGGGTTTCCACATACCCTTTCCTCTTGGCAGAACTGATGAGTAGTGGCTGCATTTGATCTGTCGATTTACGATGCTGGGCAAGATGGACGGGAGGGAGAAGGGATGGTGCTGGGTAATTGGTTTCCATAGCACCTGCTTCCTCCCTTGCCCAGGAGGGTGTGAAGGCTGATAGAGTGGTGATGGCGAGCATGGGCTCTCTGACCAACTTTGCTCTGGATCTGTGGGGAAGGTAGGTGAATCCCCACCCAGGGCGCTGTTGCAGCAGATTTGTGAGGGGGTTGTTGATTGGCTGCAGGCCATGCCCCCTAGGTGTTTGGATATGGTGTGGGGCAGTGGCAGTGTCTTAGCCAGACATTCTGACTAGTTCCTAAGCCAGTCTGCCTGGGGTGGTCTTGTCCACTCACTGTAGGCTCAAGAAGTCCACAGTTTTGTTGATGACTGTTTATGAAGAGAATCTACTCTAAGGAAGTGAGAACCTACTCCAAGGAAGTTCAGAGTCAAGGGTTAACTGCTGACAGAGAACTTGATAAGACTTATAGTCCCTCCAAGCCAGGACTGTATTTGGAAGGTCTTGCTGTCTTCCCTACCTCTCCCACTCATTGGGTCCTGTGCACCCGTGGGAACTGAGTTCCACAGAGCATGATAATTTTGCAGATGTTAATGGGTACCGGGGGTGTGGGAATTCCATAGTTTCAATAGGTTAGGGAAGCAGTCTATTCAGATCTTCTCAAAATCAGTTTCAGAGGTTCCTGGGGATAAGATTTGATGTTGCTCTTCAAATACATTTTGCATCCTTACTCTAGGAGGTTAAAGGCCCTGAGAGGACCTGCAGTAAAGAAGCTAGTTTTGTTTAGTTCTGGGTTTCCTGTCTCCCATCCCAGAGCAGCTGTCAATATCTTGCAGCAGGAATGTTCTGCAGAACATCATTTGGTAAACATTGGATTTGAGGTATTCCTTTTCCTTGGAAACATGTTTTTTTAAGAGGGAACTTTGGAATCATTCCTTGCCTTCAGGACCTACAGAAGAAAGCCTGGAATGATGGCACTGCTGGCTCAACTAGTGTGTGTTTTTTTGAAAACGGCATCCCTGGGTCCTCAAAAACATTCCTTAAAGCAGCCACCAGCTCTCCTGCAAGGGTGGGGCTGGCTCTAGTGGGAAGGTGGTCTGGCTGAGACTGGCCTGGGTTTATTGCCCTCTTACAGGCTGGGTAACTCCAGTAGCTTGGACTCTGGGCCTCCCCATCCCCCCTAGGCTCCCTCTGAAGAAGGCTGTAGTCAGGCAGTGGCTGCCCACAGATTTGCATAATTGCGCTGTTCCCTGAATAATTAATAAAACTCTGTCCTTGCTGGGAGCAAAGTCTCCACCATTATGGATGGGTCTGCCATGGATGGGCTTGCCAGAGCTCTTCCAGGGGAGCCAGTGGTTCCTGGATTCCTTGGTCTTTCCAGGCATGAACACCCCCCCAACCCCCTCCAGGGAGGAGAGGGCACTGGGTTGTGAGGAAAAAGGTGCTGGTGTCTTGTTCAAGTGGCCCTCCAGTGTCCTAATAGGTGGCGGTGATGGTCATGCTTCTTCCTTCAGGATCAACAAAGGGGGTTTCTAGCACACAGATGGATTGGGATTCCCTGTTCTCTCTGCTTTCTGTGATTCTGCAAACTTTTCTTTGAAGTGTGGTCTACTGTTTTAGGGACTTAGTCCCTTTTCTGGTAGTCTGAAGGCACATTGCTTACCCTGAGGGTAGAGTGAGGTGAATTTTTAGGCAGGGGAAGGGGGAGGTATATTTCCTTGGAGTCCTTCCTGTCCAATCCTTCCAGGTTTCTGGGCTTGTTAAAGTCAGGGGTAGCATGGGAGTGATTCCTAGTTGAGATTTTCCAAATCCTGTTTTATGGTGTCTTGCCTCCAGCCATGCTAGAAAGGGAGGTTGAGGAGTAGGTCTTCCCCTGGCATCTAGTTGACTTTGGGGAAAGTACTGTAGTCTCTCTGAGACAGCGATGCACTTGGATATCCTTGTTTTCTTCTCTGCCTCCCTCATTCATTGTCCAAAGCTCCCATAGGAGTATTTCTCACACTGGGTTCCACAGGATACCACATTCTTTAAGATGTTAATCTATGCTTGGGATGAGGATATTTCCTAGTCCAAATAAGATCGGGACAGCATCCAGTGAACCAAAGGAAGGAAGTTTCTTAGATGCATGACTCCTTGAAGGAAGTTTCTTAGATGTGTAACTCCTTGGAAATGTGCTTCTGAGTCCACAAAAGGGAGTTCAGGATGCTCTGATTCCCACCTATACTGACATGCCGAGTCTGTCTGCACAGATTCATTGATGGGGAACTCTTACCACCTGGAGTAACCCCTGCCATTGCTGCACATATCAGCTCTTGGAGACATTCCCTTTTGTTGAGCTGCCTTAGCCAACACTTATTATTATTATTATTTGCAATACTGGGGATTGAATCAGGGTCACTCTATGTCCCCAGCCCTTTTTATTTTTTATTTTGAGACGGAGTCTTGCTAAGTTGCTGAGGCCGTCCTTGAACTTGGGATCCACCTACCTCAGTCTCCTGAGTCACTGGAATTGCGGCCATGTGCTGCTATGTCTGGTGTCTGGCCAACATTTATATGGAGTTGATCATTTCCTTCTTGGCCCTCACACCAGATAAGACCATGGCAGGGCAGGGATTATCCCATTTTACAGATGAGTTAACTAAGGCCCAGGAAGGGTAATTGTTCCACCCAGAGGCATATAGAGTTGGCATTTAAACCCATATTGGCCAACTGGGCTTTCAGCTCTTTCTCCTTGGCCACCAAGAAACCATTTATTCCTGGATAAATGTCAGTAGGTTGTCTGGGATGGAGCCATGGTGACCTGTTGCTTCTACAGTTCTCCTTCCACCTGCTTGGAGTGTCTGGGGGTAGGATGTAAGCAAGAGCCCTGTTTATTAGTTTCCCAGTGAGGGATTGGAGCTGTACCTTGATACGGGCATAAAACTGTTACTTTCCCTGCTTGTTAAACCATTCCTGATTCTCTCACCCTTTTCCTTCTCCAGCCCTTTTCTTTTCAGAAATGGGATGTCTGAAGTGTCCCAAGAACTAGGTAGGGACTGAAGTGGTGGTGGTATAGGGAGGGAGGGGAAGAGGAGGAGGACATGGGGTCCAGCTGGCTTGTCTTTTTCCAGGCCTGAGTGTGAGTGGCCAAGCCTGAGATGGATATGTTCTTAGCTAGGCTGAGACTGAGGAGTGCTGTTTCTCAGGTTTCCCCATAGGTTCCATAAAGGGACTGCATTGCCCACATGGCACTTCCAGCCTGGTCCCATAAAGAGCAAGCCACATTGGGGGCTCCCTGAAGAACAGAATTCTGCTCTGCTGACCTAGGTCTGAGCCTGGCTCTCCAACTTCCTGTGTGATCTGAGACAGGTCACCTGACCTCTGACTCTCTGTCTCCTCATGATCATGGTCCCTACCACCTGGATCCACCCACAAGGGATCATGACACCTAGAATTTTATCGTATTATCTTCATATCACACATTTGCATATGCCATGCTTTTGTGCTTGTTTCAGATTGAAGCCAACAGAAATCCAAATCCATCCCAGCCCTCCCAGGGTCTGCCTCATCATGTATTAAGTGATGACCCAAGACAGGCATGGAATGATGTTTGTGCTGACATTTCTCCCACTTACAAAATCAATATTCTCTGGTCTGCCTAATTACTCCATTGCTGCTAAATGAGTCATTATGGAAGGAAAATAGCAAATGCATTGTAAGATTAATGGGAGAAAATAGTTGGCAAATGACTTTGGTTTCCTTTTGAAACTCTGAGAAGGTGTTACTATGAGAAATCTGGAGAGCTGTTGAAGGCCAAGTCCCAGGCAGCAGGGGAGAGGCAGCTATTGGGCTGTGAGGCTCCAGAGGTGCCAGGAGGTCTGACAGAGCTCTGTTAGGGCAGGGCATTCATTTGACTATTATAAGGACTGGAATTAGGAGTTAGTGGTCAAGTGAGAAGCCAGGCAGGATGGGAGGTCTGGTTCTGAGTCAAGGGATACTGTTCAATTAGAGCCCCTTGCTTCTCAGGCATGGGCTAGGGTGGGGGTATGTGGGTGAGCAAGCCAGTCCCAAACCCCCTCCTAAGTGGAGGAGACAGGCTGGAATGAAATTGTCCCACAGGTAAATGTGCAATTATGATTGAAGTATATATTCTGATGGCAGTGAGAATCCAGACTTGGAGGATTTGATGTGGTGAGGATGGCCTCTCTGAGGAGGAGACTGGACAGCTGAACTCTTAGGGAAGAGCCTTGGTGGCAGTGAAAGAGCTTGTGTAGATCTTGTGGATCTGGCATTCAAGGGCTAAAAGAGGGCCTGTGTGGCCTTACCCCTCAGAAGTCCTAGGAAATAGATACTTGCATTACAAGTGAGCACGCCAAAGACCGAAGATGGTTATGGTCTTGCCCAGGGTCATGTAGACCTTAAATGGCAGAACCTGGATTTGAACCTGGGCCATGTAACTTAAGCAAAGGGCACATATGCTTCAGGGAGCTGTCCTTGGCACCTGCTTCCCTGCAGGAAGGACTTTGCTCTTGAAGGGCATGGGGCTGCAGGGTGGCTGCCTGAGAATCTTCTGAGATGGGGGCCTAAAGACTCCAGAAAGGGGCTACCCCCTGTACCCACAAAACCAGATCTGCCTTATTAGGTCCTTATTTCCTCTTAATGGCAGCATGACTTTCTCATGATCAAAATGGTAGCTTTCTCATGATCAAAATGCCAAGTCAACCAATGACTCCTCTTTGAAAAAACTCTGTAAATAACGCCCCCTCTCAAGTGGGTTGATTTATGCTCTGTCATTAATTCCTGCTAGCAGAGGTGGGCAGAGGCATGGTCAGCTGATGATGTTTGGGAACTTGTGGACTCCCCAAAGTTTCAGAAATGGCAGCAGCAGATCAGGAGGGGCCAAGCATTTCCTGTGGGTCTAGGAAGGAAGCATTGGCATCAGAGGTCATTTCACCTTTGTGTCTGGATATGGCTGAGCATTACAGTGCCATAGGAAGCTGGTGAAAAGATTTTAGAGTCCCACCTGAAAGGGTCAGAGTCTCAAGTCTTAGGTTGGCCCCTGAAATCTGTATTCATGACAGTCTCCTAGGTGATCCTGGGACCCACTCAGATATTGATATTCCCAGCTAGTAGCTCTGGATTCTCTCTCTGGGAAGGTCTCATGCTTCTGAGGGATGATGTGTTGGGGTGGGGAGGATGGGAGGGCTGAGCTTTGATCTTCTCGGGTTATCAGGCTGCATAGTAAATTTGGGACTGGATATACCAGTGCCAACCCAAGAGTCAGACCTTACTATGTCCCTAGGGATCCTGGTAGGGCAGAGTTAGGTGGGCTCCTGAGACCCCGAAAAGGAAGGAATTGGCCTAGGATACTTTGCTGTTGCTGCTGGCTAGAAGCCAAGTTTCAGCCTAAACTCAGTTCTCATTGGCTGTTCCCTACTCCTTGCCAAATATAAACTGTTGCCCTCTCTGACTAGAAGCTAAGTGTTTATGTGAGTTGGTTGAAGTGCTCAACCAGGGTTCTTTGTCCTGCTCAGATTCCATTTCCAAAAGAATTCTTAGTTCTTTGAATAAACAGTAGGGCATTTCCTGTGGGGTTCTGGGCAAGTCTGGGACTGTCCAGAGCAGAGCACTCCCTAGCACAGTGTGCTGCCAGAGGGAGGCCCCAGTGGTAGCCTGCAAATGGTGTCCGTCTCCCTGTGGTCTTCCTCCTGACTCTGGGTACCCAACCCTGAGTCTCCTAGTAGGCAGTTCCTATTTCTCCATGGTGATAGACTTGGGCCAGTCTGTGCCCACGCAGATGTGAAGTGGAAGGTGCAAAGTCAAGACTTGTCCCACAGGCTTCTACCTGGCCAATGAAAGAATTCCAGAGTCTTACATCCTTCAGTTTCTACTCCAGCTGAGCACCTTGGCTGCTGTGCTTGTTTGTTTGTGTGAGTGCTCTGTTATTTGCAGGTAGATAGGGGTTGTTCTTAGAGGTGGCTTCCTTGGTGCCCTCCTGGGAAACTTGTACTCCCACCATTTTTGAGCCGTTCAGCAGCAGGTGTGGGACTGGTCATTCCTGAACTCTCTCCCTCCAGAGTGAAGGTGGCCCCTTAGCTGCTCTTTGGTAAATCTCTGTAGCCTCTTAAGCTTATTGTGGGTGGGAAATAGGCCTTCTTTGTCCCCAGCGATTTTTAGGGTGAGGTTTCAGTGAAGGCATATTGTGCAGACTCTGCCATACCTGCTCTTATAACTGGTGGGGCGGGCAGCCCTCCCTTTGTTCTCAGGCCCTCTGAGAAGCACTTCCAGGATGCCACAGTGTTCTCATGGCAGAGCCAGCTTGCTTCCTCACTGGCTCAGTCTAGGATCTTCTGTTAAGTGATGGGACTCTGGGTCCTCTCTGAAGATATGGCCTGCTGAGCTAGCCTAGGTCCTAGGGCAGGCACAGACAGGATGGTGATGCCCACATAAGCCATTGTGTGCTGCCAGTATGAAGCCACACATGGCACTTGTGGAAGCACATTTCTAAATATGAGAGGAAGCATTTCATTCTTTTGTGTAAGGTTTTACAGAAATTATTTAATGGGCCTCCTGTGGCTACTCCTGGCACGTGGATTCCTGATTAGGGGGTCCTGGAATCTGCCCTTACTGCATTACTGTTGGCTTCAGGGACACACACATTATCACACTGTGGAATCCCCTCTCCTTTCTGGGTCTTGGTCTGGACCACATACATACTCCTCAGCAGCTGCCCTGGCAGTCAAGCCTGAAGCTCCCTTCCCTCTTCCAGGGTGGCTTCTGCTCCCCACCAGGTTAATCCAGATGCCAGTCCCAAGTGGGGGTCTAGTCAGGGGCTTTCTTCCTCCTACCTTTCCCTTCTCAGCCCCACTCAGTCCCTGGGCTTCCTGATGCCCCAGGTTCACCAGTGAAGGGGCGGGCACCTGTGGTGGAGGGCATCCCACAGGATTGAGTCCAGGTTGCTGAACTTTTGGTTCAGAATCTCAAGGCCCCAGCCAGGGTCCCTGTTTGGGCTGTGTGACAAGAGGCTGTTTCCAGCCTGTCTGGTGAGCCTGTCTTAAAGGCCTTTCATGCTGCTGGCCCCTTGTGGGGACCTGGCATTTTGAGTTGAGATTTTAGAAGGACCAGGCACTCGGCAGGGGGCCCTGGATGGTTGTGCTGGCATCCCAGAGAGAACCAGGTGTCTAAATCACTCTGTCTGTGAAGGCAGACTCTGGCCGCCCTGGCAACAGCTCCGCCAGCCTGTGGTGTGGCCGCTGACGGCGCAGCTCCTGACTGGCTGTGTTCTCTGCTGCCTCGGAGCGCTCTGTGCTTCTCATGCACTTAGCTGCAGCTCCCGCAGGTTTCAGGCAGGTGGGGAGAGGAGCCACAGGGGCCAGGGGCCTTGTCCTTTGCATACCCCACGCGTCCTCTGGGGCTTTCATCTGCAGATGCTTGCTGGTTGGGTTCCTTTCAAGATTGGTCTGCAGGGACAGCATAGCCAACTTCGAGGTCTTAACAAGTCTCTCAGGAGCCTCCAGTCTCGAGTCCTTGCTGCACCACCCCTCTGTGCCCTGGTCTCCCCTGTTTACTCTCACAGACACTTCAGGCCAGAGCTTGGCTTCAGATCCAGCTTCACTACTCGCCAGCTCTGTGACTTTGGGGTATGCACTTAACTAAAATGGGGATAACAGAAATTCCTTTCTCATAGGGTTGTTGGGAGGGATAAATGAGACTTGGAGCTAGGTGCTTAGAATCCTGGCGCATGGCAGCACCTGAGGGCCAGCCACTGTCGTGCCTTCCGTTTCCCTGCCTTGTGCCCTCTGAAGTACCTCCTTGCTCTTCTTCCCTTGCTCCTACCCCATCCTTCATATCCTAGCTCTGTTGCTTGAAGCTAAGGACCCCTACTCCGCCCAGCCCCAGGCAAACCTTGATCACTTCACTTGGCTCCCCATTTCCCATGCCTCATTATTGGGTCCACTCCCCTGCGTGGTAGTGTGGTTTCTTGAGCTACATTTATCCTGCCCACCCTGATAGAATACGCAGTCTAGCTCCTTCCTAGACCTCCAAAGAGCTGTCCACCTGAACCTGGGTGTGGTCTCCCTCCTGCCAGAGAGAGCTGTGGCCAACCAAGCTCATGAACTGGGCCTTAGCGTGAGAAGACGTCATGGGAGTCCTTGCCCTACAGGTAGGGAAGCTGAGGCCAGAAGTGAGATCTCTGAGGGCACATAGGAGATGGACACTCTGGCCCACTCTTCTCTGCACTTCTCTGCTGGGGAGGGGGTATAGGCAGGAATTGGGCCAGCTCTCAGGAATGGAGGGGGTGCTTTGCAGAGAAATTACCATAGTGGAGACTTGAGGGAAGATTAGTTCATCGGGTTACAAGAGGAAGAGAAGGACATTTGGGTAGAGGGGACCCCATGAACAAGTACTTCTTGCTCAGAGGACTAGAAGCTTCCTGCCTTCTTGGGATGTGAGAGCTGTGGGAGGTGAGAAAGGGCTCAGAGCATTGGAGAGGGGGAGGAGTTCAGAAGGGTAGGAGCAGCAGGTAAGGAGAAGCCAAAGTAGGTGGAGAGGTGAACCTGGTAGAATTTGGGCCCAGGCACTTGTGTGTACTAGTGATTGAGGTAGAAGTTGGGTGGAAGGAAAGGTTCCCTCTGTGCCAGGTGCTTTGTCTTGTATTCACAACAGCCTGAGAGTGGAGCTTGTTTCAGAGCTGAGGAAGGCAGTGCAGAGAGGTTGGTGACTGGACCCAAGTATCACAGGCTCATAAGGGGAAGAAGCAGAATGTGAATAGCAAGAAGCATGACTCTCAAATCTGCTGTTGGTCACAGTCAATTCGAGACAGGTCAGCATTTGCCCTTGGGGGTGGGCCCAGTGGTGCACTTTCCAGCCAGGAGTGGGGGCCGCTAAGAACATGTCCATAAAAGTCGTGGCACAGGTCTAGCCCATGCAGGTGCCATGGCATTGCTAGGTCCCTGGCCACATGTCCAGATGTACATGCACATGGATGCCTTCAGTGAACCGTCTTGCTCACGGAGCCTGGCAGCTCTTTAACTAGGCCTGTTAGGAAGTGGCCAGAGGACCAGAAGCCAAGAGGTGGGGGTTCTTAAAAGACCTGCATCTCTCACCTCCACCTGGGGATGCCTACTATCCCTGTCTGGTTCCCACAGCATTGTGGTACTTTCTTCTTGTTGTTTTCATGATATAACAGTTGGCCTCATTGAAGGGCATGGACCAGGGCCCAGACCTCCTCTCCTGGCCTCCAGCACCTAGCACACAGCCTTTTGCAGGTGCAGGTATCCAGTAAATGTTTGTACTACGAATGGTACCATGAATGAGCACCTACTGCATGTCATGCACTATGCCATACAACTTTGGCATAGTACTCTATGATTCTCAAAGCTCCTTTAGGTTCCTTTAGGAGGTTTATTCTCTGGGATCAGGTATTTATTTCCCTGTCTTCCAAATGAGGAAACTGAAGCTCAGAGAGAGGCAGCGCATACCTTGAGGTCACATCCTCAGCCAGCCAGTGAGGGACTAAGCCTATCCTCTGAGCCCTGCCCACTGGCTAAGGGTGCACTCTGGGGGCTCATGACTGTTTTCTTCCAATCATTTTCTGAGATGGAGCTCCCAAGCTGCCAGGGAAGCTGGGGAACAGTGTTCCTGAGGGGCCACAGGAAGCACCTGGCTGCTCCTCCAGCTCTGCCCCAGCAGGAGTTGAGGCTTCCTCTGTTACTGTGAGGACCTGGTTGTCAGGGACAATTGTCTGTGTTGGGGGTAAGTCCCAGGCTGGAGAACAAAGAGAACCCTTCCCACTAATGTGACTCTGACCTTGAAAACCCTGTGGGGTTTCATTTACTGGAAAGAAAGAAGGAAGAGTTGGTTAGCAACTTCAAAGAGGGGCAGGCTTCCTGCAGGCCAGTGTGGAGGAGGCCTTGGCTCTGTGAGTTCTTGCTGCTGAATTTCTCCTTTTCAGTTTAACAAAAGTCCTGGGGATCACTGTCTGGGCTGGCCAGGAATCCTGCCACCTCTTTTAAAAGGCACGGAGATACCAGGCTCACTGCTCTTACTTTGGCTGGGCATTGAAAGGTTTTACTTTTGAAGCAAAGATCAAATGATGATTCGAGAGATCTGGACACAGCCCACAGCTTAGTATCCTATATGTGCTGCTGCAGGAATGCCCAAGTGTGGGAGGGGTACCCAGGAAGTTAGGGGATCCACAAGTCTGCCCCTGCTGGGAGTCTTGCAAGGAAGTGGTGTAGCAATCAGGGAATCCTGGGCACGGTGAAGCATTGCATATTTATTCTTTATCCCACAAACATGAAGCAAGTCCCTACTGTGTGCCAGAGCTTAGTGTAACCACCCTGGGAGGAAATTTGATGTGTTGTGAATATTGCCTATGCCCATGAGACAGAATCCTCTGGCTGAGGCACTTCATATCTGTGGCAGCTACCTTGACAATCTGGAGGGGTTGTGTGTTGCTGAGGAGGGGGCTGTAGGCACTGGACCTCTGGTGGCAGGCCTTTGGGTTTACAAGAGAAGCAGAACTTAAGTTGTGTTTGTGACATTTGAAAATTTCACATCTTTAAATGTTGGCAATTGATTCAAAACTTAAAAAATGTCAAATGCTGTGTGGGCTAAACAAAACAAGAATGTTGACCCAATACAGCCCTATTCCTGAGTTAGAGTTCATTATCCTAAAGGTTGGATAAAGCCCACATGACCAGAGGGGAGTAGGCAAGGCCTTCCTGAGGAGGGAGCCCCCACACAGAGCTGTGGTGATGGAATCCCAGGGAGCACTTTAAGGACAGCTAGGTGCCTGGAGCACAGGGAAGGGGGGTACATCAGAACCTGTAGGGCTGTGCCCTGCTCACCTGGCTGAGGGCTGGGCTGGTCCAAGTTGGTATGTGGAACTGCTCTGAGAGCCAGTTGTGTCTGCTGCTCCTAGTCAGGTGCTTCTGCCCAACATTGTCATATAAACAAGAGGGTTTGGCCAGGCAATAGCTCAGGAAAGATGGTAATTAAGAGAAACCCCAGCAATGACCCCCCACCCCCACCTCACACCAGTGGCACATACATCCTGATCCTTCAGCAAAGGTGTGACCACACAGTATGGAATGGGGCTCTCCAGCCTGTGTGTCAGAGCATGTATGTGACCTCCTCCTGCCATTGGCATTTGTTCTGCCAGCCGGGCAGTTCCTTCAGGGGCTGTGGGGAAAGCCTTCATAGGAACCTCTCAGTCTCCCCCTCCCTGCCTCACCCCTGCAGGGTAAGGGTCCTGCCTTCTTGAGAGCTTTTGCTGGGCTCTGGCTGCTGCTTCCTGTTCAGGCCTGCAGGCATCACTTTGCCCTTTTCCCCTGTTCTCCACCCTGTCTGCCACTCCCTCCTCTATAATCTGTGTTTGAGTTTTTTCCTAAATGATTACCTATACTGTACTGGAGGTTTGTCTAGGAAACTTTCATTGTGTCCCTGCTGTATGCCAGAGCCAGAGAGGTGACTGAAGCCTGCGGCAGCTGGAGAGACCCAGCCAGCCAGCAGGGGGTACAGATGTAGTAGCTGAGAAGGAAAGGGAGGCAGAGAGGGCTGGGGTGGCCTCTGGAGTGACTGCCCTTCTCAGTGTCCCTGACTTGGGCTGGTTTCCCAGGGTGGTAGGTGTTCACTAGCCTGAGTGAGACTGGGCAGAAGTAAGGCAGCACTTGGCATTCAGGAGCTCAGGGATCTCAGGAGGGATAGTAGCCAATACTTCAAATTCCTTATTGTTGCCCTCTCATTGACTTACCTTCACTTTTAAGTCTTCTTTTAATGTAAAGATAATTAAAATCACAGCATAGAGTACCAAGTTCCAGTCTGTATAAAGCAAAACGTGAAATAACTTCCACACCATGCCGCCATAGCATCTCCTACTACCCGGAACCGCTGTGGACTGTTGGTTGGGACCTTTCTTTGGGCTTCTAAAAAAAAAAAAAAACCTGTCCATGTACTTGGACCACATTGCTTAGGCCACCCTCCCTCCTGGGCCTGGAAAGAGGGAGGGAAGGTGCCGAGGTGGGGGATATAGTTGTACACCCACCTTCCCAGCACTCCTGCCCTTCAGCTCTGTAGCTGTGTAGGTGTGGGGTGCATGAGGCTCTCCAGGAAGTCAAGTTTGTGCTGGGGGAGGGAAGAGGGAATGGTTTCTGCTAGTAGCTTCCTATAAACCTGGAGTTGTCCCAGTCGGCCACAGAGGGAGGGAGGAGCAGGTAGGCGGCCTGTTTTGGTTTCTAGTGCAGACAGGACTGTCTCAGGGGACCTTTGTGATTGGGTTATTTCTGGTTTTGCTCACCTGTACTCAGCCCTGGGGGACAGGAATCAGCTGTGGCCTCTGTCTGCTCTGGAGAAGCTTCCAGCCTGGGGTGGGAGAGGTGCCTGCCACCCTGGTGAGACTGGTCTCTGCCTGGGGCTCACTGGGCTCCTTCCTGTGCTCAGAAGGCAAGCTGTGTCAGGCTGTGGAGCTTGGCCCTATGGGAATATTTCGGGGGCTGGGAGGCAGCCTCTGGGAGGAGGGTCATAAGCCAAGGTTCACCAAAACTTTCCCAGCCCTGGCTTTACCCCATGGAGCTGGCAGCCCCTCCCTCAGAAGGAGGGAAACTGCTTGGGGAAGAACTCAGAAGCTTGTGAGGGTCAGACACTCCATGTTGTTTGTTCCCTGGCCCTGAATGAATTAAGACCCAGCTGGTGGAGGATCAGGCCCTGGATGGCAGAAGGATGACCTGTCTCCTGATAGCTCCATCTGGGTGGAGGGCTGGCCCAGGGCACTGTGACCCTACCTGGGCACTGATCCTGCCTATCACTGCTGGAAGTGACCTTGGGCCACATGCTTTGTCATCTGTAAAATGGGTAAAGAACACGGTGTGCTCCCAGGGCTCTTTCCAGGGCCTGCTCACAAGTCTTAGCTTGTGGACTAGGGGAGCTAGGCCAGGGCCAGGGTGATGAGGATATGGATAGCAACAGGGACAATAAGAAGGAAGGTTTATGGAGGTTTGAGTTGTGCCAGGCACTGCTCATGTGCCCCGCCTACACTGCCTCATCTCCACCATCCTCTCCCACCTGGCTCCTGCACTGGTTTTTTCTTCTTCTACTCTTGGTCCCTTTCTAATCTATTCTCCTCCCAGGGCTCCAACAGTCTTTAAAAATTAAGCCCCCCTCCTGGGGGAGGGTGTTCACTAATTCTAGCTCTATTCCAGTTGCCATCCTGGGGACCCTGTGTGGGCAGCTGTTGTCTCCCTGTGTCCACTTCCCACACTTATTTCTTTCTCCTGCCCCTCCAGTGTTCCATCCTCATCTTTGTCCTTGTAGTTTCCTCTTCCAGGAATATTCTGCCGAAATGTCTCTGGGACTTGCTTGTTCGCTTCACTCCTGTGTTAATCCCGACCTCCCTGCCAGACAGCTTCCTTCCTACCTCAAGCCTGGATGGAACACTGAGTCCACTTAATCTTTTTTTTTTTTTTAAATTGTGGTACTGGGGTTGAACCCAGGAGTGTTCCACCCCTCTACCACTGAGCTAAATCCCCAGCTCCCCACCTTTCTTTTGTGGGGGTGAATATCAGGGATTAAGCCCAGAGGCACTTGACCACTGAGCCACATCCCCAGACCCTTCTTATATTTTTTTTAGAGACAGGGTCTTGCTGAGTTGCTTAGGGCCTCACTCAGTTCCTGAGGCTGGCTTTGAACCCGCAATCTTCCTGCTTCAGCCTCCATTGCTACTGGGATTCCAGGTGTACATGACCATGCCCAGCATCCCCAGCCCTTTTTATTTTTATTTTGAAACAGGATCTCACCAGATTGCCCAGGCTGGCCTTGAACTTGCAGTCCTCCTGCTATGCTCCACCAGGCTCAGCTAGAGTCCACCTGATCTTATTACACATGCATCTGTGTACTTCTCCCATGCTTGGGGGGCCTCTTTAGAGTAGGACTTGTGTGTTCTGTTCCCTCATGTGTCTTTAGTACCTAGAATAAGGCTGGACACAAGGTTGGTGAATGAATATAGTTCATTACTTCTTACTCCATGAGATGGGCACATTGCTATGTACATTTTACAGATGAAGAAACTGATCTCTGAGGTGAATAGACTAGCCCAAGGTCACACAGCTGCAATGGGACAGTAGGATTTAAGCCTGGTTTCTGGACTACAGCCCTGTCTTAGCCATCAGAAGCTGTTCCCCCTCCCCAGCTGGTCAACCTCCTGGAAGGATAGGAATGTGAGGGGGGACAGAGAGGTTTGTGGGGTTTCACCTTGGACAGAGATGAAGGGTGGGGCCAAGGAGGAAGTGAGAAAAGAAACTTTGAGGGTCTGGGTGAACTGGGACAGGTTAGGGACTTCAGGTCAGAACTGGAATCTTATGCAAAATGGTCCCTGAGAGCACCCCTGGGTACCAGCCACTCCCAGAGACCAGCTGTGTTGCCTGCCTTCAGGTTCCTAGAGCTGGCTCTGGTTCCTGGCACCATTTCTCTTTCCCAGAGGAGCTCAGGCCTGGTGCTGCTTCCCAGGGTGGAGGAATACATAGTGAGTGAGCGAGAGTGTGTCCAGCCTTGTTGTTGGCCTTGTGGTCACGTCTTCTTAATCAGCCTATTTCTGGGAGCAATGACTTCATCTCCTGTGATTCTCGACCCAGCCATTGTCAAGCATTCATGGAAAGATTGGGCCTGGCACAGTCCATATTCCTTTAATGAGCTGAGTTGGGTGAGCCAGTTGGTGGCCTTAGCCTGACCTGGCTCCGGGACTTACTGTCAGGTCTACCCCTCCTCTTCCAGCAGGCGCCCTTAGATATGGCCTTATTGACCCTGTGAGCCTGGTGCAGCAAGTGCAGCCAGGGTTTGCTGCATGTCTGCTGTGCACACTCTTCTGGGGGCAGTGGATAGTCACTCAGTCTGTGCCCTCAAGAGCTGTTGCTGGCTGGAGAGACGTGGGTTCATAGACCCCACATTAGAAGATCTGTGAGTAAACAAAGAAGGAAGAGGGTTTAAGGAAAGCTCCTGTGAGTTTGTGGCTGGGCCATGGAGTGAGGTGAAGAAGCTCGTGGAAGGTTTCTGGGGGAGAGGAGGGCTGGCTGGGCAGCGGACAGGTGCTCCTGTGTCACTGGCAGCAGTGGTTGTTGGCCTGGGGAGTGGCACACAGAGTGTAGGGTAGTGGAAGGAGGAGGGAAGGGGCTTGATTCTGAAAGTAGCCATGAAGGGCTTGAAGAGGAGATGGGCTAGGGCAGGTAGTGGTTTAGAAGCAGCTCCTTAGCTATGTGCGAAGCTACTTTGGGAGACTGTCTGCAAGGAGGAGGAGGAAGCTTGTAATTGAGGGCCCAGCCCTGGGTTCTCCTTATCTTCGAGGGGAAGGCCACTTCTTCCTGACCCCTCTCTTGTATTGCACTTTTAGGGATGGATGCCAATGCTAGTTGAGCCCAGACAGTTGCCAGGAGCTCTGTTCTCCATACCTGAAATACTGGTGGTCTTGGGGATAGGAGGTGGTGAAGATTTAGGGTGTCCTAAAAATATTTTGCCAGACTGGGTTTGGTGGTACCAGCCTATAATCCCAGCTCCTCGGGAGACTAAGGTAGGAGGATCACAAGTTCAAGGCCAGCCTCGGCAACTTAGACTCTGTCTCAAAAAAAAAAAAAAAAAAAAGGAGGATTTGGGAAGCTGAAGGAGGCCAGGGGGTGGCTCAGTCCCAAGAAGGTACATCCCCTTCTCCAGGTTTATTTAGAATTTTGCCTGGAATTAGAGAGATGGCAGAGATACAGTGCCATGGTGGGGGGCAATCATTACCCCCACCTAGTTCCTGTTGGGGGATTGCCTGGGCCTCAGCTGGAACAGAGCTGCTGACAGGGGTGTTGATTCCTGCATTGAGTGCCCCAGTGTCTGGCCTTGGGCAGGTCGCCTACCCAGTCTGACTTTCAGTTTCCATCCCTATAAAAT
Organism: Urocitellus parryii; assembly: GCF_045843805.1. Lineage (NCBI taxonomy): Eukaryota > Metazoa > Chordata > Mammalia > Rodentia > Sciuridae > Urocitellus > Urocitellus parryii. The sequence continues at coordinate 198,629,758 of NC_135534.1, forward strand.
GGCTACAATAAATGCACCCACTGCCCAGCATATTTGTGAGGATGTCTTTTTAAAAGGGGTACTTGATAGAATGCCTGTGCTTAGGGAATTCTCTGTGGATGGCTGTGGTGAAGGGGTGGGAGCAAGGGTGCTGGTGTTTGGAGAAGCAAAGATTGGGTTCTAGTCTCCACCACTTAACTACCCTGGTGAGTCACTCATTTCCAAGAGCCTCAAAGTAGGGGCTGAGGCAGGGTGAGAGAAGGAATGAAGGTTCTGAGCCTGTAGGGAGCAGGCGAGGACGTGTGCGTTAGAACTTCTGTTTCCTTTTCCTTCACAGTAAAGAATCAGCTGCCTGCCTGCCTCTTGGGCAGCCCTCCAATAAAGAAATGCTTTGAAAGACCCTTCTCAAGCTAGGGGTGCCTGGGCTCTCCACTTTCTGCACTCCCCCTTGTCCCTGAGCCCTACTGTCTTTTCCTGCATTTTTTCCCCCTGCTCAGCTGTTCAGCATTGTCTATTTTGGTAAGAAAACAGTTGAGTTCAGCAAACATTTCTTGAGCATTTTCTGCCTGCCTGGGTCTCTGCTGGATGCAAGGATCCAGGGACTGTGAAGGGACTGATCCAGCCATCAACATGGAGGAAGGTTATTGACCCCCTCCCCCTATCCCCAGTCCCTCTACTGGGGATTGAACCTAGGGGCTCTCTATGCTGAGTTACATCCTCACCCCTTTTTTATTGTTTGACACAGGGTCTTATAAGTTGCCCAGGCTTGCCTCAAATTTTAACCCTCCTGCCTCAGCCACCTGAGTCACTGGGATAACAGATGATGTGCATCACCAGGCCTGGCTGTTGAATTGTTTTAAAATATTTGAAAACAAAAGCAGAGTCCTGAGGTGTGAGGCCCTGGCTTCTAGGGCCCCTCCCTGCCCCTTCCTGATGTGGGACCTTGGGCAAAATATAGGCCTCCCCGAACCTCAGCTTCTTTGACTCCAAACCCAGGTCAGTCTCTGATGCTTTTCAGTTCGCACAGGCCCTGTGGTCAGGTTTGGATTGGTTTCCATTGTGCCCATGTCAGGTTAGACCAGAAGAGCTGACTTTGGAAGACTGTCCCAAGTGTAAATCCAGTTCTGAAGCTTAATAGTTTTGTGACTTTGGAAATGACTTCCTAAAGTCTCTTTGAGACTGGGTTTTCTCAGATATAGCGTGGGCATTGTGATGTGCCTGCCACTGCTGGTCATATTAATGCTGTTAAGATCCTCTTCTCAAATGCAAGGCCTGTTATGTGCCAGGAACACCCCCCTTGCCCCCACTCTTCCCTGCCCACAGAGCTTCTTGAATCAGAGGGGAGCTGCTTGGTGGAGGTTTCCTGCACTAGCTACCTGGAGAGTGGTTGGTGGCAGTAACTGGCAGCCCCAGACCAAAGGAGCTGGCCAAAGGAGCCCAGAACCTCCTCAAACAACTCCAGACAGGGTGGGCAGCGGCTGAAATGATTTAAAATATCTTTGACTCAAATGTGTCCCAGTGTAGAATTCTGTCCTGCTTTATGAAGAAAATGCTTGCTAATGAAATTAATAATGTAAACAAGATTTGGGGAGGCCAGCAGTGAGGGGAAGGGGTTATTTCAACATACTTCAAAGAACAGCCTTCTCTAGCATCTGAGCTGCACCATTTGCATACGTAATGATTATGCTAATTATAGGTGGCCTCGTCTGTTAACAAGTTTGCCTGGTTGTGCTACTTTATTGTAATCATCCTCTCAGAATTCTCTGGCATGCTTTTCACTGAAGATAATAACAACAACAATAATAATAATGCCTTTCAGGTTTTGATCCCTTGCTGTGTGCCAGGCATTCCACTAGGCACTTGGAAGTTGTCATTTCATTTAAAAAATCCTCAAAACAGCTCTGTGTCCCAGAGTTTCTTATCTCCTGTGTTTCGGAGCATGAAACTCAAGTACAGAGAGGTTAGGTAACCTCTTGTGCTCACACAGCCAAGAGCCCACCAGGAAGTGTCAATTCATAGGCTCTTTCTGCTCTGCACACTGCTTCTCTGGGAACACTTGACACATGTTTTCATCTTTTGTTTCTAAGCTTGCTTCTCATTTGGTCCTCTCAGAGGAGGAAGATAAGACCCTAGGAGGGAGTTAGGGATTTGTCCGGAGGGGAGCCCAAGCTCCCTAATTTCTAGAGCAAAATGAGCTGGACATATCCCTTCCTTTCTGTAGTTAGGATGGGCGTGGTGGCAGTCCAGCTGTGTATTCTCCCCTAAGGTCTTGGAGAAGGCTACCTTGAGGGAAGGAGAGGCAACCTCCCCTACACAGGGATGGGCCTGGCTTCTCCGCTAAAGAAAAACATAGGTGGTAAACAGGACACTAACGTATAGTAAATTAATTTGCATATGCTGTCATTAAATCTGAGGTTGCCCACCTTGACTTGTGTATAGCCCACAGACAGGTTTCATTTGGTTTGATGAGGTAGAAAGTTTTTGTTGTTCGTTTGTTTTAAATTGGTTTCTGACACTTAAACATCCCTAAAGCATTCACTTTAAACATTTGCCTAAAGATGTGAATTTCAGGATTCTCTTGAGAAAACAAATTCAGCAGCCTACGGGCTGTATTCCTGTAGGCTCTGCAGTTCACCCCAGACTCCTCTCCTCCCTGGAGCACCTTTGAAGCTCAGCTCCTGCCAATGCCCCTGGGCTGTGGTGTTGGGGGGTTGTAGTATCCCATTCTACAGGTAAGGAGCCTAGGGCCTAGAGGGAACTGACTGGGCCACTCAGTAAAGCTGCTGGTGAGATCAGGACTTAAACCTCCATCCTCAGCATCCTGTGTGGGTCTCACCCCACCTCACTGCCTTCTAACCACACAGTGAGGTGGGGTGAGACCCACCTCTGGTCACCAAGGAAAGAAAGTAACCTTTCATAGGCCTCATGACTCAAAAATAACCAACAGTGAGCTTGGGTAACAGTTCCTGTTTCCCCCTTTCCCTTTCTACCCCTCCCCAGGCTGGAGGGGACATGGGAAACCTATTCATTTAAACTCAGTTATTTTCTTGAAGACAGAACGGAACTGAATTGGGTCAACGGCTATATTTGCTGTGCTCAGCTGTTTCTCCTGTAACACTACCACCCACCGGGTCTTTTGCTGGGCTCTGTGCTTCCAAGCTTACCAATTATAACTCCATATTGGTGGTTACTCTTTAGCAAGCCTGACTCAGGAAAAGAGGAGTAGTGAGTGAAACCTGTTACCCTCCCCTGTTCTCCCCACCGGCTCCAGGAGATGGCCTCTGTGTTAGAGTCATTGGGCTCTGGAATCATGTGGTCACTAACTCCAGGACCCAGGCTTCAGATCTCAGGCATTTAATATCCAACACCAGTTGAACACTAGTCTCTGAAGGGTAGATACTTCCAGCAGCAATTTCTGCAGATGAGGAAACTAAAGCTCAGAGGTAAGGTGGAGATGCAGACCCTGAAGTCAGACATACCAGAGCCCTACTAGCTGTGTGACTTAGAGCAAAGAACTCAACAGCTCTGGCAGGACCCGTGTCACGTCTGTCAGTGAGACATAGCTTGAGACCCCTCACAGGACTGGGCTGCCCTGCTATAAACAGTATGCAGGTTGCCAGTGCCAGCCCAGGGCTAACCCCTGGCAGCAAGAAGTGTATTGTATGCTAGGCAAGAGCTTGGTGGAGGATAGACGTATGTGGTCGCAGATGAAGGACGTGTGACATCCATCCCTCCATGAGATCTTTCCCAGTTCCCTGAGACCAAACTGAAAGTGTTGTTCCCACAGTTGTCATAGGCCTCCTATTGGGCCAGACCCTGCACTGGACATGGAACCAACCGGTCTTCTGGGCCCACAACTGGTGGTGTGCAGTGTTTCTTGGCTCTAACGTTGGTGTGCCTTCCTCTCTCCACTAAACTACTCACTTGGTAAGAGCAGAAACCACGCATCTGGTGTGCCTGTTTGGATCCTTGTATCTCTCCCATTCTAACCATGAGGCCTTGGTCTGGATGTTTGCCCTGGTGGGCCTGTTTTCTCATCTGCAGAGTGGGGGTCATGATTCCCTCTTTTGACACAAGTCATGGCAAGGAAGTCAGTAGTATCCATCTTGGCCACACTGGGCAAGATGCCTGTGTGGAATAGACTGGGGAAACACGGGGGAAACCAAATCCACAGGCCATTTCTCCACCTTCCTGAAGTAAGACTGTCTTCTAAGGGGTTGGAGATTGGGGAGTCCAGGAAAGGGTTGTAAATACCAACCCCTTGTTGCAGAATTTCTATCTGGCTGTATGCAGCAGCAGGGACTGAGTGGTGGCCTATCCACGCCCCCCCCCCCCCCCCCCCCGCCAATCTCCTCCATCTTCTTGCTGCAGAGGGCTGGGCCTTCCCCCAGGAATGGACTGCTCTGCCCTCATTGTTCTCTCCGTTGTCCAGTGGTGGGACAGCGGCATTTTGGGTGTTGTCCAGCACTTGGCCCTGCTACAACCGAGGAAGAGCCCATGTTTCATTGCTTGTTTAAGTAAATTTGTTGTGTATTTTTCAGAGAAGGTGGCACATGGGTGGAAATTAACTCCCCTGAATGGTTTGAAGGAAACATTACATGTTGGGAGCCAACAAGTGTCAGTGTTGCTTGGGGAAAAGGCCTCGGCCTTCCCTGCCGCTGAAGTCATTACCACAAGACACTGGCTGGGGACCTGGCCGATGGCAGGTGCAGCTAGGCTGGTAGTGGGTACAGGTGGTCAGAGGGTGGAGGCTGGCTGGCCTTGCAGTGGGTGGGGGGTCAGAGCAGGTGGAATGAAGGAAGTTGGGGGCTGTAGGCTAATGATGTACCTTAATCACCCACACAGCTCTCAACAAGGGGAGCAGGCAGCTCAAGCCCTGGAATGGTGAGCAGCACTGTTCTCTTGGACCAGGAAAGCAGCCTGGAGTCAGATCATTGGGGTTCCTGGTTCACAGCACCCCCCCCTCCAGTAAATAGCTCTGTGTGACCTTGGGCAGCTTTCCCACCCTCTCTGTGTGTCAGCTGCAGTTTTAGTCAGATGCAGTATGGATAACCAAGCTTATGGCTCTTGGAGGATTAAAGGAGATAATATATGTAAAATACTTCACACTGGGCCTGGCAGAGCAGGTGCTAGGACATGTTTGTTGTTTGTGATGATAAAGCCATACACACTTGGATGTGCTCACATAAATTCACAGCTGGGGGTGCAGTGAAACTACTTCCCATTGTTGGCCCTCAGTCTAATACCAAGCTTATTTCCTTCAGCTAAGTGTGGCAGGGGTCACTTCAGAAGTCCTGGTTTTGAATAGCAGACCTTGGGCTGACTCCTTTGCAAGGTCCCTCTCCAGTCTTAACCCTGCTTTGCTCTGCAGCCTCTGGAAAGAAGAGAGTCAATGTCACAAGGAAGGTCTCCCCTTCCTGGGGTGGGAGCTTATCTCTCCCCCCGGGGCGTGTAAGGATCACCTGGAAGTGTCCTTTGACGATTTGGGGGCTTATTATTTTGTTACCCCTGGAAAGGGAAGCCCATGGTGGGAAGTTCTAGAGTCCCCCAGAGGGCCTTGTCCAATTGATAAGGACATCTTCAGATCTGAAAGAAGCTAAGACTTAGCTTCTCTTGTAGGAGGAGACCGTCGTGCAGGGTATGTGCTTCTCTTGTGCCTCAGGCCCTGAGGAACTATAGATGAGTAGACCCCAAGAAGGACTCTAAAGAGCAGGCAGCTGTACCCAGGCCGGGAGCTTGGGAAGGAAGACGGAGAGACTGGGCACATCCCTGTGCCTGAGGACCTTGGGGAAGGGTTCCTCTAGATGGGAGTGGTTGAACTGGGCCTTCAAAGGTGAATGAAAATTAGAAATAGGGGTAGGAGGTGAGCCCAGAGGAATTAAGGTAGGTAAAGCCATGAGAAAGCACAGGGGGTGCCTGGGGAAGGGTAGGACAGAAAGAAGGCCTGTGGCTGGCTGGCAGTGGAACAAAGGTGGAGTGTGCTGGGGTATGCAGGAGTTACTGCTCAGGGAAGCCCACGGCTCTGGGCCTGTTTATGGATAGCCAGGGTCATGGCAGGTACTACACATAGGAGTGACTGGACAGGACAATCTCTGAGATTCCCCCACTGTGGGTAGCCAAGGATGATAACTGTGTATCTCATACTGGCTTGTGAGAGGTTGTGCAGACCTCCATCTGGGGCCAGGAGGGAATGGAAGAAGTAACTCAAGGTCAGACAGCTGGTGTGTATGAAATCGCACTTTGGGATAGCTGTCTTTAGACTGCTATTTCTTGTTAGCTTTGACCCCCTCCAGTGACAGCTGTCATGCAGGGCAACAGGTACTGTCATAGGGTCCTGTTCTGTTATAACAAGATATTAGAACTATGTGGGTCAACTTCCTACCTGGAGGAAACGTAGGAAGGCTTCCAGGAGGAAGGAGTGTTTGAATTGGGAAGGGAGATAAGAGGGACAGGTCTAGGTACAAACAGTTGTCTGGAGTGAGGCACATCTACTTTCAGATGTAGTTAGGTCACTTGTACAAGTGACTTAGCGTCTCTGGACTTCACTTCATGTGTAAGGTGGCCGCAGAGTCTGACATGCCTGTTTGTTGCCATGATCATGGAATCAGTTAGAGAAGCCTGACTTGAAGCCTGCACCCTGGAGGAGGCTTGTTACAAAGGTCCTGCTTCCTCCTTTCCTGTGTCTCTATTGCTTTGGAGCCAAAGGGGCTTCTCTAGCCCTCTCAGTGACTACATCCTCACTTCTCTCCTGATAGGAAATGTTATTAGAACACTGGGTAAGCTGAGATGAAAGCTGGGAGGTCAGCCTTGCCTCAAAAGGCAGGCAACCACACTGTGAGTGCACCTCTGCCCATGAGGCCAGCAGGTCCTAAGGGGAGCAGGGATGGGGGTGGAGGTGCCCGCTGGGCTTTGGAGAATGGGAAGATGCAGATATGAACAGATGGGATGGTGTTGGGCCACTTGGGATCAGGATCACTGATGAGCTGGGAGCCTGGGGTCCAGCTGGGGATGGAATAAATCTGGGACCTTCCAGGTTGGGGTTTGCTGCTGGGGCCACACTGTAAGACCTCTTCATCAGCCCCTCCCCAATTAGGATCCTGCTTCTCTGCACACAGTAGGTGCTTGACATAGTCTGGTGCCTCCTGAGAGCTCAGCAATGGTGAGCTAGGACCTGTGATAGCTCAATGGCTAGAAAAGGCCAGGTGGGGGCCCTCCTCCCACAGCCAGATGTTTCCATCAAAGGCCCCGATTCCATAAGCTCCTGGCATCATCTGCCATGAGCAGCACTCTAGCAGAAGCCTCCAGTCCCTGGCCTCAGTTAGAGTCGGTGTGTTCCATCCCACTTCACGGTGGCTGTATGAGAAGGAGGTTTGATCCTGTAGGTGGTAGAGACTCAGAAAATGCAAACCTAGAGCTTTGACTTCTCTAGTGGGATGGGAAAGAGTGACCCTGTGGGAAAATATCTCGTTGGCTGGGTGTGCCCTTCCCAGAGGAATGTGTTGCTGTGAGAGCTGTGCATGGTGGGGTTGGGGGTGAATCTCCAGAATGGCCAGTGGGTGGGATGACATTGGTCCTAGGTGTCTGTCTGCCCCTAGGCATCAAGACACATTCCTGAGCTTGTGCAGCTCATCAGGTCACCTCCTCCCTCTGTGCCCATAACCATCACCTTCTGCCCTGCTGTTCCAGCCATAAGCTTTCAGCAGAAGAGAAAACAGCCCTGGAAAGGAACTTGAATCTAGGACTGCTGCCATGACCCATTGTGCTCCTTCCAGCTAGGGGACCTTTGTCAGGAGTTCTGCTCCCTTTTTATCCTTCTATCCCCTTTGTCCTTCTGTCCTGGTGACCATGATAAGCCTGTCTGGATCACATTTTGTGTTGCTTTTAAAAACGTTTGAATGGAAATGCCCAGGAGGAAGGGTCTTTGCACTGGTGGGTCTTCTGGCTGAGCTGGTTTGAGCCTGACCCTTCAGGAGTGGGTCTTTGTCTCCTTCATGAACCAGAGTACTTGCTGGAGCCCTGCAGCCCACTGTTAGGGCTCAGGCTGGCTTGGAGGTAGGGACCCAAGACCACCCCCCCCCCACAACCCCCCATGCCCCACCTCATTCTTGGCTCAACGTTCTTCCCACTCAGTGTGCTCTAGAGGGCAGTGGCTGGTTGCTGGCAGAAAGCAGAAAGCGGTTGCAGCTGGTGGCAGCCGGAGGCGGAATGTCAACCATTGCCTGGCCTGGAAAGGGAAGGGCTGCTGGGGCTGCTAGGGTTGGGGCGGGGCTAGTTGCTTCCGGCCTGGAGAGAGTTGGGGCGTGGCACCGCTCCATGGAAGTCTGGAATGCTCTGTGAGCTGCTGGGCAGGGGCCCAGGGGGACGAGCCTACTACCTTGGCTCACCCCCAAACTTGTTCTAACACAGTTCAGACCAACTAGGAAGATCCTGTTCATTCTTCTCCTACTTCTGCCGACTTTGTACTAGGCCTTGGTTCAAAGTGTGCTGGGCTTGCGGGGGTGGGGGGGTGGGGGGTGGGGTGGGGTGGGGGGGGGAGCCAGTAAGGTTCTCCTGGTGGGGAAAAGAGGAGAAACAAACAAAATGACCTCACATCAGTGCTATGTAGAAAATGAAGCAGAATGATAATGGGGATGAGAGTGGGAGTTGTCCGTTAGTAAGGGGGGGTACTCCCAGCACTGGACTTTGATTTTAGACAGAATGAGAAGAAAGCAGTTTGCTTCCAGCCAGCTGAGGAAATGGCTCATGCAAAAGACCAAAACGGTGACTCCAGGGGGCAGGATCTGACACTGGGTGGAGCCAGCCCTCTGGGGTGGTGCCTGGAAGGGACCTCTGGGCTCAGCCTCCTTAGCTTCCTGGTGGAGCTCTGTGCTAGGCCTGCTCCCTGCTCAAGGTCTTGGAAAGATCTGCCTGTGGCTAGAAGCAATTATTTGCTTTGGAGAGTCCTTCTGTACTTCTTTGACGTGGAGGTTGTGCCTTGTGGTTACCTGTATGGAAGACTGTAATTTTCCACTTGTTCTCTGGAGAACCGGAAATCTCTAGATGTTGTCACCACTGTTTTTTTAAAGTCATTTTTGAAATTTTAGCGTGGAGGACACAGATTTGGCTGTGATTTGTGGTAAGAAGCCTTCCTGGGCTCATTTCTTAGATGAGTGCCCTGGCTGCAAGGCCCCATATTCTGGCGGTGAGAGCTACCTGGGCCTGCACAGCCCTCAGGAATGGGCCTCTGTGGTCCCGGACTCCTCAGTGACAACCTTGGCAAGATCCTGAGCTGGGCTGGAGGGACTGTTCTGTGGAGATCCAGCCATCCTCGGAAGTCTGATCTGGCTCCCAGACCTCGGGTGCTCAGACCCAGGTCAGTGGAGAAGTCTACATTACCTCCACCAAGGTCTGTACATGGCTCTCCAGGAAGGAGGGAGGGGGCCCGGGAAATGACCTCCCTGGTGGCAGGTCCCCAGGTCTTTGATGAGGGTGGTTTGGGGCCGAAGGGTGAGGGGCTATTTCTGTTCCTTGGTGGAGGCTTGGCTCTAGGACCCGATGCCAACCTGCTGGACTGGTGTGTACCTTGCTCTGGTTAACACCTGAGGCATTCAGATTTCACCCCACCCTGCAGATCCCCTGGAGCCTGGGGAGGAAGAGAGAAGGTGGGGGTGGGGTTATTAGACTCACTCCTCTGTTCCCCGCCCCCCCAGCCAAGCCCTGCCCTGGGTAGGGGGAGCTGCTATCTTTGGGATTGTGGAGAAGCCCTAGAGTGCAGCAGAGTAGGCCAAAGCAGGTAAGGCTGTGGGGCACCTGCAAGATGGGCATCAGTTGGCCTGGCTCCTGATGTCTGCCCAGGGAACTAGCAGGTTGGGAAGGGAGTCCTTGAGGAGAGCCTTGATTCCCCAGACTGCTCAGCCAGGAAGGACCCTCAGTCCAGGCGCCTTGAGGCTGGTGCTCCCAGCACACAGGAGGACAAAGGTGGATGGAGGTAAAGTTGCTGGCACTGGGGTGCCCTGCAGAACTCCCAGCCACTGCCTCTCCCAGACAGATTTAATAATCCAAGTCTGTCTCTCATGGTTAGTATTGCAGGGAGAGAAGCTTTATTCCTAAAACTTTTATTGATCCAGACACTAATAAAAAGTAAAGTGTTTTTGGAGTAGGGTTTTTTCCTTGTCTCCTGCTAGAGCAAAGAACATGGTAGCCCTAAAACACAAATTTGTTTTTCTCTTTTTCTAGGGGGTGGAGGGTGGGGGTGTGAGTTGGCCTTGTTCAGACCTCACCTCTTCAGGAAGCCCTTCCTAAGTGCTTAGGCCGCATCACCCATCTCTTCTCCAGTAGTTTCAGGAAAATCTTGTGCATCTGTCTGTCCTCCCAAAGGACTTGGGGCTACTAGATGAGGACATGGCAGAAGCCTTCCTTCTTACCTGGGGCCCTAGGATAACAATAGGTGTCTGTCCTGAAGCAGTGAAGAGCTGACTCTTGATTTCTTGTGTCTTTCTGGTTTTGTTTCCTTTGCTGTCTGGTCCTTGGGCATATTCATTTCATAAGCACTCACTGAGCTTTCACCATGGCAGAACCCTCTCTTAGGATACAAATTTTAACAGACCCAGCCCTTGGCCACATAGAGCTTACCTGGTGGTGGGAGAGAACAAGTGGAGAAACAAAATATTTCCAGAATGAGTGAGCTTCTCCTCCTATGGAAACGTAAGGTGGAGACTTCTGTCTGCTTTGTTTAGCACCTGTAGCTGCAGTGCCCAACATGGTGCCTGGCACATAGTTTGCACTTTACACTTGCTGACTTCATGAGCAAGGTGCTATGAAGGAAACCAGGCAGGTGTTTCACTGGGGAGGAATGGGGGGCGGGGCAGGACCCATTGTGGAGGAAGCAGTCAGGGAGTTCCAAAAGATGCTAGAAGGCGGCTGATCTGGAGAGCAGGGTAGAGCACGAACTCCTAGCCCAGGGAGCATTAAGTACCTGGTCCCCAGGCAGGGAAGCAGAGACTTCATGGGCTTGTTGCTGATGAGGTCAGAGGGTGGGCAGGCCACTTCTACCTGTGGGGGGTTCAGGGTTATTTGGAGCTGTCAGGAGTAATTGAAGGGTTTTTAGCTGAAAGAGTAAAATAATGTACTTTGCATTTCTAAAGGGTCCCTTTGACTACCTGACAGAGAGTAAAAGGAGGAAGCCTAATGTCAGGGAAGGCTGGCAGGCTCAGTGTGTACCAGGGGTGAGGAGATTCAGAGAGTGGCAGAAGAATATGCTGATGGATTGCATTGTGAATGCGGGGAAGGGGAAGATGCTTGTCTGGAGACTCCTGGCTTCCCTCTGAGACAGGCTCCAGGTGGGACATTTCAGGCACCCAAAAGATGTCAGGCCAGCATTTAGATAAGAGTCTGGAGCTCAGAGAGAAGGGCTAGAGATGTAAATATGAGTCGTGAGCACACTGGAGATATTTAAAGCCCCAGGAGTGGATGACATCACCAGAGGAATGTGTTTTGCTGAGAAGAGTGTCTCCAAAATGAGAGCACCAAGGATCCCCAACACCCGGGGAAAAGGAGGGAAGGGAGCGGTGGCCTGTGAGGAGGGAGGAGTCCAGAATGCAACAGTCTGGGTTTCAGGGGGGAGCAGCCAGCTATCTCTTAAGTTGGCTTTGGCACCATAAAGGCCTTTGGTGACCTGGCGAGAACCATTGGGATCCGAACACACAGGTGTGTTGAAAAGAAAAAGGCAGTGAGGAGGAGGCAACCGGGTGGAACCAGGGAGCAGGGTTGGCTGCGGGCTGGGCTGTGGCTCATCCCGTGGACCTGCACCACAATTCTTGCAGAATCCCCAGAGTTACTGGTTCAGGAGGACCACATAGGCCCCAGAATGGTGTTTAACAGCTCTCTCAGTCGTTACTGCCCCGTGCTCTGGAGGACTGGCTATCTGCCCTGTGTATGTCTCACTTTTTCTGACTTCTGCTTAGTTTGCTGATCCTATCTAGCCTCTGTCATATCCTTTCCTTGTTCCAATCTCTTACGGGGTCCAAGGCCCCTAAACCAGAATGCCTGAAGCTGGGGTTACTCCAAGCATCTTTCTTAGAGCAGAGGTAGACTTCTTTACAATAGTGGCCGATTTCTAGAAAACTTGTATTTGGCTTTGAGAGAAGTTTGAAGTCTTTATAGAATATTTTGGTGGGCAGGACTTTTACCTTACCCATGGCTTTGCTGGCTTGGGGGAGAGTATGGAAAGTATCTTGGTTTGCAGCACAAGGTTGGGGATACTAAGGTCTGATGGAACCCTAGTGGGTTCTTGATGCCTGTCGAATGAGTGACATTCAAATATTTGAGTCTTTAGGGTTCCTATTTGCTTTGCTAAATGCATTTTCTGCATCTGGCTAACGAGTGTTTTTCCATGTGTTATTAGGGGCTAGTGTAGTACTTCATTTTATACCCGAGGAAACTGAGCCTCTGGAGAGTGAAAGGACTCACCTGCCCAGTGGTCCACACTTGCTAAATAACACAACCAGAACGGCACAACACCCCTATACCAGGCCTCCCTGTTAACCCCATGGATGAGCTGGCAATGGTGGGGTTTAAGGCACCTGGACAACGTGTGGTCTGCTGGGGTTAAAGGGCATTCCTCCTGCCCCTATCCTGTTTCCTCTGATGTTCGACACCCCTTGCCCACATCCACACCAGATAATTCAGGGTTCAAGAAGATGAAATGGGAGCCTTGAACCTTGTCAAACCTCCGGGTGCTTCTGCAAAGGGAGCCCCAGCTTTGGAGCTCCCTGATTGTGTAGCAGTGTTTGTGGCTTGGCTGATACTGTACTCCCTGTGGGCAGAGTGAGCTGCACTGGCCCTTTACCCTTGAACAGGAGTGGGCAGGGGACGGGACAGGATGACACGTATGCCTGTAGTGCCGAGGGGCCCAGAGAACCTCCATTTCTTTGGACAGGCTCTGTCTGAGCCTTGGGTTCGGAAGGACAGTTTCTCTCACCTGCCTTGGCTCCCCTCACCTGCCACCTGACCACACAGTCTACTGGGGAGGGCCTGGGGGTAAAGTACCTCTTTTCTCCCTCATCCCTGCTCCTAACTCCCTCCTCCTTTTCTGCCTCCTCCTTTCCGTGGCGTTTGTGTCTCCTTTTATGTTGTGTCAGAATTCATGATTCCCAGTCTTCTCATTCAGAAGATGCAGGAAGTGACAGAATGGACCTCACAGGGTTTGGGGCTCAGCCTGAAAGCCCAGAAGTTGGACACCTTCGACAAGTGATTCCTCATTCTCACTACTGCCATTTCCTCCTAAGAGGGAAAGATGATGGAGGATGTGGAGCAGATGGGCATGGGGTGGAGGTAGGGAGAGCTAAGTCTCTTTGTGGGGAGCAGGAAGGAGGAAGAAGCTGCCTTTGGCCGACCTCCTGTGAGTTGTGTCTCAGTTCTTCTGTGGAATCCTAGCAAACCCCTCTGCTGACCTCAGCTTTTTTCTCTGGAGGATGGGGCAGTGGCACTGCCTGTCATGGGTTGTGAGGATACATTACCACCAAGTGCCGAGCACTGTGCCGGCCCATAGTGAGCATTCAAAATGGCTGCCATGCCTGCTTTTATTCTTGAGCGTTAGTCATGTTCTTTTTGTTTGGGGGTTGAGATGTTCAGGTGAAACTTGACTTTTTTTCTTTTTTGGCTGGGGATCCAACCCAGGGCTTTGCTTGTGGCAGGCAAGTGCTATACCAGTGAGCCACACCTCCATTGCTGAACTTTGGTTTTTAACTCTTACTCATTTGCCTGAAGTCTGCCTTGGAAGCCCCAGACCTCTAATCTGATCACAACTTTTTGGGGTGGTTTTTGTTTTTGCTTTGGTTTTGGTTTTGGTTTTTTAATTTGTTTTGTTGTGGTGGTGGCAGCAGTATTGGTGTTGTTTTGTGGATTTTTGTGTGTTTGTTTGTTTGTTTTTTGCTTTTCTGCTTCCTGTAAGGAAAAAAGGGAGCTATACCTTTAATTTCCCAGCAGGCCAAGTGGGACACTGGCCCTTTAAAAGCACATTACAGAGAGTTGGAACATGGCCTTTGTTTAACTAGCTATGATTAGTCCCAGTGGACAGGGCTGGAGAAGTATGTCTAGGACCAGAGCAGGGTTGGACTGGCTGGGGCTCCTGGGGAACAGTGGGCTGCTGGGTAACTGGTCTGACTGCATGGCATCCCCTACCTGGTGAGCCTGGTGGCCACACTGAGGGATGGTGAGTGGCTTCAAGTTGGAATGAAGGAGGGAGTCTGGGAAGGAGTGAGATTGCCAGCCTCACAAGTCCAGGGGGACCTGAATGAGCCAGGTGGCAGTGCACATCCAGTCACAGAGTGGTAGCCACAGGTCCCCCTCTGGGGAGACTTAGGAGTTCCCCAGCCTGGAATCTCTGCTCCTCTGCCCCGACAGCCACCTTCAGCATGGAACTTGGAAACGATCAGGATAGGTCTGCCCACATTCCGGGACCAAGAAGAGTGTGGTTCCGAGTTTGTTTAAAGTGAGAGAGATCCATTGTCAGTGCTGTTTTCCATAGGCAGCCACCTCTAGGAGGTTCTCCTGAGAACTTGGAAATGCCAGGAACCGCTGGAAGTTTCTGAGCTGAGGAGCTTGGCCTTTGCTGAGTTCAGCCCTAGGCTGGTCTGTGGGGCTGTGCTGGGACTTGGGGGCCATGCTAACTCTGCCCCAGCCCCCATCAAGCTTTGTCTCACATTCTCCCTGCTGGTGCTGCCCTGATCCATCAGGCCCTGGTAGGGGGTGGCAGAAAACTGAGAAGGTTGTGTTGGCCTGGAATGTTTTGGCTCCAGCTTAAATATTTGGAACAGTTGTCAGAAGCCAGGTCACTTTGGTGTGGCTGAATCTTCACTGGGGAAGTGCCCCATTTCTGGAGAAGTCAGAGTGGGGTTTGGCTTATCTCAGCCAAGTCTTGGTGTCTAACAACACCCTCACTCACTACTGTGCTGGGGGCAGATAAGACTGCCCACCAACTAGATGGTTTTCTCATTTTATAGACAGGATCACCAGCAGATAACAAAGATAAGGTTTGGTGCCATTTTGGTGACCCAAGGATCCTGTAGTTACTTGCATTCATGTACATTTGATCATGTGATTTCTGCAGGTTTGGTGAAGGCCTGAGGCATCGAAAGGTGTTAAGAAGAATTAGGCCCACACTGTGCCTGTGGGCTGTGATGTTGGGCAAACTGCTTGGCCTCTCTAAGCCTCACTTCCTTGTTGGGGGCAGGAGGGAGTTTGTCACCTGTGTTGGGGAGACTCATAGAGGCAGTGGCCTTTGAGCCAAGCACAGAGAAGGAGGGCTTGGCTGCTGGGAGTGTCTCACCTTGAGCAAAGGCAGGCAGTCCTGCGAGACTGCAGCCCAATGTGCTGAGCAGGGATGGCCCAACTGGCTTTGGGACACACCTTGGAAGCTATGTTTTGTGGCTTGATTGGCTGCAGTCTCTTGGGCCAGATGTTAAATGACAGATGCACTGACTTACCCTGGAGTCAGCAAGTGTGGAATTTGGGAGACGAGGGGACTCCAGACTGGACACTCTGGCTTTAGGGAAGCGCCTTGAGGGCTCTAAGCCTCAGTTTCCTTAACAGTAGTTAGCTTCACAAGAGTCAGAGTTATGGGATCTGCAGAGTATGGGACCAGTGCCTGCTGCACACGCTTCCTAGGATGTGGGATTGTAGGGTGAGAGGTGGGTGTGTAGGTACTTAAGTGCCACTGTCCCTTCCCGCCCCAGATTTTCTTTGACATAATTTTTCTGAGTTTCCATCTTTGCCAGTGGCTCAGAAGCCTGGGGCTTGCCAGTAGCTGCTCTGTCCTGTTCTACTGCCATTGAATACTCCTGGCTGTCTTCTGTTACAGTCTGAGAAGCTGCTGCTCTGTTGCCCAGTGGGATTCCCCAGCTCAAAACCCTAGGCTCAGAGTTGGAATGTCAGAGGTACTCAGTATATACTGGGCAGGTGGGTTAACTCGGCCTGGGCCCAAATGGGGCATTAGCATAGTGAATCTTAAGTAAGCTCTGCAAAAAGACAGCCCAGTTGACAGGTGAGGGAGCTGAGTGCAGGAGGAGGCCCACGGTTCTTTACTCAGTACTCCTTTCCCATCATGTTTTTGCTGCTTCTTTGAGGTCAAGCTACCAGTAAGGAGAGGTCCCTGTATGACCACAAACTCCCTCCATTCCAGATAGTGGCTAGAATTGAAGAGGCACCAGCCTGACGAACAATCTTGGGTACCAGTGCCTATTCCCAGATATATCCCTCCTTAAAGAGGGTCTTTGAAGTGCCTGTACTTTGAGCCTGTTCTTGGGGGTGGGTGATAGAGCAGATAAGGTGGGAAGGGGTCAGTTGGCAGACGTGCTTCTTGAGACAGGCAGGAAAGATCTGCTGACTATGTGGAGAAAGGCATCTTGGAAATGTCAGTGGGCCAGGGAGAAGCCAGGAGCATCAGAGAAACACTAGGGAGAGAACAGAATGCCCAGGGTAAAGCAGGTCCCCAGCCTAGCCTGGGCAGGTAATCACAGGGCCATATGTAAAGAAATCACTGTAGATCAGGTGATCTCTGCACTAGTAATGGGCCACAGGTGGGGGTGTCCTCATTTTATGAATGGAAAAACTGAGATACAGTTATTAATTTGACCAAGATCACAGAATATTGTTTGTGTGGATTTAAAGAAGGAGGCCTCCTCTTGTGTTCAATCGGCATAGTTCCTGGAGCAGGTTGACAAGCGGCTGGTCCTTGGTTGAAGCAGAAGCCTGGTATCCAGGGGTTAGGAAAGAAGACCCTCAGATCACCAGTTACCCTAATCTGAACATCCTGCACAGTCCCAGGAGGCTTTGTGGCATGGCCCCTGAGTCTTGGGCAGAGGAGATGGGGTGGGAGAAGATGGTTGTGCCCCCACATTCTGCAGAGGGGCCAACACAAGCCAAAGGAGACTTCCTGGAGGTAGAAAGCTGAGAGTACTTAGATTAACCAGAAAGGAAGAGGCTTTCTGGAGAATGGGAGTCCCTGGATTTCAGTTAACTCCTTATTTTGTACATCATCATCTCTCTCTCCTGGGTCCTGCATCTCCCAGACCCGAGGCTGCTGTTGGAGGTATTTAGGGTTTCTGGTGGGAGTTGGGGAACCAGTCTGAAACTAGCCCCACCCTCAGTGGTGTGATTCATCAGACCAAGGGGGTGCCTGAGTGTGTTGAGAGGTCAGGGACAGGTTGAACTCACAGGGGAGGGAACACCTCAATCTGGGCCTTGAAACATCTCAAGAGGGTCCAGTTAGACAAGTCGGGGGCAGGACAACAGACAGAGGGTCAGTTCATGTGCAGTTGGCATGGGAGTCCGGCTGTCGAGGTCACTTCAGATGTGGCTGGGGTTGGAACCCTGAGTGCCATGTAAGGAAATTGGCTCCTTTCCTGGGGCTGAGGGTAGGGGGATGGGGCACTGCTTTCCTTAGCTCACTGAGTCAGGGTTTAGAACTATGGGTGTCCTCCTCCCTGATCTGAGTGACAGGCCAAGCTGGTGGTTTCTCCTGGGGACCTGGGAAGGGCCAAGAGCTGAAAGCAGGAGGGGCAGTTTGCCCTCAGCTCACTTTCGATTAGCTCAAATCTCATCCTATTCAATGAGTGTTCCTTAGATTCTCTTCTCTTAAAATTCAGGGCACCTCGCTGTTCTACTGAGGTTTATGAATGTTTAAAAACTGCTTTGCGGTCCCCAAAGTAATTTGACAAGTCTGACAGCTATTGATTAAAAACTCGAAATTATTCAGGTTGCAGGATGACTTGGGGGATTAGATGGAAAGTTTTTTGTTTCTTCTCTCTCTCAACCCCTCCACCCCAAAGGAAGTAAGATGTGGAAAGGTAAATGTGATCCCAAATGTCTTTTGCAAGACTTCACTCGATCTGCACAGTTATCCTGGAAAGGGTGGGCTGGGGTCTGCTCAGGGTACTGAAGTCTGTCTGCTCTGCTGTTTGGGGACCAGACCAGCACCTCTAACAACCCTGGTCTCTCGCCAGGCCTGTGGCCCAAGTCGTCACCAGGCAGCAGTGAGGCACTCTTATGTTACTACAGGTAGTGGTCATAGTACTCAAGTAGTCACAGTCCCTTTGGTAAATAGGAAGTTGACATAGGGCTTTTGTGACTCTCAGAAGTAGCTCAGCCTAGAGAGGGGATAGAACTTATTCAGAATCTGTGGGTTCAAGGGAAAAGGGGGGGGGGGAGTCTGGGGTCACAGGCAGGAACCCAGGGCTCCCTGGAAGGTTCTTCCCCTCCCTTATGGCAAGAGGGATGGGCCTTTGCTGGGACACTAGGTTGATTGGACTCTCGGCCCCCAGGCCTGGCTCCACATGATAAAGGGACCAGGACTGCCCAAAAGAAGGATGATGATCCCAACTTTCACTCTGGACTGTATGATCTGCTGAGCCACTCCTGCTCACCAAGCTTCAATTTCCTCTTCAGCAAAGGAGATGTGTCTGAAAGTGTCCTTTATAGAAACTCAATTCACCGGGGGTGAATGTGGTAGGGGTCATCCCTGAGCCAGGTCTCAAGGGCCTCAGATTGAGTTCCTACTTTCCTGTCGTCTGGGACCATGCCACCTTCAAAGTAAGGTTCTTGGGGAAAATGTGAGTTGATACATGTGTGTAAGATCACCTGTCATGTTGCTGGGGACCCTGTAGGTGCACAGTAGGTGGCTTTTAGGTTCAGCCTGCCACATTGTCCTTCATTTGATTAGTGTCTGTTGGATACTGTGGTGCCTGGCCTCCAGCTGTGTTGTAGCCATAGCGATTGATGAGCCACCCTGTTTTGTTGTTTGCAGCGCTGGGGATGGTACCCAGGGTGCCTTGTGCATGCTAGGCAAGCACTCTTCCACTGAGCTATATCCCCATCCCTTTTTATCTTAGATCTCAGTAAGTTGCCCAGGCTGCCCATGAACTTGTGATCCTCCTGCTTTAGTCTCCTGAGTAGCTAGAATTATAGACATGTTCTGCCCCTCCTGGCCCCTATCTTCTCTTGGTTGCCAGGGTGTGAGGCCCTCCTCCTTGTCAGTTCAAGATGGAGTATTCCCATTTTACAGGTAGAGGAAGTAGGGAATTGAGTGGTCAGCCCTGTGGTGTGGTGACCCCAGGGATAAGGTAAAGGCAGGGCTCAGTATGTGCATTTGCTCCTGGTTGACTCTGTGAAGCCTGCCCCTGCCTCAGAATGAGGGGACCCAGGGCTGAAAGGCCTCCATTGCCTGTCATCCTAGGAAGCCTTCCCAGGCTGAGTGACCAGGCTCCCTGCCTTATTAGGACATTCTTTGTATCCCCAGGGCCCTGAAGGCCACCAGATGACTACATTTTTCTCCCCTCCTGGGAACCCAGCTGGGCCAGGAGCGAGCACTGGCTTTCTCAGCAGCCAGTTCCCAGGGCAGCAGGGCCTGACTGAGGAAAGATGTGTCTGCTGGATGTTCCCAGAAGGGCATGGCCCTGTTTATGTTCTGCTGCTCAATTCCCAGGAGGTCAGTGCCCTTATCCTGACATGCTCCAGGACAGCGTCCAGCAGGTAGACATCTCTAGCACCACAGCCTGGGCCTGCCTAGGGTACAGGCACAGGCTCAGTGAGTATGTCCCACCAGGTGGGGCTTGGAGATCTTGCTGGGTCCTGACTGCGAAGACCCACCTTGTCTAAAGTTTCTTCCCAGTCCAGGCCTGGTTGTGGCAGTAGGTGTAGCATGGAACCACATAAGCACCTGGGGCTGGAAAGCACCATGCCAAGGAGTCACAGGCTATGGGACCTCCCCACTTCCTTAATTTCACTAATGGAAATTCAGGGCATTTTAAAAACTTGAGGCATCCTGAGCATTTGAGCAGATGGAATATTCCCATTTTACAGGTGGAGGAAGTAGGGAATTGAGTGGTCAGGGAAGGAACAGGGGATAGCCCGGGAGCACCTATCCCATCACTCCATTACCACCTACCCTAGAATTGTCAGCCTCAGTAAACACTGTGTCCATTGCTCACCAGTGTTGTTCATTGCTGTGTCCCATTCTTAAACAGTGCATGACCATGAGGTGGGTAAAGAGGAATGGGACAGTCATGAGTAACTGATGTAGTCCCTGGCACTGATCTTTGCCTCTTGAGCATCTGCATTCTCATTTAATCCTTAGAGCAAACCTGAGAGGAAGGTGTGCCATTACCCCCACTTGTGGATGGAAACAGGCCTGGAGACTTGCATGGCTTAAGGCACTTACAATTCTGTGTTTTGTCAGGAATAGAAACTGACAGCTCCTGCAGCTGGGCACCCTGGATTCTAAGGCCTCTGTCTTGCTACCTTATCCCAGCTTCTGGTGGCATTTCTGTAGCATGCGCTCACCCCACTGCCTGCCTGTGTGCATGCATTGCCCACCTGTGACTCCAGCCGTGCAAGCGTTCTCTCTACAGTGTGTCTTTAAGGGTCTCCCAGAGACCTTCTTGTCTTTCCAGAGACAAGAAGTCCACACACTCTAAAAGCAAATGAGCCTGGTCTGTTTGGGGACAACTGGCAATGAGCTGGTCCCAGGCCTGCCTTGGGGAAGCAAAGGGCAGCTCCCTCTGTCCTTTTGAGATTTAGAGGGTGACCCTTAGCCTCTTACTTCCCAGGCTAAATACCCTACTCTCAGTTTACCCCACCCAGAGCTGCAAGCATCCTGTGTCAGAGCTATTTTTAGTTATCACAAACATTGTTTTTGTTTGTAGGTCCCCCCTGAGCTTGAAATAAGGAGAGTTTGTGGAATTTCTATGTCACTAACCTTTTAAGAGAAAAAGGATCAGAGTTGAAAAACAGCTTGTGGCTTGGCTGGAAGGCTATCAGATAAGGCTGTGGCCTAGGAGCTGGGACAATGTCCCATTGTTCCTGCTACTGGGTTCTTACAATGAGCTGCTGTTGGGACTGGCTCTGTTTCCAGCAGTGACTCCCCCATGCTTATGCCCACATTTTCTGGGACCTGGGCAAGGCTGCCCTTGGAGTGAGCAGGTCACAGCCACAGGGAGTCATCAGCCTGCCTGTGGACCTTCTCTGCCCTTCTGCCCATGGCCACCTGTGGGGCCTTGAAAGGCCAGGCTGAGGCTGTGGTATACACTGATGGAGTCAATTTTGGACTCCACCGAGCTGGGGTGCCATCCTCCTCAGTCTTGCTACTAGAGGACATTGTTCAAGTCAAGCCTTTCAGACTCTCAGTGCCTCAAACCTGAGAGGGTCATCATGAGAATTAAGCAAGGAACCAAGTATTTAAGGCATGGATGGAGCTCAAGTGCATGGGTGTGGGCAGGCTGGCTGGAGAGACCAGAAGAGTATTATTATGGTGGCATTGGCTGGCCTTGAAAATGGAAGGATTTTGTTAAACAGAAAGATGGAGGGAAAGGTAGGACAGGCTGAAGAAAGAGCCTGGGCCAAGGCACTGGAAGGCAGAGTCCATGGCTAGGTCACTAACCAGGGTGTAGTGATAGAGGACTGGATTTGAATACCACCTTGAGGCTTCTGGGACTTGCTTGTCTTCTAGGCTGTGAGGGGAGGGAGGGAGGCAGGCCATGCCAGGTGGAGGGGCCCTCCTGGTGGAGGGGTACTGCTGTGGTCCGCTGGGGATGGCCACTGGGATACTCCATCCCTGCATGCCCTAGGCCCTGGCCAGACCAGCTCTCAATAGCAGTAGAATCCAGGGCAGATCTCACTGTCCTGTGACCTGTTTCCCACAAGTGACCTGGGAATCCTGGTGCCACACTTATTTCTGGGAGGTGTGAGAGTCCCATACCATGGAGGATACAGGGAAAGACTGTGCAAGAGCTCTAGGGGCTCTAGTCCTCGAGGGCCATCGTGGGCCTTAGAGACTCTGCCATGTTTGAGTTCCCAGAAAGGGTTAGGACCATGGGGAAACTGGGTGCTGCTAAGAGGATAAGATGATTCCCCCTAAGGCTCTTTCATGGAGACTCTGAGGTGAACATTGGGATGCTGCTCTTGGGAATTGGCTTTGAATAGACAGCTGACCTGACAGCCAAACCCTCAGGTCTAATTTGTCCCTTCTTCCAGGGAGCAGTCATGTCATCAGGGTCTGCGGCTCAGGGAGGTCTGTCCCGGCTGATTTCCTCCTCACTCCAGGAGTAGTTAACCTTGGCTGCAGAGGTTTGGGAGCTTTGGTCCAAGAACCCTGAGGATCTGAATCCTAGAACTGCCAGGCTTAGCCCTACCCATGAGGAACCCCCTTCCTGGCAAGGCGACAACTCTGACAAACTTTCCCAGCATAGCCTGGGAGTCCAGGAAGCCTTAATGAAGGAAAATGCACTGATGCTAGGAGTTCGAGTTGGATAGGGGAAGGGGGCTTCTTGGCAGAGGGAGTGGCATGTGCCTGGAGGCCTGTTTGAGGGACCTGGGTCTCCGGGTGGGAGCTGCCCAGCAAATAGGCCTCTGTGATCAGGTGGAACAGCAGGTGGACCCCACCCAGCAGCCCAGGGTGCCATGTCCAGGGCTGGTCTTTATAAGGCCCCCTACCACCATAACAGAAAGGCCTGGGAAATGCCTCCCCCTGCAGATCTTGTCTTTACAGCACTCCTGCAGCATGTGCTCAGTACCAGTACTTTCCATCTGAGGCAAGAATCCTTCCTGCTTTTTCAGATAAGGAAATGGACCCAGAGAGTTGGGCATACCTCGGTGGGTCACAACTGACCAACTTCTGGGCCCAGATGAGATGAGGACCAAGGTTACTGTTTGTCAGAATTTAGAGGATGGAGGGGGTTGCAGGTAGACTCCAGGGAGAACAGGAAGAAAATATAGACACGTAAGAACACCACCAATCCTGCCCCCACCAACCAGCCCTCTACTGCCCCAGAGCAGCCTGGGAAGCCTGGGAGGAGCCAGGCAACCCTGCTTCTCTTCCTTCCAGTGAGCTTGGGCTGTGGGGCTGGATGCAGCTCTGCTCTACCTTCCCCCTATGGAGAAGTCTGAGAGGAGGCAGGGAGAGTAAGGGCTAGGCTGCTCCAGGATGCCTTAAGGGCCCTGAGCTACACTGAACCCTCTTTCTCAGGAATCTTCCTAGCCCAGTGAGGCCCAGGCCAGCTGGAGCACATTTACAGGACAGGACAGTGAAGAAGGAGGGGAGGGGTTCTGCAGTCACAGTCTGTGGGCTCTGGCTGTTGAGGGTCTGATCTAGGCTCCTGGGGCTGCAGAACAAGGCACCCCTTAGGTCTCCCCGGGCAGGGTCAGTGAGCTGTAAAAGGCTCCTTGTTTCTCTCCAGCCAGCCATCTCAGCATCTCAGGCAGAAGGTGGCCCAGCTCATCAGCGCCTCCCTTTGTACATCCCAGGCTACTACCTGACCCACTCTGACTCCAGCATCCTAACCTGGCAGGGTTTGCCAGGCTGGGCCAAAGAGTAGCCTGATCCTTACTGTGAGTTCCAGGCCTTCCTAGACAAGCCCAACTTCCTCAGACTCCCCAACATCTGAGCCGTGCATCTCTTCCACTGAAGTATGAAGCTTTCTCTGTGAGGGAGGCCTAAAGTCTGAGGGTGAGGCTGCCTAGCCCAGGCCCCAGGTGAGGAGGGGAAGGCAGACCTCCCCACAGTGTTTGTCAGTGTTGCAATGGGAGAAGACCTAGCAATCTGAGCAAGGACTGAGAGGTCATCAAGGGATAAGTCCTGTCTGAACACATAGGATGGTATGGCATTATTGGTAAGCCACCCTGCACCTTTGCAAACTGGGCATCCCAGGAAAGGGTCCTGGGCTTAGGCCACACTGAGAAGCCCCAGAGGGAACCCAGGGGGATTTGGATGGTTTCTGAGCTGACTTCAGCCCACCTCACAGCTTTGCTCTGGTCTGAAGCCAGCTTCCTGTGGTCGTGAGGAGGCCTGAGAGATGAGTGAAAGAGTCTACTGGAGCACACCATGTGGGGTTTCTAAGGCCTGGGGTCTCACTTCCAGCTCTGACACCTTGAGTGCCTAGACTTTGTGCTGAATGAAAGTTCATATGCACATAGGGTTGTTGCCATGGAGATGTGGAAATTTTCTGGATCCCTGAGCCCATACATCATAGGCCTCAGCCTTCTTTACTCCATGTGGTCATGGAAATGGGTGTGCTCTGCATGCAAATGTCTGTCAGGCTCTGAGTCTTTTAAGGTCAAGGTCAGATCTTAGCCTGATCTAAGGTAAGGAGAGGATGATGAACTGGTCAGGAGCCAAAAAGCAAAGGGTGTTGTGGGAAGGAAGTCTGCTTATAGTATGTGGCTGCTGGGAGACAAGAGACCCAGGGATGACGAATGTCATTCCTCTTTACTGAGCTCCTAAGAATGGACCAGTGCCTGCTCTCTTTGTAAAACAAGTGACACTTCTGCCCCCCCCCCCCCCCCCCGGTAAAGGTGAGTTAAGGAAAAAAAGCTGCTATAGAATTACAAACCCAGAGCCCATGACTGGAGCCTGCTCACCTAGTGCATCTAAACCAGGTGTCTCCCTTACCAATGG
This sequence comes from Urocitellus parryii, assembly GCF_045843805.1. NCBI lineage: Eukaryota > Metazoa > Chordata > Mammalia > Rodentia > Sciuridae > Urocitellus > Urocitellus parryii. The sequence goes on from NC_135534.1 coordinate 198,654,161, forward strand.
TAGCCTTATGTCAGACTAAACTGTGGGCTTTTCCTCTGGCCCAGCTGTGGAGGGGGCTCCAGTTGGACCTTCATTTCTCTTTGGTGGTCATTACCAAGCACTGGGAGCAGGTATGCTGAGGTGTATTCCATGTGAGGCACTGAAGAACCATAGGTACAGAGAAGGATGAACTTGCCCAGGGCCATACAGTAAGTGAGCAGTGGGCTTAGGTTCAAGGCCATTTTGTTAGGGCCAGTCCAGATCTGAGCTCCATTTGGTTACCAGGTGGCATCTTTGTTCCTCATGCCAAGGCCTGTGTCAAGCCCACTCACTCTGGCCTAGGCCCCAGAGCGCCAGCTAATGGACCCGACTGAGTCTCAATGTTTTGGATACTGTGCGAAGACTGTGGCATTTCTTCTGCTCAGAGCTTCTATAAAATAGAGCAGTTGGAGGTTCCTGGGCCTGTGCTACTGTGTGTGGGGCTGGGAATGAGGCAGTGTGGGGGAAAGGGCTTTGTTGGCAGTGGCATTCTGGACAAGCGTTGGGATGGTGATTACTTTGGTCTTGGATGGGGACAGGGCTGACTCAGGGAAGGTGGGAAAGGCTACAGAACCCCACAAAGCTGCCTAAATCTGGGCAGCTCTTCTCTTGGTGGGTCTCTGGGGCTGCTAAAGAGCCAGGTCCAACCCTGCCCTGCAGTCTCAGAAGCTCAGTTTAAACCCAAGTGGTCATGGAATCCTCAGTTTCTTGCTGTCTTAGGGGCTGAACTTCTTACCTAGACCCCCACAGTGGGGAAGAGGAACTGGTGGGTTTGGGGGACACTCCTCCCACCAAGCCTGCCTGAAAACAAAGGGCAGCAAGGGTTGGAGGAGGAATGACTGCCGCTGAGGAGGGCAATGGTGCAGGGACAAGACAAATGGGTGGGGCACAGCCACCCCGCTTGGCCTGGCCCTGACACATCAACTGCCTACCTCCTCAGGTCCCATCTGATGCCAAGGCTGAAGGAGTCTCGCTCCCACGAGTCCCTGCTCAGCCCCAGCAGTGCGGTGGAGGCGCTGGACCTCAGCATGGAGGAGGAGGTGGTCATCAAGCCTGTGCACAGCAGCATCCTGGGCCAGGACTACTGTTTTGAGGTAGGTCTTACCAGGGGAGAGGTTGGCAGCACCTTTGTCTATCTCTGACCAGGCCGGACTCCTCCAGACTCCTTTGGAATACTGTGTCCTTGGCAGTGGATAGTCTCTTTGAGACAGTGGCCACATCTGCTGATAGCTTTTGGCTCCTGGGAGATGAGAGACCCAGGGATGGGCTCCTAAGAATGGACCAGTGCCTGCTCTCTTTGTAAAACAGGTGACACTTCTGGGTCCCCATTGGGTAAAAATGAGTTAAGGAAAAAGAGCTGCTATAGAATTGCACAAGCCGAGAGCCCATGGTTGGAGCCTGCTCACCTAGTGTACTGTGGGATTGTGGAGAGTCTCCCCCCGACTTTTCTGTGCTTGTTTTCCCATCTGTTCAATGAGAGTCCCAACTTCTTCTGCCCAGCATTCTGTGATCCAGGATTTAATTAAGAATATAAAGCCAAAATGTAACCTGGGCAGGGCCATTAGCTGGGATCCCCCTGCACAGTCCCTCATGGTAGGTGGGGAGTCAGTGGACTAGAGAAGGCAAGATGCCAAAGTTCATGCAGCCAGGCTTGAGACCAAGCCAGGATCAGGTTATTACGCTGCAGGTGTTTTGGGGAGTTCCCAATGGCGTCTCCCATTATTCCTATTGACTTCCTACTTCTGTTTCTGGGAAGATTCCTACCCTATACCTACTGCCACCCCCAGCAATCATGCATAATTAAGGAAACTCTCAGAATGAATAAGCTGCCTTTGGGGACTAGTGTAAAAACCTCCCAACCTCTGTCCATGACCTGTGTCCTGTGTGCAGTTTCTGGTTTAAGACTCCTAGCTAAGCCAGGCAGCATCTGGACTCTGACTTCCTTGCCTGGGACAGACTGAGATGGCCTGTACCTGTCAGCTTGTTCATAACACAGTTTGCTACTCATGTATGGGCACTTGAGTGCCTGGATGAGAGATCTGGTTTGCCCCGTGGAACCCTTAGCATGGCACTGGGACAGTGGGGACAGAGTGGCAACAGCTCAGGCCAGGCTCCCTCTCCTTGAGGAAATGTCCAAGCTGCAACTAGAGAATGAACAGGAGTCAGGCAGGCAGGGGATGGTGAAGGTTCCAGGCAGGAGGACTCCAGGGCCTGACACACAGGTGTTAGGCTTTTTGTGGCCATCATTGTTGTCACTGTTGCTGGGCAAAAGAGAACCCTCAGAAGGTGTCAGCTAAGGGTGGAGAAGAATCTCCTGCCTGTCCTTGCTTGTCTTCTTGGGACTTTGGTTTCTACCTTTATGGCTATACTTGAGGTGAGCATTGCCCTCTGACCTGGGCAGAGTGCCCTGTAAGACTCATAAATGTGATTTTCCTCTTTGAAAAGAAGGGCTCTGAGCCGGCAGAGATGAGGAGCCAGGCCTGAGAGCCAGATGGCTCAGGCCAGGTTGCTCTACTGCTGCCCACCTGCTCTAGGACAGCAGGTCTCTGTGCCACCTGGGAAATGAGAGGTATAAGGGCAGTTGTGAACCTTGTCCTACTGCCATTCAGAGGCTATGTGCAGACCTGGTGGTCTCAGAGGCCTTCCATCACTGCCCAGCCTTGCCATAGTCCCTTCCCCTGTAACACATCCTGCCTGCCCCCAACAGGTGACAACATCGTCAGGAAGCAAGTGCTTTTCCTGCCGGTCAGCAGCCGAGCGGGATAAGTGGATGGAGAACTTGCGGCGAGCAGTGCACCCCAACAAGGTAGGTCTGGGCCTCCTTTCTCTGGAGCATGGGGGATTAAGGCAAGACTCCAACATGAGGGAGCAGGAGGGATGCATTGCTGGTGGTGCACTCTGGGACTGGGGTGGAGGCAGAGCCCAGTTAAACTCTGGAAGAGGAGTGTGAGTTATTCAGTCTGAGATACTTGCCATGTGCCAGTTCCCAGAGGTACACATGTGGGAAGCTGGGCCAGAGAAAAGGGAGTTGGGCATTTGATACAATCCTTCTGCCTGTCCCATGTTCCCTGGCTAACTCTAGCTCATCCATCCCATTCCAGCTTAGACTTCTGCCCCCTCTGCCAGGCATGCACCCTGGCCCACATTGGCTCCTCCATCTGGTCAGGACTCTAACTCCTATGTGTGTTCCTCCCCACTGACATGTTGACCTGGGCTGAATCCTGGTCTCCATGACATCACTAAAGTATCACCTCTCAGCAAACTGAGAAAGTGCTAACAATAGTACCGTGATCAGTGATGTGGCAGGCATTATGTTATCTTCTTTCCTCAGTCTCACTCCGATGTGGTGGTTATTTTATTCCCATTTTATACAAAAGCTAACTGAGGCCAGATGAAGTCATTTGCCCAAGGTCAGTAAGCTGGTGCAAGGCAGACAAGAGAGGCAGCCCATGTCATGTCCGGCTGACCCATCCCCCATACCCAACCCCTTCACCACCATCTTCGGAGCCCCTCCCACATCTCAGAAGAGTTCCCAGCTCTGGGCTGGCTGGGTAGGCAGGTGACAGCCCCAGCTGACACCCAGGGCCCCTACAGGATAACAGCCGGCGTGTGGAGCACATTTTGAAACTGTGGGTGATTGAAGCCAAGGACCTGCCAGCCAAGAAGAAGTACCTGTGTGAGCTGTGCTTGGATGATGTGCTCTACGCTCGTACTACGGGCAAGCTCAAGACGGACAATGTCTTCTGGGGAGAACACTTCGAGTTTCACAACCTGCCACCTCTGCGCACAGTCACCGTCCACCTCTACCGGGAGACTGATAAGAAGAAGAAGAAGGAGCGCAACAGCTACCTGGGCCTGGTGAGCCTTCCCGCTGCCTCTGTGGCGGGGCGGCAGTTCGTAGAGAAGTGGTACCCTGTGGTGACGCCCAACCCCAAGGGCGGCAAGGGCCCCGGACCCATGATCCGCATCAAGGCACGCTACCAGACCATCACCATCCTGCCCATGGAGATGTACAAGGAGTTTGCCGAGCACATCACCAATCACTACCTGGGGCTCTGTGCAGCCCTTGAACCCATCCTCAGTGCCAAGACCAAAGAGGAGATGGCGTCTGCCCTGGTGCACATCTTGCAAAGCACAGGCAAGGTGAAGGTGCGTGTGGGAAGGCCTGGTGATGGGCACTGGGCTTTTTGCCTTTACTTTGTCCATGTTAAGTACAGGTCAGCTCTAGTGGAGGTTTGGGGACAGGTGTCACACCCAGATGGTCTCCCTGAACCTGCATGGCAGGGCAGTCCAAGGCTTGTGGAGCTGTGGATGGGTTGGTGGCTGGTAGTGAGGGGGTAGGTGTGCCTTCAGATGCCCTCCCCTATTAACCCTGGGGGCTGACCCTGAGGAGGTCATGTAGTTGAGCTCTTCCGGAACACATGGGACACACAATCCGCTCACCCAGTGACACAGACACATATACCACTCGGGACATCCCTAGCAGGCAGTTACCAGCCCTAGCCTTTTCCTAACACTTTCACATCCAGACACAGATTTCACATGCACAGGTAGATGATCATCCAGCCCCAGCCCCAGGGTCCCTTAGGAGTGGTGATCAGAGAGCCATGTAGGCAGGCCCCACTTCCTGGCTAGAGGATCCCAGCTCCCTTCACCCTGCCCTTACCTTTCTCCTGCCACTGAAAATAGGCCCACTCAGCAGCCCCCGAACTTGGTTTGGAGGAAAAGTAGGCTTCTGGACTGGTGCCCCTTGGAGGGTGCACCTGTCCAGCTCAGTGGAACGTGGCTCCCGGCCTCACTTGTGGGAAGTCTTCCCCTTTTTGCCATGCCTCCTGGCTGCCCAGAGCCCGTAGAAGAAGAAGGGCTAAAGTTTGAATGAACTATCCTTCTGTGACAGGGATAGACCCCAAATGCCAGGCTAGGGAACTGGGCCTTAGCCCTCTGGTTGTGGTGTGGTTTGAGAATAATGATGTGAGTGATGGGTAGGGGATGCCTTGGATCAAGGTCCTGAGCTCTCAATCAGGAGAGGTACAGGTAGGGAGCCAGGCTTGGTTGTCACCAGATTCTTGACTACATGAGGTCCTTTGTCCTCTTACCTGTTCCTAAAGGCCCTGGCAGGGGAAGGCTATGACTAGAAGCCCATGGCCCCTAAAGGCCCTTCTAGTTCCCACTATCTGTTGAACTGTCACCATATGAAAGAGGGACTTCACCACTCATCTGTGGGGAGATCTGCCTTCCTCCATGTTGGCCCACCTCCTCCCCTTGCCCATGGGCTTTATACTTGCTGGTTGAGGCTGCCAGATGGACCACAGGCTGCACTGTCCTCATTTATTGGTCAGTGGTGAGCTGAGGGTGCTAGGAAAGAGTGATTGGCAAAAGCCTGTGGCCCAGAGATGGAATGAGGGAGACAGCAGAGGCCTGAGCCTTTCTAGTTGCTGGGTCTCTCATCTTTCAATCCCTGGTCCCCAGGGCTGCTGTGGCGGAGCTCCAGGGAAGATGTGGTTTTTAACCTTTGCTCTGTGTACTCAGAGGTTGGGAGCCTAGAGGTTTTCTGCACATCAGGAAGTAGTCCTTGGGCACATTATCCCAGTGAGGCCAGTGATAACATCCCCTTGGTCCCTCCTGTCTGTCTTGTTGGCCAGCCTTGATCTCTGGCTCCAGATCTCAATTCTTTATTTCAAAAGGCTCCCCAATTGGCACATCAGAGTGGGAAACTCCCTGGCCCATGCTGAGTCCTTGCAGGCTCTGAGCTAGCTGGTCTCCTGTCCCAGCTGTTACCCTCCCCTCAGTCGGCCTGCCTCCCTTCTTCCTCTCCCCCAGGTCATAGGTTGGCTCTGGACATGATGAGGCAAGGTCTCCAGAGGAAGGGAGCTACCGTCCAGTTAGGAAAGGGTGGCTGAGGCTTCTCTGCTAGGACCTTCCCTTGACACTGTGTAGGACCTGATGGGTGAGGGCCTTACTAGGTGCAATCTGGGGGCCACAACAATGAGAAGCAGTGGTGCCACAGCCTGCCTCCCTGCCAGAGCCCTGCCAGGTGGACCTTATTCTTCTAAGTATAGAGCAACTGGATCACTCAGTCCTTCTTCTCTCATCCTTACCCATGGGCTGCAGAAGACAAACCATGTCATATGGGGAGCCCCCACCAAACTCTGATAGGTCCCGGCAGCTGTTTGTACTTGGCACATGGTGTGGAAGGACGGGTGACCTCTCCTATGGCAGCCAATCTGGATGTGATGGTGGAGCTTGAGGCTCAATATGGCATGTTGCCATCCAGCCCTGCCTCCTATCCTTATGCCCAGCTCTGATGTCATCAGCTCCAAGCTCAGCCTCACTAGGCTTCCCACCCTGCCTGCTCTACTCAGTAGCCCCCAAGATGGGTGCTGCGTTCCTCTCTAGATCCCCAGTGGTGTGGTGAAGGAACAAGCTTGAGAAGCAGGGACTTCTCTGTCCAGGTCCAGAGTCCTCAGGTCCTGCCTACCAGGCCAGCTTAGGTTCCATTTGCTCACCCCCTGCCTCCCCAGGACTTTCTGACGGACCTGATGATGTCAGAGGTGGACCGCTGTGGAGACAATGAGCACCTCATCTTCCGTGAGAATACACTGGCCACGAAGGCCATTGAGGAGTACCTCAAACTGGTGGGCCAGAAGTACTTGCAGGATGCACTAGGTAGGGAGGGGGTGGGCTGTCAGGTGGGCAGAGGATTGGTGTTGTCTGCCCAACCCTGACTCCTTCCTCCCTGCCCACCTGGCCACAGGTGAGTTCATCAAAGCTCTGTACGAGTCAGATGAGAACTGTGAAGTGGACCCAAGCAAGTGCTCAGCCGCTGACCTCCCTGAGCACCAGGGCAACCTCAAGATGTGCTGCGAACTGGCCTTCTGCAAGATCATCAACTCCTACTGGTCAGTGCTCACCCCATGACCCTTTGAGGACATTGCATTCCCTTTTGGACCAGGTCTTCCTGCCCTGTTGTCTTGCCTGTCTTCTCTGCTGTCAGAGTGCTCACAGTGTGCTAGGCACAAGGTCAGAATCCACCTGCTGCCTGACTCACTAAGTTACTGTGTAGCCAGACTCCTGTCCTGGTCTTTTTTGGGCTCTCTTGAGCATAGGAGAGTATTCCAGAATGTCAACAAGACACAGTTGAAACTGTAATAACCTGGACACAGCAGTCGAGTGCCTGGTGAGCACCTGTGTGTGTGTGTTGCCCAGGCTATAGCATGGAATGGAGCTGGCCAAGCTCTGTTCAAGCATCCACCAGAGATGACTCCTCACCCATCCTAGTAGTAATGGTGCTCATGTCATGGGCTTGTGATCAGGCCCAGCAGGGACATGTGTGCATATCTGAGCACCAGGCAGCCTAGGACTAGAGAACAAAAAGAAAGGGGTGGTTTTAAATAAAGCAGGGTCTGTAGGCCACACCAGCCCCAGAACAGAGCAGGTGCGCATGGGAGTAGGCTGCTCACATGGAACCATATCAGAACTTGGATTGGTCCTGGTGACCTTACAGGGAAGCTAACTTCAAAGGTAGCTTCTTGTTCCTGGACACATGTGTGACAGCTGTTGACCTGGTGCCAGGTACATCCTTGCTGTATGGTGGCACACAAGAGTCATGTGTGTAGGTGGGCTTCCTGCCAGCCTGAGTGATCACTCTCACACCAAAAGAGCCACCTAGGCTTCAGCTTATGCCACAGCTGCAGCTCACGGCTGGTGTCCCCTCCTGTCCTAGCCCTCTGGTTCTTTTACTCTCCACCCACCTTGATCTGTCACACTCCTGTCCTAAGGCTTTATACCTGTCCCTCTGTGGCTGTCATCTGACCACATGTGGTCTGCTTATCCCTCCTGGGTCCCTTCTGTTGAAGCCCTGATCCCTTTGGAATGGGATCGTGTCTGCATCTGAATGAGTTTCCTACACAGGCTGGGAGCACTCTGGAGGCAGGTGGGTCCACCAGCTCAGGGCTAGGCATGCAGAGAGCCAAATAACAGGCAAAGACAGGCCTGCTAGGTGAGCAGCCTCCTGGGGAGGGGGTTGAAGGGAATGGCCAGGGCCAGGATGTTGGGTGCCCATGTGCCCAGTCTCTTAGCCATTGTTACACAAGGTACTCATCTGAGGCCAGTGGGACACCTTGGAGCCTGGGGGCAACCAGAGAGCCTTGAACTATTTGGGAACATTCTTTTTATCCCCCACTGGGCTGGGACACCCTCTGTCCCCCATTCCTGGGCAGCTGAGTATGGGTCACAGGAAAAACATTTCTGTGGACAAGGATTTTCCATTTTCTGTTTCTGGCATTTGTCAGATGCTTCTTTCTTTTGGGGACAAGGTCATCAGTAGATATCATCACTCAGTATCTAGGTGTCCCTGCCCAGTCCTATGCCACGTGCTTTGAGAGGCCCAGGGCTAAAGACACTCCCGCCTCCTTTTCTCCCTAGGCACCCTCAATTCCACTGACATTCATTACCACCGAGCCTGCTGGGTTGGCTGCTGGGCTTGCCCCAATGAGCATTTCAGGCCTAGCAAGCCCTCTGTGGCCTTGGCACCTCAGCCTGAAGGTGATTCTGTGAGCTTGGCAGAGTAGGCTTTGTTTTCAGTTTAGGTGACAGGATGCTAAAGCCCAGGCAGGGCCAGGGTCTTGGTCAGGTCACCCTGAGCTTATGACAGCAGGCATAGACAGGGTTTAAGGATCACTGGGCCTGGCCTGCCCCAGAGTAGAAAGGTGGGAAGGTCACTTAAAAATGGGCCAGGTGGGCATGACTGTGGCTGGGCAGAATTCCCAGTGGAGCCAGGAACCCTGTGTTGGTCCTCTGACTGTGTCACCCTGAAGAAGTTGCTGCCTTTGTTTCCATCCTATCTAGAGCATGGCAAGCTGTGTTCTCCCCTGTGGTTAAGGGTGGCCTCTCCATCACTCCAAGCTCTGCATAAAACCTTACGTTCCTATGACAATGTTCAGGCAAAGGGAGTGTCTCAAAAGCCAGTGATGAGAACACAGGCACAGTGATGTGTCCTTGTCGGTTTCCTCGCTACTTCACCAAGTGCCTGCCATTTCAATGGAAAGATGTGTTACCGCTTGGGGGAGGTGATGAGGCGGAGGTGATGAGGTGACTCCCCAACTGAGCTTGTCTCTCAGTTCAGTTGGCCCTTTCAGTGAGAGTCCACCCTAACTGAAGCTTGGGTCTCCTGCTTGCTGAGCACTGGCTCTGCTGCCCTGGGCTGGGCACTCTCCTGCGTGGACTCAGCTCCCCAGGAGCCCTGCCTGCTGGGTAAATGACAGGCTGAGTGACATGCCCAGAGCTCCAATTTCATGCCCCTGCGGGGGAGATGTAAGGGTCAGAACTCAGGGTTCCATGCAGCCCAGATCTGTCCTGGGCCCCTGTCTGATTACCAGGACCACCATCGTCTGTCCCTATGCAGTGTCTTTCCACGGGAGCTCAAAGAGGTGTTTGCCTCATGGCGGCAGGAGTGCAGTAGTCGTGGCCGGCCAGACATCAGCGAGCGTCTCATCAGCGCCTCCCTCTTTCTGCGTTTCCTCTGCCCAGCCATCATGTCACCCTCACTCTTCAACCTGCTGCAGGAGTACCCTGATGACCGCACTGCCCGCACCCTCACCCTCATTGCCAAGGTTACCCAGAACCTGGCCAACTTCGCCAAGTGAGTGCCTTAGCTTTTGGTGGGCAGAGACAGCAAGGTTGGAGTCCACAGAGACAGGGCCTATGTGTTTCTGCCCCCCGCAAACTGGGCTGGGGTAACAGGCCCTGCTTTTGTCCCTGCCATTCTCAGTTCTTCCCTTCCCCCTATTTCAAAATAAAACCTCCTCCACACCTCATCCTCCTAGTAAAAGTACTTGCCATTTTGGTACATTTCCTTAAATTTCAAAGAGGAGATATTTTTCCTTCTGCTCTTTTGAATTAACATATTATCCATCCTGAGGATTCTGCCATGTCCCTTAACATTCCTAAGCTCCATTTTGAAATGAATGACCAATGTTCTTCCAAAGCAGAGCAGCCCGGGCCTCTAGCACATTTCCTGGGCATTTGGACAGTCAGGTTGTTTCAGACTGACTCAGATTAAGACTCAGGATGTCTTTACTTATAATGCACTTCTGGTGTTTTCAGCTGCATTCTTAGAGCAAGTGGGTAGAAGTGGAAGGGCTGGGTCATTTTGTCATTCATTCACAAAGTGTGGGTTGAGCCCTGTTAAAGGCTATCTTCATAGATAAGTCAGCCCTGGTCCCAGCTCTCAAAGCTGAGTACATTAATCAGGGAGACATGGAGTAAAAGCAGTATATAGTCATATACCAGAGACCAAGTCACATATCAAGAGCGCCCTGGGTTTGTGGGGAGAGAAGACAGGAAGGCCTCAAATGATGTGCTCTACGAGCTGCATGTGAGGGTAAGGCATTCACCTGGCTCGAGGGGAAGCAGGAGCAAAGACTGGTGTATCAGGGAGTGCTATGGTGCTATAGAAGTGCACCAAGTGGAGCATCAAGTACCAGGCCAGGAGAAGCAGAAGACAAGATTCAAGAGGACAGCAGGGACCAGAGGGCCACACAAGGCAGAGGGAGCCACCAAGGATTTTAAATAAGCAGGAGGATGGTTCAGCTCTCTTCTGGATCTGAAAAGAACACCCAGTCAGCAGGGGGATGAGACCAGAGACCTGGGAGGAGAGCATAGCCATGTTTTGTCAAAAAGCAAGGTGGTATATAGGAGACAGTGACTGCAAGTGAAGTGGTCAAGGTAGACAGCAGGCCTTGCCATTGGGGTTGAGGAAGGAGGACCCAGCAAATGCCAGGCTTCTGGCTCGGGCATCTGTGCTTAGAATAGGAAGTTCAGAAAGAAGGCATGAGTTTGGGGAGCCATCAGTGGCTCCAGAGTTGGCCAGGTTGAGCAGGAGAGACTACAGGGTGGGGAGGGGTATTCTGAAAGAGCAGAGAACTGGGCCATGCATGGATCAAAAAATCATCTGTGCACCTAGCGTTGCAAATTGGAGGAAAAGAGGAAGGAGACTCTAATGGGCGATAAATGGGGAGTCAAAGAATATTCTAGGTCTTGTGGTTACAGGTCTTAAAAAGGGTCACCACTTCTGGTCTTGATATCCTGGGTCATGGCAGGTTCAGTTGACTTGGAGCATCAGTGGGTGGGAGCTGGCTGCAGTGGGTAGTGGGAATGGGAATTGAGGGAGTGGAGTGGCTCAGAGAAGGGGCCCTCACCCTGGCTGTCCTCTCTTCCCAGATTTGGCAGCAAGGAGGAGTATATGTCATTCATGAACCAGTTCCTGGAGCACGAGTGGACCAACATGCAGCGCTTCCTGCTGGAGATCTCCAACCCCGAGACAATCTCCAATACAGCTGGCTTCGAGGGCTACATTGACCTGGGCCGCGAGCTCTCCAGCCTGCACTCACTGCTCTGGGAGGCAGTCAGCCAGCTGGAGCAGGTGCCTGTAGCTGTGGGTGAGGGTGGGTCCTAAGGCCACCGTAAGCCCCAGGGCAGCCATGAGGTCAGAGGGTTTGTCTCTGTGGCATGAAACAGCCCACCCAGGTGCCAGTAGCCCTGGGTTCCAGCCCAGGCCCTGTAGAATACACTGGGTGTCTCTGGGCTCTGTTTTCCTTTATGGATAAGTGTCATGTTTTCTCTCTGGCACCTGCCAGAGCACTCAGTATTGGGGCAAACCTTTCTAGGGCTGGGACTATGGCTCAGTGGTGGAGCTCTTGCCAAGCATGCACAAGGCCCTGGGCTCAATCCCCAGCACTGCAAAAACAGAATAGGAAAAAATAAAATAAAACAAAATCTTTTTAGAATTACCCTTGACTGTCAATTGGCAAGATAATTCCCTCAGCACCTCTGACATTGCTTTGGTCACTTGGACTGAGTTCTTCTCAGCCTGGAGTTCCACTAAACCCCCAGTGGCCTCACAGTGAACAGTTTCTTGGCATTGGCCTGCTAGAAACCACTTCTCAAATATCTGTTGCTTTTCAGGTCTCCAGGGTCCATTTTACAAAGTAGTTAATACTGAAACCAGGTAGAAAGGCCTTCCTGCCTCCTGGTCCATTTGAGGTGACACTCAGAGCACTATGGTATGCCACCTTCTAAACATGATCTTTGCATGTGTAGCTGTACACATGCAGGTGCAGACATGTACAGTTCTCCTCCCTTTTGTTTTCAAGTGAAAACTTCCAGTGTACACTGATATGTTTCTCCCTATCATAGGCATCTGTCCTCATATGCATCCTATACCACCACTGTGCTAAAAAACAGGTGTAGACTTCCCTGTCCCATGAACAGTTTGTTCCATCAGTCTCCTAATGACGTATCTGTGGGTTAGTCCCAGCTCTCCACTGAAACGGCTGCTGTTGCAATCGCAGTTTCTCTCATTTATATCCCTTTGTCTTTGTCTGTGAGAGAAACATGAGGGAGATATGGAAATGAAGGCCAAGCCCCTCTCTTCCTCTAATTCTGAGCCCTCTGCTACAGCCTACACCAGTCACTGTCATTGTCACCACTTGCCAAGCTCCTGTGCTGGTCACTGTCCCATGGATCTCACAGCTAAGTAGGAAGTATGGAAGGTAATCAGCATTGTTACCCAGGTGATATGGTACAACAAGGATTTGAAATCAAGCTGTTGGCCTCCACAAATCTGTTGACTATGAGATTCACTTTTCTTCTCTTGTTTATGCATGCATTTTCACAAGGGACTTTGTGCAAAAGCAGTGGCCTCCTCCTCTAGCTCAACTCCGTAGCCCAGAATCCTCTGCACCATGTCTGAAGCATGACAAGGTTTAGAAGGGCCGAGGTCCAGCACCAGTTGATGCCTGCTCTGTGCCTAGACCATCTCCACTGGGTTTGGGTCAGCCCACTTTGTGGAGCAGATAGTAGAGGGACTCCTTAGAAGCCTCTTGGGTGGAGAGGTATAGGCTGGGAAATTCTGGGACTCTAAACGTGGGAATCCAATTCTGGGATTTCTTCTTTGAGGGTACCAGAGCAGGACAAACTAACATGAGGCTTGGACTAGGTCAGCATCTCTTCCTGTGGGCTTTGCATTCCTACCCCAGAAATAATCTAGGGAGCTGGTAATAAATGCAGATTTACAGATTGCTGGGCTTGTCCTTTCCAAGGCCCTCTGGGTCTGACTGTGGGGTCCAGAATCTGCATTGCTTATAGGCTCCTTGGTGGTTTTGAACCACAGTGACTGCGGCATACCTAACCTCAACAAGTGGCCTTAGTAGGTCACACCTGGCTTTTTTGTGTCTTTGCAGAGCATTGTGTCCAAATTGGGACCTCTGCCTCGGATCCTGAGGGATGTCCACACTGCACTGAGCACCCCAGGCAGCGGGCAACTCCCTGGGACCAACGATCTGGCTTCCACACCGGGCTCTGGCAGCAGCAGCATCTCAGCTGGACTGCAGAAGATGGTGATCGAGAACGATCTCTCTGGGTAAGAGCTCCTAGGTGTGCTGAGTGTAGTGGGGCATGCATGCAGACTAGGCACAGCCCATCAGTGGTCTCTGATGGGGGAGAGGATGCCCATGTGATTGTTTAGGAAACAAGCCTGGTCAGACTCTAAATGTTTGATGCAGGCCCTAAGTGGTAAACCTCCATTTGAAAAACCAGGGAAGTCTTCCTGGAGAAGGAGATGGTGTCATTTTTTTACCTTTTCAGGAAAAGTAGCATTTCCATTGGTGGAAAAGTCCTTCTAGGTAAAGGGGCAAGCACAAGCAAGGGCCTGGAGAAGAACAATCTGTGTTCAGGTACAATTCCTGGTCCCAAACACTTCAGATCCCCTGTGCTTGTTTGAAGCACTCATTCTGGTATTTCTTGGACCTGTATCAGGAGCTCCTTAAGTGGTGCTTAAGAGTATGTTCAGTAGGAGCCCAGGTGGCTCTACTGGGATTTGAGTCTAGGACCCCAGAAAACAGAGGTGCTGAGATCCAGCCTCCCTGAGCCCTCAGCTCTGGGTGCAGGCTGTTCAACATAAATAACACACAGTGCAGTGGGAGGCAGGTGCTTTTGAATATGTCAGTGTGACATTTCATTAAGAAACTCAGTATTTGTATGGAACCCTATATGTTCCTCCATCTCCTGGCAGGGGCCCCTTTTAGACCTGCTGGTGAGGTCAAGGCTGGAACAGCAGAGTGGGGAGTGTGATTTCCTTCCCAGGTGTTGGCAGCATAGTTTTGCAGCAGGGGAGGGTGTTGAGCTAGATCTGGAGGGTGTGGTGCCCAGAAGAGGCCATGGTACCAGTCCTGGTCACTCTTGAGTGGGTTTTATTTGTTTTTTGGTTTGTATGTTTGTTTGGAGGTCTGTTCACTTCACCTGCTAAATGAAGCAGAGCAGAGTGACAATGTAAGAGTTGAGGAAAGCATTAAGGACACAGGACCTGGGGTGTGGCATGGTTAGCCCAGACCCACAGCTGATCTTGGCTTGTCCCCGTTCTTTCTGCTACCTTTGTCCAGCTCTTCCCTGCCCATGAGTGCTGGGGCTCCAAGTGCTGGCACTGCCCTGTCTTGGGGCCATGGTTTCTGCTCCATCTGAGGCCAAGCTGACAGTGTCTTCCTATTCTAAGCCCGTGTCAAGCTCCCCAAATCCTTGTTGCTTCTCACCCACTCATAGAGCCCTGTTCGTGCCTACATTCTTTCCTCCAAAACCCACCTGGGCCCACTTCAGTTGTGCTTGGCCTTTAGGGAAGGTCCAGGAGAGGCTACAGACAGGTGTGGCATGAGGAGGACCAAGGGCTGTGGTAGACTGAGGGAAGGTAGAGCCTGCTGCCAGGTTCAGATTCATCGCCTGAGCTATGCCTTTGATGTATCTTCCTTTGATTCTGTTTTTGCCAGGATTTACAGCCCCTGCCTGCCACTCAAATAGGGAGTGGCAGCAGGAGGCTGGGCAGGGGAGGGTTTCACCAGGCCCACACTTGGGTTATCAGTCTGATTAGAAACAAGAGGGAAAAGGTAGAGGGTGACCCGTGATTTTGAAATTGGAATTCTTAACACAGGATTTGCAGATTATCTGAGTGCCACTGAGCTGTGGGCTGGGGCTTAGCTAAGGGGGTTGTCCAGAGCATGCCAGGTCCCAGCACCCATTGGGTAAAGGGCTTGCCAGGCAGCCTGGCTTGGAACTAGCAGAGCAGAGGTTCTGTGTGGAAGCAGTCATCTCAGCCGCTGTTCCCTGGGACTACCCATTCTGCTGGCCCAGCTCTCTCCTCCCCGGCCCTGGCGTTGACTGCCAGGTCCTAGCAGGTTGGCGGGTGCTGTTGGTTTGGACCCGCGTGGCTGCACTCACAGTTCTTCTTTTCCCCTTCTTTCCCTGTGTGTGCTTGTCTCCCTGCAGTCTGATAGATTTCACCCGGTTACCGTCTCCAACCCCCGAAAACAAGGACTTGTTTTTTGTCACAAGGTCCTCCGGGGTCCAGCCCTCACCTGCCCGCAGCTCGAGCTACTCAGAAGCCAACGAGCCTGATCTCCAGATGGCCAACGGTGGCAAGAGCCTGTCCATGGTGGACCTCCAAGACTCCCGCACACTGGACGGGGAAGCAGGCTCTCCAGCGGGCCCTGACGTCCTTCCCACCGAAGGGCAGGCACCCACAACTCAGCTGGTGGCTGGGTGGCCAGCCCGGGCAGCACCAGTGAGCCTGGCAGGGCTGGCCACCGTGCGGCGGGCAGGCCAGACACCAACCACACCGGGCACCTCTGAGGGAGCACCTGGCCGGCCCCAGCTGTTGGCACCACTCTCCTTCCAGAACCCTGTGTACCAGATGGCGGCTGGCCTGCCGCTGTCGCCCCGTGGCCTTGGTGACTCAGGCTCTGAAGGCCATAGTTCCCTGAGCTCCCACAGTAACAGTGAAGAGCTGGCGGCTGCCGCCAAGCTGGGAAGTTTCGGCACCACCGCGGAGGAGCTGGCTCGGCGGCCTGGTGAGCTGGCACGGCGACAGATGTCACTGACTGAGAAGGGTGGGCAGCCTACGGTGCCACGGCAGAACAGCGCTGGTCCCCAGCGGAGGATTGACCAGCCTCCGCCCCCGCCCCCACCGCCACCTCCTGCTCCCCGGGGCAGGACGCCCCCCACCCTGCTGAGCACCCTGCAGTACCCGAGGCCCTCGAGTGGAACCCTGGCGTCAGCCTCACCAGATTGGGCTGGCCCTGGGGCCCGGCTGCGGCAGCAGTCCTCATCCTCCAAGGGGGACAGCCCAGAGCTGAAGCCACGGGTGGTGCACAAGCAGGTCAGTGCTGTGGGTCAGGGCAGGCCAGACTCTCAGTCCAGGGGGTGTCTCTCCACCGTGTCATGCTCCTTCTCGGTCATTTCACCTCACCAGCACCCAGCTGCCATCTCATGCTGTGATGCCTCATCCAGCCCCGTCGCTGGCCTGCTATGCACACTGCTCCCTCCACTTGGAACCAGGGGTACCGTGGCCTCAAGGGACACCAGGGCCCTCTGCCATTTCCCCCAAATAAAGACTTGGATCGGGGAGCAAGGGGGGAGGGGTCCATTTATTTCCAGTTCCAGGCCTGTTAAAGCCCATGCCTAGTGCTGGAATCAGCCTGGCCCCTCTCTAGCCTCTACTTTCTTCCCAAACTGCTCATATGGGCTGAGTTGGCCACCAGGTGCAACTGCCGGAAGTGTGGACGATCCCTGTCACCTAAGGGTTGCAAGCCATGGGACGGTGTGCTTGGGTGACTGCCCAGCCCAGCACCAGCTGCCCCTCAGCTCAGCCTACTGTGGTGCTCCCAGTGGCAGCAGGGTGCAGTGCTCAGGAGCCCCCAGGCTATTGACTATCTCTGGCTGCCATCCAGGAGATAGACAGCTAGAAGTCCCCTCCTGTCATGCTTCTGAGCCACTGTCCTTGTGGCTTGCCACGGTTAGTGTCTGCCCTCTCCTCTTCCCTCTGCCTCCTGCAGCCCATCACAGCTGTGTTTCATTGTAGGGCCCTTCACCCGTGAGCCCCAATGCCCTGGACCGCACAGCCGCTTGGCTCTTGACCATGAATTCGCAGTTGTTAGAAGACGAGGGCCTGGGCCCAGACCCCCCCCACAGGGATAGGCTAAGGAGTAAGGAGGAGCTCAGCCAAGCAGAAAAGGTAAAGCTGGACCCGGGCAGGCGGGCTGGGTGGGCCCTCATTGAGTGGGTACTGTTCATCTGAGAATGACTAAGTCTCCATGTCCCCTTATCCCACGTGGGGCTAGGGGTCAGTGGGAGAAAAGCAGCAGGAGGGGTTTAGCTTAGACCTGAGGCTTCCAATACAGGCTGCATTTCAGCATCACCTAGGAATGGCACTGGGTCAGACTCTGGGACCTGGAGTCTGGAGCTCTGAGAGACCCCTTACCCTGAAGCAGCTGAGCTTCCGAGCACCTGGAGCTGGAGAACCAGGTGCCCAAGAGGCACCTGGAGACCATTGTGGGGAGCTTTAGTCTTGAGGAGGCAGAAACAGGCTCTTGTCCCCAAGATAGCTAGAAGAGCTGCCCCACGCAGGCCCCCTTCTTCCAAGGATTATGCCTTCCCAGGACCTGGCTCTTCTTAGTTCCAGTCTCCACCAGGACCTGGGGAAAACAGTTACCAGGAAGAAAGGTGGGGTCAGCTTACCACTGATTTCTTCCTTCTAAGAGCAAAAGAAAAAAAAAATGTTTCTAACAAATCTAACCCTCGTCCACCACACACCTCTAACATTTGATGGTCCGTGGGGTGCTTTGACCATCCTGCCAGGTCTTCCAGTTGTGGCAGCTGCCCTGGATCTGGGGGTAGTCCTTGAACGGCCCTGGAAGCCAAAGCCCAGGTAGACAGGAGGCAGGGCAGCTACCTCCCCACTTGCTAGAGATCAGGCTTGGGTGCTCTTACCCCTCAGCGCCTGGGACAGCCTGTGGCAGCCTATCAAGCAAGGTCCCAGGGGTCAGGGTGGCAGCGCTTCCTCTCCCTGGCTGTGGGTGAGGTCCATTTCCATGCTGCATTTGCCACTCTCCACCACTCCCTTGGTCTGCTGCATGCACCTGCTTTCACCATAATTGTGCAAAGGGGACCCAGGAACACAGCACACAGTGCTCCAAGAGTCGGAGTTTGGCAGGGAGTGAGGCGACCTGACGTCACCCCAGGCTCCCTGCTCCCCTCAGACCTGCTTTCTCACATGTCTAACCCCTCTTGCTTCTGGGGTTGCCCCTGCCTCCCTCTTGTTCAGAGGCAGCTGCTCCTCCTGTAGCCCACACAGCCTCCAGAAGGCATCTCTTGCCCCCTCGTGCCTCCCTTTGAGTCCAATACAGAAAGCCCAAACCACCTTGCCTTTACCTTTCACTTCTCTCTGTGCCACCACCTGAGATCCTGTCTGTAGGATCCTGTCCTTAGGCTCTCAGCCTGCTGATCAGTCACCATATGATTCAGTCACGTCATCTAGGCTTCAGCTTCCCCTCCTGCAGAGCCCCCACTTCCAGGTGCTTAGGATATCTTCATATATCTCAGGGTTTTAAAACCTTTGTTTATCATTAAAAGAAAGCTCAAGGTCCTAGTTACACTGTCAGTCCTGAGATTTGAGTTTTTGAGTCTTCATCTCCCTTGTAGCTATACTAGTCAGACTGGGAGGTTAGAGAGGAGAGACTCCTGGGTGGGGACAGGCTTGAGTCTCATCACAGCTACTGGGCCATTCCCCTCCCGGCTCCCTCCCACCTGTGCCCCACTCAGGCTGACGAGGCTGTGCTCTCTGTCCCGGGTGCTGTGCCGTGGCACTCTGCCCTCCTGGCAGGACCTGGCAGTGCTGCAGGACAAGCTGCGGATCTCCACCAAGAAGCTGGAGGAGTATGAGACCTTGTTCAAGTGCCAGGAGGAGACGACGCAGAAGCTGGTGCTGGAGTACCAGGCGCGGCTGGAGGAGGGGGAAGAGAGGCTGCGGCGGCAGCAAGAAGATAAGGACATCCAGATGAAAGGCATCATCAGCAGGTGAGGGCAGCCTGTCCATTGCCCTCGAGGCCGCGGTCTGTGGGCGGGCCTCAGTGCCCCTGGCCTGGATAGTTGCTGATTTGCTGAAGGGGGAAAGGGGAAGGCAGCATCCCAGGCCATGGGGTCGTGCGCCAGTCCTGGCATGTAGACAGCCCCCATGGTGCTGGCTTGTTGATGGCCGAGTGCAGAGTTGGGGAAAGCAGGAGGGAGGCTGGGCCAGCTCCTGGAGGGTCCTGCAGGAGTGTGGAAGCTGGGCTTGGGGTGTTAGGAAAGGCAGGACCCATTCAGAGCAGTATAAAGGAATGTCAGTTACGGTGGGAGGCAGGGGCCAGACACAATAACCCCCAGGTTTCTTTTTTTCATTTAGGTAATCACCATGAACTGTATTTTTACCTTATGCAAAATTACTTGATAACAGAGTTCAGAAATACATCTATTTTTAATTGTATCATTTTTTTCAGCTCCACCCCCAGATTTCTATTGAGAGGTCTGGGGGTATGTGTGTCAGGGTGCCAGGTGGGAAGAGTTGCTGTTCAGGGGGAGAGGGAAAGGGATAGTGACTGATTTGGGGTATGTTGAGTTTCAGCATGCCCGAGTTGCCTGGGGTACAGTTGGTTTTAATGATGGCTCTCATCTTTGTTGATGGCTTGTCAGGTCCTGTGTTGCCCCCCGTGCCTCTCTTTCCACCTGTGGTAGGTAGGCAGATGAGGTACAGTGTAGGTGTGGCATCCAGGCCAACCCTCAAGGTCCCATCTTGGAGTACACTTTCTTATAGCACAAGAGGAAAGACATTTGGATTCATATCTATTTACTTGCACAGTCTAAGACCCTGTTACCTGGACAGATCAAACAGATGTTTAGTAACCAGGAAGTTCCCTTACCTGGCCCCATGCTTTGTCCACAGTTGGCCCTTCCCAAATTCCTCCTGTTTAGACCACCTGCTTCTCTCTTCCTGACTACTGTGGCTTCACTAACTTGTGGTTATATTCATTGTGCAGTGGTTGACGTGAGCTGAACCCGGTGACTAGAGACCTGTGTTCACTTGACCTCCAGCTCTGTTCTTGGCTCCCCTCGTGTGGTTCCAAGAATGGAAACATTTTTCACCCTGTCCACCTCCGCCTCTTTATACCTGTTCTCTGAGCTTTTCTGCTCTAAATGCAATGGCTTACTTAACACGTGTATCTCTCCTAAATTATGCTGGTTAATCTCCTCCCTATTGTAAATGTCAGCGAGGTCAGTTTGGTTGATAGTGTTGTTTGGGTCTTCTGTATTCTTCCTGCTTTTTCTATCCACTTGTTTACTGCTGTTCTGCCAGTCCATGAGAAAAAGATTTTGAGGTGGCCAATCATAATTCATATAGTTC
The DNA here is from genome assembly GCF_045843805.1 of Urocitellus parryii. NCBI lineage: Eukaryota > Metazoa > Chordata > Mammalia > Rodentia > Sciuridae > Urocitellus > Urocitellus parryii. Next base: position 198,674,439 of record NC_135534.1, read on the forward strand.
TTCTTTCATTTCTATTGCTTTTGCTTTATTTACACTGAAATTCTATTCTTAGGTGCCTGTACTTTGAGCATTATGAACTATTGATAAACTGTCCTCATTTTCATTATAAAATCACATCTTTATCTTTCATGATATGTCTTGAGTTGTCAAATATAGCCACACCAACTTTCTTTTGATTTGTGCCCTTTCATTGTCCTTGTACCTTCAGCCCATTGTCTTAGATCATTTAAGCCACTACAACAGAATACCTTAGACTGGGTAATTCATAAACAACAGAAGTTTTTTGCTCATGGTTCTGAAGGCTGGCATGTTCAAAATCAAGGTACAGCAGATTTAGTGTCTGGCGAGGGCCCTCCTTTGCAGATAGTGCCTTGTGGGTATGTCCTTACATGGCAGAAAGGTAAACAAGCTCCCTCTGGCTTCTTTAGGGCACTGAACCCGTTCATGAGGACAGAGACCTCTTGACTTAATCACTCCCAGACGCTCTACCTATTAATACCATCACCCTGGAGGTTAGCTTTCATCCTGTGAATTTGGGAGAAAACAGATGTTTAGACCATCACACCATCTATGTGTATAAATTACTTTATTGTTGGGTCTTCTTTTTATCTAATCTTTTTTGCTCTTTAATTAGAGTGTTGAGACGTTTACATTTAATGTAATCATTAGCATGATTTTGTTTGTCTTGCTGTTTGTTTCCTATTTGTAGCCTTTCTTACCTTTTTTCTGCCTTCTTTTGAATGGTGGATTTTTTAATAATCCTGTTTTGTCTCCATTGTTGGCTTATTGGCTCTACCTCCCTACTGCTCTGGGCCCGGGGTGGCAAGCCTTCTCTAAAGGACAGTTCATTGTTTTGTGTGGTCTCACTGCAACTTTTCCACTCTGCTGTTGTGGCCGCCTGTTTCAGTGGTATGGGCTGTTAACAGCTGTTGCTTTGGGCCCAGGTGCGCCCCCTCCCTTAGGCTATAATGACAGGGACTTTATCATCATCCTTGTTTCTCTATATTTATGTGCCTTTTCTCTGGCTGGTTCTAGGATAGTAATCTTGGGCTGGGGTAACTCCACAGTAGAGTATTTGCCTGATATACACAAGGCCCTGGGTTCCATCTTTAGCACCTCAGGAAAAAAGATGTTTTTTCTTTATCGCTTTTGGACAGCAGTTTGTTATAAGAAGACTTGGTCTGACTTCCTTCGTTTCTTGGGCTTATTATGCTGTGGATTTGCAGATGTGGGGTCCTACTTCCCCCACCTTATCTGGGGCTCCCGTCACTCAGAGGTTGAGCCGCTTTGTATCATCCTTCATCGCACTGATGCTCTATTGTCTGTGTGTATTTTTTCTTAAATAATTTCTACATTGTCCAGTTTGCTACTTATTTCTTTTTAGTGTCAAATCTGCTGTTAACTTTATCTAATAATTTTTATTTTATTTATTTTGGATGTGGGTACTGGGGCGCTTAACCCTGAGCCACATCCCAAGTCCTTTTTATTTTTTATTTTGAGACAGTCTCTCTAAGTTGCTTAGGACCTTACTAAAGTTCATGAGGCTGACCTGAACTCCTGGTCCTCTTGTCTTAGCCTCCTAAGCCTCTGGATGACAGGTGTGTACCACCACACCTGGAAATAATCTTTACTTCTGATACTGTATTTTTCACCTCTAGAATTTGATTTTTATCTTGACATCCTTATAATTCTATTTTTTTGACTATGTAGGATATATGTAAAATAGTTGTTTTGATGTCCTTGCCTACTAATTCTGTCATCTGTGACATGTGAGTCTTTTTACTAATTTTTCTCCTGGTCATGGGTTTTATTTTATTTATTTTATTTATGGGAAAATAAAACCCATAACCAGGAGAAAATTAGTAAAAAATTTTTGTTTGAATGCCAGATATTGTGTCTTTGATAGTTTGGTGCTACATGTTTTGTGTTTGTTCTGGTGACTGGGAAGCAGCTTTACCCTTCCAGGGTTCACTTTCAAGCTTTGCAAGAGTGGGTCTTGCTACTAGGCCTGCTTTGGCCCTGCCATTGAGGCAGTTTCCTTTTGGGGATCCCTGTCAGGGTTTCTTCCTCCTCTAGCAGGTAGCAATACCGGCTGTCCCTGAGATTGATTTGTATAGTTCTTTCCAGTAGCTCTTGCCTAGAAACTTTCTCACATGCATGCTGCCCCCAGTATTCATGATTCATCTAAAGACCCAAGGGATCCCTTGGGAAACCTGTTCAGTTGTCTCTGCACAGTACTCTGCACACTGGAAAACCTGTCTTCACCTTTTCTGAACTTCCTATGTGTCCTCAGCCTAGCGAGGCTGCAGCTTCCCCTTCTCTGTCGCAGTCTGAGCAGGGGTCACCTCCTTGGCTCACCTTCTCTTGGGAATCGTATGCTGGTGCCTGTTTGGTGTCTGAAAACCTTGGTTTCAGATATTGTACTCAGTTTTCTTGTTTGTTTGCTTCTTTTTAAGGCAGGGGTATAAATCCAATGCTCTTCTAACATAATTTCCCTTAATCGATACCACCTAACACCCCCACCCCGTACGCACAAGCTCTTCTCAGTGTTCTGCCTCGCTGGAGAGGCATCTGCCTTGGCACAGCCTGGTCAACACTCCTAACGATGGTCCTTCGGCCCTCAGCAGCCATGTGGGGCACCTGCCTCAGCACCGCTGATCCCCTGGGCACCACCAAGAGTGGACTAGCTGGGCTGGAGGAATTGTGAGGGTGGGTGGAGATGGAAGTGTGGCCTTGGGAGTAGGTGGCTGCTCTGAGAAGCGTGTGGAGTGAGCCAGAGCCCATGGAACTCCGTTTCCTGGGGCATGCAGGACAGGGGTCTGCAGAGCAGTGGCCAGAGATAGGCAGAGGCCACAGGGGCTTGGAAGGCAGCAGTGACTGGTGTCAATGGCACCTAGACTGGAGTGAGTTGAGGCCAGGGACTCTGGGAAAGATAGACGGGCCAGAGCATTTCAGAGGGTTCTTCTCCTCATCTTCTCCATGTGCTCCCTCCAAGCCTGTCCTTCAGGGGCCTGAGGTACAGTTGCTGTCCTGATCAGGTAGCTGCTCCCTGCACTGCATCCCATGGACCCCAATTTCCCACAGTGCCAGTGTGGGGTGTAGTTGCTCTACTGCACACGGCTTCCCATTCATTTTCATACCGCAAGTGCCTAGCACAGCAGCACACGACCTCGGTGAATGGGGGGTGGAGAATGTTCCAGAGCCTTTCAGACCCTTCATCTTCCCCCTGCACCATGAGTCCTGTGGTGTAGCACCAAATGCCTTGCTCTGAGAGTTATGAAGATCCAACCCTGTCCCACCACCTACCTTGGTTCCTAGAAGAACATCAAGAAAGGGATGCCCCCAGGGCCTTCTGGGGATTTGAGAGGAAGGAACAGCCACTGGGGGGCCTCTGCTCCAGCAAGTGTGGGTGGCAAGTCTGTGGCCCAAGGAGGGACTCCTAATGTATGGTCCCCACCCCATGCAGGTGTGGTGGGCTTTCCCACAAAACCTTACCCTTTCCTGCTCCCTCCAGTGCCAATCTGACTGTCCCTGTGTCTCCCAGGTTGATGTCAGTGGAGGAGGAGTTGAAGAAGGACCATGCAGAGATGCAAGCAGCTGTAGACTCCAAACAGAAGATCATTGATGCACAGGTGGGGAGCTTTGGCCCTTTGGTTAGCCACAGGTGATAGAGGACTTGGCGTGAGGAGCGGGTTACTTGGTTTCTCCAAAATCCTCAGTCTACTTTGGCAGAAGCTGAGGATCTCTGCTCTGCGAAGCCTGTGGTCCCTTTGGGCCACAAACTCAGTAGCACAAGCTGGGGTGGAGGGGGGTGCTGTCTGCTTGCTGGAGCACTTTATGGGTATACCCTTCACCAGGGAAGGTGCTGACTAAAGAGTGGATGCTACTGGAAGGGCTAGAGGCAGGGAGTTGACGGCTGGCTGGGCAGAGGAAGCACTGGGTCTCTTGTTTAAAGCTGTGGCTTCCAAACTGCATTGAGAGGGGAGACTTGAAGGGGACACCGGCTTCAGTCCCTAACTCGTGACTGCACACCTCCCTCGGTTGCCCAGCAGTAGGCCAGGTCTTGTTCAGATTATAAACTGCAAAGATGAGGAGCTGTGACCTCTGTGGGTGTCCATGTGCACATGAGTGAGATGCCTGCCCATGAAGCCTCAGGTGGCCATACACACCGCTGTGAGAGCCGCTCAGGTTTAAGAAGCAGGCACTGAGAGCTCAGTCCATGGTGGCACAGAGCCATCGCCCCATTGTGCCAGCTGCTCTGAAGCCTGGTGCATGACCTCTGCTCTGCCTGTGGCACCCTGGCCCTCCCTGCCTGCCCAGCCAGCTCTTCTAGGTACCCCTGGCCCCAGGGCACTTCACAGGGGCATGCTTCTCCCTGTGGCCTGAGCTCATCTTGGGCCCCCTAATGCCCTCCCTGCCCGCAGGAGAAGCGCATCGCCTCACTGGACGCTGCCAACGCCCGCCTCATGAGCGCGCTGACCCAGCTGAAAGAGAGGTACAGCATGCAAGCCCGTAACGGCATCTCCCCCACCAACCCCACCAAATTGCAGATTACTGAGAACGGCGAGTTCAGAAACAGCAGCAATTGTTAACCTGCCCGAGGAGGGAGGAACCTACCTAAGGAGAGGGGGACTATGGTGGCCCAGGGCAGGGTCTCGGCCGGGGAGGCGCCCCCACAGTTGCAGCCCCAGTGCGGGTGGCAGGAGGCCGAGGCGCCCCCTCCCCTTGCCCGCTGTGCAGGAGGCGGCCGCAGAGGGAGCGCGAGAGACTGCTGCAGCGCGCGAGGCGGGCCACCAGCCGCGCCCCTTCTCTTCCACCAAGGAGCGTGTCTGGGTGCAGGCAGAAGAGACTGCACGTGGGGGAGTGGGGACAAGGCTGCCAAACACATGTCTGTTGGTTACTGAATTTGATGTGTGTCACCTTCTCCTCCTTGACCTGGCCAAGTGCATGTACCCCACCTCACCAGGGAGGGAGCTGCTGGAGAGGGGGCAGTTAAGGGCCAGGGGCCACTCCTGTGGCTTCCTCTAGCCTGCTGGGGGCCCAGAACTCTGGCGGCCAGGCCTCTGCCTTGTGGGGCCCGGAAACTGATGGGCTGGTTGGCAGGCAGAGAGATGTGGGGGAGGTCACCAAGGCAGGGGTTCCGTGTCCCCTGCCTGTCTCTGCCCCACTTGCCACTGCATGCGGCCCATCGGGGACCCTGCCTGGCTGTGAGGAACTGAGGATTCACTCCCACCTGCCCCTGTCCCAGACTCGCACCATCACTACTTCTTTAGTCACGTTGCCAAGTAGACCTGTGAGGATCATGGCTTTTTATTTGGGGCCTTTATGCCCCTGGGAAGGATCCAGAGCCTTCTACACTTGCCACATGGGCCTGGGCTATTGCTCTGGGACGCCCAGAAGCCAAAGAGCTGGGCAGAGCTGCCCAGTGGCACTGTGCATTGCAGCTGCCTTCTCCAGGGCCCAGTGCTTCCTGGCACAGTGGCCCTGAGGGGAGTGGCCAGCTGGTACTGCCCCTGAAAAGGTGATCTTTCCTCTGATGGTTTAAAAGAAGAAATTCTAACCCTGCAGGCCCTGAGAAGGTGGATAACTGTGATTTTTTTTCCTTTCACAGTATGCATTAGAAACAAAAGCCCGCTTGCTCGCTTGCTGGAACACAGGGGCCTTTTAAATTGAGCGTGCGCACTGCATGGGAAATAGCGGCCCTGGAGGATGTTAGCCTTGCTCCCTCTCAAGACAGCAGCAGCCTGCACCGGGCCCGGCGCAGCCGCCCTCCTCACCCCTCCCGGCCCCAGCCAAGGACCCGGGCGCTGCAGACAGGGGAGGGGCACTCTCACAGCTGGGGCTGGCTTCCCTCAGCTCCAGGCTGTTCTGTAGCATATCTGCCCCTCCCCCCTTTGCGGAACATAGATGGGCAGGAGCTGGGGTCTCTTGGCCCCATCTGTTCCCAGGCCCTACAGATTCCAAGCCCTGGCCCTGGGTCACCTAGGCCAGGAGCTGGGGCCTTGGCCCATGGCAGCAGAGCCAGGGCTGGGCGAGCTGCAGGAGCCGCCACCTCTGTCTCTGGGGCTGGAAAGTGCCACAGAGTCTCCCAGGAAGGGCAGAAGTGCTGGAGGGGTGGCCAGAGCCACGCTGCACCCCTTCCTGGGCCCATGGGCAGGTGACAGCGGCTGCTCTCGGGAGGGAGAGTTAGGCTAGAGACATGCTGGTGGAGAGGGCTGCACTGCCAAGGGCCAGAGACCTCAGGAAGGAAGGAGGTGGGGCTGAGGTCCTGCTGCCACCCCTTCCTGCCCCCATTCCTGTCCACAATTCTGTACCTGTGCATTTCAGACCAGGGTGGCCACACAGGCAGGGCCTGGCTCCAGGTGTGTCCTCCTCTGGCCAGTGTCATCTTCACTGCCAGGGAGCCCTGCTCTCCTCCCCTACCCACCCCTCCCGCAGATGCCTCGTAGCGTGACCTCGAACTGAGCACCTCTTAGCAATACAGGGAGGTCCCCAGGGCCTGGACAGGAGGGTGCGGGGGCCAGCTGCTGTGGCCGGTGCTGGCTACCCTTGGAGGGGGTTGTGAGCTCTCAGGCCGAGAGCCTTACTTACCTAGTGCAAAAACTGTAAAAGTGTACAGACTCTTCACAGATTTTTATCTTAATTGCAAGTCTGACGATTTTTGTAAATGTTCTTGGTGTTTGACTGTAATGTAACTATTTCACCCAAGGTTGTACATAGTCCTTTAGTCCTGGTGCTGCGAGGGCTGCCGGGACTGCTGCTCTCCTGATGGTTTGTATTGTATTTTGTGATCTAGAGAGAAGTGCTGGGCAGGACAGAGCGCTTTGGGATCCGGGGGTTTCTGTCTTTTCCCTCCTTCTGGCATTTACTTGTGGCTTCGCGGCATGCTGTCTGGGTGGCGGTTGATAGGGACACGGGCCCTGATGGGTCCAGTAAAGAGGACTCCTACCTAAGGCCACAGGAAACTTGTGTTCCCAGGGCTGGGCCCTGCCCGCAGCCCGCGCTAGGGTTGCCAGAGGTCCCTGAGGAAAGGATGGTCCATGCTCAGGGGAGACAAAGTCCCCAGATTGCTAGAAAAGGCTGCCCCTCCCCTGCCAACAGAGAAACCTGACATTTTTTTTGCTCAACTCATATGTTCAGGGTGAAGGAAACTGCCAAACTTCCTATAAATGAAGACTTTTTCTGACCGCCTGGAAGGGGGGTCCAGGGCCAGAGCTCCACACACACACCCCCTCCCCCAGAGCACCTGTCCTGAGGGACACTGTTCCCTCACACCTGTCCGTCTGCAGGAGCCAGACCGTCCAGGGAAACAGCCCCTCTTTTCTACACACTCGGCCATAAAGCCGCCCCCCACCCCCCACCGTGTCCTAGTTCCCCCCTTTTGTAAGTATGTGAAAAGGAAAAAATGCAAATGTTGGAGTTTGGCTGGAGCTCCTCCTTCCAGCCGTGACTTTTAACCATGTAATAATGTACAGAGAAAGTTGTTGGTGTTCTAAGACTCTGTGTGGCTGTGCAATTTCTGTACATTTGCAATTAGAAATATTAAAGATTTATTTAGCTATTTTAATCCTGACTCGCCTCTCCATTTATCTGTGTCTTGGGTGATTTTATAGGAATGAGCCAAGTCTTGGGCTGCTGCTGCACTTGAAAGGGGCCCACGCTTGGTCCACTCTGGTGGGGCCGGGGCCGCACAACCCCTGAATCCTGCGGTCTCCAGCCTGGCAGTGCTCACTGGGTGACCTGGATTTGCCCCTCCTCCTCCAGGGTGGAGTCTCTGAAGACTCACGAAGACCCTCCCCAGACCCCTTGTACTTGGCAGTGGGGGGTCTGTGGGTTCCCCTACCTCCAAGGAGATAGAATGGCCACTGCACATTCCCTGCAGGAGACCCCAGCTTCTGCCAGGCTCTGCATGAAATGACTTCCCATCCATCAAATCTAGCTCTAGGAAAGAGGGGATCAGGGAACACAAGAGGTTGACCCAGGGTCACCAGCGAGGCATGGCTGAGCTGGACTAAATATTCCCAAGGTTTCAACACCCACAAAAGCCAACGCAGTCTCTCCCAAGCCAGACCCACCTGCAGGGTGGAACCAGCTTCCCTCATTGGGAATAAACCAGCCCCTGAGCCCCTTCAGCTGCACCTGTGGCACGGGAGACCCTTGCAGCCCTGGGCCCTGCCCACCCGCAGCAGCTCAAGGTCCCATCTTTCAGTGTGTTGTAACCCCCTAGGGTGAATGCATGGAGAATCCCGCTGTAGGAGGGCAAGGCCAAGCCCAATCGAAACCATCAAAACCTGGACAGACACAACTGAGGCTCTGCCAGGGCAGGGATATGTCTGGTCCATTGCCTGCATAGGTCCTCTGACTCCACCTGGGGACTGCCCCTGCCCCTTTACTCCAGCCAGCAGCTCCAGCCTAGGACAGCATTGTCTAAGTAGATCTGCTCCCAAGGGCCAGCTACTACGCCTTGTCCTCTGTCAAGTCCGCCTCCTCTTGTAGCAGTCCCTGGCCTTCCCCATGAAGATCAGGCCCTGTGTCCCTCCTCAGCCCCTCAGCAACAGGGTTCAAGCACGTCAGTCCTGGGTCTACCCAGTGGCCACACTCTAGGCAGCTGAGTGCTGCAGGAGAAAGTAGGAACCACATTCCAGTTCACGCTGTGCCCCTGGGGACGCCTGGTTGGCCCCAGCCAGCCAGCTAATTCTGAGAGCCAGGCCTCCTGCCCCTCGAGTCCCTCATCTTCCCAGGCCCATCACCACCCAGCTAAGCCAGCCCTCCCAAGGCAGCCACAGGCCTGAAGGCCCTCTGTGCCCTCCCAAGGCAGCCCTGGCCATCCCCACAGCCCTGCCTCCTGCTGGCTCTTTGGCTGGTGGACCTTCAGTCTCTGCACCTGGCCCACAGCTTTCCAGAGTGCCCGGTCAGCTCTCAGCTCTTTTGTCTCTCTCACTTCATCTGGGCCTGTCAGAGTGTCCTGCCACAGGGACCTGATGTCTTATCTCCATCTCCTACTGGTCCCCAGCCCTTGAAAGCCTAACTCGCCTCCCACATCCACCCCCCACTGCCAAGCCCATGGACCCTTCAGTGTACCTGTACTGCTGTCCCCAGTCCAGGTGACCAGGGACTGGCATCCCTTTGCTGGGGTGATGCCATCCAAATAGCAATGACTAGGACAAAGAGAAATCACTTGCTGTTGATAGAAGGCATTTACAACAAAGATACAAGGGCTGAGAGGAGAAGAAGAAAAGAAAGAAATCAAAACAAAAAAGACTTCTGGAAACCCAAAGAAAAAGACAAGAAACAATTGCTTGAGAATATCACCACCAGTGTGAGGTTATTACACATCAAGGAAGCAAAAAATAAGAACCTAGAGGCTTTTGATAATAAGGTTCACTAAGCAGGAATACAGCAAGCCCTGGCCCTAACACACTTTCCTTCTGATGACAACATGGACCATCACCCAAAATGACTATAGCCAATTGCCCAGAGAACAAGTTCAGGCCACAGCCTGGGCCCTGAGGCAGTGAAACTAGAGGTTGGAGGTAAACAAGATTTAAAAGCCAACACCACCAGGAAGTTAAAAAAAAAAAAAAATCAAGTTAGTAGAATTAAAAGAAATGAGTCTTCTCACTGAACAAAGCATATTGGCTACATGCATTTATCTCTTTTCCTTCCCCCAAACCTCACTGTACTGTTGGAAAGAAATAAAAGGGTTATAACCTGTAAGGACAAAATTAATGTGGGAGGAGATAAGAGAATTGGGAAACTATGGTTAGATGGTAGCTGATGAAGGAATGCGGGTTAAATCCCTCCAGAAACTGAATGAGCCGAGGAGCCCCAGAGGCTCTGGGAGTGGGAGCCCCCATCCCACACATCATGGGCCAGTCAGGGCATCAGGCTGAAACTGGGACCATCCCCGTCCTGAACCGCTGCTCCGTCCAACCAGGAAACTAGCACTCCCATGTCTGCTGGGAAGGGGCTGGCCATTTGTTCCCTGGAGAAACTGAAACAGGTGTGTTCTGGACTTGGGAACATCAAACGAGGCAGGGGGCTCTATGAGGTACAGGGCTGAAGGCAGGTGAGAGGGGCAAGTGAGCCTCTGCCCCCAGGGATGCCCCTTTTCCTCTCCCCACAGTCCCTTTGCTGTTCCCCAAGCCTCTCAAACCAGGTGCCTATCCCCTAGGCAGCTGACTGGAAAGTTCTTTGGAAAAATTAGCATCCCAGAGATTTCCAGATGCTTCCTCAATGAAAAGCCTGAATCACTGTTCCAGCATCCCAGACTGGCGACCATCCGCTAATGCTACCTGTGCATGCACACACGGACGCAGATGCCCCCAAAGAGTGCATAAACCGAGGACCTCCGACAGTTGAAGAAAACATTACCACATGAGAGAGATTTATTCAAGTCAACCAACCCGAAAAAGGAAACAGATATTGTGGAGAAGACACAAAAACTTGGACAACCACAAAAACCTGTAATATCTTCGGACAGAGAAAACAAGAACAGAATGCGATGAAAAGAAACAAGACCAAGAAAGCATTCCTTTTCTATTATTTATAAAAATAAGATATCCAATAGAAAAGACAGAATACAAAGTGGATACATTCTTCCAGAAACAGAGTGGGCCAGGGGGCAGAATCTAGAGGCTCAGTACAGTCTGTCCAACAGCCAACTACTAGGAATTCCTGAAAGAGGAAAGAGAAAAAGGCAGGCATGAAATTATCAAAGGAACAATAGCCTCCCATCTTCCAGAGTAAAAGAAGGGCCCCTGAATTCAGGTTGAAAGAACCCAGCAGAATAGATGAAAAAAAACCAGCTCCAAGGCACCAGACTGGGAAACTTCCAAACATGGCCAGAGCTGTGCTGACCCCTGGTGGATGACCTTAGCTAGGAGGTCAGAGAAAGGAAGGGGGGCTGAGGACATGGTTTGGGACCAGGCGGTGTTGAAGCCCCATGGCCCCAGAAAGTGCAGGGGAACCGAACTGAAGTTCCTGAGAATCCCTGGTGAGTCTCTGTGCAAGATGCTGGTAAGAAATCATGAAGTCAGGATTGTGCTTCTCTGTGCACTTAATGTACTGCAGGGTAGTCAAGCCACAGCCGATGGGGTGTGCATCTTGACATGACAAAACCTACAGTTAGGGTGTAACTGCACAGAGCCTGGGTTTTTAATCTACAGTCAATGGCAAGTGAAGTGAAGATCCGTTCCCCTATGAAGCCATAGCCCTTGGGTGGGCCTCTTTAATAACCCTCCAGTGGGACACTGGAATGACATGCTGCCTGCTTTTAGCCCTAAATCCAAGTTTTGGATAATTTTTCATAATACCCCTTAATACACCACTGTCACAAAGCCTGAAGCCTTAGTGACCTCGTAGGAAAGAGTGACTGAATCAGGTCCACTACAGATGACATGCAGACCCAGTGATGGGAATCAACTGGGAGGAATGGGGACTGGGGCAAACTAAAGAGCATATGCCCTTTCTAAAGGCAGCAGGGGACTGTTGCCCGGGTTTACGTATCACGCATTCTCTGTTGACTCCTATATTTCTATACCCAGCACCACTGTCCCCAGGCTAAGTACCCACTTGGAATTGCCACTTGGATATTTCACAGGCATCAAATCTGACATGTATGAAACAGAACACTTGACTGATATGACCCCAGACTTGTTCCTCTTCTCATTTTCCATTCTCCCAAACACCATTTCACCAGCCTCCCATTTGCTCAAGCCAAGAGCTAAAAGTGACTTCTGGTTTCTTGTGCTTTAAAAAGGATGTACAGATTTGGAATGATGTTCATGTTACACTGTGGGTGAAAAGCAAGCAGTCAATCAGTGTGCCCTCATTTCTTTAAGGAAAAATAAATAAATTTCATTGCATACAATAAATTGCACAGAACAACTGTGTGGAGGGAGATACATCACACTGTTAATGGCGGTTTCTTCTGGGGAGTGGGACGCAGCAGGATGGGGAAGGAGGACTTGCACTTTCTACTTTAGATTCTTATTATGTGTGTTTGATTATTTTACAACCAGTTTTTATTTCTTGTTTTGATATGGAGCCATTTAAAGATAAATAAAACATATCCATATAATGAAACACCATGCAGCCTACTATGAAATTTGTAGAAGAATAATAAATGGCATTGAGGTATGTTAATAATATATTAGGTGTAAAAGCTGATAACAGAATTAAATGTCCAGGAGGGTGCTAGTTTAGTTCTAAAATTATATTTGCAAAAACAGGTCTGGATTAGGAGACCACAGAGTATTAGGTAAGAGCTTGGGTTTGGGTATGAGGGAGACCTGGGCTTAAGTTTTAATGGCTGTTGATTAGCATTAGATCTTAGGTAAATTTGGAAGGGCCTCTCAGCCTGTTTTCTCCACTGTAAAATGGAGATAATAGCGTCTGTTACAGGAGATATTCCGTAAGGATTCACTGAAATTATGTTTTCACTCCTCCACTTACCACGGTTACTGACAAATAAATAAATGTTACCTGCTAAGAGAGTAATAATAATTCTGCAATAAAATCTTAAAGGAAATAATTACGATTATTAAGGGTCTATACTAAAGTGTTAACACAGAGTTAACCTAGGGATAAAGAGTGAACGGATGGCTCTTATTTCTCTCTCCTTACCTGTTTCTAGGTTTTTTCCCCTTAACATACTTTCGCTTTCGTAATAAAAACTCATTTTAAAAAAAGACTATCTAGTTTTATGGATGTAGCTTAGTGGTAGAGGACTTGCCTAGGCCTGGGTTTGACCCCCAGCACTGCAAACAACAACAAAATTCAACAAAATAGGCAGCATCTCCCTTAAAAGCAAAGCACACGAGACACTTTTTTTTTCAATCTTGACAGTTAACTTTATTAGACTTGTTGTTTTCTTTCATGTCATTATTTCTTTTCTTTTTGTTTTAATTAGTTATACATGACAGTAGAATACATTTTGACATATCGTAGGGAGTATAACTTCTCATTCTTCTGGTTGTACATGTTGTAGAGTTACACCCGTCATGTAATCATATATGTACATAGGATAATAATGTCAGGATCATTTTACTATCCTTCCTATGCCATACCCCCTCCTCTCTCTTCACTCCCCTCTGTCTAATCAGAAGTACCTCTATTCTCCCCTAGCCTCCCACCTTGTTGTCAGAGAAAATATTCAGCCTTTGGTTCTTTGGGATTGGTTTATTTCACTTAGCATGATCTTCTCCAGCTCCATCCATTTACTGGCAAATGCCATAATTTCATTCTGTAAGGCTGAGTAATATTCCATCGTGTCTATATACCACAGTTTCTTTATCCATTCATCTGTTGAAAGGCACCTAAGTTGGTTCTGTAGTTTAGCTATTGTGAACCCAAGACCCTCTTGATGGGGTATGAAGCAAGATTTGGATGCAGTAGTCTGCCACATTTTAGGCAGAAAGGTAGGGAAGAAAGTAATTATAGTTGGGAAAGAGAGCAAAAATAATACTCTCTTCTAAGAATTTCCCTAAAAATCAACTGAAAAGTAGTCCTGATTCAGTGAAGTGCCTGAATACACAATAAATACACAAAATTGAGGCTGCTTTTCTAGACAGCAGTGGGCCAGGGGTGGGAGGTGGCGGGAGGTGGCCGGCTGCTCCTGGGAGAAGCAGGCATATGGGGGCCTAAAACCCCAACAGCCCAGTGAGTCACAGCCCTGCTCAGCCTGCCCAGTCTCAGGACCCTGACTCTGCGCACTCCGCTGCGCACGGATCCCAATCTCATTACCTGACGGACCACACAACTGTGCCATGGTGTTCACCAAATTTGGATTAAAACATTCAGGTACATGAATGTTTAAAACTTGGTGCCAACTTCATGATTTTCTTTTGGCATTTAAACTTTTTTGATTGATCCTTGAAACATCCAGAAAACAAACAAGCCCTCTGAGAGGCCGCTGCTGGCCAGAAACGGTCTCTCCCAGGAGGTGATGTGACTTTGGCCCTGCCCTTCCCACCAGCCAAATGACTCTGATATGGTGGCTCTGAGGGGCTGGGGACCTACACATGGCTGTGTCCGCGCTTTGCTGATGTAGGAAGTGTGGCTGGGTGCCCATCAGGGACTGGCAGTGCCGTGGGTGGGGGGAGTTTCCCTAGAATCGTGATTGAGAAAGCCTCTCTAGAGTCTCAGAAACACTTTTTTTAAAGAATGCTTACAAATTTTACCTGCAATGACAGAAGGTAACAAGTGCTTTTGAGAAAAAGCTGCATTGAAAAATTAAAAAAAAAAAAAACAGATACAACAAGACTCACACACAAATATAAAATGAACATATGCTTAGCATTTTTTAAATCTCATTAATTAACGAGGGAACCAGTCAGTTGTCACAACCAATTCAAAGGAGAATTCAAAGAGCCACACATGCAGGCAATCAGAAGTGTCAAAAAATTTAACAAATAGATGCAAAGTTAGTGAATCCGTGGGGCAGTAGCCAAGTATATGCCAAGGATACAATTCGTTGGCTTTTCTGTGCACGAAGATCATGTGCACTGTGATCAATTGGTCACAACTTGGCTATAAAGCAGCTAGCTCAAGGACAGGTTATGGATTCTAGAGACACAGTAATCCTTTTTGCCTATTTTGAAGTCATTCACAAATTTTCCTGAAACTTGCTAAAACAAAACAAAAGAAGCGATAGCAAAGAAATAGATAAGGTGAAAAAGGGCCCCTTACCGACAAGTCCTTCTCTTCAGATACCCGTTGTTCACCATTGATCATGATTCTCACAGACTCGTTCCTGTCCCTACACACTAATATTTTAAAGACAAAAATAGAATAGACTACACAGGACCCCCCCCCCAAAAAAAAGAAGGTTGCTTTTCCCTTAATAGTAGGTTGTGGACATGATTTATTATGAATTTAACAATTTTTTTCCCATTGTTCTTTCATTATTTTTCTTTTTAATGATTATACTTTTTTTAAAAAATAAATGTTAAGGGCTGGGGCTTGTGGTTCAGTGTTAGTGCACTTGCCTGGCATGTGTGAGGCACTGGGTTCAATCCTCAGCAACATATAAATAAATAAAGGTCTATCAACAACTAATAAAATACATACATACATACATACATACATACATACATTTTGAGTTTGGGAATCTGAAAGTTTCATTTTTCTTAACTCTTGATTTGAAAACAAGTTCAAGTTGGGCTGGGGATGTGGCTCAAGCGGTAGCGCGCTCGCCTGGCATGCGTGCGGCCCGGGTTCGATCCTCAGCACCACATACCAACAAAGATGTTGTATCCACCAAAAAAACCTTAAATAAATAAATATATATTAAAAATTCTCTGTCTCTCTCTCTGTCTCTCTGTCTCTGTCTCTCTCTTAAAAAAAAAAAAAAGAAGAAAGAAAACAAGTTCAAGTTTACATCCAAGTTGCTAAGCTCAGCAGTATAGAGAACACTCATGCATGTGTCTTTTACCCAGAATCTCCTATTAACATTTTTAGTCTATTTGCAATTTTTTCCTGAAGTCCTTAAAAGAGGACTTGTGTATGACTTACATATGTCATGGCCCTTTGCCCCTAAATACTTCTGTCGCATGCATTTACGAAGATTAAGGATGTCTTACCCCACCACGGCGTGGCTCATGTGGAACACTGCTCATCTAATGTTGGCATTCTGGTTTTTGCAGCTGAACCAACAGTGTCCTTTGACAGTCCACTTTCCCTCCAGTATAGGATTCAGTCCAGGGTCGGGGCACATTTTGTGGTCATGTCTCTTAAGCCTCTTTTAATCTGGAACATTTCTGTGGCTTTTTTGGGTCTTTGATGACGATGACATTTAGGGAGGATGCAGCCAACTATTCTCAGCACCTTTGCCCTTTGCTTTTTTAATAGAAATAGAATGTTGCATTTATCTGGTTTCCTTGTGACTAGTTTCTGGCTTTTCATTCCTGGCCAAAACCCCACATAGAGCATATTGAGACCTTCTCAGAGTGACACCGCAGAGGCATGAGGTGCCCATCTGTCCTTCATGGCTGATGTTAATTTTGGTCACCTGATCGTGGCTCTAACGTCTCTGCTGCATAATTACTGCTTCTTTGTTTCATCCTGTTCCCATCAAAAAGCCCCCTTGGATTTAGTAACCATGAATGATTCTTAATTGATCCTGTCTTTACTACCATGATTGCAAAAGCTGGTCCCCCGCCCCCTTACACACTCCACCACAGAATTGACCCTCATAATTCTACTGTCAGCAGTGGACCTCTTCCCCCACGGGCTGATTTAGGTACCTCCAGCATGTACTTGTAAATTCCCATTGTTAAGAGTTTATCATTCATTATTCTACTTAATTATTTTGGCACTCCAACAGTCCCAGGTTTGGCCCCCGGGAGCCCCCCAGGCTGGTGCCCGGGTCCTGCTGACATGCTCCAATATTGTTTCTGACCATTTCTTACTTTCTGGCCTAACAGGCTCTATATTGTTGCTGTTGTGATACTGGGGATTGAACCCAAGAGTGCTTTACCACTGAGCTAAATCCCACACCCTTTAAAAAAATGTTAAGACAGGGTCTTGCCAAGTTGTTGGGGATCTTGCTAAGTTGTCCAGGCTAGTCTGAATTTTCAAGATCCTCCTGCCTCAGCTTCCTCAGTATGTTTACACACACACACACACACACACACACACACACACACACACACTATGAATGGACCTCTGTGCACATGTGCACTCCAGAGATCATGATTTGCACCAACAGCTCCAGTGCCATGGATCTTCGTGTATCGGGGAAGGCAAAGCTCAGGAGGACTGTGGTCTGGAGGAGAGAGTGGGCTGCTCCTCACTCTGCTCCACCCCAAGCAGGGCACAACCCAGGAGCAAATGGCCTGCCAGCCTGAAAGGAAGATTGGCAGGGAGCTTCCTCTTTGGACCATCCCCTCCACAGGCCCTAGTGAGTCTCCTTTGCTTTCAGGCTACACCGAGTCACTCGCAGCACGACAGGGACAGGAGGCCCCTTCCTGGGTCTTGAGGGAATCTGGAGCGGTTCAAACGATGCTCTTTCGATGAACTGGACTGTGCTGCTCAGAGGAAGGAACCAGCCTACAGCGTCACCCCCCAGTGCTGATGTGCAGAGGCACAGTAGGAAACCATTCTGGAAGGACAGCTTGGGGGTCACCCAAGAAGAATGCAAGAGACAAAGAGTCGCAAGTTTGAAAAGGGAGACCGTCGTTCCAGCAGAAGAAGCAAGCAGAAATGGCGAACTGAAAGGGAAGAAATACAAATGGCCAGTAAATAAATGAGAGTCCGCTCATCCACACGAATAATGCGAGAGAACCAAATGAAGATAGCTGACCAAAATTCTTTTTGATTGGTTCAGCAATGTTTGGGTAACAGAAACAGCAAAGAAATCAACCTAAGTAGAGAGAAATATATGAGATATGTTAAAGAAAATGTAGGCCCTGGGATTTCTGTGGTGGCAGTGTCACATCAGAGTGTCAATGTCAATGTCTTTATCTTCTCTTTTATTAGGCCGAGGGGCCCATGATTATTCAGATTTGTGTTTACTCAGACATTCTGTTTGGCACATAGTAGGTTCAATAAGGGAAAGTCCATATTTCTTAACCTCAAAGCAATAAAATTAGAAATACCCAAAACTTATCTATTGCTTGGAAGTTCAAAATACTTGTACGTGTGTGTGTGTGTGTGTGTGTGTGTGTGTGTGAGAGAGAGAGAGAGAGAGAGAGAGAGAGAGAGAGAGAGAGAGAGAGAGTATTGATTACACAGTTTTCCCTGTGTATCTAAAGGTTTGGCAATGTGGATCTAACCACCATATATCAGAATTATTTGAAAAAACAATTACATCTGTGCAGAACATGTGCAGACTTTTTCTTCTTGTCATCATTCCCTAAAATATACAATATAATGATTTCCATAGTATTTGCATTGCATTAGGTGTCATGAGTAATTTAGAAATGATTTCCAGGAGACAGGAAGATGTGGGTTACATGCAGTTGCTGTGCTGTTTTATATAATAGACCTGAGCATCCTCCAGTTTGGAGATCCGCAGGTGCTTTGGAATCAATCCTCCTTAGACACTGAGGGCCACTGTCCTAGGAGGTGGGTGTGCCAGGTGTTGACTTGGGCAGGTGTGGCCTACCTCTTGGGATGTAGGTGGGAATCCACGAGTGTTTCTGTCCCAGTGTGGTTGATATACCAGTGTGAGCAGGGGTCCTGTTTAGTGTGTGAGGAGGTGTGATGGGGGTTGGGTTGTGAGCAGAAGGCAGAAGCCCAGGCCTGTGGTTCCCAAGGAGCTGCCGTGGGCTGAGGCAGACTATGGGCCACAGGACCTGAGCCTGTCCGTTCATAGGTCCTGCTGCAGCAGGGGTCGGGGCAAGCAGTCGGGGCAGAGGGGCATGGGTAGGGACATGAAGACAGTGCAGTGCCTTGAGATGATCTCTCTGCGACTCGTACTCAAGTTCAGCCTCTGCTGTCACGATCGCCTCCTGTGTCATCCCTTTCCCTTTGAACTGCAGCAGGGGATGGGTTCAAGATTCTTATGCTCCTGTCTCCCTGGTGAAGGTTTGGAAAAAAGAGTCGTGGCAAGAGGAGGGGGCGATGTGTTCATTACAGGAAGTAAGCAGCACAATTGCATTCTAATAAATCAGTGCAGATTTCAGAGCAGCACGGGGTCTCACGGGCTCCTCGGGCCGTGGAATTCAATATGATATGCTTCAGCCTGTCGGCTAATGGGCTGCCGCTGGATGCCACGTGACCCAGCCTTCCCGGGGACGTGAAACGAGGCTGAAAAGTGGCCCAGATTTATTTATTGGGACAGTGCGTATTCCTGCCTGTGGGTGTGTGTGGAAATGACAAGTAACGAAAACAGGTATTTGTGAGTGAAGTGGGAGGGGACGGGATTTCACACTGCCCCGGGGGCCAGGCAGAAGCCCCTGGCCTTACTCAGGGTCCTGCTGGGTCACTGTCCCTTGCCCCAGGTGATCTACTGCCCCCTCCCTGCTTTGAGCATCAGTGTCCCCATCTGTTAAATCCATCCATTCATCTATTATTCCCTTTCTCCCTTACCATCCATTCGTTTCTGGAATACTCCGCCCACTGTGTGGCCGGCCACATTCTGATGCTATGAACGCAGCTTCCCACAGGGTGAACTGGGCTCTGCTCACAGAGCTGAGGTCCAACAGGGAGACAGATGGCAGGTGAGCAACTGCCACTAGACATGTGTCCATTTTGCCTCCTTAAAACCTCTGGAGTCTGTGCCCTTCACCTCCAGAGCCACACCCAGGATGCCGTTGTGGCACCTCTGGCCCAGACATGGCACCTGCCCACTCTTGGTCCTCACAAATTGTAAGCTCTGTCACCTTTAAAAACACAGCCCTGTGGGACACAGTGATGCCCAGCTGGATCGATCCTTTGAAGCCAGCCTTGCAGGTTAGCAGGACCCTGTCCCAAGATACAATAAAAAAAGGGCTGGGATGTGGCTCAGTGCCAGAGCACCCCTGGGTTCCCTCCTCTGTATTGAAAAAAAAAATTGAAACCAAACTAAGCAAACAAACACAGCCCTGATGGTGCCATCCTTCGAACCCTTTCTAGTATAAAGGAACCCCCATGCCTTAGTTGACCCGTCTGCCAGCAAGAGCTTCCCTGAACTTGCGGCTCCAGGCCCACAGGGGCCACATCTGTGGTATCCACTCCACCAGGGATGGCGTGTGCTGGCACACAGAGGCACACGGGACTTACTGAATGGGGAGGAGGTGGGGGCCGCAGAGGCACAGGCCCCAGCCTGCGGTGGGTCAGAGGGGCCAGGAGGGGACTCAGTCTTACTCCTCATAGCAGCAGAAGCCGCAGAGGAAGGTGGAGCAGGGACGCCCTCGTCTGACCCACATGGCCAAGGGTCCCCCAGCATGCAGGAGAGACACTGACCGCTGGGACAGAGGCATGAGGCAGGTGGGACAGCAGAGGGGTGGAGTGGCAGAAGGCCCTGCTGGTGCTCGGGGGTCGTGGTGACAGAAAGGAGAGGGGAAACACCTTCCTTCTCCACCTGAGGAGGTAGGCTGGGGGTACGAAGCCTGCTTATGGAAAGGAGGGTCTGGTGTAGGCTCTACATCCCAAGGGACCCTGCATACCAGGAAGGGTCCTCCTATGACCCTGAGTGGGTGGGTGGGAAGGCAGAGGGGCTGTTCTCTAGTAAGGCCTTCATTTGCGACCTGCAGGGCATCAGCCCTAGTGGATTGAAAGGACTTCACTGCACACGGCAAAGCAGACCTTGATTACCTGGGAAGGATCATCCTCTGTGTTTTTTAAAATTTGCATTTTACGAAGTGGTTTTGTTTTTGTTTTTGTTTGGTAAATAAGTGTACAACTTCATATTAGGCTGAGAAGACTGAAGAGATTCTGGACCTTCACCCCTTGTCTCTGTGTCCACTAAGTTCTGTAGTCAGAAGTTGCCTTCATTCACTCACCCACTCAACCATTCATTCATTCACCCACTCGTTCATTAATTCAACCACTCATCCATTCATTCATTCACCCACTCATCCATTCATTCATTCACCCACTCATCCATTCATTCATTCACCCACTCATCCATTCATTCATTCACCCACTCATCCATTCATTCATTCACCCACTCATCCATTCATTCATTCACCCACTCATCCATTCATTCATTCACCCACTCATCCATTCATTCATTCACCCACTCATCCATTCATTCATTCACCCACTCATCCATTCATTCATTCACCCACTCATTCATTCATTCATTCCACACACATTTCCTAGTACCTGGGATTCAGACAGAAAGGAGTGCAGCCCTGGAGAGTGGATGTAGAGATTCACAATGAGGTGAGTAAGGAACACACAAGGGCTGAGGCAGTTCCAAGGCAGGGGAAGCCAGCCTGAGAGAGCAGGGTGGGCCCTGCAGAGGAAATGACCATTGACTGCTGGGTGAGTCAGAAACCCACCAGGCCCACAGGAGAGAGGGACATGAGGGGCCAAAGGAGGTGACTAGACCTAGCACTGGAGAGATGGGGGAGCAAGGGGCATTTGTGGAATGGTGGAACACAGGAGGAGCAGGGAGCTGAGGGCTGTGGAACTCAGCAGGGCTGCCCCGGGTTCCCCTGCAGGGGGCGCCACTTAGAGCCTTCCCAGTGTGTCACTGACTTCCTGTGAGGAGCACAACCTTTATGTGGACTGTGGGGGAGCTGGGTCCCAAGTGAGAAGCACCCCCAAACAGGGTGAGGAGTCGAGCTGGGTCCTGGTGGAGGCAGGGGGGCAGGACGTGATCAGCTTGGTGGTTCGGAACGGCCACTGCAGCTTTTGGAGAGTGGGAAGGAGGCAGGGAGACAGTTGGCTCCAGACAAAGGCCCATGCAGAATACAGATTTTGCAAAACTACGACACAAGTCCAATTCTTTTCATCTGCAAAGAGATGCTACAAATCAACAAGAAGATCAGGAGGAAAATGAGCAAGAGGATGAGCAGCCAGTTCACAGAGAAAGGAAACACTAATGGCTTTTAAGCACACACAAAAGAGTCTTGGCCGCATTCACAACACGAGACGTGAAAATTAAATCTATAATGAGATGATGCCATGTTTTTCATCCATCAATTGGCAAAAGTTAACGTTCTGACAATACACTGTGCAGGAGAAGACGGGGAACTGGCCCTCTCTCATACTACATTGCTGGTGGAGCTGAAAACAGGTCCAACCTCTTTGAGGACAATTGAGCTCCCCAATTTAAAATGCACAGGGGTGGGGCTGTCGCTCGGTGGTGGTAGAGCATTCTCCTAGCCTGTGTGAGACCCCAGGCTTAATCCCCAGCACCACACAAAAAAATAAAATAAAACGCGTGTACACTTTGACCTAGTAATTCAACCTTCAGGACAACATGGTCCACACACATAAAGATGCATGTGCAGCAACTGTCCCTGCGATGCTTTGTATAGTAACAGGAAACTGGAGATGATCTAAATCCATCAGCAAAGTCAACTAGAAGCAATCACAGTGTATGGTACGGTGGCACACTAAGGTGTCATTAAAAACCGAGGCCCTGGCTGGGCGTGGTGGTGCACACCTGGAGTCACAGCTACTGGGGAAGCTGAGGCAGGAGGATCACTTGAGCCCAGGAGTTGGAACCAACCTGGGCAACATAACAAGACCTGCCTCAAAAACAAAACCAGAGGCCCACTTCCATGGTGTCTGCAATAATGTCCAAGAAATAACCGGAAATGAAAAACCAGAGCATGTTCAGGACCAGGTACGAGAAAGAGGGCTTTTGCCCCTGTGCTTAGACCCCTCTCTTACCACTACTTTTGTCCCCTCCCCTGCTGTTAGGAACCACTTCATACTGTGTGTGAGCACAGACCAAGAATTGAAGAGTGGTATTTGGGGACCCTGAATTGAAACCTGCATCCCTGTAGGTAGCCTCTTTCCAGACTGGGGGTCGGGAGCTTGAACTTTGGAGTAGATGCTTTGGACGTCCTGATGTTTGTGTGCTCACATGTTGATGGCTTCGAGTGGTTGGAGTGGAGGGACTTTCTGACCTGCAGTAATGTCGAGTGCTTCCTTCCCTCTGTAAACTGGGTGATGGACACAGTTAGCTCTCGGGATGCGTGGATTCTGCCTCTGAGGAATCAACCAATAGAGGATCAAAAATATCCCCACAAATAACAGCATCCTTTACCAAACAAGTCGCCCCTTTTTTTTCCTCATTCTTAGTCCCTAAACAGTACAGTGTAACAACCATTTCCATAGCATTTGTCACATTGGTTATTATAAGAGATCTAGAGATTATATATATATAATAATATATAATATTAGTACTAGGGATGGAATCCATGTGCGCCTTACTACTGAGCCACATCCCCAGAGTTTTTATTTTTTTATTTTGAGACAAGGCCTCACTAAATTGCTGAGATTGGCCTCAAACCTGGATTCTCCTCCCTCAGACTCCCGAGTTACTGGGATTACAGGTGTGCACCATCTCACCCAGCTAGAGATCATTTAAGGTATAAGGAGGATATGTAGAAGCTATTCCCAGCACCGCACTATGTTATATCAAATTGTGGAATCAGTGGGGGGCTCTGGCACCAATCCACGCGGATACCAAGAGAAGAGTGTACTGGCTGAGGGTTGTGCCATGTGTTGGTGTGGGTCGGTACAACTGCCCCTTGGGACTCGAGGGGGTATCTATGGGTGCGCTTCTGTGTTTCTCTCCAGCTGTGGGTCGTATAAATGTGTGAGCACATGTCCTATTTTAGTCTGGGAAGAGGTGTGGTAGGTGATTCTGGCACCCTTGGGGAACCCTAGAACCAGCCCCTGATGGATACCCAGAATGGCTGTGTGTTGGGGCGGGGGTGCTCTGAGCAGCCAAATGATAAAATTAGCTCTTTTCTTGGAGCAGCCATTTTACTTGAAGGTTAAGAGGGAGAGAGACAATTATATTAAAAGAAATATGTGGGGCTGGGGTTGTGTCTCAGAGGTAGAGCGCTCGCCTACCATGCATGAGGCACTGGGTTCGATCCTCAGCACCACATAAAATAAAAAAAATAAAGATATTGTTAAAAAAAGAGAAATATGTATAGTGGAAAACCAATATTATCTTTGTGATCACCCAGTCCCATTTCACTCTTTTCTCTTGGGGTCTGGAGGACACATACCCCTGTACATCTTGGTACAGGCTAGGTGGCAGCATTCTGGCCAAGGGTGTGTGGATAGAGGTGGAGTTGGCTGCACTCTGAGCAAGCACCCTGTCATCCTCTGTCTTTTCTTTGCTGAGGCAACTGGAGGCCACGAACATGGAAGAATGCGGGCTGGAAGCAGCTGGAGCCAAGTGGAGGAGAATCATCCTGGAGGGCCACTTTACCTGTGGCAACATCTGCATGTACAAGAAACAAACCTCTGCTGGTTCAGTTTATTTATTATCTCAGTAGAGCTTAACCTACCTAACTAAAATAAGGATATGATACGGAGTAGAGTGCATTATTCACAGGACTTTTAAAGTTAAAGCCAGAGGCTTCAGATACATGGGGGCTTCCGCTGGCCTCTTTGGGCCATGCCGGTGCTTCTGCCCATCAGTCTGGGCCCTGTTTTATGCCAGCACAACCAGTGTCTCTTGATCAGAGTTAAGCAAGAGGTAAGCTCAGTGCTGGTCTCCAAGTTCTCCCAAATCATCCCACTGGAGTGAGAAAAGCCAGTTGCAATGGACTAAATGTTTGCCTCTCCTCCCCATTAATTTGATGAACTCCTCACCCCCAGTGATGGGATTAGGAGGTGGGGGCCTCTGTGATTATGTCAGGGGGTGGAGATTCATGCCCTTATAATAGGGACCCCCGAGAGCTCTCTTTCTGCCAGAGAAGGATATAGCGAGAAGATGCCAGTCTGCAGCCTAGAAGAGGGCCCTCATGGGAACCTGAGAATGCTGGCTTACTGATCTTGGACTTCCATCTTCCCAAACTGGGAGAAATAAATTTCTGTTATTTATAAGCCACCCAACTTATGGCACTTTGTTATGGCAGCCTAAATGGATTGATGCCAATACAATCGGGGGGGCCAGCTCCTCTCTTGAGCTCTGGAGTGGACTGGCCCAGAGTCTCGCACCACGGCCAGCATGATACACCCAACATTAGGAGCCACAGTGGTTCAGGCAGTGCCCAGGATCGTGGCTGGGCTCAGGTGGCTGGGAGAAGTGCTTGGTGGTCATGACCTTGGAGAATTAAATTTTCCTAGGCTCCCAGCTTTGTAAAAAAACTGTCATTTATCTCACAGGTAAAAAGTTGGAAAGATGAAGATAGCATTTGAGACTTCTGCCTTAAGTGCAATCCAAACAGACAAATCAGGTAAGAGCGGAATCCTGCTGTGAAGCCTGGAGCCTGAGCCTCTGGGCTCCCTCTGTAGTGAGTGTTTGATGGAGCGATGGCTGAGGGCTGGTGCTGACTTTGGCTGCTTCCTGTGATCAGAGTGAAACAGAATCCTTCACTGAAGAGGCCTTCGCTCCTGTCCCTTCCTGGCTGGGCACAGGGACCAGGGCCTTGGGCCCTCTGGGCTTCCCTTGCCTCATTGGTCAAATGGAGAGGCCTCACTGCAGTCCTGCCTTACCCTGAAGCCCTTCACGCCTGGAGGGGAGCTGGAGCTGCTTGGGTTCAAGGCAGAGGTGCGGCCGGACCCTGAGGGCCACCACCTAATGCCCAGGGCTCCTGTGGGCGGCAGCAGGGTGCAAGGGCCCTTCTGGACTCAACCATCTCCACTCAATCCCCAAAGACACACCTGTGCTGGAGGCAGAGGGCTGAGGCAGGGTGGACCCGCAGGCTGCTGTGGCTGCCTCCTCCCCGCCTGGCTCTGGGACTCCTGGCAGGCAAATGTAGGCTTCGGCAGCAGACGGGGGATGACAGCTCTACCACACTGCAGAGCCACCATCTTGACACAGGAACCCAGGACTGAAGGGCTGGCACACAGAGGAGAGGCCCGAGGCCCGGACAGGATCTGAATATTTCATAAAACGACAACCACGAGGAACCCGAGGAGGTGCCTGCCTAGGTGGCTTCCCACCCCGCGGGACTGTGTGAAACGTGCATGTCTCTGATGCCACAGGGGGGTGGAGCTTTCCAGGGAGCTGGGGTCTCACTTTATTTTTAACTCCAGGCCATCTGCTTTCCACTTACCACCGGGTGGTCCAGAGTCTGGGAAATATTCAGAGCGAACATATGTCGCTCCCAGAGGGCTGAGGGGGAGGAGGCGTTGGGAGGGGGTGAAGCCTCTGCTCCTGGGGACAGAGCCCAGGTGCAGTACCGGGAGGGGCCTCGGTGGTGCAGTCCTAGCGGCACTAAAACTTACAGAGCACACCTGCTTAGCCCAAGTCCACACAGTGACTGCCACACACACGGAGCCACAAGGGTTGTCCTTTCTCTCAGGGACAGGTGTCCCTGCCACAGTCTCTGACATGTGGCATCACTCTAGGGGCAGGCCCTTCCCCAGCAGATCAAAGGTTGCAAGATTTCCCAAACTCCTCCCTCTCCTCCCCCAGGTCTCCTCCTAGAGGCAGTAGTTAGCTTCCCAGGCAAACATTGACTGTGAGGGGAGAAGAAATTAAAAGGTGCCCTTTTCTCACCAATTGACCCAAAATGAACAAGCACTGTCCACCCCGGTGGATTTGCTGTCAGAGATCATCATGCAGAAGAAACTGTCAATACTCCGCAGCCATTTATACAATGAGCCTGTGGTTAGCAACACTCAGCTTCGTTTTATTATTGCATTTTACGAAGTTACCAAGACAACTGAGGCCAAGTAACAGAACCTTGACTTCATGCGCCATGAAAATTTAATAAAGAATTTTTAAAGGCTTTTAAGAGGCAGGAGCAGCAGCTTCTTGGAGGCAGAGCTGGGCTCTGGGGAGGAGGGCTTGAGCCCATGGGGTCTTGCCAGACCCGCAGGAGCCTCCTCAGAGCAGGGGCTGATGGGGCAGCAGCAGTGTTCCCCACAAGCCTGGGCTTCAGCATATGCAGACCAGGCCTGCTCTCAACAGACGTTTAGAAGACACTTCCCAGGTGCCAAGTCCCCCGCCAGGTTGTTGGCATCCGTATGACATGATCTCTGCTGCACAGGCAAGGAACAGGGGTCAGGGCGGGGAAGTCACTGGGCCAGGATTCCCTCGTGGAGAGGGTAACAGGCAGAGCAAAATCAGACTCAGGTCTGGCTCCAGAGACCTCCATCCTTCTAGAACAGTTCATGGCCTCCTCTAGGATTCTTCCTTCTGATGCAAGATGTTCTGAAGGGAAAATATCCCTGAAGTCTGGGTGGGTCCTGGGGGAGCCAGAGTGAGGAGCCATGTCCAGGGGCCAGGACGATAAACCTGGTTGGAATCTCAGCAGACACTTTCCTTCATGTGGGAGGAAGTGCCTCCCAGGAGCCTCTTGCTGAGCGGCCTGGGGCTGCACAGAGCCCTTCTTCCTGTGTTCTTTAAATCAGACTCAGGAGCAAACTGCCAGAAATGAGGGTAACATGGGTGATTTTACCATTTTATACCCAAACTCATGGTGTGTGTGTGTGTGTGTGTGTGTGTGTGTGTGTGTGTGTGTGTGTGAGAGAGAGAGAGAGAGAGAGAGAGAGAGAGAGATGCTGTATGGTTTTTCTAGTTAAGACAGTTGGTTACAAGAGACGAAGGCAATTGAACATGCTGACTATTCTGTGGAGTTCCTTTGTCTGCAAAAATGGGCTTATTTTGTAAGGAAAAAATTTATAATCCATGTGGGAACATTTCTCTTGCATTCATCAAACCAAATAGGAGACTGACAAAAAATATCAATCTCATCGAGGTGGATTTTAGGTTACAACGCACTGTGGCGGATCCCCCTCACTGAGTGGGGACAGCTCTCTCGGACCCTGGGAGTGCCAGCTCCCTGATGGGAGAGTGCATCGCTTCTGAACTTGGAGAAAAGGTGCTTGAACACTGAAGGTCTCAATTACAGGGACGAGGAGGTTTAGGACATTAGTCAAGAAATGTAAGAGAAAAAAAATTAAGCTATTTTGGAGTTAACACTTTGCCAATCACAAAGAAAATTCCAGACGTCAGAGGAACAGCAGGGACCGTGTTTCAGGCTGTGACTATCTTTAAATATGTGAGGATGCAGGGAGGGGGAGGAGGGAGGGGAGAGGAGCTGACCACTTTGGCTTCATCTGTCTTCGGACATCACTCAGGGAAGCTTTTACCTTCCTCCCGCTCTACTTTGTAGGAAACCAGAAGCCAGGCTGAAGGTGACATTGCATTTTAGTAGCACTTTGGTTTACAAAACTCTCTCGCATTTATTATGCTTTCCATTATCTCACCTAATGTTCCCAAGATGAAGTGAGAGAGGATATTGTGTCCCTGTTTGGTGGCTGAAGGCCTGGAGCTCTTCCTGTCTGGTCTGTGTGGCCCGCCGAGCCTTCCTGAAGGGCGCAGGGGGTCAAGAGCAGGTCAGACAGCCCCTCGCCCTCACAACGCCTGTGTATTTGCTGGGCAAACGTCAGGTCCTCCGAAATGTGGCTTTCCACATCTGCTCAATGGGGCCAAGAGGAAAGAACGTGGCTCTGGGGCCAGGGTCCTTGGTATGATTCCTGGCTCCGTCCTTCACTAGGCTGGAGACCTTGGACAAGCCAGGTGACCTCCTGGACATCAGAAAAGAGAGTGATGATGACCCTTACCCTTCTATGGGTCATGGGATCAAATGAGAAGATGGATATGAAAGGACTTTGTGAACGGAGAGGCCCTGAACATACGTTGTTTAATTCACGCAGGAAAGGGAGTCGGTTCCAGAAAGGCACAGGACACCATTCCAAATGTCTAGTCCTCCCTGGCCCTGTCTGGTCCCACTCCCATATTATCTGCTCTCCCAGCAGGATGAACTTCTCTGAAATAAACATCCCGCTTGCTGGTGTCGGGGGAGAGACGGGCTGGCTGCTGGACTGAGCAGCCATGATGAGCACCGTCCTCCATCTCCAGGGATGAAAGGTGGGGAGACAGGGCCAAGATCTGAGCTGGGGCACACAGAAAGATTCCCAGGGCCAGAAAAGTCAACTAGGGTGGGGTGGGAGCTTATGGGATGACTGCCATGCTCGGGGGAAAAGACCAGGCAGCTGGGAATGTTGAGGTGTTCAGCAAACAGGCTTGGCAAGGCGCAGAAAACCAAGATTCTGGAGGGCATCTGCAGGCCAAGGAGAGAAGGAACCGTCAAGGAGCCTCCTCCCTTGGGCTGCTAGGATCCTGTAACTTCAACAAGCACCTCCAGGGGCCTCCCTCTGTGCCCCCGGGTGGGCGTGGTAACAGAGGGACTTCCTAGGGTCTCAGATGGATGCAGTGGGAGCTGTTCTTTCTGCATGGGGGACGGCTGTGGGGTATTAGAGCTGGACCTTGAAGGGAGCCACTATTCACCATTGTTCAGAGGACCAAGGGAGCAGGAGCAGCAGGGTGGGGACAAGAGCAGGTCCCTGCTGGCACCTTCCCATGGGTGGGAAATGGTACATTCTCTTCCTGTCTGACAATGACAGATACAAAGAGCCCTGGGAGAGCCTGGCCAGGAGGGTTGGTGTCCAGGCGTGAATAGGAAGGGAGGGCCTCCCTGGGGACAGCTTTGTCATCTGTGGCTCTCCATGCCCTTAACCTATAGAGATGGAGGGTGGTGGGAGGGGCTGAGCAGCCTGGACACCAATGAAGTCCAGGCAAGAGTTGAGGGTGGAGCTGGGAGAGTAGACAGAGTTCATGAGGAGGAATAAGAGGAACCAAAGAGGGTTATTCAGGGCCTGCGGCTCTGCTCTCCAGAAGGCCCTGCTCTGCCCACAGGGCCCAGCACTTCTAACAACTGCCCTGAACCCGTGCATCTTGCAGCCCCCACTGTAGGCTTCCGTCCAGCCCAGGCCAGTGGGGACAAGACTCCTTTCCCGAATACAGGAAATGGAGCCTACTTCCCTGGGGGCTGGAAGGACAGGCACAGGCAAGGTCACCACACAAGACATGAGGAAGCTGGACAGGGACACCAAAAGGGGCAAGACTGGCACCTGTGGAAGGCGTGGACTGGGCCAATCAGTCTGTTCTCTGGAAGTCGTCGTCCTCCCTGGACACTCCACGGACTTAGACTTGGATGTACCTGTCCTAAAGGAGCCCAGGCTGAGACCATCTTCTTACACCTTCTTGCCACACCCCCTGGAAGCCTGGCCCTTCAGGAGCTCAGCTCATGGACAGCAGTAGGAGGAGGCCAAAGGGCAGGCAGGGCTGGGGGAGAAGAGCTGGGGTGGATCCCCAGGGCCCTTCTAAGAATGGGCTGCAGCCCCGTGCAGGGGACCCTGAGCTCTGCACTCAGGGGTCTCTGGGCCTGCCCAGCCTCGCTGGCTCTCATGATGGCAACCTCATTTCCCTAAGAGTCACAGACAAGATTCCACGTCCTCCAGAACACGGGGCTTCCCCAGGGGCCTGTCCACAGAAGAGGGGCCTCCTTCCAGCACTAGGGGCTCCAGAACTGACAGTGACCTGCTTGCATATCATGGGCAGGTGGGGGTGAGGAGGACATCTCTCACCATGAGTGATGACATTTTTATATCATCCCAAACCAGGTGGCTGAAATTCAGCCTCATTGTTTCCTACCCCAACCCCAATCCAGTGGACTTGGTTGGTTTTAGGCTTGAAGATTGCTCTCCATTTTGGCAAGCCAGCACTTTCTGAAGACCCACCTGGGGACGTGTCAAGCTAGAGCTCTGTTTAAAAGACTCTTTGCAGTCCCCAGCTGATGACAAGGGTGCCCTGACACATCTATCTACTCTACTGGGGCCTTTCACTTTCCATTTGTCCTGTCCAAAGGGTACAGAAGAGCAGGCACGGGGTGGGGGTGGGGGTCTTGAAAAATCTGTTCCTCACAGTGTACCTCCCTCCACATACATCCTGCTTCCCCTGGTTCTCACCTGGGTCTCATGTCTTTTCTCTGAAGCTCACTACCCTTCCTGTTAACTATCAGCACAGTGTTAGGTACATGGGGCCCTTGTCCTTGGGACCAGAGCTTCACCCTTGCAGGGGTCCACTGAGGCCACAGGACCATCTGGACAGGGAGGCTAAAGATGGAATCCCTGCTTTGGGGTCAAGGCCAAATAAACTCAACAAAAGGGCCTGTGAGTCTCCTGCTGGCTCATAAGCTCTAGGAGCCTAACTTAGTTACATCGTAATTATTTCTTAATTAGTAACAAAGCAAACATTGCAGCAACAGGCAAGCTAATGAAATAAATGAGGCTAATCTGTTAACTACACCCGTGTAGCACATGATTGGGGTGGGAGGTTCGTGTCGGCCTACTTGGTATCTCCACTTCATTTTTGGAGAATGGGTGGTAGGAAATGAACGTGATGTTCTCAGACTTTAACCGGTGGCTCTCGGAGGCTCCCGCACACTCTGGGTCTCAGCTTCCTCTCTGCGGCTCTCCGTGTCAGGAGTGACTGTGCCCTCCCGCCCCAAGCACAGCAGATTTGCCCTGGTTGGTGCTTCCTGTGAGCCCAGAATAGAAGGTGCCATCTGTCACATTTCAGATGTCATATGTCCACTGATGGCTCCAAAACAGGGTGGGTCTCCAAGAGGCGTGGGGAGAAAGGCGGGCAAGAGTCAGCCTTGCAAAGCAGGAGTGCAGCAGAACAGGGGACGGAACCGGAACCTCCGGTGGGATCCTCCACGGCCTGTGTCCCCCACAGGCAGGAGCCCAGGGGCTCCCTTAGCCCTGAAGGGCACTCGCTTCTCCTGGGCAGACAAGAGGCCTTCAGGACAGAGTGTGTCTGGGATAGGAGCACTTACTAGCACCGTTGGTGCGGAGTGGGGGGTTGCCCGCCACAGGCTGGGCTGCAGGGCAGGCGCCCTGGGGCGAGCTGCCCTGGGAGAGACGGCTCCCTGCAGAGCCACCCCGGGTGCACAGCAGGCGCTTCTCGTCCAGCAGGGACAGGTGGTATTCGCACAGGTCGATCAGCGAGGCCACCTGTTCGTGGAGTGGCGGCATCTTGAACTTCCTCTGGGCCAGAAAAAAGAAAGCTTCTACAAACGCCTGCAGACACATCCCTGCGGACAGAGAGACCAGTGTTAGGGTGCTCCGAAGACGCCCTGGGAAAGCTCGACCCCGCTACAAGCTGCTAGTGAGAGAGAGCCTGTCTCCCCACCAAGCTGCCATTCTGGAAACTTCCACAGGGCTCCAAACACAGTGCCTACCGGGCCCTGGCACTGGCCGGGGTTCTTTAGCCATTTATAGATCCCCCCCTTAACCAGCCCTTTGCAGCAGATTGAATACAGTCACAAAAACCGAGTCTCAGAGGGGAGGGGAGGCCTTGGTAGAAAGGAGTAGGGTCTGAATTTAAACCTAGCCCAAGGCCTTGTCCCTGGGCACTACAGTTAAATGTCCTCATTAACGCCCAGCTCCCTTACTTTTCTAATTAAGGGGGAAAGTTATTAAGATAAACCCAATCCGACAGCAAAATTCTGTATGTTCAAGGGGGCACTGGTTAGACAGGCACGGGCATTTGTCCAAATACACCCAGTTGTGCCTTAAGGTTTACACATTGTGCTAGATGTAAAATTTACCTCAAAAAGTAAAGTTCAACCACCCCTTCTGTCAGGTCAAAATTATATTCCGGAACGTACGACGTGTGATCTCCACTGTATTCCTGAAATGTTCTTCCCCTGCTTTGCCCCATAAACCTCTACCCATCTTTGGATCTGAGCTCAAAATCCCCTGTTCAGTGAAACCTTCCTTATGTCCAGACGAGCTGTGCCCCCAGGAAGGGCTTTTTGCACTTTTATTTGCAGCATGACTGCAGCTCGCTTGGGGTGTGTGTGATTCTTTGATTCTCTCCATCTGCTCTGTAGAACTGTGAGCTGCATTCATCATTATCCCCAGTACCAGGTACCCTGAAGGTGCTCAATACAGACATGCCGGGTGCATGAGTAATGGGTGAATGATGACTGAATGGGTGAGTTGAAGGTAGGCATTTTCAGACATTGCCACCCATCCTCATGAGGCCAATATCTTTATACCCACCCTACAGATGAGGAAACTGACAGATTAGATAACTTCTTAAGGTTACCCAGTCAGAGAATCGTCTGCAAACTCAAAATTTTTAATTTTTATTTTTTAGGCACTGGGGATTGAACATAGGGGTGCTTGATCACTGAGTCACATCCCTGGCCCTTTTGACTTTTTTTTTTTTTTTTTTTTTTTTTTGAGACAGGGTCTTGCTAAATTGCTTAGGGCCTTGCAAAGTTGCCAAGGCTGGCCTTGAACATGTGATCCTCCTGTCTCAGTCTCCAGAGTTGCTGGGATTACAGATGTGTGCCACTGCACTCTTCTTGGAAAGTCAAAAGTTTTAAACTTAGTTGGGCAGCATGAAAGGCTTTTAGTCTTTCCTACATCCTAGCGAAAATGAACCCTGAGGTCTAGATCTATGGGGTTCCCTGGGATCCCTGGGAAGGGGACACTCAGGCCAGACTGAAGGCCAACATATTACTTATATGAGGCTGGCTCAGACTCCCCTAATCTCTCCCTTCCCACTGGAGAGCACGTTATGCACCTGCCTGCCACCACAGGGCACAGCCTAGCCCAGAATCTGTAGATACTGAATATATAATACCCCTGGGATTCAAGAATGCCTTTTGCTTTGAGAGTGAGCTGAGTAAACAGGTTAGTTTTTGTTTCTTTCCAAACCTCTTTTTGGCTCTGCTTCTCTTGATTCAAAAGGTGCTGCAAGTCCCTGCACTGCTTGGCCCTGATAGGAAGAGTTGATAATGAGCATGTGACCCTGGTGGAAAAACGCTTTTGACAAAAGAAGAGGAGAGAGATGATTCCTAATTACCAACTCAGGGCTAGGCTCTCCTGGGATGTGCACATATGTGTTGCGTGCACGTATACGTGGTGCACCCATACATGTGTGCATATGCGTGTACACGGTTGGGTAAAGGGTCAGATACACGGAGTAGAAGAAACTGGGATTTAAAGCCAAAAAAATTCAGTCCCCATCCCGCATTTCCAACTGTGTGATCTGAAGAGTGTGGACCGCTGAGGTGCCAAGTTCATGAACTGCTTGGTCCCTGGTCCCTGACAAGATAAGGAGCTCGGTGCAGAATGTAAATCACCCTCCTCATCAATCACATTGCTTAGTGCAGCTGACAGTGTTTTGTAGCAAGTCTTTCTGGATTAAGGAAGCAGCGTGCTGTTTACACTCTGGCTCAAACCCGCGTTCAGGACTGTGACAAGCAGCTCATGGATTGCAACTTTGAGTAGCTCTGATCTACAAGAGTCTTAGCAGCTTTTTGTGGGCATCCCAGTCACCACAATCTTGTTAAAATGTGGATTCTGGGGTGGGGCCAAAGACACAGCATGCTGTTGGCTTTGTAAGGCTCAGGGGCTGCTGGTCTCTGGGCCACACCGATTAGCAAAAGGGTCAAGGATTTGTTGCTTCTTTTCACTTAATAAATGTTACGTTTGTTCCCTTCATTGAAGGCAGAGTGTGATTAAAGCTATAATGCTCAGCAAGAAATGCAGTGAGGACTTATGTTGGGGGGAAAAGCATAATTTGGTTATCTGGAAGGAGGAGATGGGTGGGAGGGAGGGAAATGGGATTGAAAGTATGACACCATTGTCTTTTGCTTTCTTCGTTTTCTGAGTTTCTTCAGTAAACATGCATGCAATTGTGAAAATACTTTCAGGGGGTGGTGGGAAGTGGGTCTAGGGACAGCTACCTTTAGTCATGAACCCGCTGGGCCACCTGAACTTGAAGGCAGGTGCATGTAACACTTTGAAAAAAATGCAATGCAAATTTCTGTGAATATATTCAACTTTGATAAGATGTTTTAAATAACACTCCCCACATGTCCCCCTTATGCTTGGAGGATATGTTTCAACACAGCCACATAGCACCACTGTCCCCCTGTCCTTCCCTGTTTATGCCTTGGTTATCACTGCGCTTGTGCTCTGGGGCCAGTATTAAGTAAACAAGAGTCACTCAGGCACAAGCACTGCAATACTGTGACGCTTGGCCTGATAACTGAGATGACTGCCTGGTGACCAATGGGAAGGTAGCACGGCAGCATGGATACACGGGACAAAGAGAGGACTCCTGCCCGGTGAGATGGAGCAGGGCAGCCTGGGGTTTTATCATTCTCCTCAGGTGCACAGTTTACAACTTTATGAACTGTTTACTTCTGGAATTTTCCATTTGCTATTTTCAGACTGACATTGACAGTGAGTAACTGAAACCAGAAAGTAAAGCTTTGGATAAGGCAGTTGGGTGCGGTGAGGGGACCACAGTAAAGGGAAAAAAGAGGCAGCCAAGGGTAATAAACATGAATGATTCTTACATGAGCCAGAGGTACCCTGAGCCTGACTACAACTCCTAATGTGCAGATGAGGAAACTGAGGCCCAGAGTGATGAGCAACTTGCCCTCAGGCCCCAGGTCCGTAAGTTACCACTTACAGACAGACAGGTATTTGAGCCCAGGCCTTGTGCATTGCTGACTCTCTGCCTTATTGACCCTCTCAAGCATCCTTACCAAGAATGGGGGAAGAACGCAGTTAGAGAGGACAGACAGGCCGAGATGGACATAGCCCAAGCAAAGACTGAGAAGGTCTGGGGCTGGGGGTCAGGGGAGGTTTGTGGGGAAGAGACATCAAGTTGAGCCTTGAAGAGTGGGGAGGAGCTGGATGGGCAGAGGCGTGCTGGGCGAAGGACAGGGACACGGGGGACACTGTAGCAGCACGTTAGCAACTGGGGGCGCCTGCAGCAGGGCAGGGAGGGGCCGGCTGGAGCAGTGGAGGCTGCAGCCACTCAGGGGCTGGGGTTAGTGCCAGAGGAAGTGAGCGGGGCCAGCCTCCAACGGCCCCATCACATTTTCTTTTTTTTTTTTTTTTTTTTTTTTTATTGGTCGTTCATAACATTACATAGTTCTTAATACAACATATTACACGGTTTGATTCAAGTGGATTATGAACTCCCGCTTTTACCCCGTATACAAATTGCAGTATCACATCAGTTACCCTTCCATTGATTGACATATTGCCTTTCTAGTGTCTGATGTATTCTGCTGTCTGTCCTATTCTCTACTATCCCCCCTCCCCTCCCCTCCCCTCCCCTCCCCTTTTCTCTCTCTACCCCTTCTACTGTAAATCATTTCTTCCATTTGTATTCTCTTGTCTTACCCCTCCTTTCCTCTTATATGACATTTTGTATAACCCTGAGGATCGCCTTCCATTTCCATGCAGTTTCCCTTCTCACTCCCTTTCCCTCCCACCTCTCATCCCTGTTTACTGTAAATATTCTTCTCAAGCTCTTCGTCCCTACCCTGTCCTTGTTTACACCCCTTATATCAAAGGAGTCATTTGGTATTTGTTTTTTAAAGATTGACTAGCTTCACTAAGCATAATCTGCTCTAATGCCATCCATTTCCCTCCAAATTCTATGATTTTGTCATTTTTTAATGCAGAGTAATACTCCATAGTGTATAAATGCCACATTTTTTTTATCCATTCATCTATTGAAGGGCATCTAGGCTGGTTCCACAGTCTTGCTATCGTGAATTGAGCTGCTATGAACATCGATGTAGCAGTGTCCCTGTAGCATGCTCTTGTTAGGGCTTTAGGGAATAGACCGAGAAGGGGAATAGCTGGGTCAAATGGTGGTTCCATTCCCAGCTTTCCGAGAAATCTCCATACTGCTTTCCAAATTGGCTGCACCAATTTGCAGTCCCACCAGCAATGAACAAGAGTGCCCTTTTCCCCGCATCCTCTCCAGCACTTATTGTTGTTTGACTTCCTAATGGCTGCCAGTCTTACTGGAGTGAGATGGTATCTTAGGGTAGTTTTGATTTGCATTTCTCTGACTGCTAGCGATGGTGAGCATTGTTTCATGTACTTGTTGATTGATTGTATGTCCTCCTCTGAGAAGTGTCTGTTCAGGTCCTTGGCCCATTTATTGATTGGGTTATTTGTTATCTTATTGTCTAATTTTTTGAGTTCTTTGTATACTCTGGATATTAGGGCTCTATCTGAAGTGTGTGGAGTAAAGATTTGTTCCCAGGATGTAGGCTCCCTGTTTATCTCTCTTATTGTTTCTTTTGCTGAGAAAAAACTTTTTAGTTTGAGTAAGTCCCATTTGTTGATTCTATTTGTTAACTCTAGCGCTATGGGTGTCCTATTGAGGAATTTGGAGCCCGATCCCACAGCGTGTAGATCATAACCAACTTTTTCTTCTGTCAGATGCCGTGTCTCTGATTTAATATCAAGCTCCTTGATCCATTTTGAGTTAACTTTTGTGCACGGCGAGAGATAGGGATTCAGATTCATTTTGGTGCAAATGGATTTCCAATTTTCCCAGCACCATTTGTTGAAGATGCTATCCTTCCTCCATTGCATGCTTTTAGCCCCTTTATCAAATATAAGATAGTTGTAGTTTTGTGGATTGGTTACTGTGTCCTCTATTCTGTACCATTGGTCCACCCGCCTGTTTTGGTACCAGTACCATGCTGTTTTTGTTACTATTGCTCTGTAGTATAGTTTGAAGTCTGGTATCGCTATACCGCCTAATTCACACTTCCTGCTTAGTATTGTTTTTGCTATTCTGTGTCTTTTATTATTCCATATGAATTTCATGATTCTTTTATCTATTTCTACAAGATATGCTGTTGGGATTTTGATTGGCATTGCATTGAACTTATAGAGAACTTTTGGTAATATCGCCATTTTGATGATGTTAGTTCTGCCTATCCATGAGCAGGGTATGTTTTTCCATCTTCTAAGGTCTTCTTCTATGTCTTTCTTTAGGGTTCTGTAATTTTCATTGTATAAATCTTTCACCTCTTTTGTTAGGTTGATTCCCAAGTATTTTATTTTTTGGGGGGATATTGTGAATGGAGTAGTTGTCCTCATTTCCGTTTCAGAGGATTTGTCGCTGATATACAGGAATGCCTTTGATTTATGCGTGTTGATCTTATATCCTGCCACTTTGCTGAATTCATTTATTAGCTCTAATAGCTTCTTTGTAGACCCTTTTGGGTCTGCTAGGTATAGAATCATATCATCTGCAAATAGTGATAATTTAAGTTCTTCTTTTCCTATTTTTATGCCTTTAATTTCTTTTGTCTGTCTAATTGCTCTAGCCAGTGTTTCGAGGACTATGTTGAACAGAAGTGGTGAGAGAGGGCATCCCTGTCTTGTACCAGATCTTAGAGGGAATGCCTTCAATTTTTCTCCATTCAGAATGATGCTGGCCTGTGGCTTATCATAGATTGCTTTTACAATGTTGAGGTATGATCCTGTTATCCCTAATTTTTCTAGCGTTTTGAACATAAAGGGATGCTGTACTTTGTCGAATGCTTTTTCTGCATCTATTGAGATGATCATATGGTTCTTATTTTTAAGTCTATTGATGTGGTGAATAACATTTATTGATTTCCGTATATTAAACCAGCCTTGCATCCCAGGGATGAATCCTACTTGATCATGATGTATAATTTTTTTGATATGTATTTGAATCCAATTCGCCAGAATTTTATTGAGGATTTTTGCGTCAAGGTTCATTAGAGATATTGGTCTGTAGTTTTCCTTCTTTGATGTGTCTTTGTCTAGTTTCGGAATCAGGGTGATGTTGGCCTCGTAGAATGAATTTGGAAGTTCTCCCTCTTTTTCTATTTCCTGAAATAGCTTGAAAAGTATTGGTGTTAGTTCCTCTTTAAAGGTTTTGTAAAACTCTGCTGTATACCCATCCGGTCCTGGGCTTTTCTTAGTTGGTAGTCTTTTGATGGTTTCTTCTATTTCCTCTATTGTTATTGGTCTGTTTAGGTTGTCTATATCCTCCTGGCTCAATCTGGGCAGATCATAGGACTCAAGGAATTTATCTATGCCTTCACTATCTTCTATTTTATTGGAGTATAAGGATTCAAAGTAATTTCTGATTATCTTCTGTATTTCTGAAGTGTCTGTTGTGATATTGCCTTTTTCATCCCGTATGCTAGTAATTTGGGTTCTCTCTCTTCTTCTCTTCGTTAGCATGGCTAAGGGTCTGTCAATTTTATTTATTTTTTCAAAGAACCAGCTTTTAGTTTTGTCAATTTTTTCAATTGTTTCTTTTGTTTCAATTTCATTAATTTCAGCTCTGATTTTAATTATTTCTTGCCTTCTACTTCTTTTGCTGTTGTTTTGCTCTTCTTTTTCTAGGATTTTGAGATGAAGTATGAGATCATTTATTTGTTGGTTTTTTCTTTTTTTGAGGAATGAACTCCAAGCAATGAATTTTCCTCTTAGAACTGCTTTCAATGTGTCCCATAGATTCCGATATGTTGTGTCTGTGTTTTCATTTAACTCTAGGAATTTTTTAATTTCCTCCTTGATGTCTTCTAAAACCCATTGATCACTCAGCAACCTATTGTTCATCCTCCAGGTGATGCTTGATTTTTCCTTTCTTCTTTTATCATTGATTTTCAGTTTCATTCCATTATGATCAGATAAGATGCATGGTATTATCTCTACCCCTTTGTATTGTCTAAGAGTTGCCCTGTGACATAGTATATGGTCTATTTTTGAGAAGGTTCCATGTGCTGCTGAGAAAAAAGTGTAGCTACTTGATGTTGGGTGGTATAGTCTATATATGTCAATTAAGTCTAGGTTTTTAATTGTGTTATTGAGTTCTATAGTTTCCTTATTTAACTTTTGTTTGGAAGATCTGTCCAGTGGTGAGAGAGGTGTGTTGAAGTCTCCCATGATTATTGTATGTTGGTCTATTAGACTCTTGAACTTGAGAAGAGTTTGCTTGATGAACACAGCTGCACCATTATTTGGGGCATATATATTTATGATTGTTATGTCTTGTTGGTGTATGGTTCCCTTGAGCAGTATGAAGTGTCCTTCTATATCCCTTTTGATTAGCTTTGGCTTGAAATCTATTTTATTAGATATGAGTATGGACACTCCTGCTTGTTTCCGAGGTCCATATGAGTGATATGATTTTTCCCAACCTTTCACCTTCAGTCTATGTATATCTTTTCCTATCAAATGCGTCTCCTGTAGACAGCATATTGTTGGGTCTTGTTTTTTGATCCATTCTACTAGCCTGTGTCTCTTAATTGGTGAGTTTAAGCCATTAACATTTAGGGTTATTATTGAGATATGGTTTGTTCTTCTAGCCATATTTGTTTATTGATGTTACTAAACCTGATTTGTTATCCTCTTTGACTACTTTCCCCCCTTTACTGTCCTACCTCCCATTGTTGGTTTTCAATGTTATTTTCCATTTCCTCTTCCTGTAATGTTTTGCCAAGGATTTTTTGAAGAGAAGGTTTTCTAGCTGCGAATTCTTTTAACTTTTGTTTATTGTGGAAGGTTTTAATTTCATCTTCTAACCTGAAGCTTAATTTCGCCGGATACACGATTCTTGGTTGGAGCCCATTGTCTTTCAGTGTTTGAAATATGTTATTCCAGGATCTTCTAGCTTTCAGAGTCTGTGTTGAGAGATCAGCTGTTATCCTGATTGGTTTACCCCTAAATGTAATCTGCTTTCTTTCTCTTGCAGCTTTTAAAATTCTCTCCTTATTCTGTATGTTGGACATCTTCATTATAATGTGTCTAGGTGTGGATCTCTTATGATTTTGCACATTCGGCGTCCTGTAGGCTTCTAGGATTTGGGATTCTGTCTCAATCTTCAATTCTGGGAAGTTTTCTCGTATTATTTCACTGAATAGACTGGTAATTCCTTTGGAATGGAGCTCTGTGCCTTCCTGTATCCCAATGACTCTTAAATTTGGTCTTTTGATATTGTCCCATAATTCTTGGATGTTCTGCTCATGGTTTCTTAGCAGACTTGCTGAGCTGTCTATGTTCTTTTCCAGTTGAAATACTTTGTCTTCATTGTCTGATGTTCTCTCTTCTAAGTGATCTACTCTGCTGGTAGTATTCTCAATTGAGTTTTTAAGTTGGTTTATTGTTTCCTGCATTTCTAGAATTTCAATTTGTTTGTTTTTTATTACCTCTATCTCCCTGTGAAATTGATCTTTTACTTCCTGGATTTGTTTGTCAATGTGATCTTTCATTGTCTGATTTTGCTGTCTCATGTCTTCCTTGAGACTCCAGATCATCTGAAGCATATATATCCTGAACTCTTTATCTGATATTCCATCTATTGCAGCTATTACCTCTTCTAAAGTTGAGTTGACCTGCATTGCTTGTGGTCCTTTCTTTCCTTGTCTTTTCATACTGCTCGCGTTTCTTTCTGCTTGGTGCAACTGTTGTGTTTTGAAATTTACCCCCTATTTATTTATGTTGCTCTTGTATACTTGAAGAGTCTCCCTTGCAGGTGCGGGCGGCGGCTGTACCCCTACTCCAATTGGGGTGACGTGTCTACCACGCTGGCGGCTCTCTGGGCCTGTTCCGGGAGTGGAAGGCGGCTCTGCTCTGTCCCTATTCCAATTGGGGTGTCGTGACTACAATGCTGGCAGGTCGCTGGGCCTGTTCCGGGCGTGGGCGGTGAGCTTGGCTGGCGGGATTCCACCTAATGGCAGTCCCTAACCTCCCTGCTTGCTAATTAATGGCTTCTCTGAGGCGCCACGCCTTCTGTAGCTGCGGGGCAGGCCGCGCGAATCAGTTGGCCTGAATCTCCGGGGTCCTGCTGCTGGCTGTTTTGATGTTGCAAGCTGTTCGAGAGTGGTGGTGTATTCTTCAGCTTTCCCGGATGGTGGCCGCTGACTGCCTGGATGGAGTGTCCGCTGTTTTGATGTCGCACTCTGAAGGAGAGTGACGGTGTATCCTTCAGCTTTCCCGGATGGTGGCCGCTGACTGCCTCGGTGGAGTGTCCGCTGTGGGGGATGGGACTGTACCGCTTCCTTCCCCTTCTGAGATCCCGTGCTCGGCCCAAGGGTCCGTGTGGGCTTGGCTGGTGGGATTCCACCTAATGGCCTTCCCTAACCTCCCTGCTTGCTAATTAATGGCTTCACTGAGGCGCCACGCCTTCTGTAGCCGCAGGGCAGGCCACGCGAATCAGTTGGCCTGGATCTCCGGGCCCTGCTGCAGGCTGCTGGGATCCCTGGCACTCTATCACTTTGATTTTTTCTGC
This sequence comes from Urocitellus parryii, assembly GCF_045843805.1. Taxonomy (NCBI): domain Eukaryota; kingdom Metazoa; phylum Chordata; class Mammalia; order Rodentia; family Sciuridae; genus Urocitellus; species Urocitellus parryii. The sequence goes on from NC_135534.1 coordinate 198,715,990, forward strand.
TTGCCCCTCCCCCAGCGCTGGCTAGCCAGGTTTCCTTTTGGCTGCTACTGGGAGGAGGGGTTGGAGGTCAGGTGTCTCTAGTTTCCCCCTAGTCTTTTTGGAGGCTCAGCTTGATACTCCCTCTCCCGGCAAGCCTAGGAGAGATTTTATGCGAATTCCCGCTGTCTGGGGGGTGAGCTGAATGACACCGACCTGTTTTGATGTTGCGCTCTGAAGGAGAGTGGCGGTGTATCCTTCAGCTTTCCCGGATGGTGGCCGCTGACTGCCTCGGTGGAGTGTCCGCTGTGGGGGATGGGACTGTACCGCTTCCTTCCCCTTCTGAGATCCCGTGCTCGGCCCAAGGGTCCGTGTGGGCTTGGCTGGTGGGATTCCACCTAATGGCCTTCCCTAACCTCCCTGCTTGCTAATTAATGGCTTCACTGAGGCGCCACGCCTTCTGTAGCCGCAGGGCAGGCCACGCGAATCAGTTGGCCTGGATCTCCGGGGCCCTGCTGCAGGCTGCTGGGATCCCTGGCACTCTATCACTTTCCCATCACATTTTCTTGTCCCATGATCTTGAACTACGTCTTCTACACTGATAGAAACCTGTGAAGGGTGTTTTTTTAATTTTTTAACTTTTTTCTCAAATGAAATCTTATGAAGAGCACAGCCCAATATGCCAGCTAGGTGAAGGGACCCCTCTCTGTTTAAGTCAGGCAGTGGTGGCTCAGAGCCTTCCCACAGGCCATTTGTCCCTCAGGACCTTTGAACCTGGCCAACCAGCCAGGCCACCGTCATTATCTTGGAATCTGTGCCAGGCATCTTTGTCTTATCAAAGGGCTGGTGACACATGAGATTCCAAGTAACAGACAAAAAACAAGACCAAGACCCAGGTCTGCCGATGAGCCCTCAGCGCCCTTAACCTGCACCACACCCTATCCCCCACATAGAAGTGAAAGACATCAAATCAGCCCACGCATTTCTGGGGCCAGGGGCTGGGGAAAAGAGGCCGTCTCCACTGCCCCGCAGCCCTGTGCCCTCTGTCCAGCCCTGTGGAGTGTGTCCCAGCAGGTGCCGAGGGCCAAGAGGGCTGGGAAGAGGGTCCCACCCAAACTGTACATGCTGAGCATAGGGGCCCCCTCCAAGAGGCTGCACCTCTGAGACTGGCTTTGATCCCCATGTCATCAGCGGCCCAGGAAAACAGTGGCCTGACCCAGGCCAGCCTTCAGCGAGCTTCAGAGACCTGAGCCTTTCCAGGGCTCCGAGGAGGTGGGAGGGAGGAGGAGGAGAACAGAGGGGAGCCAGCACACGCAGAAAAACCTAAGTTTGGATTCAGGATCAGGTGGCTGGGGTTTCCACCAAAGAAGTGAGTCAGGATGGGGCAAGGGGGCAATTCTTACTGACTTGGGGTTTCAGTCTTTTCTAGAGCCTTCCCAGATAGTGAATACATTCTATCAGGAGAATCCGGGTCTTCCTCCTGCCTTCTCATTACTTATTACAGAACACAGTGGGCATATTGGTGGGGTATGTGGAGAAGCTCAGTCGCTGGCCCCCCTCTAGAACACAGGTGTGCCAGTCAACTGCCCTTCTACCACTTTCTGTCCACTGGAGGATGCGCTTTCACCCAGTTGTGGTAACAACACACGCACAGCATTTTATTTGGCTTACCACGGTATACATTTTTGTGGGTTTCTGTGCAGGCTTAATAGCCATTACTGTGACAATTGCATAATATTCCATCAGAGCTAGGTGTGTGTCAATCGGCTGTGATCCCAGCCTCTTGGGAGGTTGAGGCAGACAACTGCTGGAGGTCAGCAGTCTGAGACCAGCCTGGGCAATGTGGCAAGAACTCATTTCAAACAGACAAATGTGCTATCAAATTTTTTGCCAGGCACATAATTTCTTCACCTCTCCCTATAGGAACTGAGGCTGTTCCTATTTGTTCTCTCTTATTGAGAATATTATAATGAACAGTTGGTATGTCATTGTTTTTATTTCCAACTCATTTATTTCCTAACAATAAAACCCCCAGGAATCTGGATTGTTGTTTTTCTTTAATAAAGATGTGTTTGATAATTAATTTCATGTTAAAAATTCTTAAAACCTTATGGAGCACCATGATGGACAAAGCACATGGACAGGTAAGTGGGAGCAAGAACATCCCGTCCCACCGAAGCCGGGGGCAACTGCTCACTCACTGAACCAACAAAAGTGTAAAAGAATAGGAACCGCGAGGCAGCAATTGCTCTGGACTTTTAAAAAGCAATTTGGCAAAAGCTTAAGAGCCATTTGAGAGTTTCTATCAATTAACCCAGTGATCATAATCCTAGGAATTTTCCCTGACAAAATCTCCCATCCAGAGGAACACAGCCTGCACAGTGGCATTCACTGCCAACTTATTTACAGTACAGTGGGGCAGGGAGTCACACTAGACTTCTAGGGCATTAAAAAACAAATTCCTTCTTTCTACTTTTCTGCATTTTCCAAATAAGATAATGCATGCTCATTTGGTGGGAGCGGGGGAGGTGCTGGGGATTGAACTCAGGGGAACTTGACCACGGAGCCACCAACAGGACCATCCCCAGCCCTGTTTTGTATTTTATTTAGAGACAGGGTCTCACTGAATTGCTCAGCAGCCTCACATTTGCTGAGGCTGTCATTGAACTTGCAATCCTCCTGTCTCAGCCTCCTGAGCCATTGGGATTACAGGTATGCGCCTGGTTTGCATGTTCATTTTTGAGAGTAGTTAGAAAAATACTTATCATTTTTAAGCTGGATGCCATGGTGCATGCTTGTAATCCCAGCAGCTCAGGAGGATGAAGCAGGTGGGTCACAAGTTCAAAGCTAGCCTTAGCAACTTAGTGAGGTCCTAAGCAAATTATCCAGACCCTGTCTCTAAATAAAAAATATAAAAAGGGCTGGGGGATGTGGCTCAGTGGTTAAGTGGCCCTGGGTTCAATCCCTGGTACACACATATGAATATATTATTTTTAAAACACCTTCAACCCAGCCTCTGAAGTCACTGGTTGTGGAAATCTCACCTCTGTCCACCCCAGGTAGAGTTAATAGCCCTTCTTTGGTGCTTCCTCTGGATTCTTGTCATCTATTGGGATGAACCCTGAGTATGTGACTGTCTCCCTAGTAAGACTGTGTGCCCCTGGAGGCAGGGACTATGTCTCAATCATTTCTGTATTCCCAGAATGCAGCATGGCCAGACACACGACAGGTACCAATCAACATCCATTGAACTCACTCGAGCAGATATGAACTTTTGACGCAGGCCTTATTATTTCCATTTTACAGCTTTATAGCTGTGGACACTGAGGTAAGCCTGGTGTATGGGAAAACTCTTCTCTGAGATTTTCTGCCTGAAGAAACCAAAATGATCCAGAGCAGAGGCCCCTGAAGTTTAGAATCCCCTGGGCGATGGTGTTAAAATGCAGACTGAGCTGGGACTTGGTGGTGCACACCTGAAATCCCAGGGACTCTGGAGGCTGAGGCAGGAGGATCATACGTTCAAGGCCAGCCTCAGCAACTTAGCCAGGCCCTAAGCATTTTAGTGAGACCCTGTCTCAAAATGAAAAATATAAATAGGGCTCAGGATGCAGCTCAGTGGTAAAGCGCCCCTGGGTTCAATGCCCTGTCCCCCCCCCAAAAAAAAAAATGCACACTGAGGTTCCACCTCCAGAGTTTCTGATTCAGAAGCTTGAGGTGGGGCCTGAGAATTTGCACATCTAACAAGTTTCTAGGTAATGCTGAGGCCCATGGACCTGGGACCCACTTTGAGAATGCTGAGTCAAGGCTGTATCTGGAAGCCCACCTGCCTATTTACAAAAAGACCTGCAGTAAACTGAGAGAAGCTTAGGTTTGGCTAAAAATGTCTACATTTTTAAAAAGACACTGATGGAGAGAAACCGCAACCAACAGCTACAGGGGAGAGTCCTTGACTAGGAATGAACATTTCATCCTCCGAGTCTCCGGCCAGTTATTTTTAAAAGACTAATGATGGGGCTGAAAAACCATGAAGTTGTTCCAACTGTGCATTAAGCGCTCCTTTAGTTTCTGGGAAACCGCACACCCCTGGCTTCTTCCAGCGTCTTCGTTGGACCACTAAGTTGAGCTCCAGAGCCCTCTCCTGGGCCCTGCTCTCCTCTGTCTTACTGAGGTGGACTGGGAAGGTTCTAGAAGGCCAGACCACAGACGGCCCTGTGACCACGGCAGGACACTGAATTTCATGCTGAAGAAGACCAGAAGCCACTGGGGACATTAAAGTGACCCTGTGGCTGCCATGTGAAGACCCAGTAGCAGGGGGTGCATGTGAAAGAAAGCAAGAAGATCCCTCACGGGGCTACCCGCACTAGTCCAAACAAGAACTGGCAGTGGCGGCTTGGACCACTGCGGTAAAGGTGGGGTGGTGATGGGTGATTAGATTCTGGGTTTAGTCTGATGGCAACATCAGTGAGATCTAGGATCTGCCCTTGGGTCGGATGTGGGTGTGAGGGCAGGTCAGGAGTCCTTGTGCGTGAGGGCCTGTGACATCAGGCCCAGGAGATTAGCCTCCTCCTTGAAGGCAATGGTTTTCAAACATTTTATGCATAAAATAATCTGGGGACTTCATAAGAAATGCAGGTCCTTGTTTTCTCCCCCAGTCCACGCGCTCTTAAACCCCCAGTCGCGCCCAAGTGCCCTACTCTTGTAGGCTACCCAAGTTCCCGAGATTACCAAAGCCACTGGGAAAAAATCAGAGAAGGGCTACCCTTCTTCCCTGTATCTGCACCAGCCCCTCCAAAACCCCCTCACAGCTGGGAGTGGGAGTCAGAGGATCTGGTGGTGATACTGCTTTACCAACCTCTTCACAGTAATGAAAGTAAATAGTAATAATTCCTTGTTGTTGAGCCCCCGTTTCATGGGAGATCCTGGGCTAAGGGCTGCCTGTGCATTATTCATCTTCCTCATACACAACCCATTCACAGCAGGTGTCAGCTTCAATTCCATCTCACACTCAGGAGACACGCCAAAGTCACATAGTTGGTAGGTGGCAGGCCCAAGGACCCCTCTCTTAGCTTCTTAACTCTACTGCTATTTTGAGAGCCTTCGAAGAGATAAGTCAAGTCAAAGTTGCCCCTCGCATCCCAGAGATTAAAAGAAGAAAAGACAATCCCCCAAACAACACTGGCCTCACAGTGAAGGAGGGATGGGCCTCATCCATCTCCGCTGAATGTCAATAAGAAGGTGTAGTTGGATCTTTTGGTCTTTGCAAACCGACTTTCCCCTCCTGCCTCCCACACCTGAAGGGAAGCTGTTGAGTATTTTTTCAAAACTTCATTTGGGTTGATGGATGTCGCTGGAGGAAGCGGCCTTTGAAAGATTCCAGTTGCAGCCAGACACATGCCTCTCACTGGAGACGGCCACTGGGATATTGAGATTCGGCCCCTGACAGGCCACGGCCCCATTCTGTCAATCACTGGGGCGAGGGTGGGCCCACTGGCTCCTCCGGTGGTGGTGGGGGCAGAGTTCTCTCCCCTCACTCCCAGGGAGGCATCCTGGCACACAGGACTTAACGCAGGCACGGCAGCTGCTCTCGAGTAATCCCATCATCTATTCTGGGGCTTAAGGATTGAAACAAGAATAATACCTTATATGTGCATAGCGCTTTCCAATTTACAGAGAATATCCATCTTCTCATTGGCTTCTCAGTATTTGAAGAAGGCTGTTATTACAGGCAGTCCCCATTTACAGTTGAGGAACACAGGTCCAGAGAGGTAGAGAGGCCTGTCAAGGTCACCCCCTAGGTGGACGTGGCAGTGTTTCAGCCCCTGCCTGTCTCCCGTTCAAACCCACGTTCCTTCCCCTACACTATTAGGCTTCCGTAACATCTGACATTTATGTATTATTTTACAGTTTACAGAGCACATTTGCATATATGATATAATTAAATCCAAATCATTGTCGACAGCCAGGGATATTATCCCAGACTGAATATGAGACTTTTTTTTTTAATCTCTCAAAAATGCCTCAGTGTCCTAGGCTAGCCTTTCTGTTTCAAGGTATTGGCGAGTGAGGTCCGACCTTACAATCCCTTCTCTCTCCCCAACCTTTAAATCTCTTTCTTATTACTCACCTAGAATAGATGTTTCTGTTTCACAGTGAAATCCTAAATGGATGCGTACACAAGTTTTCCATTTGGAATCATTGCTAGGAAATAAAGCTGAATGATCTGGATTAGAATTAGCTTAGTGATCCCTCTCTGTGCGGCGAAACGGCCCCCAAAAGAGCTATCTTCGAGGGCTGTGCAAGCGCCGAGGTGGTTAATCACCAGACTCTCAGTTTTCTCTCCATTCCTAGGGCCCCAGCAGCCTCGCTCCATGCTTGCTGTTGCATGGGTCCCCCAGCTGTTACCACAGTCTCCCCCGGCCTGGGCCTGGGGTCTCAGAGGGCTCTATACCTGGTAGATCAAACCTGGGCGGTTCCCATGGGATAGCACTGAGCTCTGAACAGGGACAGACACACTTGATCTGCCCTGGATCCCAGCCCTGCCACTTATTAGCTGTCCAGGTGTTCTCTGTCTCTGAGTCTCATTTTCTTCATCTGTAAAACGGGATCAGCAAAGCAAAAGCCTGAGTGGCTTTAACAGGGCACTTCCCAGAAAAAGTCCAATACAGTGCTTAAAACCTAGTGGCACAAGAGCCTCTCTCATCTTTCCACCTGGGTTCTGCAGCTCCCCTCACTTGCCTGCAGTGCTCCAGGTGGTTCTAGTTTCTTCTTTTATGGCTGTTAGCTGATTGCTGGTCTCCCTGCCAGGCTGAGGTTCACCAGGCGAGGAGTCAGGAGACCAGCTTCTTGGTGGTCTCTGTTCCTATGCTCTGCATGGCTTTGAGCTGGTCAATTCCCCTTTGTGGGCTTCACATTCCCCTTCTTCTATACAATGAGGGCTGGGCTGTGTGATTGCTCCAGATTCTAGAAGTATTGGGAGTGACCGTAGCTTCCGAATTTTTAAAATGGCAATAATTAAAATTCTAGGATGCATTTATTAAGGCCGTTCTGTCTGCCAGGACTCTCATGGCCACAGCCCTGAAAGGCTGGCGCTGCTGATCCTCACATTGTGTATGTAGGAGTGCAGAACTGTGAGAGGCATGCGCCCAAGATCCCACTGCAGAGGGTCGGGGCTGGGATTCCCACCACTGCCTTGTTCTCCAGACCAGGGAAATCCCCTCAAAGCCCAACCTTCCAGGTAAGAAAGACAGGGCACCTTCTCCTGGCCCCTCCCTGCTGCACCTGTAGCATTGTCCCTAAGTGTCACTGTAGCAACAAGCAGTGATACTACCTTTGTCCTTGGCTGGTTGGAAAATGAGCAAGTGTCAGGCTGGAACCAGAAATATACCTTGCAGGAAAATCATTACCCCAGAGGCCCACAGCGCCTGAACAACGCACATCATCAGAGGCGGAAGCACCTCTTCCATCTCTCATTAATCACAGGACTGTCACTGGCTGGTTCAGTGATAGAGGAACACAGGCCCAGGGAGGTCAAGAGGCTTTTCAAGGTCCCTGTCCAGTCCCATCCCACGTCACCTGGCTCTACCACAACTCAGACAAGTTCCTGAGTCACTCTCTGTGAAGACAGGGCCACAGTACTGTCACTTCTTCCTGTGACTGCTTCGCACCACTCCAGACCTTTCTCTTGAGATTAATGGTTCCAGTGAGTCTTGATGCTCACTCCTCAGCAAGTGGTCGAAATCTCCAACTTGGAAAGGACTTCGAGATAGCAGACCCAGGCTTTGTGGGATAACAACATCTCAAACAGCACAGTAAGCAGAATGAATGAGAGCAGTCACACCCAGCACATGCGACGTGCTGTCAGGCTCTGCCATGTTCACTTCACGGGCACCTCTCATTTACTCTTCAAACAAAATTTGGGTGGCAGATGCTTTTTGTGTGTGTCCTGCCTTCCCACCCCCTGCCACCTTCACCCTTTGTCTGCCGGTGTTTAATGGCATGTGAAGCTTTGCTTTTGCCTTGGGGCCTTAAGTTGGGGGCAGGAAGGTAGAGCTATTGGCCTGGAGTCCCACAGACTGGAGTTGGTGGTGGGGATTTGAACCTCTCAGGGTGCTGCTTCCAGGCATCAGGCTCACTCAGGCAAGTTAGCAGAGCAGCATGATTTCCCACCCTCTCTGCCTTCCTGCAGCTGCCCTGTGAGGTTCTGGGCCATGGGTCGCCCTCCTTGGCATCGCTATCTGTGGTCATCCATCCACCCCTTGGCTGTCTCCGGCGATGGAGTGCTCACTCTCTTCTGCCCCAGGACCCCCCTTCTCTGCTCTCTGCTCTTAGCCTGGACTGAAATGTGAGATGCTTCCTCATGGGTCCCACAAAACACAGAGCAAAGCTGACTCCTCCCTCCCCACAACAGCCTTGCTTGGAGAGGATCCCCAGGACAGCACCTGCTGCAAATGCAATTCCATCCACACGGGCTGACCACACAGGGTGGACGCAGAGGGGAGCAAGCCACAGGGAAGGGGACGGGGGGGGGGAAGTGGGGACAGTCTGATGGGAGAGAGGTGTGAGATGAAGTCGGGTTGCAGATAGGGTTCTAATACAAAGGAAGACGCCAAACATTGCCTGGGAGAGGCAAGAAAGTGGAAAAACTCTGACAGAGGAGCCTGTGTGTGCAGTGGGAAGCGAGGGTTGCTCTCCTCCTCCGCCCTGTTCCTCCAGTTCCTGCGCTCCGGAAGTGCGCACTCTTTGTCATCCCCGGCATGTATGTATAAAATGGAACATATGCATCTCTCTGTGCATCAACATCCATATACATATAATTCTGTGCGCACATACATTTTATGTATTTTTGCTGCACTTTTTAACCATCTGTCTCGACACCTCTTCTGATCAGCACACGTAGTTCTCCATTTTTCATAGGCTGCGTATAATTCCGTGGTGTGCACGAACCATGATTTTTAAAAAATCCTGCCCCAGTGATGGACACGTAAGATGTTTGCTCTGTTCCTTTCTTTTCTTCTCTTTTTGGTGTGACCGACAGTGCTGCCGTGAACACCTCTGTGCCTAGAGCAGTATGTGAGGCAGTGGAAGGAGAGATCACCGTTTCCAGTGGAATGTCCGGGTCAATGGACGTGTGCATTTTGATAGCTCTTGCAAACTGTTTTGATGTTGGGATCTTGAAGGGTCAGGGGGACTTTGCTGGTCAGAGTTTGGCAGGGTTGGGGGGAGATCTATGTGGAACAGAGGAGCTAGGTTGTGCATAATCTTAGTGCTACAAAACAGCTTTCTTTGGGTGTTGGGGAGCAGAGCAGGTATTGTTGGGCTGATTGGGGGTGGGGATCTTGGGGACCAAGCAGTGAAGGGAGGAAAGGTGGGTGGTTTAGCCATGTGTCTTTGGTGCTCCCAGCTTGTCAGTTTCTCCCCTGCTCCTGTAGCTGCCTATCAGCTGCCAAGCAGCCCTGGGGTCTTGCATAGTGGAAAGGCTGCCGGCATTGTACCTCTCCCCCCCATATCCTCTCTCAGCTCCCTGCTCACCAAACTCCCCCAGAGGATGCTGGCCCAGTCTTGCGGGCACAGCCTCCCCTCCAGCTTCCAGCTCCTGAGAGTTCTTTCCTCCTTCCCCTGCCTCTCCACCCAGCAGCTCTTGCAAGTGGCGGGACACCTGCATTCCCTTCTGAGCTCTTAGCGTCCCTCCGCAGTTTGACAATGTGAAAGCCTCTCTGCCTCCCCGGTGCAGTCTGGCCCCACCCTCCCGCTTCCCGCAGCTGACTGGGGCTGGCTCAGGCTCTTCTTTCTTCTTCGGGCTCCTCTGGCTTCACCTTGCCTTGGGTCCTGCAGTGCTCTCCCCAGGCTCCTCTGCTCTCTCTTCCTGTCATTCATTCCCTGGGCTTTAAATATCTTCAATGAATTCACGAGGTTCAAAATGGTCGCAGTCGTTATCTCCAGGCCAGACTGCTTTTTTTTTTTTTTTTTTTTTGCCACCTGGATACCTCATTAGCATCTCAAGGAGCCTGTTAAAAATGAATGTCTTGGTCGTGGCTTCACAGTTCTGCCTGTCCTCGAGTCTGACCGCATCTATAAATGGCATCTCCAACTCATTTATTTGCCAGAACAGAGCAAGAACTGGGGGGTCAATCTTTTCATGCACAGCCCTTCGGCCCACCCCTCCACACCTCTGCACTCCAAGCATCATAACTCTTGCTTTCCATCTGCCAGCCCCCAGCCTGGGCGTCCATCACTCCCCTGGTGTCCCTCAGAGCCTTCTCATTGGCCTCCCACCTCTATGGGGACATTCAAGACCACCTCTTCTTTCTTAACCGTCCTTAAGTCATCAGAGCAGGTCCGAGCCTGGTGGAGTAAACAGTCAGCTCTCTTATAGGCCAGTGGCTCAGAAGCCATGCCATTTTGGTGGCCCTGTTTCCTGGAGCTAGGCAGTTTGGCTACCTGAACTCACCCACCAAAGGCCATGCTCTTCCCTGCTTCCTCTGTCCACCCTCCAGTTACCTAGCTGGGCCCTCTGGATTTATAGAGGAAGAATCAGCCTTGGAGGGGTGGAGGGTGGGGGTCGAGGGTGGAGCCCAATCCCTAAGGGGACTGTCTTCAAGGAGAGACCCCTCTGAGAGACTCTTCAGAACTCGGCTGTCACTTGGAGAGATGACATGAGGCAGATCAGTGTCAAAAATAAGACGGAGCAGTGGGTTTCAACCTGACTCACATTAAGGATGTCACATTAGAGCACAAATGAGAGAGAAGAGAAATGCTCTTTTATGCGGGAGTTTATTTTTGTCACTTTGTCAGAGAGAAATTGCAGCCCTGAGGGCATTAGAGCTTCACAGAATTACCCAAAACATTAACATGCAAATTGCCTTCTTTAGAGAAGGTAATTTTATTAGTGCACGCGAAAAAACGTTTCTTTCACTGTACTCATGCCTAGGAGCAGCACCGTCTAGGGGCCAGTTAGGGCCACCAAAAACGGAAAATCAGGGAGCCTCCTAAAGTTGGTTGGGATTTTGAGCCTCCTCCAGGTGGGCCCCTGTCTCCCTGGATGTGGGAAGCACCCACACCTCGGTTAACACCCGGCTGCCTAGGGGTATGCAGGGCAGAGAGGGAGAGTGACTTGTTCAAGATGGTACAGCTCCAAAGGCCAGAAAAGCCGTAGGGCTAAGTCACGCTTCCTGTGTCTTAGATAACCAGGTGAGTGACAGTGAACTGCTAGAGGTCCTGGAAGTAGCCACACTGGGAATAAGGAGCCCAGGGGAAGTTCCATTAATCTACTTGTACTTAGAGTCATTCACTCATTCATTCAGTGAACTTTCCTGTGCTTGGCCCTGGGCCCCAAATCCAAATCAGGCCCTGGCTTGAAGGCACCCAGCGTCTAGCTGGAGCAGGTGAAGAGGGGATACAGGGTTAGACCTACGGTGTGCCAAGAACCACACAGCACCAAACACAGCAGGAAAACATGGCAGGGAGGGTCTGGAAGCTTCTCGGAGAGGGCCTTACACATGGCCAGTCAAGATTGGATGGGCAATCCAGGCTGGGAGGAATACCTGAGCAGAGGTGCCCAGAAGAGACTCGCTGGCCTGGCCCAGCAAGGTGTGGCAGAAGAGTGGGCTGGGATGGGGGTGAGTGCAGAGGGCGGAGGCAAGGCCAAGCCCAGAGGCTAACAAGCTGGATGTCACCTGCAGGTGGCAAGCAGACCGGCAGAGCCACGAGATTTGAGAAGAGAGGGGTTTCCCGGCCCAGGGAGCCAACCTGACAGAAGGCTGTACGAGGCTGCGCTTACATAAGGCTTCCTCCTCCCTCTGCAGACGTGAAGGGGGAGCGTGGGCAGAGACACCCACCACCGCTCAGCAGAGTCTCAGTGAAGTCAGGTCGCGCGGAGCAGATGAGGTATGGTGGGGCGTCGCCTGGGCCTCCCGGGCTGAGGGCGCTTCCTTTGGCCCTCACTGGGCTGCAGCTGGGTCATTTGTCCAAAGTGGGGTCCCTGGAGCTTATCACAGCCCCAGGAGCTGTCTTTTAGGGAAGCCCAAGGAGAAATGAGGTGACTGTTCAGGTTTTAGCCGGGTAACTCTTTGCATGGGGACCTCCTGTGCATTACAGGATGCGTGGCAGCACCCTGGCCTCTACCCACGGAGGGCCATTTCAGCAGCTTCCCTACCACCTGCCTCCACACATGGCCACATGTCCCCAGAGGCACTTGGAGGACTGGTTTTAAACAGTGTGATTCATCTTACAGCAGTAAGATGAGGATTGTGACCAGTGTGCTCCTGGTGAAAGACAGGAAGGACAGGCTCTACCTTGCTAACTCGGCGTTTTCTTGACTACAGACAGAGAGCTGATTAGATGGCTCAGGAGATTTGTATTGCACTCCTGGATTAAGTGATTAAGCCCAGATTTGACCAAGGATTCTGTTAAATGTCTCTGACGGGCCTCAATGGGACGCCCTCCTGGAATGCTTGTGGCCACGATGGTTTCTCAAATACCATTAGATTCTGAAGGAAGAATTTTGGTTCCACCACGAGCTGGGTGACCTTGGGCATGTTCCTTAACCTCGCTGAGCCTCAGCTTTCTTCTCTGTAACCTGGAGGAGGAAGCTCAGCCCTCAGGACTGGTGGGCAACGTGCAACATGCTTCTCAGTTTTAACTCCAATATGCACAGGTCTCAGAGGCCCACACTCCCATCTTCACTACAAGGAAAAAGAAAAAAAAGCTGAGCAAACTGAAAATCAATGATTTCTCTAGGGTCCATCAGAGAATTGAGGTCACAGGGCAGTCTGCCAAGTTGAGAACGGGAGAGACAGGTGAATACAGAGGCTCAGCAGCCAAGCTGGCTTGCCAGGGGCGGAAGATCCTGGAGCCAGTAACTGGGGACAATAAGTTGCTGGATGGGGCTGTGCCGAAGGTGGACAGGGAAAACACCTGGAGATAGATCTTAGATTCTTAGGGAGTCCCTCACAGTATTCTCAAGGTGGAAATGGGAGAAAAATCCCAGGGCTTCCGGTCTTTGAAGCATGCCTAGACTTCCTCCAGAACAAAGACCTGTGGTGGGGGAGACCACTGCACCAGAGGCCCACTCGCCCTGGAGAAGGGCCATTAGACAGCGCCAGCATCTCCAGTCTTCCTGTCCCATGCAAGGGCAGGACAAAGGAGGTCAGAAACCCCTCTGGGAGTCACTGTTCACGGACTCAGGCCCACCAAGTTGGTGAGATTTAATCTTCAGATCTGAGGTGCTTTCTCTCTCAGCATCTCACCACATGAACAGGGCTGCAGGATTACAGCCGGAAGATGCGCAAGACGGGGCTCCAAGGAGGAAGGGGTTCTTAGGGAAACCCTAAGACAACAGAGGGAGAAAGAGACCAAGGAAATGGAGAGGGAACCCACGCCTCTGGCACCTACAGCTACGCAAACATTCAGTGCAGCTCCTAGTAAGGTGGAGAGCAAACCTCTCAGAAAAGAAGGCTCAAGAGAGAGTTGGAACTATTTTGAACTCAATGAAAATGAAAACGGAGCTTATGGAAATGTGTGGGACACAGTGAAAGTGGAGGTAAATGGGACATTTGTAGCTTTGAATGCGTATATTAGACGAGAAGGAAGATCTGAAATCAGTAACTCCAGCTTTTATTTTAGGAAAATAAGAAAAAGAAGATCAAATTAAATCCAAAATAAGTGAAAGAAAAGAAATAATGAAAATTAGAAAACAAACCAGCGAAATTAAAAACAGGAAATCGGTAGAAAAAAAATCAATGAAACTGAAAGCTGGTTGTTCGAAAAGAACTGTAACCTGGACAAACCTCTAGCCAGGCTGATCGAGAAAAAAGAGAAAAGATCCCTATAGCACTAATTACCAGTTACAGACGACTAGTATAGGAATGTAGAGGGGCATCGGTATGGATCATTAAAAGTATGCATTAAAAGGCCAATAAAGGGATATTATGAGTCTATACCCACAGATTTGGTAACTTAGATGAAATGGACCAATCCCAAACAATCCCTGAGAGACAAAATTTACCAAAACTCACACAAGAAAGAACAGATCATCTGAATAGGCCTCCTATCTATGAGCAGGATTGAATGAATAATTAAGAACCTCCCTCAAAAAGAAAGCACCCGGCCCAGATGGGTTCACTGGTGAAATCTATAAATATTTGAGGAAGAAATGATACCAATTCTTTTCAGTCTCTTCCAGAATATAGAAGCAGAGGGGACTATTGTTTAGACAGGTACTACTTAATCTGCAATTATTTGGGGACTTCTGAGCTATCTTTTTGTCATTTATTTTTAGTTTAATTCAGTTGTGGTCTGGGAGCATAGTTTTTTTGTTTGTTTGTTTGTTTGAATACCAGGGATTGAAGTCAGGGGCACTCAACTACTGAGCCACATCCCCAGCCCAATTTTGTATTTTATTAGAGACAGGGTCTCACTGAGTTGCTTATTGCCTCACTGTTGCCGAGGCTGGCTTTGAACTCACCATCCTCCTGCCTCAGCCTCCCAAGCTACTGGAATTATAGGCGTGTGCCACTGTACCTGACCATTTGCATGAAATCTATTATTTATATATCTATGTGTTTATGGCCTAGGATGTTCTCTGTCTTGGTGACTGTTCCATGTGAAGAGAATGGACATTCTGTTCTAGTTGGATAAAGCATTTTAAACATGTCAATTAGATCCAGTTGATTGATAGCGCTGTTCAATTCAACTATATCCTCACAAATTTTCTACCTTGCCAGGTCTGTCAATTACTGATGGGGGCTGTTCAACTCTCCAACTACAAATGATAGATTAATCTATTTTTCTTTGTGGTTCTATTGGTTTTGCAGCACATATTTTGACACTGTGATTAGGTGCATATATGTTAAGGATTGTCATGTCTCCTTGAAGAATTGACCCCCTTACCATCACTAACCACCTTTGTCTCTGACAATATTCCTTGCTCTGTAGATTGCTTTGTCTGAAATTAAAATAGCTAATCCCATTTTGTTTGGTTAGTGTGTATTTCATCTTTCTTTACTCCTCTACATTTTTTTATAACTTTATTTTATATATTTATTTTTATGTGGTGCTGAGCATTGAACCCAGTGCCTCACAAATGCTAGGCAAGTGCTCTACTACTGATCCTCAGCCCCAGGCCCACTCCTCTACTTCTTATTATTTAAGCTTTTATGTTTAAAATGGGTTCCTTGAAAATAACATGCATTTGGATCCCTTTCCTTCCTTCCTTCTTTCTTGTGGAGGTGGTACTGGGGATTAAACAGGGAACTTTACCACTGAGGTATATGCTCAGTTTTTTTTTGTTTTGTTTTGTTTTGTTTTTGAGAAAGAGTCTCACCAAGTTGCCCAGGCTGACCTTGAACTTAAAATCTCCTGCCACAGCCTACCAAGCCTTGTGTTCTTTTTTTTTTTTTTTTTTTTTTTTTTTTTTGTACTAGGGATTGAACCAAGAGGCACTTTACCACCAAGACACATCCCTAGGCCTTTTAACTTTTTATTTAGAGAGGATCTCACTAAGTTGCTTCGGGCCTCCCTAAGTTGCTGAGGCTGGCTCTGAACTCATGATCCTCCTGCCTCAGCCTCCCAAGCTGCTAGGATGACAGGTGTGCACCACGGTGCCTGGCTTGAAGCGCTTGTTATTTATTCTCTTGACAGTCTCTTATTTTAATTGATATATTTAAACCATTCACATTTAAAGTAATTACTGATTTAATTGGATAAATACCTACCATGATTGAAACTGCTTACAATTCATTGCACTTGCTCTGTTTTGTTAATCTTTTTTTCTGCCTTCTCTTGTTTTAATAGAATATTTTAAATGATTACAATTTCTGTTTCAGCATAGCAGTTCTTCTTCTCCTCCTCTCCTCCTCCTTCCCACCCCCTTTTCCTTCCTCCCTTCCTCTCTCTCTCTCTCTTTCTTTCTTTCTTTCTCTGCTTGGGATTGAACCAAGGGCCTTGTGCATGTGAAGCAAGCACTCTACCACCTCTTTTACAAGAGACAGTGCCTTATTACATTGCTAGGCTGATATCAAACTCCTGGGCTCAAGCCATCTTCCTTCCTCAGCCTTCTGAGTAGCTGGGACAACATTGTATCTAGTCTATCCTCCTCCTCCTCCTTTTTAATAATTAGTCATTATCCTAGAGTTTACAACATATATTTCTAGGTAATAAGTCCATTTTAGAATACACTATGCCACTTCATAGAAAAATAAAGAAAACCTAAGTGATGTTGATTTGGCTATGCAATTTTAGATAAAACACTAAAAGTATGATCCATGATCCATGAAAGAAAAAATAATTAAGTTGAACCTTATTAAAATTAAAAACTCCTACTCTGAGAAAGACATTGTTAAGAATGTGGGCTCAGCAGGGTAGCGCAGTAGTAGATTGCTTGTCTACCATGCTGAGGCCCTGGGTTTAATCCCCAGCCCCACAAAAGAAAAGAAAGAGAAAATTGAAGAGTTTAACCATAGACAGACAGACTGGGAAAAATCTGTGAAGCATATATGTTATGAAGAACTCGTCTCCAAAATACACAAAGAACTCTTAAAACTCAACAGTAAGAAAACAAACCACCCAATTAAAAAATGGGCCCAAGATATGAATAGACACCTCACCTAAGAAAAGATATAGATGGCAAATAAGCCTATGAAAATATGTTCAATACCAAATGCCTTTAGGGAATTTCAAATTAAAACAGTGAGGTATAACTACATATCTATAAGAATGACTAAACCCAAAAGCTCTAAACTAAGTGTTGGCAAGACTGTGGGGCCATGGAAACACTCCTTAACAGGGCATGGTGGCATGTTCCTGTCATCTCAGTGACTTGGGAGGCTGAGGCAGGAGGATTATAAATTCAAGACCAGCCTCAGCAATTTAGTGAGGCCTGAAGCAACTTAGCAAGACACTATCTCAAAACTGAAAATTATATAAAGAGCTGGAGATGTAGCTCAACAGCTAAGCACCGATAGATTCAATCCCTTGTTAAAAAAACAAAACACAACAAAATAATGTGCTCACTTCAGACTATTAAAAAAAGAAATATTCCTTTACTCTGGGGAATGCAGAATGGTACTGCCACTTTGGAACACAGCTGGCCAGTGTCTCACAAAACTACATATAATATGTTTCTGTTGGGATTCTCCAGAGAGAATCATTAGGAGATGGATAGACAGACAAATATTAGGGATATTGGTCATGCAATTATGGAGGCTGAGAAGTCCCATGTCAGGCTGTCAGAAAGATGTAGACCCTGGGATGACAATAGCATGGTCATGTCTGAAAGCCTTAGAATCAGGGAAGTGATGCGGTAACTCTGTCTGAAGCCAAAGGCCTGAGAACTTCGGGGAGGGAGTAGTAGGTGGGGCTGCTGGTGTAAATTCTGGCATTCAAAGGCTAAAGAGTCTGGAAGGTTAAGTTGTTGAGGCTAACTTTGAACAGATCCTCTTGCCTCAGCCTCCTGGGTCTTACAGACGTGTACCACCACTCCCAGCAGGAGCTGGAGTTCTGATGTCCAAGGGCAGGAGAAGAGTGTCCCAGCACCTGGGTGGCTGGGAGGGCGGGTTGTTGAGAGAGAGAGGCCTTTCCTCTGCCTATTTTGTTCCATCTGGGGCCCCTGCTGGCTGGATGGTGCCTGCCCACATTGAGGGCGGTTCTTTCCCCCTCAGACCACCAACTCACATGCCAACCTTCTCTGGAAACACCCTCACAGACACACCCAGAAATAACGGTTTGCCAGTTTTCTAGGCATTACTTAGTTCAGTTAAACTGACACCTAAAAGTAACCATCACACCATATGATCCAACAGTCAAATTCTTGGGTATTTGCCTAACCATGTTGAAAACTTCTGTTCCACAAAAAAACCTGTGCATGAATATTTAAAGCAGTTTTATTCATGACTGCCAACCCTGTAAGCAACCAAGATACCTCAATAAGTGAACAGACTAACACACTGTGGTATACCCATTCAATGGACTGTTACTCAGAGATAAAAGAAATGAACTATGAAGCCATAAAAAGACATAGAGGAACTTAAATGCATATTACTAAGTGAAAGAAGCCAGTCTGAAAAGGCTAGATACTGATTCCACCATGTGACATTCTGGAAAAGACAAAACTATGGAGTGTAACATGATCAGTAATGGCTAGGGGGTTGGGGATAGAGCACATGGATTTTTAGGGCAGTGAAAGTGTTCTGTCTGATCCTGGTGGATACGTGGCATAGTGCATTTCTCAAAACCTAGAAAACTGAAGAGTGAACCTTATGAATTTTAGTCAATCATAATACACCTGTCTTTGCTCACTCATTGTGACAAACGTACCACAATAACCCAAGATGTTATTGTAGGGGAAACTGAAATATGAGCATGGTGAAGTAGGGAGGGGTGTTCTCTGGACCGTCTGCCCTATGTTCTAATGAAATGAAGTCTATTCATTTGAAGAAGTACTTGTAGAGCACCTGGACCATGTCAGGTGCTCCATAAATGTAGTTCGCATCTGTATCAACACTGGCAGCTGCTAGGAGGCTGAAGGAGATTTTAGTTAGGAGATCTGGTTCCTGGTTCAAACGCTGCCACATACTAGCGGGGTGCCATTGCAGGTGGCCCCTCATCTGTCTTGTCCTTGTTTCCTCAACTTTAAATAGAGGATTAGGGGATTTCCTCTCTACTTAGGAGCATCCAAGCAAGTGATTTGAAGCATAAAGTGGTGCAAACGTTGCACTTCGCCACTCTCAGCAGGTGGAGGAGTGGATGGGCGGGGCTTGGGAGGGAGCGCTCACAGCAGCGCTTCTTAGCCACATCCATCATTGTTATGGTTGCCCTGTGCCAAGACAGGGCCTGGGGCTGTCTCACCAAATGCCCAGCTCCTGGGTCTCAGGACATTTGGGGACTGGCACGATCCTCACATCTTCAGGAGCTTGTGAGTACTGTCACTGCACAAGGCAGCCTGGAACTGAGACTCGGGGGGCTGTTTCCTGTTCTGTCCCTAGCAGCCTACGGGAGCGATTTCTTTACCCCTCTGCACCTCGGTTTCCTCCTCTGTGAATGGGGTCATGAGCAAGTCCGAGCTCACAGGAGTGGGTGCTTTCAGTGGACAGGAGGGCTTGGAGGCCTTTCTATAATCTGCAAAGCTGCGCACATCATGACGGTGGCTGAAAAAATAAAAGAGCCGCCCCTGGAGCCAGGCATATACCTCCTTACTAAACCCTGACAAGGAGCCAAGGTGGATGTCACGGGACCCTGGAGGAGGCAGTCAGGGGCAGGTATTGATCAGTGGTGCCTAGTGCCTCCCTGATGTTCCTGGCAGATGACAGTGCGAGGAGGGGGCGAGGCGACTGGAAACAATTCCGCTTTCCCTCTGCTGTCTTCCCTGGGGGATGCGCAGGCAGTGGGCAGAGACCTGTTCTCTCCACCCTCCAGGTGACTGAGGATGAGGAAGGACAGGTGCTCAGCTGGCTGCTGGGCGTCGGGGGTGGGGACTCACATCCCCTGGCAGCACCCTGGGGACAGGACATCTCACAGAGCTTGTGTTTGAAGCCCAGCCTCTGGGAGGGGGCAGGGCAGCTGGCGTTTCTGTTGCTTTTATTAAAAATAATTCTGACTCCGACTACTTTATGAGCGCGTAGGGCGCGCATCCAGAGAGGCCCATCTGACTGCAAGATAATTTCAAGGCTCAAGAACATCGTTGGTGCCAGACACCTCCACCAGGCGCTGCGTGAGGCCGGCCTAGTTCCCTGGGCCCCCATCTTCCAGGGGGCGGGGGATCCATGTATATGTATAAGGGAGGCTTCGCTAAGCATTCCAAGTAAAAATACTTTTAAATATTTCAGTACATCGGCAACCAAATACTTTTCAGTTGGGGCTCGTTCCAGCTGATGAAAGTACAGGCGTCAGATGATTTGCATAAGTCGACTGAGGAAATTTGGCGAGAAATGGTACAGAAACTCAGACAGGATCCACTGGCTGCTGTGGTCTGGCACCTGCTCTGGCCGTCATGGGCGAGTGGAGCAGACACTATGTGCCAGGCACAGTGCTAGGAAGAGCTCTGGCGGAGGATAGTCCAACCTGAGGGCAGATGCTACCTACTCCTCCCCATATTTGATGGGCAGCATGACCAAGGGGCTGCCCGGGCTGTTGGTGCAGATGAGAAAGGTCTGCCTGGGGTTGAGGATACCTCCTGGAGGAAGGCGTCCTGTGCCTGGTGCTCGAGAGGAGAGGTTTCCAGCAGGGGCAAGGGCCCAGACCGAGGATTACTGAGGTGGCTGGTCACTCTGGCTAGAGGAAGGACTGTGAGGCTAGTGGCAGGATGGATGGCTGCAGAGGGTCAGGGGGCCAATCTGTAGGCCCCTCAGTCACTTGGATGTCCTCCCCTGGAGTTGGAATAATGAATCTAGCTTCTGCAAGGGTTTGGTGGTCAGCTCTGAATTGAAAGATGATTCAGGGAGAGGGCTGGCAACTGCCACAGCCAGGCAGAGGCAGGGAGTACCCACTGGTGCACAGGTTCCTCTTCCCAGGCTAATGGGAGCCCTGGGGGTGCTTTGTCCACCAAAGCAGAGTTTGCTGCAACCACCACTCACCCTTGGCTAGGCTGCAAGACAGCTCCTCTTTCCTGTCTCTGTCCGCAGCACCTGGCAGGAGTGGGTGCCCAGGAAGCAATTCCTGAGAAAGGTGTGCAGGGAGAGCACGTGAGCACAACCCTGATCCGGGTGCTAAGCACAGGGGCGGGCTCTGTTCTCAGCAATTCCCATGCTTCTGTTCCTCTGCAGGAGGGTTTTAGTGAGGTGGGCACCATTATTATTTCCACAGATGATGACTAGGGGGGTTCGGGGAAGTTATGCAATTCCCTTGAGCTCACCTATCTACCAACTTATCAGGCCTAGGTTCAAAGCCAGGTTTGTTAGAATCCAGAGCCTGTGGCTTCTAGTAGATTCCTATCAAACCAAGACAGCCCTAGGATAGCGGGGGTGTGGCTCAGGAGCTTGAGGAGCAGTGGGAGAATCATTTCTTATTTTGGTCACAGGGTCCTTAGCATATATCAGACTTAAACTATGCCTTCTTAGCTTTCCCTCCCTGAGCAAGCTGTGTGCATGTGCCCTGTCTCCTCTCAAGGGAAGTGGTGGTGTGTGGGCGTGGGGGGACTCCCCAGTCCATTTTTTTCTTCCTTTGCAATCATGTTTTCACTGGTTCCTGGGAGAGAGAGACCTTTAGCTTCTTTCTTAAAGCAGCAAAATGCCTGGCTGCAAAGTGAACAGAGCTTGAGGAGTCTCCAGACACCAGGTGCTAGATGGACAAGATGCCTACTGGCTGGGCTCGAATGTTCCCTTTGCAGGTGAACTGCTCGTCTCTCCTAGCTGGCACCAGGGACAGTGTCTTTTATTGCCTGATCTTTATGCCAATCTCATCTCTCCCTCTGGAGGTGTGCGATGCCACTCTGGAAGGAGTCAAGAGTGAGGCCTCCATGATAAGAAGGAACTCGCGAGAGCCATTGACGTGAGCTAACTGCATCTCCACGATCAAATTTGTTTCCTTATTTGGCTTTGGCTCAGGAGAGGGCTACAACACCCCAGTTTTACTGCTATGACACCCCAGTTTTACTGATAATACCCTTAAATTTATATTTCTGCATTCTTCTGGAAATTCCAGAGTTAGAAATTAAAATCCTTAATTTAAAAAAAAAAAATGACAATTGCGTTGCCATGTGAGTGAGAGTGAGACCATATGACTAAGGTCCACGAAGCTCCTGGGTGGTCTAGGAGGGATGAAGATTCTAGGAGGGATGAAGACAATCTATTTAGGGAAGGTGAGCATGGGTGCAGATGAGGGTTCCATGGGTGGGGAGAAGTGGGGGATGGGCTGGGGTGGGGGTGGGAGCCACGTATCAGATGCAGGTTATTGTCAATCACGGTGAGTTTGTGGATATTTATTTCATTATTAAAAAATAACTCATTAAAAAAGCTAACTACAAAAGAGCACGCTGTGCATGGGCCATGCCGGAAGTATCTCAGGAGCCAAGGACCATGATTAATGCAGTTCTAGCCACTGGAGGGCCAATGGAAAACGAACAATAAAAAATGAGTCTGCTTCAAACAATGGGCTGAGGGTTAAATTCCGTCACGTGCACGATTTCTCTCACTGTTTTTTCCTCACTGATCTTTCCCAGGCACCATTTCCCTTCTCCATGTCAATAGCAAGTCTCCTCATGCCGGTCATCTTTGCCCCCCGTGGTCTCGAGTGTTAGGGACAGGCTTACCCCTTTGGTGGGCACCAGTGTCATTAGGGCAGAGGAGGTCCGGGCCTGCTTCAGGGAAAAGGAGACGTGTGCGCACTGGGAGTAGGGGACACTCCTCAGCAAATGGGCTGGCATTTTACACTGGGGTGGGAAGGGAGACCCTGTCATCAAGGTCACCCTGACACTATTCTCACACTTGGAACTCTCTGCTTTGAGGATGTGGGCATCTTTTATCTGGGCATTGTCTATTCATTGAACAATTGCAATTGCCCACAATTGGGAGGGAGGTCTTTGCCATTCTAGGACAAGTGCCAGGCCCTCGAGGATACAGACACACAGGCTAAGGACTCTGTGCGTGCTTGTATAGCCACCCTGCCACCCCCAGCTTCCCCTGATAGCTCTGGTCATATCATAGGATGAGTATCAACTGTGTAGGGTACTTGTGTAACTGAGAGACAGTGGGGATAAGGTAAGGGACACAGGGGCTCTGCAGTCAGAATGACCTTGTGTCAAGTCCCAGAGTCCCCACTATAAGGCTTTGACAAGTCGCAAACGTCTTTTTAATTTCGCCTTACGGTAAGCCTCAGGTTTCTCATCTGTTGATTGGGATAACAACCCTTAGAAGACTGTGTGAGAATTAAATGAGATAATTCATAACCAACATTTTTTACTTCTGTCCCATAGTAAATGTCCAGTAAATGGTCTCTATTAGAATTATTTTCTTAACAGACTAGGATCTGTAAGTCGTTTGTGTCTCCAAAGGGCCCAATACCAGCTGACACGTTCATTACCTGTTTGTTGAATGAAGGAAGGAATGTATGCCCTTTAAGAATGAGACTCATGTTCCACTACTCTTCAAACACTTCCTTCCTTTATCGCTGGTGTTGGGGATGGAACCCACGGCCTCCTGCATGCTAAGCACACTCTACCACTGAGCAGCACCTCCAGCCCCAAAGACTTCTTTTCTTGTCAACCAAGCAGCTCTGGGCTGGGAAGGCTGTCTCCCGAGCTCTGAGCCCACACCTCTGGCCAGCACTGAACTCGAGCTGAGGGCCTAAGGAAGCAAGAGCCCTCCACTCTCCCATATGATGGTTCTCTTGCCAGAAACAAGAGCCACCACTGAACCACAGATTTCTATTGCTCTCCAGGAGCTTCCTGAATGGTCCCAGGATGGTGACTGGCTGCAGATGCTCCTTCTTCCTGAGGGTCAGGGGAGGTGGAGCAGCCTCGAGAAGGCAGAAAGAAAGTACCCTGGCCAGCACCCGCTGCCAGACAGCAGGGTCCCGGTGACCGAGGACATGGAGAGTCTGCTGTCTAGCTGTATTGCCAGCCTACTGCTTAGTCCCCCTCACCCCAACCCCGCCATTACTTCTTTTCAGTAGCAACAGAAACAGGATGCAAGCTTTGAGGACAAAGGAAAGGGAGACAGGAGCGTGGACAAGGCACCCCACACATTCCAGTTCCATCCTCCCGGCAGGCCCTGTGCTGGGAGACCTGACTTTTAAAAGAAAGTATTCTATTGACACATAATAATATTTGCACATATTTATGGGGTACACTGTGATGTTTCCGTACATGTACACACTGGGTAATCATCAAATTAGGGCAATTAGCATATTCATCACCTTAAACATTCACTGTGTCTTTGTTGTGAGAACATTCAAAATTCTCTTCCTGCTCTTTAAATTATACAAAGAATTATCATTAAATTTGCCTCCTTGTCCCTGTGTCCCCTCCCCAGTCACACAGGCGAACAAGTACTACCTGTTGTGGCCCTAGATTGGGGACAGCACTCCAGACCAGGAGGCAGGATGCTTGAGTTCCAATCTATCCTTTGCTACTCACTGGCTACGAGATTGTAGACAAGCTACTTTTGCTCTTGGAAACTCAGGATCCTCATCTGTAAGTGGGTACCATTACTCACCTCGGAGCCTGGTGTGAGGATTAGCAGCGATATAAATGCATATGCAGTGATCTCAAAAGTGCCATTATGACCAAAGATTATCACTTCACACATTCAGGGGCCAAGGGATGCAAAAGGCCTGGTAGATCCCAGCCCTGGATTCACTCTTGCTAAAAATAAGAATTTTTCTCATTTCCTTAGCTTGGTCAGCAGAGTGGAGAGACCCTGGCAGATCCCAGAAGTCCAGGTCCCGTGGATTCCACGTACATGGAGCAATTTAAGAGGCAAACAAAACATGAAAAGCTACTTGGAATTAACAATGGGCCAGATGGTAATGCTAGTTTGAAGCAATAAAACATGATAAATAGCTTCCTGCTGCTACTCCTGATCAATTTCAATATTTAATAATTCCAATGCCACCCCACCCCCTCATCTGGCCCCCTCCATGGGATCCTGTGATGACACCCTGCATTCAGCTCACAGAGCAACACTTCTTCACTTTCTGAGGGCGTCAGCAAAAAGTGACGCTGCTCTACTGTCACATGAGCCCACTTGGTCCTCGAAATGATAATTAATCTGCCTACTTCTCCTGCAGGCTGCTCATCTCCCGCCTCTCCTGGTTACCAGGGGAGGTTGCAAGGGGGATGACCTGCAGAGATGCAGAGGGAGCGCTCACCTTGTGGACCCATGACTCTTGGTATGCCCTGACTTTTGCTTTTGAATTAAAGAAATGGGAGCAGCAGAGAACTCTGAGGTCATCTTACTCAAGGACAAATTAGTAGGAAGAAGTGACCCCAAAGGGAAGCCCAGGTGACCAGGTATTTGAGTTTTATCCAGTAGCCATGCCCCTGAGCCTCAGTTTCCTTCTCTGTGCAATGGACACAATTAGACCTACCTTCAGGAGAACTCTGCCTGGGCCACCCATGTAAAGTAACTGACAGTGTTTGGCATGTGGGAGATGGTCAACGACTGGCACTGGTAGCATCATTACCAAACACGAAGCCAAGCAGAAAATGACTTCTGAGCACCAGAACCCTGAAGGGAGGGCTGCATTGCTGGGGTCTGGAAGTTTCTGGCCCACATGGGTGTAGGTCAGCACCAGCTGCCGGACAGTTCTTTCCTAGGATTCTCTCCATGTGGTGTCTACTAATGAGGTCAACTGCTTTGCCTGGTCAGTGATAACCCCCAATGCTTTCCTAGTCACAGGAGACCTCAGGGCAACTCCTGAGGGCAGGCATTGTTGGTGCCATTTTACAGACAAGAACTTGAAACTAGGAGGTAAAATGACTTTGTTGGCAGGAGATGGCATGGTCACATCCGATCTGGATCTCTCAACCTTCCTCTGTGCCCCTCTTTCTCAGGGAGGCCAGTGGGTGGAGGAGGGGCATGGTGCCAGGGGGCCGCTAGCTCATAGTCACCATGTGATCTCGGCCACCTGAACTGTGGTTTACTCATCTGTGAAATGAGGCTCATAATGCCTTCTGCACTGGGTCACGGGGACACTTAATGAGGGAATGTGCACGAAAAGACTTTGCAGTTTTGTGATGAGCTGTACAAACATCATGACGGTCATTGAACCTTTTTAGAAGAACACCCTCTATGAAGGTGGATTCTCCTATAGAGTCCTTTACCACATGGCACAGAGGGTCAAGGGCGGATTCTTGGGTGTGACATTCAAGGTTTCCCACCACCTCATCCCCATGTCTTCTCTCTTTCCTTTTTGCTCCAAACCGTCTGAGCTGATTGGAGTGGCCTGAGCTCAGTGGTCTCTCCTGTGCTCAGGCTGGAGAACACCCCTGCCAAAGCGTCCGTCCCAACCCCGCACCCTGGCTCATCCTGCACAGCCTCTAAGAGGCCTCCCTTGGCCCTCCCTGGATGAGGAGCTTCCTCATAGCCTCTCTGGTCTTCTCTCCATCCCAGCCCACGTCCAATATGCCAGCTTCATTTTCTCATCAGCCTGTCACCTCTGCAGTGAGCTCCTTCCTGGCAGGAACCAACTGCCCCCCACTCCAGTCTCCCCGGGGCCTGGCAGCCCATGCTCCCCGAGTTGTGCCGAGCATCCCTCACACAGCTGGCGTGAAGCCTTATGCAAAGGCAAGGAACGCTCATGACAGAACCAGAACGGGTGGGTGGGGGTGCGTGTCACGGCCTTGGTAGCAAACAGCGCCCTGGAACTTAAATTTGGCTGCATTCCTGGAGTGATATCTAGAGGGGATGGGTCATCTTCCTCCTTCCCCCTTAATGAGAAGAGACGGAAGGCGCATGTCCCTCTGTACCTGTGGGCACTCCACAGGGAGGGGGTGAAGGATCATCAGGTACCTGAGTCCCGCTGGTCCAGGGTCATGGAGTTCCACCTCCTCGTGATGTCAATGTACAGAATATCCACGGCAGCCATGGACAAGCTGCTGCTGCTGAGCTTGCAGTTCCTGCCAGAGACGGGAGAGCAGACACGTTATGGCCAGACTGAAACCCACCCGCCCTTGTTTCCTCCGAGCTTGTTGTGGACTGGATATTTGTGTCCCCCCAAGATATACAGGTTGAAATCCTGTCACTCCAGCATGGTGGTATTTGGAAGTGGGACCTTTGGGAGCTGATTAGGTCACAAGGGTGGAGCCTTGTGGATGAGACTAGTGTCCCTGTAAGAAGAGACCTGAGAGAACTTGCTGGCTCTTGCGGCTCTCCACTGGGTGAGGATCCGTGTTTAAGCAACCATTTGTAAGCTGGAAACCGACTCACATCAGACCCCCATCTGCTGGTACCATTCAAAAAAATTTACTTTTTGTGAATTATTATTACATAATAGCGGGATTCACTGTGAAACGTTTCTACGCGCACGTAGTATCATTTGGTCAATTTCATTCTCCAGTACCTTCTTGTCCCCCCTCCTTCCTTCCCTGAGCCCCTTCTTCTAGTACACTGGTCTCCCTTCTATTGTCTTGAGATCCCCTTTCATCCCCGTTTTTCTCTCTCTGTTCCACAAGTGAAAGAAAACATGACCCTCGACTTTCTGATTTCATTTAGCATTCTCCAGTTCCATCCATTTTCTTGCAAATGACACATTTTCATTCTTTATGGCTGAGCAAAACTCCACTGTGTATATATTCCACACATTCTTTACCCATTCATCTGTTGATGGGCACTGAGGCTGGCTCCCTAAGTTGGCTACTGTGAATTGTGCTGCTATAAACACGGCTAGGCGCATATCGCTGCAGTATGCTGACTTTAGTTCTTTTGCATAAATACTGAGGGGTGGTAGGGCTGGATCATATGGTGGTTCCCTGCCTAGTCTTTTGAGGAGCCTCCATACTGCTCTCCATAGTGGTTGCGCTAGTTTCCAATCCTGACAGTGTGTAGTTGTCCCTTCATCCCTGCCTCCTCACCAGCATCGATTATTTGTATTCTTGATGACTGCCATTTTAATTGGAGCAAGATGAAATCTCAGTGTGTTTGGATTTGCATTTCCCTGATTGCTAAATATGTGGAACATTTTTTTCATATATTCTTGCTGTCTGCCAGCACCCTGACCTTGACTGCTCAGCCTCCAGACTGTGAGAAGTCAATTCTTGTTGTTCACACCACCCAGTCTACGGTTATTTTTTGATGGCTACTCAAACTGACTGAGCTGATGATGTCTTTGCTCAGGGGTGTTCTGTGTCTGGAGCCAGTGACAGAGGGTGGGGGGCAGGGGCAGAGAAGACGGGAATGGAAGCTGGGGCTGGAGGTTGTGGGCTCCTCTAAGTGCAGCCACTGGGTTAGTGGGGGGCTAATGGGCTGGAAAGAGCAAGGACATCAGGATGGCAAGTCTCGAGCCGACTCGGGGCTCTGCCACTGGCAAACATTCGGCCCTGTGTAAACCATTTCAACTCCCTCGCCTTTGAAACGGGCAGGCTTTGTTACAATCACCGTGTCATGCTGACCTTACACGCCACGTAGGCTGCTGCTGCTCTGAAAGGGGAACGGAAGGCCACGTTTCAAAAAATAGCTCTGTGCATGTGTCTCCATCTTCCTATCGATTAGTCCTTGGGCGTGCGTCACTACCCCCTCCTGCTGGTGTCCAGGCGGCTGCCTGTGTCACGCTCAGATGACCCAGTGATGACAGCACATCACTGGCACAGGCTGAAGCCATCGCTGTGGTCCAGAAGCAGTTCCCTGCTGGGTCCTCACCCGATGAGTCCCTGAGGCCAAATCTCCAGACAGGGGCTCAACGTTTCTGGACTTGACCCATCTTAATCTGTCCCCAGAAGATTTTACAGAAGCCTTGAATCAGCCACACTCAGCCCCAGATTGATGGAGCAGAGTGGTATAGCCCCTGTGGGGGGCCCACGCAGCACAGACAAAGCCAGACCCCCCTGATGCTCCACATGTTCCTTGGTTCAGGTTCAGGGAAGCCAGAGTATAACCAGGTTTCTGTCTGATGTCAGCAGTGGTGCTCCCTGCCTCAGCCACAGAAGGGGAGTTTATAATCCTCCTTCCTCCAACTTTTTTGGGAATCTGGAAATGGGGGGCACAGCTTGGCCTACTGAAAGGGGCACGGCGTGGGCATCAGGCGATCAGGATTTAAATCCGAGCTCTGCTGCCTTTTCTAGCTGCCTAACTGTGGGCAATTTCCCTAACCCTCCCCGGTACCTTCGTTTCCTGGTCTCTAAAATAAAGATCATAATACCTGTCCACGTGGCTATCAAGGGAGGGAGTGGCTGGCACCAGCAGGCCACAGCACCGTTAGTTGCCTTCTTGATGTCTCCCCCCCTTTTCCTTTTCCTCTCCCAGAGCCAGAACCCCCTGGGCCCGGCAGGCCACATGAGGCTGACCTTTCAGGGGGTGACCCTGCCCACTCTGGAGCAATGGAACTTGCAGGTCTAAGAATCTGGGTCAGAGGGCCCTTGTTCTCTGTCCAGACCAGAGGCAGCCCCTGGCTTGACCAGTGCACCACGCTGCTGGACAGGATCAAGCCCCAGGAAGGCTGGATTAGCCCAGGATCCTGGGAGCCAAATTCTGGGCTCTGGTTGGGTTGGCTGAGCCACAGTCAATGCTGCTTTCAACTTTTCAAATGCATCCCTGTCCGCTGCTCCAGCTAATGATAAAGTGCTCCTCTGAGCTCGCATTTGACTTCATCCCCGAGTGAACAGCTCCCTTAGGAAGTTACATGGGGGAGATGACTGGCAAGCAGCACTGGGCATCCAGGGGTTGCTCTCCAAACCAACCCCACCTCCAACAGTGGTGGCTGGGAGCATGCCCAGGACAGTGCCCGGGGGAGGCTTGTGCTCCTATGCACTGGCACCCTGGCTTGCCTGCTTCGTCCCTTCCTCTCTTCCCACATGTCACATTTCCAAGGCCATCAATTCACATCCTGCTTCCTCCCAGGCTCCCACTCCGTATTTCAATCACAAGTCACCGCGGCAGACTTCAAAGCACATCAGAGCGCAGTTATTGAGCCCCAGTAACAACATGTCAGTGGACGCCGAGCTTTTCACGTCACCTGTCACCGAGATGGCTATCTCTATTGGGTTCTGCAAGGGCGGAGGTTCCAGTCTCTCCCCGGGTAATATAACAAACTGCTCTGCTAATTTCCAAAGCTTCATTAGGAAGGGGCCACAGGTCGTCCCTAATTATCATATCCATGTCCGCTGGGTTCCTGTCTCTGACGCAGGAACGGAGACTGCCGGGCTTGCTCTGTGGGTTAATGGAGTATAAAAAGGGAAACTAAACTGACCACTGTATATAGTTATTTTTTTCTGACAGGAAGAAAATAGAAGTGTCAAACCTTTAGCAGGAGCCGTAATTTACCAAAGAGAATTCTTCATTTATCCCCTTTCCAAGGTAACTCATCCCCCCTCAGGGATGCCTGCAAGCACAGTTGATTGCAACATTGCAGCCAGGATGGCGGAAGGAGGGGTCCAGGCTGGCTGCAGTAGCCAGGGAATGCTGTTAAGAGAATTTGGGTTCTGGAGGCGCAGTCTGTGTGTCAGCCTCTTTCCTGCCTGTGAGCTCTTGGAGTCTTTACCCTCATTCTATGAGGTGGGTATTCCTGATCCCATCTCAGTGAAGGTAAGCTGAGGCACAGGAGAAGGGACAGAATCTGCCCAAGATGGTGAGATTTCCTTAGAGGATCTAACAGTAGGTTTGGGTGCTGCGGGGAGGTAGCCCAGGCCAGGGACCAGAGGGCTGGAGTCTCTCCAGTGCACTTCTGCTGGGAAGCTCTGAGACAGAAGGTGGGGGTAGTCTGGAGAAGACAACCAAAGTCCCATAGAGACAGTCCCTCTGGTCACTAAAGAATGGACTCAAACAGGGAATGACTTTAAGAGAAAAGATGTCAAGACTTTGGAATGACTTTTCAATCCACCCATTGGCTCAGTTACAGAATTTGGGCTTTGCTCCTACCTACAGGTGAGTATTCTGGGCCCAGTGAGCAGGGCAGAGACGGACGGATACCACCATCAGAAGGGAGAGGTGATCTCAGAGTGCAGGCTGGAAACACAAAGGCCGAGAAGCCCCTGATCATGGAGAACAGTTTTCCCTTATGTCCTGGGATGCAGTTCTTTAAATGACTCATGAACTGAAGGAGAAATTCTTCAGTGGAAGAGAAACCCAGGAAAAATGGTTGCAGGAGAAGCCAGAAAAATTCCTGGGAAGGATAGGCTAGAAATGAAGTTGGAAAACACGACCTTTAGAGTCAAAGGTCCGTGAGTTTGAATCTTGGCTTTGCTGTGTGACCTTGAGCAAGGAATGGGGGGGAGCCTTCCTTGCAGGTACAGTGAGGAGACTCACCAATTCGGACACTTTTAAGGACTATTCAGGGCCTGGTACGCACCAGGAAGTGGCAGTTTGCCTCCCTCCTCTTTGATTAGAACCAAAGAAATGATTTATTTTTGTCTGGTTGGGGGTCTGTTTTATTTTTCAGAATCCAAAGAATCTGGGTACATATGATTGGAGAAAATCACAAATCATTCAAGTTCATTAGGAGCCAAGCATAGGAAGATTTGAAATGATCATCCCCATTTCCTCTTAACAAGTACTGACATCTCATGGGAAATTTAGGATCCAACTTTTTTCACTCCATAAAATCCTATTTATAGAATTTCTTTTGTGTTCATCTTTCTCTGTGGAAAAAAAAAAGAAGCTTTTTGTTTGTTTGTTTTCTGGAGAGGTTTCTATAAGGGAAAAGCTAACCAATTGTCAATATTTATTTTAAAAAGCCAAGACAAAACACATATCTAAACACGGGGGAGGGGGAGGGAATAAGACAACTCTCATTTAAAATGTATGCCTTTTTAAAAGCCATAGCTACCCCAGGCTCAGAATCCCATGGTATTGCTGGAAAGGGATCATCAGGAAAGGGGAGATTTTCAAGGTCACAGAGGAGTTAATGACAGAGGGAAGTGAGGCCTCTTACATTTCTATTCTAGAACATTCTAATGCACCATGTTGCCTCTCAGAGAATAAAACCCCTTACAGCTACCTATTAGGAAGCATGTTAATGTCTCCTTATGATAAAAGAGAGTAGAAGGGGAAAAGGCAAAGAGAAAAAACCATCCTCTAATTCAAAGGGAGACCCAGGATCAGAAGCCCGCAGGGTGACAGGCGAGATTTCAAAGCTGAACAGCCCCGTGTGAGGCGAAGGCTCCAGGTGCAGGGGGCGCTGCTACATGTCCTAGAAATAAACCCGGTTTGGGCAAACGGCTTGAATCCCCCGGCTGCCTTCACCGGAAAATGCAGCATCTGCAAATTGATGTCAGCTTCCAACGTCTGGAAAAATGTCCTTTGTGAATTACATCGGATGCCCCTCCAAATCAGTGTTCCAATGGAAAGAGGGTCACAAAAACACATTTCTCTGAAAGAAAGCTGTCAGGTTGAAGAATCAATTAGATAATTTCCATTTCCCAGAGAAAGAGAAGCCTTCACACCCCAGGAATTATTAGTAAGTAAATTTCAGAAAAAAAAGTTAGAACAGGAGGCACTAAATTTGTGCTAATATGTGCTACTATTAAGTTCCTCCCAAGGAAATGACATGAAAAGCTGGTTAGACAGACGTAAGTCTAGACAAGGGAATGACGGTTCGTTATTTCTCATTTCTTGGTGAAAAAGAAAAATAGAATATGGCCAGGCTGGTATTAGCATAATTCACTCTGAAAACTGCTGATCTATGCAGCACATTATGAGAGATGGACACTGAAAATAAATTCAGTCGGACTGTTTATTATTTGCTTCCCTGTCTGCAAGCAACTTGGGGAGAAAGAGTGGGTAGCCCAGATGAAAGCCAAGCTCAGCTTCTGCCATTTGTGTGGGAGCTATGAAAGGAGCATGCACCTGGTGGGGGAGACGCCTTTTTCAAAGTGCTCCCGAGAAGGGCACTGGTTCGACTTAACATATGGCATAAATACTATTAATTCACAATGAAGCAGAGTTTAAACCAAAGTGGGAAGAAAAGAGAATCGTCGTTAGGGGGAGAAGATGCTTGTTGTTAAGTCTAACCAGCAAGACGGCACCTGCCCAGATAAATCAGAGAGTAGAGATTATCGCCTTCTACCATTGAGTTGCTGCTGGGATTTCTTGGTACATTTTAAAAAGAAAAGTCTCTTATCAGTTTGCGCTATTTTGTCTACTTCTTGCCCCCATCCTTGGTTGTGACAGACACTAGCTGGCGGGGAGGGGGACTCGTTGCCGGGTCCGTCTGTTCTGGTGGCTCCTGTCCCCACCTGAAGACACCCTGTTTCATTCTCCTGTTCAATGCAGCTTCAACTAATGGCCTTGGCCACAGATTGCAAATGACGGCTTCAGGACCTAATAGTCTCTAACGTCACACATATGGGTTTCTCGTGCAGATTTTCTTAATTATGGAGAACAAAGGGAAGGAAATCAGAAAGCCTATTACAGAGAGGCATATTTGTAGTGATATTTTCAACCTCACCCCCACTCCATTCCAAGAGCAGTTTGGTTAGGCCTCTTCTTTGCTTTGGACCAGTCTCAATTCTGTTTTCTCTACAACGCTGTGTACTAATGAAGCAGCCCTCCTCACAGGTCCTCCTTGGCTCTCAGACTGCAAGTTAACTACTGATGGCCTCTATGGGCTGTCATGCCTTAACTAAATCCACAGAGTATTTAAAATTATTTTTTGAATTGCCAACTTTAACCTTTATATATATATATTGAGATTTTACATCAAAATTAGTGTGTTCATCTTCTTTTGAAAAACCCAAAGTTCTGGTGACAGTAGACCTGTGGATCATGGCCCTTCCCTTAGGCCTGCACCCGGCTGCCCAGCCCTGCCCTCCCCACCCTTTCACAAGTAGCCCGCTTTGGGCTACTCACTCTGGCTACCCCTGCCGGCAGCTGCGATTCCCAGGGCAAGCTGTTTTTTCTCCCTTCAGTCCTATACTGCAGTAGAATTTTATTAGGATTGAAGAGGATGCTTTCCAGGCCTACTGTGGGTCCCTGCATGCTCCCCCAGGGCCTGAGTACCCTCCTGACCAGGTTAGCCTGGATGATAAGCTTCTGACTTCCACACCTGGGTCACACCTGCAGTCCTTTTTCCGGCTGTTTCTCCTGCCTGCATTGTGTACATCTCCCCCTCACAGCTCGGAAGACTCCCCTGCAGAGCTGCCCAGACTCTGTCTCCCCTGGGTTCCATCAGGTGGACAAGGATTCCCCTTTCTCACTCCTCACCCTCTGATCACAGCCCGGCCGGGGAGACCTCACTCCCTGCCCAGACTCTGTCAAAGGATTGCATTGAGTGATTTACTGGTCATGGGCCTCTGTTAGACTGGGATCCTCTGGGACAGGCAGGGTTCTCCGTCTCTCTCTGAATGCCCAGTGGCTTTCAGGTGCTCAAGGAGAGGTGGAGACAGGGTAGATCTTGCAGGGCCAGGGTCTCACACGAAGCCAGGCTACCTCTTCATTCTTTCTGGCTTTGAACTGGGACTTTTGTGCAATGGGGCAGCGACTAGGGAGGGGCCAGGAAGTTCCCGCCTTAGCTCCAGAAGGGCAGCGGCGGTATCACGCAAGAGAAGAATCCTAACCCGCCCAGCCTCAGGGTCTGCCTGGGTCCCTGTGTCTTTCCACAGTGCCTCAAAAGGCTAATGACCTGTGTCCTTGTCTCTAAGCTGTTTCTCTATGTTCCAGGGCCCAAAAATCACGAAGGAGAGGGACTGTCTACTTCTTTTTCTCTGTAAAGGGATAACAGTATGCACAGTTAGAAAAGGTCTATTTTCCTGGATTCCTATGCAACTGGCCAATAAGATGGACAGTAGAAGTCACTGGATATAATTTCCAGGAAAGATTTTAAAGGGGTATAATTCATCTGGCAGAGACCTTTGCTCTTTCTCCCTTCTTTCTGCCTGGAACTTGCTATGATGACTGGATTTCGAGCAGCCATACTGTGACCATAAGGCAACCCTGATAGGTCTCTTTTGGTGAAAATCAAATGCATTTCCTAAATGAGTCAGAGGGCATCATGTTAAGTAGCATTTTTAGGGCAATTAGTTAATGTGCCTTTTTTGAAAATTCCCGCAGCTTAAGACAATCCTAAGTCTCCCATTTAACAAGCAGCTCCCATGAACGAGGCATCGATCGGGTAGGGTGCTCTCTGTATATTACCTCCCTACCTCGTGGCAACTGTGCAAGGCAGAAATGATCATCTCCATTTTGCAGCTGAGGAATTGAGACTCAGAAAACAAGGGATTTGCCCAAAGCCACACAGCTATTAAGTCACATGCTCGGTTCAGACGGTCTGACCCCAGATCCAGGCAGGGTCCTTTGACTTTCCTTCCCCTAACATCTCCCACCTCCCAGATGAACACAAAGTCCTTCTCAAAATCACCCTGCAAACGCTGCTTCAGGTTCCCTCAGTGGCAAAGATCGCTGCCAGTGTCTGTGTTTACCACTCTATGAAGAATATCAGAAAGGGCTACTTAGAATCGTGGGCTGTATCTGGAGAAAAGCTCTGGCAAAAATCGTTTGTGACCCAAGGCTTCTAATTCTTTGCTTTAGTGAAGAAACTGTGAAAAGTGTGACTCTGAGGTACAAGCTGGAAATATTAAACCAATGACAAGAGAATGGCAGCTACACTGAGGGTCCTCAGAGACCTTTTTTGAGGTGCATGTGCTATAATTAGTGGCCAATGAGCGATTTCTTGTTGAAGCCAATGCCCGGCTACTGGACAGGTCCAGGGTTATATGTTTGGCACACACTTAATGGTGGGAACCTACTTTGCACCTGACTCTGTGCGGGACCCCGTGTGTGTGTGCGTGAATTTACATAAATTCACATAAATTTTCATGGAATTCTTTGAACATTGTAGGAAGAAATCAATACTTATTGCTCACTGACCACACACTACGTGTTTCTGTGCACCCTTAACTAATCCCACTCACACACACAATCTTAGGACATAGGCAGCTTCATCCCCATTTTACGGGACATACAGGAGAAAGTCCTGGGAGGCTCAGGGAGGGTGGAACCCACCCTAGGGTTACACAGCCAAAGTGCTTCTATATTGCCCCAAAGTGCCCCACGGGGTAGAGGCCAATTCATGAGTAATCTTGGGAAATGAGAGGCAATTTCTCACTTGGCAGGCTGCAGTAAGAATACTTCTTTGTTATCATATATGTTTTATCTTTAAAATTTATGCAAATTTTGTATTATGCTCTATAATATAACCATGTTATTTTTATACTAGAACAAATGTATTAAATTATTTATTGGCTGAATTATTTAGCTTTTCCCTCCTGAAATTGACACTTTGGAAGGCTGTGCTTTGTTGCTCTGCTGTGGCTTTGTGAATACTGAGCCCACAGATGTGCACCCCGGGGAGAACCCCAGATTAAGATGCACAAGGTCTGCCTGACTCCAAGGGGCAATTATTAATATGGTTTTGGTGTGTCCCCCCCCCCCCCCAAGAGATCATGTGTGGGATGTGTGGTCCTCTGGGTGATGGTGTTGAGGTGGAGGGACCTTTAAGAAGTGGGGCCTAATGGGAGGTCCTTAGGTCATTGGGGGCTGTCATCAAAGGTAGCTCTTGTGGGATCCTGAATTTGTTCTTGGCAGAGTTGTTATAAGAATGAACCTGACCTATGAATTGCTCTCTGGCTTCCTGTCTGCAGGTGATCTCTTTCTCCTGCGTGGACTCCTGTCACCACACCATCTGCCGTTAGGCCCTCACCAGAGATCACACCAATGGGATCACCTGATCTTGGCCTTTTCACCTCTAAAACAAGCTAAATAAACCTCTTTTCTTTATAAAGTTACCCAGCATCAGGCATTTTGTTTAAGTAATGAAAACCAGGCTAATATAACAGAACACAATTGTTTTTAACCAGGAACCTAAGGTTGTGAATGCTTTCACATAACATTCGTTAATTCATTCAACAAATAAAAGGTCACTGTGTTCCAGGCTCAGTGCTAGCCAGTAGGTCAAACCAACCTCAAGTGGGGTACTGATCCAGCACCACAGTCTCCCAGGAGCAGTGGGAGAGATTTGACCAGCCAGATGTGAGACTGGGCTCCACCCTACTCAAAGCCCAAGAGGAAGCTCATCTCACTGACCTTATGAAGGTACGAAAGCCGGTTGGTCCCAACTTCATTGTCCCCCTGATTCCCAGGAACCGGATAAACAAATTTGCCATCCTGTCCACCAGGCGCAGGTAGTTGAACTGCTTTGCGTACTTGGGGAACACCTGCTTGAGGCAAATGGAGGGCAGGTGGGCTTCAGGACTGGAGTCTGGGGCCAGGTCACTGTCCAGAGAGTCTTCCTTTCCGGCCACTGTTTTTTGGAGCTGCTGATACCTGAAGTACACAAGGAATTCATGATAAATATACAGCTCTCTCCCTGCAAGTTCGCCTTGGCTTTAGACCTACAATTATCTCAGGAAACAAGTATTATCACTATTTTTATTTTGCAGACCAGAAAACTGACCTCTGAGAAGTGACCTGCCCAGGCTCACCTAGCTTGTGTGAACTGGGGTTTGAACCCAGGGCAGAGTCAGGACCAGAGACCTAACACCACCTCCATTCTGCCAGCCTGGTTTCCCAATATGGAAAACCTCCTTTACTGTATTCATACTTCAAGAGAAGGCTCCATTCCGGAGCAGTCTGGGTTTGATTTCAAACTCCTACTTATGGGTGGTAATTGAATAATTAAGAAATATAAAAATCTCATTGAGAGCTGGCAAGAAGCCATAGGCACAGTTCAATGAACAATTTGCAAGGATGCCTGAGTTACCCAATTCTAGGAATAGGAACAATCACATTTTCTGGCTTAACTGTTTTCTTATTTGGAACTCATACAAAAACCGATCATAGCGTCATGATTCCTTAGTCTGCATGTTTTATTCTGGAATTATTCACATAGTCAAGAAAATTAGCAGCTAATAACTCTCAAACATCCACCTGCAGCTCCGGATGCTCTTCTCACCTCTAGATCCACATTTCATTTCCTCTCACCCCAACTCTGCGTCCACATCTCCTCGAGTGTCACCACCATCTGTAGTCACCCAAGTGGGAACAGTCAAGATAGATGCAGCTCCTCCTCTTCCCCTGCCTCCGTGGCCAGTTCCACCTCTGTGGGCCTGAAGCCAACTCTTGCTCTGCCCTGCCTAGACCTCGTCACCTCCCACCTCCCATCTGGACGGTGGCACCTCGTCACCTCCCACCTCCCACCCCTACCTCGAGCCCTTCCCATTCCTTACACTGACCTCCATGTGGGCGCCTGCCTTGCTGTGTTTGAAGCACACCTGGGAGGGCTCCTTCCCTGCTAACTCTCTTCAGCATTCCTGAGTCTCTGTTCCTCATTCTAGTGCTCAAAGCCCTTCCTGATGTCTTCTCAGGCTTCCTTGTTCCCAGTTCCCTCCTGGCCAGGCACACTATTCCTTGAACTTGCCCCTCCAGCCTCACCGCCCATTGGCCTGGCCAAGACCATTTCTTCTCTTTATGAAATGGCCTCATGTCCAGCGCTCCACTTCCAAGCA
The DNA here is from genome assembly GCF_045843805.1 of Urocitellus parryii. Classification (NCBI taxonomy): domain Eukaryota; kingdom Metazoa; phylum Chordata; class Mammalia; order Rodentia; family Sciuridae; genus Urocitellus; species Urocitellus parryii. Next base: position 198,754,043 of record NC_135534.1, read on the forward strand.
AGCATGCCATCAGTCCCCAGGTCGGGCCATCTTGGTTCCTTTGTACCTGCTTTCCCCAGCTCTGGCTGCCTGGCACTTCTCTGGCACACCTTAAAAATCCACCAAAGTGTCTCCCTAACCATGCTGATGCCATCCTTCCCCGCCCAGCTCCCAGCCCTTGGGTGATCCTCCATCCTGCCCTGCACTGATTTCCGTGCCTGCCTCTCTATTCTGTGAGCTGACGGAAGGCCTGGGCCACAACTCATTCTTATTTCCGTAAGACCTGGCACATATCGGGTGCTTGGGGGAATGTTTTATTGAATTTGTTGAATGGGGGAAGTTTGCTTTTAACAGCAATGTGAGCCCCAAAGAAAATATCAAAGTTGTGAAGCTTCATAACCTATGAGCCCTTTTAAATGGGAAAGAAGATGAGAAGAGAAACCTTGCTTGACAGCCCAGCCCAGCTGGTCCTCTCCTCATACGGGTCTGAGAAGCCAGCCTCTGGGAAAGAGATCTCCCTCGTGTGAACAGAAAGTCAAGAAGTCCTGTCCACAGTTGCTTCCAGGTGGTCAGAGGACAGAGCCAGAGTGGCACGAAGGGAACTCCCCTCAAAGTCCAACAGAGTGGAGGGTTTGGGGGAAACAAACTGCACAGAGGAGGCTGATTCCCTGGGAGGCTAACACGCTCACCAGAGAGAGATTTTCCTCCAGCAAAATGGTTTTGTCATCGTCACCTTGAACTTCAGACAGTAAATAAAAGCCAGGTGGTTACTTTTTGGATGAAATGAAGTGTTTTTTTTCCACGAAGGTTATCAGAAGACAAATGAGAAAAAAAAATCACACTCTTACTGTAAATTAGCTCTTAAATTGCTAGGTGAGTGGCAGTCAATGACAGGTAAGCAGTCACTGACAGTGGCAGTCAGTGACGGGAAGTTTTTGTTTGAGGGAAGATTTGGAAACGTGCGGCTTGAATACACCATGTAACCATGAGAGGACCCAGTTGCAGACTGTCCTGAATTTGTGATCTCGTTTGTCTTCCTGCAACTGTGGTTGTACTCCTGCTCCAGATGGGGAAACTGAGGCTCAGAAAGGGGCAGCACCTCTTGGAGCTGTCTGAACCAGGATTATAAATCAGTTCCTCCAATCCAACACACCTTCTATTTTATCACCCCTTTGTTTTAAGCCACATCATGATTTATGTTGCAGGTTACAAAACCTTAAATGATGTTTTTTATTTTCGATGTTAAAGAGCTTTACTTTTTAGATTGTAAAAGTAATTCATGCTTTTTGTAGACATGTTGAGAAATGCATAAAGGAATCAAAATCATTTCTAATCCCACAACTCAGAGATTAACACTATCAATATTTTGATATCTTATCTATATTTATAGATGGGATAACATTATGTGTAAGTTAAATCCTTTTTGCACATTACAAGCACCTTCCCATGGCATGAACATGTTTTCATGAGCATATTTCTCCTGAACATGCAGTATTTTGTATTCAGCCTGGACCAAAATGTAATTAACCATTTGTGCTCAGTTACCGCTCACATGGACTGTCGTTTGATTAAATACAGTCTAGCCATCTGTCCCATGAGTAATATGCTCTTTCCGAAGCATCACATGTCACAGCTACATTAGCTTTGGAGATCACTCTGGCCAGTGATATCATTTTGTTGTGTAAAACATAGACAACACAATATCCACTGTTTTAGCCACTTCGAAGTGTCCAATTCAGTGGTGTTTAGTAGATTTACAGTATCGGGTAACCACCATCACGATCCAGTTCCAGGACATTTTCACAATGATGTCATTTTAGAGAAGAACTTTAAACCCAGGTAGACAGGGACCACCCGTAGCACATGGTCCGGGGTGGTGACCTAGCATGGGCTGCCCTGATGATGGGGACCCCCACCTCCATGCTGAACAGGTTTTTCTGACAGCATGCCAGAGGACGTCCCCTCAGGAGTCCACCTGTGTCCCATCCTGCCCTAGAGCTGTACAGAACGAGTTTGTTTCCTCTTCTACCCTGTGGCATTTCACATTTCTTTCAAGGGTTTCTGCGTCTACTGAGGGCTACCAGTCCCCACCCTTCCTGAATCTCAACTAATAACCCCAGGACAAAAAGATGGCCACAGATGTCACGCTCCTGGATTCCAAACCACAATTCACAGGGAAGTGTTTTTATTCAACTGGAAGAATGCACTAAAGACATAGCTGATATATAAGAGGAAATAAAACAATGAGAAATGGTCTCTTTGCTGGAGATAATTGCAATTATCACATTGAGATCCAAGCCATCACAAATACTGAAAATCCTGTTTTTACTTAATAGCATTTTAATGGAAATGTCGGGCTTATGAAATAAAAGTGACTGGTAAAGAAAATATAAATCAAGCTTACTGGTCCTTTGGGATCGTTTTTTAAAAAATTGAATTTGGTATATCCTTGAATCATTAAAATAGGGGAAAGAATCCTGGGATGTTTTATCTGTTATCATTTTTCAAGTAAAATGGAATTCTTTTTTTTTCATTAAAACTCTTGTGAAAAACCACCTATCTCTATTTTGCCTGGAAAGCTTACTGTTAAAAATTGCCACCATTTATTGGGACCTACTCTATGTCACACATATTGTGCCGAGCCGTTTACCTCTATGCTAATTGGCTTCTCATGATGGTCCTATGAGATAGGTGGAAATGATTCCCATTTTGCAGATTAGGAATCCGAGGCCAAACAAGGGTAAATACCTGCCCAAACTCACACGACCAGTCACGGGCTCAGGATTTGTGGTTGGGACTGTCTGACTCCATGCCCCTCTTAGGCCCCTCTATCAGTTTACCATATCATGCTTATACTATTTGATTTAAATCAAACCAAATCTTTCTTATGTATGAACCGTATGCTTTCCCAGAAATTAACAAAGTCAGGAGGTAGATACGGATATGGTGAGGTCAAATTCTAGCTTCAGAGGGTTTGCTTGAATTCTCTCTTAACAGAAATAATGTCCATCTCCGTGCCATCAGTCATTTACCTAGGCATGAAAATATTCCCAAGCACTCCCACATCCCCAGGGTCTCCGGGTGAAGTGGACAGAGTCCTACCATCCAGAAGCATGGGACCAGGCACGGGGGGACGAGCACCTACTCAGAGACGACTTGGTAGAGCCACGACCAGGCAGCCAGCTCTCAGTCTCGTCTTTCAGGGAAATGCAGCTTGGCTTGGCGGTGCTGGGATGAGAATGTGGTAGATTTCGAGGAGTGGCAAGATCTGAACTGTGGGGAAGATGCCAGAGGAGAGTGGGAGAGTGGGCCATTTGGAGCTGGTCTAGATCAACCATTCAGAAGGTGTGGTTGCTGGACCAACTGAATCAGCTCCTCCTGAGACACTGTTGGACATGTCACTAGTGGGAATCAGCCCAGACCTACTGACTTAGCACCTGGTAGTGGGCGGGGCAACCTATTCCAGCAAGCCCTGCGTGTAGATCTGCCACGGGCTGGAGTCGAAGAACCGCTGGTCTAGGTGAAAGGAGAAGACACCTGAACTAGGGCACCTGCGCTGGCGTAGAGCCAGGGAGCTGACGCGGGAGACACTTCATATACAGATTTGGCAGCCTGGGCTGGAATGCAGGGATGAAAAAGCAGAGAACACCCTGGATTGTGCTCCTGGCAATTCTGTGGCTGGGCAGGACAGCCTGGTGGGCAGTGGTGCCTCGTGGCAGAGAAAGGTAAGCAGGCCCCTTCCCCTGCTATGTGGCCAAGATGTGTCCTTCTGTCACATCGATTTCGAACGTGCATGTTTCTTGTTGGCATTCCTGAAAGAAAATGCTAACCATGCGCCAAAGAAGTCCCTTAAATTAGGCCTGCAGCTAATTTAAAGAGTTGGAGGATGAAGTCACTAAAAATAAACGAAAGTACCATGTAGCCAAGCTCTGTCACTTGATAAATCTCTGCCGCGACAGAGGCTCCATTTGCTTGATGGGTGATGCTTTGCAATTTAAGGAAAAGGTGACAGACTATGAAACAAGAGTCCGGAGTTACCAAAGCAGGGAGAGAAGGACTTGAGAGGAACCGTCGTCTGACAGTCACATCCCTTAAAGCCCCAGACGATGCTGGGTGTGTTCCCACCGGTTCTTCGCGCAGTCGCCCTGCCTGCCCCGGACGCTCATCTGGCCTCACTAGACCACTTTTCTTAGCCCAGAGTAATGACAATGGCAACATAGCCCAATGGGGGCAGGTTGGCTGGCACTTCAGTGTGTGCCAGTACTGCAGCTAAAGTGGCATCCTAATACAGCCCTGAGGAGGAGGGGTTAGTAGCATTTCCATTCTATAGATGAGGAAACCAACGCCCAAGGAGACAGACCCACACGTTGTGGATCTAGGATAGAAACCCAGGCAGGTCGGCTCCAGGGTCCTTGTGTCTAACCACTGCATGATGCGGATTCCTCACACAGGGAGCCCAGGCACTGAGTACCTTGAGAGTTAGCTAGGTTACTTGTAACATCTCATTTTGTTCTTGGCCAAATGAGGTATTATAGGTTGAGCACTGCTAATCTAAAAATCCAAAATGAGAAGAAGTGTTCCAAAATCCACAACTTTTTGTGCACGGATATAATGCTACAAGTGGAAAACTCCAAACCTTGCAACTATTTCACGCACAAAACTTCTTAAATTATCGTATAAAATTTCCTTCAGGCTATGTGTGTAAGATGTACGTGGAACATAAATGGATTTTGTGTTTAGAATCAGGTCCCATCCCCAAGTATCTCATTAAGCATATGCAAATATTCCAAAATCTGAAAAAGAATTTGAAACCCAAAAACGTGTCTGGTTTTCAAGTATTTTGCATAAGGAATATTCAACCTGGGCAAATGACCCCATTTTACTGATGAGAAAAATTATTTCGGAGAGGTTAACCTACTTTCCAAAGGTCACTCAGCTTTTAAATTGGAACCCAGATCCGTTTGAGTTCAAAGTCTTGGTGCTTTCCACTTTATTACCTCAACTTGCAACTGTGCCTCCCAAGTTGCATAATTACAACTTCTCTGAACTCATTTTCTCCTTCCTCACAGTCATGGAGAGAAGTCTCTGACTCTTGTGGGGTGGTACCAAGCTGGGAGGGAGAAAGGAGGGGTTCTCTTGTAGACCATGCCCAACACAAAGTGGTAGCATTTTTAGGATCAAAAATACAGCCTTTTGATAGAGTACCAAGCTCCACCGGCAAGGGGGGCTTGTAAGTGACCTCACTGTGGCTTCCTGGGAGGGTCCAGTGCTCATCTGGATGGGCTGCTCTGTTTTGTTTGCCAAACAAAATCAATCTGTTACTTTACAGTGAGGGGTTCACATCAATCGCTGACACGGAATGTTTGTGGAATGCAAATTAGCCAAGGACCCCATGGCAACAGCAGCCAAGCAGGCCTCTGTCCTTGCGCAGAGAGGGATTTCAGGACACGGGCTTGGGGTTGCTATGTGAGCATCTTACCGTGAGGCCAGACAATGAAGTAGTGAAAGGACAAACGCGAGGACGTATTCTAATGCCCCAGCTCCCACAGACCCAGAAGTAGTGCCATTTCAGAGCGGGAGGGGCCTCGAGGGATCATGGGGCCCAGCCCTCTCATTTTACGGATGAAGGAACTGACAGCTCATTTTCAAAGACCTCCCAGGACGCTTCTTTCCGACAGGGCGCTCTCTGCCCAGCGTCTTAGCACACAGCAAGTGCCTTTCCTGCTGTCCCTTTTGCTCACTGTGGCGCAGAGCAAGGAACATTCTGTGCCTGCTGGCCAGGGAGGGACCCTGCTGGGTGGCTTCTCCCAACTGCCATCCAGGAGCTCCAGGTGGGTCAGTGCTCGGGCTCGGGAGTGGTGAGTCAAGGCATGGTTGGAATCCCAGCTCTGCTACTTGCTGTCTCGTTTTTCACTGGAACACAGAGAATGGTTCTTCAAACCACGAGCCGTCTTGCTCCTGTTGCTGGGCACAGTGGAGGAGGTTCCAGCCTCTCGGTGTGGCGTGCTGTGGTGGCCACCTGCCTCCTCCTCTGTGTTCCACACGCTCCCTCCTGCCGTGAACACGCTTTCCGGAATATGCCACAGGAAAAGCGCGCATCCTTCAAATCTCTTGGGAGTTCGTGTCACCTTTTCCAAGAGCTTCCTATCTTTTTTGGAGCAGAATCAAGGGCCCCTTTGTGTACAGCCCCCCACTCTTGTGCATCTTCATCTCCATCATCATCGTCAAGAAACTAAGAACTTGATCCATGTCTTGCACCATGCAAAGCCCGCAGGAAACATTATTTTCTTCATAGTAGTTATCACACTTGTCCGTAAATGGCTGTTTGTGTAACTGTCTGTGAAATGCCTGTTTCTTTCATTAGATAGAAAGTTCCAGAAGGGCAGGCACCACTATTGCTCGATTTAAGACTCTACCCGGAGCCTCAACACAGCTTCCTTGTCAATATATCTGACAAGGAAAAAGAGTCATCGTTTTTACGAGCTCTCACAACAGTCCAAAGAATGAGACGCCATTATTCATTTACAGTCATTTACATCTGGGAAAACTCAAGCTCAGAGAAGGCAACTCCACCAGGAGGCTGGGTTTGGATCAGGTGCCCTGTTTCCAGAGGCCACCTCTTTAACCCCTACACTGCCACACGTCCCTTCACTTCTGCTCGACAAGATAGGACCTTTCTTCTTCTTTTTCTCTCTCAGTGGCTGGGAAGAGCCTGTTTCTACTCTGGGAGAACAAAGATTTTCCTAGTGGCAACAGCAAGAGGCTCCGTGACAATTGTAATCAGCAGTTGTATTAGCCTGCTTTACCACCTCCAAAATTAGCAGAAAAGGCCAACTTGAGCTCTCTTTGTAAAGCTCTGCTAATGAAGGGATCCTTTTAATTACACACTCAGCACATGTCTGCAACACAAAACATTTCAGTGTTTAAACACAGTTCTGCACCAAAGTATAGGGCTGCGTCGGTGCAGGCGATGGGGGCGGGGAGCCGTGGGCAGAAGTTATCCTCGGCCTAGATTGTAATTTCTTCTTGGCATCCAATTTCATCTAAACCCAGTTCATTTTTTTTTTATAGTAATCCTAATTCTCTTTTGTAGGCTACGTACCCAATGTTCTATGTGATAATAATTCATGGGAACAAGAATAATAGTCACCCCGGATCCATCCCTTATTAACTGTATGGCCTTGGCGGAAGCCTTATTGCTCAGCCTCAGTTTCCCTTCTGTGAAATGGAGATAGACAATCACATGATGATATAAACAAGGGGTCAGCCTCCTGGCTAAAACATAGTACCCGTGAAAGAAAGGGTAGCTGTCACTGCTCAGTGGACACATTCATTGAGGGTCCACTCTGACATCAGGGGCAGCTGTAGCCCACTACCTCCAGGAAGAATTCACTGTCCCCTACAGCCCATGAATTTTTTTTTTTTCCTCAAAGAACTTAGGTCCTAAAAAAACTAGTTTAAAAAAATATATATTAGCTGATATATTAGGCATGCACATTAGCAACCAGGTCCGCGGAGAAAGTCTAACTTTTTCCTTTATGTCATTTGAATTCCCCTAACATACAGTTGTTGTCAAAATCCATTACAGTATTTAATTTCTCTTGTCACTGCACAAGTCCCCGAGCAGGTATCCCAGCTGCGTGCAGTGGTGTTTCTCACCGAAGTACTAAATGTTGAGTTACTGTGGTATGTTTTTAGATGATGTCTCCCTGGTGGCTCTGGATTTCTCGAGTTCAAGTACAAGGTCAAGGCAGGGCCGCAGAGCAGCAAGGGTTAGAGGGATTACGAATCAAGCAGGCCTGGGTTTTGGTTTTCATACTGTCAGTTACCATCTGAGTGACCTTGGGGAGGTACTTAACCTCTCTGGGCATCAGTTTCCTCATTGGCAAAGTGGTGCCGATGTCCAACCCACAGGGTTTTGGCAAGCACTAAAAGGAAGCCAGATGCAGCACTGGCTCTTTACAGTCTCACAGAGGAGGAGACACACAGACCCGGGCAAGAGGCTGATGCCCTCACCACTCCCTTCCCGAGGGACACCTTAAGGAGCAGCGTGACAGTGGCCAGATCTGCTGGACCTTGATTCCTTTTTCCCCCACAGTAACTTCCCTAGCATCCGTTCGAATAAGCAAGGGGTCAAATAAATTCACACCCACATTTGACCAAATTACCTGGTCCAGATTTCCATGCCAATGGGACTGGTGGACCTTGCCCCCCACAGGAGAAAGGAGCAGAGCCCACCCCTCCATTTCCCTCCTAATAAGCAGGAGCCAAGTCAGAGCTGCATCTTGCTTGGTTGTCATGGCAATGCCTAGTGACCTACCCCATCCTGCCAGACACACGGCCTGCCTGTGTGGGAGGGCAAGGCGTGGCGGTGGGAGGTGGCAGCGCAGGACGAGGCAGCCAGGTGCTCCACAGGTTCCCGAGAGGAGCATCTCACCTGTGTTTACAAAACACCACCACCACCACTGGCGAAAGGACTCTCCGCGCGGGATGCAGGAATTCATTTTTATTGTTCAGGTGATGATGAACAGATTCACAGCCCATGGTGAAGGCCAGCTCCAACCCAGAGAAGGAGCAGTTACTTCCTCATCCATGACACTCAGAGTCCGGTGAGGTCCACTGTGCCTCTCCAGGGGTGCCTGGCATCTGGGGAGACCTGGCTGATGGGATCCCCGCCACTGGCTGTGGCTCTGCGAACACTGCAGAGCAACCTCCCACCCCTCATCTGTCGCCCTCCCAACAGCAGCTGCAGAAGCAAAAGGCAGTGTTCCCATTTTGCAGGCAAAGAATTTGAGTGCTCTGAGAGGAGTCAATAAATATGGAAAGCTGACTTGGGTTATTTTCAAGTGTGCTCTCTGTCCCCAAAGGCCTTCACCTGGGACAGCACTGGAATTTTCTCCAACAGGTTCTCATCTTTCCTTCACTCTTCAGCTCTCTGTAGCTTTTAAAAGTCACCTTCTAAGTCCAACACCTGCCAGACAAATTCATCCAGATGTCCCACTTGCATCTCAGTGAGCTCAACATTCCAAGTTGAACACAATTTGTCCCCTGGAACCTGCTTCTCGCTGTTTCCATGTTGTTCTTGGCAACGTCATCCTTCTAGCCAGCCAAGCTCAAAACCCTGAAGTCAGCTCTGGCTTCTTCCCCTTCTTCACTCTGGTTTCTGGAGATTGCTCAGAAGCCTCCACGGTTCCTCTTCTACTCAGAGGCTCGGATTCAAGTGTTCTGGGGAGTCTGAGCAAGTGGGAAGTGGCCAGCAAGTGGCTGTGAGGACATGGGGCCTGGGCGCCTGCTGATGGCAACGCCTGCCTCCTTGGCGCATTCTCTCTCTGGATACTGACAGCCCCCCCCCCCCGAGGTTATCACTATTCCTAGTGTGATTCCCATCTTCCATACAAGACACTTTCCTTATGAGACCTAAGAGGGGTGACATGCTCTATCCAAGGTCATCCAGCTTAGAAATGGCAAAGACAGATTGTGAGTCCGGACTGGTCTGTCTGGAGAGCAGGAGCTCCCAGCCAGGACGCAGAGCTCCTTCCCACCCAGTCCTGAGTTTGCTGAAAGCAGGGGCCCTTGCATCTTGTTTGTATCTCGGCACAGCGACAGCAGGTCCGCCTCACGGTGTCTGATGAGACAGTGGCTGGACGGAGAGTTCCCGGGAAGTGTTAGCTCAGAGCCAGCCAGCCTGAATCCCTCACCCCCTGAGACCCTTCTCTCTGCGTGACCTTGGAGAAACAACTAGATAACAGCTAGGAGTGGGCTGAGTAGTGCCCCCGCCCACGCCAGCGTTAATCCCCAGACCTGTGAGTGTGACCTTATCTGAAAAGGGTCTTGGTGGATGTAATCAAGTTAAGAATCTTGAGATCATCCCGGATTTAGAGAGGGCCCTAAATCCAGTGACAGGTGTCCTCATAGAAGAGAAAGCCAGAGGGAGATCTGACGTCGACATACAGAGAAAAGGGCCATCTGAAGACAGAGACGGGTTGACTGATGCTGCCATAAGCCAAGGAACAAACTGGAGCCACCAAAAGCTGGAGGAAGGATTCTCCCCAACAGGATCAGAGGGAGTGTGGCCCTGCCCTGATCTTGATTTCAGACTCTGGCCTCCAGAACTGTGAGAAAATACATTTCTATGGCTTTCACAGAAATGCCTGATGACTTGTTATGGCAGCCTTAGGAGATTAATACAAGGTCTCAGTTTCCTCATCTTTGAAATGGGTAACCTCTGGGCCTTGCTCTGAGACAGCATAAGGGAAAGCCATTAGATAGAGCCGGGTAGACAGGAAGCCCTCAAAGAAAGAGAGTTGGACAGAACTAAAAGATTCTGAGTTGATTCCTTGAAGTTTCTCCCTGGGGCACACCTGGCCGACTGCCTCTGCCTGTACTCTCAGACTTGTTTAACTCTCAGACTGTTTAACTTCAGAACTGGCGTGCCAGAAGGAGGAGCCACAGGGAGTATCTCCTCTGAGCCCAGACGCAGGGACGAGCGGGCGGCCAGCAGAGACGTTTGAGGCCTTGCGAGGCTGGCCACTAAACGCTGGCCCATCTCCAGCCCCGAGATGATGAGCCCGTCACAGGGGGGTTTCACAAAACATCTGTTTCAGGAACAAGCCTGTTGTCTCAGGCAAGCTCTGGAGATGACAGTGAGCTTCTCCTGTACGCAGCCGCCACACGCTCACAGAAGCCAGGCATTTCTAAATGGGACCAATTTCTGAAGTGGCGGAAGCCCATCAAACTCTTCCAGAGCACATATCGCAGGTGGGAGGCCCAAGCAGTTTCCTTTGTGGCTGCAGACCTGAGGTGACAGTCCCCCTAGCTTACAGGGAGCCATCGGGGGTGGCTGGGGGTAGGGGTAGCGCTTTCTCTGAAATGGGTCCCTCTAAAGGTTATGCTTAATTCTGTAAGGAAGTCAGGTCCCCAGGCTTCATGCATATGGATGGCAGCCATGGTTGAATGATAACCTGCTATTTCTCTGCCCCGCGTTAATCGACTTTGGTTGGCTACTGAGTATTTGACTAGGAAACGCTATGCTAGCGCACATACCAATGATCCCCAGGATCCAAACACAGCTTTGTGCTGGATTTGACTCAATTCCGGTCTGAGATAAGAAAGCACGAGTGAACTGTCCCATGTGAGATGAGCAGACCGTGCCTTGGCATGAGATAGAGAGAGAGAGCCAGAAGGCAGATCCAACAGAGGAGAGAGCTGGGACACTTTCCTTCTAGTACTCTCACTGTCCTGGGGGGGAGGGGACACCAGTGAATCAGGAAGCTCCTGAAGAAAATACGCTGAAGGTTCCTGCCCCTTGGGCATCCACACGGAGCCCAGGTCTGTCTGCGTTCACAGGGCACTCTCTGCTCCCGTGCAGCTATCTGCCCTGCTCCTTGGGACTCAGGCCTGAGCTGCTCAGGGGCACCAGGAAGCCCTGGCCCTGCAGTGGGGGTCTGAGTGGGTCATACTTTCTGGAGCTTAGCTCCCCATTAGCCTACAGCTGCCCTGGCTGGGGAGGCTCTGCCGTTTATTCTGAGTGTCATCCAGGGGGTCACTGGCCTGTAGCCCTTGCCTCAGTCCCCCCTGGAATTCTTCGCATTCTGGACTGTGCCTAGCCCCAGAACCCTCACCGTCTCTAGCAGTCTGTCACTAGAGCCCCGTGGACCACGGGGTCTAGCCCATCTTGGCTGATAGAGAAGTTCTGGAGGCCAAATCTGCAGGGTACATCAGGCTGCGTCTATGGTCCATCTATGGTCCCAGTTCTCCCATGCTCCACACCTGCTCCCAGAAACAGACCAATGGGACCAGAGGATCCACACATTTAAAAAGAAAACAGCTTCAGGTTATAAAGACTGGCAAGTTCAAGGGCTTCATTTCATATGTGGACAAGAACTGAGCTCTGGAGATGGGATGGGATTTGTCCAAGGGGTCCTAGTTGAGTTTTAGGACTTAGGAAGACCCCAGGATTCCCAACTTCTGTGTGTTGAGAAAACATCTTGAGGTGTTTGATTCTAGGCCAACAGCAGCTCTTTACAGAGAGAGCCTGGTTAGATTTATCTCTGACCCCTGGCAGCAGCACAGGCTTGGCCCAGGACAGTGGCTCAGTAAACATCACGTGGACCTGAGTGAATCAGTCTCTTTTGTAAAATAAGTCAGACATGGACATGTTACTGAAGCCAGCACAGGGGTCTAATTTCAGGGTTCTGCGAACAGCTTACCTACCAGCAAGTGCTGTTTCTGCCTGTAAAATGGAGTGGGAGTAGAGAAGGAAGTAGATGAGGATATCCTGTCACTGTGTTAATTTTCTCCTTGCATAACCGAGACCCTGTGTCCACAAAACAATAGCAGATATTTACCGGCGCTGTGGCATGCAGGCCCCGCCCTAGGGCCCTGGCACATTGGTTCTGTCAATTTTGGTCCTCAACCCCACCAGGCAGGCTTTACCAGCCCTTCTTTGTAGGTGGAAACTGAGGCACAGGCCTGAAGGGGCTTGCCCAAGCTCACATAGTTCAAAGGTGCTGCAGCCTCGGTTTCACCTCGGGTCGGAAGTGCTTTGCCTGAGCCGCTTGTTCTGGCGTGAGAAGAGGAGAAAGAACTAACATGTCTCAAGGGTTTGCTTCGTGCCAGGCATTGGAGGGCCAGGGATGCTTTGCCTCCTGTCCAGCCCTGTGAGGTTTCGCAGTGAAGCAAATAGGCCTAGTAAGTTTCCTAGGTGATCCAAAGCCAGGTAGAGACAGAGAGGGCCCAGAAGAAGGGGCAAAACACAGGGAGAGCTCTGGAGCCTGGCTGGACTTGCCATCTGGCCGACTTGGGTCACTTGCTTAGAAATTTCAAAAAAATTTTGATAATCCAGGGGCTGAGGATGTAACTCAGTGGTTGAGCACTTGTCTAGCAGCCATGAGGCCACGGGTTTGATCCCAGACCCACAAAAAATAAACAGAATAACACAAGGTAAAAATAAAACTGATAAACCATGCACAACATAAAATCAATCATTTCACCTTTTTGAAGAGTGGAATTCATTTGTGGTCGTGTGGCCATCACCATCAACCAGCCCCAGAACTTTTCCATCTTCCCATATGGAACCCCTCCCCCTGTTAACACTAACCCCTGTTCCTTCATCAGTTCCTGTAGCCATCATCCTCCCTTCTGTCCCTCAGGCCTGGCTGCTCCAGACGCCCAGGTGGAGTCAGAGTTTGGTCTTCAGTGTCTGACTCACTCCACTTAGCATAAAACCTAAGCCTCCAGCCTTGTCCTCTGATTCCAAGGAGGGACTTGCCAACGCCCCCATCTCCCTTGCCTCCTGCAGTGTCTGGGTCAGAAACCAGAGAGAAGAGATCATTCTCTCTCCTCTCACAGGGACTGAGTCTCCAAGTTCTGTTCCTCCTGTTACCTAGTTCACCTGGGTCTCTGCCATCACCTGTCACCTCACTGCATCTCAAAAGCCTTTGCAAGTCTCATGGCTTTCAGTGTCCCCTTCCAACTCGTCATGCATGTCACAACCCAAGAGCAGATCTGACCTTGTCACTCTCAGCCTCCCCTATCCCTGGCACATTCCCTCATTTCTTTCAAGTATTTGTCCAGATGTCCTGTTCTCAGTCAGGCTACCCCTGAGCATTCTGTCAATGGTGGCAAACCACACTCTCCCGAATTCCAGAGGCTACTCCTTGTTCCGGCTTTCTCTGCAGCACTCATTACCATGTATCATAGCAAAGTCATCCCTCTGGACCTGTGAGGGACTGGTTCCAGGACCCCCCATGGGTGCCAAAGTCCTTGGAAGCTCAAGTCCCTTACATAAAGCAGCATGATGTTTGCATACAACCTGCACAATCCTCCCGTGTTCTTTAAGTCATCTCTAATACTTATGCAAACGCTACCTAAATAGCTGCTATACAGATAGGTTAGGAAGTAATGACAAGAAAACCAGTATGTGCACGTGCAGTACAGATGTGCACCCTGCCCCCTGTAGTTTTGTTCTGTGGCTTGTTCTGTGGTCTGTGGATGCAGACCCTGGGAATAGGGCGGCTGTATAGATTTTATGCGTTTGTTTTGTTTATGTCCATCTTCTGCCCTCTCACCCTCCAATGCCCTCCCTAATGTCAGTTCCCCAAGGCAGGGATTTTACAAGTGTTCCCTGGGGGTCCCCAGTCCTAGCACACAGTGAGCACTCAATAAATATGGGTTGAGCTCATGTGCGCACCGATGACTGGCTCCTCTGCCTGTAGGACAAAGCCTCAGCTCTGGCCTGGCTGGGCCTTCCCTTGCTCTGGTTCTGGGTCCTTCTCCAGCCTCACCTTCTACCACATTCCCATTTAGGCTCCAACCAGATTATTCGGATTGCCAAGTTCACTACCCCTGGGCCTCTGCACATGCTGTGCCTCTGCCTGGATACCACTCCTCCCACTATGCTCCTCCCTTCTGCTGGTTTGGGGGGCTTCCTTTGCTAGACTCCCATGATACCCTGTTTTTGCCCCTTTTTGAGTTTTTTTTTTCACACACTATATTATAAATGCCCCTTTCTAGACATTTCTTGGCTGTCATCTCCACCGGGGCAGGATGATCTTGCTGGATCTCAGCTCCTCGGTGCCTGCACTGAACATACTGTACATGCACAGAAAATTTCTATGGAAAAATGAGTGAACTTTATGAGTCTCACCTGCTTTACCTTAAAACAATGGCAATGCTGCTCCTGCAGGGTGGCAGGAAGACTAGAGATAACACACAGCATGTGTAACCCCTGCCACCGTGCCCGGCTCAGCGCAGGCACAACACCTAGTGGTCTGTGTTGGCACTCAGGTGCAATGGAGGGATGGCGGAGGAGATGTTTCCTTTGTTCTAAACCCATCGACTGAAGTCCTTCTGTCATCAGTCAACTCTGGGGGCCACGCCCGTCAGCATCAGCAATAAAGAGACTTCCTGTCCTTTCCTGTCTTATTCATCACATTTTTGGCAGCCTGCCCACTGCCTACAAAAAACATCCAAGTCCAGTCTCTTCCCAGAATTGACTATATTTATAATCATCATGTCATGGGATTGAGAACATCCAGGGACCTTGGGGATGAGCTTTCCTGATCCCTCATTTTATCCCTAAGGACATAGGTTCAGAGAGGTTGACTGACTTGCTTAGGTTACACAGCTAGTTAGCAATTTCACTTTGTCTTTCCTTGATGCATAATTTCAGTTCTCTCTGGTTGAACCTGTTGGACCCTAAAGGATTTCAGGGTTTAGTCTAAAACTCCCTTGGGCTAAATCCTGACCATTAGCATCACCATACAAATAGTTGAAGATGGAGAGACACCTTCTAGAGGTGACCCTCAATTCTCCTGTTCTCACTGACACCTGAATGAATAGTCTGCTATCAGCCCGGGGGTGGCCATGCCTCGCTACAGCCACTGCCATGCCCCATGGAGGAGGAGCGAATATTTCTGCCTGCCCTAAAGTGGGGTCCCCTTGGCTGTGGGCACAGGGGGCTTTGTGGGCTGCTCTGAGTGCGGAAGTCAGTACAGGAGCAATGCAGGGCCTGGACCCCAGGGAAACTGTAGAGGGATCCAAGGAGTCAAGTGAGGGGTGGCCTTGCTGGAAGGGGACCCAGAACTTGCTCCTACTGGGAAGAGAGCTGTGAGTCATCAGCCACTTCCAGCAGACTAATTCACAACCTCTGGTCCCAGAGGAAATCATTACTCCTAATTATTATTATTAGGCATAATGACTAATTAGTAAAAATAGCTACCATTTACTGAGTGCCAACTTAAGCCTGCCTCTTAATGCATATTATTTCTTTTTTTCCTGTTTTACACTCTAAAGCTTATTCTCTATTTTCCTAATTATAAAGTCAATATGTGTTCATGAAAAAAATATTTAAAGGTTCCAAAAGGCAGAAAGGGGAGCAAAAATCACCATTTGGTTCATAGGGAAACATTGTTACAGCCATTATTAACATATTGATATTTTATTTCTAGAATTTCCTGTCTCTCCTAGTTAGTGTGTGTGCATGTAGTAAGTGAGATTTAACATAGTTGTGGTCACACCTGTATGAAACTCTCACAATGATCCTAGGAGTTGGGCATTATTATCTCCATTTCACAGATAAGGAACCTGAGGCTCAGAGAGGGTGAAGTTACACAGCAGGTGAATGGCTGGACAGGGTCTCAGGTCAGGCCCTTCTGTTGAGACACATCCTTTACCCACTGTGCCATGTTCCTTCCCGTTCAGCAAGGATGAACTGGAGAGGTTTTGATTACATCTCTACTTCTGCTGCCCTGTGCCTCTGCTTAGGCCTGCTGGCCTGCACCCTGCTGAGCCATGCATAAAGGAGAGGAAGGTTATCCCAGCTACATCTACTCCAGTACTGGCCAGTACCTGACTATGGGAAGCCTCGAAAGCTTAAGCTTCAGTGAAGATATTCTGTCAGAATCTGGTGAGAATCTGTATTTTCTGTCCATATAGATATCTGGAAAGCTGAAATCAGAAAGCATAATGAACCGTTGTTTTTTTGTTTGTTTGTTTTTTGCAAACTGTTTTGTACAAGACAGATACAAGTTAAGTTCTACAGAAGGGCGGCTGGAAGACTGACTGCCTGTGGCTGACCTGCAAAATCTAGGAAGGGCTGGGGCACAATGAACCACCCCTGTGGGAGCGCAGAGAGGACTCAGAGTCTTGTCCAATGTTTGAACAAGCCATAGGAACTAAACATCTTTACATTGGCACCAATCAGATCAACAGGTGACACTGTATGACAAGCACTGGGCACGAGGGATATAAAAGATATAAGACAGTGTCCTGATCGCAAGGAGCTTATGGAATAAAGCAGAGAGGTTCCTAAAAGGGAAGTTATATAGGATGGGATGTAATGAGGGGTGAGACAGCCACAAAACCTTAAAAAAATAAAACAAACCCCAGGAGGTTGGATCCCTAAAACCTTAAGATGGAAGACTTCATGGTTGAGAAGAAAGAGCAGGGCCAGGTAGAAGACCAAGGTCAGGAACAAAGTGTTAAAGTCTTTACTACGGTCCTGCATTCATCGAAACAAAATAATAAAGATGAAAGACTAAATAAAGATATGACTTATCTTCAGCTTATAACTCTTAAGTTTAGTAACAGTAGGTTGGTCACTGTGCTCCCTGGACAGTGTTTAGGCCCTTTCTCTTTTGCAGTCTGATCAAGCTCTCTGGAAAATGTTTTGCTTTGTTGCAGATAATGTGCACAACGAAGCATGTGTGTGGTTTCGTGGCGCTTCACCACACATCTCCACTGAACGATCAGGGGTTGTTAAAATCTGGCTCCAGACCTTATCAGAGACCCAGAGGGCAGGGAATACTGGGAGAGAAGGGAATGCTGGGAGTGCAGGGGGAGTGGGGAATGCTGGGAGTGCAGGGGGAGCGGGGAATGCTGGGAGAGCGGGGCATGCTGGGAGTGCAGGGGGAGCGGGGAATGCTGGGAGTGCAGGGGGAGCGGGGAATGCTGGGAGAGCGGGGCATGCTGGGAGTGCAGGGGGAGTGGGGAATGCTGGGAGTGCAGGGGGAGCGGGGCATGCTGGGAGTGCAGGGGGAGCAGGGAATGCTGGGAGTGCCCCTGCTTGTCAGTGCTGCACAGAGATGGTTTTCCTCCCTTGCCTACCATACTCACCTGCCCCCTTACCACGGCCCGGTGGCCTTGGCCCCACATTTCTTACTCTGGGCCCAGGAACCCGGCCCATCTGCCTATCTTGCCCCATCATTTGCCCTTCTCCAGACAGGCTGAGGGTCAGTTCCAAAGCCCAGGCCCTGAACTGCGCTGAGCACCCCTCCCTGGCAGCCTGAGGACCAGCCTCCGCAGCCATGCCCTTTGCAGCTTCTCTCCTCCCTTCCCCAAACTCAGGTCCTTCTTTTTCTAATTATTCCTCAAAGGAGTGACATTGGGGATGTGAGAACAGAAATGCTGTTCTTCCCTACGTCTTCTTCCCACGTCTTCCCTACCAAACGGTTCACAAAGGCCTGCATGGGGAAATCTGTGGAAACCTGACCTTCACCAGGGGCTTGGGGCGGATGAGCATGACTGCGCAGCTGAAGAGGCCGTAGAGGAGGAGGCCTGGAGATGATCGTCAAGGGGGACAGTGTTCCTGCTGGGCCAGGGATGGGACAGTGCCTGAGTGTGATGGGCGCCCAAGCTGAAGGAAAAGCACGGACAGAGGATCAGAGGCTCCGAACCGCTGGCTGGGAGTCACGGCTGGGTCTTCTGTTTACCCTACCGCACCAAAGGAGCTTTGGAAAGTAAATGTCAACCAAGTACCTATTCGACAGATTTAATTCAGGCCGTAATAATTCAAGTTTCACCCAACAGTCTAGAAGCGAATGGACTTATTAAGGAAACCTGTATAACTAAGAATGTCAGAATGTCATGCACACACAGGAAAATATAAAGAGGGAGTTCCTTGAAAGTCAGGGTTTGACTAACCCACCATGGACAGGTGAGTGTACTTTGAGTTTTCTCCAGGAATGGAAAACAAAACAAAGCAACAGCAAAAAACCAACCCATACTGGTTTTCTACTTAGCTGATATCCATTGAGTATTTTCAGGTCTTCACAATTAACCCTGTCAGGCAGAAAATGGGCCCAGTCAGCTTAACCACCTTCCCTGAGGTCACACAGCCAGCACATGGAAGAGCTGGGGTTCAAGCTAAGCAGCCAGAGCCTGTTTTTCACCCACCCTGAACTGTGGTCACTCTGCAGGCTCAGTCCTGTCATTTTTCTTTCTCCTCCAGTGGCCCAGCCTTCTCAGAGTATCACCATCATCTCTGTGATGGCCCCAAATGATTTTCCTAGCTTCCACCAGGCTTTCAGCCCACGATTTACAAACCCTTTCAACAATTTGGACAGTCCCCCGCCACTGTGCTCCCAAACACACACACTTGCAGTCTAAGTCTCCAGCTACCCCTGCATGGTGGTCTCCCTTCAGAAGCTCCTAAAGGTGCTTCATCAGGGAGGTGGTCTATGCCATGTCCCCATTCCAGTCCCCTCCCTGGGCACTCTAGCTTCCTCCTAGTCTCCCTGTGCCCTGCATAGCCTCTGTGGTCATGCTTTTCACCACATCTTCCCTACCCAATGCAGATTGTTTTTTCTTTCCCTTCCCCCTCCTCTCCCCTCTCCTGTCCTCTGCAGTGGTAGGATTTGAAGTACGCAAGGATCTTATCCATCCTGTCACACAGCTTCCCAGTGTCCTCTGTGTCCTCCAAGGGGTAGGGCATGGCAGGCTGCCTGGACAGGGCCCATAGTGGGAGAGGTCAGTCCACGGGAGAGGCAGGTACAGGTTTGAACCTCACCCAATGTGTCCCATGTGTCCTCGAGGAGCATGGTAAGAGGTGTGTCCAGCGAGCTGCTAGGCAGGGAAGGAGCCCTGTACCCCTTTCCTCTGGGTCCACATGCCTGCTCTTTCTGCTGGGTGCTTTTCTTTGCCTAGTCTGGGAAGCCTTGAGCACCCTGACAGTCTTGTCATTGCAAGGGTGCCTCTCCTGCTCCACAAGCCCCCGTGCCTGTCAGACCTGAGTCGGCATCAGAGGACACACTGGCATCGCAGGCCCCCTGCTCTAGCCCTCCTTGAACTTGCCAGGCACAGTCTCCCCGAGGCCTCTGCACTGGCCAGTCCCTCTGCCTGAGGCTCCTCCTCCCTTGCCTTGCTCTCTTCTCCTCTGGGACGTTACTCAATGCTGCCTTCCCTGACCCCGACACTCTGTATGCCCTTCCCTGCTTTCTTTCCCCACCACAGTACTTATTACCTCCTAACTCACTGAATATTTTAATTATTTTTCTTTCTCCATTTTTCTCCTTCCCCATATTCCACTACTACCAGAGTGTGTTCCATGAGACTTGGGATTATGACCATTCTGTTCACTGATACATTCCCAGAAACTAATGTGTCAAGTGCACATCATTTGCTCCATAAATATATGTTGAATTAATTAAAACATCTGGCTTATATCCAGGTGCAGAGGTGCATGACTGGAATCCCAGCCACTGGGGAAGGTGAGGCAGGAGGATTGCTGAGGCCAGCCTCAGCAACACAGTGAGGCCCTGTCTCAAAATAACAAATCAAAAGGGCTGAGGATGTGGCTTAGTGGTCCAGCACCGCTGGGTTCAATCCCCAGTACCAAAAAAAAAAAGGGGGGGTTGTTTATAAATATCTATTCAGAGTTTGGTGTTGTGCACTTTTTTACCCCATCAATAACCCATTGAGATAGACACTATTTCCCCTACTCTATGGAGGAAGAAAGCCAATGAGTACTGTGGGCAGTCCAAGTTCCTATACCCAGTCTGTGGAATTTGAACCCAGGACAGCCTGCCTCTCAAGCCTGTGTTTATCAAGCTCCCCACATGGCAGAAGGTGCTTCCTAATGGTCTGAACAGCCTCTCGTGCTAAATTTAGCATTTAACTGGAGCACTTGCCTTTAGTAAGGCTCTGTCCCTCCTGGGTCTACAGGGCCTATCCTTTTCTGCTTCTCTTGAATGCGGTTCACAGGGGTGAAGATTCTCCACCCCGGTTGTTTCCTCCAGGGACCTGAAGCTCTGGCTTCTGGATACTGTTGCTGCTGCTGCTGAAGAGCAGCCGCCAGTCCACCTCTCACAATGCTGAGGACGGCTGTCTTCTGATGTCTGCTTATATGATCCTTTTTTTGTCCTTGCTATTTAGCAGCTTCACAATGGTGTGTCACCTGTGGGTTTCTTCTCATTTATTTTGTATGGGATTCAGTAGGCTTTCTGAATCTGGTAATTGATGTCTTCCATATCTAATTCTCAGGAGAAAATTCTCATCCTTAATTTGCTTGACTCTCACCTCTCTGCATTCTTTCTTTCTTTCTTTCTTTCTTTTCTTTTTTTTTTTTTTGGTACCAGAGATTGAACCCAAGGGCACTCAACCACTGAGCCACAACCCCAGCCCTTTTAAATTTTTATTTAGACACAGAGTCTCGCTAAGTTGCTTAGAGCCTCCCTAAGTTGCTGAGGTTGGCTGTGAACCTATGATCCTCCTGCCTCCACCTCCCCAGCCACTGGGATTACAGGCATGTGCCACCATATCCAGCTCTCTGAATTCTTTCTACTACCAGTTTCTGGAACGTCTACAGAATGTATGTTAGCTCTCTTACTCTATCTTCTACATCTTAACACTCCCATTCTATTTTCTGTTCCTTATTTATTATCTGCATTAAATTCTGGATCATTTCTTCAAATGTATCTTCAGTTGTCTATCAGTTGTCTAATTTCTTTATAGCTGGGTCTACTGTGGTATTAAATCCATCCTTCTGAATTTCTATTTAAATTATTTTTAAAATCTGCCTGATCATTTTCTTTTATACCAATTTTGCTAATGGTTTTATTTTTGATACTCTTATTTCTATAAGGAATTAAACATATTTATTGTATACCATATAAATAATAATTTGAATATTCATAGTCATTATGAAACTGATTCTAAATTTTGTCATTTTCTCCTTATTCTTACTTGTGTGGTTTATTTTCCTTTTTTTTTTTTTTAGTTTCCCCACTATAAACCTGTGTTCTTTGGATCTTTATTGGTTGGAATTTTTTTAAAAAAAATTTTTAGTTGTCAGTGAACCTTATTTTATTTGTATGTGGTGCTGAGAATTGAACCCAGTGCCTCACACGTGCTAGGCAAGTGCGCTACCACTGAGCCACAACCCCAGCCCAATTGGTTGGAATTTTTGAGTCCTGGATTTAAAGTTCATTCTGTCAGAGAAGAGCTGTTTGCTTCTACCGTATGCCAAAGACCTAGGACACCTTTAAACTCAATTGTAAGTTTTCTGCTTTTCAAGACATGTGAATTCCAACCCAAAACCTTCATGAGTGGGCACATGGTTCTTGAGGAGTGGCTGTCACCCCTTCTCCTCCCAGACCCAAGGCCAACCCCGGCGAGTATCTCTACCACCCTTTACGGGTTCTGCAGCTCACCCATAGAAGCCATGATCTTTTAGTGGTCCTTGCTTTACATGGAAGCTTCCAGTCACACTTCCCTCACTGTTGGGGCTCTAGGTTTTCTCTCTCCACATATTGGGCCCCAGCTCTGGCCACCAGGGACTCTGCCCGCAGGGAGAACCCAGCCTCCTGCTTATCCCCTCTGAAAGTGTGCCTTCCCATTGTTTCTGATCACTGAGAATTTCCCTTACTTTCCTACCAGCTCATCTACACATTAAAAAAAAAATTAAATCATCCAGCATGGGCTAGGAGAATTTCATTAGATATCTACTTTGTTATGTTGCTAGAGACAGAAGATATATTATGTGATTAAACCAAAAATTACTTTTATTGCTTTTCTTGCTGTTTAAAAACAATATCTATTCCCTATAGGGGAAGAATGAAACCATGGATAAGTGATAAGATTAAAAAATTATATTTCTTAGCCTCCCACCCAGAAATAACCAATTAACATTTTGATGCATAAACTTCTTTATGTGTATAAAACGAGTCCTCTGGATTTGTTGTTTTGAGACCAATCCTTCACTGCAACTGCAGTGATGTGGCTACAGTTTGGATCTTAAGTGTGGCCCATAGGCCCATGTGGTAAAGGCTTGTCCCAGGCTGGTACTGTTGGGACTTTTAAAAGGCAGGGCCTCGTGGGAGGTCTTTAGGTCATTGGGGGATGTGCCCTCAAAGAGGACTATGGGACCCTGGTCTCTTCCTTTCTCTCTTCAGCTTTCTTTCTGTCCTAATGTGCTGCCTCACGTTGGGCCCAAGGCCACAAGGCCAATCAATCATGGACTGAAAGCTCCAATACTGTAAGCCCAAAGAAACCTTTCTCTTTATAAGTTGATTACCTCAGGTATAGTAAAGGAAAACTGACTAACATGTTTGCAGAGTGGGCCAGGGTGTGCGCTGAAGGAGGGAGCTTTTGAGGAAGAGTCAGCCTGACTCCAAAATCTTACTTTAGCCATTGTTAATGCTAGGCATTTCCCACTAAGCATTAGCTAAAGCATTGTCGTTAGGAACCTTGGAGAAAGGAACGACTCTCACAGTTTGTTTTGATTCCCCATGTCCCACTCTAGACCAACTGTGTCTTTAATTGTGCTCAGCTGGGTTTGTGCTCCATCAGTTTAGCCTAGGGTTTCTGTTGCATTGTTTTTAGAGGTCCTTTGTAGGATGCTGGTGATTTGGCTCACTCTCCTTTCTTGTTCCTGTGCTCTGAGTCTGAGGAGGTCATCAGCAAGCCCTTTGTGCTGCAGTTCAGTTGAACCTGTGGGCTGCTTCTCTGGCACAGATGGGAGCTGCACACAGACCTGAAGCCCAGGGTGCTCAGTGGCATGGCCTTGGCCATGCTAGGCATATGATTTGGGCTTTGGTTTCTTCTCTGTAACAGGTAGATCCAGAGCCTCTTCTGCCCTGACATTCAGTTAGCATTTCCCTCTCAGGGTCAAAGGTTGCCAGCAGGGGCTGCCCATGGGTTCTGTACTGTAGAACTGCCTGCATCATCTTGGTTCATTCTCTTTTTGTCCAGGTGAGCCCAGCTGTGTGGGGTTTCCTATGGCTACTGAAACCACACATCCCTGAGCAGAAGCTCAGACAGAATGGCCTCTATCTAAAGGTAATAAAGAGCAACCACATACAGAGGGCCTCCTGCATATCTGAAACTGATCATCTTCACATGCATGATGTCTAATCCTCACCTGGCCCTGTGACAGTCTGGATCATAAGTGACAGGCTCTCTGTTGTATAGACAAGGAAACCAAGGATTAAGGAGACTCGCTTGCCTGACAACACATGACAAGCAGATGGCAGAGTCAGGATGGGAACCCAGGTCTGTCTCATTCTTTCCGTACTACTTCTTTCTTTGGGTCTTAGAACCCAGAAGTACACTGTGGGAATGTGAAGAATATTTGACTAAATCTATGCAGCCCCTGTGACTTGGCTGCAAAGTACCTTCCATACACATGACAAAGCTGGATAGTTAGTGAAAACAACTTTGGTGTAAAACAAACCATAGTTCAAATTCTAACTCTGCCACTTCTAACTCTGCCACTTGGGTGGTGGGTTACGTTGGATAAGTCAATCTTCTGATGCTCTGTTTTATTCTCTTTAGAATGGGATGATGTCTCCTTGGCAAGGTCATTGTGGGTATTGAGATTTTTTTTTAAATTATTTTTTAGTTGTATATGGACTCAATACCTTTATTTGTTTTTACATGGTGCTAAGATCAAACCCAGTGCCTCACACTTGCAAGGCATGTACCACTGAGCTACAACTCCAGCCCTGAGATTTTATATAAATATGAATATGCATGTATGTATCTGAGACTATACTTACATCTCTTTATACATGCTATTTTTATGCACATTATTTTTATAAAATGTTTAAAAACACCACTGCATATACACACACGTAATGCATAACCTCCCTAGGCACAAACAGTGGCTCACGTAGCACAGTCACCAACCTCTGTGGTGACTGTGTATACTTCATAAATGTGTCGGGGAGAGCAAGTTTGATGGTGCAATTAAAAGGATGAGGTCAATGT
This sequence comes from Urocitellus parryii, assembly GCF_045843805.1. Classification (NCBI taxonomy): domain Eukaryota; kingdom Metazoa; phylum Chordata; class Mammalia; order Rodentia; family Sciuridae; genus Urocitellus; species Urocitellus parryii. Next base: position 198,778,508 of record NC_135534.1, read on the forward strand.
AATCAAAGAAAATACTGAGGTGTGTTTTCCTTCTGTGCTTTGAATGGGATGACATTTACCCTTTATTTTTGTAGCAAGGGTTTTGTAGCTTACCCAGCCAGCTCAGGGATGTCAAATACAATGTGGGTTAGAGATTCAGACCAACTCAGCTGCACATATGGAGTAAATCTGACTGTGAAACATCGACTGCTTTAATTCCTATGTTCCTGATGAAGTTCTCTTAGGAAATAGCATTTTTTTCCTTGGAGAAAGTTCTAACTAAAAATATTTCCACATTGAATAATGATCATCCAAGGAACATCTGCAACTGTTTGGCTATTATACATTATTGCAGGCTTAGTACGCTGCCCGTCTAGAGTAAGGCCAGCCAGTCCCTTGCAGCTGGAGTCCCTCAGTCCTGAGGCATCCTCTAACCCACTCAGCACTGACAAGATTTGAGCTGACCCTGGCCCCACAGATGGAATTTCAATCATCTTAGCCCTGATGATGTTAAGGCTTAAGCCTGGAATTCTCATGCCTAAGAGAAGTATCCAACTCTGGTAGCTACCACCAACCCCATCCACATGGAGGTGAGCCAATTCCACCCAATTGGGCTTCTGCTGCCATGTCTGTTTGGTACTCGGTTTCCCATGAGGGAGACAACCTGACCAGTGACTCTGCCCTTTGGACGGGCTCCCTGCCAACTCCTTGCTTGCTTCTTCCACCAGGGCAGCAGGTTCTGACTCATCTTGGGCCCAGATCAATGGACTCAGCCATTTATGGACCGAGACCTCTGAAATTATGAACCTCAAATGAACTTTCCCTCCTTTAAGTTGTGTCACAGAAATGCAGAACTGACTACCACACCCATGTTGACCTACACCTGGACTTCCATGCCTCTCCTGTTGTTTTAGGCCCAAGGTTACAGACTCAAATGAATCCAAGTTTGGTCCATCACACTCTTTAGTTTTGAGAAATTCTGCTAACTCTGTGCTGTGTTCCCAGGGCCCTCAAACCCCAGAATATGCCAAACTGTGCTGTGAGTAATAGTCAAAGCTGCAGAGGTTCTCTCTGATATCTCTGATTTTAATATCATAATATTATATCTCTTTGTAGAAGACACGAAAAATATACAAACAGATAAAAGAACCAAAACTCCCTAGTGCAATTTCACTATGCAGGAATAATCACTTTTATGTCATGGTAAATGCTCTTCTTGTCTTCTTCTATGCACATAATAAGTTTACATAACTGAAACCATACTAACCTTACTATATGGTATATAAAATCTTGTAACTTGTTTATATATTAAACATTTTACCATAGGCATTTTGCCATATCACCAAAATTATTTGAAGATATTATCTTTAATGTCAGAATGACTACCCCTTAAGCTGACAGATATTTAGATTGTTGCCAATTTTCATATTTGGCTGAATACATTCATGCAGAAAATATTTCTGGTAATTTTGGATTACATTTTTGGTGTAAATTTCCAGAAGCAAAATTTCTGAATCAATAGGTATTAACACTTTAAGGCTGGCTTTAGTCTATAACCTTGTAAGTTGCTAAGAAATAAACCTGTAGTCATCAATTCAAAGCTTTTCTGTCTGTAATCTTTTGTTTGTCACAAAATTTACTACTGAGATGACAATAAAACAAGGTGAATTTTTCTATTGATTTCAACACAAATAAGGGTTTAAAAATATTTCACATAAGAGCATGTGAAGCTAGAAGTAATGAGAATAAGCAATATTTTCAAATGACCTGTGATCGCTCTCCTAATAATAAGAAACAGTTGTTGAGATTTGTATCTCTAATTATTTTTTGGACTCTTCTCAAAGCTGTGAATCTGAATCTGAGTCAGCAGCCTAACAGCCAGAATTGGAAACTGAACTCTATTACTGAGTTTCTGGTGTAGAATGTGAACTTGGGATGTCAGCTGCTCAGAATCCATTTATGCAATACATTTTTAAAAATACCCGCCTTCTCCATGAATCCTCCCCCGATTCTTCCTTCCATAGCTCATCACAAGCACCTCATTTAACACTTACTTGGTCTTTATCGAGTCTGAATTATTTGTTCAAGTCTCCTGCTAGGCTGTAAGCTCCTGAAAGGTGAATGTAGTGAAGTTCCCTAGACTTGGTGTAACCATCAATGCATAACAGGCCTGCACAAATGGGATGGGGATTGCTTTTCAATTTCCTAGGAAGCACAGGGATTGTGCTTTGTTGGGAATCTGGGGTGTAGGAAAAGGGAAGGGAGCAGCTGAAGGGGGCTTGATGCAGCCCAGAGGCTGGACACAGAACAATGATGAGAAGAGAATATTACTTCTAAAGGTTCAGTGGTTTTCTGCATCCTGCCTGGGAGGAAAAAAGAGATGAAATATTCTCTAGGGATTTAGAGAGACCCAGCAATTACCACAATACACATTTTAAAGAAATGTAGTTTATGATTAAAAATATATCTAGCCCAATAGAAACACTTCTATAATTAATAGGCTTAAATTATTTTATTCAGCATAGTAAATCACTAAGTGTGCTAGCTGTTTTTTACACTGCTTTAAATACTTGCAAAATTTGAACTGCTAGGCAGTAAACAAACTGTTACTTTAAAAAAAATTACAGTGATTCCAAAATGAAAGAATTCATTATTTCACAGATATTTATGGAGTACCTTCTAGGTACTCCTCTTCCTCTCTGGATCCCACCTAGCAGGCATTCTGAGTTCATGGAGAAACAACAAAATACAGAGGTTTCATGATCCTCTTACAAAGGTTCTCCATGGATGAGGGAAATCAACATGTGAAGCCAGAGGGATGAGACAGAGGCTGGTCTTCCACTCACCAAAGCTCACCGCCTTCAGTCTACTGTCCGTAAGTCCTTCAAGATTCTTTCAGGAAATCCCCAGGTGTCTGTTCCTGATGTCTGCCAAGTTATTTGCTTACTCCTGTCCATTTAGTAGCCACCTCTCAAGGATAATAAGACCTTGGAAATCTATTAAGGCTTACTGCAGATTTCTCAGGGGATTCTTACATTTATGGTGGTTTTCCATGAAAACCCAATTTGCCATGTATTGATTCTAGTCATTGATTCTAACTAGCTAAGACCTAGGAATAAGGATCCATGAAGTAAAAGCACAGAGTTGTGGGGAATTTTGGAGTAACACATCCTGGATAAAAATCTCCATTCTGCTGGTATGATAGCCTTGATATGAGCCTTAACCTTCCTGAGACTTGATATTCTCATCTGTAAAATAGGGATGACCAGAGCTACTTCCTAAAGAAGGGAGAGAAGTGGGACAACAAGGAAGAGAGAAGATCGTTCATGTAAGACTCAGGTTTCCAGCCCCCAAACGTAAGTCATGTGGATGGTATAAGAGAAGGGGGAAGAAACCTTCCTTGGGGTGGGGACTGCATTCGAGCTAAGCATCAGATTCCAGCCCTGAGCCATCCCAAACTAGCTGGGAGATCCAGGGACTCCCATTCCCTTCCAACTCAATTTCCCCATCTGTAAAATGAGCCTGCAGGCATGGACAGGGCTCAGGTCCCTTGCAGTTCTAATATATTACCAGACCCTTTGGCTCTTTTCAAGTGCGGCAGGGGACAGAGAGTCAGTGAAGAGGGATGCCATCATGGTATCTAATACAACCCGTCCAGGCTTTCACAGGTTAGAAAAATTTTCCAGGTTAGAAAAATTTGGTAATAATTAGTACTTATGAAAGATTATGCTTCGAGCTGGTGTCTTGTGAGCAATGAAGAGAGATCCATCTCCCATTTTGACAATGCTGCACTAGGGAGTCATTAAATATTGAAGTAACTAATAAAGTCATTTTCCCATTCAAGGTGGTTTTTTCTACATATCTCTTCATTTATTTGTCCATCTAGCTGATTTCTTCATTATGAAAAACGGACATGTTGATTGTCTTCTAGGAATAAGTGTTCCAGGCCTTGTCCTCGGCTTGTAGATGGTCACCTTCTCCCTTGTCTTCACATCATCTTCTATGTGTCTTTGTCCTTATGAGGACACTGATCATACTGGGTTGGAGTCCACTAGAATGCTCTCATCTTAACTTAATTACCTCTGTAAAACCCATCTCCAAATAAGGCCATATTCTGAGATACTGGGGGTCAGGATTTCAAAATTTGAGTTTGGGGATGGGGAATGTGATTCAAGTTAGTCAAATTATTCATTCATTCATTCATTCATTCTTTCTTTCTTTCAACTATAGTTGACACCAGGACTCCAGGCACTGAGCTCGGTACTAAAAAGATAAAACTGAACAAGTCGGCCACAGCCATGGAAGACTTCCCATCTAGTGGAGGTGTCATCGTAGGGACAGATCACTCAGTGCAGTGCAAGTGTAAATCCAGAGGAGGGCACAGGGGTGATGGGGCTCTTGAATCACAAGGGACATCCAGGGCAGATTTGAGAGGCTTCCATAAGAAGCTAGACCCAGAGCCGAGAGGTGAAAGACCTGGGCAGAGCTGGGTAGGTGGCAGGTGGGAAGGGAGGGGTTCCTGGATCCAGGAAGAGGAAACTGCAAGTGTAGACCAATGGAAGTGTGGAAGGAAAGGCATATTTTAGAAACTCAAATAATGTGGGTGCAGCCCACGGTGTGTGGAAGAGCAAAAGGGTCAGGTAGGAGGGACAAAGATCCTGGTCAGAACCCAGGCGCCAACACCCTGCACCACTGCTTTCGGACTTCACGAAGGATGGGAAGCAAGGGAGAAGTTGTTAGGGGACCAAAATCAAGGTCTCAAAACTCGTGTCTTGGTGCTTACAATACCAAAAGTGACAGGAGGACCTCCTGGGGCCTCGCTCCACACCTGCACACTCCTGCTTTACCTGTACTTCTAACAAGCTTGATGGTGTGATTTCCAGAGCAACACACTGCAAGGCATGACCAACAAATTAGAAGGGAGGAGACGAGATGCCACAGCCACGTGATCTTCAGAGCATGAAGTGTCAGCTTCTAGCCTGAAAACCGTGGAGGAGGTAGAGAAATTCTCCAAATCCCAAACAAGAACCTCAGGGCTCTTCAGAGGCACCACTGCATCTCATTTTGCCATCTAAAACCAGTTTGTAGAATAAAACTGGTTTCAAATAAAAAGTCATCTTCACTAAAATGTATCTAAGAAACCGGCTGCTTAAACTAAACAAGACCATTTAAAAACAGAAGAACCCAAAGGCTCACTTCTTTAGGTCTCCAACAAGCAAAGATTCACAGCCATGCTGACAGCCAGCTTGAACCCAGCTGAAGTGCTAATGGACTTCTAGAGTTTCCTGTTGGAAGAGTATAGAAATCACTTGGGCCAAGCCTTCATTTTAGGTCTATGTAAAGGAGGCCAGAGAGGGGAAGGGATTTTCCCAGAGCCACCCAACAAGAAGACCAGAGCCAGAGCTGGACCCAGGTCCTCTGTGGTCATTCCTGGACTGTTGGAGGTGAGGGAAAGCTCTCAGGAGAGCAGGGTTGGGGGAGGCTCTGCAGAAGAAGGACTTGAAACGACTTCACATGGTAGAGACACTGGGGCAGCAGAGAAGAGGGGAAGGGGCATGCCAAGCCCCAGGCCAGATGATTGTTGGCAACACCCAAGGAAACTGAGCCTCAGAAGCGGGTAGCAAATTTGTTCACACACTACAGAGTTCAAGTGCAAAGCCAGAGCCAGAACTGTGGTCTTTTTATAGCTATTGATTGCTGGTTTGGCAACAGGTATCCTAGAGGACATCTATCTATTTGGTTTTTGCAGATGACCCTGGGTAGATCTCTTACACCCTGACTTTGTCTTGTGAGGTCCATTTGGTGTCATTTAGCTGGTTCTTGGGCCAGTGTCTTCCTTACCTACTGCATGGCTTGATTTCAAAGACTGTTCCTGACGACAATTCCATAACATTCTGCTCCTGCAGAAAACCTCCCCGCATTTTGTGAAAGCTTTAGAAATTTCTAGTTCCTTCATGCTCCCTCCACCAGCTGAGTTAACAGTTTGGAAAACAGTGCGATATCACTCCAACTTCAAATGCAACAGCGACTCTCGCCCTTTGCAGCAGCGATTTTCTTTAGATCACGTTTATCGTTAAAACAAAGGGTTGTGCATTTGTGGGGAAAGTGACATGTGAGCTGTCAAGACAGTTAAAAATGTTTGGGAAAACATTTTTTTCTTTCTTTCTTGCCTTTTTAAAAGATAATGCTTGCTTTGTAAATAGGTGGGATTTCAAAATCTCTCCCTGCCCCCCCCCCGTAAATTAACATTTTTAAGATTATATAGGAAAGAGCCTGGAAATCTTTGTCTCAAGTATAATTACTGTTTGGACTAATAAATCAAATTTGCAACTGTATAAAGGTAAATCACCAAATAAAACAATGCGGCTTGACTTTCTTGGTATTTTTAAGGGTGTGTGCTGGATTTTGTTAAATGAGAGAACAAGTAGCCATCATAAAGAGATTTTTTTAATGGGTAGAAAAGCTGGTGTTTCAACCTTGGAATAGGTTCTAACTGGCATAAGAATATTTTTTAAATAATAATGATGATAATCAAATATTGTATTTGAACAAATTCTGAGATTCTGCAAAATTCTCTTGTTCCTCTGTGTCCCTAGTCCTCAAGACTAGCACTGGGAGGAAGGCAGGATGAAAAAGATTCCTCTAAAACTCCCCTTACAGTGGGCATTGGAGCAATTTGTCAACAGTTTCCGTTTCCCACTATGTGACAGGTCCTGGGCTCCCAGAGAGCTTGTACCTGAGTTAGGTAGGAGACAGATAGGAATACCTGAACAGGGACTGGGATCCCGGCTGCCTGGGCCTCCTGGGCCTCCTGGCCCACCGTAGTTTCAATTCTTCCACTAGAGTCATCTAAAATCTGCAGCTCTGTCAAGGCAATGATGGCATTTTCCTTTTGGAAGAGACACTTTCTGGTCTGGAGGCCATCTGGAGCCAGCTGGGGCTCTGTGGCCCACCTGAGAGGTCATTGGGAACATTTCATATCCAGGTCCTCTGAGGCTAAGCGTGCAGCACATAAAGAGATGCTCTTCCTGGTGATTCTCCTGCCCTGTCCTCCTCCGTCTGACAACACCACTCTGCATACAGTCCCCCTAATCCAAAACACCTTTGCCTGCTCCTCTGACCTTGCCGAAGCTATCCCTTCTGCTCAGAACACCCTTCTCTGCCTCAGAGACTGCACGAGCTTCACTGTTTGGAACCATGAAAAGTACCCCACCCCTTCTCTGTGTCACTTTAGAACTGTGTACACTCTTTCACTGCAGAGCTTGGGACCCTCAACTGTGATTTGCTTGTCTGTCGGTCCCAATTGCCACTGGAACCATGAGCATCATAAGAATGGGGGATGTATTTTGCAACTTTCTAGACAGATCTTCAGTACAATATGATACATGGTTGAGACTCATTCAACTATCTCTTGAAACAAGTAGATACCATTAAGCATTTAGTAAGCACCTAGGATGTAATGAGTTCTAGGTCCTCTCTAAGATTCTTTCAAACCATCATAATGATCCTAGGGGGAAGGCATTATTTTCCTGATATTATAGATTAGGGATCTGTGGTTCTCAGAAATTACCAGATTTGTCCAAGATCAGAGGCAGAAAGAAAGAACAAACTAGGATTCAAGGCAGGTTTGTCTGACTTCAGTGTTCTTTCTACTACACCACATTGACTCGACTGAATTTCCTTCAAGGTGTTTCTCTTGTAAAGTGTGATAAAGAATCCACTGAAGTCTGATCACTCTGTCTTTCAACCCAGACAAACAGAGGCAGAGGCAAAGGAGGCTTGTGTTTAGAAGTCTCCTGATGACGGACTGTCCTGGCCTCCCTTTTTTGTTTGTTTGATCTTAAGAGGACTTTCCAGAGCATGGATCTGAGCAACAAGACCCTCAGCACCTTGCTCTTAGTAATCTTGACTTCGAATTTCATTTTTTTCCGAATCAGTCTGAATGCTCCGAAATTGCTCAAAGACTGAGTCTTACTGAGACTAATTATTTCTTTAAAATGTCCAGATCCCTCCGTTGGCGAAAAGACCAGGAGACAGAGTTAAATTACACAGTCCGTCACTGTCCCCTGCACATTCATCTCTGCCACTCTGTCAGCATGAAAATTTACGGCAGATATTATCTCTTTGAAGGGGTTCAAGTCCTAGAAAATACAAGCTAAATTTTAAATAGAATTTTAATTTTAATGAAAGCTTCGGGGAATGCTGTTTATGTTGCTTATCTTTCATACCTGGTGATTAAGTTAATTTATGCTTAATGGAAGAGGATATTTCTAATCCCCAGACAGGTTCAACATCTGTCTAGGGCTGTGTTTTTGGATGCCTTAAGCTGCTTGTGATGGATGTAATAAAGCCAGGACGCTACTGAACTGACACCTGAAGGCTGTGTAAGGAGGACCGGGGACATTATGTCTCTGCCCAGTGTTTGTGTTGAAATCAAATCAAAGTCCCAAGCATTTCATTCTGTCAGACCTTAAAAATCCTGCCTCCTGCTCTTTCCTGTTAGTCCCTGGACAGGGCTGTGGAAAGGTAGCGGGGCTGCGGGGCTCTGGATCCAGCCTCAACACTGGTCCTTCTCGAGTCCCCGTCACATCTGCATGCCAGCCCTCTGCAGGATGCTCTCCACACATCATCTCATTAGCCCGCGCAACAAATTCCAAGGTTGCAATTATCATCCCTGCTTTCCATTAGGAGAAACTCAGGCTCAAAAAGGCAAAATAGTTTCCTAGTTTGCCCTGGTGACGTAGATTCTAAGTACCAAAGGTAATGTTTGATCCTAAGACAATCTGCTCTCGTTCATTCCCCCTTAGTATAGTCCTGGCCCTGGGGTCAAACCAATTTGCCATCTGTTTTTGTGAATCAAGTTTTATTGGAATGTGGCCATATCCATTCATTATTGTATTATCTACAGCTAATTTCACATAGCAATGGCAGCACTGAATAGACGTGACAGGGACAGTATGGCCAGCAGAGTCCAAGATGTTCTCTATCAGACTGTTTACAAGAAAAGTTTGCCAACCCCAAGTACAGGGCCCATGCTGTCACAAGAAAATTACCCGAGTTGGGCCAGGGCATGGACTTGAAGTTGAGGAAAATAAAGGAAATTGTTAAATAAAATGCTAAGTCCAGACGTTCACTAGCTCAGCAGCCCTTCAACTGTCCAGGTGCAGAACCAGACTTCCACTGTGCTCTTACCCTCTGTGGGAGGCTTCTTGGGCCTTCCTGGAGCTTCCCAACCAACCAGCACCTCAGTCATTGTCACACAGCACCCTTCTGTCCTTAGTCTCCCATACAGACTCCCGCATGGCCCATTCCCAGGACCTACAGCTGCTGGGAGAAGCCTTGCTTCTGGTCAGGCTGTCCAGTGATCGCCATGCCATGGCAAGAGGGCCTGTGGCCCTTGGATGGGTGGGAGTCCACAGAGGGATGGCGCAAGGACTGGGGGTGGGGAGCCGATGCCACTGTGGTCCCTGGGTTCTTGCTTGGGCCAAGTGTGCCACAAGTAACAGGTCCTCTTGCCTGGATTTATCAGCTTTGGACCTAAACCCCTCTCCACAGTGGCTAACACCAGTGCAGGGGACCGTGACAGAACATGTTGTTCTTCCTGTGTCCAAATCCTCTGGTAGTCACAGAGTGGACAGCAGCAGGTGGTGGGAGGGGCCAGCTGGTCCATGATTCAGTATTGGTGGCCCTTGTCACGAGATCAAGGCTCACCCAACATGGTGAAATGACAGAAATAAAGGTGCACATGTGTGTTTATGTGCACATACATGTGAAGGTGTGTGTCCATTCCTTCGTGAAATAAAATTAATGATATTAAGCCATGAAAACTGTAGATATTAGACTATTTGGATATATAAAATGCCAATTTCACATTTAATTGATAATAATTGGTAATTGATGTTTTTAAAAAAAACATTATTTCCCACAGATAAATAATATGATGGCTATTTTCCTCATCTTATCTTCACAATTTGTATGTATTTTTTAAAACATTTTATTGGTTTATAAAGTCTGCAAGTCTGGAAATTACTTCTCTTATACAAGCAGCAGCTGGCCCCAACCTTCATAAAATTTGGCAGTAGCTATCAAAATTTAAAATCACCTATTCTTTAGCCCAGCAATTTTATTTTTAGGAATCTGTCCTGCGGAAATATTGGCATCATGTAGACAAACACACCTACATACAGACACAGCGAAGGGGTTCCTGGCAGAGAGTTCAAAATGTAGAAAAGGTAGAAAAGTGGGAATAACCTAAGTCCCCATCATTGGGGGATTGGTCATAAAAAGAATGGTAAGACTCCAAACTGGACCAAGAGCCCCTGTGGAAACAGTAAGACCAGCTCTTCTGACTCAGCGATGTCCTTACTGTACCAAGAGGTGAAAAGAACAAGCCCCCAAGTGACAGATGCACATTGGAGTTCAGAGTGGGAGCCCACACTTACAAAACTTACAACAGCAACAAAACAAGTCTGCCTGCCTTTGCAGGTTCAATATTAAAAAATAAAATTGGGAAGGAGAAAAGCAAACGGTCGACAGTGGCTGTGGCTGGGAAGTGGGGTTGGGAGTGGGAAGCTTTGCCTTTTCCATTTACAGACTTTATACCTTGTTTGTATTATTTACAAGGAGGACACATTACTACATTATGATTTGTTAAACAGAGCGGTAAGAGAAAACAGCCTTAATGTACAGTAACTATTATATGCAAAGCAGAATAAATGAGAATACGGAAAAAGAAAATTTCACTCCGGTTCTGGGGTTCAGAAAAGGCTTTCGGAGCAAGTTCTTTCTGAGCTGTGCCTTCAAAGATGGAAAAGAGGGCTGGAGTTGTGGCTCAGCAGTAGAGCACTTGCCTTACACATATGAGGCCCTGTGTTCGATCCTCAGCATCACATAAAACAAATCAATAAAGATATTGTGTCCAACTACAACTAAGAAAAAGATGGAAAATGGAAAAGATGCTCAGAAATAAGAAGGGAATGAGTGGCAGCTCCGCTTAAAGCGACCCTGGGTGCCTATGACCAGAAGAGGGCTGATCACATTAGAGTTTGATTTGTAGCTGATGACAGCTGGATGGTTGGAAAAGTCACCACAAAACTCTCATCTCCAGTTAAGATTCATGTGACTTCATTCAGACAAACCAATTCCTCACTAGGCTCATGGGTCCAGCCTGGAAACCATGCAGATATGTTTTAGGGTTGGGAAGTGTCACAGACATGAGTGACGTCCTGCCCCCGTCCCTTTCCTTTGCCTACAGAACTCAAATTCTGTCCAGTCACTTACTTGTGCTCTTCATCAAGGCCACATGCTTCAGGGGAGGCTGACCTCAGCCCAAGGCCCTGTCCTGTGGTGACTTCTGATTGGTCTAAGCCAAGGTTGGTGGTCCAGCTCATACTGACAATACTGGTTTCTGGTTGGGACTGTGACCCAGTTGTGGATGATGTGATGTGATAGGACATCTACTAGGATTGTCTTCACTCTCCAAAGACACCCTTTCTTTTTTTATTATTAAATTTTTAAATTTATATATGACAGTGGAATGCATTACAATTCTTATTGCACATATAGAGCACAATTTTTCATATTTCTGGTTGTATACAAAGTAAATTCACACCAATTTGTGTCTCCATACATGTACTTTGGATAATAATGTCCATCATATTCCACCATCATTTCTAACCCCCTGCTCCCTCCCTTCCCCCACAATTCATCTGCCCTATCTAGAGTTTGTCCATTCCTCCCATGCTCCCTCTCCCTACCCCACTATGAATCAGCCTCCTTATATCAGAGAAAACATTTGGCATTTGGTTTGGGGGGATTGGCCAACTTCACTTAGCATTATCTTCTCTAACTCCATCCATTTACCTGCAAATTCCATGATTTTTATTCTCTTTTATTGATGAGTAATATTCCATTGAGTATATATGCCACATTTTTTTATCTGTTCATCTACTGAAAGGCATCTAGGTTGGTTCCACAGTTTAGCTACTGTGAATTGTGCTGCTATAAACTTTGAGGTGGCTGTGAAAGACCCCCTTTTCAATGGTTCCCGTCTCCCACCTTGAGATATTACTGTTTGGCAAATGACAACCCAAACTGATGCAGCCAGTCTGTGACTAGGAGGGGACACCAAGCCTGAGGACAAAGCAACCATGCCGAGGATGGAAGAATGAGAGTGGAAAGAACCTGGTGCCACCTGATGTCATCAGGCACTAAACTCACCAACTCTAGAACTACTTTTGCTTTCAATATCTTTTTATGGGACATAATACTTTTCCTTATTATTTATGCCAAATCAAGCTGAGTAAGTATTCATTTTCCTATAACCCAAAGCATTCCAGCTAATTCAGGAATATTCTTTGCAGTGACAAGATTATTCAAACAAATATTTTCTATTGTGTGCCAGAAGTTAACTCGAACCTCAATAAATATGCCTACATTTAAAATCTACTAGAAGTGATATTTTCACAATACTGTGAATGTATTAATGACACTGAAGTGCACACTTCAAAATCATTAAAATGGTAAAGTTTATGTTACATATATTTTTAGAGAGAGAGAGAGAGAGAGAGAGAGAGAGAGAGAGAGAAAGGTAACCCACATCATCTAAGTGAAGTGAGCATAAATTAGGGGGAAGAATTAATATCTCTAAATTTAAATCTCATTTCTTTATAGGAAATAAATTATACTTAAAAATTCACCAGAATTAAATTAAGCTCACATAATGGAATAATATGAAGCCATTAAGAAGACCAGTCTTCACGTCCACTCTGGGCCATGATAGAATGATAACAAACATGTTCCTGCCCTAAATAGCTATAAAGCTAGACACAATTTTGAGGAAAGTGTTTTTAAACATTGGACAACAGGCAGTGCAGGTCTGTGATCGTGAAAAAAAAAAAAAGAAAGAAAGAAATATCAGGCCAGCCTGTTTGCCTGGCTTTTGGACCACAGGCAGTCCACAGGCCTTGAATTGGGGACACAAGAGCAGCCAGCTCTGGGCTATGGAAGCAGAGAAGGGCATGAGGGTGTAGAGGTGGCTGGTGGGTGAAGCAGGTTTCTGGGGATGGTGCATCTCTGCAGGGATGAGTCGCATCCTTGGTGGGGTGCTGGGGAGACTCTGAAATCTGAAGGAGCAGCTGCTTCAGGGCACTGATCAAAGATGCAGGAAATCAGGGGTGATGCAAAATATCTGGGTGGGGTGGGGGGACTTTGCCACTAGAGGAGTTGCTCCATGTGAGTAGCAAAAGGCATCTGTTTTCATTCCTGGGTTTCTCCCAGATTCCAGAACAATGCCATATGCATAGGAGAAGTCTTATATTCCTTTGTTGAGTGAATGAACAAAGGGGGTCACCCACTCTTGAGACTAGGGCAGCTGGCATTAAGGACAATGCAGGGGCCATCCAAGGATCCCAGATCAGGGAAGAATCTGGCTCCAGAGACTCCATGGCTGTGCCACTTGGGATGGAGAGGCACTAGGGGATAATCTAAAAATTCATTCATTTGTTCATTTTATTTGTTTTACTTATATTATTCATCTTGTTTCTCAAAAAGACAGGAAATAATAGCCAAACTTGGAAACAACTGAAGCCATCAATCATAGAATGTAGAAATAAATTGTGGTACATTCACAAGATATAATTTGGTATAACAGTGGAAATGAACAACGTCCTGCTAAACTCAACAACACAGATGAGTATCACAGCAACAGGTTGAGTGAGAGAAGCCAGCTCAAGAGAACACTGTGTGTTATTGTACAATGGTGTTTAAATATAAAGTTCACAACCAGGCAAAAAATAACACATGGTGTCAGAAATCAGAAGGGGTTACCTGGGGGGAGGAGGGAGAAAGGAGTGTTACGGGATTCTGGGGGACTGGTAACGTTCCACTGCTTGTCCTGAATTTGGTCATCCCAGTGTGTTTGCTCTGTGACACTTTTCTCTATGAACAGTATGTTCAATGAAAACATAAATCCAATTAAATTGTCATATTTCATAAAGACCTGAAGTTAGACTGATGGAGAAAACAGGGGCTCATTTATTCATAAATTCAAAGTGCCCATTTTTTTGTGATTTTTAATAAAACCAAGATTAAACAGCTTTAAACATGGCAGTATACATCTCAAATACTTTAAAAAGAAATATGCACATTTTCTTGAAAAAGTATGTGATATGGGTCACAGACCAACAGGTGATTGGTGACAGGGATGACAGAAGGCACATAAGCAGGTGATAGATAACAGGGAGATGATTGACAAAAGATAGATGATAGGTAGATAAATATATCTATAGACAGATAATAGATGACACATAGGTAGGTAGACATATGGATTAGGAATTGACAAAGTGATTTAAAATGGACCCTCCTGGAAACAGGAGAAGAGGAAGAGCAGGGGAAGGATAAAGAGAGGAGGCTGAGGCTGAGCTAAGCACACAAGAGACACGAGATTCAAGGGCCACAGGCTGCTGGGGCAGGGGCACAAACTTGGCTCCAGGCTTCGTGCGGAGCCAATGGAAAGAGGGAAGAGGATGGATGGTGTCCACAGACGTAACCCAGAAGACACACCAGCTGCTCGGAAGAAGTCTAGCTTCTCTGCAACTAATGCCCAAGAGAAATGTCCCCTGGGGGTGAGAGCAAGTGGCAGGGGGCAAGATGTCCTCCACAGCATCCTAACAGTGATGCTAACGGCGGTGACAATGACGACAATGAGAGCTCACGTTTTAATATGACTTAATGTCTTGCCAAGTACTCTTTAAGTTCTTTATGGAGGGGATAGTGAATTTAAAATCAGTGCTCCTTACAAGGGCTCCCATTGCAGGGGAGCCCCAAAGCAGCTGGATTGATGCACACAAGAGCAAAGCTCCCTGATGGTGTAGCTTGCCCCATGGAGGTAAACCAGCGGAGTCCCACATCCTTCCAGGAAACACGATGGCCAGGAGGGAGCAAACCTCTGGGAGGCAAATGTTGACCTAAGCTATATCCTTTGATGGTCAAGCAAACCAAAGGTACAGCTGACATCCTTTCCTGAAGCTGAAGCACCTGCAAAGGTTTGTACTCCAAGCCTGCAGGGATGGAATCAGGTAGGATCTGTGAAGAGGCCAAGATTTCCCTCTGGAAACTTCTGCGTCTTCCCTAACACAAAGGCCCGTAGGTAAGATCATGGCCCTGGATGGATGCCATGATGGTCTCAGTCTGAGTGATATGAATAGGAGCAGTCCCCCACCGCAGAAGAGGGTTTGTTCACAAACAGAGAGGGACATCCTTCCCCACGACACAGGGCCTAGCACCCCCTTTGCCCTGACTCCTCACTGGGGACAGTGATGGGGAGAAGGACATCTGGCTCATGTGCCAACACCTGGTTCACATCCTTATGTTTCTCAAGAGCTTTGAAATCAACAACACGTTTCTAATAATCTTTTAATTAACTAATAATGATAATCCTTGTTAGCAAAGGGATTTACCAGAGGATAAATTAAGAGGGGTTAATTTGTTTTCTTGGCGGCTCACTCGTTCTAATATTTACTGACCAGTAAAGGAGGCAGACCCTAGTGGAAGCCGCTGGCTGGAGGCAGGCGAGGAGGGAGCTTTCCTTCGGGAGCTGAGCCTGGTTTCCTGGTTTACTAGTTCCTTCTGTCCTTGATTCAACAAACAGGAATTTCACACCTTTTTTGTGCCAAGAGCTATTTATAGCACCAGGCAGGTAGGCAGAGGCACCATAATGTCCTGAGGGGGCTTAGATGAAGGAGCTATTAATCCGGTGGGTGGCAGGAGTGGGGGGACAATCAGAGAGCACTTCAAGGAAGGGGTGACATCAGAGCCCTGACCTGGAAGGATCCTAAGATTTGTTTTACAAAAGAGCTCACCATAGGATTCCTCTAAGTAACAGTTTTTTTGTTTTTTTTCTTCCTCATGCCTTTCAATTACCCCTGGACTGATTTACACACCCTTTTAGAAGCACAGCTGTTGTGTAAATTAAACCTCAGTAATCCCTCCCCAATGCTCAGTCCCCCTTAGGAGAAATTCTGGCACCTGCTGATTTATTTCTATGTACTTTTCCAGCACCTTGAGAATTTTAGCTTTAGGAACGGCAACTTATGAGTCGCTCCAATTGGGTGGGGAGAGTTGGGCAAAGAGAGGACGGGGGTTGAAGACAGAGGGTAGAAGTAAAGCAGATGGTGGAAAGGGGCCAGCAGCCCTGCAAGGAAGCATGTGCCAGATAAAGGGGAGTAATCCTGAGCTAAAGCTGGTCCCGGCACCGCCTCACCTAGGAGGAAGAAGAGCTGAGAAATGTATAAAAACAAGCTGATGTTCTGCTTGAACCTCTCTCTAAGCCCACTGAGGACCCCGGGGAGCCCAGCGCAGCCACAGACGAGGTCCCTTTCATAGCATTTCTAGGATGATGAGATGATACCTTTCAGGAGCTACCTGGTAAGCAGTCAGCCCTCTCTAAGCCTCAGCTCTGCTCTTGAGCAAGGAGATTTCAGCAACAGGACCCTGTAGGTTGAACCCACAGAGCGGGGACCACTGTGTATCCATACTGAACAATTCACTGCTAACCCTTAGGGAGGGTCTTCTGGCTGGTGTTTCTACCTGCTGAAAATTTTTCCTGGTTTTGTTTTTCCAACATCACCATCCCAGGATTCCCTTGTCTCTGTGTGCATTTATGCCAACTGGCCCCAGTGCTTAGTTATCACCTCAAGTGACACTGCTGAGTTTTTCATATTACATTTCTCTTGGGATTCTTGGGACCTGGGAGTTCTTGAGTTTGTGAAATGCTACTTCGACTGGTACGTACCTCAGGAGCAGGCTGACCCTGGGCCAGAGGGGATATAAAAGCATGCGTGACACTCCAGTTGCCTGGAGTCGTAGAAAGCCATTGTTTGCTAATAAGCTCAAGTTTGATACTCACTGACCCTAAAATGGATTTTTTTTCTTCCTGGAAAGTGACTCCAATTCTGGAAATCCTCTAGCTGCTCCTGCCACCTTTAAGGAAAGGTTCCCCGGAAGCATGACTAGGAAGGGTCCGCCCCTGGGGTTAGCGCCTGAACAGGTCACCACCACTCTACTGTGGGTGTGGGCTTGTCAAGTGGGCACTGCTATGGCCCCTTCCTAATCATGTCCAAATAAGGTTTTTTTAGGGCAAAGCGTCAATATCCATTCTCAGTTAATGTGTCTCAAATCTCAAAATCCTAGGAGTTAAGTGGACAAGGGACAGATGCATAGATTTTCCAAGTCTTACAAAATGAAATATAAACAGTAAATATAAAAGCTTACATACATGGGAGCACGTTCATCCTCATTAACAACCAAAGAACATGCACACTTGCAAATCACCGGACACACCTTCAATTAGCAACTATTTGTAAGGCATCACCTAATGATATGTGGGGGACAGACCCGGGAGGGCATTAATAGTGGCAGAGATAATAATAGTCTCGATGCTTTGGAAAAGCAAAATGAAATTTGCATCAGGATTTTTAAAGATATTCATTCCTTTCAACTCAGTAATTCCAGAACTGGGTTTTATTTAAAGATGAACAAAATTGAACACCCTAGAAACGACCACCGATGGGGGCCAGTTCTGATATGACTGCATCCATTCACCAAGAATGACAGGGAAGACTGCAGAGCCAGGTGGGGAGGTGTTTATGCCATAAAGTCATTTTAAAGCCAGAAGAATTCAAATTGCTTGTTTATTGCAAGGAAATGTTTAAGCCACATCTGCAGGTAGACAGGGGCTGGGGAAGCATTAAAGTTATTGGTGGAAGTTGAATTCTTTCACAATTTTAGGAAGTTTTGTCTTAAGCATGGTCATTGTCATTTTCCTCCCTTCTCCCTCCCTCCCTCCCTTCCTTCTTTCCTTCCTTCCTTCCTTCCTTCCTTCCTTCCTTCCTTCCTTCCTTCCTTCCTTCCTTCCTTCCTTTCTTATACCAGGGATTGAATTCAGGGGCACTCAACCCCTGAGCCACATCCCCAGCCCTATTTTATATTTTATATTTTATTTAGAGATAGGGTCTCACTGAGTTGCTTAGTGCCTTGCCATTGCTGAGGCTGGCTTTGAACTCACGATCCTCCTGCCTCAGCCTCCCGAGTTGTGCACCATGGCGCCCGGCTCATTATCATTTCTTTAATGCTTACTGCTGTTTGATCCCAAACTGTAAAGGGAAGACTTTATAAGCAGGTGAAATCCTATCAAGATATCCTCCGAGCCAGGCACTGTCCTGGGTGTTTACTTCCTGAAAATTCTAGATGTTAGACGTCTCATTTACAGATGCAGTTCAGTGTGCGTGGGTACTCTGCTCACAGGGGCTCACGAAGTCACACAGGCGCCCACCTGGATCTATCTGGCTGCAGCTCAAGTTCTTTCCAACATCACAGTCCCTTCTCTGTCACTCTCTGGGAGGTGGCGCTCAGTGTTCATCCTCAGCTGAGAGGATTCCTCGTCTAACTGTAAGAGATGCAGCGGGCTTTCCACAAAACTGGTCCAGATGCCCCAACTGGAGTCCCTCCACCTTTCTCATGCACAGCGCCTGGCACATATAGGAGTATTGACGCCATTGGATCTAAGGGCAGAATGCTCCTTCCTTTCCAAATGCCATATCACCCTGCACTGTGACTGTGATAGTGTGCAGGGGGGCAGGAAAAGAGGGGCACCGAACACAACCCAGGTTTGCTCCTGCTTCCTGCAATCTGTACGCTGCCCAGAGTTAGTTGTTGCTTGGTTTGTTTTAATCATAATGTTAATGAAGACTTAGGAGATATTGAGAAGCCCCGGAAAGCAGAAATGCCGGGGGTAGGGGCAGGGGCAGGGGAGGGTTCTGTGGATGAAGAAGTCAGGAAATGAAACCAAAGCCGACAGGTGGAGAGAAGAGCTGTGAGGGAGCCTGATGAAAAGGCAGAGGTCAGGGTGAAATTGGGCACTTCCAGAAAGAGGAGAGAGAAAACAGGCCCAGGCAATTTCCTGCAGAAATACCTGTGGGGATAACAAGCATTTTTTTTTTTTTAACCTGAGCAAAAAAAAAAAAAAAAAAAAAAAAAAAAAAAATCGTCAAGCCCAGCTACTTCTATCATCAAAAAATTCGTTCCGGAGATTTCCTCCAGCTCGTGAGAGACATCTTAACTCTCCCTGAAATGGTCATTTGTCACAAGGGGCTAGAAGCTCACCAAAATGTCTGTAAGCAAGTTTGGGGGCTCTCTATAATAAACCAAATTGCAGAATATTGATTTTTGCTTCTTTTCAACCCGTTTTAATCCAACTATATTGTCTTATTACAAGAATGTTCTCTCATCCTGGCGAGGAGAGCAGGGCACCCTGGGCGGGAGGAGGGAGCCACAGGCGCAGCGGTGGCTCTGCCCTGCCCCCTGGAAGGCTCTGTTCACAGACCTCAGGCGCCTGCCTGCGGCATCTCAGCTCCTCCCGTGACTCCTCTGAAGGGAGCACCGTGCCAAAGAGCACCACCCACAGAGGGTGTGTGCCCTTCCCTAAGGCAGAAGCTCACGGGAAAATGGAAAACCCCAGCAGAGGTGGCTCCATGTCACTCAGGTGCCACCCAGAGCCCCAAGGATGATCCCAGGCTCCCTGGCTGGGTGCGTGAGGCCTCCTGCTGCCTGGCCTCCCGACTCTGCCAGCTTCTGCTGCCCACCCCACCTGCCCAGCCTCCTCCCCGTTTCGTGGGTCTGGACCTTGGCTCGTGCTCATGCTGTCCCCTCTGTCTGGGACGCCACTCTCCTCTCACAAACTCCTCCTCATTCTTCAGTGCACAGGCTCCCTCCTCAGCCAAGCTCTCAGACATGCCCAGTCTGAGAGGAGGCTTCTCCCCAGGTTTCCCTCTCCTCCCTGGGCTCTCATGCCTTTGCCTGGTCACATTACGTGTCCCCTCAGAGGCAGGATTGGGCTCTTGAATCTCTCTGAGCCTAGTCCAGTGCCTCAGACAGTCTGCTTCGGCTGGTTTGAGGAATGAATGAATGAATGGCTGGCCGCCCCCCGCTGCCCTCCCCCACACCCCACCCTTTGATCAAGAGCAGCACGGGGGGCAGGGGGAGTACCGAGCCTGGCATCCAGGGCCTTAATCTCAGGATGAAAGAACATAAAGCGTTCACTTTTTCCCTTCCCACTTTTCTTGTGCCACAGGAGCTCTGAAAATCCTGCCATATCAATCTCTTCCAGGTGCTGGGTTCCTCTCAAAACGACACCAGTTTACCTATGTGAGGGCTCTGAGGTTATTTCGACTCTCGAGGGGTCTTTTAATCTTTGGAGCCAGAAGGCGAAACTGACATCCTCTTTGAAGTCCCCCTTCCCAGGCACCGGCCAGGAAGTAGCCAGGATGTTTAGAGGTGAGGAGTCTTGGCTTCAGGGGGCCCAGGTCTGGGGGCCACAGCCAGGATGGGCCCCCGGGAGGCCCTGCACGACCCACATTCCACCCCCAGCAGGCAGAATACCAGGGCAAAGGGTGCCACACACCCCCTCCCCTGGGCCTCCTGGGCTCTCTGGGCCAGTACTTTGCTTAGAATCTGAAGGTGACTCCCCCCTTGTCTTGCTCCGTGCCACATGGTTCACTCGGGATTTATTCACATTCATCAGAACAATTCTAAGATGGGCTCGAGAGCTGGGCATGGGTGCTGGGTAAGGATACCACAGCCAGAAGGCTCCCACAGCCCCCCAAGGGGAAGCTCGTATGTGCCTTGGCTCAGGTGGGGGTCTCAGCATAGGCAGGGGACAGCAGGTGGCACGTCTCAGGGCAGGCTGGTGGCAGAGCAGGGCTGCTGGGCCAGACAGTTGGAGCTGCTGTAACAGGGAATCATAGGCTGGGTGGCTTAGGAGCCAGGAAATGTATTGGTCACAGGTCTGGAGTCTTGAAGTCTAGGGTCACCAGCCAGCACAGTCTGTCCTGGGGAGGGCTGTCTTCCAGGTTGCACCGTCTTCTTGGATGAGAAAGCTCTCTGGGGTCTCTTTTCTAAGGACAGGAATTCCACTCACGGGGCTCCACCCTCATGACCTAATCACATCTCAAAGGCCCCACATCCTCACCCATCACTTGAGGGGTTAGGATTCTGGGATTTGGGGCTCACAGCCCTTCTTCATGTCTCTGTCTCCTCACCCACACAAACCAAGAAAACAACAGAGCCTCACCCCACAGCTCTCCTGCGAAAATAAAAATGAACTGAAATGGTGCTTACAAAGCTCTTAGTGCAGCGTCTGACTCACAGCGCACAGGGTCTGCCTATGCGGATCGCGGATGGATGGACGGGTACTTTGTATGACCACCGCATTCTCTCTCGCCCTTCTGTTTTCCCCTGGAATTTAATCTTCGTGGTTGCTATTTTGGTTCAACAAATATCAGCACCATGATCTTCTATAAACGGCCGCTCCCTGAACTATGATCCAGCTTTTTGGATCAGTAAATCTGAAAACA
Organism: Urocitellus parryii; assembly: GCF_045843805.1. Lineage (NCBI taxonomy): Eukaryota > Metazoa > Chordata > Mammalia > Rodentia > Sciuridae > Urocitellus > Urocitellus parryii. The sequence goes on from NC_135534.1 coordinate 198,799,897, forward strand.
TACATTGATGGAGTTCTTATTAAGTGCCAGGCACTCCCAGGTGAAGGAAGACAGAATGGTAGGAGGTCATTTTCCTTGCTCCCAGGAAGGTGAAAAGAATATGTAAACTGATGATTTTGAAATGAGATAGTAAGTATGACAGGAGCACAGAAAATGGGCAGTGTTTTGAAGGGAGGGGAAGGCAGGGAGACTTCCGGGTGATGCTGTCCTGCACAGGACGCTGATGGGAGATAGCCAGGCCGGGAAAGGGCCTGGAGGGCGTTCAGAATAGGATGAGCAGCTGTGGTGCTGGGTTATTAGTTACAGACCTCCTCTGGTGCTCCAGTGGACCTGCCAGGCGGGCCCCAGTCGCTGTGGCTTTAGGGAGGTGGCGAGACCTGTCCTGAAGGGTCTTGGTGCTGGTGTGGATCCTCCTATAGCAGCCAATAGTCCCCAGACCCTGGTGCGCCTAAGGAACTGGCCAGAGAGCTCGATAAAATGTGTGTTCCAGGCTGGAGCCCAGAGACTGTGATATTAGGGGATTGGGATGTGCAACCATGTGACTTTGATGGGTGCTCCAGAAACCTCCACTTAAAGTATCACAGTAGATGATGGGGAGGGGGTGGTGGCAGAGGGGATGAGGGGCACATGGGTGAGAGACACAGATCAGGATTTCTATTTCAGAACCACCTCTTGATCAGCCCCTCCTTGGCAAAGGGGCACTACTCTTTTAGAAAACTGGATGCTATTTTGATTGACTTATTGATTGATACAGCTTTATTTGGGTGTCATTGCTATTTTTAAAAACTGCACATATTTAAAATGTATGATTTGATGGGTTTAAATGTGTGTCCCCACCCATAAGACCACCACTACAATGGTCAAGACAATAAACTTATTGTTACCTCCAAAGGTTTCCTTCCACCGGGCGCAGTGGCACATGCTTATTATTCCAGTGGCTCAGGAGGCTGAAGCAGGAGGATCACAAGCTCAAATCCAGCCTCAGCAACTTATTGAGGACCTAAGCAACTCTATAAGACCCTGTCTCAAATTAATATATATATATATATATATATATATATATATATACACATACACACACACACACACATAAAACACATAAAGGGCTGGGGATGTGGCTCAGGTAAAGTGACCCTGGGTTCAATCCCCAGTATAAAAAAAAGTTTCCTCTTGCCCTTTCTTTTTTAGTTGCTTTTTGTTTGTTTGTTTGGAGGCTATTTATTTGTAGTCATGATAGATTATTTTGACATCTTCAATTTTACGTACATACAACATACATTTGCCACTCTAGTATAAAATGAGTCATTTCTTCTCATCTGGTTAAAATGCAATCCATAACCTCCCAGAGACCACCTTGGGGATGTTAAGTAGAACATGCAGTTTCAGACAACTTTGAGTACCCAAACATGGCCTTTGAACATGAAGTGAGCCCTGGATGCCTCAGAATGGTACAGGTTTTCCATAAAAGCCACGTGCCCTATTTTAAGAGAGCCAGGGGGTACTGGCAGCTTCTCTCCCAGCCAAGGAATATGTATGGAAAATGGATGGATGGCAAGTTAAAATCACACACGGGTGCTAAAAAGCAGGGCCTCTGTGGGGAAGCTGAGCACATCATTCATTCTTAGGGTAGATATTTTGGTTAATTTTGAGCCCCAAATGAGGGTCTTATGCAGAGTGCTCAGATGACACAGGAGAGGACTTCAAGATACTCACTACCACACAGGAGAAGGCGCACTGGACAAGGAAGCAAGAGCCTGACTTTGAGGACGCATGCTCTGCCCCTCTTGAGCTGTGTGACTCCAGATAGGCCACTGAGCTCCTCTGGGCCCTTGTAGTGTAAGGGGTGGGTCACCATTCCTTTTGGCACTAAGGTCTTATGGTTCAATGTACAGAATGCAGACTCTAACTCACCAAGAAGACAATTACATAACTACTGCAGTCAAGAAAAACAAGTCTATGCTCCCTTTTGAAATAATTTCCGATTTTAAGTAACTAAACTTTTAAGTTGTGGTGATAAGTGGAGCAAGTGCCTGTCATCTGAAGAGTACTCCCAGGGAATGTGGCAACAGGATGCTGATAAACAGAAAAGTCACCAGATGTGAAAGCCAGAAGAGTCTTTCAAAGGCGACAGTCTAATTCCACTTCGGAGGAAACAGGTGCCGGGAAACCATGTCTCACCAGAGGCAGCAGCGAGGTCAGCTGTGCCCTGCAGAACCAGAAGGAAACTCCCGCTGTGATTTGCAGACTCTGGCCCCAAATAAGTATTGTTTGGATGTGAAGTGTCCCCCAAAAGCTCACGTGTGAGACAATGCAAGAGGGTTTAGAGGAGAAAGGGTTGAGAGCCTTAACCATCAGTGAATTAATCCCCTGATGGAATGAACAGAGTGGTAATGGAAGGCAGCTGGGTGTGCTGGAGGAGGTGGACACAGCAGCGAGAAGGCTCACTAAAATCCAAGCAAAGTCAGAGCTGGGCACGAGGGCAGAGAGGGAAGCGCTAGATTCGCCAAGCACTGGGCTAGGGAAGATCCTCTTCACTTGCAGAATTGGAGGCCTGAAGGGAGCCCCCTCAAAGTGATCATCTATTTGGGGAAAATACAGATCTAGCCAGTTCATTTTCTGTTACATAATTACTAAAACCAAGTCTTGCCTCTTAAAACACACCATCAAATGACAAGGTTAACTGGCTGGTGACATTAATTAAATTCAATCCCATATTAGCACCAGAGAGTGCCAGCCCACACAAGTCACCTGACAAAGCACGGGTCACCCAAAGTCAGGGGGACTCAGGCTAATTCTAGGCTAAGGGTTGAAAGGGCCAGAGCTCCTAACTCCCTATATAGCAGTGTGGCCGCTGTCCCAGGTCTGCACTAAATCACCTAGTTCTCTCTGCATCTTGACCTCTGAATCTCTAATATGGAGGTGACAGACCACGCGTGCCTGGCAGGGGAGTTGTGAGGATAACTGGCTAATTCCCCAGCACTGAGATCCACACGTAGTAAATGCCCATTTAATGTTCTCAGTAGCAGGTGGTTAATGTTACAAGTACCCCAATCCCACACTGCCCTTCTCCCTTGTGACCGAGCTGGTCCTCAGTCCTTCACACAGGAGGTGGTAGGAGGCACTGGAGCAGGGAAGCACAGTCCATGGGTTGGATTCCATTTAATTACCGTTTCACTTTATTCTGCCATTAATTGGGAACACGGCAAGGTTCAAAGACCTAATGATTAGTATTAGCTTTCCCTGTGCAGTCAGGCCGGCTATCTTCCCACTCCACCTGGCTCAGCCATTCACTGAGAAATTGCCTGAGCGGCTGCTGTCCCATTTGTCAAACGAGGCGAGCGCTGGGTAATGATCTTCTGCACTTGGGGCACAGAGCACACGCTAACGGTACAGGCTGCCCCGCAGCCCCCGAGCCCCTACTGGGCACGCAGACCTGTCCCAGATAGAAGACCCACGGAAGCTACGCGGCTGAAAAAGTTCAAATTGGCGGCTCTGTGACTCGAGTTCTTTTGCGGGGAGTGAGATGTTCTCAGGTGTGTTTTTCCGGGACCATCGATGCCTGCCTTTCTAAATTACATGAGATACTCAGACCCCTGTTTCCTCCCAGGAACGATGGAGATCTAAGCAACTGGGTGGAGGTCGGGAGCTTGCTGTATTGTGCAAAGCTTCACCGAGGACCCTGCTGGAGGGCCTCACCCATCATCACACAGCGCCACACTGGACACCTTTTAGGTGCCTGCGCTCCAGAGGACACCACTGTCCCACAGCACGCTCAGCAGAGAAGCTGTGCTGCCAGCCAGGTTCTTCTCTTTATCCTCCCCTATGGCTTCTCCCAGTATCTGCACACTCTGGCTTCTCTCCTCTCTGGTTCCAGGATTCACCATTAAGCCACATGATATGGGCTCCATAATAGATCGTCTCTTTCAAGGAAGACGTCCCAGAGTCCCCTCACTTGGATGTTGTGAGCCTTCCCAACCTGCACCCCCTCCCCGATACTCGCCCCAAAGACTTGGGGCATCTTGTTCTATCCTTACTGCCAGCCGGTGTCCTGCGCAAGGGGCTTTGGAGTTCAGGGGGCTGTGGAGTCTAGCTGCTCCGTCACAGCCTGCGAGTTCTTGGGAGTTGCTATTCACACACTCTTCTTGGCTGCCACGCCCCTGTCCTGGGATGCAGCAAGGGGCCTGGCACAGGTGGGCATTTGAGATAGATATCTATATGACAGTTGTCATGCTCTGTATTGCACCTAAGGCTTTCATAGTTAAATATTTTGTTTCCAAGGACACTGTCTTCTTTGGAGACATGTTTTCTCCTGCCTCTGTCCCCTGCTCGGTACCAACTATAGCCTGATAACTTAAGAGGCTCTCAGGATGCATTTGGATTATAGAGCCTTAGGGCAGGGTATGTTTTGGCAAACAGCCAGCCCACGCATCTCACAAATGGGAAAACCAGGTGTAGAAAGGAGCAGGGGCCGCCTGGGATCATTAGCGGCCCCGTCCCAGAGTTCCTCAACCGACAGCAGGGATAGCCTGCGCTCTCACAAAGCTTTCTTAACAGTTCAAAAAGAAAATCCCGTCAAACCTTTCACTATTCTACAGCAGGCTGATAGATCTGGATAACCCACTTTTTTTTTTTTTTTTTTTTTTTTTGCAAAGGAAAATCAAATAATAAGGCTAATTCCCATTGATCCCGAGGATGGGTGAGGTCGGAGTTTATACTTCAAGGGGTTGGAGCTCAGAGAGAAGATAATGTACCATGAAAACAGGAAGTTTGGCAGGTACAAATCCAAGCACACACTTCAGGGACTCCCAACTACAAGAGACAGGAAAAGCAGCCTCATTAATGACAACACGCAGATGCTTCTCTTCCTGGGCTAGGGGAAAAAAAAAAAAAAAACACACAGAGTAAATTAAGCCAGAGCCTGTAAAGAGGGATGTGAGGACCCTCTTAAAAATGTATGAAATCTCAGGGAAAAGATTGATCAAGTGGCTGCCTCAGCCCTGAAAACGTCGGTTAGTTTTCCCTCTCTCTTGCATCAGACAGGTGGTGATTAATATAATACAACAGACAGCAGAGGAGGTGGCACTTGTAAAATAGATACAGAGGGGAAATGATAAAGGAGGGACATAATGAGGATTTAAATCCCAAGGTAGAAATCATTATGAAATGTATTAACATGGAGCCTGCAGAGGCAGGGCACGAGAGCGGGCACAGAAGAACAGGCAGAGGGCGCTTTCCCAGGCTGCAGTGGCAACCCAGGTGGGTGAGGGAGTCCCGGGGGTGGGAGCCGACGTGTTTTTGGCAGAAGAAATTGCACGTGCAAAGGCCCAGACACAGAAGGTAATCAGGCTGGAGAGACTGACGGTGTGATGGAAAGAAGGCAGGGCGGGGAGCCCAGGAAGACTCAGAGAGACCTAGACTGCTATGTCTAATAGCTACATCAGTGGCTCTCAAAGGTTTTGTCTTCAGGAATCCTTCACACTCATTAACAAACAGAAACAAAAACAAAGGATTTTTGAGTGGGGCGCAGTAGTGTATGCCTGTAATCCCAGAGACTCGGGATGCTGAGGCTGGAGAATTGAGAGTTCAAAGCCAGCCTCAGCAACTTGGCAAGGCCCTAGGAAACTTAGCAAGACTCTGTCTCAAAATAAAAAAAAAAAAAAATACATAAATAAGGCTGGGGTTGTGGCTCAGTGCTTAAGCACTCCCGGGCTCAATCCCTAGCATAAAAAAAGAAAAACCAAAAAAACACAAAAAAGGAAGACTTTCAAAAGTATTAATTCATTAAAGACCAACAATAACAAATCAGTAACAATAAATCAAACAGTAACAAAAATAAGAGTGTTAATGCAAATGATACATTTTTGTGGAAAACATGGGTTTTTTCCCTCCTAAAACAAAACAAAAAAATTACTGAAAAGGGTAACATTGTTTTGCATTTTTGCAAATCTCTTTAATAACTGGCTTAATAGAAGACAGTTGGATTCCCATGCCTGTTTCTGCTTTCAGTCTGTTGAGATGTTTGGAAGTGAAGTACATGAAGACAACCTAGTATGGGCCAATTCTTGTTCAGTGGTGCTTTGTCAAAGGTGAGTTGCCACATAGGCACTGAAGTCATACCAATAAACTTTTCATGCTCTATCCCATTAAAATCCATTGGTCTGTCTTGATTTGAATGGACATTTTACCCTGCAGAACTTAGCAACATCATGCCTGGACATTTGGAAAATACCAGTTTATGTGGATCTTCCAAATGTTATGCATTTCATTATACAATATCAGAAAATCACATTCCTTAATGTCACCACTGATCTCAGCAGGAAAAAAAAGTCTTTAAATATTGGGAAGCTGTCAAACTCCTGGTGGCAGATACAAATTTTCTGAAATTACAGTTTTTGCTTGAAAGTTCAAATTTTATCATCGGTGGCAATGCTTTTGGTTGTTTTCCTTGATGTGTAGAGCTCACCTCTTTTATTTTCAAATTGGAATAGAAATAATTCATTTGTCAATTGTTCTTACCATGAAAAAACTTTTCAGTTTTGCCAAGACCAAAAAGAGCTAGTTTAACTTGCAACCCAGGCAGTCCCAAGAGCTTTAATATGCTTCAGTTGAGTAGCAAATGTTCTTTAGCTTAGTTGACAATTTGTCACACAGAACATTAAGAAGTATATGCAAGGGCTGAGATTTATTTATTTGCAGGAGTGGAGATTGAACCCAGGGGCATGCTGGGCAAATGCTCTACCACTGAGCTATAACCTCAGCCCCAGGGCTGAGATTTATTTATTTTGTAGTACTGGGGATTGAACCCAGGAGCTCTCTACCACTGAGCTACAACCCAGCCCTTTTCATTTTTTATTTTAAAACAGGGTCTCACTACGTTGCTGAGAATGGCCTCAAACTTGTGATCCTCCTGCCTCAGCCTCCCAAGATGCTAGGATTACAAATGTACGCTACCATGTCTGGTGTCATCAAGGTGAGTCTAGGGTTTTGTTTGTTTTGGGCTGTGAGTGAGTGTATGGGAGTGAAGAATATACAGATTGCTGGCACAGTCTGGTGTCACTCTCTTAAGTAAACTAAGGAGTCAGCAGTTTTACTTATCACTGCTTTGGCACCATCAGTGCAAATGAGAAGGGGAAATCATGTCTTAGTTTGATGATGGTGAAAATAATCTGACCCTGTGGATAACCTGACAAGACCCTGGGGGATGCTGAGGGTCTGGGGACATAGTCTGAAACTGTTGTTCTACACAAGATAATGCAAAACTCTGTGAGGCATTTCATGGGAAAATGAAAAGCCCCGGTTAAGAACTGAATTTTAAAAAGATCTCTGGCAGCTGGAAAGGGAATAAAATGGATAGAGGTAAGAGCAGGTGAGGAGGGTAAGTTGAGAAATTCCTACAGCCATCCAGATAGGAGATGATGGCGGCCCAGGCAAGGACGATGAGGAGGGAGAGAACGAAAACTCAAGAGCTCTTTAGACAGCGGTGTTAGCTTCTTGTCACTGTGACCAAAATAGCTGACAAAAAAAATTCAGAGGAGGAGAGGTTGACTTTGGGCCCATGGGTTAGAGGCTCATTCCAAGGTTGGGCGACTCTCGTGCTCTGGGCTCAGGGGAGGTGGACGATCATGGCAGAAGGCCACTGGAGGAACGCTGCTCACCTCGTGGTGGTCAGGAAGCAGTGGGGTCGGGGAGAGGCCAGGGACAGAATTAAACCCCAAAGGCACACTCCCGGGGATCTACTCCTCCAGCCACCTCCCACCTGCCTACAAATGTCCACTTATTTATTCAGATTAGGATGAACTGATTGATCACTGCACCTTGGAACATGCCTACAGGAGCAAGAGCTTTGGGAGACACTTTATATCCAAACCATAACAAGGACACAAATTCAAGATGACTCACTGGGAGTTTGTGGGAAAGTCCATGCTCTGGCTTAGGTACTTGAGTGAATGAGAGAAGAACTCAGAGAAATAATCTACGTAATGTACAGAGTCCAGTGTCTCTCTGCCCAGGCCCAGCTAAGGCACCGAGTCTCAAAAGGTCTCCAGGTCCACTGCACCCTACTGGCCATTTTTGAGAAAGGAGCCTGAATTGCTAACTACCACCTGATCTGTGAGTGACTAGCTGAAACTGAGCTAACTACTGCCCCAAACAAATACTGCATGCAAAGCGTGGTTTGGCTGACTCCTTTAGGTCTTCCTGGCTGGAGAGCTGCCTGGAGAGGATGGAGAGAGGAAGACAGGGTGATGAGCATGGAGAGAATCTCCAACACCCACTTCTTAGGACCAGTACACCTAGGCGGGTGCTTTCCCAGCAAGCTGCACCAAAATAACCCAATCAATAAACGCAGACAGGAAGAGAATTAAGCCCACTTACATCAGATTGGATTGTGGAGAGAGGAGACAAGATTGTTCTTCTCCTCTGCTCTCTGAGGACCGGACACCTTCTTTCTAAGGCCCCCAGCTCCAGCACGCTCCTGGTCTACTGGGACTCAGTGCCCAGCTGACCTCACACAGGTTTAAGGGGGAGGTCCTGGCTCCCCTCCTTCCTTACCTGAATATGCTCATGGTAGAAACTAGGAAAATAGTCAGGCGTGGTGGTGTACACCTGTAATCCCAGGGACAAGAGGCTAAGGAAGGAGGATTGCAAGTTCAAAGCTAGCCTCAGCAATTGAATGAGTCCCTAAGCAATTTAGTGAGACCCCATCTCAAACCCAAAAGGGCTGTGGATGTGGCTCCAGTGATTAAGTGTCCCTTTAAAAACAAAAACAAACAAACAAAAAAAGGAAAGAAACTAGGAAAACACAAAAAAAATCTTAAAGAAAAAAAGACTTAAAAATGATCTATAATCTTATTTTGTGTGTTTCCTTCTGATATATTCTATGCATATAAACCATAAATTTTAAATAAAATTGGGGCTATATGCAAATTATTTTCACACATTTTGCTACAGCATCATATAGACTTAAACACAGCAGTAACACCTAGATTTTACTGTTAAACGATATTTGCAATCCTTTCTCTGCTCCCTCTTTTTCAGACATGGCTAGGCTTTTTCTCTGGGTCTTGCAATATATGATTTTAAATTCCTGTCATGACACCTTCTAAATGCAGACAAGAATTTGGGTTTAAGCCATCCCGGAGAACGACATTTCCTTCCATCTGCGTGGTATTTAACGCTGATCAAAGCCCTTTTACATATATTAATAAAATTCAGCATTTTTGTAATATTTTACTAAATGTTCCCACATGCTCCTAGGACATCTGTCAAATGGTAACAATAATCTATCTCATAAAGCAATTGTGAGGATCAAATGGAAAAATGGATGCAAATAATGGCAGCTATTTTGATCGATTCTCACTGTGTGCTGGATACCGTGCTAAGCATTTAATAGCACATGTGTTGGGATATACTCTGTGAAGCAGACACTTATTATCCTGCTTTGAGAGAAGAGGTTAATTGAGGCTTAAAAAAATTAAGTAGCTTGCTAACTTGCTCATCTGACATGGTTAATAATTGATGGAACCAGCATTTGAATCTAGGTTCATCTTATTCCCAATCCTGGGCTCTACACCACTCCCCACATCACCCTGCTGTGCAGGGCTTTGCGGACAGTAAGTAGTGATTGTGTGATGAGTATTTGTAAAAAAATGATTTCTTGGAGTCCAGAAACTCCCCCATCTCCCCACCCACCCTCCTGTACTGGCATACAGTAGTTGCTTAAGAAGTGTTTGGTGACTTGATTGTGTATACCAACAGAAGCAAAAGAGAGAAACTTGGCCTGAAAAGCAGGAAAAGATATCACTCCCTAAAAAAATGATAAGGCAAACCACAAAATCCTGAGATAAGAATATTTAAATTAATTAAAATTTCAAAGAGAAGAAACCAAATCCTAAGGGGGAACATGATTAAGAAAGAAAAAATATTTTGAGAAAGAAATCACAGAGAATTTCTAGAAACAAAAACAAGTATGAAAAAATAATCTACCATTACCAAGGTTTACCTTAGGATCACACGGACGGTATAAAAAACAACCTGACAAAGATATCTGGTGAAACCCACAGCTGACTTCATACTCGGTGATAAAATATTAGAAGCATTCTCTTTAAAATCAGGGAAAAGAGCATGTTCATAATCATCAGGGTAATAAGATGTAAGAAAGAAAGGAATTAAGGCATAAAGATTAGAAAGGAAGAGATAAAACTTTCATTTTCAGCAAACAAGTAATAAGAGTCTATAATATTGGAAACTACTGCTCATCAAAAGGCAAACTGTGAAGGACAGCCTCGGCAACCATGGGTGTGACCCATGTAACCATCAAAGGGGTTTTGTGCAAGATAAATATATCGTTCCTACAAATCAGTAAGGAAACAGAAATGGCAAAGAATACAAACAGGTAATTCAGAAGACAAAATCTAAATGGCCAATTCATCTATTTAAAGCCAGCCAACCTCCTTAGTGACCGCAAGAATGCAGCTTAGAAGCTTATGGCATTGTTCCCCACGCATCAGATTGGCAACCTCAAATGCGCTCCATGACCAGGTGTTGGCTGGAACGTCGGAAATGGAAGTGCTCCCACAAAGTTGGTGGAGTCTAAGGTAGTGGAATCACTCTGAGGTTAACAGGAATATATTCGTACGTTGAGCAAATGTTTATTGAGGGTTTGCAATGCATTATTTTAGGTACAAGGTATATAGCAGCAAACCAAACAGATGAAGTCTGATATGAGAAAATAACCAGTACATAAATAAATAAAGAGCTAATTTCCACTCTAGGTTGACCCCGAAGAAACTCTCGCACATGTGCACCAGGGATCCACCAGAGTGTTCAGGGCAACACTGTAATAGCAAAGCTGAGGAACAACCTGTTTTTTTTTTTCATTTTGTTTTGTTTTTCTTGCCGAGAGTAAAATTAATAAGAGGGAATAGATGGATAAATCATGGTTCACTAAATGAATATTATACAGCAGGTAGAATAAATAACAAGGAGCCAGCATAGACCTAAACATTGATAAATATCAAAACAAAATTAAGCAAAAAGGCTGGTTGCAGTAGGATATTTGGACAGTGTTGTATCATTTATGTAAAATTGATATATGAAATAATCACACATTATTTATAAATACTATTACTTTTTTCTTAAAGCGAGAGATCTGAAGTAGATAAGGCAAAGTCGTTCTCATCTGCAGCGTCTTGGTAGGGAGGGCATAATTGGGTGTTGTATTGTTTTCTGAAATTTTAAAATGTTTCACAATCAACCATAAGTATTTTTAAATTTTCGTAAGAGCAAGACCCAGACAAAGCTTCAGCCCTCTGAGTACGGACATGGCTGGTGACCACCTACACCCCTTGCTGCGCCTGGCCCGGCCTGCGTGCTGTGGGTCAGGCACCTGGCGGACGCGGTGACATCCCTGAAAAAGCATCTCGCCAGTCGAGGCTTCCGCCCCGTATGCCAGGCTCCACTTCCGCCCAGCAACACAGGACAAAGACCGCAGAAGGCGGAGGGGAAGGTGGCTGCAATGAGGCTAGGGGCGGGCTGGTGGGGATGAGAGGCGAGTGAATCTTTTGTTACTACCTGAAAAGGTGACTTTGTGGACAAAGGACCGACACCTTCCTGTTCCACCGTTCCAAGCAGGCTGGCCGGTCCTCCTTCATGACTGAACCTAACAACCCAGCTCATTTCAGGTACTTGTGCAATGGCACAGGTCAGACGGCTACCCAGCCTCTCAAAGCACAGCTTATGAACAAAGGACTCACAATAGCTAAGCTTGTGTTTTCTGAATATGTGTGTGATGGATAGTCACGAATCCCCTTGCTAAATTATATAAAATTGTATGCTTAAAGGGAAACCTGCAGGCTTTCCCCTTCCTTCCTCTCCATCTCTCCCTCCCTTGGAGTCCAACCATTTGTGATCTATGACCTCTTCTCTTTCTTCATTTATCCCTCTCCTTTACTTGCTCACACACAGTCAGCCACCAGGAGAGGGAAAATACTTCCCCAAACTGTCCCCAGCATCAGTGCCTTAGTTGAGGTCTCCTGGGCCCTCCCTTGGGTCACTGCTATGTTCTCTTAACTGGCCTCCTCTTTAGGTGACATTCTCCCCCCTCCTTCAAGGCCCACTTCAAACATCACCTGCTCTGGACATTGTGAATCACAACCAGCACCTTGGACTATCACCATTTATCATCTTGTGTCGACATCACAGTTTGCACTTCTGCCTCCAGTTGCAGGCCTGGAGCTGTGGGAGGGCACGGACCATTTGTTACTCTACTCTGAAACCCTGTCCCCAGCTCACCGCAGGGTGTAGAGCAGGTGCCACAAAGCATGGGATGACCTCTTCTTTTTCTATTTCGTATAAACTGGAAATATAGTTTTAATTAGATTACCAACTTCTTAAAACATGATTCAACCCTAATTAAACAAAGGGGCCTTTATTCAGCATCAAACCCAGAAATGTTGGCTACAGGTAACAGGAAAGCTCGAGGCTCCTCAGCAGGGCAATTATAGCAGGAGAGGGCTATATTTGGGAGCCAATTAATTTCACAATGTTGAAAATTAATGCATTTAAGATTCTGTCATTCACATCCACTTTTCTCCATTAAAACGATTTAACTGTGCGCTGCCTGTCATCCTCTTGGTGTGTGTACAAGAGCTTTCACATAAGGGGACCTCGGCATTGTCAGATCCAGCCAGTGGCTTACTCCTTACCTTCTAAATTGCAGTTAATTTTAAGAAACTTTCAAGTCGACTCATATCATTGTGAAAGTGAGACTGGAGACTAGGAAATGCCTTCTGCGCTGCCTTCTAAAAGGAAAGGTGAAGCCACTTTCTTCCTTTACCCTCTTCTCTTGAGCTCTGCACTCTCCGAGGGAAGACCCAGCCTTCAGCAATGACCTCGACGATCACTGATGGACGCACCGACAGCGAGGAAATCAGTGGCGATAATGACAATGATGGTAACAGCCGACATTTACTGAGCACTGACAGGTTCCTGAAAGAGGACCTGTCTGAAAGTGGACTTCTTTTCTTTCCCTGAAATCTATTCTTCCTGCTCCATTCCTCATCAGAATGAATCGTTTCCTTCTCGGCCTTTCTCTCTTGGGTCCTCCGTTGGTCTCACATCTCTGATTCAGCCAGGCAATGGCCTGCTGAATTGAGCAGGAAGGACCCTCTTCGTCCATTCTCTTGGTGCCACTGCCCAGTGCCTCTCATCAGAATGCTCACTGATGCCTGTCCACTGGCCCTGCAGCCTTCCGGCTCTCACTGCTCCTGTCCATCCTGAGGATTGTCCTCCCAAGAATATTTATGCAGCACAGATCAGCAACTCTTCTGTCTTTCCCATTTCCATATAGCACTGGCCAAAATCCTGGGGGCATCTTTGACTCCTCTTTCCCCCATCGCTCCCCATGGTAGCCAGCAGGAGTCCTGTCCACTCTGTCTCTAAGTGTCTGCTGAGTCCTTGCACCTCTTTCTCTGTCTCCACTTCCAAGGAGCTGCTCCTCCCTCCCCTAGGCCCCTGCCACTCCTGCCTTCCACCAGCCAGTCTCCACAGAGCGGCCGAAAAGCAGGTCATGTCAGGAGGGTTCTCACTGAGCCCCTGAAAAGATCTATACCCCTACCCTTGCCTCCTACCTCAGCCCCTGAGCAAGTGAGCTGCTCCGTGTCCCCATATCCATTCACACCTGCAAGTACAGAACTTGGGATGGTGCACAGCTGACCTTGGCTTTGGTAATCCTGAAGGTCACGTGGCATGTAGCAGCATGGAGAGACACACGTGTAAAGCATTGTGTGTAACCTTGAATCACCCAATCCAAGTTGAATTCACAAGTCACTTAACTAGTGAATATTTGCACAACAATAAGTCATACTCAATTTAAAGATTCCCAGAGCCTCTGGACATGTCCCTCATGCCTGTCAAGGGCCAACTGTATCATAATTACTTCTACATCTCTTTCTCCCTTCTCAAAGACAGGGACTGAGCAGCCCAGCTCATCTTCTTAGGGGTACAGACCATAACAGACACTCAGTTAAGGACTTATTGACTTAATAAATGAACAAAGACCTGTGTGCGTTGATTCCATGGACACAGCAAAGAGTCACCACTTCCTCCACTTAACTCACCCACCCATCTACTTCACAGAAGACAAAACCTTTTGTGATGGAAGGTAACATGTACAATGACAAACTGATACATGTCACAGATCTTCATGGTTGTCCAAGAATGGTCAAAATAGGAAGTGCTCAACCTGCAGAGGCCCAGAAGCCAAGCCAGGGCTTGGATCTATTTCTTTAAGCATCTGTCTTCCCATATAGAGAAAGCTTCTCAAAGCTCCCTGCCCCCATCACTGTCCCTTCCTGCTATGGTGTAGATGTGGTTTGCTCCCCAAGCATCCATGTGTTGGAACTGTGGTCCCCAGGGTGTGGGTATGGGAGACAGTGGGACCTTTATTAGGTGGGGTCTGGAGGAGGTCCTTGGAAGGGACTCAGTTCTCCTGTGATCACTTGCTCCCACATGTGCCCCCACAATTGCCAGGCTCAGTGATGTGACACAGCCAAGAGGCTCTTCACCAGCACTGAGCAGATGCCAGGGCCATGCCCTTGAACCTCCAAAACTATGAGCTAATTAAACCTGTTTTCTTCATAAGCAGCCTGCCTTAGGTATTTTGTTACAGTAATAAAAAGCAGATGATGTTTGGTCAGCTTTCTATTACTGTAACAAATACTTGAGATGATCAGCTTAAAAAGTGGAGAGGTTGATTTGGGCTCACAGTTTTGGTGGTTTCAGTCCATGGTCAGGCAGACCCATTTGTCTGGGGACTGTGGCGAGGCGGCACCTCATGGCGAGAACACATGGTGAAGGAAGATGATCACTTCATGGCAGCTGGAAGTGAACAAGAAGGAAGGTCCTGAAATCCCATGATCCCCTCTGAGGAGCTAGCCCCAGTGGCCAGCAGCCATGCACAGGCCCCACCTCTTAAAGGTCCTAGTAGTGTCAAGCTGAGGACTGAGCCTTTAATGTCTGGGCCTCTGGGGAACATTCCAGAGCCAAGCTATGGCACTGACCAATACACACCTCGTACCTATGGGCACTTTTCTTCTACTCTATCTTTTCTTTCTTGGTCTATTTAAGGCCCACCTCCCTCCCTGGGAAGGCAAGCTCCATGACAGCAGACCTCACAGGTCAGCCCCACAGCTCCATCCCTGCCCTGGACAAGGCAGCCCACCCCGGGGGAGAGGTTCAGGAAACATTCTTAAATAATGAATGAATGACTTCAGAAACCCACCCATCTCTTTCTTCAAGTGTGGATAGAGAATAAAAAAATCAATCTTCGTATCATAAATAGCTAACAGTGAGAGAGTCAAACACTAAATTAATGTGACGTTTTACAAATCCCTAATCACACTGATTCTATACAATTACCACCTTCCTGGAAGGAAGAACAAACCATGACCAAATTAATGAAATGATAAATAGAGCCCAGGAAGGCTGGTTGCACCACACCATGAATAATCACTGGAGAACTAAACTCCTGCCCTTGGGGTAATTTTAGAACGTAGGGCTTCACTAGTAGAGCAGGGAATATTGAATTTATTTTCTTTAAGTGAACTCACACGGAATGACAAGGAAAGTATTAGTGGCATTTAATATATTTCTATAACATACTTATGCTATGTCTTTAAATGATTTTCACTGTTTTCTGGATGCTGTTGAAAGAAAATACAAATTCTTAAGTTGCCCAGTCAGTTAAGTGTAGGCAAATGGAGAGCAGTAAGCCCCTCACCGTGAGGAGTGTGGGAAGAATCAGGGAGAGGGCCCGCCTACGGCTGGGCTGAGTGGAGAACCCAGCTGACCCACAGGCCAGGAGAATTCAGGCAATAACTTGCCTCTCAGCCCAGATTTCCCCTTCTGGAAAAAAAGAAGAAAAGAAAATGGTATTTGCAAAGATCCTGTAGAATTAGCAAGACAACCATATGTGCACAGCACTCAAACCACCTCTGGCACCATAGTCGGTAAGAGGAACAGGTAACAAGCGGCAGCTCAGAAAATGTGACATGGGCAAAGAGCCGGATGCTTGTTTTCAGGGGGAATCTAAAACCCCGTCAGGATTTCTTCAATGAATAAACTGGTAATTTTAGCAGCACAATCTGGAGGCCTGCGGTTTAACAAGCAACTAATTAGAAACTGGCACCCCTCAGCCCTGAGTGACACCTGCTTTTAAAAATGCACACACACAGTCAGGAGCAAGAGACTGGCTGGCCAGGGGGCTCTCTGGAAAAGAGCTGAAAACTAACCCCAGATGATCTCTTGGAATAAAACCTTCTCTGACACACATAGGAGTTGATCATATAAACAAAGGGGGTCGTCTGAGGTCCTATCGTTTTAATTTCACCCGGCATCAGGTCTGATTCCTACCAGGATGGGCTGTGACAATAACGAACACGATAATGAAAGGTAAATCATGCAAATGGAAAGGGTGGGAACAGAAGACTGGGGGCCACCCCTCTGAAAGAAGAGTGACTTGATCTCATCTGTTCAGTGTGCCAACCACTGATCCTGGATGGGTCCCTCTCCTAAAGAGTCCACGAGGTTCTCCCCTCCACCCACAGGGCAGATCCAAAGCTCCCCCGCCTGGCAGTTAAGGCCCTTTATAATCAGACCGCTGCTGATCCTTTCGTCCTCGTTCCCTCTGCTCCCTACTGCACCCCTCTCCATCCATACCAAACTACTTCCAGTTCCCCAAACTCACCCTGACTTTAATATTTCCATGCTGGACACTAATGGAGAGAAAAATTATTCTCAAAGTCTGTGTCTAAGTCCTTTAAAGAAAGTGGTCCATAATCTAACCACCATGAATAAGTCCTGCCATAGGCATTGAATCTGCCTGTGAAATTTCTGGAAATCATGAAAACGTTCCCCTTACTGGGAAAGTCAGCTTTTCAGCAAACTTAACCCTTGAAGTCACAGCCCTGAGCACACGAGTAAGCTAGAAATGCCTCCCACCCACCGATCCTTCCATCCGCCTTTTGAGTATATGAGATATCTGTGTGCCAGGCCCCGTGCAGAGTGCCGGGGTCACAGGTGAATAAGATGTGGCTCTGACCCTAGAAGATCTCGAGATCTGGATGTGCAATCCATAAATCCAGTACAATTCATTTGTGCTTCAAAATGAGAACCAATATTTGTCGAATTAAGACAAAGGTGCAAACTAGGAATGACAATATATACTGGAAGTGCTATGCTGCCGTGGGCACGGGGGGCCTGAGCCCACTGAGAGGGTGGACTCACTTCCAGGTCACTGGGTGGAAAATGGGTAAGAAGGCTCCTGGGCTGGGGGAGACAGTGTGCAAAGGCACAGGGACACCACTGGGTTTGACCCACTTGGGAATCACCACAAGTTCACCATGGCCAGAGAGCAAGGCGGGGAGGCCGTGGGGGTGGAATCCCTGGGTTCTTTGCTCCTGAGCACTCAGCAAAGCCTCCCTTATCAGTTCCCACTGAACAGACAAAACAGTACAAAATACACTCACAGTCCATGGGAGACCACAGGACAAAGCCAGGGGGCGCTTTCGAGGCAGGGATTTTGACTGCATGGTGCCTGAAGGCCAGCCTGCAGGATTTAGGAAGATAAAAAAAGTCCCCATACAAAGAATGGTTTCCAGGTTACCACACAGTGCCCTACGACAGGGCAGGGAGGACTCTTCTACAGGAGAGCCAAGCCGTTGACTTATTTCACGGATGACAGACAGGTCGGCACCTGTTAGGACCGAGGCTCTTAGATTTGGCCTGCACATTTGAAGCACCTTGGGGAAATGCTTTTTTCTTAAAATTTACTCCACCTCCACCCCTGGAAATTCCAGTTTAATTGGTCTGAGAAAGGACCTGGGCACAGGTGAATTTCTCCCTTGGGTCCAAGGTGCAGCTTAGCTTTAGAGGCAATCCAGGAGTTTGCCGAAGTCCCCGTTCAGCTTCCCATTCACTAATGTCACCTCCTTGGCCTCTAGAGCACTCCAGTTTGGGACCCCTAACATAGTATGCCACCGGATCTAGTCCCTGCTTACTCCTAGTGTGGTGATTTTTACCCCAGTATCCTCTCCCAGTCCACCAGCTGTCCAGTGTTGCCATGCGAGGCCATGATACTTCCTTTCAAGTTGCCTGGAATATTCAGGAACCTCCCAGATTTGCTGTTAGAAACCTCTGAGAGCTTGGAATGGTTGTGGTAGGAATATCTGCACCATGGAACCATCCAACACAGCCAGCCTGGGGTGTTTCATTTTGTTTTTCAGAAGCCAGGTTACCGGCACACCTCTTAATTCCAAGGTGCCAAGAAAAGCCGGGGGCGGGGTGGGGGGAAAGGTCAAATTATGTTTCCTCAATCCCAGGAAGCAGGTATAAAATGCACTCTAGGAAGATTTCAACTCCAAACAGTATTGAACGGGTTTTGGAATTTAGAGAGTTCCATCCCAGGTGTGTGGAAAATGAACGTCTGTGATTCTTATCAAGATGCCACGTGGGTACAGAGGCTTTTTGCATGCTGCTGCTATTGGCTGCGTGCATTTGACTCAAAGTTACCTAGTGACAGGGAAAAGGGAAAACGCAAGAGTGAACAAGATTTCCAGAGGGGCTCCCTGTCTCCTCCACGAGAGCACAGTAGGAGATGCTCTTGGAAAGGAGACCCCTGGCAGCCGACTCGGCCTCAGCTGCCTCCTTGCCTTGAGTTCCTACACTGGAATGCAGCACAGGAGCCTCCTGTTACGGAATGACAGAGACACTCACCCCCTGATCAGTACCACCACGGAGCTCAGCTTCACCGAACAAAGGATGGTGACATTTCTCCTCCCAGCGTGGTTCCGCTATCAGCTTGGCCCCATAGCTATCAAGTCCAGTTATGGCTGGTGCAGAGTATTTAGAGGATGGAAGGAGGTTGTGAATTGAGAAAGAATAAAGGAAACTTCCATCAACTGGGTGCCTACTTTAGGACCAGGCACTGAGCTAGATATTCCCAGAGACCGTGTGAAACTGCCTCTTATTGAATAATTGCATATGGAGCCCCATCCGGGACCCTGAGTTGCGTTATCTTATTTAATCCTCTTGATACCTTTATAAAGTAGCCACAGTTCCCCCATTTTACAGAGGAGAAAGTTGAGGCCGAGATAGCCGCAGTCTCTTCCTACATTAATAACCAGAACCCAGCTCCAGCGCCAGAACCATAGTGATAGGGCTGCTCTCTGTCTTGAGAAACAGAAATTCTTCTGGTAGGGAGAAAACTGTCACTGACTGAAGCTCAGATCTTTATTTATTCAATATTTACCAAAAAAATAAAAAAAAAAAAACCCTGAGCCTCCATATATAATGACGGAAAAAACAGACATTTTAGGTATGTTTCTGTAATTAGCAAGTCATAGCAACGCGACATAGCAGCTATGTTCACTGAGTATCCACCCTGAGAACCACTTCACCAGAAATGTGGGATCCTCGAGGTGAAAATGGCTCACAGGCCAGCTGGGCCTCCCTCTCATCCAGGGCGGGCATCTCCTGAACAATCCAGAGTGAGATCATCCTTTGGGATCATCTCACAAGGCCGTGTATAGGATTAAGTGAAATATACGCAAAGGGCTTATCAACCAACGACTGTCACATTAGTAGTAATTATGTATTTGATTCCTTCCTCATTCACTCAGGGCATTTGAGTGAATTATGGAGACTATTATATACCAGGCCTGGGATAAGACCCAAGTTCAACCTTCAGGGCCAATTTTGGAGGAAAATCATTGATTTGTTCATTATTTCCTTCAATAAACATTTACTATTATGTGATGGCATTAAGCTAAAAACTCCAGGGAATCCAAGACAAATTAATTGGACAGCTAAGACATGTTCACCAGTAACGAGGGTGAAATAACAACGAGCATCATAATTAACATTTGATGCGATGTTTCAGAGTTTACGAAGCACTTCCACACTTGCAATTGGATCCCCGTGAGAAATGGAGATTCGGATGAGCTGAGTGACTGGTCTGGAGTCACGCAGAAAGAAGGGACATTTTGAATCTGGGTCTCTGGCGCCAAACTCTGGGCCCTCTCTACCATCTGCCTTATCAGCTCTACTTGGCCCCCTTTGGTGCCAGGAAGCAAGCCTGCTATGTCCCGAGGCAGCCCTATTCTACTTTTAGAAAAAAAATTTAGATTATGAGAAAGCTTTTGCTAATATTTATCCCCAATCTGCTCTCTGGTAAATGGCTCTTCCTTCCAGAGCCATTTGAATATGTGTCCTCCTCCCCGAGGGAAACTTCACACGGTCACTAGTCTTCCCCAGCCTTCTCTGCCCCCTGTGACGTGTCCTGCATCCTTGGTCCTTCCTCTACTGCCAATCCTCCCCAGCCCACTCTGTCTTGGTCTAAGCTGGCTTCTCTCTCCTCATGGCTCAGGACTCGTTGGACATCATGAAGCTAGACTCAGCCCCCTGAAACCTGACCCCCCTGCCTCATTTAAATAACTTCTCCTCAATAAAAGGGGTCAGCGTGTGCTCTCGCTCTCTCTTCCTGCAGACCCTTAAGGTCAGAGGAGCCGTCACAGCGACCCCAAAGAAAAAGGTCTTTGTGTCTCTTGTGTGGTTATTTTGCACAGCCCAGTCAGCCCAGTTCAACTGGAGTGACCCCTGAGCCTTTTAGTCACGAGAACAGAAACCCGGAAATCTGCCTGTGTGTCACCGCTAGCAACTGGACAGCCAGGAGTGTCGATAATGACAACTAAACCACTGCTATTCACTCTCAGTGCTCACACAGCCAGGCGCTGTTGTGGGCATGTATTACCTCAACCATGCAAGATAGGTACTATTATTTAATACTCCCTTCCTGGGCCTGGCAGAGGGTAGGGGGCTCTAAATTTTTTTTTATTAGTCAATAAAATCCCAATGTATTAATATCTTCAAAACCTGGTACTATAGTTTGGATCTGAAAAGTTCCTCAAAGGCCTGTGTGTTAGAGGCTTGCTGTCCAACTTGGTGCTGTTGGGAGATAGCAACACCTTTAAGGTGGGGACCCAGTAGGAGAAAGTTAGGTCGTTGTGCCATTGAAGGGGATATTAGGACCCGAGTCCCTCCTGTTCTCCTCTCTTTGCTTCTCAGCCACCACAAGGTGACCAGCTTCCTCCACCAGGTACTGCCACCAAGCTGTGCTACTACCAGCTCAACAGCATTGGGGCCAGTGGCTAAGTTAGAAGGAGAAACTGAATTTCAGTGTCCTTCTGGGTCAGCATCTCACTTCCATGGACCTCCAAAACTGTGAGCCAAAATAAACCTTTCCTCTTTTGAGTTGATTTACCTCAGGTTATTTGTTATAACGGTGGAGTGCTGGCAAATACACCTGGCGTCTAGAGTATGGTTTCTCTGGGCAGAGCAGAGGCGGAGTCTGACCTGTGTAGGATCAGAACAGAACGTGCTCTGTAGGGCTCCTTCAGAGAACCTCGCCTCTCAGGCAATGCTTAAGCGCTCACAGGAGGAAAACAAATGCTATAGAAAAAAAAATGGGGGCTGCCACTAGACATTAGCAATAATAATTGCCAAGAAAAGGGCAGCTCTGCTCGTTAATACCAAATGTCAGTGCCATGAAAGCTTCGAGAGTCTTTCAGAGCTTCCTCCAGGCACTGAGAAGGTTGTCACCTTGGCATCCAACAAATACAAGATGCACTGTGGGATGAGCCGAGCCTGGCTCAGGTGCTGACTCTGCCCAAGTCCTCGGAGCCAACGTTGAAACAGTGAAATGCAGACATGAATCCCTGATGGCTGTGGTCAAGATTCTGGCCATGGAAGTCCTCTGTGAATGTGATGACGATGATGACAGGGAGGACAAGAGGAGGCAGAGCAAAGGGTCCACCCCCTTCATTTTTTTCTTGAGTATACTTCAGGAGCTGCCTCTGGCAAAGGGAACTGTCCCTTGAAGCCTGATGGCAGAATATCTGCTTATGAACACACTAGGCCTATGTCAAGTTCCCGCTAATGATTTTGCAGCATAAATTAAATGGAGTGAACACTTTCTAATGGCTGCTACAGAATTACATGACAGCTTCCAGGAGGATCTACAAAAATAGTTGGAATCAGAGGGACGGTCATTCTGATGCACACGAGTTTCTCATTAATTTAATTTCTTCTTTTTTTTTTCTTTCCCTTTTGGTTTGTGGATTGCCTTTGCAAGAGCTGATAGGAAAGAGACACATAACAAGCCACCGCCTACCCTCAGCTATTTAAATAAACTGAAATCGGGAGCTCAGACAAAACTGCATAGCAAGTATAATTTGATATTAGGCTAAAGCCACCTCCATAAATAATATTTTATATTTATATAATGCAATTTATATAAATCTATAAAATTTACAGAGGGCAATTATTTATGCGATCTCATTTGACCTCTCTGACTCATTGAACACTTAGAGATGTACCTGACATTTTTAATGTATTGTCTCACTTAATTTTTCACAAGGACCAAGGATTCTCTCTCTTTTCACAGGGGGTTAAGTGAAGGTGGAGAGAGTCCTCTGGGACCACGCAGCCTTAAGGAGGAGCACCAGGATTTGAACCTGAGTCTGTTAGACTCGAAGCATCGCCTTCAGCTCTAGTTACGCTGCTTCTCTTCTGGGTGTGGGCACCCTGTCCTACCCTTTGTGCCTCCTGCAGAAGGAACACCATCAGCACATCTTTGGCCTGTCACAAGCTCCTTTTCCCCAAGGAGCTGGAATGCCTTTGCGATTGGTGTCTGGAGGGAGAACCTGGGCACAGTGGCTCAGCCCCTTCTCCTCCTTCCTCCTCATTTCTGCTGCTCACAGGGCTGCCCTGGTTTCCCACCATCTTGGATCCTGCGGGTGGGGTGCAGGGGGAGCCGCTGGCTGCCTGAGTCTCACTCTGAATTCGGTGTCAGGAAGCACATCTGGCCACAGACATGACATAGTCCCCAACCTCACCTTTTCCATAATGAAGGTGACATTTTAGCTCGTCTTTATTCCTTTGCCTTATTCTTACTCAGATCCCAGGCAGAAGACAGGGCTCCTTATTGGGCCTCCATCCATGATCCTATTATGATCTTCACTTTATAGAGGAAGAAAAGAAGTTCAAATGTGGGCAATGTGTGGCAAACAGCCCAATATGCTGCTGTGCTATCGGAAGTGTTATTCCTTTAAGTCAGATGGGTACACATAATTTAAGGAGGAGAAGAGACGAAATGGAGTGATATCACTCACAATGACTTAAATGTAAAACAAACTAGAAAACACAAGTTCAAATGAATACATCAAAATGTAAAAGAGGATGCCATGCTCCCACCAACTCTTAGATCTTAATCTAAGGCATGGTATAAAGTGATTTGAATGCCAACAAGTGCCTGAGATAGAAGTTTAACCAAGGCATTTCCCTACCACCAAACAGGAGCCAAGAACCGGTTACGCAGACTGCCACACAGTCCCTCTCAAACCCCATCCTAAATAGCCAAACCAAAAAGCAATAAACCTTATGCAGGATATAATCACACTCACAACCTAAGCACCTCTTTTGGAGTCCTCTAAAATTTGGAACCATTCGGGGACTTATCTGTCACTGAATTCTATTAAAATCCTCCCTGTGTAACGGCCAGAGTCCTCTGCTGTAACTGAGCTAAGAATGTTAGAACAGAAAGAGTCCCCAGCAGAAAGGAGCCCACGCCCCTTGCTGGAGAGAGAGACAAAGTCCACAGTCCACAGCTGGGCAGGGGAGTCATGCTGAATTATCCACAGGCACCAATGGGCATATTGCCCGCGGCATGTGACCAAGGAACCCGTTGGTGATAGAGCCAGGGCTGGGACCAGGGTCTCCCCACACTAACATTCTTCCCCTTTCTTATGCATGGTCCTTGGTGATATGTATCCTCACTGATATCATGTCTTCAATACTGTCATTCTGTCATAGCTGAGTCAACAGGCTTCCATGACCGAGGAAAGGAAGAGGTAGAGGAAGTGCTAAGATTCAAAGCATGGAGACATTGGGCCACATGGAGATATGCACCAATCTGTCCCCTAATTGCAAGCCCTGTGGTTCACCAATTTCAAAGATGCTAACAATGATCTCGGGCAGAGGATAAACGCAGAGCCTCAAAATGTCACCCTTACAAAGCGGCCAGATTATGAGAGCACCCGAAGACAGCCTGCTATATCCAGAACTATTTTAAGAAACACAATCTTGTTTCCCTTCTTCAAACTAATTAACGTTTACAACCAGAACTGAAGTGTTTCTCTGAATGCGATGGAGAAGCAAATCATTCCGGTTGGAAGCAAGAGGCTGGATGGTGAGAGACTGTCAAAAACACATTTAACGAAAGCACATACACTCTGGATGATAAATACAACTTCCAATTAAGCCGCTCTCAAATATCTGGCAACTAATACCTGGTGGTTTAAAAGCAACGGGCAGAATTTGCAGAGCCTAGGGGTTTCCAAAGGATAAAATCTTCCTTTTTATTTTGTTTATCTCTTTTTTCTTAAAGGAATAAATCACAAGCACTTGTAGTATTGCAGCATTTTCACAACATGGCAGTGTCTATAGATGAACTAAACACAGACCGGCAAGTGTGGGGACCCACCCAAGATCAAGTGTGAAGTGACTTGACCTCAGGACCTCGATCCCAGCCAAGTCTCCTCCTGCGGTCAGAGCTAATTTTCCATGGGAAGACTGCTCTTATTTAAGGTCCCCATCCCTGTGGCACAACAAAGGGAAGTTCATGGAAATCTATGGAACCCATTTTCAATTTGAGGTGCAAATTGAACAAGTGTTTTGCATCAGGGATTATCTTAATTAAACTCTTTATATGAGCACTGTTGATTGACTTCAATTTTGCTGAACTTCATTACACTTTTCATTTACTTATATACGTTCCTATGTTTAAAAATTTAAAAAAAAAAAACACGATTTACATGGTAGAAAACTTTCAGGTTGGCTCTCTATACCAAGAAAAAAAAAAAGATTACATCTGTACTGAATTTGTAGAGATACTTTTTGGTCATTATTCCCTTAACAACACAGTATAACAAATATTTACATAACATTTATATTGTACTAGATACTATAAGTACTTTAGGGTGATTTAAAACATACAGGAAGATGTCTGTATGTTATGTGCAAATGGTTCACCATTCAGGACATAAGCATCCACAGATTCTGGTACCGTGGGGAAACCACATCCCACACAAATTGCAAGGGACAACTATATTTTAATATATGTCCTTTTGTAAGAATGGTAATGATGTTACTGATAGTAATACTAATAATTTTCATTTATTGAGTTTCTATGTGCTCAGCTCTGTGATAGGAACTTTTTATAATAGAAACAATAAGGATTAATTATAAAATAACTACCAACTATTAAATGCTTACCGTGTCCAGGCAGTAAGCTGTATGTTAAGCACTATAATTCATTTAATGATCACAATAATCCTGTTAAGTAGCTATTACTATTATTCATGTTTTACTAATGAAGAAACAGAGACTTGGAGAAGTTTAAGGCCCTCAAATTTCACAAGAAAGCAAGAGGAAGAGCCAAGTTCAGATCCAAGCCTGCTGGACTCCAGAGTCTTTTGCACTACATGAGATTATATCCTTTATAAAAGTTTTGCTTCAAGATCCACTTCCAACAAGGACATCTGTAGATTCAAGGACAAATTAAATGTTATAAGGATAACGCTTGCGACCCATTCTCTGTAAATGTCTGGGCGTTCTCCATGGTCTGGAACAAAGTAACTCTGCTAACCAAATCCCCCAAGGGAAAAGAGCTCACAACTTTGGGATAATCAGATAATGCTGAAATGTGAAGAGGTTCAGAACTACAATGCGATTTGGGAGCAAAATACAATTTGTCTACTGTTCCATTTTGAAATATTCATGAGGCCAAGAAGCATTTCCACACTCAATAATTAAATGGCTAAAATCTGCAACCTGATATATTTACCGATCGTGAAGGATGCATTCCTAGAAGGACCCAAGTTCAAATTAGCAGCCTCACAAGCTGCCATGCTACAGTGCAAAACCCAACAAATGAGACAGAAATGTTGCTGTTGCCTAGAGAAAAAATTTTCCCCACCACTTGTTCTGCTGTAGAGAAAGGCTGAGTCGAAATTAAGAATGTATCTAGGACTTTGCCTGCAAACCAGCCGGAAGAAAATGAAAAGGGGGGAAAAAATCTGCAACCTTTTCCCTCATTTAAAAGCCTCTGATTATGCCTTACAGGTTAGGTTTTACAATCATTTAATATTTCACTTGTCTTAAGAAACCTGCATGGAAAGGCAGAGGCAGGAAACAGATGTATGTGAATTGATGAGATGGCTCCATGTGGCTCGTTTTCAGTGTTGGGGTCACAAGCACTATACAAGTGACACCCGTGAGCAGAGTTCCATTAAACGAGGGCGTTTGCTCCTTGGGTGGTCAGAGAACTCTCTTCAGGGGTCTCCTCCCCCAGGGCACCATCTACCTCTCCTGAACCAGCATGAGTCCCACTCACTCCCGCTGTGCAAACCCGTTGGGGCTGAGGGGTCTTCAGGTGGTTTGGGACAGACACAAGGATGGGGCTGGGAGGTAAGTGTTGTACCTGCCCTGCAGCGAGGGTGTCACCTGGACACGGGTTAGATGTGCTAATGATCAGAAACTCTGGAGGTGGGGCTCAGCACTCAGGGCTTTCCCAAACCCTCCGGGTGATCCTGACACCCACTGAAGTTTAGGAACCACCCTCCTCCAGCCCAGGTGGCCTCTACCCTGTGGCCCCTCTAGGCTCCAAGGGTCAGCTTGTGCTGACAGCAGGAAGTCAGGAGATTCCAAAGCACCAGTAGAAGGGAGACTTCAGGTTGGCCTTGCTGACTCAGACCAAGAGACTGATGCCCAGCTGTGACCCCGCTGCTGTCATGGTGGCCCAGCTGGCTGTTCTAATAGGGCTACAGTTCCAACCTCTACCCCAGGCAGGATGGCTGAGGCCTGGTCCTTGCCACTGTCTCCCACCCCAGCCCCAACACAGGAGAGGAACTTGCGTTCTCCATTCTTCCTCGCACTGGCTAGAGGGTCCACCATCAAGAAGTTCCTCTGCCTCTGCCTCTGCCTCTGCCCAGGGACTCTTACAGCCTGCCCAAAGACTCCCTTCACCACCATGGAAGTAAGAGGCTGACCCAGAAGAAAACTGCATCCATTTCTCACTAAAACAGCCGCTGGCCCTGTCCTGATATCCCACCCCTCCCCAGCCCCTGCCCTTGCCCCTGGCTTTCCTGGCTCTCTACCCTTGCCCTCAGATTGCCACCTAGAATGGCACGCGGCTGGGCACTTACAAAGTCGCTACCACCTCTTAGGAATCTAGCAGAAATAACTGGCTGGGACCCCAGCAATGGGGCATGGCCCCAGACCCTGGACTTAAGAGTATCCTGCTCCAGCCCCAATCTGGCACCCCCTTCCCCCTAAGGGGCAAGACATCCCTGAGGCCAAAGAGACTGCCCGCCCAGAGCCCAGGCCCCAGGATCTCTAGACACTTGCTATGGGTACTCAGGACCTGGAATCTCCTTCCTGCAAGGTTGGTGTCTATCTTCCCAAGAGCAAAGGCCACATTAGGTGCTGTGTTAGCTTTTCATCAAGGAAAAAAATACCCGAGGAAAATAATTTAGAGGAAAGACTTATTTTGGCTCATAGTTTCAGTCCACAGCTGGCTGACTCCTTTGCTTTGGGCCCGAGTGAGGCCATCACGGTGGAAGGGCGTGGCGGGGGAAACAGGGAAGCTGGGCAGGGGGAGTGGGTACAAGCAAGGGAGGGGAGGCCAGGAACAAGGTACACCTTTTCCAGACACACCCCAGTGAGCCACTTTCTCCAACTAGGCCTGGCTGCCTGCAGTCTCCACCTCCTTCCAATAAGGCATCAAATATGAATCCCTCAGTGGATTAATCCACTGATAAGGTCAGAACCCTTGTGGTCCAATTCCTTCCTCAAATCTTGACTTTTGAATGTTGCTGCATTGGGGAACAAGCCTTCAACACATGAGCCTTTGGGGGACACTCTAGGTCCAAACTGTAACGGGTACCTTTCCTCTAGTCCCGAGGGAAGACCAGAGTCACCCAGAGCTAGGACAGAGGTGGAGGGCAGTGTGGACGGAGCTGGGGCATGTGAACTGGAGTGGCCAAACCCACCCCTGTAGAAATGGATGGAACCAGAAGAGGAAGAGTCGGAGGGGCGGGCGGAAGCTGGGGCCTCAGCCAGCCTTCTTGGGTCCCAGTCTTTCTTGGGTCCCACAAATATTGGGAGAAGCCCGACATGCAGAATAATGAAAAATCAATAAGATATCCTACACCATGCCCCTAGCCGGAACTCAGGACCTATCTGTGGAATGAGCGTACCCCAAGATCTTCTTTGCTACATTTTTTGACACTCACAACTAACCTGCAGAGGCACCATTATTCCCATTATAGAGAGGAAGAAACTAGGTCTCAGACAGATTAGGTGACTTGTCCAGGATCATACAACCAAGGATATCCCAGGGCTGGTGTTCCTTTCCCACACTTGGTTATTTGCTCTTGGCTTGATTACTTTCAGCTTCATGGAACTCACTACTCCAGTACTCCTTTGAGTCAATTTTTCTTTTCTTTTTCTTGTTTTGCAGTACTGAGGATTGACCCCGGAACCTTGCACATGTTAGGCAAGGGCTCTACCATGGAGCTATACCCCTAACACTTTTTGGAGTCAATTCTTATCTCAGGCAAAGAAAGTATCTTTTTTTTTTTTTTCCTTTCACTAAACTTAAATCTGTCTGCAAACTTTAGTCCCAGCTACTTGTCTGCCCACTGGCACCTGCAGAGAGTTTATCTGGTCTCCCACTAGCAGCTTTTCAAGCTAAAAGTGGCAGAGGCGTCCTGTGCCCAGGGCTTTTCATTCCTCCAAGCTGAACATCCCAGCACCTTCCCCTTTCCCTCCTAGCAGAGGCTTTCCAGTCCCCCTTCCTAATGAGGCCTCTGAGGACAGATTCCAGTCTCTGCTGGCTACGGCCTCTCACAGAGGTCACAGGTACAGAGCCTCTGCCTCGCGGAGGCCTCAGCTAGGAGATCTGGCACGCAGGCAACCGCTCCCACCAGCAGCAATCTGTACTTCAGGAGATAGAGTCCCCAGACCCAGAGCTTGCAGAATGCCCTGCTCCCGAGCCTTGGTTTCCTTGCCTGTGAGAATGGAATGATGACTCTCGTCCTGCTTATTTTGGGTGGGTGTCATTGACGATAACTGGTCTGAAATGGCTGTAAGTGGCAGGGCGCAGTCCCGTGTGTGGGTGACGGAGGCACAGGAAGATAATGAGCCCAGGAAGAGCGGACTGGGAACGCCTGGGGAGGCAGGTGCTGCAGAGAGACCCCCTCCCCTGCTCCGCTAGTTTAGTTCCCCTGTCACACACCCCACCCCGACAGGCACGGGAGTGACTTACAACTGGGGACCCTGAAGACACCAAGGCCTCTGCAAGGAGCCTAAAGGTGGGTTAAGACCACGAGGGTGAGAGGCACAAGACAGCCTGAAGGCAGGGCGGTCTGTGCCCAGCAGCTGAGCCCGCAGCAGGCCGAGGTCTCTCAACATACCGCTGTGGTTAGGAATGTGCCAGAAAGAGCACCAGAGTCAGCACTGACCTCTGCCCCAAGCAAACCCCACGTCACCATGCTGTCACCTGTCCTAGGCAATATCTGCCACGAGGGCTGCCTGCTTTCCTCTAGGGAACCCTCCCCCCCGCCTTTGTACCCCTGACCCACGCACCCAGCCACCTGTCACACAGCATGGGACCTGGAAGTCTCATGAGCCTCCATCACACTCCTCCAAAGCTGCCCCTTTTCCCAGGGTGCCCACCTTCACAACTGGCACCAGCAGCCACCCAGCTGAGTCCCCTCCTGGCTCTTCGCTCTTCTCTCCCATCCATCATCGCGGAGTCCTCCCCACCCCTCCTCCTTGACACCTCCCCCTCCCCAACAACATAAACGGTTCTCGCGGTCCCTACCATGGTCACCTCACCCAACCGACCACCTTCTTTCCAAACTCTCAGCTGCCCCCATGACCACCCTGGCCTCACTCCAATTTGGCTTTCACGCTGCAGCCACAACGATTGCTTTAAACACCACCTTATGGTGTCACCTTCCAGCTTAAAACTTGTCCCTTGCTTTTAGGATAAAAAGCAAAATACTTGGCCTGACTCATCAGGTCTCCCAGCAGCATCTGGCCCTGGTTCCTGATGCCTCCCTGCTCACTCGCTGTGATCCTGCCATTCTGACTTGGCGTTTTGTGTGACCTTGTTTCAGACACACTCATACAAGATGCACACAGCCGCCGCCTGGGCTAAGAAACAGAACAGGGCCCAGATCTAAACCTCCCACCAGGGTCCCTCTCAGACCACGCCTCCCTCTGCCCCTCGAGGCCAGGAGTAACCATCTGATCATTATTTCTCGCTTTTCTTTATATTTTTAACACTCAGAGTTACATCTCTATAAAACAAAGTTTAGTTTTGCCTGCTCCGGATTTTATTTAGTTTAATTGTACCATAGATAAGTTTTGATGGCTTGCTTCTTTGGCCCTCCATCCATTCCGATGCACGGGGCTATGGTTGGTGCATCTTCGAGGACACGTAGTATTCCAGTGAGAAGTACCCAACACTGGAGCATTCTGCTGTGGGCAGACCTTAGTTTGTTTCCAGCTTGGAGCTTTCGGAATGAGGCAGCTGTAACCCTTCTGGAGTACTTTCAGTGTCTGGGGAGCCCCAAGTTTGGTCCTGCCCCATGGCCCTCCGTTTCCCCTGCCTCCCATCTCCTCGTGCCTGGGCCCAGGTCGCCTTGCTGTTGATTCTCCTGATGCTCCCATACCTCGCAGAAAGAGGTTCACAGACATCCTGGACCCAGCCTTGTCACAGGGATGACACATGACAAGCCAACACTCACTCATGCATTCACTGATTCATGCCTTAGCAGCTTCTGGGGGCTGGCCTCTAGCGCTGCAGAGTCAGGGTGCAGTCTGGAGAAAGAAGGCATCCACCCAGACAGGAAGCGCACACCCAGGACAGCCAGCTGCACCAAGGGACACAGCGCTGTGGACTCTCAGACTCCAGGTGACGATGCTCAGCCAAGGGGCGCAGGAGCTCCGGGTGAATCCTACTCCTCCTGACCCCGGGGTTCCACCCTCCCCCACGCCCCTCCTGTTAGCCTCCGCTAGGAGAGTACTCTTAGCAACTGAAAGCGAAGGCAGAAATGGAAATTGCATGAAAAGAAAGGGAAAGAAAGCAGCTGGTGAACACTGCCAACCATTTGGTGTGATAACCCAGGGCTTCAGATGATTACTGAAACCAGCTTTCATTTTGATCTTTTCATTTCTTTTAATCTAGCAGATAATTAGAGGGAAATCAAATCCATCCCCAGAGCCAAAGATCAACCTGTCACTGCTGTAGCTGTCTTCCCACTTACTTAACCACCTCTCTCCTCACACTTTTTTTTGTAACACACGTACACATATGCGCGCACACACACACACACACACCACAAAAACCTCCAGGTTACGTATATTGTTCAATTTATTTAAATACAGTCAGATTGGACACTTCCCATGACAAGTAGTCTCTTAGGAATAGGCAACAGTTTCTTTCCCTCCCTCCAGATTAAGAACTTCCTCATTGCTTTGCAGATTTAAAAACATCAGACTGAAAACTCCCTTTTATGGATGAAGAAGCCACAGTAAGTAGAGAGGGGGAGGTGACTGTACATTTACGGCTATAAACGGAAGAGCCAGGATTCACCCCACAGCATCTGACTGCAGCCCTGTCCCCCCACCCTGCTCTCACCCTATGTATGAACGACAGGAGCCCATCTCCCTCCCTGCTTCCCCAGCAGCTCTCTCCCAAGACGGTGTGCTCCTGGTAGAGAGGCTTGAAGTCCAAGAGGCTAGAAATAGACCAAACCCTCTCCAACAGGAAGGCAAACTCCAATCCAGCCGTCAATGAAAACGTTGTTTACAAAGAGTCGTTAATAAGACGACATTATGGTCCTATCCAGTGGAGAAGAATAAAAGCAGTCTACAAAATTTATACAGATGGATGGCCTCCACTATAAAATATCGATGAATATTACACAAATTTTTATTAACTGAAAAATTAGCAAAGGTTAACTTTGAGTGGCTGAATTGGAGGGAGACTTTATCCTCTACACGTACTTTTATGAGAAAAAAAATTAGTTAAGAAATGGGCAGCAGAGAAGCAGCACCTTTCACACTAACATGCCTTTCGGGAAGCAGGACTGGGATCTGGTCTGCCAAGGAACCTCCTATGGGCCTGCCATGCTTGGATTCCAAAAAAAGGTCTGATATCAACGATTCATACGGTTCCACCTAATCCTTGGCCTGGCCTGCCTTCTTCGCAAACTTCAACCTCACCCCCAGCGGGGGACACACAACTGCACACGAACAGTGTTCTATCTGGTGCTGTTCCCTCTTGTCCCATGCGTGGGTTCTGCTTGAAGATTCAAGGAAGCTCTGGTGGCAGAGAGAGTGCTAAGTACTTTCAGGTCCATCCTCACAGGGTAAGAGCTGCACGGATGCTTTGAATCTCAGCCTGTCTCATAAGTGGGGTCATCTTGGGCCTGTCCCTCAACCGCTCCAAGCCTAAGAGTTCTCATGTGAAAAACAGAAGTCTTCATGGCCCCTGCTGCATACAGCTGTCATGGGACAAAATAGAAACAAATGCAAATATTTGTCACCATGCTGACCACAGTAAGCACCCCAGAAACACTTCCTTATGAAACAGGCCAAGCAAGAACTATTATTCATATATATATATATATATATATATATATATATATATATATATATTTCTGCTTTGGCCAAGTAGAACTGGGTACTAAAACTCGGACTCCTGAGCCCAGACCACACCGTGTCCTTCCAACAAGCTAAAAGTTCCTGATTTTAGAAACACACAAATGTTCAAAGCTCATAAGGAGCAACTCAGGAAGACATTTCCAGACACATTAGCTATCCCACCCCTGTGTGGAATGACTCTGGGAGGGCCCATGCAGAAGTCAGCACTGCCATGTCCCCAGTAATGGTGACTGACTGGCCATATGCTTGTCTGGCTTCCCATCTGCTGCTCACACAGGCAAGAGGGAGCACGTGCCTACCTGCCGGGAGAGGGGCTGGGTTTCTGCCTAATGGCCCTCTGAAATGACACTCTCACATCAGCTCAGGAAATTCCACCTTCCCTATAAGTCTTGGAAATGGTTCCCTCTCAGCAGACTTCATGCAAAAGAGGCTTTTAGCGGTTACTTCTGGCTTAGTGTTTCAACATTTCCAAACGGAAGAGACTCATCTTGTTTTCTTTCTTGCACGTAGAACAATACACCTGTCATTAGTCATCTTCTCGCCAACCTTCCTGGAAAACACAGGCACATTTTTCTAGTTTGCTGACGGCCACCTGGACCCGAGGTCCTTGAGGCAGGGAGCTAGTGTATCCCTAAGCCACAAAGTCCTAACCTCAGGCAAGTTGTGTGGAGCCTCGGTGACGATGGGACAGTTTGATCTTAAATAAACAAACTTCTGGACCCTCCTCCAGGCAGAGTGCACATATACACAGAGTGGTGTGCTGTTTCTGGGCTCAGATCTTCTTACGGTCTTCCTGCATTCCCAGGGACAAAACAAGCCGTGACTTCTTTCTTGCCACTCAAGGCTCTCAGATGTCCCCTCTGGTCTCCAGGTTTCCATCAAGCCCCCCACCCCCGCCAGCATCTGCCTCATGCACCTTGAATTCTTCAAATCCCCCCACAGAACCCGGTGCCTGTGCCTCCTTCAACAGAGTGCCCTTCCTCTCCTTTTTGTGTTTTGAATCCTGCTCACCCTGTAAACCTCAGATCAAGGGTCATTTCTTCTGTTTTTAAAAGTTCTTCCCATCAGGAAATAATCTTCCCTTGGCAATTTGTCTTTGCATTAACTGTTCTTAGCACCTTTCACCTTATAAATATTCATGTGTGGGTCTTGCCTCCCTTTCTGGCCTGTGGGTTCATTCACTTCTATAGTCCTCCCCTTGGCACACAGTAAGTGCTCAATAAACACTCAAAATAAATGAACTCCTGTTTCTCTGATCCACACATGGCGCAAATGAGATGCAAATGAATATGCAAGGAGTCACCTCTCTATGACCCAGACTTATAATTTATATGAAATCTTCAAAGGTGCTTGGGGTCGGTGTGTGCTGATCTATAGGGTCTGGCCACAGAGGAATCCTTGGCATTAAATGAACCCCAGAATTTCAAGGGTCAGCTGTGCACACATGGGTGGGCCATCTGACAGGACAGTTAGATGATTCTTCTGGAAGAAAGATAATGTCCTTTATTTATGATGGCATGCTTAGTGGAGATATTTGGGAACGCAGTTTCCCTATCATTGGGGGAATTTCAATAAGAAGTACCACTGACTTAAGGGGCAGGCGCCGGGGTCTGGAAATTTTCTGATTAATATACTTTCTCTATTCTTCTATATTATTGGACGAAGTCATATTCCTTCATCATATAAGGCCAAGCCATGGACCTCAACTGCTTGAACATTCCTTGCTCTGCATTCTCTTAGAATGTTCCACCCTTCTCCTCCTTGTTATATAGAATCTACCTATTGGGGGGATTCATCTACTGGTTCTAAACATGGCTCAGAATCAAGGTAAGAAGGGAAGCCGGAGCTCCCAGGAAAACCTTCAGTAGACAAACATCTCTGACTGGGACCAATGGCGCGCAGGCAGACTGACTTCTTCCTCTACCACAAACCTGGTTGTTATGGTGACAGGAGGTACGTAAAACAGGAAGGGGATTGTGAAATGTAACCATAGGAAAGGGGGCTTCTGGGCCTTATATAAGTCATTTTCTAAATAGATACCTTTGAATAAGAGGCCAGCGGTCGACAACCCAGCTCCCAGGCACCGCGAAGCAGCATGAAGCCTACAAACCCCCTCGGATTTCGCCAACCCTGTCTCTGCCTTCATTTATGTTACTTTGGGGCTTTATGATCCTAAGAAGGGGCTCCAGTTACCAGAGATACCTGTGTTCAGGAAAAGGAGCACAGTACCAGAAAAATGACTCCCCAGGGGTAAACTGACCTTCCAAAATTTAATCAATTGATGGAATAATTACCTTGTCTTAAAAAAAACAGTTGGGGAATGCAATTTATTCACCTCCGCTTCTGCTGGTTTTTAAAGAAAAGTCAGACTCAGGCTATCCAAATATCTGTTGATTTTCCATATTTTCCCCCTTATCCTCAAAGCAAAGCTTTGAACGTGCAGGAGGAACTGAGGCCAGGGCAGCCCGTGGCAGGCGGAGTGGACACTGGGGAGAAGCGTGGAGCCCAGACCCAGCTCCTACTCTGCCAGTGAGACGCTTTGCGACTTGAGGCAAGTTAGTGACCTTCCTTACACATGGTTCAGGGGGGCCGGAGCCACTGTGTTCACATCTCAAATAGGTTGCCCCGGGAGCTGTGAGTTACCTGTCTCCATCAGCGTGATCTTAAAGAAAAGCTGGATAGACCACTTGGGAACTCCAAGAGCCAGCACTTGTCTAAGGCTCTCAGATGTCATGAGTCCCTGAGGTGTGTCATTTATGCCACGGCCATGACAGTCCATATTCCCATTTTACAGACAAGATCTGAGAATGAAGCAACTTGGCCACATCCACAGCACAGTGGGCAGAGATGAGAGCCTTCACCTCAGCATGGCTGATCCTCCCTTAGGACCGCTTCCAAGAGATTTTTCAAACCAGGGAGCTAACTGGCATGATGGTATCTAAGATCTGCACTTCTTTCAGGAAAATGGAGGAATTAATCAGAGGCTCTAATACCTTCTTATAGCAGGGAAGACCCTGTCCCTTAAGTGAAATCTTAAGTAGAGAACTAAAATATAATCACTGCAGCACCCTTTGGCGGAAAAGGGACATTCCACCCAAATGTCCAACACTGACAAATGAATGCTGAGATTTAGTCTGTCTGCCTAGTAGATATGGTCTGTCTACCATGAGGAGGACTGAAGTCCTGGCACCTGCTGCACCACAGGTGACCCTTGAGAGTATTGTGCTGAATGACGGAAGCCAATCACCAACAGCTGCACAGTACACGATTCTATTTACATGAAATATCCAGAACAGGGAATCCATAGCAGATAGGTAGTTGCCAGGACTCAGGAGCTAGGGTGAGGTGGGGGAATGGGGTGCTTAATAGGATGAGTTTTCTTTCAGAGTGTCAAACATTTTGGAGCCACGTGGAGAGATGGCTACAGAACATAATGAATGTACTAAATGTCACTGGGTTGTATTTTTTTTTTTGTGTGTAGGGCACTGAGGATTGAACCCAGGGCCTCACACATGCTAGGAAAGTGCTCTGTCACTGAGCTACACTCTTAGCCCCCAAATGGTACACTTTAAAATGGTCAATTTTACAATGGATGAATTTGGCCTCCATATAGATGATGTTTCCAGAATCCTGCCCCATCAGCCCCCTTCCCACGTTCCTACAGTGCCCGCACAGAACCCTCGTATGGAAATCAAGAGAGTCACTAGATAATTGCTAAATGTTACCATAGTCAAAACAGCTTCACATGGCAGCTGTCTTTGTCCTTCAGTAACCCAAACTGATTTCTCCTAACCCACCAAATAAATATGGCCCAGCGACGTCTTGTTCCCTGGGGAACAGAACCTCCCATTGGTAACCAGCTCCAATGTCAGTCCTGGACCCCAGTGATCTTACAGCTCCAGTTTTAGGATATGTCAGTGGTTCTAAATTTAAAATTCTACATTAAGAAAATCAGGAAAGAGAATAAGTATTATTTTTGCTGTTTGTTTCATGTCTAGCAGATAATTGTAACACTGATTAGTAAAATGAGCACACTATAAAGTGCTTACTATATATTAAAACTTTTCCTCATTGTTTCGTTTAATGTCATTATCCCATAACTGAGGCTCAAAACAACTATGCAATATCCCCAAGGTCTCACCACCAGTTGATGACAGAGTCAGGATTCAGATCTCAGTCTATCTGGCCCAAGAGGAAGTGCTTTTGACCATGCCACGGTGGGTATTTGCAGCGTCAATTCCCCTCCCCTTAGAATGCCTGGGGACTACTTTTATTCCCACCAAGAAAAGGACCCAGGCTATAAGACCTGGGGGTGTGCAGAGATGTTACAAATGGATACATGTCTGGTGCCCCCTGGAATGTGTCTCTGAATCTTTCCAGAGTGGGCTGGGAGTTGGGGGGTTCAGGGCATCTATATGTTCTCTCAATTTGCATGGGGCAAGGGAAAACCCACGTTGACAGTCTGGATGACAAACGGTCCCCAAGGAGGAACTAATGAGGGACATTTGTGATC
This sequence comes from Urocitellus parryii, assembly GCF_045843805.1. NCBI lineage: Eukaryota > Metazoa > Chordata > Mammalia > Rodentia > Sciuridae > Urocitellus > Urocitellus parryii. The sequence continues at coordinate 198,837,260 of NC_135534.1, forward strand.
CCTTTTGCTACAGAGCTGGAGGCAAACCTAGGATTGCATTTGTTTTAAGGTTTAGGTCAGATCCCGTGCAAACACTAGAAACTGCTACTAAAGGTAACTTTCATCCTGGAAGTCTATGTGACATCATTTAATGCAGGTGGTGTGACACGGTCTCAGAACAGGACTTAGGATTCAGCATTACAACACTGCATTTTCTGTGGGCATAAACCTGGTGCTTTTTCAATTTATTCCTAAAACATTTCTAGACAAAGGAGTTGAGAATAATTTCAGCCTTTTACTCTGCATGGTAAAGTTCAAATGAATAATAATAATCCCTTATGCATAAATGCACTTTACAGATTACAAAGTGCTTTTATAGATAACCATTGCTGAGTAAAAAATAAAATAAAGTGAAATTAAGGAAAAATACCAGTAAATGGCATTTAGCTATTAAAATGTACCCTTACATTGTGAGTAAGAAAAGGGTGAGATGAAAGGGTTTTTTTTTATATTAGAATTGAAGTCAGGTTCTTAAAGTTCTAACTGTTCCTACTTATCAATAAAAAAGTCAATGCATTTTAAATTAAAAATGAGATGCTGCTACTTATAACTTGATAAATTGTAAAATGCCTTTTTCATCCCTCCCAATCAATGGTCCTGTGTCCCACTGCTATTACACTGCAGACCTGCTGCTCATACAGATTATACAGGTGTAGGTAAAGGAATACAACCAAAAAGAGAAAAAGAACGCTAATTTTGTTTAAATACCATTAATTGCGGAATACAGTGGAAACCTCCCATCTCTTCATGTTGATGGCAGCTGTTAAGAAGGCTCAGGGCACATCTGGATTTTGAACTTCTCATTCCCACCCAAAGACTCAGAATGAGAATGTGTCAAGGTCATCCTAAAAATAAACCACACCACCGGTGCTATACTGGCATAGAAAGCCACCCAAATCTCTCCAAGATCAATACTTTTTTGAGAGATGAGCTTTATGACTATCTAACCAAATTGCAACCGACCATTGCTTCCCCCACGGGATGGCATGTACATATAGGTGGCACATTGTTCCACTGCCCTCAGCTCTGAGTAGCTCAGAGGATTATGCAGCCCTGACACACCACTGCTTTGAAGCCACACCTGGCAGGACTGGCCCACACTAACCACACGTGGAACCTTTTCAGCGAGGGTCACCCGTGCTTCACTCAGTGAAGAACTCACTTGGGAAGATCTTAGCTGAACAGGCACCAAGAACAGGGCGAACCCTGCAGAGCGCATGTCCTGTAGGCGCAGTGCTGCTCACCCGCGGCTGCGCAGTAGGATCATCTAGGGAACAGAAAAATATCTGTGACCCGCCCCCAGCCCAGGCCAGCTTCTGTAAATGCCCACACTGGCATTTTGAAAGCTCCCCAGATGGTTCCAATGTGCATCCGAGAGAAGCACCGCTGTAGGGTGGCCCTGACGATATTTGGGCTTGAGCCCAGTTGGAGTTTCCTCAGTAGAGGAACCTGCAAAAGAGCCCTTGCCTGGGGAAGCCGGGATCCCCGGGTCCTGAAGCACAGCTGAGAACGGCTTACGTGTCTGGGAGCATTTGGGTTGATCTGATATATCAGGGGTATGGGATGTGCTCTGTGAAATGCCTGGCTTTGTTCTTTCTGCCCAAAACATGAATAATAATATTTACTTAACTACCTTGTGACAACCTGGAATTTGGCAAAAACAGAATGAACAAAACACCCAAGTGAAATGTCATTCATTTCCAAGGCAGGTGGGGGGCGGGGAGACATGGAACATAACCCATCCAGTGTCCCCACATAACGTCCCACTGGGTGGATGAGGATGGAGGCTTGTAACCAGTAAGTACCACACAAGCGTCAGAAGTTCATCACGTCATTTTTGGCAAATTTTGAAACTAAAGCAGCTTACAGGCAAGAACGTCAATACTGTGAAGAAAATCAAAAGGAACTAACTAACTACATCCAGTTATTTGCGGCCTCTTCTGCATTTTTATTCCACCTTTTCTGTGCTTGAGGATTTCAAAGAAAAGCACCCCAGGAACAGTGGTGTGCACGCCCCTATCACGGAGGGAAAGTGAGAGCTTTGCGGATTTAGATAAGAGTTAGAAATTCATTCTGAACCCCAATTGTCAGATTAGTCCTGACTTTGAGTCACTGGTTGCTTGAAGGATTATGTTTATAAAATGAAAAGGTGATTTATTCCATTGTTTATTATGCAAATCTCATGTGTTAACAGGTTCCTTTAACTCACCTGCTTAGGACACAAAACAGTTAGGAAGCAGAGTTGACAGAAACGAATGACCAGAAAATACTTACCGGTTCTCTTTCTTCTTCTTAAGTGGGTCCATGAGGCGCAGCGTGTCTCTGATCACAGCCACTTTCACCTCCTCATCCACAAGGCTGGGGACATTTTCGAACACCCCTGGAGAAAGCTTGAATGGGTAAGGATTCTGCATTACAGTGGGACCGTGATTCAATGCCAAGCGGCTATCAGTATGCCATCCTCCAGCTAGCCCGTGGGGTTGTACTGTTTTGCTTGTGCTAATCTATAGAGGAGAATTTTTAAAGTGCTCCCTTTATACTACCTTAGGAATGTCAATGCCGTTTTGTAAATTAACATAACACACCAAGAGAAGAAAGAGCACTGTGCTTTTCGGATGTTCAAAATGATACATACTCACTGTGGAAAAGCTGGAAATAGAGAAAGGGGTTAAGAAAATTAAAGGAATCCAGATAATTCCCCCAAGATCCAATACTAATATTGGGAGTATTTCCTTCCGGTTTTTTTAATGCATTTTTTTTGGGGGGGGGGGGCGGAGAAAAATATAACGACTGTTAAATGTACTATTTATCTTAGTGATTTGAGCATGTCGACATGGCTAAATCATATTCATAGAATTTCAATTAGTTCATCTCCTGAGGCTAACTAATTAGTTCATGTCAAAACTGATGGAAAGGCTCAGCTGCTTCTAAGTTTCCAGACCTTAAAAATGGGAAGAATGGCATGCTGGGAAATTACCATAGGTCGGAAAGGTCTTATATTAATAGACTCTGTTCAGAGCTCAACAGAACGAAAATGATTTCACTCGAACAGAACTTTGCTGTGAAAATTCGAGAGAGCTGAGTCTTCTGTAGCCAAGTGGACACCTTGAGAGTTAGAACCCTTGGTTTTACCGCAATACAGTCAAGGAGATGCTCAGAGTACTTACTTCACACTCATGTTCAATCCTCATGCTGGGATTTGCATTTACTTCAAGTAGGATGGGCTTCAGATTTTTCATCAGGAGAATGTCAAAGCCTAAGATCTGGGCAGAATAAACATGATTCAGAATCATTCCCTCCAGCCCCAGTTTCTTTGCAGGAACTGAGTATGGTCTTCGAGTCATTGAGGGGAAAATAAATTCAAACGTGGTCCCCAACTTTGGCCTTGACCCTGGCTGCTCTTGTCCACGGTCCCTGCTCCTCTGGGTGTGCTTGTCAGACCAAATGGATAGCAGAAAATTTTATAGAAACCTTGGTAATGGGATGCGTTCCCATCGTGCATTTCAGCACTATCTGTGTCGTCCAGAGTGCTGTAAAGCGATGACCTCTGTCCTCTTTAACAGGGTTTTTATTATGTTAAGGATTAGTGGTAGTCCATCAATTTCTCCCTCTGCCTTTTCTTCTGCCCTCCTTGATTAAGTCGCTTCTTAGCTAGATCTCCGAAAACCTCAGGCTGCCTTTCTTAACCTAGAGTACACATCACTGTCACGCAAGGAACCCTTTCAAATCCAGCACACTCCCCACCCCCACCTGCTGAATCAGACTCGCTCAGGGGGGGTCCAATCAACCCCTCAGGTGATCCAGATGTGTCCTGATAGTTAAGGAAGGGGCTGTGGATTAGGTACCAGTGACTATGCAGTGCACCAAGGCCTCATCCGTCATCTCATTGAATCCTCATGATGACGTCTTTGAAGAAGGGACTGTACTCCCCAATTTACAGAAGCAGAAACTGAACCTCAGGAAAGACCCTGGGTACCCCCAACCCTGCCTACCTAGTAAGGGATAGCCTTGGCTTTCCAGCCTAAGCAGACTGATTACACAATATTTGCCACCCCGTACAGGATAAAAACATGCACCCCTTGCTGGAAAAGTCTTAACAATTTCATGATGAGGACAGCAGCCTAAAGTCAGGACTGAAGCCATTTCTGAATGTGGGGCACTGTGTGGTGGCTCCACAGGCCACCAGCCCTTGAAGTGGCCCCTGCACCCCAGACCCCCCACAGCCCATTTGTTGCACCCCTGTCCTTGACTTCAGCACCTGCCTGCCTTGGAGAGATCTTCCACCGGCCACTCTGGTTTCTTTTAATTCCTTAGGAGCCCTACTGTAGGTGGGGCTCAGCCACCACGTGCATCCTCATCTCTCTGCCTTAAACAGCCCTTCACCTGGATAAGTCCTCATTTTTGAGATCGCTGCTCCTAATGAGAATCTGACTCGAACGACAAGGACTTCAGATTCTCAGAAGGACTCTCATTATCTCTAGAGAAGTGATAATGTAGAAAGTTTCTAAACATGATTATACAACCCCAAAGTCCTAAAAAAAAAGGTGGAGAATAAAAGAGGAAAAAGCAAACGATACGGTTGTAGACTCCCCTCCTCTGTGGACTCCAGAAGAAAAGATGAGGGGAATCCATTTACTTGTCTATATAGAATATGCATTAGTTAAATGATAATTATTAAACTGCAGCTTCATCTATATTAATGAAATCCAAGCCTGGATGACCATTTCGGGGAATGATTCAAGATGAAATTATGTGACAATGAAGGGCAATAAGGATGAGAAGTTGGGAAAAGTCATCCCCACTCTATTTTTCTTTCCCTGGTCATGAAAAGGAAGGAATGGAAATTCAGTAGAAAATGTTCCATGTATTATAGATCCGCTTAATAATATATGACAAGTGGGTATGAGTGATGAGGCCTTTAAGGGACCCTGGTGACATCATCAGTCCAACTTCAGATCTGGTCTGAGACGGGCGGCGGGGATGAGGCCACAGAGAGCAGCAGGCTGTGGTGCCAACATTTATCATCTTCAGTCATCAGCTCTTACTTTGGGCTACATCTTAGAAGTCTGGGCCTGAGCTTTCTCAGCCTGGAGGACTCTTTGTAGCTCCATCCCCCGATGGATCCATAAATGCAAATCATAAAAATGCTGGGAGCTGGAGAAGGATGCGGTGGTACCTTGTCTGCCATATTAGCCTGTAACCACCGACATTATATTTTCCAGAACCTGAAGTTTGATGTATATATTTTAATGTGTTTTGTCTTGTGTAGGAATGCTTTGGAGTTAGAAAGACCCAGGCTCACATCATCTCTGTCTCTTACACTAATAGCTAGTCTCTCTGAACCTCAGCAATCTCATCTGGAAAACGGCTCCCAGAGTCATTGGTAACAGAGGTGAAAAGTAACATCTAGGCCTATGCTCATCATCCAGAAGGTACTCAATATATGCTAAGTCCCTTTCCAGTTTCCTACCAATTTCACCAAGAAATGGGATTATCGTCCTTTGAAATCATAAGGAGCTGTCCATATTCTGGATCTGCCTTTAACTTGTGTGACTACAGGCAAGGTAGTTGGTAGCTATAAGCCTTAGTTTCCTCATCTGTAAAACAGGAATATGAATAGCACTCACTAATCTTCATTAATTCATTTGACAAGTATTTACCAAGTGCTTTCTATGTCCCAAGAAAGCTTCCTGTGTTCCTAGCTGCTGGAAATATCACAGGGAACTAGGAGAAGTGCCTGGCCTCTTGGAGTTTACACTCTAGTAGGGAAGACAGGATCAAATAAAGATGAAGCAATGGAAAGCATTTTACACAGTGCTTGACACCTAGTATGTGTTTAATGAGGGACAGCTTTATTATATTTTTCACAAGTTCAAGGAAATATGAATTATTTTCCTTTCAAAAGATCAACGAAATATCCAGGCATGGATAGGTATGGATCACAGTAAGCTGAATCACAGAACTGGGCTTATATTTGATCTTGTCATATAATCCCAGAAAGTGTCTGCTGGGAAAAAAAATTGGGAATTCACTTGGTCCAGTTTTTTTTTTTGTTGTTTTTTTTTTCAAAATGGGATTCTCTTCTGGGAAAGCAGGGGGGATCAACGGTTACCTATTTTTCTATAAGAGGATTCCCAGGGGGATACTTTCAAATTTTATTTTTTGAGAAACCACTAATGTAGTCACCTGCAGTTTAGAAAGGGAAAGACATCTCTCTAAGTCTCTTTAACAGTGGCAGAGCAGGAATCATCAAATAGAGAAATAATTTTTTTTTTTTTTTTTACCACTGACCTACATTCTCAGCCCTTTTTATTTTATGTTTTTAGTTTGAGACAAGGTCTCACTAAATTGCTGAGGCTGGGCTAGAAATTGGGATCCTCTGGTTTCAGCCTCCCAAGTCACTGGGATTACTGGGCCCCTGAGAGACAACTTTTTAACCATGTGAAATTCTACTAACCTGAGAAATTCCTCCAGCAATTATGTGTTGAGCACCTTTTACCAGAGGGGTTTCCTAGGGGATTTAAAAATAGCTGTCCTTCTTGACTGACTTCTAGGAGCTTCAAATCAAGTTGGAAAGGGCTATGAACAGTTAATTTACGCATAGGCTCCAAGCCACAGTCCAATAAGAAAGAATTCTCTCCTGAGGCCCAGAGCTATCCAATCAGCTGGAAGTTCCCAGACTCCTCAAATTTGACATATCCAAGCTCACTACCTGCAGTCAGCAGTCTCTACCGTGGTCCCAGTGAGTCCCATATCTCCTAGTATTTGTGTCTTCGTGCAATTCCTCCACCCACTTGAGTGTGGGCTGCATCTAGCGACCTCATTCTAACAAACAGAACAGGGCAGGCAGGATGGGATGGTGCTTCTAATATTAGGTTATAAAAGAACTGTGGCTTCCATCTCGGGATGCTTTCTTTCACTCTGAGGAAAGTCACCTGCTGTGCAACAAGGTGCCCTATGAAGTGGCCCAGGTGACAAGGAACTGATTTCTCTGGCCAACCTGAGGACCTGAGGCCTGCTAACTGCCTTGTGAGTGAGCTTGGAGGAGGATCCCCAAGCAACTTTGGGATGGCAGCAGCTCTGGCCAGCCTGAGGTATTGCAGCCCCATGGGGGACTTTGAGCCAGAGGCAATTATAGGCTATATATATCTAGATCCTTGATCCACAGAAACTGTGCGATAGTAGATGTTTGCTGTTTTAAGCTGCAAATTTGTTATACAGCAATAGGTGACTAATATACTATCTTCTTTCTCCAAAATCAGCTTTGCTTCCTGTATTCCTTATCCACATCTCAAACATCTCAGTCCAACAAATCCAAACTTCTCTCTTCATCCCTTACAACCAGCTGGTCCCCAACTCCTGTACACTCTTCCTCCTAAGAGCTTTCTAGACATGGCCATCGCCACTGCTCAGACTCTGTCGGGTCTATGCCACCTCTCACCTTTTCCCTGCTCTTGGACTCCCCACTTGAAATCATCTGGCACAAGGTGATGCCAGAGTAATTTTTCTAGAACACAAATAGAATGTTAATAATCCTCTGCCTAAAATCTCTGCCCACAGAATGAAGCTCAAGTTGCACGGCACGTCCTACAGTGTCCTCCAGGACCTGGAATCTGTCACTCTCCAGCTTTATCTCCTCCCCTCACTGCTGCACACCTTGGGCTCTGACCGTGCTTACTGCTAGTGGTTCCAGGATGCTTTACCTACCACTCTCTGCCTCTCCACTCCTCTGCCTGGATGGGGTTATGTCTTTATCAAGTATTTACTGAACACCATTAAATACCAAGCACTGTTCTAGGCACTGGGTTAAAGCCGTGTACAAGGTAAAGCTGCTGCTGTCTTGGGGCTTATATTTTAGAGGGTAGAGAGTCCACAGGCAACTAACAGAGCCAGGTAAGAATGCACAGTGACACAGTGGATAGAGGGGAGGGTTAGGGTTCTAGGTAGGACACCAGGCAAGGTCTTTCTAAGGAGGTGGCCTTTATCATTCCATTGTCCTCTGGCTTGCACAGTTTCTGGTAAGAACATTATGGTTATTCTTTGTTCCTCTGAGCATAGTGCATCTTTTCCTCCTGGCTGCTTGGAAGATTGTCCTATCACTGATTTTCCACAATTTTATTATAAGGCTTGGTGTGTGTGTGTGTGTGTGTGTGTGTGTGTGTGTGTGTGTGTGCATGCACGCGTGTCTGTCTGTCTGTCCTGCTTGGGGCTTTTCTAGCTTTTTGGATTGTGAGTTCATAGTTTGTATCAAATTTGAGAAATTTCGGCCATTACATCTTCAAGTATTTTTCTCTACTTTCTCTCTTCTCTTCTGGGAACTCCAGTTACAGAAATATTAGACCACTTGACATTGAACCACAGTTCTTTCCTCCTGTCTTTTTCTTCTGTTTAGTTGTGGGTGGATTCAGTTGTTATGTCTTCAAGTTCAATGTTGGTTTCTTGGTTTCTTATTCAGAGTCTTGCTCGCTGCTAATCCATCCACTGAAATTTTCATTTCAGAGAGTCTATTTTCTAAGAGTTCCACTTGGTTATTTTTGATAGCTCCCATTTGTAGCCCATTAAGTCAGTATTCTTCTTAGGAATTTTGTACATATTTAAAATAACTATTTTATCATTCTTTCCTAGAGTTTCATCATTTCTAATATCTTGAATCTATTGAATGATTTCCCCCATGGTATAGGTTACTTGCTTTGTGTAATGTTTAGTGACTTTTTAATTGGATAATGGACATTGTTGTATTACAATGCTAAACATCTGAATTTTGTCTACCTTTTAAAGTGCTAGTCTTTGTTTTTCAGTTATTCGAAGATCATTCTGATGCCTTCACATCCTGTTGTTTAAGGTTGAGGCAGAGTTCCTTTGGAGTCTTGACTGAATGCTTGCAGAAACCAACAAAGCCTCTCTACTCCAGCCATTCAGAACTGGGAACCCCTCCCTCCCCTGTATGAGCTCTGGATGCTGTTCAGTTTGTTAGTTCCCTGGTCATTCTTTGTCCAGTTTTGTGGATTAACACTCCACATGCCCCTGGTCTAGGACTCCACAAAGGCTCACAGGGGAATCATAATGATTCTTGGAGCTCTCTTTCTGTTTAGCCAGAAACCCACCCCACAACTTCCATCCACTTTAGCCTTCCCAAACTTTGATCTCCATCTCCTCAATTAATCAAGGTCACTAGGCTCTATAGGTCCCCAATTCTGTCCCATGTTCCAGCCATTGCCTCCAGATGAAAAGCTTGGCTTTCGCCCTTTCTCGAGGACCACAGTACTGAGTCATCAACTATTGTCCAAAGCCTAAGACACTTATTTCATGTATGCATTCATATATATTTCTGGTGGCCTAGTTGTTTACAAAAGGAGGTAGAGTGTTCCGTCTTTGTTATTCTATCCTGACCAGAAGCAAACCTCTCAGGAGGTGACATATGAACAGGGCCTGAGTGAAGAAAGACAGTAAGCCCTTTGTGAAGAACTGGGGAAGAGCATTTGGGGCAGAAGAAACAGCAAAAACAAAGGCCACCTATGAATGACTTCAAGAAGTGAGCAAGAGGGAGGGGGAGAGCAGATGAGGTCAGACAGAAACACAAGATGGATGCAGACAGCAGCTGGTAGCTCATGGCAGGGAGCTGGGATTTTAAGTGCAATGAAAAAGCCATTGGGGGATCCAGCAAAGGGAGGAACTTGATTCAACTTACATTTTAAAAGAATCTCTTTGGCGACAGTGTGGGAAATCAGCAATAGGTAGTGGGAGTGGGAAGAAGAATGTTAATTAGGAGGCTATCCTAGTATTTCAAGTGCAAGGCAAAGGCTGAACTGGGTGGTAGCAAAGGAGCTGGTTAGAAGGGGTTCCATCTGGAATATTTTAGAGTGCATTTGCAGAGTTGCTTACGGATGGGATGGAGAAGGAGGGGAACAGGAGGATGATGACGCTAGTTTGGTCTGAAGAAATGCTGCTCATTTACTGAAATAGGAAAGAGAAGGGACGGTAGCTTTGGGAGGAAACTCAAGAGCTTGGCTGTGGACATGGTTCTGGGTGCTCACCAGCCATCAGAATGGAAAATTAAGGTGGGCCGTGGGATACACCAAGGAGAGATCAAGACTGGGAAGTATGGCTTGAGGACCAGTGTTGTATAGCTGGTTCTTACAGCCAGGTCTGCATGAGCTCATTTAGTGAGTGACAGTGGATAAGAAGACAAATTTCCAAGGACTAGGCCCCAGGGATCTCCAGCTTTGCCAAATCCAGAGGCAGAAGCTGAAAAGCAGCAGCCCATGAGGTAGGAAGGAAACCAGGAGAACATGATACTCCACCTCCTGCCCAGTAAGCTCTTCTTCATTCCCTGAGCAACATAGCACATCTCCCCCTCTGCCTCAGAAACCTCCAGAAGCCTCCCAGCACTCCGACAGCAAGCTTACAAAGAGCTGTGTCTCTCATGGGTTGGTTTTCCTCGGTTGATGGAGCACTCCTTAGGGGAAGGGGCCTCGCCTTATCCACAGCCACATGCCCCACAACCAGCCAAGGCCTTGTCTCAGCAGGTGCCCAGGGGACAAGTCAGAGTCCAGAGGAAGACAAACTGGGGATGGGCATTCCAGGCAGAAGAAACAGGATGAACAAAGGCCACCTTTGAATGACCACAAGGAGTGAGCTAGAGGGAGGGTGGTAGGAGGTGAGGTCCCTGGACATCACAGTGGTCACGGAAGCTGTTACAGAGAAGGCTGGATGCTGAGCAGCACCTTGCAAGATGTGAGCAAAACAGGAGTGAGCAGGACAAGTTGGCCCTGAGAGAAGAGCATGGAGGGCAGAACTAACACCCACGACGGCCAAGAGACTGAGGGCTCAGGGGCAGGTACAGGGAGGCTAGGATGGGGCTGGGCTTAGCGGGTAACAAATACCAAGTCAGGGGCTTGGGATCGAAACTATGCTCCTTGGAACACCAGTGCTCCAGATAGATTTAAAATGTGAATATTTCATGGTTTCCTAGAATTTCAAGGCACTTCTTCATAGACAAATTTGAGAACCATTTTTGCAATAGATAAGAAGCAACATACTAATCACAAAAACTGTCATTTATTAAGTGACCACTCTGTGCTAGTACTGTGCTAACTGTTCCGTACAGCTTTGTCTTATTTGAGCTTATTGCTCTTACTTGAGCTCTGGGAGGTGGCACAAATATGCTCTCCACTTGAAGATAAGGAAACCTGGGCTAGGAGAGGTTAACTTGACAAGCTCACCAGCTGGAGTTGCTGGAAGGGGTGGCTGGGATTCGCTCAACCCTGGGGCATCGGAGAACAGAACGTTAGCCCTTGACCAATGTACCATGTCTTGGCCTCCTCCCTGTGGGGTGTCTGGGCTGCAGGGTTAGGAGGAGGTCCCAGAGAGCAGAGAAGTCGAGGAGGAATATCTTAGGACCTAGAAAAGGTGTCTCCTCCAGCCCTCTAAGGAAAGGGTCATGGCCCAGGACAGAATTAGACAGAGGGGCAGGAAGAGGATCCAGCACAAGCCACAGAATGGGAAAGAATGCTTTTGAAAGCTGATCTGGAAACCCTCCCTCTGTGTCTATATTTCTGCCACATGAATCATCTTCACCCAGATGGACCTTGCTCTTTAAGCCAGCGCCGCACCACTGCCATCAGAAGACCAGGCGTGAGGACGTGTTGCTGGGGCTGCCTGGGCAATGACAGAGGACAGGCTGGAATGACAGGGCAGCCATGTTCCCAGGCAGCAGATTACAGGAACCCTGCCCACAGCCTGAGCAGTGCCAGCCGCTGCTCGGGGGCCATCCCAGTTTCCCAAGTAGCTATTGTGGCTATGATTGGAAAGGGGTCACGGTCACGTGGTTCAGATAAATGTAATTTTGTTGGCTAGAGAGAATGTTCTGGAATGTTGTATTCCGGGCCAGGTCCAGGCTATAAGTGAGAGGGACTGCCTGGCAAAGAAATAATTTATTGTATCTGTGCAGAACATTACAATTTGCAAAGCCCTTTGTGATCTTTACCTCTTTTGAGATGGACAACAATGTCACGAGACGGGTGAGGAAACTCAGGCACTGAGAAATCAAGTGATTTATGCAAAATCACATGGTAATGGAGGGCAGAAGCACACCATGCCACTAAGCCTTTGTGTTCTAAGTCCGTTTGGGTCTCTAAACCTCTACTAACAAGTGCTCTACCGAGTGACAAAAATGAAGCAAGCAAGAGAGGACTCCAAGGAGAAAATGATAATATTTTCTCTCAATCTCTGTACTTGAAATGCGGGGTAAAACAAATTCCAAACATCTAAAACTTTATACACGGGCAGAGTGTTTTCACCTACATTATTTTACGATACCTCTAAAAAGGCAGGCAGGGAAGTGAGTGAAGGTGATTTACAGAGAGAGAGAGGGGGCGTGGGGCGGGACACAGGGTGGTAAAGATTCAGCTGGAGAGCGCTTTGCATCTGGCCCATGCTCCTCCTTTCTCCCCAGGCCTGGAAGCATTTAGTGTGGGTAAGTGGTGGAAAATGGTCACAAGGCTGTGGTTCCGTTTACTAGACATGATCTGTCCAAACCAGCGGCTCCCTCTGTCTGCCCTGCATTCCCCCACGGTGTGGGCCCCTGGTTCCACCCCGATGGCTGCCCACTGTGGCCTGTCCACAGCAAGACAAGCATCAAAACGGCCATCCTGGCCTTCCCCCCGCCACTCTGACCATGCCAGGGTTCTGTGGCTTGGCTGTGCTTGCCGGAGCCCACATGATACTCCTGGAATAGCTGCCACCGTCAAACAGATGCGACCACACATTCCCCCAGGGTGACCCCTGGACGCATCCACATTGCAAAGCTCTCCGATGCCCTCACTTTTTGGTGGCATGGGTCAGGACTTGTTTCTCGGGCCCTGCCCCTAAGTGCTGCTGGCTTAACCTTCCTCATGTCTTAAACCACCCACCTGAGGGCCGATTCTGGCATCCTGCCTGCGACCCAAAGGCTTGGGGTCCAAGATCTCTGGATGATGATTATCCTCGCCTGGTACTGGTCACTTCCTGAATTCCTCTCAAAGGCCTCTGCCAGCCTGCCTGGGAGCCCTGATGCCTGGTGCCCAGCCCCTGGAGGAGCCTCTCTGGGTATGGGGCTGCACTGGAGGACCAGTCTCAATGATTGCCTGTGAATGAGCACCCCGTCCATTGGAGACACTGCCCCATTCCTTCTCTCTTCACTTTGGGGTCCTCCTGCTATAGCCTGGAAACACCCAATGTCCCCTGACAGAAGGGCTCATAGACACACCATGCATATCCGGCAGGCAGTATGACAGTGCAAACAAGGCAGGACCAACAGCCCCATTGACACGGATGGACTTTTGAAAAATTGCAAGTGGTGGACAGGAATGTTGCAGAAGACTCCAGGCTTTATAATAGTGTTTTTATAAAGCTTAAAAGCAATCCGAACAAGACAGTATAGTGGTTAGGAATACATTCGCGCATAATGAAAGTATTTTTGAGAAGCAAGGGAATGCTAAACATAAAATCCAGGATGTGGCTGCCTTGAGGGTGGGTGGGGAAAGGGGGTGGGGGAGACATACTAACCCAAGCTCTTGGGTTGGGAGGTGGCTGGGGATGAGCATTTCATTCGGCTTCATGGCTTACAAATGTGTTCCATATATTCTTTTTATATACACATCAATTGCTACAAAACAACGTTAGAGTAGATGGAGAGGGGCCCAGAGGGGCCCTTCTTGTCTTCTGTTCCCCATTCTGTCTTATCTGCTGGCAGAAGAGAGTGCCTACTAGGGCCTATGGTCCTTGTTCCTGTCTCACCACCCTGGCAGCTGTGACCTGAAGGTGTTCTGCGTTCTCCATTTCCCCCCTCCCACGCACCGGCTCATTGCTAAAAATGATTCTCAGGGAGTCCCCAGTACACCTGCTGGTGATGAGGGGCAGCTCAGCAGCGTCCACGCAGCTGGCCCTTGCCGTGTCTTCTCTGAGGGCCCTTCCTCAGCATTCCAGGATCTCCTCTTCTGACCCCCTCCTAGATCTCCACACCACTGCTGGCCTCCTTCGCTGGCTCCCCCGTCTCTACCCAGTGGTGCCCATCACAACTCTCAAGAATTCCTCTCTCTTTCTCCAGCCCAGACCTCTCACTCCCGAATTCCACCCCAATACCCAATGTTCCAGCCACCCTCTCACTGGAGTGTCTCGCAGGCACTTCAAGCCTAACTCCTGGCCCCCCACCAATAGCCTGGTCCCCTCAGGCGGCCTCTGTCCACCCACCCAAGTGCCCAAGCCACTTGAGAGCCCGACTCCGTTCCTCCTGTCCCTCTTTGCCACCAACTCTTTTCTTCCTCTCAATCCCATCCTGTCACCAAGTCTAGCCATCCAGCCTCCTTCAATGGCACTGCCATTGATGCTCTCCATCTCCACCAAGACTTCCCATCCCAGCCAGCACCTCCCTTGCCTGTAGGAAAGCAACTGCCTGGTGTCTTCCCTGCCCCGGGCCTGGCCTCCGTCCATTCCTGCAGGTGCTGTGTTCTTTGGAGCCTGCACTTCTGAGTACAGCCTGTCCTCTGGTGGCCCCCACTGCCTCGGGCTCTCCACTACTTGTCCTATCTACTTCTGCCACCTCATCTCCCTCCACCTCTCTGCCTGAAACCCCCCACTAGACCCAACCCCTCTCAGCGCCCCAACTTACCACGCTTCCCTCTTCCCTCTAGGGCAAAAGCAGGTCTCGCTCAGAACACTCTGCCACCGCCACTCCTTCCAGCCCTGCCTGCTTCATGTCCTCCTTCAGGTCCCAGTTCAACTACCATTTTCTCTGGGAAGCCTTCCGTGACCACTCCCCACCCGGAGATGTCAGATGCACCACATCTCACAGCACCCGGGACCCAGGATGTGATCGATTTGATTCTAGCACTTGCAACACTCTACAATAATTGCCTAAGTATTTTTCTCCCACTTTTGAGACTCTGCGTCAGCCAGCAGGAATCTGACCTACTGTCTCACTGGTACCAAGACAATGCCTGACCCCTGCTAAGTGGCGGCAAAAATTGTCAAATGAAGGTATGAAGGTACAAATGGCACCCTGCCTCCCGTACGGTGTCCCGCTGAATTCTTACAAGAATCCTTTAAAGCAGGTACTGTTGGTCTTGTTTTATAGGCAACAGAAAGGAAGTGACTTACTTATGGAGAGTACACAGCTAGTGAACAGAAAGCTAGAAGTCAGGCCCAAGTTTTAACACCAAAGCCCACACTGGCCACCATCCTGTCCCCACCTGTGACCATCCCCCCCAGCCCCTGACCCCTCATCCCATGGTCCAGCCAGGGAGCCCTCCCTAGGCCTGGCCTGGTCAAGCCCGGGAACTCAGGGCAGGAACTGGCAGTGGTTACCTGGAAGCAGGTGGGCCCTGGCCTCCCCGTGGGGATGTCCGACTGGTAGAAAACTTTGAGCTCTGGAGTCAGGGCGATGACAGTCTTGATCACCAAGGAGATGATGTCAGACCAGACCTTCTTGATGTCAACACCTTTGGAAGACAACTTACAAAGAATGCTGGAAAAAGTCCTTTTGCTGCCTGTGCTGGCATTATCCGAGTGGATGAAGTTGCTGCTGTGGATATTCAGTGAATAGTTGGTTAAGTGCATAAAGACCCGGTGCAGATTCTGGGAACTGGGCTCCTGATATGGCTCTGTACAGAATCTAGAGAGTCCATCTTTGGCTATATAAATCTCTAAGGGGTCTAGGGATTTCAGCAGGACATACAGACGAATGTCAAACTTGAGCTTGTCGATAAGGAGAGGTTTGCAGATGTACTCCTGGACAACTGCTGGCCTGGTCTGGAGGGTCCCAGTCAGCCGGATGTCACTGGGGTCTTTAATGAGGTAGATTCCATCACCCTGACAACCACCGTCAGGTTTCACAATGAAAGTGGGCTTCCAGGAGGGATTGTCGTCTTTGACCATTTGAATCTGGGAGGGGGAAAAAGAATGGTTAGCATCACTTTCTTTTCCTCTCTGGATCCCCAACACAGCAGGCCCTCGGGGAAAACATTTGGTGGACAAGGAACAAAATGATCCCCGCCTACTGAGTCCTCGCCACGCGTCTTCCACGGGGATGGTACAGGGAAGTTCTGAGACAGTGGCGTGACAACCTTCCTCAGTCTTCTGCTCCAGAGGGAGCAGGAGAGTACAGGGGTTGGCAGTCACAAAACCTGGGTTCAAATCTCATTTTGCGGGTTATTAATCCTCCCTGGAGCAAGCCATATACCAAACAATGATGTTTATGAGAATATTCAGGGTGGTCAAATGCCCTTTGTGAATGCCCAGGATGTGCCAGGTACTGCACGAGGCAAGTTATCTAACCTCATAAGAACACGGCTGCTCCCTTTTTACAATATTGGAAACCGACAGGGTGCCCCCACTGTTAAGAATGGGTATTGCAGTCAGACTGCCTGGCCCTTCCACTTAACTATGTGACTTGAGCCCCTGACAGAAGTTATCTGTGCCTTTGTCATCTGCTAAATATGACTCGGCTGAGGATTAAATGAGAAAATACATGCAGCAGGCTGTGAAAGACAACCAAACCCCCCCCGACTACTATTATTAAAAGATAAAATTTTTCTGCTAATCAGAGGTGGAGGGCAGAAATCTAGATCAATGCCTCTAAAGCCCTTGTACCTTCCTCTGTACCACCATGTCCCTGTCCCCTCACTTCAAAAGTGGTGTGAAATTGCACCCTCACCTGGGCCAAGCATAACACCAAGCAGAGCCGACGCACAGGAAGTGCCCACTTTATCACTTCCGTCCATTCCTAAGTTCAGCTAGTAGACTCGCTCGTCCTTCAGTCTGCTGAGATCTCTTTGAAACTAGATTTTGTCATCCACAATATTTGCTTTCCTTCCAGCTCCGGGACATCAGGACCCTCAGTAATTAATTATCCAGGCCCTTGAGCAGTCCAGGTCCTGACCTGCAGTTGGGCCTCATTTACACATCCCTCCAGTGCTGTGGACTGAATGTGTTCCCCAAAATCCATGTGTTGAAAACTTGATCCCCAAACTCATATGTGAAAATGGAGCCTTGCGTGAGTGAGCTTCACTTCACTGCGACAAAATACCTGAGAAAAGCCACTGAGAGGAGGAAAGTTTAATTTTGGTTTGTGGTTTCAGAGGTTTCAGTCTATGGTCACTTGTTCACGCGGTTGGGGGGCCTGGTGTGAGGCAGCACACCATGATGGAAGTTCGTGAAAGAGGACACTGCTCACCTCATTGCAACCAGGAGTAGAGAGAGAATAAGAAGAGACTAGGGTCCTGGATCCCCTTTAGAGACGCGCCCTCAATGACCTCACTTCCTTCCACCAGCCCCTGCCTCCTAGAGGTCCACCCCCTCCCACAGGCTGGCCAAAAAGCTTTCTACACATGACCTGCAGAGGATAGTGACAGTCTAAATTGTAACAAGCTTTTAAAGGATAATTAGAATTTGATAACATCATGAAAGTAGAACCCATAACAGCATTAGTGGCTTTGTAAGAAGAGGAAGAGAGACCCAAGCTAGCATGCTTGCTTGCTTTGTCTCACTCTCCACCATGTTATGGTGCAGTGCGAAGGCCCTCACCAGATACCAGCACTTGATGCTGGACTTCCCAGTCTCTGTAACTGTAAGAAATAAATTTATTTTCTTTATAAATTACCTAGTCTCAGGTATTCAGCTATAGCAACAGAAAAAATGGACTAAGACACCAGACTGTGCGATGCTCTGGGCAACTATGGAGAATGGACGGACCAAAATAGCAGGAGAGGAGGTTTTCACCAGGAGAGTAGAGTCAGAGAATGGGAAGGTGGAAACAGAGAGGAAGAGAAAGCCATAGAATTTGTGGCTTCTGGCATGTAGCTGAGAGCAAACCCCGGCCGGCAGAGTGGGTGGCTTGCTCTGGTGCTGCACCCTGAGGCCCCCACCTTGGCTGTGTAAGCCTGACCCGGGACATCTGTACTCGGGATGTACTTATCTCTTTGACCAGCCCATATTTCTAAGTGAAGCTTTTGCCAATTCCTCGGGCACTATCAGTTATTCCGGGCTTGTAAAAGATCTTTAACAATGGAGAAACACTTAAAGCCTTAATAATGGTCCACATCAATTGTTTCCCCTTGTCAGCAGGATTCGAGAATGGGGCTTCACAAGAGATCAATGCCAGCCTCCCAGGGCCGTCCACGGAGCCCTTCGTGCAACTGTGACCTTGACGCTTCTGTAGTTATTTAATATTCATCCAAAGCATTCATACACGTGGCGCTTTACAGTAAATATGAGAGATCCTGGACAAATGGCAGTTATGGATCAGGAAGTGAAAAATGTCAAGTTTGCACTGATGGCTAATTTTTCCCTCTGGAAAGCGTTTGCTGAGCCAAAGATACTAACAGCTCAATATATTATGAGGAGCGATATTTTCTCCTTTGAATTCAGTGTATATGCCTTAAATAAATTAAACTGCCTGGTCAATAGTCTCTGTCATTCATTGCAGTACTGAATATTTCTTCTGCTCTTTGCCTGAGTAGTGACTACAAACCCAGACTATTAATAATAATAGAATCATTGAATTTTTAGACTTGAAAGTATCCTTGGAGATCAACATCGTCCAATCCTCTCATAATTCAAAGGGGGAAGCTGAGGCTTAGACAAGTGACATGACTTGCCCTGGGTCCCATAACTTGACTAGCGGGATGGTTGGGCTGAAAACTGAGGTTTCCTGATCCCACCTCAGATTCACTCTGTCCATTTTTGCCTTTGGTAAGATAAGATTCTCTTCTGATTATTACAGGGGAGACTCTCTCAACATGTCAGGCAGTAGTGGTGTCTGAGCACTGGCCTCACACCAAAGAGTTTGGCCCTTTGGAACTGTATCTGTGGATCCTGAGCTGGCCAGTTTTCTCTAGTTTTCAAATCTCCTGTCTGGGTTCCCGACTGGTTAAAATATAGGTGTGATCTATAGGAAAGCTTCATATTGCTCAGAATGTGGTTCCCATAGCCACAAGACCCTTTGGACACTTATTGGGGAAAAGGAAATGATTTTTCAGAATTTATACCCATTATGCTCTGAGGTTTTTATTCTAGGGAGACCCCCCCCCACCTCCACTGCCAATTATTAAAGCTAAGAACTAATGCACTGGTTCTTATACCTGGGTCCCAGCCCCAGAAATTCTGACTTAGGTCTTAGCTGAGACCTGGGCATGTGTATTTAGGAAAAATCACTATAGGTGATTGTGATGTGTACTCCCTGCAAGAATCATCAAGCTAATGTGAGTTAAATAAAAATACAATCTGAAACCATCATCTCGCATGCAGTTCTCTGGCGGGGTGTCAGCAAGAGTGTGAGGAAGACTTGCACTGAGACTACAGCTGATGGTATCTCTGGTTTTCGCCGAAACTGCTGCTGGATGTGAAATCCATTATCTCTGTAACGTATAGGTGGACGGCTCAAAGAGATACCCAGGATGCGGTGGCCAGATTACTCAGCACTCATCAGGCTTATTGAGGAATTTCTGCATCTTTTACCGCCCCCTAGTGGATGTTTAGGAAAGGCGCCTGGGAAAGTCGCCTTGTTCTAAAACTACAACTCCACTGAGATGTGAAAGCATCATCTCAGCAAATGGAATAGCACTCAGCGTGAAGAAGGAAGGAAATTCTAACCATGACAAGGACAGACCTTGAAGACAGAGTGCCAGGGAAGTAATCCAGACACAAAAAGACCAACACTATGATTCCACATCTGTGAGGTCCACCTGATAGTCAAATTCCTAGACACAGAAACAGGACTGGTGGTGGCCAGGGGGTGGGATTATGGGAATCGGGTGTTAGTGTTTAATGGGAATGGAGTTTCCATTTTTCAAGATGAAAAAAGTTCTGGAGATAGGTGGCAGCCATGGTTGCACAGGACGATTGTACTCAATGGCCTGAACTTCAGTTAAAAATGGTTGTGCCAATAAATTTTGTGACATATATTTTACTGCAATTTTTAAATTAAAATTTTTAAAAAATTTTAAATAGCTTTTGATGAATTGGAGAAAAAATGTCGAGGTGCAAAACAGAAAATCTGGTTTTGGGTCCCAGTTTTCTTGGGCGATTTCTGACTGTGTGACCTTGAGAAAGTCGCCTGACCTCCTGAGCTCCATTGTACTCACCTATCAAATACAGGGGCCACACTAAGGTTCCTGGCTTCAGCCCAGCTAACAAGTGCCGAACCGTGATTTGTCTTGACATCTCCACCGTTGAAGGCTGTGTTACGAACACGCAGGTGGCATTAATCACCCCGAGAGGTCACGCTGTGCTGTTGTGATCAGCGTGCTGGGACGCTCTAGAAGAGTGGGAGATTTAGGATGCCTCTGAGGGAGTCAGCTGGGCGTCTGGGAGAAGCAAGCTAAAATATCTGGAGGGAGAAATGCTGCGGCGGCTGGAATACCAAGCCACAAGACGCTATTTGCAGTGAGGGGCAGGGAAGAGGACGGTTTCTGAAGAAACACGGGGCTTGCAATACCAGGGAAGTCAAAGCCAATTAGAGCAGCCCTTGGTCATTCAGGATGATTTGCATTCAATCTCAGCCGCCCAGGCCCTTGGTGTCACAGGTACAGGCTGCAGATCTTAAGCAAAGACAAGCTTCTGTAGACAAAATAGGTATCTGAAAGCGCATGCTGCCAGGAGGCAGGCGGTGGGGTGCCCGCTGCAGCAGCCTGCGCCTGGCACCCAGGGCAGGTTCCTACTCCCAATGCTCGAGGCAATTCCTGAGGCCGGTTCAGACTGAAGGCAGCCTGTGGGCAGGTTACCAAGGCTAAACAGGAAGGAGGAGAAGGGCCAGTCAAGGGGCAGAGCAGGAGGTGGAGTGGTGGGGCCGAGAGGAAGAGCTTGAGCAGATAACAGAAGGCAGGAGAGAGCAGAGGACATCCAGGGCACAGCAAACAGAGGAGTTAGCACGGGTGTGGAGAAGGCAGTGCACTGGAAATCCCACTAGTGAGCTCGGCGGGGGCCAGGTCACTCCACCACCACCACTCACACCCTGCCAATCTCCTATTGTGGATCAGGCGCTGCTCTGTGCACTTTATGTCATTGAATCCCCTCAACAGTCCTATGTTACACATAGGGAAATGGAGGCCCAGAGATGTTAAGTACCTTGCCAGAAGTTACACAGCCAATGGATCATGAGCCAGGATTTGAACATTGACACTCATATTCCAGACTCCATGCCCAGAATGAATGAGGGATATGTGTGAGGAAGGAGAATGAAAATCGAGTTTGGGTATGAAGGAGGGTCCTAAGGAAAGGCCTTGAGTCATTTTAGGGAGTCTGGACAATGTCCTGAAATGAGGGAGACTTATTGAAAGGTTTTGAGAAGGAAGTGACTTGTTTAGATAAGCATTGTGGGAAGATCTGCTGCTGGCAGAAGATGCCCTGGAGGGGACACAGGAAAGTCCCCAAGGCCTGAGCTGGGGCAGGGATGATGGGGTCAGACCTACAGGAATGAAAGAGAGGGAGTCAGGTCAGGGGCCGCTGGGAACTGGAAGGATGTGAAGGGTGAGGGAGGGAGGAAGGGGTCACAGACCATCTTGGGATTTGGGGCTCCATCAATTATGGGGGTGATGGTGCTGTTCAGGGATTCAGCGCACGCAGAAAAAGGAGCAGGCCTCACTGGATGGAAGTGGGCAGGGCGATCAGAAGTTCCCTTCATTGAATGAGTACAATTGAGCAGCTATGGCCACGCAGCTCACTCAGGCCTTTACGATCGCATTTTGAATCAGACTGTGTTGTCCAGAATCTCCTGGAGATAATTAACTTTGACACAATTACTCTCCCAATCTTAGAAGGAAAAAAAAACAAAACAAAAAAACCTGGTGTCTGGCAAGACTCGGATTTTAACCTCAGACGGGGGGTACCTTGAGCTGGAGGGGGGGTACCCTGATAAGCCTCTTGACAGGGGGAATGCAGGCCCCGTGGAAAGGAATACCCGCCACGGTGAGCTCATACATTCTCGCCACCTCCTGGCTTTGGAAAGATTCTCCTTAAGAAAACCTAAATGGTAAGTTAAAAAAAAAAAAAAAAGCCTATGCCAGGCACAGTGACCCACATCTGTAATCCCAGCAGCTCGGGAGGATGGCGAGTTCAAAGCCAGCCTCAGCAAAAGTGAGGCGCTAAGCCACTCAGCAAGACCCTGTTCATAAATAAAATGCAAAACAGGGCTGGGGAGGTGGCTTGGTGGTCAAGTACCCCTGAGTTCAATCAAAAAAAAAAAAAAAGGTTTTATCACTGATGAGTATCATGTTTACTCAGATGGTTTAAAACAAACCACATTGGCTCTCTGAGGTCGTGTAGCAGGCCACTCATGTGCGACTCCTTGGCATGGCTCCTGTTGAAGGGCCCCTTCCTTGGCAGGCAGCACCAGCCCGTCCTGCCAGACTCACTCCCTGCTCTGTCCTGCCGTCCGTCCGTCCCTTTCAGGCTCCGTGCAGTGATGCGCGCCTGCCCTGGGCCTCCGTCAGCCTCTCTGCCGCCCCTTTGCCTGCGGGGCTCCCACCCCTCGTCGACACCCCAGCCCAAAACTTCTTGTGAGAACGCTCTCCTGGCCTGCCACCCTCCACTGGATCCTTGCCTTTCCCAAGTCCTTCTCCATGTTCAGCTCCCCCAGTCTTCACAAGCAGCTCTTGAAGGCCCAAGAAGGAATGATGGCGGCACACACGTGCACACACGTGCACATGCACACACGCAGGTGCACACACACTTTATAAACAAACTGAGGCCAAGGGGCATGGAGACGTGCTGAAGGCCACACAGCTGGTGGCAGAGCCAGAACAGAAACCCCAGATCTCCAGATTTCCAACCCAGAGTTCTTTCTACCATCGTGAACTGGGGCATCTGAGGAGGTCATTTCCAAAGAAACCTTGGAATTCATTCTTCTCACTCTGAACAATGGCATGACATTTTGTGTGTGGGGGGGTGCTCTTACAGAATCCAACACTTTGCAGAGTTATCACTTTATTTAGCCTTCAAGTTGCCATTTTGTAGAGAAGGAAGAAACTGAGGCCCAGAGAATCAAGCAGGAGCCTGTGGTTTCCCAGCTGGACGGTGCAATGGAAGTGTCGGGCCTGGGCCCACGCTGCTCTTTGGAAGAGGCGCTGAAATTCGCCTGAGAGGCAGACACAGCACCTCACAGGGCTCCTCAAGAAAACTAAGAGGCAAGGAGGAGCCTGCCCTCCGCGTGCTTCACCTCAAATCCAGCCTGTGTTCAATGCCATCGAAATGGGTCCCACCCTTGGGGAATGGTCACTTTATGTGGGGCATGATCTATCCATCATTAATGAGCCATCAAAAAGCCACTCCAGAGCACATCTGGGACTACAAACCTGCTTAATGAGAAGGAATAAGTCATTCTGGGAAACTGGCCCTTTTCTTCTCAGATCTCTTCCCAACCAGACCTCTTTTGCTGGGGCTGAGGGGACCAACGACAGCAGTCCTGTGAGTTGGCCCTGTATTGCCTCCTTCGTCTTTCCCCACAGGTCCAGTCCCAGCCAGCCCTCCGCCCATCCTTACCTGGTTCTCCTAACACATGGTGCTAAGCCAAACTCAAAAGGCTGGAAGCACAGCATTCTAAGATCCTTGGGTGATCCCTGAGCACATGAAGACCCCCACCCCCCCCCCCAGGCTGACGCTTCCCTTGACATCCACCCAGTCCAGATGTCTGATTGTCTGTGGGGAGCAACAGAGTGTAGAGTGTCAGAGAGACCTTGGTTCAAATCTCAGTATAGCCTAGTTGTATTAGTCTATTTTCTGTTACTGTAACAAAACACCAGAGACTGAGTAATTTGTAAAGAAAAGAGTTTATTTTTTAGCTTATAGTTTTGGGGGTTTTATAGCATGGCATTAACATTGACTTGGCCTGGGTGAAGGCTATATGGCAGATGGCATCACAGTAATGGGATCGCATGTGAGAGGGAGAGATCACATGGCCATACAGGAAGCCAAAGAGTGATTTAGGGGACAGGCTCACTCTGTAACATCTAGCCCTTGTGAGAACTCAGTGTCCCAGAGAAACTACCTTAATCCCTTCTTCTCCTCAATCCCTTTGAAGCATGACCCTAATGGGCCCTAATGACATAAAGACCTCCAATCAGTCCTGCCTCGTAAAGGTGTGCCACTTTCCCAACACTGCCGCATTGAGGGCCATGCCCCCAACACATGCACCCTTCAGGGACACACTTGAGCCACCTCCGAACCTCAGCACCGGCTGTCAGGCCTGGCCAGCTCTGCATGTCAGTGTCCCTGTGGTTCCAGGAGGACCAACAGTATTTAATAATATCTAGAATTCCTACTCAGTACAGTACCACTTTTTATCATTTTGATTTTATGAGTCTCATCGTCCAACAGATTCCTGATGGAGGTTCATCCCGACCTAAACCCCTTTTTGCATTATCCTGTAGTTCTCCACCCCTGGTACTGGGACCCATCTCCACTGCTTCCTGGTCCCCGTGGAGAGCGACACCGTGTTTCCCACGGTCCTGGGGCCATCACTGCCGAGTCCAGCCCCAGCCGCAGCTTCCCGGCCTCCTGTCTGTGGTGGCTTTCTGCTTCCTCTCAGGCTCCAGCTGAGAGGCCCGGAAGGCATCGTGGCTGAGCCCACCCAGAACAGAACACCCCACTGCTGAGAGAGCTCTCCCTCCAGCTAAATTCCTTTTCCAATAATGAGGACTTCCTGCTAATGAACTAACTAATCTTAACTGACTTCCAAATGTACAAGACTCCATTACCATCAAGAGCGCTTCAGATCACGGGCTGGGCCCTTCCTCCTGCCTAACATCACAGACTCCCTTGTCTCCCACATTCCTGCCATATTTATACCTTAAACATTTAAAAAAAAAAAAAAAGCACAAGAATCACAAGAACATCAGTGTCATGTGAATCACAAGAATATCAGTGTCATGTTTCCGAGCACTCAAGTCAGTGCCCTCCCTCCCAATACTCTCTTGAACAAAATGGCAGTGTTGACCCTCTGGGGTATTGATCAGTGCCAGGCAATGGGCTGGGCATGTTGGCATGTCCCCATGAGATCTGACCCTTCGAGGTAAGGAACAGCACTTTCATTCCTTATGTGTTGTACTAGAGGTTTCCCCTGAACTCCAAAACCCTGCAGAGAGAGGCTGCTACCTCCTTGAAGGCAGGAGACCATCGCCCTCAGATCTGGATTCCCTGGCCTGCTCTGTCCCTGGCCTGCTCTGTCCCCGCCCAACACAGAAAGGGCTTGGAGGGAGTGGCTCCTGGCAGATGCTTCTTGGAGCCTGCCCATTCTCTTACTGGTTCAATGTCACACCATACCTGGGATCACAGGTGACGTCACTTCAGATGCTAAGGCTGGGTGATTCCAGCCACTCTCTGGACTCCAGTCAGAGTGGGTCCTGAATGCTGGTAACTCCCCACTCTGGAGCACACCTCCCGTGGGCTCCAGACTCATATCACTACCCATGTGACATGTCCAACACTAAACTCATCGTCACATCTACTCCTCTTGTGTTTCCACTATCAGCGAACGTCACCACTCTCCACCCATGTCCCCAGGCCAGAGATCTGGGATCATCCTGTCTTCTACCCTTTCTTCATTCCCCACCCCGCCCAGTCACCACATTCTGACATTTCTACTTCTTAGCACACCTAAGGGTCCCTGAGTCCTCTTAGCATTTCTCTCCTGTATTATTGCAGTGGTTTCCCAAGTCATCCCAAGGACTGAAATCTGCATGTTTGTGTTGGTGTTTCCCACGGACCAGTTCTAACAAGCCGCTCTGGGAGGTGGGCACTACAGGGTGAGCCACATGAAACTGCCAAATTTTTAGGACAAACGCAACCACATTTATATATATATATCTAGAATTTGTACTTAGTACAGTACTACTTTATCATATATAGGTATACACATACATATGTATATGTGTACATATACACACACACAATTTCATATGATTCACACAAATGCTACTGTTTACCCCTGTTGCAGTCAAGGAAACTGTGAAAGGGCTTAAAGGATATTTATTTCCTCAAGGTTACACAGTTTGTGCACTGGGGAGCCAGGATCTGGATACTGGTGTATGTTCAAATCTCTAAAAGCCATACTTTTTCTGCTAAATCTTATCACCTTTCAGACTCTGTAAACTAGTTCCCAGAGGAATGCTCACAGCCTGATACTTTAAAATACAATAATAATATGCAACCAACTGGGGCTGGGGATGTGGCTCAAGCGGTAGCGCGCTCGCCTGGCATGTGTGCGGCCCGGGTTTGATCCTCAGCACCACATACCAACAAAGATGTTGTGTCTGCCAAAAACTAAAAAAAATAAATAAATAAATATTAAAATATTCTCTCTCTCTCTCTCTCTTTAAAAAAATATGCAACCGACTGTTTATGAGCATCTACAGTGTGTCTTAAGTTCTTTGTTAGGAGAAACCTACTGGCATTTTCTTTCACGTGCTGCATTTTGTTCTGTATGGTGTGTGTGTAATTTTGGTTTTAATGATGTTAGAAATAAGGTATCTGACTCTGAGAAGTCAGGCGATCGGGGCATCTGCAAGCCACATGCCAAAGGGTCAGGAGGATGGAAGTCGGAGAGGTGAGACGACTCCACGGACCAGGGCCATGAACTGGTCCCTTGTTGCCCTGAGCACTGGGGCAGCATGGCTTGTGGTTGGGTCTGTGTTCCCTGTCCCAGAGTAGGGGACAGGGACAGCCGTGTGCAGAAGTGCTGGATGGAAACTGACAAGCCAAGACTGTGTGAAAGGCAGCCAACCTCCTCCCAGCGCCGCTCAGGATCTGGGCTGTCATTGGCCCGATGGGGTGATTTACTCAGCAGAATGAGAACAGGGTCTCCTGCGAGCCCCTGAGGCCCTGCAGCTCTGTGGGGCTGCCAGTTGGAAGCCAGGCTGAGCAGAGGGGTAAAAAGGAATCCCACTGTGCCACCAAAGGCCAGCTAGAGAAGCCACTTTTCCCTGAACAAACACTATCTGTGTCTCCCCCTCCCCTTGCCTTTCCATAGGAATAGGTAGCCGCTGGACCTGGGTAGCAAGACCTGGGCTACGCTCCTCCCAAAGACTTGCAGGAATCCTTAGCCCAGAACCCACTTCCTAAACCCGAGGGTCACGGCCCCTCAGCTTATTTTCCTTAATAAATTCAAGAGGGCAGTGGAGGGGGTCTCCCTGCATGAGGGCAGCCTTGCTTCCCTAAAACTGACCTGCCTTTAGGGCTTCTCATGAGCCACTCACCACCACCGCGGGCAAGGACTGGGTGGATGGGGGTATAGATGCCTTAAGGCTCTGAACCAAGCCTGGGCCCCAATTCTTTCTTAATTCCTATAACCACAGTCTGTGCTTTTTAAAGACAATTAACGACTCCAGGAGAGCAGAGGGGAAGGAAGCAGACAAGAGCAGGCAGCAGCGTGTTGTTCTCAAGAGGTTCCTGTCTTCGCACAGCAGGGCTCTTAAGTTTGCCCCCATGTGGCAGAGGACGATGTCTTCCCAGGCCCCACGGCACACCTGGGTTCCCTGGAGGCGTGGCTCCCGAGATCCTCTGCCGATTGGCACGGGAAAGCCCACTCCCTTTAACACACCTCGCCCGTGGCCCACAGGGGCGGGCAGCTGTGCCGCACTCCCAGCAGGACGGGCATTTCAGGACATCAGGACATGATACTCCAAAATGAAACAGCCACAGAGGACATACATACAATTGTGATAGTAGGGCATTTGTCACACAACACCACCAATATCTTCATCCGTCAAATGGAGGTTATGATAAACCTTTCTGCTCGGGCACTTCCCAGACATGGAAGGAAATGCTTTTAAAATTAAAATGTGCTTAGGGAACACCAATAGGAGCTCACATCCATTCAGATTAATAATGTGGACCGATTATAATGTCAATATACGAAGGTGACAAGAAGGTGACACTAGTCCGTGGTGACATTAGTCAATATATATTATAATATTACAACAATTAGTCTGTGAGATCATTCGACTTTAATCCAGATATGCATGACTCCTCGTGATAAAAAGGAGGAAGTCCAAGAGCAGCAGAGATAAATCATTTTATCTTGAGTTTTAAGCCCTTTCTGGGTTTCTGGAAGTTGCTTCGAGCGTGTCACACTGGTGTGAGGAAAGAGAAAGAAGCCAACTTTCACAGGGCGTCACAGTGCTGGTGATGAATGCTTGCTTCACAGCATCTTCTTCAGTATTCTGTCTCTTGCTATCCTCCCACCAGTGCCACCAGACGCCCATTACTGAGTTTCACAGAGACTGAGGCGATAACCAAGTCGCGCCTGTCCTTAAAGACGGTATCAGATGCAAATCTGACCCGCTCCAGAGGCAGAGTCCTCCTCCGCACACGTGGTCCTGGTAGCACGGTGTGTGCCTTCCTGCTACAACGATAGCTCCCCATAGAAAAGAACCACCTCAGGTTTGGTCATCCCAATAATCTCAGTGCCAAGTACAGTGCCAGAGCCTGTAGCTAAGAAAGCTCAAGACGCATGGTATCATTTGAAAATTTTTAAAGGGTTGTCCCAGGGTCTGTTGTCCCGTGGGACCTAGAGGGCCAAACCACATCCAGACAGCAATGGTGAAAAGTGGGTGAAACTCAGGGAGAAGAGCCTCAACTCGAGAATATTTTAAATGTCAGGGAAACTCCATTGTCTGATGCATTGCCTTGGAAATCTTCAATTGCCCATGTTTGAGGATGAGCGAGTCAGCTTGGAGCCTGACTGTTATGGCTTGGATCTGGAATATCTCCCCAAAGCTCACCTGTCAAAAACCTGGTCCCCAGGGCAGCAAGGTTCAGAGGTGGGCTTTTAGGTGATAATTGGATCCTGAGGGCTGTGGGCTCATCAGTGGATTAATCTACCAGTGGATTACTAAATGGACTAGCAGGAGCTGGGATCTGGCTGGAATAAGTAGGCGCTGGGGGAAGCCCTGGGGGGTTTCTACCCCCCTCCCTTTTCCTTTCTCTCTGCTCCCCGGCTGCCCCGAGTGGAGCAGCTTCCCTCTGCCATGCTCTCCTGCCATGATGCTTCTGCCTGGCCAACCACGGACTGAATCTTCTGAAACTGTGAACAAAAACAAGTTGTTCCTCCTCTAAGTTGTACTTGTCAAGTACTTTGGTCACAGCAATGAAAACTGACTAATCCACTGACTACGGGTCCAGGTATGGAGGGGATCCCACCCCTGGGGGAAGTGGTCTGGACATGGTCAGGCCCTTTCTGGTCCTAAGATTTCTTTTTTTGGTACCAACATTTTTTACTCTAGGCTCAATCAGTATCTCTGACTCTCAGTGTGACTTGGCCAAGTCTCCTTCCTGCTCTGGGTCTCAGCTTCCTCATCTGTACCACGGAGGCATTTGTCTGATGAGCTCCCTGAGAATTCTTCTGCGTAAGGCTTCTAAGACTCTACAAGCTCTTCATTGGTCAGGGGTTGTAAGAAAACTGACTACAGGACGGAGTCATGTTCTGAGAGGTCACAAACCTTCTTGTGACACACTCTCTGTGTGTGAGCTTGGGCCGCCTGAGGTGGTGAATTTGGGATCCTTCTCCACCCAGGCAGGGAGATAGACCAGGCCCATTCTGAGTCATAAAGCAAAGCAGGAATCAGGCACACAGCATTAGACATAATATTCTGGAATGTGTTAAAAAATTAAATGCCTTCAAGCAATATATCCAGAGTTTGCCTTTCTTAAGGAAAAGACATGAAAATCCTTCGGCTCATCCAGGTCAATCCGGTCTCAGTGAGGCTGGCACTGCCACCTAGGGAGGGTTTTGGAAACTTCTGGGGGTGTTGGTGATAGTCACAGTGAGTGAAGGGTATCGCTGGCAGTTAGTAGCAGGGGCTTGGGCTGCCAGACAGACTCGCACCTCACAGAATGTCCCGCCATGCCTTTGAGAAGGAGCAAGATATATTTATAGACGACATGAAGATGGCCCAGAACCTAACTTCATGTTCCATGGAAATGCAAAGTATTTTTTTCATGAGTTAAATTGAGTGCCACAATTTTCCAGGGATGCTAGAACTGTGTAAATAGAGGGAAAATGACATGTGGCCCTTTTCCTGGAATTTTATCAAGTCTTATTTCAGACATCATTGATGGCATAGTGACTCGTGGTATTTGTGTCACCCGTACAACACCCAGTGAGTATATATGAAAGTAGTTGAAAATGTCAAATAGAGAAATACTAAGTAGAGAGGAGACTGTCCAATATCATCTTACTTTTCTTTTATTGAAAATTACTCATTATAGCTAGGTGCCAGCATCTGACTGTTTCCTTATGTCATGGTGTAAGAGAGCCAAGTATTCACTCATTGAAATGTATTTTGTTTTCTTATTTTTTTTTCTTATTTTTTTTCTTATAAAGAATGTTTTCTTATTTTTCCACTCTACAAAGCATTTTAAGTGAGGTTTTTAAAAAATGTGTGTGTGGGTCGATTATACTTCATTTGGAATAGCAAAAAGAATGTCACAAATGATCTCACTAAAAGGAGACGGGGGAGAGGCTACAGGCACCCCTGTAGCAGTGAGCACCTCTAGCATCCAGGGAAAGAAACTCGGGCCTCTGGGAGAATCAGCTGACTCCACGGCTGGGGCAGGCAAAGTGGAAGAAAAGCCTGAAACATCTCGTTGTGGAATAGGAAGAGAATGCTCAAAGAATAATAGAGACTGGTAAAAGGGTTCAGGGCTCCACTGGCCAAACCTTGGATACTTTGAGCATCAAAGTACATAGTGATAGTAGAGAATTAGTAAAAAATCATAACCCAGAAATAAATTCACAGTCCACGAGTGGACACTGAGATGCATGCATACATACAGAGATAAATAAACGAGACTGCAAAGTTCTTGCTTGCAGAAATTCAGCAGAGAAGCATAAAGGAGTGATGGAGTCCAACAATGACATCTTGGCAACCATGATAATGACAACTGACTCAGGCAAGACTCATTACAAGAGGCTAAAGCTAGAGGGTGGAACTTGGGAAGTAACAAGATATCACATGATGTATATTCCCACAAGATAATGATTAATTAGAAAAGGGGAAATAGTGAGTTTCGGGTGGTTAACTATACATTATTGATCTCTATTTTCTTGATGTATATACTATATACATATAAATAAAATATGTAAATAATACAAATGTGTACATAAACATTACATTTACCATATAAACACTATAGACCTATATATATTATACATGAACAACACATATACATGCACACATATGTAATACATACACTATTTATATGATACAGAATATAGAGAACATATATATATATATAGGTATACATATGTATGTATGTATGTGTACGCACATTTTGCTGTGTATTTCATAATGTAAGAATTAAATAAGAAAAGTGAATACAGTGTATTCATAGAAAGTAACAGAGCTGTGACTAATTTTAAAAGGTTGTATGGATACATTCTGTGATTCCGATGGTTAAAAATCTAAATCCGTCTATTTTCTTCTTTGCTATCACTAGAGGTGGATACTCTAGAGAAACAAATAATTTTCATAAATAGTCACATAATGCCCCATAAACTAAATAAATTCTGTGCTCTAATCTGTGCTTCTTTCCTTTCCAGTCTTTTTATCTTTACTGTTCTCCTTTGAGAGTTGTACAACATGTGGCTATTAAAGGTGTCTAGATCAGAACCAAGCTTTATTCTGGGTTCTCTTAAAACATTAGTTTGTGTACTAATATCGCCTGTGAAGTGCCTCCCAATGGTTAGTTAACCTGATAGCTAACACATTCTTCCTTTTAAATTACTTTTATCATTTAACATAAGTCCCTTTTCTCTTTATCATCATTTAATACAACTGACAGTGAATATTAAAAATGTGGCAGCTTCCCCCTTGTATAAAACAGAGATTCAGATATTGCTAAAAATTTAAATATGATTATTATTTTTTTCCTTCCTTGAAATCATAGCACTCTTCTAAAATCTCCTCCATAAATGAGATTATTTTAGCCATCTAATACAGGGGTTGGCAAGCTTTAGACCATGGTCCAAGTCTACTGTGGCCATTTTATAAATAAAGTTTTATTGGAACATAGCTGTACTTACTTACATATCATCTATGGCTGCTTTTATACAACAATAGTTGACTGTGATTGATTCTACAATGTACAAATGAGAATAGCTGCTATATATTGATCACAGAACATGTTTTCTAAACTCTGCACACAGAATGGACACACAGTGGCATTAATTATGCTGCTATGAAAGCAAACATGCCCATGTAATACTGTTAGCTGGATCAATAAGTGCATCCAATGGAGGGACAACTTCAGTGTGCATTTGAATATTCCATATAATACATGTTTACTTTTATCTTGTTGAATTTATCTTGTTTCCAAGATTATTCTCTCTAGACCCAGAACTTGCCAAAATGTTCTCCAAACCAGAGTTTTATTGTCATTTCTTTGAGTTTCGGAGGTTTCAGTTTACATGAGTGCTAAAAGCACATGGCTTTTGGTATTAGGCAAGTCATGCACACATAAATATAATACATACACTATATATACTATACAGAAAATAGAGGACACATATATATAGGTATACATACGTACGCGTGTACGCACATTTTGGTGTCTATTTCATAAAACTAGAAAGTATCCAGAGAGGGAAAAAAGCTGGAGCAATGACTGGAACTCTGAACTCTCCAAGTCTTATTTTCTTCATTTAATAGTGGAAATAATAAGAGTATCTATTTTATAGGTTTAATGTAAGAATTAAATAAGAAAAAGTGAATACAGTGTATTCATAGGTTCTGGCCAGACCATATGGTGTACACACATGCTCCAATAATTAGTGTGTGTGTTTTTTGATAACCAAAATAAATGGACAATAAAAGTAATCATTAAAAAATGGAATAAAATACAAATATGACTAGATTAGATACTGGATTAGTGTTAATTTCATGATTTTGGTAGTTACACTGTAGTTATGAAAATACTCATAGAAGTGTTTAGAAGAGAAGGAACGTGGGAGAGAGAGGGCAAGTGTGGCTAAATGTTAACATTCAACATTGAGTGAAGGGTAGGTAGAAATTATTTGTATTGCTCTTAGGATTTTTTAATAATTCTGAGATTATGTCAAAATGAAAAGTTAGAAGAAAATGGAAATGGGCTATTAGGCCCCAAAGCATAGAGAAGCCCTTTATAAATCCATTCTAGCCAAACAAATCCTTTTATCTTATTCTTCTAATGCTTCTAGAAAATGCACGGGGTTACTTCAGGAGGTAGGAGAAGGGGGTGCACATTTGGGAGGGAGAAAAGGACAGGAGAAGACTGTCATTAACGAGGACAGAAATTCTGATTATGCCACCTTTCTAAATCCAAATCTCTCTCTGCTTCTCCTTTCATTAGAACCCCAAGGCGCAATTACGCAGAAAAGAAGTTGAACAAGAAACAGAGTCAGAGAGATTTCTTCATTTCCTTGGAGAAGAGGAAAGAAGGTACCAGTGGAGCAATTTTCATAATTTCCCATTGAAACAGGCACTGAAGTCAAGATTGGCTCCACTATTATCTTGTAGAAAATGAGACGTCTCTACTCAAGTGACTCGGGCGACATCACTAAGGACTTTTTGCAAAATGAAATGAAAAGGACAAAAATTGAAGGGTAGAAGACGACCTTTCACTTGCTTTAGGGAAGCAGAGTTTTCTTGACCTTTAAAATAGTCTCTCCCGGAAAAAAAATGTTTACCGCTTTCACTTTTTCTTTTTAAAAGCTTGCTATTAAGGGAAGGGGAGAGAGAGAGGCAGCGGCCTTTAATGATCACACTTATCTCAGCATTCCACATAATAAATCGATGCTGCAAAGAAGCAAAATTATAATAATTGTGATTTAAAACACTAAATATATTTGGGGGGCAAAACAAAGTTTAGAAAATTAAACAATAATGCTCTTGCTATTAGCTGTATTATTGTATAGGGCTATCACTGCAAGGAGAAAAATCTAAACCAAGTTAAGCCTAACCAGGATGTAGTTTGGTCAAAATGAAGTCTTCCCTCCTTTCCCCTCTTGAATGATCTGTCATCAAATAATGAGATAATTAGTCTCAAGATTAGATTTTTATTAAAAATTCAAATAAATCCCTTTCCATACCTTCAAAAAGCCAGAAATATCCAGAATGCTGAGCATTCTTAACTCTAGCTTAAATTTCCATTTAATACTGCAAAACCTTTTTCCAGTATTCTTGCATTTCATACACATGCCTGAGGTCCCCTTTTTGTTTGTCACTGGGAGACAGCTTCCTCAGGGTCCCCAATTTGCCAGGGAAAAGAAGTAAATGTACTTCACTGGGGGCAGGAATGATACACTTTGATTCATATAGCAACCCGATGGAGCTACAGATGAGGAAATCAAGGCTCAGTATAATTAAGTAACTGTTATATAGGTTCACACTTAGAAAGTAATAAAGAAAAGATTTGAACCTACATGTGCATTGACCCCAATCCCTGGGCTCACTCTCTCTCAACGTGGAACATGGCAAATACAATGTTTGGAGGGACTATAATTGAAGAAGACCAAGAGAACAGAGTGGTCCACTGTCCAAGGGCCAAGATGTCAGGAGAGTAGGAGGTGGTATGGGAGGGAGGTGTCAGAAGAGGTCTCCAGATAAACGGCAGAATGCTTGCCTGAGGCCCCAGGTTCCGTCCCCAGTACTCCCCAAAATAAAAGCCTTTATCGACTTGGTGACATCAACTCCAATATGAAGAAACTGAATGAGCATTTGTCTGGCAGAGAGGTGCGGGAAGGTATCCCCAGGAAAGGAAATGGTGGTGTGGGTACCTGTCAAGTAGGTGTGACCCTCGGTAGGAAGAATGCCTTGGCTTAGCCAGTATCTGCTGGCTTCAGCCAATCACACGGCAGGAATGACAACAAGAGCTGTGCAGACACAGAGTCGGTTACTCGCCCAGAAGTGGGTGGAACAGAGGTGAAAAGGGTGGACCCTGGTCACGCAGCCAGCCAGGGTGCACTTTCCGGTGAGCTGGGCTGCAGCCTCCATTACCAACACTGCACTAAGTCCCACGCCACAGTGACCCCAGAGTTAGACAAAAGGATGATTGATGACATAAGGCCTTTTGTGCTCCAACTTGACCATAAACTTACAACAGAAATTTGCAGAGAATTTCAACTCCAGAGGGGAGTTTTATGAAAGTCCAAGAGAGCCAAACCCAGAGAATTACAGAAGAGGAGAAGGCCGGCACCTGAGTGATGCTCTACCATCCTCTCCTGAAGCCTCTGGGAGCCATGGGAGAGGGTGGAGTGGCCGGTGTCCAGCGGTTCGTGGAAAGGTGAGCCAGGATTTGAAGCCTGGCCTCCTGACTCTGGCTCAGTGTTTTATTCCACAATAAATGACTGCATGGGAGCATTCCCCGACTTCTCTATCTTCCCACCACCTTCCCCCTTGATGCGACTCTGGCTCCCACAGCACCTGTGCCTAACTCCATCACAGTCTGTACCCTCATCTCCTCTGGACCCTCTCTCTCCTCTGCTTGGCAGTAACCATCCTGGGAAGCAGAGACTTTCTCCTTTGTCTTTGATTCCCCAACCTACCAGTGCCGGACCTGTAAAGCACTCAGTAAATGTCTGATGCTGCCGAAGGAAATTGTACCAGAGTCAGAAGGTGTGGGTTCCAATCCTGGAGACATGAGACCATGAGCCACGGGACTCTGGGAAGTTACTCAACCTTCAGAAATTCAGTTTCCTCCTCAACAGGGTGAAGAATAAGAATGGGTTTTAGTAGGGCTGGGGATGTGGCTCAAGGGATAGCACACTTACCTAGCATGCGTGAGGCACTGGGTTCGATGCTCAGCACCAGGTAAAAATAAAATAAAGATATTGTGTCCACTTAAAACTAAAAAAAACTAAATAAATATTTAAAAAAAGAATGGGGATTTAGGGGAAATATACAGGATCTGGAGCCTCTCAATGCCATAGTGAATGAAAGAATGAATGGTCGCCCTTCCATCCCAGAAACTGGAGGGCAAGGACGTTTCTGACCTGTTTGGTATCCCTAGCACTTGGCGCCCAGTGAGTCTCAGGAGATGACGTCCCTCCCCAAAGGAGGATGTCACCAAACTGGCGGTCACCTAGGCAAGTGCCTGTGACTCTGGACCCCATCTGTAAATTATAGATGAAGACAGTGCCCACTCTGAGTGATGAAGAGAGACCAGCTCACAACAAGCACTTGGTAAGCTGCGAGGCACTGCGCAGATGCCAGTTGTCACTTGGGCTAATGCACAGGACCTGAGTGTGCCTTTCCAGAGAGGAGCAGTAACTTGAGTTTCAGATGATGTCATCTTCCCAGGAAATGAACCAGCTGGTGAGCAAGGGGCACAGAACAGCACGCTATATCTCAGCAGGAGGTGAGGTTTTATTTTTAGCAACAAAGGAAAGAAAACTTGAAGCAGATGGAGAGGTGAAACCACGGCTCCTAGAGTGCCTCTGCCAGGCTTTGAGTCATCTGCCTCCTTGTGACAGCCAGACTCCTCTTACTCCATCTTTTACTAGGCATGCACCAGATCACTGGGCCATGGCCCCAGCGTCCAGGGATAAGGTGCACCCCAAGCAGAAGCCATCCCACTCTCCGATCCAGCCCTCAGACTTGCTGCTGATGTATTGTGAGCTTGTGTCTGGGAGGAGGTAGGGGCACCAACAGGGACAGGTTGGCCAGCGACCACCTGGAGCTCTCCCTGGGAGGCATCACTTTGGTAAGCCTCTCCTGGCCCAAGTCTGGCCCGTACTTTGTAGAGTGGCAGGCTGGGTCATGCTGATCGCTTGGCTTCAGAGAAGCTCGATTGGATGACTAATCTCCCAGGAGACAAAGATTTTAAAGCATAGCATCTGCGTACTAATTTGCAATTCAATGAGGCAAAATACTGAGTTCCTACTACGTGCCAGGCACTGCAAGAGGCATTGGGGATGCACTGGCGAATAAGCTCCATCCTGTGACTGCCTTTGTGGAACTCTCCGTTGAAGAGAAGGGAACAGATGTGGGGTTTCTAGATAGTGGGATAAGCATGAGCACCAGGAAGGGAGAAAAGCAACAGGAGGACCTCTCCAGACATGGGTGGTGGAGCAGGCTTTATAGAGACTGTAAAGCTAAGCTGGGATCTGAGAAACTGGCGCCATTGGTTGGGGAAAGAGGTGGGAGGGAAGGTGGACACACAGGAGGAGGGCGAGAGCTCCAGGCCAAGGGGCAGGCAGAACAGACAGAGGCCATGGTGCAGCTGATGCCTAAAGTCACGAAGGTGTCAATCAAGCATGGAAGGACCCCAAAGGCAAAGGACATGAGAAATGCCTCTAGAAGGTGCGTGAAGGAGTTTCAGCTGCTGCTTTGGGATCGATCACTGGGTGAGCCCCAGTCAGCCAAATCTGCACACTGTCTCCATGAAAAGAAATAAAAGGGAGTGATCCACTCACTAGAAGGTTATTTGGCAAATGCGGAATCAATACAAAGAACATGGACTTCATATTGGGGGTTTTCTTTCTGTTTTAAATCTGACCCACTTATAACTCCACATTTTCCCAGTTCCCAAACCCAGTGGAGAACATTGTTCTCTGGGGTTTTTGCAAATAATGCACTTTCTTCAACCTTGAGGAGCTGAATCGATAAAAGCTAACTTAGGATGGTAACTGGAGAGGAAAATGGAAGAGCCCAGGCTTTCTGGGTCCCTCCAAGAAACTGCAAAACAGTATCGAACAGGTTTTTGGCTTTATTCGCTGAAAAATTCTTCTGCTGAGAAATACAAACTCTTTCACCATAATAAATACTGTTTTGATAACAAAACTGTACTTTTCTCAAATACCCAGATGGAAGACCATATGCAAAATAAACTCCAAGAATTTTTTTTTTATTGGCCATCTGCTAAAATTGGAAAGAAAGCCTGCATCTTCCCCTAGTCTTCACAAAAATTTCCACTGAGAGTCCTACTTGCTTCCGCCTGGTGCCACCTACTGATCATATTTGTGTACCGATTTTGCAAATGGACAGCAAGCAAATGTAGGTCTCTCCCTTTCTTTAATAAGTTTCGTCCTAATTAGTGTGAAAAATAACCTACAAAGGGTTGGTTTTCGATTGTTTTTACAGCAACTCCCACCTCAAAGAGTTCTTGCAGGAATCCACAAAGCAAAGCCTGCCACCCACCTCCCCCCACTGCCCCGCCAGAGCTCACTTCTAAGGCTTTGTCAAGACACCGTCTGCCCCCCTGAGTGCATATCTCTCATAAAGCTTTGTGTTTTACCTGTCAGAAATGTAAACGCCATCCTGCAGTACAGCAATTCCACTTTGAGGTGTCTATCTGAAGGAAAGTGGGCACAGGTGTATAAAAACACTCCACCAGAGTGTCCCTTGGCTGGAGTTGTGGCTCAGAGGTTGAGCGCTTGCCTCACATGCGTGAAGCACTGGGTTCAATACTCAGCACATTAAAAAATAAATAAATAAAACAAAGATACTGTGTCCATCTACAGCTAAAAAACTGTAAAAAAAAAAAATATGAGAACTCCCTAAGTGTCCATCAGCCAGAAAATCACTAAAAGTTACAATACGCTCATACCATGGTGTCCTATGTGCCATCAGATCAAGTGTCACCTCTACCCCAGGAAGCCCTCTCTCTCTCCCTTTACTCCACATGCCCTCAGCCTCCCCACCCCTGCTCCCTTGTCACCAGCAAAGCTTTACTCCTTTCTCTGGAAGATTTCTGTACTTCGATGCACATTTGTTCAAACATTTTCCATTTAGGAGATGAAGAGGTGGGACTGGAAGAAGGGACTTGCCCAAGATCCCATAAGGAGTAGTGATTGAGCCAGGGTTCTCTAGCAAATGACAACTGTAGGGATTTTATCATCTCATTCTGCAAGTGCCAGGCCTTAAGTCAGCAGATTCCAAATCAATACATTTATGAACAAAGAAATTCTCCCTTGTATTGAGAATTATTCAGTCCTAAGTACTTTCCGCATCAATCACAGGGATTTTGGTATGCTAAGACAGGAGGAGACCGGCCTGAAGGATCACCTAACCCATTCTCCTCCTGTTACTGATGAGAAAAGAGGCCCCCGAGTGGTTAACATCACTCCACAGGATGACCACCAGCACTTGTGCAGCCCCGAGCAGCTAACTTTCCATCTTCTGCACTAAACCTGCTGCTCCTCTTAGGCATCCCATCTTGGCAAATAGCATCCCTCCAGATTCCTGAAGTGCCCATTCTGCCTTCTTCCTCATTCCCCAACTCAATATGTCCCCGCCTCCTATTCCACACATCTGGCCCTCCTTTGCATAAGACCCCTGCTTTGATGCCTCTGCACAACCTCCAGCACTTTTCCTAGATGACTAGAACATTCTAATAGGTCTCGCTCCTCTCTCCTCCCCCATCTACTGTACTCTCTGCCAACAGATTACCATGGCTTGCCCTTGCTAAGCTCCTCTACAACCTGGCCTCTAGTCCTCGCTCTCCATCGAATGTCAAATCCTCTTCTTTTAAACCCCAGTAGTACCACACAGCTCGTCACTCCAATATGCCATACTATTTCATGATGACATGTCCTTGCACACACATTGGTTTGGACTGGAATACTCTTCTGAGGCTGGTATGTCACCCAAACTCATCACCTTACTTCAAAATCAGATCAAGTGTCACCTCTACCCCAGGAAGCCCTCTCTCTCCCTTTACTCCACATGCCCTCAGCCTCCCCACCCCTGCTCCCTTGTCACCAGCAAAGCTTTACTCCTTTCTCTGGAAGATTTCAGTACTTCGATGCACATTTGTTCAAATATCTTCCCATATCATGGCACAGAAGGTGAAAGTACTGGCTCTGCAGACAGCCTTCCAAGCTGTGTTATTTAGCCAAATTTCTTAACCTCTCTAGGCCTCAGTTTCCTTCTCTAAGAATAAATGAAGAATGCTACTAGGGTGGCTAAAGATTTTAAGTAGGCAATTGGTATGGACTGCATGTTTGTTCTCCTGCCCCCAAATTCATACATTGAAACCTTAACCCCTAGTGGGGTGGTATTAGGAGGTAGAACCTTTGGAAGGTAATGAAGATGGAGCTTCCATGAAGAGACTAGTGTCCTCCTAAGGAGAAGTGCTAGCCCTTTTTCTTCCCACCATGTGAGTTTATAAGAAAACTACTATCTTAGTTTTTTGTGTTTTTTTCTTTTGCCACTGTGAATAAAAGGACCCAACCAGAACAACTATAGAAGAGGAAAAGTTTATTTAGGGGATCACAGTTTCAGAGGTCTGAATCTGTAGATGGCAGGCTCCATTCCTCAAGCCTCAAGGTGAGGCTGAACATCATGGCAGAAGAGTGTGGAAGAAGGAAGCAGCTCACATGATGCTCAGGAAGCAGAGAGGGAGAGAGACTCTACTCTCCAGATACAAAACGTATACCCCAGAGCCACGCCCCCAATGAACCACCTCCCCCAGCCATGCCCTACCTGCTTCCAGTTACCACTCAGTTAATCCCATCAGGGATTAATCCACTGATTAGGTTAAGGTTATAACCCAATCATTTCTCCTCCAAACCTTGCATTGTCTCGCACATGAGCTTTGCGGGGACACCTCACATCCGAACCATAACAACTACCACATGTAGACTAGGAAAAGAGCCCTCACCAGAACCCAACCATGCTGGCACCTTGACCAAGGTGCCAAGCACAGATCAGTGCACACAGGTGCAGAAACCATCTGAGGTCAAAGAAAGAACCACCCAAAGGACTAGAGGAAGCAGCGCCCGGGGCCAGACAGGGCCAGGAATAGTGTCTGTTCTCACCAGCTGGACTGGAGCACATCAGGATTCATGGAGCTTGGGTACGTTACACAAGAGAGTCTTGCCATAGCAGTGAGGAAGAATTTGCCTTAGACTGGGCATTGCTGAAGCCCTGCCTAACAAATCTCAGAAATGAGACCTGAAATTTATTTCCAAGTAACCTACCTGGATCCCATAACTAAGTTCAAGGATATGTGTGGGAATACAAAATTAACCAACACTCAAATAAGATAGAATTCTCTATGTCTGCCATCCAGATAAAAATGTCAGGGATGAAAAAGAGCATGGTACTATGAGCCAAAATGAAGAAAAAAGTTAAAACCAACTTAGAATGGGCACAGCCAGAATCAGTAGACAATGGCATTAAAACAGTGATTTTTAAGGCACTCCATATGTTCAGAAAGGTAAGCAGAAGTATGAAGTACATCAAGAAGGTCCAAATCTAACCTTTAGAAATAAAAACTACAATGTGTGAAATCCAAAAGTAGATAGAATGGAATTGAAAGAAGTTTATTATGTAGTAAATAAAAAATTAGCAAACTTGAAGGCAAATGAGATAGAATTTTAAAAATATGAACAGAGCATCAATAAACTGTGGGACAACTTCAAATGGCCTCGTGTGTGTGTAACCGAAGTACCCAAATGAGAAGAGGTGTAGGAAAACATATCTGAAGAAATAATGGGCAGATATTTTTTTCAAATTTTATGAAAACTAAAAAACTAAAAGATCCAAAGCTCAATGAATTCCAAGCACAAGAAATATGGGGGGGGGGGGGTGGAATTATGCTGAGACAGTTTATAACAACGTTGTTCAAAACCAATGGCAAAGAGAAATTACAACAGATAGAGAAAAGGCATATGTTCTACACAGAAGATCAAAGATAAGGGTGAAAGCAGATTTCTTGTCAGAAGCAATATATACAAGGAGACAAAAAGGAATTTTTTTTAAAAAATGCAAACCTAGAATTCTGTACCTAGAGAAAGTAGCATTCAAATAAAAGGTTGAATAAATTGTGAAAAATACAAAAGTTGAACACTGGAGAAAAGATAGTCACTTTAAGAAATGGTGCTGGAGGGCTGGGGTCCTGGCTCAGTGGTAGAGCACTTGCCTAGCATGTGTGAGGCACTGGGTTTGAATATCAGCACCACATATGAATAAATAAAGTCCACTGACAACTAAAAAATATTTAAAAAAAGAAATGGTGCTGGGGAAACTGATTATCCATATGTAGAAGAATGAAACTGGATCACTATCTTTTGCCCTGCACAAAAATCAACTCAAAATGGATCAAGACCTAGGAATTACGTAGAAACTATACAATTTCTAGAAAAAAATGAATATTTCAGCATATAGGTACAGGCAATGACCTTCTCAATAGACCCCTAAATCTCAGGAAATAATTCCAAGAGTTAATAATAGGATGGCATCAAATTGAAAAGCTTCTGCATAGCAAAGGAACCAAGAATGTGACAAGAGAACCCACAGAATGGGAGAGAAATCTGTGCTAGCTACTCTCCTGACAGAGGATCAATGTCTAAAATATATGAAGAAATCAAAAAACCGTACTCCACCCCCGCCAAGTAACCCCGTTAATAAATGGGCAAATTCATTAAACAGACACCTCTCAAAAGAAGAAATACAAATGGCCAACTAATGTATGAAAAAGTGTTCAACATTATTAGCAATTAGGGAAATGCAAATCAAAACTACACTAAGATTTCACCTCACACTTGTCAGAATGGCAGTCATCAAGAATATAAACAATAATAAATACTGGAGAGGATGTGGAGAAAAAGGAACATTTTTACACTGTTGGTGGGATTGTATGGTATAACCACTATGGAAATCAGTATGGAGGTTCGTCAAAAGACTAGGTGTGGAACCACCATATGACCCAGCCCTACCACTTCTCAGTAATAACCTTGAAGAACGAAAGTCACCTTACTGCAGTGACACATGCACACCCATGTTTATAGCAGCACAATCACAACAGCCAAACTATGGAACCAGCATGGGTGTCCATCAACAGATGAATAGATAAAGAAAATGTGCTGTATATAGACAATAGAGTTTTATTCAGTCATAATGAAAATGAAATCATGTCATTCTCAGGAAAATGGACGGAACTTGAGACCATCATGTTAAGTCAAACTCAGATCAAGGGTTGTATTTTTCTCTCATATGAAGAAGCTAGAGAGGAAAAAGGGAAAGAAAGGCATGGAGTGATGGTGTGAAAAGCCAAGGGGGGTCAGGAGAGGAAAGGGAGTGGGAGGAGGGGAAGGGGGTGGGAATGCTGAGGAGGGACACCGGCCAAATTACCTTGTTTTATTGTGTGCACGCACTAACGTGACAACAAATCCCACCATTATTGCAACCATAGTGCACCAATTTTAAAAATGAAATGTAAAAATTGAAAGAATTCATCACCAAAAGATTCTCCCTACATGAAATGACAAAGGAAGTTCTTTGGACAAAAGAGAAATTGGACTAAACAGGAATGTGCTTCCATACAAAGGAATAAAGAACATTGGAAGTGGTAACTACATAAGGAAATATACAAGATATTTTTCTTCCTGTTATTTACATTTCTTTAATATACAATTGATTTGTTTAAAAATAGTAACAATGTAATGAAGGCTTTATAGCACATGTAAATTTAAAGTGTATGAAAAACAATAGCATTAAAGCAAGGTGTAGTATAAATTCTTCTACTATGAGTGAAGCAGCATAATATTACTGAAAGGCAGATTGTGATAAGTTAAAGATGGGTACTATAAATCCTAAAGGATAATTAAACAAAAAGAATTACAGCTGTTAATCCAAAAAAGGAAATCAATACATCGATAAACTTCTATTCATACCGATGGGGGTGAGAGAAGAACAGATTACAAACGTGAGAGAGAAGAGTGTAGATGTTAAAAGGATAGATGAAGGCCAGCATATAGCTTAGCAGGAGAGTGCTTGTCTGGCTTGCACAAGGCCCTGGGTTTAATCCCTAGCACTGCAAACAAACAAACAAAAAGGATAAAAGGTAATACTCTGAATGGTTTCATGCCAAGAAAGCAACAACTTAAAAAAAAAAAAAAAAAAAAAAGGCTGGGGGACTAATTTCTTGAAAGACACAAACTACCAAAGCTCATTTAAGAAGAAACAGATAATTGAATATATTTGTAAAATAAATCAATTTGTAATTAAAACCTTCCTACAAAGAAAGCTCTAGGCCAAAATTACTTTACTATTAAATTTTACCAAACATTTAAGAAAAAAAATTTATAAGTAGAGACTACTTCACAACTCATTCTCTGTGACCAGCAATCACCCCCAATAATAGAACCAAAGATACTTAGAGAGAGAGAAACTCTAAACCAATATTCCTCATAAATACAGATATAAACATTGTGAAGAAATTTGTAGTAAGTCAAATCCAACAGCATATAAAAGGAATTATCCCAAATGGTATT
The DNA here is from genome assembly GCF_045843805.1 of Urocitellus parryii. NCBI lineage: Eukaryota > Metazoa > Chordata > Mammalia > Rodentia > Sciuridae > Urocitellus > Urocitellus parryii. Next base: position 198,881,520 of record NC_135534.1, read on the forward strand.
TAGCTTAAGAAAAAAGGTTTAATACTTAAAAATGAATCAATATAATTCAGCACATTAACTAACTAAAAATTAAGAGCCTTACGGTCATCTCAATAGAGTCAGGAAAAATATATAACAAAATCTAACTTTCATTCCTATTTAAAAACAAAACAAAATCCATATAAACAAGAAACAGAACAAGTTTCAACAACCTAAAATCATCTGCAAGAAAACTACAATACCCACACTTAGGAAAACAGATTTAGTCTTTAATCACTAAGATCAGGAATAAGTCCAGATGTCTGCTTACCACATTTCTATTCAATATTGTATAGAGGTTCTAGCCAATGAAATAAGACAAGAAAAAGAAATGAAGGAAGGTAAGGCATAAAACCATCACAAGAGACATAATAGCCTATATAGAAATAAAATCCATAGGTTCTAGAAAATAAGCTACTAGAACTATGAAGTAAGTTTAGCAAGACTGCAGGATGTAAGATCAAAATTTTAAAAAGAAACTCAGTTATATTTATATATCTTCACAATGAACAAGTAGAAATTGAAGTTTAAGAATAAAGCATTGCCAATATGTTAATTTAAAATAGGAATAAATCTGACAAAATATGTGAAAGATCTATGTACTAAAATTAATTGCTCAAGAAAACTAAAGAAGACCTACATAAAAGGGGAGATACAGCACATTCACGGGACAGAAGATTCAGGGTGGTTAAGATATCAGTTCTACTCAAACCGATATACCAATTCAACACACTCCCATTCAGAATCCAAGCAGGCTTTTTTAGAAATTAGCAAAGTTCATTTTAATTTTCAATCAGCAGGTGAACAGAACCGTAACAGCCAAAACACCTGGAAGAAGAAGAAAGTTGGATTTAAACTACCTTATTATAAATCTATAGTAATTAAGTCAGAGAAAAGCTTTGACATGAAGACAGACAAATAGATCTGTGAAATATAACAGAGAATTCCAGAATAAATCCTCACATACTTGGACAACTATTTTCATGATAGGTGCAAAGGTAATTTTAAGGACAACGGTTAATGTTCTCACTCAACAAATATTTCTGAAACAGATATTATTTGCAAAAAAGTAGACTTCAGCCCATACCTCATACCATACACAAAAATTAACACAAAATGAGTCATAGACCTAAATTTCAACCCTAAAATTTCTGGACAAAAATATAGGAGAATATATTTGTGAGCTCAGGTTAGACAAAGATTCCTGTATGTGACACAAGAAATGTAATACATAAAAGAAAAAAAATCAATAAATTGGACTTTATCAAAGTCACAGATATGTTTTTCAAAAGGTACTGTTTAGAGAATGCAAATACAAAACATGAATTGGAAGAAAATATTTATAATTAGTATTTCTGATAAGCACCTGTATTTAAAATATATAAAGAAACCTCAAAACTCAAAAATAAAAAACTCACCCAATTTTTAAAAAAATAGGCCAAATGTGTGAACAAATAATAGATTTGGATGTCAAATAAATGCATGAAAAAATGTTCAATGTCATTTGTCATTAGGGAAAAAGCAAACTGAAACCAATCAAAGATCACCACATATAAAATGGCACAACCACTTTGGAAGAGAATAGAGACTTTCTTTCAAATTAAATATTCAGCTACTATATATGTGATCTAGCCATTCTGTTCCTAAGCATTTACCCCCAAAGAAATGAAAACAAGTCCATGCAAAGATTGATACACAGATGTTCACAGTATTTTTATTTGGGTAGCCAAATACAAATAGCCAAGCAGCCAATTCTAATAGTAGAATCAACCCAAAAGTCCAGGTGTAGGTAAAAACATAAACAAACTATGGCATAACATTTGATTGACTACTCAGAAATCAAGAGTGAATTATTGATGCATGCTACAAGAAGGAACCTCAAAATAATTACACTGAGTGAAAGAAGACAGATCAAGAGAGAGAGAGAGAAAAACAACCTGCCATATGAGTCCATTTATATAACATTCTAGAAAGTGTAAAGTAAAATTGACAGAAAGAAGATCCATGGTTACCTAATGATGGTGGGGAAGAGGCAAGAAAGGGGAAGAAAGGATGGGTTACACAGAATGGGAGGAAACATTTGGGGCGATGAGAGGCTCACTATCTTGATTGCAATGGTGAGCACATATATCAGAAGGTATCAAATTGCCTATTTTAAACATCTTCAGTTTATTGAATGTCATTTATATCTCAATAGAACTATCTTTTAAAAACCTTTTTAAAAAGGTTTGAGACAGGCTATCTGTGCAGTCTAAAAATATCTCCCTGTAAGACACATAATGATTACAAAGGTACAAACGATGGGAACTTTATAGCAGAGAAATCTAGCAGACTCTACTTTAACACCAGTGTTAACAGCACCAGGAAGATGGCATTGACCCCAGGTACCTCCTGATAGGCTGCACAGAGGTCACCAAAACACTTTTGTGATATTTTTGCCAAAAAAGTGTGTGATCTAAAACTAATCATGAGAAAAATCAGAGAAAAGTAAATTGCAGGCAACCCTTAAAAAAGAAAAATAACTGGTAATCCTCTTCAATAGACAGACTGAGGAATTTAAGGGATCAGCAGAGATTGAGGAGAAATAACGACCAAATGCAATCAGGAATTGTGGAGTGGATCTTGTACCAGCAAAGGAACTGGGCAGGACAGTAGGATCAATTTAAATAAGATGGGTAGATTATTTCATACCATCATACCAATGTTAACCTCCCAGTTTGGGTAATTATATAAAATGTTAACATCGGGGATGCTACCTGAAGGGTATGGAGGAAAAATGATCTTTGACTATTTTTGTAACTTTTTTGTAAGTTTAAAATCATTTCAAAACACTTTAAAAACTGAAGACAAAATAAAGACATTTTCAGGCAAACAAAAGCTGAGGGAACTTGTCATCAGCAGACCTGCAATAAGAAAAATGTGTTAAAGGAAATTCTTCTGGCTAAAAGAAAATAGTACCAGATGGAAGCCAAGAGATACACAAAAGGATGAAAAAATGCTGGAAATGTTAAATTTATGGTGACTATAAAAGAGAGATAAACTTGTTTTTTTGTTTGTTTGTTTCTTTAAGATGATGAGCTTTTCAAAGCACAAATAGTAACAATGTATTGTGGGGTTAGTTACAAGGAAAACACATGGCCAGAGCACTTGTGATGGGATGAAAACAGAATTTTGCTTCCCAGGAGTGGTGGCAGCACACACCTGTAATCCCAGCAACTGGGGAAGCTGAGGCAGGAGGACAGCAGGTCAAGGCCAGCCTCAGGAAATAGTGAGGCCTGAAGCAAAGAGTGAGACCCTGTCTCAAAATAGAAAATAAAGGGGGCTGGGCATTCCCTGGGGTTGAACCCCTGGTAGCACCCACCATTTTTTTTTTTTGCTATTGGTAGGCATTTGTATTTTGCATTAAATATGAAATACTTAAAGGTAAGTATGATGAGTTAAGGATTTATTGTAAATTCTTAAACTCTAGGACTAGGACAAAAACTAAAATACTTTTTAAAAATAGGTTTAAAACAGGTTACACCTGTTTTACCTATACAAATATGACTCTACTAATCTGCTCCTTGGTATTTATATTTAAACATTTGAAATACATATAACAGGCATAACAGATATTCATCTTCGTTTGGATATTCAGCCTTTTATTTCTCTTTTTTAAAATTCGAATTTGTTACATATGTTGGCAGAATGCACTACAGTTCATATTGCACATAAAGAGCACAATTTTTCATATCTCTGGTTGTCTTGAAGAACTAAGTCATCATCCTACAGTGATACATGCACACCCATGTTTATAGCAGCACGATTCACAGTGGCCAAACTACGGAACCAGCCTAGGTGTCCATTAACAGATGAATGGATAAAGAAAATGTGGTGTATGTATACATAATGAAGTTTTTATTCAGTCATAAAGAAAAATGAAATCATTTGCAGAAAAATGAATGGAACTTGAGACCATCATGTTAAGCAAAATAAGCCAAACTCAGAAGGTCAAGTGTTATGTTTTCTTTCATATGTGGAAGCTAGAGAGGGAAAGAGGAAGAGAAAGCTGGGGAGGGGGTGCTTTTGCATGAAACGCTAAGGGAGGTCAATAGAATAGAATAAAGAGACCAGGGAGTAGGAAGAGGAAGGGTACAGAAGTGTTGGGGAATGGGCCAAATTATGTTGTTATAGTGTGTGTGTTATGTGCTAATAGTCCCAGATGGAACCCAAATCCCACCATTATGGACAACTGTAATGCACTCATAAAAATGTGAAGAAAAAATAAAAAATAAATATAGCTAATAAATTTAAAAGAGGGGCTAGAATAAAAACTTTTAAAATGTTCAGTTAATCCAAGCAGGATAAATAGAAAAGAAACAGCAAGATGGTAGACATGAATCTAACACTTACGATTACACATTAAGTGTAAATGGACTACACGCACTAGTTAAAAGGAAGAGATTGTCAAATTGGATAAGACAGTAAATAACATGCACTCTAAAAATGCAGATAGGTTGAAAGTAAAAGAATGGTAAAAGCTGCATCATGCAAACACTAAGTCAAAGATAGCTGGAGGAGGGCTGTATTCACATCAGATACAGAAGTCTTCAGGACAAGAAAGGTGGCCTATCATAGAGTCAAATCATCAAGCTAATAACAGCTTCAAAATGCATAAGGAAACAACTGACAGAACTTAAAGGAAAAGCAGACGATCACAACTAGAATTGGAAATCTCAACATTAACTTATTAGCTGGCAGAACAAGTAAGTAGCAAATTAGTAAGGAAGATGGAAGGCTACCAAGAAACAACTCGACCTAACTGATATTTATAGGGTGCTATACCAACAACTCCAGAATACAAATTATTTCAAATGCATAGGAAACATTCACTAAGATGGGCAATATGTGGGCCATAAGAAAATTCTCAGTAAATTTAAAGGGATTGAGATAATAAAGAATATATCATTGACATTAACAAAATTAAATTAGAAATCAATGACAAAAATACTTGGAAAATCTGAAAATTATTGTAAAATTAAATAACTGTTCTAAATAAGCCAAGGACAAGGAGAAATCCTAAGGGAAATTATCATTTTTAACTGAATGGTAATGAAAATATAATGCATGAGAATTTATGGGATGCATTCAAAACAGTGTGTCAGAGGGAAATTTATTGCTTTAAGGTTTAAAACTCAAGGATTTTTAGTTTCTTCTTTTAAAACTAGGGAAAGAAAAGAAACTGAAAAGAAGTTTAAAAAAGGAAATTTTAATTTTAATAAAATGATACATAAATGATATATAAAATGGACAATGAAATCCTAAGTTGAAAATATCAATAAAACTGATATTTTTAGCTAGACTGATCATTAAAAAAGAGAGGAAATATACAAGTTACCAATATCAGCAAAGGGACTACTAATTAAAAATTTTTATGTCAATAGATTAGACAACTTAGGTAAGATGAATTAATTCATTGAAAGACACAAATTACTTATATCTACTAAAAAGAAATTCAGAACTTTAAATATTCCTCTGGAGAAAGCCCCATTCTTAAACACCTTGTTAGTGAATTCTATCAATCTTTAAAGAAAGAAAATTTTAGCAAAAAATTCAGAAATATAGAGGAAGAAACATTTGCCAACTAATTTAATATGGTTTGCATTATCCTGAAAGTAAACCAAATAATGATATTACATACCAATCTCACATGACCCAAGATACATTCTTAGCAAAACATTGCAATTAGATAGCATTCAGAAGGTATGTAAAAAGGATAATACATCATAACAAGTGAAGTTTACAACAGGAATGTAAGTTACAACTAATGTTTCCAAGGTTTATTTACTCTTTAAAATATCACTCAATGAAATTCATCACATTACCAAAATAAAGAGAAAAATCCTAACTTCGTCTTAATAAATGCAGAAGAGGCATTTGACAAGATTAGCGATTCATTCATGGTTAATAGTTTGCAAGCTATAGAAGGTAGAAGCTTATAGAAGGGTATCTGGGAACAACCTCTAGTTAATATCATATGTAATCATGAAAGGTTCTACATTTTCTCCTAAGGTTGAACAAAGCAAGCATGTACCCTTTAATCACTTCTATTCCTAGCCCAGTACACTTTAACAAGAAAAAGAAATAAAAGGCAAATTGATTATTAAAAAACAAATAAAATGTATTTATTCACAGATGAATTGGCTGTGTACATAGAAAATCCTGGGGGGAAAAGGAGTTGAATAAGGTCACTTTATACAAGTCCAAGATTAAAAAGTCAATTGGATCTATATACTTGCAACAAATTGGAAAACAACATTCAAAAAATACCATTTGCAATTACATAAAAAAACAAATATTTATTTAGTGATACATTTAACAAAATATGTACAAAATGTCTACTTTGGAAACCATAAAACAGTGCTGAGACATATTAAGGAAGACCTAAATAAGTGGAGGTCAAAGTCATGGATTAGACCATTCAGTGTTGTTACAATGTCCTCTGTCTCCAAACTGCTCTACAGATTCAATGCAATACCAACCAATGTCCCATCTTGTGGAACTTGGCAAACTGACTACAAAACTTATTTGTAAACACAAAGAACCTATAATAGCCAAGACAAGTCTAAAGATAAAGTAAGAAGACTTACACTACCTGATTTCAAGACTCACTATAAAGACTCACTAGACAGTAATCAAAATAATGTGGGGAGTTAATATTAGAACAAAATGGAGATGAAGGGACCAAAACAGGGAATTCAGAAATGACCAAACTATGCATGATCAACAAAGATGCCAAGATAATTCAATGAGGAAAAAAACACAATTATTTCAAAACAAAGAACTGGTTGTTCATAAGAAAGAAATAATTTAGAGCTTAATTTCATGCTATACACAAAAACTAACTAGAAATGGACCATAGACCTCAATGTAAAAGATAAAACTATAAAGTTTCCTAGACAAAAACAAAGTATGAATTTTTCATAACCTTTTTGTAGGCAAAGGATTTTTATACATTGCCCCAAAAAACACAAACTGTAAAAGAAAATTGGACTGTACAACGTTTAAAACCTCTTGCTTTTCATAAGACAGAATTTTAAAAAAATGTAAAGTCAGGTGAGGAAAATACTTGAAAAGTTAAGTGGGAAGAAATATCTCACCCATAAAACGTCTCCAAAACTGGATTGCTCTGGGCAAAAACACTTTTCCCTGCTAGTTTTGAGATACGTGTTCTTGGCTCCCAGGAGGAGGCACTCCCTGACATTGATACATGTGGCCACCCTCAGCACAGACACATTGTGGTGTGGGGAAGCTCAAGTTCATCTTTCTGCCCCCCTCCCTCTCTGCCACAGATCTAGATCTATCTCACTCAAATACACACACCTCTGGGGACCTGACTGCCTGAAATTACCAGCGTGCCAGGCAATCAGCACTTTCCAGGGACATTACTGAGACAGTGTCCCTCAGAAGGGCAACGGTTCCTTTTCTAAACTGGGGCTGTTCATATTGGTTATTCTTCCATTTTGATTTCATTTCCTGTAAGTCGGGGTCGGCTCGTGAAAAGCGATTAAACAACATGCTACAAGTGAAACGCCAACCCTCACTCTGAACTTTCCCTGCCCAGAGCATCAAATGACGACTTCTTTGGGTGTTACAATGGCTTTCTGATTTGGGCAGTCCATCCAAGAAGGGAGTTTGAAAGTTGTTATACATGTTAACAATTGTCTGCCCATGTCCTGTCTGGAATACCATATGAAAAGTATCTTTAAGAAAGCTGAATACAGTTTGTTTAGAAAAGATACAAATGTATAAAAAGCACACGGAAAGGAACCCAATGTCTAGTCACTGAGGAGGTATAAATTAAAACCATAAAGCTATACAACTACACATCTACCTGAACATCTCAAATGAAAAAGACCGACACTGCCCAGCACTGGCAGTGATGTGGAACAACCACAAGTCTTACACACTGTCATCAGGATGTAAACGACAACCACTGTGGAATTTCTTATAAGAAGTTTGGTGACTTCTTAAAAATAGATACATATTCATATGATCCAAAAATCCCACCCAAAAGAAAGAAAGCATATATCTATAAAAGGACTTATACACGTGATCATGACAACTTTATCTGTAATATTTCCCAACTGGAAACAACCATGAAGCCCATCCATTGGTAAACAGATAAATAAACTGTGGTATATTCACAAAATGGAAAACCAGCAATATAAATACAGACAACTGATATAACAAACACAGATGAATCTCAAAATCATAATTCTAGGAGGGAAAAAAAGACAAAAGAGTACATACAATGATTCCATTTATGAATTTCCTGAGCAGGCAAAACTAATCTATAACAAGAACGCAGACCATCAGTCGCCTGGGGAGTGGGACTGATGGAGTACACTGCAGAGGTACAAAGGGACTTTGGAAATGATGAACATACTCCTCTCACTTTTAGATTTTGAAAACAGTTGATCTTGTCTTAATTTGGCCTTGCAGAACGGTTAGATACAGAGACAGTGGTAGAGATGGGAAGGAACAGTATGGTATTCTACCTAGTGCCAAAAGGGTGAGCAGAGCCACCCAACTGAGGAATTAAAGTGAAAGTGGGGAACAGCTAGTGGGTGTTTTTAATAAACTTTATTGAGGCATAATTAGCATCCAGCAAGATGCACCCAGTTTAAGTTAAAAGTTGATGGATTTTTAGAAATGTGCATGGACCCATATGACCACCCTCTCATAGAAAGCTTCCTTTTAAAAATTACTTCAAGCTGTTTACATGTTTAGTAATCATATTTTATTAAAACAAAACAGTTTTGAGGCACTAGACAATGACACATAGGCCTTGGAATCAGCTCTAGATTTAAATCCTACTTCTAGAGCAGGTCACTTAATTTCTCAAAAGTCTCAGTTTTCTCATCCGTAGAATGGTAATATTACTAAAACCAATGTCACAAGATTGTTGTGAAGATTAAAAGAAATAATGTTAAATTTCTAGCAATATGCCTGGAACATAGTAGGACCACTAAATGGTATTGGCCTTTTCGTGACCACATAGGCACGTGTTGCATGGTTATCCCGTAGTCCCTAGTTACAGTATTAACTGCGGAACCTGCCAAAGGCTTTGAGATGGTCCTAAATGAATCTGTTGAAAGACTAACCCAAATGGCAGTTCTGAGTTCCACTCCCCTGCTGTTTCTACTTCACATTCAGTGGTGACAGAACCAAAGTATTTCATGCTTAAACATTTTGCTTCGAGACAGAACAGGCCATTTGAGAATCAATTCTGGAACACATTTAAAACAGGACTTTTAAAAGGTTTTGCCCTCAGGTCGTCAGACCTGCTGCCTGGGCTTTAAGTGGAGCCTGACCCCCCTCATTTCATGCCGCTGGGAGCCAGAGATGCTCGGCCTCTAGGATCCCCTCAAATGGCCCTGTTGTGGGCTTGACCACCTGCTCCATCCCACTGGCTGGCTGGTGCCCTGACTCTGATCCAGCTCCAATACCTGCCTTGGGCCTGTCTCCTGGGGTCAGGACCTGTCGCCCCACCCATTCAACTCTGCAAGTTGTCCTGGAAATGTCCCAGGATCAGCTTCCTGGGATGCCCGAGGCCCAGCTCCCAGCACACAGGAGCCAGGACACAGTCACAAGCATGATCTAAATTCAAGGGTCACGGGGATGGAGTGCCATCTACCTGAGTGACAAAGAGCTGGAACTCCTCAGGCAGAATCCATGAGCGAGGATAGAAGTTGTACTCCTCAGGAAAGAGATTCTGCATCATTCTGACCGCTCTGCTCAGGGTCACTTTGCGCACCATCTCCGTCATGCCTGGGGAGAAGAGAAGCTGTGAGGTTGCAGCAACGGGGAGGCACCAGTTATAAAGCAGCCATTATCCGGGATTTTAAAACCACTCGCCCCCCTCCCCGCCCCATAATCACTTTTTTCAAGCAGCATTTAAAAACAGGTTTGAACTGTTCCCCATAGCACTGACTCATGATTTGGAAAGCTCTACCAAATTCATGAAAATGGATGATTTTTTTTTCTCCCTATAAAAACGAAGCATCAGTTCGAAAGGATGAATTTTCACCTAGTTTATTATTCTATTATTTGTCCTCCCTGGGGGTAATGAATAGAGAAGCATTTCTATCTTGCACTTAAAACTTAATACCCTCTTTAATTTGGGGCCAGAACACATAATTCAGGGATTCCTTCTATCTTGTACCCTAGAGAATATTATCTAGTGCACTCTGGTGACATTGTGAGAAGTTTAATTAAGTTGCTTTGTTTTAATCTTTCACGGGTATTAAAAGCATAAAATGGAAAATACACACCTTTCGGCATAAAGTCTGTCTCCTTGAACCAAGGACAGGAAGTGGAAAGGAAACCATAGCATAATTTATAGTTTAACAGGGAAAATGAATTCATAGGAGTTCTTCAGTTATAAGCACTGACATTGACATTGATCAGCTCTCATTAATTTACCCAGAGGGGACTGAAATGTCTCACTTGAAAAACACTTTAAAAGAATGGTGGATTTTTTCCCCCTTGTAACATCATTAGTAACTCTGACAAGAAACTGAGCATAAATCTTAGCAAAGTTTAAGCAAATAGGTAAAAAATTATTTTAAGTTTTAGCCTCCTTATTTCTTAAGGCAAATGTCACTACTAAAAATGGAGGCTAAAAATAACCTTCACCCTGAAAAAGACTAAACAGTCCCATGACGGAAACTAGAAATTTGCTTAGCACAATTATTTTTAATAGAGAGTCCAGAAGTCCATGTCCACTTGGCATGCCCAAGTTACCGCACATTCCCAATGGGCTCCGTCAGGATGAATGAGTTTTCTCCCAACACCCACATTCAGGAAGCAAATGAACTTCTGAGAAGACAGGTCTTAATAACCTACTTCTTGCTTCCCTCTGCATATTAAAGAGAGCAATAAATCTAAAGATTGCAGCTTCAAGGTGTCAATGCCCAAGTTCTTAGCTCCTGTTTGGAAGGATATAGGGCAGGATTAAGGGAGGAATAAAAGAGCTTAGGAAGTACCAATTAACTGTGCTCTGATGTGGACTCTTCGATGTTAAAGAAAACTCACCGAGAATGCTGTCCTGAGGATTCCAAGAAACGAGCTTGGAAAATTATAGCTATTTCCTTTTATCCCCAGCCCCAGTAGAATTTTTGAGTTATAAACACCACAGCTGAACGCCAGGTGAACAAAACAACATTTCAACATGTTTGATTGAACCTTTCTACTTATATTCGACTACCATTTTAGTTACAGTATTATATCAAAAATCTTCCAAGCTAACTGTAATGTAACAAGTCCTCACACCCAGTAGAGATGGTGGCTCCAAACCAAACAGTGTTGTGGTATTTCTGCACCTTCATGGCAGTGTGACAGGTTCTCTTTCTGAAACCCCTCAGCAGGTCAGAAGGAAATGAACAATACAGACAGAAGTGCTGTGAATACAGCAGGGGGGCAGTGGAAAGCTCCAGAAAAGTCTCATGAATGTCAGTGTCCAGCCAGTGGAGGAACCGCTCATTCTCAGTCTGCACGGCTCCTTCTGTAATGTGCACCCTCAGTCCCACCAGCTGACAGATGTTTCCAGGTTTGTACTTCCAGGCAGCCAACTTGGGAAGCACCTCTATGGCCAGTGGCTACTTGCCCTGGTACTCCTGCCTGCAGAGGGCAGCTGCTCACCCCTAACCCTGCCTGAATGCCTGTCTCCAGGAGGCACCGGATGAGCCCTTCCTCACCCACCTACTACCTAAGACTTTGTTCCTCTCCATGTCTAAGCCATGGTCCCATCCAGTGCTGCCTGGGAAAGAGTCTCAGGCCCTCACAAACCCCTCACAGAAGTTGCTGACATCCAGCCTCTGCAGGTGGCCCAGAGACAGGTGTGGAAGTGGCGCCTTCTCACACTACAACCCTGACAAGAGTGGACTCATGCTCCCCAAGTAACTGAGTGACAGGGAGGTGGCTGCCGCCCTGCTGGCTCCAGACCCTGCCTTCCTTCCCTAAGCAGCCACAGTCCTTCCCCGCTTCTCATCCGGGACCCTTCCCTGGGCTCCAGACTCATCATGACATGTGGTGGAAAGTCCAGATCTAACCTTAAGCTGTCCCCTGCTATAAGTTTGATCCCGACTCTCTGTCCCAATTAGATAAGGAGGCTTTTATGTGTTTTTCTGAGGCTCCATTGCTTGTTCCCAAATTTTCTTTTTTTTTTAAAGAGAGAGAGAGAGAGTGAGAGAATTTTTTAATATTTATTTTTTAGTTATCAGCAGACACAACATCTTTGTTAGTATGTGGTGCTGAGGATCGAACCCGGGCCGTATGCATGCCAGGTGAGCGTGCTACCGCTTGAGCCACATCCCCAGCCCCTGTTCCCAAATTTTCGTAGCCTTACCTTTTGCTTCCTGTGGCTGAGTGGCCATCACTATGCACAAAGCTCAGGCCTCGCCTTGTTCTCTCCAATGCCCCCCCCAGCCCCCATATGTGCCCTGCAAAGGCTGGACTTAGCCCAGAGTCTGGGATCCTGTGCTGACCGCCAGAGTCTCTCAATAAGGTCTGCCCTAGATGTCCCTATGGTGGCAGTTCTCCCATCAATTGGGAAAACCCTCTAGCTTTGGGTTGCAGCTTTGACACAAGGGCTGGCCTCCTGTCACTCCTTCTGAGGTGTGGGTTCTTCTGTCTGCTGCGCTGCAGCCTCAGGGCCTGGGGGTCTCATCCCTTTGGAGTTACCAAGAGTGTAACAGCTGGATCTTCAGACCTGCCCATGCAGCCCTACCGAACCCAACAAAAACCAAACAAACTGAGCTATATTTGGAGCACTATTCAATCCAAGTAGCATTGAAACCAAAAATTCTTGTCGTTATAGCCACCAAAAAGAAATACTTTCTGCATTCCCATTGCCACTAATTAGCTGATCTCCTGCCCTGGTGCTGCAGTGACCCCTTCCCTGTATCTCTGTTCACTCTCTCAGCCTTTCCACCCACCTCCAATGTGTCTCTCTGGCTGGTCTTTCTAAAACACAGGCTTGACCCACATCATTCTCTGGTTTAGAAATGTCTTGGAGCCCCCCATCCCCGGGAGTCCCTGCCCCTCACTTCTCCACCCACTCTCATTTGATCCGCTCCCGTCATCAGGGGCCACCTGTCCTCTGCCTCCTGTTTGGTATCAGGCCAGGCCCGTCCATTCCCGGAGGCTCAGTGCGAAGGCCGATCCTCTTCTCCTGGATCTCTCACCCCCTCAAGCAAATCTGGATCAGGCTGCTCCTGACTCCCACGCCCTCCAAGCTTCCCCGGGCGCAGCACTTGGGTTGTGTTTTGCTCTCTCCTGCGTGTCTTTCTCATTATCTTAGTGTCCTCCGAGCCCAGAGTAGTGCTGGGCCACCCCTGCAGATTCCCCACTGCAGCCCCCTCCTTGTGGTCATCTCTCAAGCACTGCCCACCCTGCGCTGCCGCACATCTCAGACCTTGAAACTCAGGAAAAAATAAATAAATAAATAACCTGTTGTTTGTAAGCTGGGAACCGACAATTTGGGTTGAAGCAAAGACATATCTAACTCAGATTACTTTTTATAGAAAATCATAATTTACTGGTTAAGATATAATAGTGTATTTTGAATAAAGAAATTGCCCAGAGAAAATCGAATGAAATCCAAAATGCTGATACAAACAAAAAAAATTACTTCCATATGCATATCCCAAAGTTTTCCGTTTGCGCAGCATGTGAAATAGCTACACCTCTCTGGAGCACTGCCTAGAACTTAAGTAGCATACCAGGCGTAGGAAGTGCATTTTTAGAATAATGGGTGTATGGGAGACAAGATAAATGTGGACACGATTGGAGCCACAGGACAGGATGTTCTGGAATCGCCCACGGCTGAGGATTTCTGTCTTCCACAGGGCAGTGCTGCTGCTCCGCCCAGAGGTTCCAGAGCCTGCTTTGTCATTACAGCTAATTAATCGTTGTTAGTAAAGTGGAAAATTACAAGTTCCAGTCACTTGTATGTGGAGTACGGGATGGGCAAACTTGCCTCTTGGAATGAATGTACTTTCATCACCTTTAATAAAACTAGTCCTTCAGGAGTACTTTTTCCCCCTATATTTCTAATTTGTTTTCCAAATATAGACCCAAACATAGCTACAGCTCTCCCACTCTCAGCCGTTCGCTGGGGCATGAGCAAATGGAGAAAATGTAGATGAAGCCTCATTTGATGATTCGTTTCTTAGTGATTCATTCTAAAGACTCCTTCACTTCCAGGTTGGGTTCTCCCCAAACCTTAAAAAGTCCTTTTACTGACATGGAAAAGTATCTTTTTTTTTTTTTCTGAGCAGCCAGACAGGAGAATACAGTAGCTATCCCATTAAACGGGTGTGCAGGAACCCTGTTCGCAAATCAATCTTGTTCCCTAACAGAATTCTCTCTCCTTCTCTAAGGACAAACAGACCTTGGGTTAACCTTCTGTCTCAGTATCCCTGGAAACCAAAAAAAAGGAAGATTGTTATCTGTGTTGGTAGACAACAAAGTGCACAGTTAAGATGTTCCCTGATTGTTGAATTGTTTAATACCTGTAGGAAGCCATAGCTCTAGGCTGTCTTAACGTAACTCTTACAGGGGCCTTGGAAGCTATGCTATGGAGCAGTTAGGAGAGACACTGACTCCTTGGGGCATCTGAGCCAAGACAGATGTGGATCTGGTCTCCTTACACCTCCTCTCACTCACTCAGCCAGAGGCCGGCTCCCAGTACTGTAGAAAATATTTCATTGAAGAGAAATGCTGGACATGGACTGGCTGACAAGCTATGCTTCCTGCCCTATGTCCTTCTAAGGGAATCGGAGCCAAGTGTGGCCTGTGGTAGTGACCTTGTCAGTCTGCACGCTGAACTTGAAAATCCCCTCCAGAATGGGGCAAAAGTAGTCAGTGTAAGAAAATTGTTTCCTGAGAGATGTTTTCTTCAAGGCAGAGGGTGGACTGCCAAAGGAAAAGTGGATTGAATTTCCTTCTAATATAAGTACAAATAATATGATATTAAGAAAAAACACCTTATATTTAGGCAAGTATAACTGCAGCCATATAAAAACGATAAACATGGTTAAGATTTGGATGAAAATACAGAAACATTCACATTGTTATTTGTTAAATGAGGAATGGGATTCAGGGTGATATTTTCTTTTTTTTAATCATTTATTATTGTACTAGAATATGGTTTGTGCAATACATTATCAAAACAACTGTAAGACCCTATGGCTGGATACTTAACTAAATGTTCCCTTCTCCCCTTAGCCTCCTTCTTCATGTAGCCATCAAAAATAATGAACAGCAGTAATCACAGAAGAAGGTGGTAAAAAATTAAAAACAAAATAAAAAAGCATAAGTGGTATCTGGGTATAGAGTGGAGGAGGCTTTTATTTTTTATTAATTTTTTTTTTACAAATAATAAAATTTAAAAATTTTATTTGTAGTTTATACAAAGTTCTAAAATATTTTGTTATTTTGGTATAGTAATGTACCAAAAATCTCTCTTTTTAGGTTTTTTTTCTTCTTTTTTTTTATTGTTGGTCGTTCATAACATTACATAGTTCTTAATACATCATATTTCACAGTTTGATTCAAGTGGGTTATGAACTCCCAATTTTACCCCGTATACAGATTGCTGTATCACATCAGTTACCCTTCCATTGATTGACATATTGCCTTTCTAGTGTCTGATGTATTCTGCTGTCTGTCCTATTCTCTACTATCCCCCCTCCCCTCCCCTCCCCTCCCCTCCCCTTTTCTCTCTCTACCCCTTCTACTGTAAATCACTTCTTCCACTTGTATTATCTTGTCTTACCCCTCCTTTCCTCTTATATGTAATTTTGTATAACCCTGAGGATCTCCTTCCATTTCCATGCGATTTCCCTTCTCACTCCCTTTCCCTCCCACCTCTCATCCCTGTTTAATGTTCATCTTCTTCTCAAGCTCTTCGTCCCTACCCTGTCCTTGTTTACTCCCCTTATATCAATGGAGTCATTTGGCATTTGTTTTTTAAAGATTGACTAGCTTCACTTAGCATAATCTGCTCTAATGCCATCCATTTCTCTCCAAATTCTATGATTTTGTCATTTTTTAATGCAGAGTAATACTCCATTGTGTATAAATGCCACATTTTTTTATCCATTCATCTATTGAAGGGCATCTAGGTTGGTTCCACAATCTTGCTATGGTAAATTGTGGGGCTATGAACATCGATGTAGCAGTGTCCCTGTAGCATGCTCTTATTAGGTCTTTAGGGAATAGACCGAGAAGGGGAATAGCTGGGTCAAATGGTGGTTCCATTCCCAGCTTTCCAAGAAATCTCCATACTGCTTTCCAAATTGGCTGCACCAGTTTGCAGTCCCACCAGCAATGAACAAGAGTGCCCTTTTCCCCCGCATCCTCTCCAGCACTTGTTGTTGTTTGACTTCCTAATGGCTGCCAATCTTACTGGAGTGAGATGGTATCTTAGGGTAGTTTTGATTTGCATTTCTCTGACTGCTATCGATGGTGAGCATTTTTTCTTGTACTTATTGATTGATTGTATGTCCTCTGGAGGAGGCTTTTAATATACTGGTTATGACAATTTTCTGGCCACCCTCCTTGTAGGGTAAGTCCCATGGAGACAATGTCATTAGCCTTGTAATACTTAGCATGGGGACTAGTGTATTCAGTTTTTTTTTTTTAAATGGAACCTCCAAATACAATTCTAAAAAAGAGGAAGTTGCCAAACATGGTGGTGCACATCTGTAATCCTAGTGACTTGGGAGACGGAGGCAGGAGGATTACAAGTTCAAAGACAGCCTCAGCAAGTTAGGGAGCCCTAAGCAACTTGGCAAGATCCTGTCCCAAAATGAAACAAAAAGGGCTGGGGATGTGGTTCAGTAGTCATGTGCCCCTGGGTTCAATCACTGGAACAAAGAAAAAAGGGGTGGAGGGTGATATACCATTTCTGTGATACATTTTTAGAAGTGTAGTATTTCAGTTTCCTGCAAGAGAAATGTTCTGTTCCTTTATTTTGAGAATATAGTCCCTTCATTTGACCTCCATATTATATCTATAACCCAACAAGTGAAAATCATGTTCTTCCACCAGTAGGATTAGACCAAGAAAGTCTGGCTTTAAACCTGCACAAGCCAGTCTGCAATCTTTAAACCCCTAGTGGCTTAAGTCCTGATTACCTCTGCGCTGACTTCCCTCTCCCAAGGTGACAGCAATACAGCAGAGCACAGGCAGCGAGTCCCAATTAAGAGTCCTCAAGTTTGATCTCAAAACACTGTCATGTTTTTGTAGAACATACTCTGGGACTCGGCTCGAGAAACACAATAACAGCAGATACCTGGAAACTTGTTCACTTGACCGGATAATATGTCATTGTCATGAAATGAAACTCCATGCCAGTAGATGTCACAAGGCAAGCGTCGGCCAAATGGGAACTAGAAGACAGAAAAAAATATATGTGATTAATAGTAAGAATAAGAGGAGCGGTGACCACACTGGAGTGTCTGTCATGTACAAATTCCTGACAGCAGGGCACACATCACATGACTAAATTCTTCTAAGGATGGCAGGGAGGTGATATGTTTTCCTGTTTTATGATGGAGAAACAGATTGGTAGACAGGTAGCAGAGCAGCCGGGTTCTGCCTACAGGTGGCAGATGCTATATAAACTACCAGCCTTCCCAGCACCCTTCACTGGAATCCTCACAACTACCTTATAAAGGATTATTCCTTTTGTACTGAGTAAAACTTGGGGCTAAGAGAGGTAGTTTAACCATTTCACATGCCCTGGGTCACAGACCTGGCAAGGGGAGAAATCAGGATTTGAGTCCAGGTCTGTGCAAGTTACAGGTCCACAATTCCTTCCCTTTCTCTAAAATTTGCAACCCTCAACCCTGTCCCTAAGTATTAAGCAGTAAAGTTGGGTGTAGTGGCATATGCCTGTAATTCCAGCTATTCTGGAGGTCAAGGCAGAAAGATCCCAAGTTCAAGGCCAGCCTGGAAAATTTAGTGAGACTCTCTCAAAATAAATGAATAAATAAAAGAGAGCATTCCAGGTTCAACCACACACACACACACAAAAAAAATCAAAGTCTATCTGTCTCTCTCTCTCTCTTTTACACACACACACACACACACACTCACACACACACACACACACACACACACACACAAACTCTACAAGCAGGATACATCCTTGGTGCCTAAAACAGTTCCTGGCACTCAATAAAGACTTTTGGAACTAATAAATGAACCAGCCAAGAGTGGACATCTGACTCAAGATGAGATAATCAGATTCTGTCTTCCAGGAATTTGGAAATCAGAGATTCCAGGCAGCCTCTGCTAGTCCTTAAAATGGGAGCGATAAAGAGCCAGAGCCAGACAGCTGTGTGTGGCTGTGCACCCAGGGAAGAGAAGAAAGGGCCAGTTTCAGAGAGAGAAGGAGAGATGAGAGCATGTTGCCTGAAACATAGGGGTGACGTAAGTTCCTTGGGCTTCCAGGTCCTAGGCCCAGACTCTCATGAGCCTGGCTGCCCTCCGCCCTGGGGTCCTGTAAGATAGCCTGCACCTGGAACACCTTTTGGTGTTCTAGATTCCTCTTTGGCACAAGCTACAGGATTTCAATTATTTGTGGCTAGAAAATGCCTCACCGACACAAAAGTGCTTGTTCTTTCCACTATGTTCTGCTGCTTCTTAAAATTATGAACAAGTTTTGTATTTACAGAATGTGTTCTTTAAACATGGAACTCAGATGACTTGTTAGAGGGGAAAAGGGAGGACATGCTAGTTCATATTTAGGACTCACTTGTTGAAAGTCCAAATGAAGAGAAATGCCAACACGTTAAATGAAAATTTCCCGGTTCTCAGACTACAGCTGAGGAGGATTTTTAATGCTACTGAGGGGATGAGATCCAATGCAAACGTGTGGCATGACTAAGAAATAGGGGGGTCTTGATGCTTTCTAACCATCCCAAATTAAAACAGGAAAACAGTTACATTATTTCAAAGCTGTGCCAAAATGAGGCATACGTTACACGCTCTATTAGCATTAACAACTGCCACCTGTAAGTTATAGCATTTCACTCATGATCTTTGCATCCATTGGGCTATAAGTTAGTTATTCAGTCATCATAAAAACAAAGAGATACAACATATGTCATTGTGCTAATATAGAGAAGGGAGCATAACTTTACCAGAGAGATGTCTCTAAAATGCAGGTTTATCCAGGCAACGTGTACCAAGATCTAAGTGGCTTTGCCACCCCCAATGTGGGACCAACACCTGCTCCTTGCCAGTGGAGGCTCTGATGAGACTTTATCACCTCATCATCCCCCTCATCCTTACCGCCTTCCTGAATACAGCTCTCCATTCGGAAGCACCTTTATTTTAGCTCATTCCATTTAAGAAACTACCAATTTTTTAAATTTACCCATTCTTTCCATAATTATTATGTGCCAGACACTGTGCTAGTCCCTGGGAATAAAGAGGACCACAATTTTAAGTAAGTGCCGGGTGTTCATCATCCTGCCTCTCTGTCAACTCTGTTTAAGGCTTTGCTTGCATGGCTAATGTCATACTCGATGGTAAAAGACTAAAAAGTTTCTCCTCTATGATCAGGAACAAGATCAGGATGCCTGCTCTCCTCACTTCTATTGGAAGTACAAGTTCTATCCAGAGCAATAGGAAAGAGGAAGAAATAAAAAATGTTTCTGTGGGATAGGAAGAAGTAAAATCCTCTGTAGATGGTCTGATTTTATTTTTTTAATAAATATTTTTATTGATTTTATTTTTTAAATACAGGACAGTGGAATGCATCACAATTCTTATTACACATGTAGAGCACAATTTTTCATCTGTATATAAAGTATGTTCACACCAATTCATAACTTCATACATGTACTTAAGATGATGTCTATCACATTCCACCATCATTGCTAACCCTCTGTCCCCTCCCTTCCCCTCCCACCCCTCTGTCCCATCTAGAGTTCCTCTATTCCTCCCATGCTCCCCCTCCCTACCCCATTATGGGTCAGTCACCTTATATCAGAGAAAATATTCGGCATTTGTTTTTTGGTGGATTGGCTAACTTCACTCAGCATTATCTTCTCCAATCCCATCCATTTACCTACAAATGCCATGATTTTATTCTCTTTTATTGCTGAGTAATATTCCATTGTGTATATATGCCACATTTTTTTTTTATCCATTCATCTACTGAAAGCCATTTAGGTTGGTTCCACAGTTTAGCTATTGTGAATTGTGCTGCTATAAACATTGATGTTGCTGTGTCCCTGTAGTATGCTGTTTTTAAGTCCTTAGGGTATAGACCTAGGAGAGGGACAGCTGGGTCAAATGGTGATTCCATTCCCAGTTTTCCAAGGAATCTCCACACTGCTTTCCATATTGGCTGCACCAATTTGCAGTCCCACCAGCAATGTATGAGTGTGCCTTTTTCCCAACATCCTCTGATTTTATATGAGGGAAACTCTAAGGATTCCACAAAAAGACTATTAAAATAATAAATGAATTCAGCAAAGTTACAGGATACAAAAATCAACACGTAAAAATCAGTTGTGTTACTATATACTGACAATGAATGATACAAAAGTAAATTTTAAAAAACATTCTATCTACAATAACATCAAAAGAATAAAATACTTAGGAATTATTCAAGGAAGTTAAAGACTTATATACTGAAAACTACAAAAATCTTCCTGAAATAAATTGAAGAAGACCCAAATAAATGGAAAGACTTTCTGTATTCACAGACTGGAGGACTTCATATTGTTCAGATGCCAATACTTTGCAAAGGGATCCACAGATTCAACATAATCTCTACCCAAATCCCTATGACTACTTCTTTTTTTTCAGAAATAGAAAAAAACTTAAAATTCATGTGAAATTGTATGAGGGGATGAGAGCCAATCCCAAATTATGAGGGGATGAGATCCAATCACAAAATGTCCAAAACAATTGAAAAAGAACCAAGTTGGAAGTCTAATATTTCCTGACATCCAAACTTTAGAAAAAGCTATATTGTTGTAAAATAATGAGATACCACCTACACACCTATTAAACTGGCTAAAATCCAAAACAGTAATACCACCAAATGCTGGTAAGGATGTGGAACAACAGGAACTCTCATTCATTGCCTGGTGGGAATGCAAACTGTCACCTTTTGAAAGACAGTTGGGCAGTTTCTTACAAACCAAACCGAACACTTTTACCATGATCAGCAGTTGTACTCCTTGGTATTTATTTGAGTGAGTTGAAAACACGTCTATACAAAAAACTGCACATGAATGTTTGCAGCAGCTGTATTCATAATTTCCAAAACTGAGAAGCAGTGGAGCTGTCCTTCTATAAGTTAATGGATAAAATACTGTTGCATACAGACAATGAAACATTGCTCAGTGCCAAAGAGAAAGAAGTTGTCAAGTCACAAAAAGACATGGAGGAGTCATAAATGCATTACTAAGTTAAAGAAGCCAATCTGGAAAAGACTCCATCATACTGCATGGTTCCAACATTGGCCACTCTGGAAAATGTCACTATGAAGACAGTAAACAGATCAATGGATGCCAGAAACTGGAGGAAAGAGGAATGAAAAGGCAGAGTACAGAGGATGTTCAGAGAGGTGAAATGAATCTGTGAGATACTGAAATGATGGACACATGTCATTCTACATTTTTCAAAACCCACAGACAATAAAGAGTGAACCCTAATGTAAACAACGGACTTTGGGTGATCATGACATGTCAATGTGGGCTCAATAGTTGTGACAAATGCACTGCTCGGATGCAGGACTTTGATGTTGAAGGAGGTTGTGCAGAGGAGGGAAAGGGGCATATGGGAAATCTTTGCACTCCCTGCAAACTTTTACTGTGAACTTTAAAATGTACTGAAAAATAATATAATTAAAATGAAAACAAAACAGTGTGGTACTGGTGATAGACAGACATATAGACCAAGGGAATAGGAGAGCCCAGAAATTAACTTCTGCATATATGGTCAAATGATTTTTGCCAAGTATGACAAGAAAATTCAGTGGGGAAAGAGCTGTCCTTTCAATAACTGGTATGGGGGGAAATGGATATTCACAGGCAAAAACAACAAATTTGGATCTTTACCTTACGCCATACACAAAAATTGAATCAAAATGGGTCACATACCAAAATATAAGAACTAAAAATACTAAAACCACTAGAAGAAAATATAGGGGGAAATCTTTATGATATTGGATTTAGCAACGATTCCTCAGGTGGGACACCACAAGCACAGGCAACCAAAGGAAAAATAGATCAATTAAACCCAAAATTAAAAACTTCTGGGGGCTGGGGTTGTAGCTCACTGGTAGAGCATGCGCCTTGCATGTGTGAGGCACGGGGTTCGATCCTCAGCACCACATAAAAATAAATAAAGGTACTGTGTCCATCTACAACTAAAAAAATAAAATAAAACTTTTGTGTCAAAAGACACTGTGAACAGAGTTGAATAAACACATTAATGGTTGATCCAGTTTGTGCCCCTCCGTGGTGTGTACAAGCACTTTCATTTCCCTGTCTTGGCCGGTTCCCATCACTGCCTGGCAGGTTTCCTGGTCTCCATGTTCTAAGGGGACAGAGGTTTCATGAAGATCTCGAGTTTGCATGTTACAAAGGCATTTCCAGAACACTCACATCTACTGATCCCCCACTTAGTTCTTTTTCAAAAAGGGTGTGAAGAGAAAAGAAGACTCCCAGGTTTAGAGCCACGATGAACCTGGAAGGTTGGTGTGGGCCTGGAGAAGATGGGGCTGGGGCTGGGCACCACTTGTCAGAAGTCAGTTGCTCCCTGAAAACCTGAGCGGCATTCCACGCTACGAAGTGCAGAGGACAGCCAGGTGGCCCTCAGCCTCAGAGGGCTTCAGCAGACAGATTTTCATTTTGTTTTTATTGTGATAAAATTACATAATATAAAATTTACCATTTTAACCATTTTTAGTGTAGCATTTGGTGGCATTCAGCACATTCACAGTGCTGTGCCACCACCACCACCACCATCCATTTCCAGAACCTTCCACCTTCCCCAAGGGAAACTCTACCTGTCAGACACTAACTCCCCACTCCACCCCACCCCCTTCCTTTCTACTGCCATTCTAGTTTCTGTCTCAATGAATGTGACAATTGTGGGTACTTTGTATTGGTGAAATCAGACAATATTTGATCTTTTAGGTCTGGTTTGTTTCATTTAGCAGAATTTTTTCCAGTTTCATCCATGTTGTAGCACATGTCAGAATTTCCTTCCTTTTTAAGGCTGAATAATATTCTATCATGTTTATACACTACATCATGTTTATTTCTTTATCCATTGATAGGCAGGGGCTATTTCCAGTCATTGGTCTGTGAATAATATTTCTATAAACAGCATGTACAAATGTCTGTTCCAGTTCCTGCTCTCAGTTCTTTTGTGTATATGAAGTGGTATTGCTAGAACATTTAGTAATTTTGTTTTCTACAGCAGGTGTCTATATTCCCTGTGTATAAGAACCCCAATTTCTCTGTATTCTTGTCAACATTTGTTATTCCTCTGAGTGTGTGTGGATCACTGTAGTTGTATTTATTAGGCACATATAAAATGTAACTAACCTATCTTCACTCTATACACTATCAGCTTTGTCACAAGAGGTTCCTCCTTCAGAGCAGACACCAGGGTGAACCCCAAATCTTTTACTGTTGCCCAAAAAGGCTAAAAACACACTTGAAAAATGGTCTGGCCCAAACAAGAACCGGCACTATTAAATGTCTTGTGAGTATATTTCTGCTTAAGGAAGTGATGTTTGGGTCTCTCTCCTAATGGCCCAAAGAGCAAGTTCAACCCCCACCCCCTGGGGATTGTGCAGAATGAAATTCCATAGCGGATGCTGATAAAAGCACAATTCACATGTCTGTACTTTGTGAATGACTTTCTTTAAAAAGCTGCTTTCTGAACAGAAAATCTTTCAAGTCATTGCAGATAAAAGTGGCAAGTAAGCTTTGATATGGGCGAGTGCGTGTGTAGCACATCAGCAGGGGAACTGATCCAAACCGGTGCTTTAAAGTGAGCGGCCCAAGATACTCAAGGGGGACACAAGTAGCGTGTGGTGGCCAAAGCATCAGGCTGGATGAAGACGATCCTGGGTCAAGCCCCAACCTACCACACCCCAGCCTGAGGCCCTGAGGCTCAGCAGCTCAGCGTGGGCAAGGTCTCCCTCCCAGGGCTGCCACGTGGGCACAGGCAGTGCGCAGGACAGCACTCTGTAAATAGATGGCTTGCTGTTATTCAGGCAGTTTATTATTTCTAGTGCCCAAAGAAATAACCACAATGGGTAAATTCAATCTGAAAAGATGCCGACCAGGGCAGAGCAGCCCCAGGACAGCTCCAGAGCAGCCTGCAGCGGTGCACCTGCTCTCGGGGAACCTTCTTCGCCACCCGGGCGGAGTCCGTAGTTCCTCTCGGTGCCCCTCTGTCCTCTGCTGATGGCTTTATGTTCCCAGACTGCTGCCTCCACCACACAGAGCGCTTCAGGGTGGAGACATTTCACTCTTCTCTCCAACTTCTCCACCTGCATGTCCGAGCTGCTGGCCTCTAAAGATAGTCTTCGATGGACCTCGCCTGCTGGAATTTATACGCTTGTGTGACAGTCACAGACTTGGTCTAAGTGACCAGCAGCATATAGCAGAAGGGAATGTCACTTCCAAAATTAGGAAATCTTTATAAAAGGACTGTGGCTTTTGGTTGGGTCTCTGCCCCTCCCCACCACCACCACCACACACCCTTCCTCCTCCTCCCTCTTGGTGTCTCTTTCTGTGTCTCCCCCACTCCCTTTGGGAATACCTAGGGAGAGGCCCAGTTATGAGGAGTAGAAGCCCCAAGCCAATGCCACGTGAGGACAGAGGAGTGCTGAGCCAGATGGAAAGTGGCCCCGCAGCCCCAGTTGAGTTTCAGAGTCTGTGGCCCTGGCCAACAGCCGGACTGCAGCCTCATGAGGGAGGTGTTAGCTGGGGCTGACACTTCAACCTAATACAGTTCTTTTTTTCGTACATTTTGGTTTCACCTCTTCATTGTGCCTAATGTGACTCACATATCTAAAGCTCACTTCCTCTGGTCAGGGCTGTCCTAGAGAGTGGCTATCTTGGCCTAGGGCCAGTCTCAGCAGTAAGGCCTCAAAGCAGAACACCCTCCACCCCAAAACCCTCCGATTCCTGGCCCTCAGAAACTGTGTGAGATAGTAAGTGCTTGTTGTTTTAACCTGAAGTGTTGGGGAACTTTGTACACAGTGATAGACAATGAATGAACATTTTTCTGTTTTAGAACAAAAGCATAAGAGGAAGAAAGCATTCTGGGAGTGAAGGGATTTAAAACTAATACATAATATAAATAATATAATAATTACTATTTATGGCACATTTAACTATGCAACAGGTATCATTCATATATATATCTCCATCCCTGCATTTTGCAGATGAAAAATTGCAATCCCATTGTTAATTAGTGGCAGAGAGAATTTGAAGCCATGCTGGTGTATCTCCAGAGATTGTGCTCTTTCAATTCTGCTGAGCTAGATGGACAGATGGATGGATGGATGGGTGAATTAACCCATGGAAAACTGAGCATGCACAGCAGACAGCTGTGGCTAACACTTCATGGAAGATGTCATAAATTTGTTTAATACAGTTGCTGCTTCAGCAGCTGTTTTCAGGCCTGACATTAGCTATTGAAACCCAGTTGTACCAGTCACCTCTGGCCTAAATAAAACTTCCCATGTGACTTGTACGTGATACAAACTGCCTGTGGCTCATCCCTCTGACTCACACCCAGCACATTCTATAGCTACTGATCATAAAATCAAATGATCAAATAAATACATTTGTATTTGATCTTAAATACAAATGATCAAATAAATTGATTTCATCATATAAGTGAGTCATATGCAAAGAAGTTCCCCTCCTCAACTGTTTTCTTTAAACTAGTCAATCTACAACCCCAAGGAGAAACCCAGAGGAAAATGCCCATAGATAGACCTTAACCAGAACATAGCCCTGTAGATTCTCCCTTCCTCACCCGCAGATAAAAAAATGCAATCCCATTGTTAATTAGTGGCAGAGAGAATTTGAAGCCATGCTGGTGTATCTCCAGAGATTGTGCTCTTTCAATTCTGCTGAGCTAGATGGACAGATGGATGGATGGATAACCAGAACATAGCCCTGTAGATTCTCCCTTCCTCACCCGCCTCCTCCTTCTCTCTCTCTCTCTCCCCACCCACAGTTCCCTGTGACCTCCAGACTTCCCAATGACCCCCAGTGGCATCTCTAACCTCTCTGAAATCTAATAAATGTCTTTTTTTTCCATACATTTTGGTTTCACTTCTTCATTGTGCCTAATCTGACTCATATCCAAAGCTAACTTGTCCTGGTCAGGGCTGTCCCAGAGAGTAGCTATCTTGGCCTAGGGCCAGTCTCAGCAGGGTAAACTCAAGAACAAATTTGAAAGAAACCATAACAATAAAAATCGTAAGAGAAGAATATAGTGCAGAAACATCCAGAGACTAATTAAGACAAGGAAAAGATTGAGCAACTACTCTTCAAGGAGGAACTAAAAATCTAATACTGTTCTTTAATCAAGAAAGTAAGCTACGTGAATACTGCTGGGAATCTATCCATGTTAATCAGCTTTCTGCTACTGCAGCAAATACCTGAAATGATCAACTATAAGAGGAAAAGGATTTCTTTGGATTACAGTTTTGGAGGTTTCAGTTCATGGTCAGTTGGCCCCATTGCTTTTGATGATGTCAACTTGATTGGATTATTGTAAGGATAAATGTGTGATCCATTGGGCTCTGCACCTGGCCCTCAGTGCCTGTTCCACAGTAAGTGTTCAACAAGGCTGGCTTCCTTCTTTTCCATTCTTCCCCAGAATTCTTCATCCTGTAGTTATTGGCTAATATTTAAAAAAAAAAAAAAGAAAGAAAAAAGAAAAGAAAAGAAAACCTCCCCCATGTCTACCTCTCTGTTGTTACCCAGACTTGCTTGGGGACAGGGATGTTCTCCGGGACTGGCCCCAAGGCTGAGTGTGTACACAGTACATCCGGAGTATTAAAGCCATGTAGGTCTTGGTGAGAAGGCACTCAACCTCTCAGGAGAGCCAGACTTGCAGAAAAGTCCCTTGCCGTGAGAACAAATTCCAATTTGGATTCCAATCTGGGCCCAACCCTCTTCAAAGGCCTTCATTTCACCATCCAAGGAAGAGGAGCAGCAGAGCCTCCTCCAGGGGGTGCTGCGGAGATGGAAACAACCACAGAGGCCAAAGAAGCTGTGAACCAGGGGCCCGGAAGGGAGTAGGAGCTAAGTCCAATTAGAGAATATGGAGAGCCAGGCTCCCGGATTGTTCTTCACTAATTAGGTCCCTTGATGGAAAGGCAGAGGGGAAGAGTCCCCAGCCATGCCTGATGACAGAGGAAGCAGAGGCTGGCCCTCCACAAGTCCTCCTGGGAGAAACAGCAGTGAAGCAAACATGGGTCCAGACTGCCAGGGGTTCAGGAGCCAGGCTGGGGGCAGAGGCAGAAGTGGGGACAGATACGCAAAGGGATCCTGGAATCCTGGATGATAAAGGGCTGTATGGGGGTCCAGGGGCAGCATCAGTGGTTTCTGTTCAAGGTGAAGAAAGTGTGGGCAAAGGGGCCCCTGGAGCTGGGTGTGCAGGAGGCTTTTGCCAGGAAGAGATGAAAGGAAACAGGGCACAGGGAGCAGCGGTTGAGAGGAGGATTCTGGGAGAGCGCAGGAGCTTCGAGGACAACCCTGGAGAGGTCCACGCGGACACACCAGTGGTGGAAGCTCGACCTTGATGCTGCAGGTGAAGGACGGCCACAGGAGGCGCTCCAGCAGGGCTGTGGCCAACCAGAGAGAAAGAAGAGCAGATGGGAGTCAGAGACTGAGGGCAGCACGCCCAAGGGGAAGCTGAGCAGGGCTGGGAGAGGAGGAGGAGGAGGACGCAGGCACGGAGGACTGGGTCACAAGGAGGGCGTGGGCTGGGGAGAGGCTGGGGAGGATCGCGGAGTAAGAGCCAGGCCTGGGCTCCCTGCATAAGGACCGCACACTTCTCAGCAGCTCCTTCTCGTGTGCCCATGAGCTGGCACTCCTGTCGCAACTCTGCCAGGTTCCTGGTCTTTGGGACTCCGAAGGACAGGATCCCACGGGGCTAACTAGCGCTCGCTCGGAGGAGCCTTCCAATTTAATAAAGACGCCGTCTGGCTCCAGTGGGTTTCCCGGGAACACAATAATTACTCATCCCCTAATAGAGCCAATAAATATAGCAAGAGGATAAGTAATTAACAGCCTTTTGCTGGAAAGTAGCAATTCTTGTGATCTATGAAGTTTCCTCCTCCTATTCACCCCTTCGTTATCGCAGATACAGCATGACACTCCGGGCAAGCACGCCATTCGTTGTTCACGAAGTTAATTGCCCAAGCATGTTGTATTTTTTATTAAGTCCACTTGTTATCATTGACTGGCATGTACTACGGCTGCAGGAGCTGCGTTGAGGCCTGTCGTCTACCTTGCTTCCACTCCTGATAGCAAGACTCTTAGTGATACCAAAATTATCACTAAAGAGTTTAACTACAGGGGGCAGAGGAAGCCATATGAGTAGGAGGGAAGAGAGCTCTCCCCCTTCATAACCTCAGTGCAACACTGCAGTCTCCCCACCCATAAAGAACCTTATTAGTAGTAATTATATTAGACAGGGAAAAAAAGAAAAACTTCATGAAGTTCTACCGTGATTTACCTCTTGGCTTGCAGTTTTAATTAAAATTCCAGTTTATTTAGCAAATAGCTCTGGAAAGATTAGATACCATTTTAGCACTACGTTCTTTTCCCACTTTCCAATTCATAAGGGTGACACAAACAACAAAATATGTGTGTTAAATGACTCTTACTCCATTCCCTCATAATTTGGCCTATGGAAAAGAGCTCCAATATCAATTATACATTATAAATTAACTCCATTATGCTCTGCAAAATTATGAACAGTAATCTCCCTCACAGTGGAGAATTATATCATTTTGCTAGTCAGCCTCAAATAACCTAGAGCTCTTCCACATCAAAATTTCAAATGTGTTTATTAGCAGAAATGGAAACAAAGCAAATCAGGTTTCCATTTCTGCAGCATTTCCTCCCACCCAGGAAACAGCTTCACCTGAAGTCACACCAGACAGCTCCTGGGGCAGCGCATCCCCCAGTTAACCAGGAAGCCGGGCCAATTCAGGGCTTTCCCCAGTGGAAGCCCCCAATGCTGCATGACTTAACTGGCCCCCCCACCAATCCATGCATTCATTCATTCCACACACAGGCAAGCCCTTGCGCCTTGGAGCCGGGCACTACACTCAGGAAACGCCAGGAAGTTCCAAACGTGGCAGCACAGGGTTGATGGTGGAAGACAAATCGGGAGAAACGAAGCCAGGAGGATGAACGGAACATTCCTCACCTACAAGGAGCTCATAGTGCAATGGGCAGATCACTGTAATGCTGTGGCCCCCATCTCACAAAGCAGCTACTGCACGAATGCCTGCCTCTGAACCGAGCTCCTTACCCAGACAAATCTCCAAGCCACTCAAATCTCCAAACAATCTTGTAGCCATCATCTCTGCATTTCACGAAAGAGGCAACTGGGACCTGGAGAGGTGGAGGACATTTGAGCTGACTCCACTGAGAAAGGGAAGTTCCCAAAAAGACCCCGAGGGCAAGTCCTGACAGGAGGAAGCAAAGGGCATCCAGGAGCCTGGAGACCCAGTCCTCCTCTGTCTGGCTGCTAACCTGCTGAGCTGTCTGGGGCAGCCGCTGGCCTCCGCAGGCCTGTTCGCCCCTTGCCACGTACTGGGCTTTTCCCAATTTGCAAATCTGCAAAGGCCTGCTCTTCATTTCCGGCACTTGGTAATCTACACGTGGTAATCTGCATGACCCTAAAGCACCCAGTGCTGTCAAAATAATGTCCCTGAGGGAAAGAAAAGAAGTTTCCCAGAGAATTAACTACATAAAGGTAAATGGGTTCTACCCCTCCCCTAATTTATTTGTATTCCTGTCCCCTAAAACCAAAATCCCACTCCTATGTCATGCCAGTAATTTCCATAATACAATAGTGGCTACTGTTTATTGCCGTCCGTGTTCTGTGCCGTGTGCTTCTCTGTGCTATCTCAGTTCACCTTCACAACAACAAGGGGAAATAAGTAGACAGATGATTTCTGTTTTACAGATAAAGAACCCACACCGAGAGCAATTAGATAACTTAGTCTCTAGTAGTGAGAGCATCCAGGAAGCAATGGGGCAAGGAAGAGGACCAGCCCCATCAAATCCTTAGTCCCCAGAGAACGAAGCCTAGGAGAAATGGATGAGGCTCCTTTAACCACCGTGGCAGGGTGGGTTCATGCTGAGTGCCTAGGCAGTTTTTGTGGGGAAACCAGAAGGGACTTGAGGGAGACCTGATGGAGCCCACTTGGAGCTCTCCAGAGTGCTGAAGAGCCTCTACTGAAGCCTTGGGCACCCGCATCTTCTCCCCAGGTCTCTGCCTGGCCCAACCCTCATCTCCTGGTTTCTGTGCAGGGAGTGCATCTAGTAGGAAAGTTACTTTCAGAAGTACTAAGCTTGAGAGGACAACAGGACATCCAATTACAGCTATCCTATGAGGGACTGGAAATACGGGGATGGGAGTAGAGAGAAGCCAGAACAAGAGGTGAAAATTTGTACCTCGAACATTTTGCATTTTCAAGCCTTTTGAAACATACAGTACGTGATTGTTAACTAAAGTCATCTCACTGTGCAATAGTAGCACACCAGAGGGTCTTGCTCCTAACTGCAGCTCGGTACTCACTGATTAACTTCCCGCATCCCTCCCCCTGCACTTCCCTGGTCCCCGTTACACAGTTCTACTCCTAACTTCTATGAGACCAGCTATTTTAGGTTCTGTGTGTGAGTGAGGCCATGTGGTATTGGTCTTTCGGAGTCTGGCTTATTTCCCTTCACACAATGATCTCTAGTTCCATCCCTGTTGTCCCAAATGACAGGATTTGAATTTTTGTGGCTGAATAGTACTCTATTATGTATATGTACCACATTTTCTTTATCCATCCATCAGTTAATGGGCCCTTGGGGTGTCTCCACTTCTTGGCTATTGTGAATAGTTCTGCAGTGAACTTGAGAGTGCAGATGTCTCTTCCACATGCTGATTTCATTTCCTTTGAACATATACCCAGGAGTGGGGTTGCCGGATCACGTGGTGGCTCTATTTTTAATATTTTGAGGAAACCCCATACTGTTTTCTATAATGTGCTATGCTAATTTACATTCCCACCAACAGCGTACAGGGGGTTCAGAGAAGACAACGTTTGATTGCCTGTAGCTTTGAGTCTGAATAAAGAGCCATCACCACTTCCTGATACCCATTTTCCCCCCCAAAGGAAACAAATGATAATATATTCGAGAGACAAATAGAAATTGATCTGCCCTAGGTGACCTGATTCAAGTTAGTCCAAGTCATACCCCTGTTACTTGAACTGAAAACATTGAGAGGTCACTTGGAAAGGCTCTGAACTTCTCTTTTGCTTTTCTGACCATAGAACCTAAAGGCCTCTGTAATGGAATATTTATATACACACCTCTCCTCCAGGGGGTGAGAAAGAGATTAGAAAAATGCATTATTCTCTGGCTCCATACCCACCTCCGTTCCTACCCTCCTGCATACTGTAAGCATAGTCACGCCTTTTTATAAACTTAGCTGCAACATTATTATGCAGCAGCTCAATGTCAGGCACCAAGGTAATTTGATGAAGAAGGAGGCACGGTCCCTGTCTTTAGAATGGTGAACTTGGAAACCAAGTGTGATGCAAAGCAGCAAAGATCCTAGCAGCTGTCAAAGGGCTACAGGAGCATGAAGCAGAGAGAGAGAGTGATTCTGCTGGGGTTGTGGGGGACCCGGGCTGTGGTTGGGTAGAAACTTGAAAGGTGCGTTGGAATATGCCAAGCTCAGAAGGCAGGAGGGTGGTCTGGCGCAGCAAATCCCCATGTGCAAAGGTCTGAGGGATTATGATTAGAAGTTTCTCCAAGGTTATCTCTGTATTGCTGGTGCCTAGCCCAGTCCAGGAAAGGAGTGGGCTCTTAATAGATGTTGGAGGGATGAACAGCATGACAGTGAGGGCTTGCTACGGAAGGGACCTGTAGACCCAGAATCCATAAGACCAACGCCAAATCATAATGTTGGAGCTGTCACATGAACAGCAGCCATGGACACAGTTGGCCTTCGTTTCTCCAGCCACGGGTTGATCATAACTGACATGTCTACCTCTGTGCAAGTGAAAAGGAAGAGGAAAAGACTCATTCCCAGCTGGGAAAGAGCCCACTCTACTATTGAGAATTTTAGAAGGAATTATCAGCAATAACTGTTCAGTGAGGTGAGAGAGGAGTTTTGAGTGCATGGGCATCTTCATCAGAGTTTGGAATCTCCTTTTATTTCTGATGTTGAGCTATATTGTCAGGTTTCCAATATTTTCATTTCTTTAAAACTTCACCCAATCAATACTGTGGCCAAAACCCAGCTTGCACTGGCTCCTTGAGATGAGCATTGCTATTTCTCGGCTAAGAATCGACACAGTACCTTTCACTTTGCTTAATGAACTCAGAACAAACTGATGGATGGCCCAGCTCAGTTGGCAATGACAGCTGGCACTTCCCTGATGACCAGATAATGAGGCAAATGCATTAAGTGTGTGTCACCCCAGTCAACGGACATGGTCTATTAAGCCAAAGCCAAGCCACATGTGGTTTTCGGTTAGGCTCTACCACAGGCAGGTATTCTGGTACCTGTTTAAACACCTCCATATTTCCATACTGAAATAAATCTGATGCTTTCGTTCATGTATACTGAAGAAATTGGGCCAGTAAAGTAACCTTAAGAAAAGCCTGTATCATGTTGCAAATAGTTATTAGCAGACACAGTATAGTATTAAGAACCAAGATACCAAGATTCTAGTCCTAATTAATTAATTCATCCGCTTGACAAACATTAATCAAGTGTCTGTCATGTGCTAGCTACTGGCTAAATTCTTGGATATAAAACAAAACCATCACCCTCCACATTTATTGAGTACTTACTAAGCACCACACAGTTTTAAAAGTCACTTAGCATTCCTAACAACCTGGGGGGAAGATGTCAAATCCATCTTCCAGACAAGGAAATTGAGGCACTGAGAGGTAAAACAGCTTGTCTCAGTTTTCAAGCTCATAAGAGGTAGAGCCAGGATCCAAACCCAGTCAATCTGACTCCAGAGATGATTAAGACATAGCTTCAGTCCTACAAAAGCCCAGTTTCTTAGAATAATATACAGACATGGACACATGTGCAGTTATTAGCTCTGTGACCCAGAGAAAAATGTTTAACCTTTCTGTGCAAATTATCTTTTGTTGCACAAAAATTAATACAAACTTAGAGGCTTAAAACACCACTTATTTATTGGCTCACAGCATTTTTCAGGTCCGAAGTTGTTCCAGATTTTATACTTCTGTGACTAAAGAACCCAATCAGCACAATTGCAGAGGAGGAAATGTTTATTTGAGAGCTCACGGTTTCAGAGGTTTTAGTCCATAGAAGGCTGGCTCCATTCCCCCAGGGCTAAGGTGAGGCAGAACACCAGGGCGGAAGAGTATGGTGGAGGGAAATGGCTCACATGATGATCAGAAAGCAGAGAGAAAGATCTCCATTATTAGCCCCATGCTTCTATTCTCTTGATTGAAGGAGAACTGTGTAACTACCTCCTCTTCCTATCCCAGTGGGTCTGGGAGAATAACTTCACTGTATTATTTTTCCAGGGCTGTCGGAAAAAATTGCCACAAACTAGGGGTCTTAAAAAAAAGAAATTCACTCTCTCAAAGTCTGGTGGCCAGACATCCAAAATCAAGGTGTTGTCAGGGTCAATTCTTCCTGAGGCCTATGGAGGGTCTAGGCCATGCCTGTCTTCTGGATTCAGGGGGTGCCAGCAAACACAGGGGTTCCTTGGCTTGTAGATTCATTACTCCAATGCCAGCCTCCACCTTCACATGACCTTCACCTTTGTCTCTGTCTTCTCTTTTTCTCTTTCTTATAAGGACACTTGTCAGTGGATTTATGATGCACCCTAAATCTATGATCATCCATGTCAAGATTTTTTATTATCTATAAAGGCCTTTTTCCTAAATAGTCAAAGATGCCAGTTAGAACTTGGGCGTATCTTTGAGGGGAACGCAATCTAACCTTTATATGTAAATTCATTTATGCATCCCATAGTTGGTGAAATTTAGGCACTTTTCTATTTTTCCTCACTACAATAAATATTTTCATTGCATCTCCTTGTGTACATGAATAAGAATTTCTCTACAAGTAAAAACTGGATCACAGAGTATACACATTCTCAGCTCCACCAAATGTTGCTAAATAAGTATGTATTGTGTGTATGCTAAACATGAGCTCTACCACTGATCCACATTCCTGGTCCTTTTAAACTTTTTTTTTTTTTTAAATTTTGAGATGGGGTCTTGATAAATGGCACAGGCTAGCCTTGAACTTGCCATCCTCTTGCTTCAGCCTCCCGAGATTGCTAAATATTTTTGCCAATCTAATGGATGTAAAATGGGATCCTATTATTGATTTAACTTGCATCTTTATGATTAGACTGGTGAGATTGAATTATGTTTTCAAATGTGTATTACATATTTGAGTTTTCTCCTTGAATATCTTCTTAAAATTCTAAATAAGTCGTTATCTGTCTGCCAGGACTAACCAGGAGCTTGTGAAAAGAATTGAGAAGCTGATTTAGTGCAAGTTGGGGTGGGACCTAGGAACCTGAATGCTAAAAAGCTTGCCAGGAAACTCTGGGGACAGGCGAGCAGGGCATGGCCACAGGGGACAATTGCTGTAGTAACCAATCTTATTGGCACTCTGTTTTATACTCTCAGAGTACATGACAGGGCTTTATCTCCTACAAAGCCTTAAACTATATTATTAATTACAGGATGCTGTTGGAGGATGCTACATGTCTATGAAGGCGTGGGGAAACTTCCCCCAGCCCCTTCTCCCTCCAGCTAGGAAAAGCTGGACTCCTCTCATATGCTTTTATTTTCCCTTGTGGACATCATGACGTACAACTTAGCATTTCTGTTGTGTCTTGGTAACCAGAAATCTCAGAAACAAACCTTTGTCCTTCATAAAAATTATACAAGATATTTTTATGACATATTTCTAGCTATTAGCTTTTCACAGATTTTATTGTTTTATCTTGATTGTTTAACCTAAATTCTTAAAAAAAAAAAAAAAAAAAAGAACTTACAAGAGTGCTAGGCATTGAACACAGGACCTTGCACATCTTGCACATGTTAGGCAGGTGCTGTACAACTAAGCTACAACCCCAACCCATGTATATATTTTTAACATATATCTATGTTATAGTTGGACACAATACCTTTATTTTATTTATTTATTTTTATGTGGGGCTAAGGATTGAACCCAGCACCTCACATGTGCTAGGCAAGCACTCTACCGCTGAGCCACAACCCCAGCCCCCATGAATATCTTTTTGAAAACCACTTTACATACTTTTTGAAAATGAGAGAGGCATAAGTACATATTAATTTTAAATTTTACCTTGTGAGGATTAAATAATAATATAAAATTTATGTGAGGCCCTTCCTCTAACATTGACCTATTTTCAAGATTCACGTACAATATTATCAGTTCTATCATTAATGTTCAACTGGAAAAAAATACTTCAAAGATGAGCTACTCATACCACATCAATGAAATTAATGCAAGAAAATGGGTCACATCAATTTACTAGTTGTAGCCATTCAGTTGCAGAAAAAATGGGATATAAAAAATAGTATTATTCATTCCTAAATCATTGTCATTCGGCTCAAAAATGGTGCAAACACAATTACAAATAAGTCCACCTGCATACATATAGTTTAGTGCTTTAAAAGCAAAATTAATTTTCAAAAACCTTGACCAAATGTTTTTAGAAGACAACTTTTAAACCTCTTATGGTTCTTTACAAAACAAAAGAAAAGTGTGCTAATGTTGCCTCACTGTTGCTCCCATACCTCAGTTAGCTACTCTGTGCCTTGGATAGGAGCTCCAATCACCTTGAGCAGTCTGACAAGAATTCCCCTGGTTTAAAACTGAAAGCCCCGTGTCCTGGAACCCCTCAGTCCTGAGCAAACCAGGACTGCCAGTCACTGTCGCCTTGGGCAGCTTCTATCTGCCCAGGTACAGGAAGAGGGACCTGTCAATAGGTAAGTCCTCCTCCTAAGCCTTAAATCTGAATGGAAGTCATACATCTGGAAGTTATTCTCTGTTGGGTAAGGAAACAAAAAAAAATTTTCAAATTCAGTTCACTAATCATATCAGCCCAGATTTCACAAAGGATTAGAGGAAATCTTCACAAGTCAATGTTTTTATTCTCTTCTAAAGAGTTCCAGGAATAGAGATTTCATAAAGCTGTCTTTGAAAAACCATTCTACAATTCATAATCTTTTAAAAAATACTACATTCAATCTACAGTCATATTATTTTCATTCTCAGCACCAAAGTGAACAAAAAAATCTTAAAGTTATGCTATCCACAGGAAATCAAGTAAAATCATTGGAGCCTCAAACTGGGTGGCCAGGACAAAATGCAAAGGCCATTGGAAGAGAGGGTTTTTTAGGTTGTGGGGGGGAGAAGACTACCACATAAAACTTTAACAACACTCGGAGCTTTTTAGAATCGTGGGTCAAGCAAACTGCCTTAAACTAGTCTATTCCACACAACCATCATAAATGAGTTATTTTTAGAAGGCATAGATTTACAGATGAGAAAAATAGACTCAGAGTTCATTCACATTCTACTGTGCCAGGTGCTGGGTGTGTGACCATAAACCCAAGAGGTATGGCACCTGCTTTCATGGAGCCTGGAATCTAGTGGGGAATGACAGACACTCAAAAACGCTTTCAAAAAGAATGATGGTGGGCTGGGATTGTGGCTCAGCGGTGGAGCGCTCGCCGAGCATGGGTGGGACCGGGGTTCGATCCTCAGCACCACATAAAAAAATAAAGGCATTGTGTTGTGTCCATCTACACCTAAAAAATAAATGTTAAAAAAAAAGAATGATGGCTGAGCCAGCTTGCAGGGAATCAGGGAAGAATCAGAAGACAAAGAGGAAAGATGGGGGAGAAAGGAGAACAATTTCCTGTTTCTAGGCAGAAGCCACGGCGCACGGAGGTCTGGAGATAAGAGCATTAGCTTATGCACCCTCGGTAACACAGTTTATAAGTGGTCGGATTGGGGGTTTGAAGCCTGTGCTTCCTGCCTCCAGGATTCCTATTTACCTCCCTACAACAGGTGACCGGCTGTGTTTCAAATTGACAAAGGACAGTCCCCAAAGGACACCCAATTCCCAGTGATGATGCTTGGTGTTTCCCAAACCGGTCTGATCATAAGAATCACCTAACATGGCCTGTTAGGAAAAAATAAAGATTCCCAGGTCCCACCCCTACTGGGAAATCAAATTTTAACAAACACCCCAGGTGATTCTTAGACAAGTTTGTTATATGCTGAATTATGACTTCAGAAAACCTAAAACCCAATACGTTTGGAGTTTACTTACTGGCCATTTTAAAGAACTTGAAGTCATTTAATCTTCCAAGAAGAAAAGAATGGGAGAGAAAGAAGAACTCTCCAGAGCTCCATCAGCCACCTAAACAAAAGAGCTTCTCTCCTCTGTGGATTTTAACCCATTCTGGATTAAGTACAAGCTGACTGCTGTCAGAACAAGATCTCTTCCCATACCAGAGGGCTCGGGAACATGCTAATAATTTGGAAACATCCCTAATTAAGGAGTTGAGAAGAGTAACCGAAACAGTAAGATAAGAAACTATGAGTTCTGGCTTTCAGCTGAGAAAGTTATGGATTTAGAATCTGAGAAGCTTGGGTTCAAATCCCAGACCTAACACTTACTGGACAAAACATGGACAAGTTAATGAACCTCCCCAACCGTCCTTTGCCCCAGTTGCAAAGGGTCAAAATCATACCCGTTTTTCGAGTTACTCTAAAGAATATGAGAGATAATGACAGGGTGTGATGGCACACACCTGTAATCCCAGCAGGAGGATCATGAGTCCAGTTCAATGTTTTTATTCTCTTGTAAAAAGTTGCCAGCCTCAGCCAAAACCAGGCATGAAGCAACTCAGTGAGACGCTGTCTCTAAATAAAATACAAAATGGAGCTGGAGATGTGGCTCAGTGGTTGAGGGCCCCTGAGTTCAATCCCTGGTACAAAAACAAACAAACAAAAAAGACTATGAGAGATAATGGAGATGGTGGGCTGACACTGTGAGATCTTTAACAAATGTTTGTCAAAAAATCATAAAACAGAGAGGGGTTGGGCTTATATGGAGCCAATAGTTAATAAAGATATATTAAGTTTTTAGAAAAGAAATTCACAGACACAAAGCACTAATTCTATGCTGTATTGCAAAGAAACAGACCCTTCTCAGTATGCAGGAGATTGAATTCCAATTGGCTTCATGGCATATGAGGTTTCAAAACAGGGCTGCAAAGGTTTGGGGGGGTTGCTCTTAACAAGTTGGTTTTTATTCATGGAAAACAGATTCCCTGGGAGCTGCAAGAACTGAACCCAGGTTCCAGAAAGGAGAACAGACTTCAGATTGCGGCAACTCCAGCTCAACGTCTGGAGCACTGGGGAGCAGGGAGGGGGCAGTGTGGGGGCCACATTTCTAACAATGCCGTGCAATTCAGAAAGTGCTTTTAAGTGATCTCCTTTTACTAAAGTAACAGAAAACACAATAAGAAGGAAATTTCTGATAAAAGGTGGTGGGGGTGGGGAGAGCTGGAGGAGGACACAAATCACTGAGCCAGCGTCCAGGGTCATACAGTCCCTGCTGGCCAGTGTTGCTGGAAGTGCTCAGTGAGGCCAGTGGGGGAGCTTCTAGCCAGGCCTGGCTCGGAGCAGACCCCAGGGTTTTCTTCTCTTCCCTCTCCCTTAGGAAGAGGGCCGTGCCTGTGAATAGCGGCTTTATTGTTTTATTTCCGCATGGTCTGAATTTGATTTAACTCTGCGTCTTCCTCCTCAATGAGGTTGAAATATATCATTGGTTGCTTAATGGCCCTTCAAGCAATGAGGCCTTTATTAAATAGCAGCGTGATGCCAGGCGACCAGGATGCCAGCAGCACACAAATCTCTCCCCGCTGCGTTGCCGAAGACAGCTCTCAGCTGCCCCCTCAGCCTCTGTCTCTCTGCCCAAAAGGAGACTCAGGAGAGGGGGCACCAGTACCTGGAGGGGACACAGGAGATGGCTGGACGCTCAGACGCCTCCTGGGGGCCCTCCCTGCAGAAAGGAAGCCAGTGGTCTCGGAGAGCAGGGACAACAGTGGGCAGTTGTGTCCCTAAGTACCGCGTGACAAGGAGGAGCACATACTGGAGCAACCAAGACCTGGGTTTGAGTTCCAGCTTTGCCGCTTTTATACCACGTGCCTGGAGATGAGTGCTTTGGTCAGTCCAGGCCTCCGTTACCTGGTCAGAGGGTTGCCTGGAGGCTTGTGAAGTGACCCAGGCCTTCTGCTGTCATTCCACAATGAGGGCTCGGAAATCCTGCTTGGCTGGCGTCTGCAGATTGACTCCGTCACCCAGCATCATTTCAGTGCTTACTCTCCATCAGTTGCGTACCAGACGTCAGAGACAAGAGGCAGCTCTCTCTGAACTTGTGGAGAGCTTCCGCACATCCAGCTCACCATCGGACCCCTAAATCCACCTCCACCCCACAGCCAGAGGTGGCTTTCCAACCTATAAATCAGATAACTCCCTCTCTCTCTCTCTCTCTCTCTCACACGCACCTGTTTCAAGCCTTTCTTCAGTGGCTCTCGGCCTACAGCTCAGACCTCTGAGTTGGCCCCCATATATCTGGGGCTCAGTCCCAATCCTCCCCCCCCCACACACATTCTGTGCTCCAGCTGGAGGGAACTGTTTTCAGCACCCCTGCCCCACTCTGCCACCCACACCCCCTGTCCTGGCTTGCCACCCTGCTACCATGCCTGCTGAGCCCAACTCATCCCCTGAAACCTGGCTCAGCCCCCGAGACTCAGCGGGGTGGCCCTCTCCCGTCCTGGAACCCCAGCCAGCCAGCCCCTCTTCTTCTCCACTGCCGCTGCATCACCACAACCACCGGGTGCGAGCTCCCTAATGGCAGGGCCCCACGGGGTGTCCTTCCTTTGCCCAGTGCTTGGCAGGGTCCCTAGCGCAAAAAAGGGCTGAGGAAATGTTTCAGGAATGAACGAACAAAATTATTTCAGCCAATATTTATCAAAATCTGATTCTATAATAGGTCAGGCATTGTGCCCTGGAGTAAGTTCCAGTAATAAACAATATGCACAACAGATGTGGCCCTTGCCCTGGCTGAATCAAAACTAGTGGGAAAGAAAATTCTTTTAAAGCAGTAGTAACAAAGCTGATCCACGCTGTGGAAAGGAAGAAGGAAGAAGTCGGGAGGGGGGAGGCGGAGCAGGAAGGTTTCTCAGAGAAAGTGAGGGTTAGGAGGACACCCAAGGCAGACGCTGAAGTTGTGTGGGCAGGAGGAAAGATTGACACACTCTGTCTAAAAATAGCAACACCTCTCCAGTCTGGAACTGGCCTATCTCACTTATCCAGAAAATAGCCAGAACCCAGAAAGAAGCTCAAAGCCACTAATGGCCAAAATATGTCAAAAGATTACACCTGGTTCATCTGGGAGCCTGTCCTTCACACCATCCTTTGTCAGTGCCTCCAGGCTGACAATTTGCCCTCCTCTGTCCACTTTCCACCGCTTTCCTCTGTACACACTTCTAACAGAACGTCTGGCAACCCACACTGCAGTCACCCTCTGTGTCTGCTGCCCCCAGGCTGGGACCCCTGAGGCCACACTGTGTGGCTTCCTAGGTCATGCTGTTCACATGCAGGCATTTTTGACATTTGGACCTTTTTTTTTTTTTTCGATAGACCTCCATAAATTGCCCAGGCTGGACTAGAACTCCTGGACCCAAGTGATCCTGCTACCTCAGCCTCCCAAATAGTTGGGATTACAGGCCTGAGCCACTGCACCAAGACTGGAATACTTTAATAATTACATTTTTAACTGTCTAACAAGTCTTGCACAATATTTACATATTGCCATAATAAAGTGACTTGTTAATTTAAAGTAGGAGTTCAGCAATATATTATTTCAGAAAACAAATATCAAATTATTTTATATTTGAGGGATTTTATATTTACAATGAGAATTTTCTGGCAGATGGCAGTCGAGTGTCTTATTTTAACAAGCCATGTACATTGTTCCCCTTTGACAAACTTAATAATCAAAAGACCTGGTTGATCTAATGTTAGCCTGTGTTTCTAAAT
The DNA here is from genome assembly GCF_045843805.1 of Urocitellus parryii. NCBI lineage: Eukaryota > Metazoa > Chordata > Mammalia > Rodentia > Sciuridae > Urocitellus > Urocitellus parryii. The sequence goes on from NC_135534.1 coordinate 198,923,001, forward strand.
AGAGATCTGCTTTTACATCTGATGGAGAACTGGGGAGTATTAAAAATTTGTTTAAATCCCTCCTTGATATTAGTGCAAGGGCTAAATTTGAAGTTTCATATTGCAACTCAGTTACCTCTTTGTTTGCTACACTATGACATTTCTGAATTCCAAGTTCAAATCAACAAGTACTTAATTATGACACTATGTAAATATTATTTAAAAACTAATGTTCATTTATCACTAGTAATCCATTGTTGTCACAAATTTGTTAATGCAATGTAAGTAGTTTATTGCCTAATATTCTTTCTTGGAGGAGGGTGTACCTTTTTCTAATGCATACAAAGGATAAGTAAGGGCCAGTAGTGGCCCAACAATGGTGTTTGATGGTGTCTTTATTCCCAGTGCCTTGCACAAGCCTTGGAGCACCGTAGACTTTCAACACATATTAGATGAAGAATAATGGAGATCTTCCAGGCCTCAGAACTTAAATATTGTATATGTATGCTTTATTTTCCCATACTCTCTAGAAATACTTCTGCTTATTTTAATGGAGCAGTATTGTATAAACTCTTAGAAAAACAGTCCTTAATACCTGGCCAAAGCTTATTGAACTGTCAACACATCAGGAACCATTGCCTCTCCCTTTGTTCCCTAGATACAGACCACTTTTTCTAACAAGAATGCCTAGAAGTAAGGAATTTTCACAGCTCTAATATACCATTAGAGAAACATCTTTGCAATGTAGCTAGAGAGTCATAAAGTTTAGTAATTTCTGAGAAGATGTCATAAAAATCCAGTAAGATGGTAAGACTTTGTGTAAGTAGTCTCAGGCAAGGCTCTAGACTTCTTAAGAAAGAAACAAGTGCACAGGCTAAAGAAAGCTATGTTATCATGGAAAATAAACCCTGCCAAACCTAAGGCTTTCAGGGGCTGACAAACAGCTGGCTCTCTATTTCTGGCTTGAGTTTTGCAATGCCAGAGACAGGAATGAGTTCACTGCCTGGAATCTCTTTATATCATTTCCCTTTAAAGAAAATAGTCACTTTGAAGGTAGACTTTAAAAAAATCATTAGAGCCATTAGTGATGCCATAGTTCAATTTAATTAGCATTTGTGAATGCATTCTCTGTGCCAGGCACTAGAGTACTCAAAGATGAATAAGACAAGCTCCCAGCTACTAAATATCTTATAATCTAGGGAAAGAGACAGACTGTCTCAATCAATAACCTTCCCCATCCATCAACCATCCTGTCCCAGGTGACCTCACCTTTTCTCTGAGACTTACGATATTATCCTAACTTGCCTCCCTGCCTCCACTCTTAAAGCCCTCTGTAATCCATTTTCCACAGGGCACCAGGGTAATCTTCTTAAAAAGGCAAGTGTAATTATCTTGTTTCCTGTACATTTAGGCAATGTTCTAGGCTTTGAATGTGGTCTGGGCTCCTGAATGCCTGCTGGCAAGGGAAGAATCAGACTGGAAATTCCCCTATCAAGGCAGGTCCTCTGAAAGGTCACATCCTCAGTAGGTGAGCAAGAAGAAAACCTGCTTCATCTTGGCCTTGGCTCAGACAAGGGGAAATAAAAGGTAAGAAAATCTCCCTCAGAATGTCTATTCATAATTCCTTCTTGACACAAATCTAGAATCAGAATTCATACCATGCCTATAACCTAAAAAAGCCTAACACCAAAATTTTCAGTTTTAAGTGTTCCAGTTAGTATGATCCTCTGCACAAGATAAAGATCCTTATTTTAGACCCAGGCCTCAAAGACTTACTAGAGATTAAAGTTATAAGCGACATGAGTTTACAATAAAAATAGGCCTGATACCTACATTAGAATTCCAAAAAGAGAGAAGAGGAAAAAAAGACATGAGTGAGAGCTTTCCAGAAGTGATAGAATACCAAACCTCAGAAACACAAATCCCAACAAATCCCAAGCAGAAAAATAAATAAATAAATCCTGTTCTAGAAGTGTATTAGTGCCACTGAAGACATCTAAGACAAAGAAAAGACTTTCCAAGCATCTGGGGGAAAAAAAGACTCCAAACTTGCAAAAGACTAACAGCTGACTTTGCAACAGCAGAAATGGAAGTGAGAACATAGTGGAATGTCTTCAAGATGCTGAGATCATATAACTAAGTATATTAAACTGAACCAAATTGTATACACAGCAACATTATTACTCAAAAAATGAGGGCAAAATATTGGTAATTTTTAACAAGTAAAAACTGATAGAGTTTATTACAAACAGTGCTTTACTAGAGGAATTTCTAAAAAAAAAAAAAATTACTTCCAAAAGAAAGAAAATTATTCCTGAAGGAAAATCTGAGTTGTAAAATAAAATGATAAACCAAGAAAATGGTGGATATGGATGAATCTAAAAGATACTGAGATAAAATAATAATAATAATGTCTAATTTTTGGTGGTTGAGAAAAAGAATAAAATTATACAGAAGTAAAATATGGGCTAATGAAAGAAAATGAGATATGGTCACAATGGAAAAGCATCCTAAGAGCTTAGTGTTTTTGAGAAGAGTATAAAGGGGCTGGGGATGTGGCTCAAGCGGTAGAGCGCTCGCCTGGCATGCGTGTGGCCCAGGTTTGATCCTCAGCACCACATACAAAGATGTTGTGTCCGCCAAAAACTAAAATAAATATTTTTAAAAATTCTCTCTCTCTCTCTCTCTCTCTCTCTCTCTCTCTCTCTCTCTCTCTCTCTCTCTCTCTCTCTCTCTCTCTCTCTCTCTCTCTCTCTTCTCTCTCTCTCTCTCTCTCTCTCTCTTTAAAAAAAAAGAAGAGTATAAAAAACAAACTTTAAACTTTGTGACATTATACATATATATTAAATTTTTAAGGGTACAATTTTAGAAGAAAAATAGAATGTATAACTCCCAGACTAGTCCGGGAAAAAGAAAAAAGAAAAGGAGATATGAAACCCACAATCATGGAGGGAAATGTTAGCATCACTCTTCAATTATTGAATAGATCAGGAAAAAAAACTAAAGGTATAAAATTTATATAATGCAATGCACAAGTTAATCTAATGCATACATGTAAAATATTGCATTCAATTACTAGAGAATGTACACTCTTCTCACGCACTCTTGGAATATTTGTAAAAACTGACCATTTATTAGGCCATTAAGCAAAAGAAGAAGAAGAGGAACAACAACAAGAGAGAGAGAAAGTACAGGGGGAAAGAAGGAGGGAAGGAAGGAAGGAAGGAATGGCTGCAATGCAATTAAGAAATTAGTAGCAAAAAGATAAGTAGAAACAATCTCATGTGTTTAGATTTTTTAAAGGAAAAAACATAAATAACCTATGAGTCAAAGAAGGAATTTTCATGAAAATGTAAGATACATAGAACTAAAAGATTTTGAAAAATACTACATATCAAATTTCATGGTTTAGCTAAAGCAATACATAGAGGCGAGTTTGTAGTCTTGAATGCTTTTATTAGAAAAGCATCCAACTCAATGTCAGAAAAAGAACAACCAAATAAATCCCCAAAGTAGAAGGAAATAAAAAGAGCAGAAATATATGAAATAGAATAGATGATATAATGGAGATGATAAATAAAGCCAAAAATTGCTTCTTAGAAAAAAGTAAAGAAATTGAGATGACTATAAAATGCTGTAAGTAATTAAGGAAGGATACTTAATCAAGCCTGGGCTGTGTGTGTGAGAGTCAGGGAAGACTTGTAAAAAAGACAAGCCATGAGCTGATTCTTGGAGGATGTGTAAGAGTTAGTCAAGAAAGGGAAGGAGCATCTAAGGAAAAGAAAAAACATAAACAAAGGTAAAGAGAAATGACACAGCATGAAAACTCAAGAAAACCACTCAGAGCGCTGTATTGGTAATGCATAAAGCACAATAAAGAGGATATGAGAGGGTCGAATGTTAAAAACTTTCATTTGAGTCTTCACTATGTACCAGGCATTAGAGGATAAGTACTTGACATGATTTTATCTTTTAATGCTGGTAACAAGCAACTTCATGAAGTATGACTGTATTATGCCCATTTTATAGATAAACCAAGGCTCAGAGCAACATGCTAACAGTTACACAGCAGATTGTTTCAAACCCATATCTGTGTACATTCAAAGCCCATGCTTTCCACCACCATACGCCTCAGTATGGAAAGCTTCTTATGGAGCCTTTATAAGGAGTCTGAACTTTAGTTTTCAGGCAAATATTCACAATATGTGCCCCACCTTGGAAAAAAAAAAAAAACGAAACTCGTTCTAAAGAAGAAAGTCTGCAGTGCTTTTACCACTGTCACTATTTTATGCCACTTTATGCCAGGGTTCCATTAGATACAGACGTCCAAGGAGCCGGTGTATCATACCAGACAACACTGCAATGCAAAATGATCAGTGGAGGACATTGAACTTGAGTCCCTGAAGCATATTTCCAGTTACTGCCAAGGAAACAAGTACTATTACATGATGAAAACTGGATGAGTATACAACATTTTTAACAGCTTTATTGAAATATAATTCACATGTCATACAATTTGCTCATTCAAAGTATATAATTCAGTGGTTTCTAATATATTCAGAGCTGTGTTAGGAATACCATAATTAATGGTAGGACATTTTTATTATGCCAAAAGGAAATCCTATATCTACTGGCAGTCACTCCCCTCTCTTCCCTCACCAAAATCCTCTCCGACTCCCAAACTCTTGGAACCACTATTTTATTCTGCCTAGATAGGTTTCCCTATTCTGAACATTTCATATAACTGAATCATACAATATGTGGTCTTTTGTGACTGACTTCCTTTCTTTGTTTTGTTATTATTTTTAGTACTGGGGATTGAACTGAGGATGCTCTACCACTGAGCCACACCCCCAAATCCTTTATACTTTATTTTTATTTTGAGATAGGGTCTTGCTAAGTTGCCCAGGTTGGCCTTGTACTTGTGATCCTCCTGCCTTAGCCTCCCAAATCACTTGGATGACAAGCATGTGCCACTATGCCTGGCACATGGCTGACTTCTTTCAGAGAGCATCATGTCTTCAAAGTTCCATGTTGTAGCATGTATGAGTATTTCATTCTGTTTTATGGCCAAATAAAATTCCACTGTCTGAATATACCACATCTTATTTATCCAATATGGATTGTATTTATTTCTTTAGCTATTATAAATAAGGCTGCTATAAAATTAATTTTATGTGAACATATATTTTCATTTCTCTTAGGTATAAAACTAGTATGTTGCTTGGATGTGATAATGCCAAATTTGATTTTTTTTTTGACAATCTATTCATTGGTTATGACCTGTCGGTACTTGTTGGTCCAAAACATACACCCTGAAGGAAAGTGAATTAAACAAGTGTCCTCTGAAACTGACAACAACAAGAGAGTTATATGATCACAGTTTAAACACAGATTACAAGTAATGAAACTCTCACTGTAAAATGGTTAGATAGTAAATGTGTCATTGTTGGAATAAACTACGATATAGAAGAAGTACTCAGCAAAGTTCAAGGATGGGGCCCATAACAGGTTCCATGGTGATTGGATAAACATCAGGGGTTGGACTGCAAATATTCCACTTCTATCAGTGGCAGAAATTGGTATTGGCCTTTGTTCATTTGCATAATTGATACATGTACTATAAATGCATGGATCAATCATAAATTCATGAACAAAAACAAGAAAGATTTTATAAATTTGTTGGATTTCAAACATCTGCTAAGCACAACTAAAATGATGCAATGAGAACCCATCAGAAGAAAGACGGTGTAATACTCCTGCACCTTTTACCTACCATCCAAGATATCAGATTTGTCAAAAGAAGCCACATGTCTCAAGTGGCAAGAACAGCAATGATGGCAATAAGTCATGTGGTGTGAAACTAACAACATATTATCAGAAATGAAATGTAGTCCTTTGTTTGGAGTGTTTTTGCTCCTTCCCACCAAAATTAATTGCTGAACAGGTCACAAAAGTGACTTCTTTGTGTGTTGTATAATGTATGAAAGGATATGATATCTGCCCAATGTCCTATATAAAGGGTGGTGCACACACACACACAAACACATACACACGTACACACACACATGTAAGATACTACATTGCCACAGGGTTCAATTTAAAGCACAATCTGTACTTTTATTCTTAATGATAATAAGGGCTATATAAGCTCTAGATTATTATTCCCAGCTTATTTTAATGCACACATATTAATTTTGTTGAAATATTCCTAGAACTGAAAGGACTTAACAGGTAAGATGATGGTACAGTCCCCTGGAATGATGCCTGTCGTAAGAGCCAAGAGAGCTGACCTCTAGTTTGAAGCTGTACATCTCTTGACACCTCTGAAGTGTTGAAGAGTTAGAACAACCAACAGAGGATAAACATTTTTTACAACACATATAAAAGAACCCATAATAGACATAAACCAATAAGAAAAAACATAATATGAAACAACCCAAAAGATGAATAAAGAATACAAATCTTATCACAGATGGAGGAGCACAAATAACTAATAAACTTGTGCAAAAACTCAAGCTTGTTGACAACTGGAAAGAACATATTTTGCCTCTCAGTTTGGCAGAAATTTAGAAGGTTAATGGTATATCATATTAGAGAGGATATGAGAAGACAGGCACTCCCAAACACTGCGGTTGGCAATTTTATAAGAACTATCAGAATACAAAGTGCCTATTCCCTGCAACCTAACGTTCCTAGGAATTTAGCCTGCAGAAGTATTTGCACAAATACATACTTCAAATGAACGGTGATGTTATTATGCCACACTTTGTAACAGCTAAGAAAAGATATGGAAACTATTTACATCAATAGATTGTGGCACGTCCATAAAATGGACTCTTAGGTTTGTTATTAAAATGAAATGGATCTATACATACCAACAGAAAGATGTACACAAAGTACTGCTAAGAGGCCGTTACCAAACACTGTAGATGCTGTGTAACTACAGCATCTAATAAAGGAAGTGAAATTGTCTATATTTACATTTATATACTGTGTATCTTGTGTCTGTAATTATGATCTGCATTGTGGTGGTGATTAGCACAATTTACTGAGTAGTCGGGATCTCCTGTTTATAGTCTCATAGTAGGTCTGCACATCGCCAGCTCCTCTGAAGCTAGTCTTAGCCACAGAACTTGCAAATGAAATGTGAGCAGAGGTGGTGTGCCACTCCCGGGGACAGGCTGGGAATGCAATGCATCATGTACCCTTCCTCTCAATGACTCAAGGAAGCAGGTGCCCCTGGAAGCCAAGATGACAACAGGCCCTGTCCTTAACCCCACCAACCCACACTGCATGAGCAGGAAAAAGACTTTGTCGTATTAGACCACTAAGCCATATTGTGCTTCTTGTGACTCATTCAGAAAACTGCCTGTTTGTTGCTTTTGAAATTTTCTATACACCGTAATTCCAAACACAATGAGAAATGAATCACTCAATGAGTTCAAAGCACAAAACCTGGCCTCAGAGTTCTAGGCAGACACACTCTAGGATTTACATACTAGTAAACTCTACCCAGGGCAAACTGCACAGGAGATAAACAGTCCTATTCTTCCAGCTTCATTAAGAATGAGAGGTTTTATTCAGATGACAGAGAAGCAGATGGGAGAAGAGAAGGAGCTGCCGGAAATGCCTGCTAGGACTCACAAAGCATTTATAAAAATTACTAGGTAATGGTTCACAGACACCCAGGGAAAGAAACACTCGCACAAATGGCAGCAGAGGCAGCTGTGAAGGCAAGGCATGATTCAGCGTGAGGCAGGAGGAGAGATGTGGCTCCACCTGGGAGAGAGAAACAAGACCATTGTTCTCTCCAGCAAAATAACCACCTTTGTGGAGGGATCCAAGGGACATAACTCAGCTTCAGAGGAGCAACCACATGGAAGGGGCGCTTCCAAACTAATTAAAGAAATAGCAAGTCTATTTGCCTGTTCCCATTATCAATTTTTCTGTATAAAATTTAATTAATCTGTCAGAAATTCATCAGAGGGAAAGCCAAACCAACACATATTCTTACTTTAAAGCACGGTACTGCGTGCAGTGGCGCACGCCAGTAATCCCAGTGGCTTGGGAGGCTGAGGCAGAAGGATCATGAGTTCAAAGCCAGCTTCAGCAACAGCAAGGCGCTAAGCAATTCAGTGAGATGCTGTCTCTGAATAAAACACAAAATAGAGCTGGGGATGTGGCTCAGTGGGTGAGTGCCCCTGAGGTCAATCCCTGGTACCAAAAAAAAAAAGTACCGGGCTTCAAAGACATGTGACTTGGTTCTCAAAACAAGCCTAACAAGTGTTTTATGTTCTTTCTAGAGATGAGGAACCTGTGGTGCACAGAGGTAACGCAACTCAGCCAGGGTCACAAAGCCAGTAGGTCACAGGGCCAAGACTCAAACTGGCATGTGACTGTGCTTTCTCCAGGATCATTGAGAAGGGAAGAGCAGAGAGATCAACCCAGGAAATTCACATCTCTTCCTTTCATGTCCCACCACCTCAGTTCTCCCTGTGAAGTCACCTAAATTTTGTGAACCCTGAGTTAAGATGTGATGTCACTCAAACAGCTGGAATGAGTTTTCCATGGTGATGAATATGATTGATATGCCAAAGCATGCAATAGGCCCCGGGTCCAGAAAGGAAGCTTTAAAAAAAATATATCCCTTTAGGTTCATGGAACTTTAAAAGCATAATTTATTTTTAAAGAAAATAGGTTAAATCAGCACTACTTTCAAAATTTTTAATCCTAGGCTCCTTCAAGTTGACATTCATCCAAAATGGAGCTGGCCCTCTTCCCACAACCAACTTTATGTGTTTGGTTATCTGCTGTGGGGCAGCAGGTGTAGCGCAGTGGGAGAGCATGCTAAAGGCTCTGGGTTTGGACCCAAGAGCCCAAATATAGTCTGGAATGAGTAGGTCACAAAGTATTTTTTAAATGAGTCAAATGAGCTGGTCACATCTCTTCAGGTTAAACAGTAACCTATATGTGCAGACTCTAAATCTATAATACTTTTTTCTTCTCATTAAAGAAAAATAGATCCCATAACCAATGTCTGAGATTACCCTGTTGAAGGAAAAGAACATTAAATGAATACCAGTGGTGTGCCCACTGCTGGGCTAAGGCAAGGTGCTACATTCCTTCCTTTAATCTCTCCTGCCCATTGTTACAGCTGGAGAAGCTGGGGCTCAGCAGGTGCTGCATTCAGTCTACAACCAATGAGGTCACACAAGCTTAGTGGTAAGAACTTTAACCCACAACTGTCTGATTTCAGGGCCTGTGCCAACTCCAGGATACAACACTTCCCCTTTAGAGAAGGCACTTTAAAATGGTCAATTATTTTTACGGTATGTTCTTCTCAGGGAATAGATTTAAAAGAGAAATAAAATGTATGAGTGAATTTCTGTATTCAACTTTAGCTGATACAAAACCAGCATCTAAAACAGTACCAAAATTGAAGCACAACACAGTTTATGTTTTATAACACAGAAAATAGCTCTAGGAATTTCTACACCTGATAAGACAAATTAATTTGTGGTACTTATAGACCTTGAACACCAGCCCTTGAATTTATTGTCTTTTAAAAGACTGTTCAAGAACTTAGCGTGGATTCAGGAAACTATTACATGTATTGTTCAAATAACAGCCGTAGTGAATTGTGATTTTTGTGTTATGACAAGTTTGACTCACAAAGGAAAAATTCTGGTGGATTAGACATTGAAATAACCGTCTGTTGAAGGAGAATATTTATGGAGTAGGGTATGAACCGTTCTTAAATAAAATGCTGTCTTCAAAAAACTGGGCATTCAAAAAGATGACTATCATTGCAACTAGAAGCGGAAGGAAAGTGAAACCACCCAATTTTTCATTTTATATTCTTCCTTCTTCCAGAGGATTCCGAGATGATTCAATGCTGGCTTGCATTCCACAGAGGAGTAACACAACTCACCTGGTCATATGGCACAGGGGTCGCATTTCCTCCATGGTGGCAGCAAGATAGGATTTAGGAGGTACTGGCACCGAATGCTCCCTCTGCCGGGCAAGGTTATTTCAACATATTTTAAGCCCTATTTTCAATACTGCTCTCCTGGCTCTGAGTGACTCCCTGTCATTCTTCTGTCATTTAAGAGGTGTGAGTCAGATGATGGATGAGGTTAAGAAGTGGAGGATTATTAAAGGTCTTTTGAGCAAAATAGTATGAGGCTTGAGCCCTCACTCACACTTACTTGCTGGACCTGCTTCAATTATTACCTGGGAAAGAAGATGATGATGATGGTGATGATCATGTTCATGATGATGATGTAGCATAACTCCTTGCAAGATGGTTTTTAGCAAAGGATTATCAAAGAAGATGCTATAGATTATATACTGGCTACAAGCTCAGGCCCCAGACAGCTCTGCCACTTGCTACCTGTGTGTCCTTGGGTAGCCCTTTAGCAGCCTCTCTCTAATATCAGTTTCCTCATCTATAAATTGGACATAATAGGATCTGCTTCAGAGGGCAGCTGTGAGAATGAAACAACATAATCCATAATAGATGCTCAACACAATTTTTGGTGAGCATTAAGCACTTAGTGCAATGCCGGGCCCATATTATTAATAAATTAATATTGCATAACTGGTAAATGGGATGATACAGTAATTGTGCAATATCAGAGGAAAGGCTGAGTCAGTTCCAGAATACAACACATGATTTGGAGTCTCTGAAACAAAGAGCTCATACTGTCAGAGACCTCAGGACAGGGGCTTATGCAAACTGTCAACAAAGGACCCACTATCAAGTCCCTCAGAGCTCTCATTCATATAAGCTGGTGTCCATGGCACCACTGTGCACATACAACCTAATCTCCAAGGAGGGCAGCTCACAGCAACAGTGGCATCTATTCTCTAGGGTGTCTATGCAGGACACGGAGAGAGAGGAGGGCCTGGCTGGAAGAGGACCGTGCAATTCCAGGAGCAAGCAGCCTGAACTAGGAATCAGGAGCCGTCACTCTTTTTCTCATTGCAATTTCAGTGGTGACTTTGTACACAGGACTTTGCTATTTAAAAATAACTTTATTCTTATCTACAAGTCTGGCATCTGTAAATTTTCCCTTTGAGAAACAAATTTAACACTGTGAATACAGTTGAATTAGATCTGTCCTGCATGAATCATCTGAGGGTGGCATGGTTCATTTGGGACTGAAGGAGAGTGGGCAAGAGAAGCCGGGTCTATATATGGCAAGAAGTCTGTGAGCAAATGCAGTCAGCAGCATTGCTGACTCCTTGGCGCGGCTGCCAATGCGCTCTGGAATCTGATCTGGCTGCTTCTTCATCTCTCTACTGTCCACATGCTCCCTAAACCGCCAAGCCACCCATTCTGCATCAAAAACCAGATCCACCCTCCTGCCTTTGTTGCCGCTTTGCATGGGAAGCCCTTTGTGCATTCACCTTCCAGAAGGAACTGTCATTGTATGTTTGCAGGTCTGTCCTTCTCTCTACACTGGGAGCTCCTGTATCTGTAGCCCCTTACTAGGGCTCTGCAGATAAAGAGAGAGCCATCAGGGAGTAGTGGGGAGAGCACAGGGCTGAAGCCTGGGTCCAAATGTAATACCTGTTTCAAATGTCAGCTCTGCCCTCACTAGCCATACACCTTGGGTAAGTTAACCTCTGTGAACCTCAATTTTCTCATCTGTAAAATGGACATAATAAGGCACTTAAATTTATTGGGTTATGGAAGAATCAAATAATTGTCTGCATGTAGAGCACTAAGAACAGCAGCTGATAGAGTAAGAGGTAAATAAAAGGTCCCACCATAGTGTTTGTCATTGCTGTTCCATGTATACAATAAAGAAAATTTAAAACAGAAGGGAGGCTGTGCCCAGCAACTGAACAGACTTGTGATTTCACATGCTGGCTCAGCATCGCCCTGTTGAGTGGACCATGTTGTATGGCTTCTCACTATACACCCACAAGAGGAGATGAAGCTTTCACTCTGTTAGTGGTTGCGATCTTATTTCTTACCTGGGCTACCACCCAGCCCCACCAAAGCCAGCCAGCAGGGACTCCCCAGCCCTGCAGCTGCAGCACAGCAGGACAGGTAGGGGACATTGCTGCTCCATTCCTTGCACACCAGCCCCAAGTAGAAGTTCTTGCTCCGAGAACATTAGTGTTGGGAGTTGGAGCCGATCTTGCCCAACATCACCCCACAACACATGGGGGAACTGTGGCCCAGGGAGGTAGCGTGTTTCCACTTTGTTAGCAGCAGGTCTACTACGTTACTTGCCATATGGTCAACTTTTTAATGGGTACTAAGAATACTATAATGTTTGTTTAAAGTTGGAAGGAGTTTCAAAGTTCATCGAAGCTGACACTTCTCAAACTCCCCATTCTAAGGAATCAGATGACACATGAGCTCTGCTGCAAGTATTCCACATTCATTTGATGAACATTTTGAACACCTACAATGTGCTGTGCTTTAGGGACACAAGTCAGACACCTCCCCTCCCCTCAGGACCTCACAGATTAATGGGAAAGAGAGACATTTAAGTGTGCAATCACAAATCTATTCATTTCTGCGAGTGAATCATGTTCAAATGTGCTAGAATGAGCTTCTCCACCTATGTAAAATATCTTTCCAAGTGGGAGAAGATAGACCTAGGTGGAGGGGGCAGTTACAGTTAAGGCTCTGGAAACCGCCAGCCCCCTACTGGGCTCACCATGCTCATGAAGGGTAACACTATCATTATGAAGCCTCAGCACTGGAGAGGCTGGGAACCACTAAACTTGCTCTCCCCACCTGCATTGAACAGAATAAACAAATTGAGGCCTTAAGAGTTTAACTCACTTGCCCGAAGTAGCAAAGCTGGTGGATGGAATAAAATCCTACAGTGGTTTACACGGCTTCCTTCCAAGAAAAAAGTCCAAATCCCATATCATCTGGCCCCTGCTTACTTCTGCAGCCTCATCTTCACCATTCCAATTCCCACCTGGTGATCCAGCCAGACGGAACTACATGCCAAGCCCCAAATGTGCCTCTGCTTCGCCCGTACCACTCTCTCCACCAGGGACCCCAAGTCCACTGCCCTAAATAACTCTGGCTCGTTTCCAGCTCTCAGGTCTCAGTGGCAGTTAACCTCGTCCAGGAAGCCCTTTCACAGGTGGCCTCCTCTGCCTCTCACAGTACTGACACCTTCACACACACAGAGAGAGAAACACTCGTCACATAATGTATTCATCCATTCAACAAAAATTTATTGAGCAACTTCCATGTGCCAAGCACCTCCATGTACAGCAGCAAACAAAACAAAGCCCCTGCCCTCGTGGAGCTTACATTCTGGTGAGGGAAGACAATCAACAAATAATACATAATACAATGTCAGGCAGGGTTTGGTGCTATGAAAAAATAAACAAGAACAAGGGCTGGAGGAGGTGGAATTTGATAGAAGTCTGAAAGAGTGACAGAGTAAGCTGTGCAAATAACGGGAAACCAGCATTTCAGGAAGCAGCAACAATGGCCCTGTGATTACTACAATTATGTCTTATTTGTGTTTTATATCCCCACTGAACTCTAAGGTCCTTGAGGGCAAGGTTTTTATGTTAAGCGTGACTCCCAGGATCCAGCACAGAGCTTAGCACTGCGTTGTGGGCATTTACAGAATGAACAAATAAACCCGGGTTGGTTGGCTGAGCCCATCTGGCCTAATGAACAGATCTAGCCCATTTTGTGTGTCTCCCTCCCACAGGGCTAAGCTAAGCAAAGGCCCTGCGTGGACCTGTCTGCCTAGCCTGATTCTGTGGCTGGGTTTCTGTCCCTGGATTCACTCTTTCGTAGGTCTGTGATCCTGACAAGTTCAGTTTTACATTTCTGACCCTCCTATCTCTGGCCTGGACCTGGGTCCTTGTCTAGAAACCCAGATATTCTCAAACTAGGAGCCTGTCCTTACTTTCCCCTAGATGTCCTGGGCATAAAAGTCCTCTCCTAAACTGCATAAATTTAGGGCCAAGACACCTGCAAGGTTTAGGGCCCAGACACCTGCAGCCAGACCTGCCCAGTGATGACCCCTACCTACCTGAAAGACTCCCCTGCCTGATAATTGACTTTCTTCCAAATTAAATGAGTCTTTCCTACTGAGACATCCACCCTCTGATCACATTGATCCTCTCTGTGGCCATCTCTCTGCAGGCTCCAACTTCATGAAACCATTACTGAAAGTCTACTACAGCCAAGGCACAAAGCTAAGTACATAAGACTTTGTGTTGCCCACTACAAACCTGTTAACCTGTTAAATAGATTGGTATAAGTCTCCTGGCTCAACTGTCCTAAACCAAAATACTAACACTCCTGAAAACACATTAAATAGCCCATATGACTCAAATAAAGGCAAATGGCTTAATTCAATCAGCCAACTGCAATAGAATACTCTGAAAGTCGTGGTGCTTTACCCCAGACCCCAACAGGTCTAAAATGAGTTCAAGGATGAGTAAGTCATCTCTTTAGTCATCCTTTCATCCACCACTTACTGACAACTGCCATATGGCAAGTTCTGAATCATAAAACACAGGGCCTGCTCTGATGACAGTGGTGATAATCATGATGGTGGCGGAGGAAGAGAAAAGGTGTTAGAAGTTATCATTTATAAGATACTTATGTGCTATACAGTAGATATTAAGTCTTCTAATATTAACAAAACAATGAGATTGGTAATTGCTGGCATTGTCCTCACTTAACAGAGAAGGTAATGGTCTAAAGAGGAGCGTCCACTTGCTCACAATTGCACAACTAAGTAGCAGGGTGTAGTGAGACCCTAGGTCTTTCTGCCTGGAGACTACAAACTGTTTACCATCCCCAATACTTGCATAGTGAGCACTAAACGAATGAAACAGAGAAGGCCCTGGCCCCAGACTTCTAAACAAGCATGAGGAGGCCAAGGCTGAGATCTGGAGACATAAAGAGGTGTAGGGGAGCCAAAGGAGGGAGTGGCTAACTTGACCTGGAGGATGAGCATTCTGCAGCTGACAAGCGGGTTCCCAGCGTGGCACACTGCTCTGCCCTGGGCTGCCGACCGGGCCTGGGCCATGCCGGGTCCTCTGCAGTTGTCCTGTCCACCCCCCTGTGCCCACGCAGCGGGGCCGGGCCTCACCTCCTTCCACTTGAGCTGGCGGATGCTGATCTTCAAGGCGTCCAGGGAGGTCCTGGCCTTGGAGCTGTCCACGGTGACTGGACGCTGTGAGCTCTGCTCCTCTGGACGGCGGACACTCCGCCTGCAGCTTGAGCCCTTGACCCTGGGCTTCCCGTGTGCGCAGAGGTCCCGCGCCGGCTTCGGCTTGTGCGCGTGCAGCGTGGGCGGCCGCCGCGGGGCGACGCGGGCATCCCCCTCCTCCGCGCAGGGTTGCTCCGGGACCGGGGCCGGGGCCTGGGTCTGCTCCTCCCCGGCCTTGCTCTCGGGCTCCCCGGCCGCGCCCGAGTCCACGCCAGTCTGTCCGGCCGTCACCCCCGCGTTGGCCTCTGTCTCTGCTTTGGCCGCGGCTACCGCCTCCACCTCCGACTGAGCCGCCAGCTCCCTCTTGGAACTGCCTCGCCGCATGGCGCTCAGGGTCGGTGCCGGTGCCAGTGCCACCGCCGCCGCCGCCGCTCTGCCGCCCCGGCCCGCGACCCAGCTGCCGCCACTGCCTCTGCTGCCGCCACTGCCAACCGCTCCCCGCCCGAGCCCGTTGCCATGATCGCTCAGGCTCAGGTTGACAAGGGCAGTCACCGCCTCCAGACGGGACCCGGGAAGGGACAATCGTCGACCAGGCCCCGGCGACCTCATAGGCGAGGTTGCACACGTGACCAGGCCTGTCACAGAGGCACCGGCGGCCATCTTGGAAAAGGGCAACTAGCTGCCCTGGCCGGCACACCCAGGGAACTCTCTAGGTTTTTGAGCGTTCGGAGCACAGGCTGGAAATGAAACTGAGGGTGGAAAAACGTCGAGCTCACGTGGGGCTCCCGGGACTAGGGAGGAGAGACATCTAATTCTAACAAGAGCCTCAGTTTCCCACCCGCTCATGCACACTCACACTCACTGGGGTAACTCCTGGTCCCCTTCTCCTCCCGCCCGCCCCGGGGGAAATCCAGCATGGGAACATCTCATCTAGTGATGGATATAACAAGTCCAGACCCCAGGGACTTGTATATCAAGTTCTATAGCACAAGAGTTCCACTTTTCTAGTCCTGTGAGCACCCCCAGACTGACAGCAGAAATACCTTTCTCTGTTCTCAGGGAGTTTCCAACAGAGTGGAAAAGCCCTGCAGATCCTCAGCCCACTTGAGGACATTAACAACTCCTTTTACTTGTGATGTCCCTTTTTTATTGTTGATTCCCATGATTGTACAGCCATCACCACCATCAATCAACTAGAAGTACTACTTCTTCCCAGGGGGAAACTCCTTCTCTATGAAATAACAACTTCTCATTCCGCCCAACCCCAGCCCCTGGCAACCACCATTCTACTTTCTTTCTTGATCAAATTGACTACCCTAGGTACTTCACCCAAGCGGAAACATTGCCTTGTTTCATTTAGCATAATGTCCTCCAGATTTATTCTTGTAGTGGCATGCATCAGAATTTCATTCTATTTTAAGGCTAATATTCCACTGTATGCATATTCCATATTATTTTTATCCATTCATCTGTACATGGACATTTGTGTTGTTTCCACTAGTTAGCTATTGGGAATTATACTGTCATTAACATTGGCGGACAATTTGGTTTGAGTCCCTGGGTTGGCATGTACTTTTAAAGCCAATCCAAGAAATCCATGAGTGAACTTTGCCACATTCTGCACTGGGATGGAAAGAACACAGAAGTCGTGGAGGAAGGAGGCCCTCTTCCTCGCTGATCTCTCCAGGAGCCTTTTTTACTTTGGTCTAGCATTTTACTTGGTGAATAAAATGCCTTGAAATGTACAATCAGAACCTTAAAAGGCCCAAGCCCCCCTGTGGGGGTGCTCATCTCTCTTCCTGTGGAGGCCTCGATGGCTTTCTCCTCTGACCACCCGCACTGAGTGACCTGGGGTCCTTATTTAGAATTCAGTCTTCTGAACCCACCCCCAGAGATTTTGATGCAGAGCATCTGGATGAGCCTGTGAGTCTGAAGGTTAAATTAGTTTCTTTGCTGATTCTAAGGCAGCCAAGGTCAAGAGCCATGGATAGAGTCTACTTCAAGACCTCTGGAGACCCTTGGAGCTGTCCGTGGTACCAAGGAAAAGCCCTCACAATCTCCTATCTGCATCCACACCCTATTCCCCCCAATCCTGACCCTCCTCCTGGTGTCCCTGGTTTCAGCAAATGGTACCACCTTCATTCAGGCATCCTTGAATATTGCTGAATCTTAACATCCCTCTCCTGACTTCCTAGAAGCAGGCTATCACCAAATCCCATAGGTTTTGTATTGAGATCTTACTCCCATCTTTCTCCTCTTACCCTTCCCTTTGACCACTGCCCCAATTCAGGTTTCTGTCACTAGGTGAACCATTGCACCAGCCTCCTCATGGGCCTCCTTGTCTCCAGTGTCCATCAAACCCTGATGCGTCCTCCACACTTCAGCTAGACCTGAAACTTGCCTGCAAAGAAACTGCCCCATCTTTGGGGAATAAAACCCAATCATGCTAATTGCCCTAAAAGACCCTTCCTAATTACCACTTCTGCAATAACCCCCTTCTCTTTGCCTCCATGCCTTCATGCAACTGTTGCCTCTGCCTGGACCTCTCTTTCTTTTATCTCTACCTGGAAATTCAGACTCAGCTTGAATGCCTTCCTCTTCATAAGCTTTTCTCAAATCCCACAGGCAAAAATAGTTCTTTCCCCTGCCAACATAGCTGGTAACCCTCCACATGGTCTCTAGAGAAACCATCTCAGCCTCCTCCACTAGTCTGGGCAGGGACCAATCTGGTCTGGTTTATCTCTATATTCCCCTCTCTTGGAGCTACAACACAGTGGTCCTTAGAAGGATAAATGCACCAATTAATGAGTTGCTTTCAACTTTACTTGTCAACTCTGGAAAACGAGTTGACACATAGAGATATTTTGGCCTATGTCCCAAGACCTCTTCTGCATGGGACCTTTGGCAGATGGTCCTTCCCTCTGCCCAGAACATTCCTGCCTACAACTCTGCCCACTTCTTCTTCCATGATCAGTGTATATTATATATCTGCAGAGATACCTCTACTCTGTATAAATCAGACCTCTTCTGATGAAATAATGACATAAGACAGAAAAACAAATAAACAAATGAACCTCAATGCAGCATATAATTAAGTGCCAAACAAGGCAAAGAGTAAAAAGCAAAAGTTATTTAGGAGTTCAAGGAATAGAGAATTTACTGTGAATTTGCCAGACCAGGCTCCACATAAGACACTGGGCATAAGCTGAGTCTTCAGGATGGAGTAAGAATGAGGCAGACAGGAGTTAGGCGGGCTGGGGTGGGGTGGGCATTGCAGAGGCTGTGGGGAAGGCTGCTCCAGTCTGGGGCTGGGCATCTGCCAAGGCTCTGCCCACCAGCTCGCCCATCCAGGTTGTGTCCACCAGGTGGGGTGATTTTGCCCATTGGTTCAAAGGCTCCAGGGCTAAGGGAGTTCCTGTACTGAGGGGGGGCACAGGGAGTAGATGTGAGAGGAAGACGCAGCCTCTTCAGGGATGCAGGGAGCAGACTGGACTGGTTGAAACACATGCCTTGGAGGAAGGGGTACAGGAAACAAGGCCAGCTTGAGCTCGATTGTCAGAGCTTTAGACGCCATGGTACCCTGCGACTTCTCGGGAACCCCCAAAATGTGTTGGCAGGAAATCCAACCCCATATGCGATTACTCCAAGAGGAGCATCAGCTGTGGCTGCTGAGAAGCAGAGCAGGTTAGGATGCAGGACTGGAATTACCGTCCCGAGATACGCAACTGTGTGAAGTGTCTCTCCAGATGTGCCCTGTCCCTCACAGCTCACTGCAGCTTACAGTGGGCTCTTTCCTGTGTGTCCCACCAACCACAAGTAAGGAGCTCACTGTTCTGTGGGCCACGATATCCCAAAGCCTAGTCTAGTGCCTGGCAGAGAGCAGGCACTCAAGAAATATTTCTCAAATGAATGAATGAAAAATTAAACTACTTAGATAATCAACACGGAGGAAATGGTTAAGGAAATTGTGGCAAAGGCTGTCAATGACAGCTTCAGCCACCAAGGAAAATGTCAGTGTCACAGCACGAAGGGAACGGGTGCAGGCATTGTAATTACAATGCCTAAAAACTGCTCTGCACGAGGAGGGCCTGGAAGAATACAGAGACAAATGAGAACAGCTGTGGCGCCGGAGACTCCAGCTCTTGCTTGAAATTTTCCTCTCAATTTTAGCAAATTGTAGCAGCCTTGAGGTTCTTCATGTCCTTGAACCTAGGAATCCATCTCCTTTCTACAGATTTTTGGTAAGAATCAAAAAGACAAGGTTTGCGGTGGCCTACTATTGGCAAGTCACCTCTGTGCCCGGCTCTGGCCTGAGCCTTTTGCATATACTGTGTCTTATATCTCCACTGCAGCTCTGGGATGTGTTCCATTAAGACCCGTATTTTACAGATGAAGGAACTTCCTACTCAGAGAAGACAAGTCACTCGCCCAAGGCACACAGCTGGGAAAGGAAACATCAGGATTCTAACTCAGGATGATCTGACATTAGCACCCGGCTCCCAAGCACTGCACAACCCCATACCAACCCTTTGTCCACAAAAGACTCAACGTATGTTTAAATACAATGGAGCCCTCATACATGTATATGAACAAAAATACACACACTAACATTCAGGTATGACATTTTCTACAGTGAGAAGACACTGATTTGCTAATTGGAAAATCAAATTTTAAGTAAAAAATTCACCTTGTCTCTTATTACGTCACTTTTACAGCAAATCCATTTCTGGGGCGGGGCGCGAAGAAAGAAGGGTCTGTTCCAGGGAGAGGGATGGGCAGGCACGCTTGACTCTAGCAGGTTGTTTCTGCGCTGTTCAGATCAAAACCCGCCACCAGGTGGCGCCCAAAGAACAGTTTTGAAGAGTTGAAGGTGGCTGAGGTGCCGCAAAGCTCCCGCTGCAGTAAATGTCTGGCCCCAACAGCTCCCCCCTGGCCCCCTGTGCTCCTCTGGGCTTTTTGCCATTGTTGCTCCTTCTGCCTAGCGCACTGTACCCATACCCCACTTGACCCCCTGTCTACTCAGTTTGTCCTTCAAGACCCAGATGCAAGGTCTCCTTCTCTTAGAGTAGGGCAGAGCTCCCAGCCTCCAGGATGGGTTTTGTCGCAGATAAAATAATTTTTAAGAACCCACGCTGCTGCACATTACCTGCCTGGTGTAGCGAGCCATCAGAATGGGGATGCTTCCCACACAAGGGACAGTGGGACCCACAACAAAGTCCTCAGGGGCCAGTTGGAAGGAGCTTGTAAAATGCCATGTGATGGCTGTAAAATGAGGCTTAGAGTAGTGTCCAGCTCAAGAAACAGTGACTTTCATTTCTTTCTTTCTTTTTTTGCAGTGCTGGAGATTGAATGTTAACTTTCATTCCTCAGGGCTCGGAGCATTCTTTCTGAAATAGAAACCTGACCACATCAGTCCTCTGTTTAAAACCTTCCTGGGTTCTAAGCCCCCGGACAGGGGCTTGCTTTAACACTGACCCTGCCAGCCTCACGTGTCCTGCCACCCACACCCCACCTACACCCCAACATTCTTACACTCCCCAGTTCAATACTCTGGGCCTTCCCTTAGCCTACTTCTCTGCCAGGCTCCTTGCTCTTGTCTCTGTCCCCTCCTCCAGGACTTGGTCCCCAACCCTACTCTCAGCATGTATAGATGGTGGGCAGGGGTGGAAAGGACACTCATTTACGTAGTACTTCCAATATGTTAGAAATCTGACTTAAACAGATGTTCGTAGCAAAGTGACAAGGCTCCATCATCTACAGCAGGAGCCAGCAAGCTTCCTGTCAAGAGCCACATAGTAAAGATTTTAAGCTTTGCAAGTTCTGTTACAGTCACCCAACTCTCCCATTATTGGGAGAAAACAGCTGTTTTAGTCAGCTTTTTCACTGCTGTGACTAAAAGACCTGAAAAGAACAATTTTAGAGGAGGAAAAGCTTATTTGGGGGCTCACAATTTCAGAAGTCTCAGTCCATAGAAGGCCGGCTCCATTTCTCAGGGCTCAAGATGAGGCAGAACATCACCGCAGAAGAGTGTGGCAGAGGGAAGCAGCTCACATGATGATCAGAAGCAGAGAGAGACTCCACTCACCAGATACAAATATATACCCCAAATGTATGCCCCCAATGTCCCACCTCCTCCAGCCTCACCCTACCCCTCTTCAGTTACCACTCAGTTAACCCTATCAGGGGATTAATTCACTGATTGGGTTAAGACTCTCACAACCCAATTATTTTACCTCTGAATGTTCTTGCATTGTTTCACACATGAGCTTTTAGGGGACACCTCACATCCAAACCATAACAACAGGCATTGATAACAATATAAATGAATGAGATAGCATGCTGCATCCAAACCTTGTTTACAAAAAAAGCAGAAAAAGATAATGAAGTCACTAGCCATTAGGGAAATGCATATCAAAACCACAACGAGTACTCCTTCATGATCACTAGGATGGTGCAATGGTTAGACTGTATCCCCCAAGGTTCACTGTCAAGTCCCAAGTTCATGTGATGGTATTTGGGGGTGAGCCTGTGGAAAGTCATGGAGGTGGAAACTCATTATGGGATTGGTGGTTTTATAAGAAGAGACCTGAGCTAGCTCTTGCTCTGTCTCACATGGGATACCTTCTGCCAGGCTATGACACAGCAAGAAGATGCCATGGACTTCCCAGCATCCAGAACTGGGAGAAATAAATCTCTCTTTTTTTAATATAAATTACCCAGCGTTAGCAACCTAATAGCAACATAATACAGACTACGACTCATGGCTATGATTAAAAAGACGGTAAGCATTAAGGAGGATGGGGAGAAATCGGAATGCTCATACATTACCAGTGGAAATGTAAAATGGTGCACTGCTTTGTTAAATAGTCTGGCAGTTCCTCACATGGTTAGCTGCATGACCCAGGAATTCTATTCCCACATGGAATAAAACCCAACAGAAATGAAAACATCTCCACATAAAAACTTGTACAGGGATGTGCATAATAGCACTAATTGAAAACAACCCCAAAACATATAAACTGAAAAACAGGTAAAAAAAAATGTAGTATATCCAATCAACAAACTATTATTTAACCATAAGAAAAATGAAATAATAGACAAAACAGAAAATTTCTCAACGTAGAATGACATTAATCTCTAGATTAAATGGGCCCATTTTAGAGCCAGCCTAATGAACAAAAAATGTGCATACCAATAACATCATTTTAAATTATAGTAAACTGAGAAACAGAAGGTCCTAAATATTTCTGGAAAGAAAGAAGGAAAACACAAGAAATGGGGAAAAGAATGGTATAAGATTTCTCCATAACAACACTTAAAAGACAACTTGCCTTCAAAGTTATGAATCAAAGTAATGGAGAATTCTATACCCAACTAAACTATCTAGTAGGATGCTAGAATATTTTCAGGCATTCTAAATGTTCATCATGAAGAACCACTGATAATATGCTCTACCTAACTGAGGAAGCAAAATAAGGAACAAAAAGAAATGAGATTCAGAAATCAAGGTTTATAGCAAACACAGAAATTAGTTTTTAAAAAAAATGAACTACTGTAACTGAGCCTTGGAAACATTATACCAAGTGAAGACCAAAAGAAGTCAGACACACAAGACTGCAAATCACATAAAACCGTTCATACGAAATGTCCACAATAGACAAATCTATATGGAGAAAGTTGGTTTGTGGCCTTCTAGGACTGGGAGGAGCAAGGAGAGGGAAAGGTGATAACTAAGAGGTACCAGGTTTTATTCGTTTTATTTGTAGGTGGATGAAAATTGATTTTGATGATGGATACACACAACTCTGAATATACTAAAACCCAACAAACTGTATACTCTAAAAATATGAAGGGTATGTAGGTTATGTGAGTGACATCCCAATAAAGCTGTTTAAACAAAAAAGTCAGTGGGCCATAGTTTGCTGAACTAGAGAAGTCAGACGTCCTGGGCTGAAATCTGCACTGTTTCTTGTGACCTTGGGCCACAAAAAAGAACTTCTCTGTCGATACTTTCATCTGAAGAGTGGAGAATACGAATTCTATCCAAGAGCGCTATGAATTAAACGATGTAACATGCCCGCACACGAGTGCTCTCTAAATGCTGGTGACTGCTATGATCTTCACTTTAAGATGAGGAAACGGAGGCTAAGAGAAAGCACAATTTTTGTCCAGAGTTGTGCAGAGTGACAATTGAAGTTCAAAGTTCCAACTTGCCACGTGGATTTCTTCCATTCACCGTTCTACCTCACTGTCCTAACACAAAAGAACCCCTGCACCCTCTGGAATCCCATTCCCCCTGTGTCAAGTGGAGAGTTTGTTCTGAATGCCCCTTAAGAGCTCTTTCAGCTTTGAAATTTTACAAATCAGTGAAGGACCTGGTGTGGAAATGCTGGGCCTTTGGCCAGTTCCTGAGGACCGTGCATCCTTGCTCCAATGGCCCTCAGCATAGAGGATGGACTGACTGCCAGCCTTCCTTTGTAGACTGGCGGGCCAACACACAGGAGAGGAGAGGCAGGAGACTCTGCTTACAGGTAATAGAATAACAGCCAGGCTTGGGGAGCAGTGGGCCGGAAATAAAATAACTGACAACATGATACCACCCTGGATTCCTCCAGCACTCTGGGAAGGCAGAGAATAA
Source organism: Urocitellus parryii (assembly GCF_045843805.1). NCBI lineage: Eukaryota > Metazoa > Chordata > Mammalia > Rodentia > Sciuridae > Urocitellus > Urocitellus parryii. The sequence continues at coordinate 198,946,785 of NC_135534.1, forward strand.
ACACCAAATTTCAAATTACTTTTTCGAAAAGGTCAAGAGAAATTGAAAGCCACTGCACTCTCCTAACAACTGGTTTCTCTCTTGGAGAGCTGTCAGGGTTTAAAAATATTTTACAAAGCAATCATCTGTAGGCAATCAAGAGAGATGCCTCCCCAGGCCAAGAAGCGGGGGCTGTTGAAATGTATCAGTGTTGTTGTGCTAAGGGGGGCAGGCAAACATGGAGAGCTCAATTTTAGCCTAACTTTGAGAAAAGCAAGTTTTAAAAAAATAAACAAGAAAAATAAATCCCAAGTATTCCCAAGTGGCCTAATTTGAGAAGAAATCCTCTCCCCTGTTGGTGTAAGGGGTGAATTGAAGGAGGGGGTTTCTTTCTACTTTTGGACACCTGCCTCTTTTATCCCCCACACCCTTCCCTACACCCTTCCACAGCCAATTAGCCACAAGACCTCTGTTTTAGTCATATTTTTTGCTGCTATGACTGTAAGACCCAACCAGAACTATTATAGAAGAGGAAAGATTTATTTAGGGACTCACAGTTTCAGAGGTCTCAATCCATAGACAGCAGGCTCCATTTCTCGGGGCTCAAGGTGAGGCAGGACATCATGGTGGAAGAGTGTGGCAGAGGGAACTAGCTCACATGATGATCAGTAAGCAGAGAAAAAGGTCTCCACTTGCCAGACCAAATATATATATATATATATATATATATATATATATATATATATATACACCCAATAGCCTCGCCCATAATGAACTACTTCCTCTAGCCACATTCTACCTTGCCTCCAGTTAATTCCATCAGGGATTAATTCACTGATTAGGTTAAGGCTGTAACCCAATCATTTCTTCTCCAAATCTTCTTGCATTGTCTCACACAAGAGCTTCTGGGGAACACCATATCTAAACCATAACAACCTCTATTGGCTTCCACTGGGACTTACCAAATGGATTTGGAGATAGTTTGAAGAATGTCTTGCAATAGCCCAGGAAGGCTTGCTATGGGGTGGTTCCAGCAGCCCTGTAGTCTCTTCTGTTGAGCTTCAATGAGTCAGTCAGGACAACGTTAAGCTGCAGTGACAAACATTCCCAAATCTCAGTGAATTAACAGACATGTATTTCTCATTACATTACACATTCAGGACAGGGGCTGTGCATACAATAGTCCCTTGGGGTCAGAAGAGGTTAATGGAGACTCCATTTCAACCTGACCGTGGTGGGTGTTAAGAAAGGGATCAAGGCAAATCACACACTGGCTTTTTTTCTTTTCTTTTCTTTCTTTTTTTTGTGTGTGTGTGTGCGCGTGTGTGTGTGTGTGTGTGTGTGTGTGTGTGTGTGTGTGTGTTGCTGGGGATGGAACCCAGGGCCTCGCGCATGCTAAGCAAACACTCTACCACTGAGCCACAACCCAGCCCCACATACTGGCTTTTTCAAGCTTCATTCAGAAACACTGCACAACTGTTGTGATGAATAGAAGGACCAGAGCAAGCTGAACCTCGCGGTTAGAGAGGCCAGGCAACCCTGCCATGTGATGAAGGAGACGAGCCTAAAATGTGGAGCAAACTCGCTCCTGACCACCACAGAGCACCTCGAATAGGGACCAGGGCCACAGGCCCCAAACCCAGGAGCCAACTGTTAAAGGGCAGCAGTGTGGGACTTAGAGAGCTGAGCAGCGTCCACTCACGTCTAGAGCGAGGGTGGGGCAAGTGGCCAGTGTGTGCCTGTAATGTGTAATGAGCAGAGCGTGGCAGTGTTGCAAAAGGACAATGACCAAAAGAGACACGGGACACTCTCAAAAGAAGAAATACAAATGACCAACATCTCTAGCAATTAGAGAAATGAAAATCAAAACTACATTGAGATTTCACCTCACTCCAGTCGAAATGGCAACCATCAAGAATACAAACAACAATAAGTGTTGGCAAGGATGCCAGGGAAAGGTACAATCGTACATTGTTGGTGGAACTTCAAATTAGTGCAACCACTCTAGAAAGCAGTATGGAGTTTCCATAAAAAAAAACTAGGAATAAAAACCACCATATAAAACAATTAACTCCTTGGTGTATATCCAAAATATTAGCCTACTACAGGGACACAGCCACATCAATGTTTATAGCAGCACAATTCACAATAACTAAGCTATGAAACCAACCTAGGTGCCCTTCAACAGATAAATGGATAAAGAAAATGTGGTGTATATACACAATGGAGTATTACTCAGCCATAAAGAAAAATGAAATTATGGCATTTGCTGTCGAATGGATGGAAGTGGAGACTATCATGCTAAGTGAAATAAGCCAATCCTCCCCAAATCAAAAGGCAAATGTTTTCCCTGATATAGGGAAGCTAATACAAAATAAGAGAAAAAAAAATGAGGAAGGAGCAAGAGGAATGTGGTGGGAGGATTCCATCAAAATAGAAGAAAATCTATGGACTAGATGAAGGGGATTGAGTGGGAGGGAGAAGGGAAGACAATGGAATGAATCGGACAGAACTTTCCTATGTGAATAACCACAGTGAGTCTCACCTCCATGTACAAGATGCGAACTAAAAAAAAAAAAGTAAACAGCAGAGAGATCCGCAGAGGGGAGGGAACAGGGAAGAAGGGGTGGGGGGAGGGAGGGAAACGGAAAGTGCCCGGGACTCAATCAGAGCAAATGATATCTCCCGCTTTTATAATTACATCACAGTGATCCTAATGTTCTGTGTAACTAAAAAGAAACAATAAAAAGGAAAACTTTTGAAAAAAAAAAAAAAAGAAAAGAGACTTGGGGGCAGCGGGTGTTGCTCAGAGATAAAGGGCTTAGTGCACAGGAGGCCCTGGGTTGATCCCAAGAAGAAGAAGCAGGAGGAGAAGAGGAAGAGGAGGAAGGAGACGAGGGGGCAGGAGGGAGAAGGGGGGGGAGGGGAGCCCTAGGACTCAGGGAATCTTAAAGGTCATTTATCGCAAGTCCCTGAATCAGAAATGGAAAAAGAAAAAGTGAAATGAGGAAAAGACTGACTAATGGAGGGGCTGGGGCTGGGGCTGGGGCCGGGGCTCAGCGGCAGAGCACTCACCTAGCACATGCCAGGCCCTGGGTTCAACCTCAGCACCACATAAAAATAAATAAATAAAATAAAGTCGTAGTCCAACTACAGCTAAAAGTGTGTGTGTGTGTGTGTGTGTGTGTGTGTGTGTGTAAAGACTGATGGAAAAAGGGAAAAGCTTCCACTTAGAGGGCTCCCTGATGTCCCTTTCTTGGTAGAAAGCAAAGAGCCCCATTCCCTCTTCTCTGCCCTTTGTGGCAGTCACCCCATGAAAGGACACTGTTCCCAAAGACCCAGCCTCCCAAGGAGTCTGGATCATGCCCGACACAGAGCGTTTGGGACTGGGTGTCCCTCGTGTTCCCACCTCCAAACCCAGCTTTGGTCGTGAGACGAGGCCACTCAGATCAGAGTGGACTCAGAGGCCACTCTAACTGCCTGGACGGAAGTCACCCTTGACCTGGCAGGAGGACAGGATGCTCAGTTGTACTCAGGACCTTCAGAGCGAGGAAGCATACCCATGACTGACAATTCCACTAGGGCCCTCAGGAACCACCCCAGGCCAGGCCATGGGACTTGTTTTGGCCAGTGGAACATTAGTAAAGTAGGACATTCGCAAAGACCTAAAAAGCCCTAAATCACTAGGACATGTCCTCTTGGAATGTTCCCCCAAGGAAACCAGATGCCATGCTACAAAGACACGCAGGAAGGACTGCAGAATAATGAATGAGCAGACCCCTGGGGAGAGACCTTCAGGAAGGAGACTGTCCCATTCAGCTCCTAGCTCAGAACGGGCCCTCCAGTGACCTCAGCTACAGCACGTGGAATAGAAGTCCCCAGCAGAGCCCAGCCAACCCCACAACCAAGAAGAAGAAGTCGCCATTGTTTTAAGCCACTCTGTTTTAGGATCTGCTCTTATGTATCCGTAAGGAAGTGGCACAGTGACTTTCTTTTAGCCCAGGTGAGTGTATAGAACATATGCTCATGCACCTGGACGTGGCCTCCCGTGTGCCTCGGTCTTAACTGACATGGAGAGATTCCCCTCATTGCTGCTGTCTGTCCCAGGCTGCACTGGGAGCCCCACACAGAGGTGAATGAGAGGAGCCCCTGGAACCTGGGACAGCATTATCCATTGAGAAGCCAGACACATCCACAAATGACCGCATGACTTAAACACTGTCAGAGAGAGAGACATGAGGTGCTCAAGTCGGGCTTTTTGGCCAAGGTGACCTTTGATGAGGCTCCTGAAGCACCAGTCATTTGCCAGGCAGATGGGGTTGGGCAGGGCCTCTAGGCAGAAGGACTGGAGTGTACCCTGGCAGACGCGTGGATCAGCCTGGCCCACTGTCTGTCCACACCATTATGTTTTGGCTGGAGCATCTGAACAGAGCAGAGGATGGAGAGAGGCTGAGGGGGATGTGGCAGGACCGAGATATTCAGAGTCTTGCAAACCAAGAGAGAGAAGAACACCATCCCTGCACTCAGCATGGGCACGGGGGGCTTGGAACCAGAGCAGGACAGGGTTTGGCTGAAATGTCCCTGTGGCTCTGGCTGCTGAGTAGAGACTGGGTTGAGGGGTGGAGTCAGGAGCCTGTATTCCACATGACTTCACTGAACCCTTCGTGCCAGGCACTGTTCTGGGTGCTGAGCACACTTCATGAGAGTGAGGACAGAGAGAAAGCGATGACCCGGCGATGTCAGGGGGTGAGTTAGAGGTAGACGTCTGGGTGACTCCCGCTCCATGATCACCCCACTGAGGGGTAAATGGAGGTGTCATTTGCTAAAATGGAGCCAGCAGGGCAGGAGGCTAGGAGCAGTGGTGACTCCAGCCAGGCACCCGTTAAGTTTGAGCTGCCTGGGAGGCAGCGGAGACCTCTTCCAGGAAGGATCTTCATCTGTCATGAGATGGTAAGCCTGGCAGCTGGGGTGGCCCCTGCCTTCATCTCTTCCTGGTCTGTATTCTTCACCCAGAGAGCTTGTGGTGGGGTTTGAGAATCGAGCCCCAGAGGGGCTGCAGAGGTGCACACTGGTGGGCTGGGAAACCTGTGGGAACTGTCAGTCACGGTGCCCGTTACTTACGGATACCTAACAGCGGATCCTAAAGCAGAGTTGCTTAAAACAATGGCAATTTATTCTTCTTCTTGGTTGTGGGGTTGGCTGGGCTCTGCTGGGGAGTTCTGTTCACTCCGAGGTGACAGGATGGGGGAGGGGAAACCAGCATGGCTGAGGAATCTGGAGGGAGGTGGGGACTTGGTCAGTCTGCGGACCTGCAAGGGCCTGGAGCAAGGGAACAGACTCACCTTCTAGCCTCAATTTCTCATCTATAAAATGAGATTGTAGAATTGTTGAGGATGAAACCAGATGTTTCAGGTCAAATTCTTAGCAAAAGGCCAGGTCCGTTATAAACCATCGCTAAGGGACTGATTTGTTATTTATTAGTTTGCTAGACCCCCAGAGCCAGGGCCCAAGCACAGTAGTTTCAGGGTGCCTACTCATCTCCAGGCCAGGAGGAATTTTATAGGGCTGGGTGGAAGCGAGCAAGGAAGGGTTCAGAGCAGAGGGGAAGGGGGAGAAAAGAGGCCCCCAAGGATAGACAGTGGCCTCCAGGGCCATATCTCAGTCGGATCCCAGTCCTGACGCCTGGTCAGGGGTTGGGGCTGGGTGCTGTCACCCCCATGCATACCCCAGTGCCTGGTGATGCCTTCTCCCCTCCTGGGAGTCTGAGTAGACATAGTGAGGGACGCAGGGCCTAGGGACTTTGACACTACCAGTGTGGCTGGAGAGCTCCAGCACCAAGGGAAGCACGTGGGAGTGGCCAGTCTCTGCCCCCTGAGAGTAAGGGACAGTGTGGGCACACTAGGACTTATGCCCCGCTCCCCAGCACACCACAATCAGTCCCCTGGGCCCGGCCTTGCAGGCCGCACTCTTAGGGTAAAGGACTCATCTCTGCATGAGAAGGAGGACTCCACCTGGCCTTGGCCCACCCTGCCCTTCCTTGGGCAATCTGCTCTTGGCAGCCAGTAAGTGGACTGATGCCCAGCACCACCACCTCCAGAGATCCCCAGCTCCAGATCCCTTCTCCCGTGGAGAAGTCAGATCAGGTCAGCGCACCTCTCCACCACCACCTCCATGAAGCCTTTCCAAGAAAACCACCCCAAACCAGTTCAGGCAGGCTCCCTGGTGCTGGGTAGAGATGCCTGGATCCTGGCTTCCTGGGGCCAGCAGTGGTCAGATCCCTGGGGAGGTAGCGGAGGCTGGGACTCTAACCAGCCTTTTCCTGTGGCCCACCCGCCAGTCCCACAGGTATGGGTCGGGGCTGAAGACGAGGCCCCTGCTTGGGAGATGCCAGTAACAAAGGGGCCCTGTGCCTCCCTGCCCAACACCTGTCACCTTGTGATACTGCCGGTTACCAGTGACCAGCTCTGCTCCCTCACGTGTGGAAGGATAACATGAGAAAAGCACGCCAAGGCTAGCAGATAAAGCAGAGTTTATTTTAAAAGGGGGTAAGGGACCTCTCCCAGGAGGGAAAGGGGCCATAGCTGGTACCCCGGGATCCCAGGGGTGAGAGGCTGCTCCCATTTTTTATGTGCCCCTGGCTTCCTTGGTTCTCCTGCTCTCTCCCCCTCATCTCTGCTCTCCATGACTAGGCCCAGGAGATGTCTGGTGGGATGGCCAAATGGTGAGAAGCAGATGGGCTGGAGGGATCTGGGCAGGAAGGGGACGTAATGAACAATTCCCTGTAGGAAGGGACCATCCTAAAGACAGGTTACCTTAGCAACAGGTTGGAGCAGGGGCAGGTTCTCTTGATAAGGCCACGTGGAGGAAGGGCTCTGAAGGCATGAACATTTCAGTCCTTCCATTCTCTGGATCCACCCTTGCCTATCTGCCTGTCTAATTCCGGCTTGGCTGTCCACTCCTCTCGGCCCATTACTGATTTCAGCATTTGGAGGCCAAGGGGACCCAGCACAGTAGGTCTTTCAGGTTCCTACCAAAAGCGCAGGTCTGTTTTATTGAGCAATCACACACTATCTGCCAGCCCCGAGCCAGGCCATGGACAGACAAGTCCTCGGCCCAAACTGACCCCCAAAGCATCGCAGTTCAGTTCTCCTGGGATGCCTGCACCCCGTCTGCCTGTAGGAATCCCATTCGTCCCTCAAGGCTAGGCTTCAAGGGCACACCTCTGAAGCCAGATTTAAAGACGGGTAGTCAGTGTAGCGAGGTAAATCAGGTCTGATGGAGAAAATGGAGGCCAACTGGAGTCCAGGAAATTGGAAACAGGCCCTGGAAGAATGGAATGTCCATGTCTCCAAAGCCCTTTGATACTCCCTCTCCCAAAAGGTTGTTAATTAAGCAACTCCTGAGCAGATGGGGAGCTGCTAATCAACACCCCCTGGGCTGCAGCTCCCTTCCTGCCTCACCCCACCTAGGCCCCCCCAGCCCACCTGCTCACCCCCTGGCCAGTCCACCACATCCCCCAGTCACTATGCAGGATGAGGGGAAGTGAACAGGTAAGGGAGAAGAATGCAGGACAAGGGAAACTTTAGACATAAAAAAGGGACAGACTTCCTCGTCCCAGGGATTCTGCCTTTGGGTCCCCTTCTTCCACCGGGAGAAGTCTTTTGTACCATGCTTTAATAAAGCTTCTTCCTTTCTGCTCTCCGCTTGCCCGGGCGTGCTTCTCTGTGTTATACTTGAGCACTGGAGGAAGCAGGACTCGTCTTGGTAATGGTGATGGGCGGTGTCCCCTCCAGGAAGCCTGCCCTGACTGCACCTGCACTTCTCTCCCACATCCACCTCAGCCGCATTATGCTCCTCTGAGCTTGCACATCCCTTTCTCTAACACTGGTCCCAGGTTTATCTGTGGCAGGGGTAGAGGCAGCCTTTCCAAGGGGCCACGAGCTCCTGAGAAGAGACCCATGTCTGAGTCACAGCATCGGGTGATGATCTGGGTGCTGTACTCGGGGCATGTTGTCCCTCACTATGTGAGATGGACACTGAGACCACCCCACCTCACCCAAAGGTAAACAGGGCCCCTGCTTGATGAGGAGCCATGGGGGCAGCTGGGACCCGAACATATCCAGGACCTGTTCTTCCTGCCCTTGAGAAAATACAGGCTGGCGGGGCCTGGCCATCTGTGCACGGCTCGCTGTGCCCCGCTTGCTCTTCTGACATCAGCCTCCATTTCCAGGAGGGCCCCTGGCCAGCTGCAGTCCTCCCTCCCGGGCATGGAATGAACTGGGTTCCTTTGAGCTGGAGCCCTCGATGCCTGGGCCTGGGGTTCTCAGCCAGGACCCCACCCACCCGGCGTCGGGCTGAGCCGGGCTGCATGGTCCACCCACACTGAGACCCCACTGTCCCTGCCTTGCAGCTGCCACCTACTTTCAGTCTTCAAGTGGCTTCTGCTTTGAGGACCTCAAGCTCAATCAACCACATCCATGGGCTCCAGAAATACCTGGGATGGCCCCAGGCGTGGATGGCCTTGCCCACCCGCCTGCCACACTTCTGTTCTTTCCCAGCTGTTGCTCCAGGAGCCTGTTCCCAAAGGCTGGGCTCGCTCCCTCAAGGTCATTACCCCAGCACTTTTCTCCTTCAGGCCATGGCCACTGGTTCCCCAGGTCTCTCCTCAGAAGCACCTCCTCAGGGAAGGTGAGCTCCAAAACAGATCTCAGAGCGCCTGGCCTTCCTCTTCCTCGGGAAGAGCCTGAGCTTTGGGGTCAAGACGTTCCTGTGTTGACAACCCTGGCCTGAGAGCAACGTCCATGCCAACAGGGTACTGTCCCCTCCCAGCACAGTGCTTGGCAAACACACTGGAGCTGAGTAGCAGGCACGCCGTTTCCTGGGACACTGAGAAGGGAGGGTCATCCTTAAATGAAGGTCAAACCTGGCATCTGAGCTCACACCAGGGGCCCAGGTGGGAAGGGAACCCCTGGACTGGGAGCAGCCTGGGCAAAGGGCAGGGTTGGGTGGGAGGCGGCCAAGTATTGTCCCAGCGGACACAGGAGGAACCCAGGGCCAGCTGGCTGCACAGTCTGTCTGTGCTCGCTCACCCCGTGGAGTCCAAATCCAAGTCAGTCTGATTCCACAGGCCACGTCTCCCGCCATCGTTGCCACCCTGGCCACCTCGCATGGCATCCCCTGGCTGGAGTCAGTGGACTCAGCAGGAAGAGACTCAGCTTTGGGGTCGGGCAGCACCTTCTGCCCACCAAAATCCCATCGCCCAGTCTGAGCCCCAAAGCAGAGCTTCCAAGAAAACAGACCAGAATTCCAAGGGGGAAGCCCTGGCAACAGCTGGGCCCAGGCCTGGCAGGGGCAGGTGGGCTCTGGATGAAGGCCTCCTCTGGGCTGCCCCAGGCCCTGCTTCCCCCTTACCTCATCTTTCCTTCCTCCCTTGAGTGAGAACAAGCGTGCCGACCTCACACAGTTCTTATCCAAGGAGGAAAACAAAATACAAAGTCTTACAATATGAGCTGCTGATGTATTCATGCTTTTATTATAAAGACTGTCGAGACAGTATTGGTCCATTCCCATTTCCAGACGTACTTTCATTGTTCAGGGCACTTCAGGTTTGTGCAGGGCTAGGGGCATGGGTGGCCTCTTGGCACCAGCAGCCCTTGGCCGCGATCATCTGGGACCCATGCAGGAGAGGGCTCACACGGCACCCCTCCTGTCCTTGCCGAACAAGTCCTGGCTCTCAGCACGGCTCAGGCTTCCAGGTCCCTTGTCACTCTTGGCTATTCCTTCATTCGTTTATTCAGTGGCCTTTGCTGAGCAAGGAGCTGGTGCCGGTGGGGCTTATGCTGGGGTGAGACTGAACACCAGGCTCTGTGCACCTGGAGCTCACACAGAGGGGACAGAGGAGTCCGGCAGAGGGGCCGCGCTGTGACAGGCGGAGCTGGGTGATCCAACAGCACTGAAGACCCCAGCTCCGGCGGAACCTAAGGTGACCTAAGCTGCCACTTGCCCGCCTACCCTCTTGGGGAACTCTGAGTTTTGGCCTGCAGGCAGCTCTTGGGGCCTGTGCTTCCTGCCTGACTCTACAAAACCTTCACTAGCGCCTCACCCCTCCCACTAGCAAGAGGCTGCTCCCTCGGGAACCCTCCAGGTGTTGTGCTGGAGGGAATCCCATTAGGGTGGCCTTGGGGGATTCAGTTCCCTTCAATAAACATTTCCAATCACGGTGAGAGCGCGCACACTGAGAGTTAGCAAACGGCAAAGGGAGATCTCCCGCTGCCCTGGGAGGGCAGAGTTACTCCTATTCCCCATTCTACAGATGAGAATCTCAGGTTCCATTCATTCATTCATTCACTCATTCTTCTCTCCCCAAGTGCTGGCGATGTCAGGGTCACTCCTAGTGGGAGGAGGGGAGGACCGGGAGCCCTGGAAGTGTAGACTGAGAAGAGCACGAGTAAGTTATGTGCCCACCACGACTGGACCCCACCAGGCTCCACGGCCAGTGCTCTTCCCTTCTTATTGTGCCCACATGGCCAGGCCCTGTCCTGGACATCAGGGAGAAGGACAGGTCCACAACCGTGCCATGGATGTCACAGTGTGGGCACTGCTATAGGAGCAGAGGAGGAAGCTTGCCTTGGAGGAGGAGGAAACCTGGGAGGGCTTCTTGGAAGAGGTGACATAGGAAGCTGGACTTTGGAAGGTGGGCAGAGTTTGTCAGACCAAGGAAGACTGTCCACAAGGAGCAGAGTGTGGAGAAGATCAGAGATGAGAATGTGGGGGCCTCGGCATGGGATGAGGAGATGACGGGATGGAGATGGGGGGGGGGCATGGCTCTCAATCCCCGCAGTTCCACCAGGGCATGAAGAAATAGGCAGAGGGAGGAAGGACTGGGATGGGGAAGGAGCGCTGGGAGCGGGACTCCGGGCTGCTGTGCGGAGAGGACACCAGCTGCCAGTAATTGAGACGTGTTGTTGGCTCCTCCGTTTCTCCCTGTCGCTCTCGGGAGCTGATTAGCAATTGTTCCTGCAGCTTCTTAAGAGGCCAGGGGATTGCAGTGAGGGAGGGGCGGCCCGCCTGGAAAAGCTGCCAGGCTTCCGTGGAAGGATCCAGACACAATCTGGGAGCATAGGAGGCCCCTCAGCCCCAGACACCTTCTCCCAACCCTTCCAGGTCCCTCCTTTTCCCACCAAACCTGGGAGACGAAAGAAAGGAAAAACTAAGAATACTGAGGAAAAGTGAAGAACGTTCTGAGTCAGAGACACTTAAAACCGGGGAGCCCGAGGATGAATGGGCAATGGAAATAAATTCATCATCACATGGACCTGAGTTTCAGTTTTAGCTAGGGGATGCTTTCTGTGTGACATCCAGCCAGCAGCCTAACCTCTCTGAGCCTCAGGTTTCTGGTGAAGATTATGGAGAATCCTTCAGGAGGCAATGTTGGCACAGAGGTTGCTCAAGGAATGTGCAGCTGAGAAGAATTGGAGCTAGTGTCTATCTCCATCTTCACATCTCAGCAGGGCCGACCTGGTGCAGAGGGAGTCCCGAGGGGAATGAGGTTAATTTAGGGAAGCAGCTCCTGGGACCACCCCAACATGTTCAGATGCCAAGGCCCTGGTAGGATTGAGTTGTCCCTACTAAGGTGGGCGTCCTGGGAAGGAGTCATTGCTCGGCTGGAGTGGTGACCACACAGTAATCAAACATCTCTGGGCAGTGCCTCCATTCCTCCCACATCTCCGTCTCCGTCGGTCTCTCCGGCCCATCTCACGGCGCGCCTGTGCATCTCTCCTTCAGTGCCCGTGTTTTGTGCTGTGCCGTGGGCTCTCCTCCTCATGCGTCTCTGCCTCTGCTTTGTGTTCCTGTCTTTTTCTTCTCCTTTCTCTTGATATTTGTTGCCACTTTCTGTTCAGCCAGAAACAGAGACGGCTTGGGTGTGAGGAAACACCACAAGGTTCCAAGCCCCAGTCCTGGCCACAGCGTGGCTCCCTGTGGTCACGGGGAGGATGGTCCCCTCCGCTCTGCTGGGAGGCCTGGCCTTCGTCAGGACGGAGAGCATGCCCTCCCACATGGGGCCACTTGTCGCACAGCTACTGTGTGCCCCATGGAGACATCCTTGGCTGCCTCCTCCCATGTGCGGTGGTGAGTCATGAAATCTATGAACTTGAACTTGGCTGCCTTCTTCCTGCCCTGGCCCTGGGTCAGGGCCCATCCTCTCAGCCCAGGGTGCAGTGCCAGCCTCCTTTCTGCCTTGCCTCTGTGGCTGGAGCCTCCCTCCACTCTCCCCTCCCTCCACTGCAGATCCTCCTGGCTCAAGGACCTCCCGAGGCCCCACCTCCTTTCCGATTTGCCCACACCTGCTCCCTAGAACAGCAGCCTTCCGTGGTCCCTGCCTCTCCAGCTGTGCATCCTCTATGTGACCATCGTGGGTGTCCACTGTGCCCCAAACATGCTCTCCTGCCTGCTGACCCTCGTTCCTCCCATTGGCACTCCTGTTCCACCCCATCTCTTGGCCCCCCAAACTGAGCTCCAGTGGCCTCTCAAACAGGAGTCATTCTCAGCCCTGTGTCCCCCAAACCCTGGCCCTCCCTCTGCAGAAGCTCACTTCCTCTGGCTTGCTTCCTGGTCTGTCTCTGTCACACCATGAGCTCCCTGTTTTGGAGGCTTGGCCCTGTGCAGATGAGTCCCCAGGCCCTGTGGGATCTGTCTACAGCCCCTCACCAGCTGGCCCAGGAGAGAGGCTTCAGGCCAGGCCTCTTTTCCTCTGCCAGCTCCCTGGGACACTGGCCCAGGCACCTTGAGGCATGAAGACACCTGCTCCCTGGCAGCTGCCCAGCCAGTGGCCCCAGGCCGAACAGCAGCCTTCCTGGCTCCTTCAGACCCACCCCACATGTTCCAGAGACCCCCCCGCTCAGTGAGCCTGGGGAAGAGTCACTCATGCAAAGCCTTCCCGCTCAAATGCCCAGTCATCGACACAGGAAGAAAGGGTGCATCCCATGAACCTTTGCCCCTCATAAGGACCTTACGAGGTTCACATGACCCTGACAGGGGCAGGGACAGGCTGGGGCAGGGATCAGCTCCTGGCCTTGAGCTGTGTGACCTTCATCCAGAAGTCCCATGAAGGGCTTCCACTGCCCAATGAAGGGCTGGGATCCAATGGCCTCTCCGACCTCAAAGCTCTGATGTGCAGGCAGTGAAACCGAGACTACCCCCAAAGTCTGCCCTGTGCTTGACATCAACCCTAAATAGCCATGTTCTGCTTCCCCCACACCCCCGGGTGCAGGAGCGAGCAGCCCCCGTCCTCCTGGGAGTCTGAGGGCTGGAGAAGAGAGCAAGCACCGTCGAGCTCTTGGAAGACGCAGTGAGTGAACCTGAGAAACCGTACTTAGTGCTTTGCGAGCTTATGTTTTAATCCATTAAATCCTTACAGCACCCTAAAGGTGTGTTCTCCCCATCTTGAGTAGCTCCCCAAGGTCATTCAGCTGAGAAGTCACATATTCCAGCAAGGCTGCCTGGCTTGAAGCCCAGCCCATAACTCTCACGGCTGACCAGCAGGGCGATTTCAGGGTTGCACAAGGTGGTGCGCACAGCCCGTTTTGCCCGCTGTGGAACTGTCTCCACGCTCCGTAAAGGACAAGGCTGGCCTCCACAAGCCTCTGCCATCAGGAGGCAGCCAACATTATCCAGTCTCCACCTTGGGCCCCAGTTAGTGAATTCAGTTCTGCAACAAACTTCCTTCCCCAGGCTGCAGAGGAGGAAATGGAGATTCAGGGGAGGGATGGCCCAGAGTCAGGGGCCCCCAGCTGGGCCCTGTGCTCCAAGGCTGGCTGTCCTTGACTCTAAAAGAAGTGTCAGGAGGAAGAGGGTGAGCAAGTGGGATTGGTGAGCCCCAGGGCAGTGAGGCTAGGGAGGAAGGCATGCGAGAGTGTCCCCTCCCTAAGTGTAAACCAGACTCTCCAGACTCAAATCCTGCAGCCTGGATAGTGTTTTGGGGAAAATTTAAAAAAAAAAAAAAAAAAAAAAAAAAGTGATTAGTTGCCAATAATTAGAAACATTTAAAATTGTGAAACTTCTCATTAAAATCTGAATTATTGCTGTCCTTTAAAAATTGGTTAGAGGTAAGAGCCTGTATAATTAGATAAAAGCAGGGCTTTGAAGTCAGACCACATGGGTTCCAAGCCCAGCTCTGCCGCTGGTTCGCTGTGTGTCCTTGGTTGAGTTCTTTGGGCTCTGTGCTCTGGTCCTTCATCTACAAAATGAGGATAACAATAGTGCTGGCTTCAGGCTTGTCATGAAGATTAAACGAGAAAACACCTACAAAGCTCCTCCTGAGACCTGCACCAGGCGCGAAAGAAGCATTCACAGTGTTTGCTATTGTGGTTGTCACTGGGACTGGCACGAGGGAGTGAGGACCCCACATTCCTGCCCATGCAGAAGTATAGCTGGGGCTGAGTGATGGCTGCCCCTCTAGAAGGGGGGGAGTCCCTCCCTCAACCCCAGCCCCTGGACCCACAGACCCAGGCTGAGGCCTTTAAGAGGGCCACCTGTGAAGGGGCCTGACGGGGGCTGCTGGGTGGCTTTAGGCAGTCACTCCATCTGTCTGGGCCACTGTTTCCTCATTTCCAAAATGGAAACAGAGATGCTAGAGAAAGAAGCCAGACAGAAGCCAGACCCGGAAAGCCACACACTGTCACCGCATTCATGCGAAATGCCCAAATAGGTACGTCCACGGGGACAGGGAGCAGAGGAGTGGCTGCCAGGGGTGGGGGCTGGGGGATGACTGCTAGTGGGTAGAGGGTCTCCTCTGGCTGGTGAAATGTTCTGGAACTGCCTAGTGGCAGTGGCTGCTCAGCCTCATGAATACACTAAAAAAAAACACTGAAGAGCCTGCTTCAAAATGGCCGACGATGTGCAGGGAAGTGCCAGTGCCTGCCTGGCACGGGGCATCGTGGGAATCTGGTGAGGAATGGGCCGTAAGCGCCAGGCCCAAAGTGGGCACTTAGAGATGGTGTGTTCCCAGCTCTCCAGCCACGCTGGCTGGACCCTGAGGGCGGGTCCCCGGCCTTTTGCTTGGGTTCCTTCCCTCCTCTCTCTCTGTGGCCAGGATCTAGCTAGGGCCATTGTACCCTCAAAGGCCAGGGCCATAGCCAGCTCTGGCTCTGATCAGGAACTCCTTGCAGAGTGGGACAGGGCTGGACAGCTCCCCTATAGCTAGCAGGGATCTCCCAAGGGGAGCCCAGCCCCATGGCAAACTCCCCCATGGGAGGCTGGACCCACAACTCCAGCACAGGAGGCCACAGTGCTGTGGAATGTGAACTCAGTCCTAGTGCCACACACTCCTTCTGAAGGAGGTCCCCAGCAGCAGAGCCTGCTGGCTGCCTGGAACAGATCATGCATTCTACCTCCTCCCCTCTCCAGCATCTTCTATGAGTGCCACAGCACCTGGGACCTGGAGAGATTTGGCTACATTACCCAAGATAGTACTCAAGACACTTTCCACTGACATGGATCCAAGAAAAGGTGACATTCCCTTCTCCAGCCTGCTAGGGGTTGGCATATGTGTTCATCTGCGCAGAGCCAGGGCCTGCCCTGGACACCTGGGAGGCCTGGAGGAGAGGCTGAAGGAGTGACCTCTGAGGAAGGCATGTTCCCTTGTGTGTCTGCACACCTCTGTAAGTGTGCACATGCACAAATGATCGAATGCACTCAGCTAGCGTGCGCCTGGCATATACAGAGATGCCTGCTTGTCGAAATGGCGGTCTGTGGACATTCTTAGAAATCTGTCTTCCCACCTATGTCTGCACACACGCACATCTTTATAGACTGACTGCTGTTCACACAAGGTGTGTACCTGTCTGCACCTGCACACTGGCTGCACATGTGGCTGTGCATATCGACCTACTGGCACTTGCATCTGCATCTGTGGGGCTGAGCATCAGAGGGGCTGAGCTCTTATGTCCCCTGCACCCACATCTGCACCTATCAGCCTTCTGTGTGTGCAGAGCCAGGCAGCACAGTGGTCAGGGCTGTGGCCCAGCCTTTGAGGTTTTCCATGAGCGCAGACTCCAGCACCCATTGCACATGGCAGATGGCACCAGTGACCCATCATGGAAGGCACAGATGACGACCTTCACCGACAAGCCCAGAACCAGTGCTGCTCCCAGGCCTTGGAGCCCCTGGAGCCTGCAGGACCCAGACAAGGTACCAAGGACAGACCAAACCCAGAGAGGGGGAGGGGACTGCTTAAGGTTGACCCAGTGAAACCCCCAGTCTGGGAGGGGAGACAGGGGCAGCTTGGGGATTCTCCACTGGGCCCCACCCAAGCTTTCTAGGGTTCCTGGGATGGAGAGCCAGGGGTGTGCTGGTCCAGGCACTGGCTGGACACGGGTGAGCAGGGACAAGAACATACAGGAGGCGCCTCCTGCATGCAGAGCCTCTCACGCCCTCCCTCAGCACCTCCCTCGCCCCTGCTTTCCCTGCCAAGTCCCTGCTTTCCCTGCCAAGTGGCCCAGGTGCCTCAAGCTCCAGCTCCAGTGTCACGATGCAGGAAGTTGAGGCTCAGGTGAGAGTGGCGGGTGGGCAGTGGGCTGGGGAGTGGGTGCCAGACTATTCCTTTCCATTCCAGCTGCCCAGGCCCTCAGATGTGCTCCTCGAGGGCCCGTTGAGCACCGAGTAGGTGGCCTGCAGGGAGGCCCACACCCACCAGCTCCCTGAGCCAGCCACAGGCTCCTACAGCCCCTGGCTTCTCGAGTCCTGTAGGGTCAAGTTCAGGACCCCCTGGAAAGACAGGGCCAAGAACTGACTCAGCCTGGCACCTGGGAGGCAGTGGGGCTGGTGGGAGTTGTCAACTGTGAAGTTCCTGTCCTAGAGAGAACACAGAAGAGATGAGGAAACGGCTGCTCAAAGATAGGAGGAGACCTGCATGGGTCACCTGTCCAAGGGAGTGGCCACTCTCTTGTGACCACAGAGTCCTTTAATTACCCCTCCCAACCCCAAGGCCAAAATTTTGATACCAGGACCCAACCCATCCACAATTCTCCTGGAGCCCCAGTGGGTTCCAAGAGATCGAACCCCCAAGGGCTGGGTCCCAAGGACAGGTGAGCAAGCTAGTGTTTCCCCTTATTGCACCAATCCCAGGACTAGACATAGCCCTGAGACTATAAGATGCTGCTCAGAATCCTGGGTAGGTATCTCCACTGAAGGCCAGAGAGGGATGTCCACTTGCCCAAGTTTGCACAGCAGGAGTTGGCACAGACCAGTTGGCCCATGGGCACTCTCCGGGCCCCTCTCTACATGCTGCCCAGGCTGGCTCAGTTCCTGTAGGAAGGGCTCTCCAGGCAGGCACTATCTCCCCTTGTGGACATTCCTGCTCATGTTCCAGCTCTGGCTACTCTGCCTCTGTCCCAGAAGTGGTCAAATAAGGCCACACTCACCCCACATGGGAATGAGACCCCAGTCCCGACTCCTCGTGCCAGGCTGAGGCTACCTGAATCCACCAGCATGCCAACTTCTCTAAAGACCTGATCGTGGTGTCACTGCCAGGAACCAACCGTCCTGACCCTTGGCATTGCCACTCCTTGACCAGCACAGGAGGCCAGGGACTCATGGAGCAGCTCTGGGAGGTGTCCATGGACAGGGCAGGGGTGACACGAAGAACAGAGGATACAGAGCAGCTGAGGAAGCACGCGTGCCCTCTCCCACAGAGATGGCAAGGGCATGCACTCCTCACACACAGGATTAGCAACAAGAAACCAACTCCCGCCTCCCAGGGAGACGGCTGCTAGTGGAGGCAGACAGAGAGGCAGACAGCAGGCACCTCCCCAGCACTCCCTGTAAGAGGGAGCCAGAGGCAACTTCAGAGACTTTTATCACAGACAGTCTAACCCCAGTTCACGAGTCATCTGGTCACCGCTTGCCAATCTTGCACATGCCCCTCAAGCCAGCATTCTGCCTGTGCCCTTCACTTTGTGATTGTCCCACTGGGCTAGGTGGAAGTGGGGATACAAAATGAAGGGGATCTCTATTGGGGTTCACCATGCGTGTAAGGACACTGAGGGCCGTTGAGTCCAAGGACATGCCACATGCAGATGAGAACAGTATCTGGAAATACAGCCCTTGCGTGCAGAAGACTGGGCCCAGGCAGGACCTTGGCCTGTTGTTTGGCTGCCCCCTTTTGGTCAGAGGAGAAATTGCTGCCCAGCAGCCCTGAACTCCCCTACACCAGACCCATCCACATGTTGGTCTCCTCTACTTCCTAAGCCAGATCACTTCAACACTACCCCAGGGTCCAATTCCCTCCTGTTTCTCAGTCTAGAGGGTCCTCAAGGGCAAAGGGCACCAAAGTTTCCCCACTTAAGGCTGGTGCCCTTGGGCAGGGACACTTAGAAAGTCATCCAGCTGAGCACTGCTGAGTGAGCACTGATTTCAGTGCCCACTTGGAAGCCCTGCTGCCACAGCTGAGCACCATCTTTCAATCTCGTCTCCTTTCCTTCTCAGATTTCCAACACGACAGACTGCAGCCTCTTTTCCTGACCCCAAAGTCATGTTGGTCATCCTCCTGCCCTACCAACTGTTCCTTCTCAGACTATCATAGGCCCCTCTTCCCTCTGTCCCCGCCTGTTGGTGTTTCCAGAGCCTCTGACCTCCTGGCTCTTGCCTGGACTTGCAGCTGAGTCACCCAGCAGGCAGGCAGGCAGGTGACCTAGGCGGCCATCAGACCAGGAGCACCAAAAAAGGAAGGTGGGGAGGGAAATGTCAGTGTCCAGTATCTGTCCACGTAGTGATGCTGACATGTCTGTAATGCACATGCTGCGTTCCCATCTCTCTGGTGCACAGAGGAGGTGTGAGCACCATCACCTTTTTGGTACCTAAGGCTTCTCAGGGCCCTGCCTGGGTGACCTCATCTACTTAACTGTCTTCAACTGCCTGCCAATAACCTTCCAGCCCACACATGGCTGCCTTCAGACCCAATTTCAACTTCCTGGATGCTGCCCTGAATGTCCCCTGGCTCTCAGGCTTGACAGTCAAGTCAGACTCCTCCCCTCTCACCATCACTTTCACCTCCTCTGTCCTCCTGTCCTCCAGTGCTAAACCCTCAGCTGGTGAGCCAACTCTCTCAACAGCTCTGGAATTGGTGCCCTTCTGGCCACCCACTCTTGTCCCTGTCCTGATCCAGGTCCCTATTGTCCTTCCTAGTTAGCCTGCCTCCCTGAGTTTCTTCTCCTTGGCCAACACTCACACACTGTCTTCCCTATCCACCTCTGCCTGTCTCCAGATGCCCAGAGTAAAATTCATGCTCCCAAGACAGGCTTTGAGATGTGGTCTCGCTACCCTCTGAGGGCTCCTCACCCCCAGGATCTCACGCTGATGATCCAGGCACTGAGAAGCCCTCTCAGCTTGGTAGCTAATAAACAAACCAAACAGAAGGTGGCCTGGCTGGGGTGGGGTAGAAGGCTGGATGTACCTCCCAGGGCTCTTCAGGCTGGTGATGCCCTCTGAGGTTGTCCACTCTGCCACTAAAGGATACTAATCTGCAAGTGGTTCTAAACCAGTTTATACGTCTCCCAGGATGGGGAACTCCCCACTTTTCCACCACCCCTGGGTATTTCCTAATGTGAACAAGTTCTGAGCTAGAGTACATATGAATGCAGGCAGGGAACTGGAACTCAAGAGACCCCTGCACTCAGGACACTTAAGTCCCTTTTCCTTCCTGAAATTCCATTCCTAGGAGTCCTAATTTTCTGGATCTTGGTGTCCCTCATTACAGCCCAGCTGCGGCTCTGGGAAGCCAGTCCAGGTCTGACGGAGATTTCTAAAATAACCACCAGAGGGCAGTGCCGCCCCACACACAGCTCTGAACCGGCCTGTCTTTGTGTGACTTTGGGTCTTTCAAGGAGAATTTGTGTGAGGTGGTTGTGTGTATGAGACTGTAAATGTATTACTTTGTTATGTTTCCTGGTCTCAGCCAAGTGGTGTCTGTGGTTGTCCATTTTGTTCACATCTGGGTCTCCTTATTCCTGCCCCAGGAAGGGTTGTCCTGGTCACTTTAGGGGGTCTCAGGGCAAGATGGGGAGAAACAGCAAAAAAAAAAAACCCATGACCATCACCTCATAGGCCATGCTTGGGCCTTGAGCACCTGTCTATCATGGCAATGACCCAGTGAGAAAGGCTGGTCATCCCTGAGGCCAGAGCTGATCCTGGTCTGTGGAAGTCATTTGGGCTAGAGGCCCAAAGGCCCTGTCTCCCAGCCTCATATCCACTCTTGCCCACCAACACCCACAGCAGGCGAGGATGAATGCCTCCCCACATCAGGGAGCTGTGTAAGTCTTTCAGCCCTGAGTTGAACACCAGGGCTCCCAGTGACTCAGCCCAGAAGGAAATAAATGGACTCTGGAAGTTCCATGCCTGGAATCAGGGTGCTTAGGGGAGGGAGCTGTCCAGTTGCCTGGGGTGAGAGGGGAAGGCTCTTTCCAGCAATACTGGAGAAGGGTCTGAAGGACAGGAAGTGCGGGCTAGCAAAGAGCATGTGCCATGTACCGAGGCAGAGACAGGAGAGATAGGGTTTGCGGTGTGTAGGCAGGAGAGGCAGCCCCAGGGACGAAGCTGAGGCACTGGTCAGCCAAAGGATCCACCTCATAACTCCCTGGTTTCCATGGAACAGACACCCTTGTTGTCCCTGCTGTCCCCAAGGATCCAGGAACCCAGGGAATTTTTGCAGTTGGAAGAGGTGATTGAAATTCGTCCTCATCTTTCAAATGCTATTTATTTACTTCTTCATTTGGTGCTGGAGATTGAACCAGGCCTGGGCATCCCCGGATGCACTCTACCACTGAGCTACCCTCCCCGCCACAGTCCAAATCCTAGGGAGGCGCACACAGAGTTGGAGACCTGGAGAAAGTCGGAAAGTGTGCGAGGCGCAGAGAAAGGAGAGGAGAGAAATCATCGGGAATGAAATAAAGAGGTGGGAAGGGTCGGAGACGGGAAGACGGAGAAAGGCTCGGAGAGCAGAGAAGGGGGTGCAAGGAGGAGGGGGCAGGGAGAACTTTCTTGGCCTCCTCCCGCGCCCTCCCGGGCAATCAGGCCGGCAGGAGGCAGGTGGTCGGGGCAGACAATGGCGCGGAGGAGTGCGGAACCTGGGACTAAATTTGGCGTTGCCTTTGCAGGGCGCGGGGCCGCCCGTTCATCTCCATGCAAAGGAGAGACGAAATGAATATGCAGCGCGGGCTGTAATTGGGCCGCCGCGGCCGCCGCCGCCGCCGCCGCACTATAATTTTCCAAACAGGATCTTGCAATCAGGGCCTTATTCATTAGCGCATAAACAATTTTGTTTCTCGGCACTCGAGCCTGTCAATCACGCCGAGAGGGAACATCTTGGCCGGAGGCGCGGGCCGCCGCGCGCGCTCTCACGCGCGCCCCCTCGAGCGCCGCCAAGTGGCTTTGTGCCCAGGAGCCCTTGGGTGCTGGGGTGGAGGGGGACAGGAGCACGCCACGGGGTGCACGGCAATCGGGGAGTGGGTGGCGGGGGAGAGCGCGGGAGGGACCACCTCCCTGGCTTCCTGCTCTGACAAGGCCTGGCTCTAGGCTGGAGCAATGGCTGCTGCGCCTTGCCTGCCTCAGTTTGCCTCTGTGTGAGCTGTGCTACCTGCTCTCAGCTGGCAGAAACTAGAGGGGCATCAGATGGAATTAGGGGTGGCTAGAGCTCTGGTTACCAAGGCCGGGGGTGCTGAGGCGGGCTGTGTGTGTGATCATGCAGGGCACACTGGGGATGCTGGGGGATTCTAGGGGCTGCTGGGGGAAGGGACCATGTAGCTGCTTTTATTAAAGGGGTTCCAGACCCACGGAGGATTAGTCATCCCAGTGGCCCCCATCCAGGGCAGGTTCTGGGGTCACTGTGTGTCTATGAGGATTCAAAGAGCTGGGCCCAGACCTGCTGGTCCCCAAAGGAGCGTGTGTGTATGTGTATGTGCACTCTGTGCCTATTGGCTGTGTGCCTCGGAGCACCTATGATCCTACAAGTCAGTGTGTGACCATTTGAAGGGCCTTGTGCCTATGGGTGGTTGTGTTGTGTCCATCTGCAGGTCGTCTTGGGGAGGGGGGCGGGTTGTGATTGTGTGTGCAGTTGCTTGGCTCTCTGTGACACTCTGAGCTGAGTGTGGCTGCCTAGCTGTGGCTCTGTGGTGGGGACTGGGGGTGGCTATGTGAGCAGAGCTATGTAGTTGTGTGTGAATGGAGGGGGTCTGGAGACTTTGAGGCCCAAGTGAGCTGGCAGGACCATGTGTGGAGCTGACTCAAATGCTAAGGAGCTGTTCCCTACGGGACAGATGTCAACTCTGTCCTCCCCACCTCCCCACCTCCCTGGCCACCTACTTCCCCAGCATGGTCAGCCAGGATGCCCAGGCTGGGCAGAGGAGTAGCCTGGCTTTCCCCACTGGCTGGCTCTTCAGCGGGGAGAGCTCCACCTTCCCAGCCTCTCCCACAGGGCTCCCAGGCCCCTCAGTACCTCCCTCAGACAATGCTGACACTCAACCCCTGCAGCTCCCTCCATCAGGAGAGCCTCAAGGCCTCTGGAATGTCAGGGCCAAAGGTTCTGATCAATTAGCTCAGTTTT
Source organism: Urocitellus parryii (assembly GCF_045843805.1). Taxonomy (NCBI): domain Eukaryota; kingdom Metazoa; phylum Chordata; class Mammalia; order Rodentia; family Sciuridae; genus Urocitellus; species Urocitellus parryii. Next base: position 198,969,358 of record NC_135534.1, read on the forward strand.
ACATAAGTCATGTGTCAGAGCTCAACAAACCCATTGCATGAATCAAGAAATGGAGGCCAGGACAGGAAGCAGGAAAGGGACCTGTCTGAGGTCCCCAGGTAAGTGGGAAGCAAAGTCAGGACTTGAACTCCTGTCAGTCTAGATCCAAAGCTAGGGACAGTGGCCTGACTTCCCCAAATACTACCCCCCCACGTACCCACCCACCCACACACCAGACCAACCTAAGGACCTGTCCAGCCAGGAGCAGAGCAGCAGGCCATGGAGGTGTCTCCCAACCCCCCACTCCCTACCCTGCCCCCAACCCCTGCCTCCCTCCTCTTCTGCTGTCCCAACCCCCCACCACCACCACCACAGTCCCCACTTGCACAGAGACAAAGAATTTGAGGATGTGCAGGCAGCCAAGTGACAGGCCATCAGTCTCTGCCCAGACACCCTCTTCACAGCTCTAGCCCCAGCCCGGATGCCACCCCACCCGATGGTCAGATGGTCACCCCCAGCACCAGGCCAGGAAGGGAGGTGGCCGGGGAAGGGGCTGCAGGGGAAGGCACGAAGTCCGGAAGCCCAGAGGAACACTCTTCAACCTGTGAATCCGGCCACGCCTGGCCCTACAACCTCCCTGCTCCCTTGTGTCTCGGAGCACATACATGCTGACCCCAGCCTGCGGTGGAGGGACAGGCTATCTGCAAGGCAGTTGCCATGACTCCTGGGAAACAGCCCATCAGCACCTCAGTGTGCTGGGCAGAAGCCAGAGGAATGGCTTTGGACAAGGAGGACAAGGTTTAAGCCCCAGCCCAGCTGCTTCCTGGCTGGGTAACCTCAGGCACATCACCAAACTTCCTTGTGCCTCAGTTTCCTCATGTGTAGTTTCCACCTGGTGCCCACTTTGTAATGACACAAGGAAGGAGAGCGCAGATGAGTGGCCCCCCTCGGCCAGATTCAGTCCCGGGGGAGTCTAGATCCCAGACACGTACATATTCCTGAGTTTTCACTCCTGGGGGACCCCTGTCAGCCCTCCTGCTGGAGACAACAGATCTGAGTTTCTGCACAAAACTCACATGAGTTTTTCTTTCTCAAAAAGCAGACAAGCTCAGAGCCGTCCTTTCTTAGGGACCCCACATACTCTTGTGGCTTTCATGTGGTCTCACCCTTTCATGGCAGGCTGCTGCCAGGGAGAGAGACAGCACTCAAGCCTAGAGCAGCAAAGCTTCTTGCCCAAGGCCACCAACTGGAACAACAGGAGTCAGGACTGAGAATGGAGCTTCTGTGTCCCTGCTCCACCCTCTGCTGCCTTGCTAGGGGATGACCCTTCAGGATGGGGACATTCAGGCTGAGCCCAGTCCACCCTCCAGAGCTGTCAGGTAAGCAGTGGCAACCAGTCAGTCACTGGCCCTTCTGTGGGGTTGCTAGACTGAGTGTAGTCCAGAAAGAAGATGACCTAATCCAAGTTCATAAGGAACTACAGGTCCAAGGTCCTGGGCATTAAAGCCAGGCCACGGGGAGAGATCTGTAGTCATGGGCTTTCTTAAGAAAATCCCTCTGTGGATTCCACCTCATCCTCGTCCCACTTGGCTACATGTCATTTACTCATGCATTGTGGAACAAGAGAAAGAGCCAGAAGGTTTCTAACTGTACCACCTCCAGAAAGCCACTCAACATCTCTGAACATCTACTTCCTCATCTATGGGGGATTCCTAATAAGAATGCATTCTTCTAGCCCTAGCACCCAGCTGGAGCCTCACATGTGGTAGCTGCTCAATAAGTCTGTTGAGTGAGTGAGCGAGTAACAGGAAGGACTGAGCCAAAAGAAAGGCTTCCCTTGACCCAGGGGATTGCCTTCTCCCCTGCCCCAGCCTCAGTCAGCTGGTACTGTTCCTCATGACTGGTGGGTGGGCCCCTGAGCCTAGAGCTGTGTCCCCTGCCATAGCACTGACCACAGGTGGCTACTGAGCACCGAGCTTGTGATGAGCCTAAATTGAGATGCTCTGTGTGGATACATCTGAGTTTAGGAAGATTTTATATCCAAAAAGAGGAATGTAAAATATCTCATCCATAATTTGTATGGATAACCTGTCAAAATGATAATTTTGTGGACATATGGGGTTAAGTAAAGTGTGTTATTAAAACTAACTTCACCTGTCTCTTTATGCTTGTCTAATGTATTACTAGAAAATGTAAAATGACACGTGGCTTGCATTTGTGGCTCTGCTATATTTCTTTTGGGCAACAGGGGTCTAGAAGAAGCTACAGGCCCTAGCGGAGTCAGGTGAATACCAAGACATTGAGTTATAATGACCCCAAGACCCTGTCCCCATGTACTCAGGTCCAGTATATAGCACACGATACCCACCTCAGGTTCCCCTCCCAGCACTCCACTTCTTTCTAGCCCCAGCATCCTGCATCCCATCTGGAATCGCCCCATGGCCTCACACCTGAGCTATGATAACACCTGCAAAGGGCCACACCCACCAACTCAGAAGTCCTTGGAGGCCTCAGGCATAGATCCATATAGAACCATCATCGATCACAGTGACCTTATCCAATCAATCATTTCACTTTTTTTTTTTTTTGCAATACTGGGAATCGAACCCAGTCCTCATACATGCTAGGCAAGCACTGAGCTACACTCCAGCCCTTTTAATTTTTGTTACTTTGAGACAGGATCTCACTAAATTGCCCCGGCGGGCCTCAAACTTGTGATGCTCCTGCTTCAGCCTCCAGAGTCACTGAGATTACAGGTGTGTGCCACTGCGCCAGCTCAGCCCTGCATACTCCTCTCCTTCCCTCCACGACGCAGCTCCTCCAGGCCTCACTCATCCATTCAGCAAAAATCTGTTGAGCACCTGGGTCCAGCCTCTTCTTGGGGCTTGATATGAATCAGTGAAAGAAGCAATCAGACCTTCTGCTCTCATGAACTGACCTCCCTTGGGGACACAGACAAGAAACAGCAAGTAGATGGCATGTGTTGGAGAGTGTAAAAGCTAATGGAAAACCAGGCAGAGCCAGGAAGGAAGCTCAGCGTCCACACTGTCCTCCCTGCCTTCAGTCCCACTTTGGCCATCCTCTATGAGCTGCTGAGTGGTCACTGGCTCCCCAGTACCTCCAGGTGAAGGTCCAAGCTCCTTAGCTTGGCCTGCAGAGCCCCCCAACTCCATCCCCCTCCCAGCAGCTCCCTGGCCAGCTCTCTAGCGCCTCCTCCCTCCCCAGGTTCCAATTGCTGCCCTGTTCTCAATAATCAGCCTCACAGGCCACTCTGCCGGTCAGGGAGGTTTGCAACCAGCCACCTGTGGTCTTCACACCCGCAGGAGGGCTGTGAGTCTGCCCTGCTGCGCACCTGCTGCTGTCACAGCTCACACACCCTGCGTGGATTCTCTTTGAGAAGGCACGCCACATTCCCATCTGTCCTCCCCCTCAGAGAGGCCCAGCCAGGCATGGAGACTGCCCAGGTATGTCTGACTTCCAAAGCCTCAGCGGGAACAGGCACGAATCAGGAAGTCACCATGGCAACCGCCAGGCCCTCTTGCCATCTCCTGCAATCAGGCTGGGACCCGGCCACCTGCTGGGCTTCCTGGAGATTTGTTCCCTATGGTGGGAGGCTGGGGGAGGGGCTGGGAAGCTTCTTAACCCTCCCCCTCCTCTCCTGGCCTACCCTCCCGCTCCTCACCGTCCTGGCAGGGCTGCCAGGCTGGGACACGGTGGTATTTGGAGAGGGTTGTTCTGGACTGGAAGTAGAATTCTGGTCCTGAAAAAAAACCACTGACAATTTGTGTGGCCTTGGGTAGATCCCTTCCTCTCTCTGTACCTCCACTTCCTCATCTTTGAGATGCTTCCCTTATGGTGTCCATGTAGAATCTGGGGCTATGAGGTGGCAAGTATTAGGTGCTCAACTAATGCTATTACAGACACTGAAGGTCTAAACAACCCCTCACCTTTACAGGGCCTCAAGGTACATTCCACCTGTCCATTTATAAGAACAGGGTTTCTTTTGGTACTGGGAATTCAACTCAGGAATACTCAATCCCGAGTTTTGTATTTTATTTAGAGACAGGGTCTCACTGAGTTGCTTAGTGCTTTGCAGTTGCTGAAGCTGGCTTTGAACTTATGATTCTCCTGTCTCAGCCTCCCAAGCTGCTGGGATTACAGGTGTGCACCAAAAGAAGAGAAGCCTGACGTCAGAAAGGTGGAGAGGAGGACCAAGGTCACTTGCAGTGGCTGACTGAAGGAAGGCCCAGGAGAAAGGCTGTCTGGGAGGGACAGCACATGGAACCATCCCTTCTCTGCCAGCATAGACAGGTGTCCTGGCTTCCTCTGTATGTCCCAGCCCTCCTTCCCTGAGCTGGAACCAGGTAGTGAAGAAAGAACCTCCCAAGTGCCAGAGGCAGGAAGCCTTGCTCTGTGACCAGGAGGAGGGGTCATTGGCCATCCTGGGCCTCCTCTTGGTCTAGATTAGAAGATGAGCCAGATGGCCCCAGGGGTGCACCCTCACGGCACCCTCAGGGTTGTGGCTCCTACACTAGATCCAGAGGAGCTCACAGATGGCTGCAGCCCTGATGGCAGTGATCTGTGAGTTTACCTAATGCCACGTGCAGACCTGCCACTACCTGATGGCTCTGCTTCACACATACCTTAGAGAGACAGGAAATGAAGCAGTATCTGCAGAGCCTGGAATTTCTTAATCATTATGCAACAGTGTCTCCATCTTCCTCCAATTCTTACCAGAAAAGTCATCCATGTGAGAGAAAAGGTACTGCTTATCTGCCAAACTACTTGTGCCCCTTTTATGCCCCTTTCCCCATTTTAATCTCCACAACCACTCTGCAAAGTAGGTCTTACTGCTGCATTTTCAAGGGTGAGGAAACAAAGGCTCAGAGAGGTAGAATGACTTGCTCAAGGTCACACAGCTAATAAGAGGCAGGGCTGGGGTTTGAACCCAGGCCTCTCTGATCCTAGAAAGACCATCCGAAATTTCTGCTTTACCTAATTACCTAGTTCTACCCTCAGTGACAGCTCTGCTGCCTGGGACTCCTCCTCCTTCTGGGCCTTAGGTACTGCCCCTTTCTCCTCATTCAGGCAGGCTAGCTGCTTAGAATTAAAGAGGTAAGAGCTCTTCAGGAACACCCAGACCAACGGCACCTGAAGTTCTGCCTCCATGTAAGGCTAGAAAACTGAAGCAAGGCATGGCTCAGATAGGTGCAGTCCTGTCCAACCATGTGGCGTAACAGAAGGTGTCTCATCCAACAGGCCCCCAGGGCTGCAGGCTCTCAGAAAGAGGGGCTTGGTGCAGCTCTGGGGATGCTTCTAGGACAGGAAGGGCTTGGAGCATTTGGAACCAGGCTGGCAGAGAGAAGAGGGATCAGGCCAGACCCAGGGTGGGGGTTGGACGGCCTGACTGAGCAGAGGGTCAGGCAGCCTTGGCCAGGCTCCATCTCCAGCCCCAGGGCCAGCGCGTGAGGTGGAGCTGAAACATTCAAGCAGCTTCCTCTCCTTTGTTGGGAGTGATGTCGCCCATTTCCTGGATGTCCAAGAACCGGCTTCAAACAATAGTTCTGTCAGGAAGCCAGGAAGGGGCTGCTGCCCTGGGTCTGGTCCTGCCCCATCCCTCCCCACCTCCTGAGACCTGGCCAGGCCATCCTTTATGCTTATCTCTTTGAGTCTGCTGTCTCACTCCACCACAGCCAGCTGGGTTTCTGTGGACAGCCACCTACCTTCTCTGGGCCTCAGCTCCTCATCTGAAACCTGGGGCACGTGTCCTTACCTAGCTGACTGGCGTGTTGACTGGAGGTAATAACAACAGTAGAGGAACAGTAGCAGCAGCTAAAGCACCGTAGGTACACAACATGTACGGAAATGCTCGGCCTTTGGTAGGCGTGTGGAAGACGTGAGCTGATTCTGATGGGAATTGTCTGTTCACGTTTTTCAAGCCTCCTAAGTGCTGAGTATTTCCATGTGCTGCATTATCTACCTATGGTGTTTCAAGACTGCCTAAACTTTCAGTTTGGGGTCAGACAAAAATTGGATTTTCTCACTTAATAGCCACGTGGTCTGAGGCAGTGACAAAGCTTTTTTTTAAATTTTTTTTTAAGTTGTAGATGGACATAATACCTTCATTTTTTATTTTTATGTGGTGCTGAGGATCGAACCCTTCCACATGCAGTACGAGTGCTCTACCACTGAGCTACAACCCCAGCCTGACAAAGCCTTTTGAGTTCCAGCTTCTCCATCTGTAAAATGAGAATAATAAGAATTCCTATGGGGGCTGGGGATGTGGCTCAAGCGTTAGCGTGCTCACCTGGCATGCGCGGGGCGCTGGGTTCGATCCTCAGCACCACATAAAAATAAAATAAAGATGTTGTGTCCACCAAAAACTAAAAAATAAATATTAAAAAAATTTTTAAAAAAGAATACTATGTCAGGCATCCTTGTGAGAAATAAATAAGTGAATCAATACATAAAAACCACTTGGCACAATGCTTGGCAAAGAGCTGTCACCCACAGCCAGAGTGGCGTCCTCCTATAATCACAATGACTTGGGTGGCGGAGGCAAAAGGATCACAAGTTCAAGGCTGGCCTCAGCGACTTAGAGAGGCCCTGTCTCAAAATAAAAAATTAAAGAGCTGGGACTGTAGCTCAGTGGTAGAGCACCCTGGGTTCAATCTCCAGTACTGCAAATAAACAAACAAACAAACAGATAAATAAATAAAGAGTAGTCACCCCTAGGTGCTATTCCATGGAGGGCCTCCACAGTCCCACTCTCATGTCTTTGTCACATTGCTCCCCTGCCTCCTCCCAGCCCTACATCTGTCCACGCATCCAGCTCTGCACAGCTTCGGAATATCCAGTTGCAGCCCCACAGGTTTGTCCAGGGGGGCAGCGTTGGAAGTCTAGGCTCAGTCCTAATTTCACTATTACCTGAGCTTTCCTATTGTCGGGCCTCAGTTTCCGCACCTGTGAAGTAAAGAGAATTTATCGGTCTGTAAGGGTCTCCTATGCTGCTGCTCCATGAGTTAGTCTAGTCCTCTGATTTCTGACATTGGACTTGCCAATGAGTTGGGGCCCACACCCTGCTGGAGAGGACGTCTGTGTTCCCAGTTCGCCAACAGATTGGAATCCTCCCCAGAAGAGGGGATCTGCACAAGTGATTCAAGCTGTCTCCAGGCTTGGGAGCTGGGTGGATGCTTTTGTCCAGAAACATGGCCTTTTCATTAACGCCATTGTCCGCCAATTAGCGGAACACTGACTCACAGGGAACACCGTGCTGAGGGCCTCCATTCAGGAGGTCTGTGGCTAGAGCATTGTGTTCTGTCAGCCCAGCTCCGCTACCCTGTCCCTGGAAAATCTCAGCTCCACTGCCTATCCAGCTTGTCCAGAACCCCACTGCTTGGTGTACTTGCCGCCTTGACAGAGTTCATTTATTACATATCCACTAGGTACCAGGCAAAGCACAATCAGCTTGTTACTACCTCAACAAAACCACCCCAGAAGGGAAGTCCTGCTGTTATCCTTATCTCTCAGAAGATGAACCTAAATCTCAGAGAAGTGAAACGTGTTTCTCCAGTCCCAAAGAGGGCAAAACCATCATTAGTCACCAGGCTGAGCTGCCATTTTGACCATGTTTATCAAAGAAGCTTGAGCTCTGTGGCCTTGGGTGAGTCACTGTGCTCTCCTATTCCTCCTCACACCCCAACTTGCCAACTCCTAAGTGACAACTCAGAGCAGGGCAATTAGCCTGGGTTTTAGGACCGATCAAGCTTGGGTTTCAATTCTGCTTCTGCGGGGCTGGGGATGTGGCTCAAACGGTAGCGCGCTCGCCTGGCATGCGTGCAGCCCGGGTTCGATCCTCAGCACCACATACAAACTAAGACGTTGTGTCCGCCAAAAACTAAAAAAATAAATATTAAAATTCTCTCTCTCTCTCTCTCTCTCCCCCTCTCTCTTTTAAAAAAAAAAAAAAATTCTGCTTCTGCTAGAAAGAGAACACACTGTCCCCTACTTTGAGAAGCTCAGGTCAAGAAGAGGTGATAGAACAGTACAAATAATCTCCATGTCCTTCGATATACAAGGGAGCCATATCACATAGAAGGTATCAACATAAAATCACTTCAGTTCTTTCATAGCTGCTTGGAATCGCACTGTGCAGCTCTAAGGCAACCTGGCTCCCCTGTCCCTGGAAAATCTCTGTTCTGCTACTGATGGATACTGGTATCTCTCTCTCATTTTTTCCCCGTGTACACCTTATGGTACTTAAATTAGCACTTTTGCAGTATATATTTTACACACATATTTTGATAGATGCAGCAAATTGTCGTCCAAACATAATGCATCACTGTATCAACTTATGCTCCTATCAGCAGGATGGAGAGAACCCATTGCTCCTTATCTGGGTCAACACTTGATATTATCAAGGTTTTGCATTTTTGCTGAACAAATAAATAAAATGGTATCTCACTGTGGTTTTAATTTGCATTATTCTGAATGCTAGTGAGGTGAAACATCTTTTCACATGTTTATTGGCCACCCTGATGTTCTCTTCTGCAAATTGCCTGTTCACAGTCTTTGTAGATACTCCTGTTAAGGGTCTTTATTTCCCAACCGCTTTCTGATTCAGTTCTGTCTTGGGTTTTTGATCTCATGCCTGGATTCCCTCTAGCATGCCACCTGCTTCTCCCCACTCCTAGAGATTAATCTCCCCAACCTAGCGCTCCCTGTTTCAGCCATCCTGAATGCAAGAGGGTGGAGGGATTCAGACCAAAGTTGGCTTAATTAGAAGCAAATTCATTGCTTCTCTGTTACTTTTTAAAGTCAAAGGCTTTGTAATAATCCTCCAAGCCAACTCTGACCCAACCAATAAACTTACATAAAACAATTTCTAATGAGGGAAATGGATGAAGAAATCTCTGAATCTCTTCCATATTTCATTCTTCAAATGTCAAGTGTGGGCGATCTATTTAAAACAGGGACCCCAAATGCCCTTCTTATTTTAATGAAATTTCCAAAATGAAGTGCCCAGGTGATTAGATCTATTTCAAGAAAATCATCACAAAACCCCACTGTTTCTCCCAACCAGTTGACAAATAGAAAAACTACTTTTTTTTTTTTTTGAGACAAGGTCTCTCAATATTTTGTAATTGAGGCTGCTCTTGAACTCACAATACTCCTGCCTCAGCCTCCCAAGTAGCTGGGGTCACAGGTGTGTGCCACCACCTTGGCTTGTATTAATTTTTGACATGGAAAAGAGCCCAGATGTCACCTTGGTCCAATCCTATACTTCATAGCTTAAAGAGACTGACTCACATAAAATGGTGACTTGTCAAGGCCATGAAACAAAGTCATAGATGGAACTGGGCATAGCACCCAGCCTCCTCTTCCTCTTTGCCCAGCTGCCCATTACACTGATATGGAAGAAAAGATGCTCAAGGATTTTCTTGAAATTCTTTGGTTTGAGTTCACCCCTTGGAACTTCAGATCCTTGGGAATCCCCACAGGAACATGAGGTGCTGCGTGTTTGACAATCAGATAAATAAATAAATAAGCCTTTAAATCAAACAATTATCACATCACATAATACCTTGGTTTTGGATGGCAAGTGAAAGGAATGTTATTATCATTTTCTTTTTAGCATCAACTCTTCCACCAGAGCAGCAGAATTGATTAAAACAAGGCTTCCAGAAAGGGCATGCCTACTTAATTTGCATTCAACCCTCAAATTAAAGGAATACCAGCATGCAATTATATTTCTTATTACCATAGCCTAATCTGACCTTTTATGCATCCTCCCTTTGGTTCACAGACAGCAGTTTTACTGAGAATGCAACAGAGATTTCTGGGCTTTTTTTTTTTTTTTTTTTAACCAAAATAAAAACAAAAGGCCTGAGGATTCCCTTTTTTCTCCAATGGTATTAATCATTAAGGTAGAATCCAGACCCCACCCCCACCCCCTGTGTTTACTCTGCATAAGGTGATACACGGTTCACAATTACTAGGCTCTCCCCTTTGGAGAGGAGACGCAGTACAGCATTCATTCAACAAATAGTTAGCAAGCACTGATTTCTGTGGGCCCTGTACATGAAACAGTAGATCCAATGGGCAAACAAGGTGCAGTTCTTGCTCCTAAGAAGTGACAAACAAGATACCCCAGAACTGAAGGGAAATGGGATTCCCCTCAGGGGAGGAGGAGGGATGCTTCACAAAAAACACAAAATTTTAGCTGCATCTTGAAGGAAGGGTTCATCAAGAAGTGGGGGAAAGACCTTTTGGGCCACAATGCCCCAGGAGGAAACTTGCAGATAGATGGACTGTTGGGGGGCAGGGGACGGGAACAATGGTAGGAGATGAAGTTGGAGAGTTCTGAGTCACTTGGGGAGACTGGCTGTCATACTGAACCTGGACTTTGTCCAGCAGACTGTGGAGATACTTGTGGAAGGAAATGTCCCCATCAGGATAAAGGCAGAGATAAATAAGCTGCAACCTGCATTGGGCTTTTACACACAAAATCTCACTTCAGGCAGAGGAGCTTTCTCTCTGTTCCTGTCTCAGGGGTTTGCTTCTGCAGTTCCCCCAGCCTGGGACACTTTTCAAATACATCATCTCCTTTTCAAATATCACTTCCTCCAAGAGCCCCTCCGTGGCTTCTCTCTCTAAACACACCCTTGGCGCCAGCTACTCACTATTATGTTAACCTCAGTTAGTTTTTCAGAACTTATCACAACCCAAAGCATCTTGCTTCTGCATTTACCTGTTTGTTGCCTCCATCATTGGGCCAGAAACTCCCTGGGAGCAGGGCCCATCTCTCTTGCTCTTCGCTCATTCCTAGATGGCAACTAGCAAACAGCGGACTGTAAAGTATTGGTTGAATGAATTAACTACTTAATTAACGTCTTTCCAGAGTTCTATCTACACCTATACCCCCTTTTCTCCCACCCAGCAAAATATATATGCATATAAATGAGCAAAAGAGATATCATTTATTATAAAATCTGTATATCCAAGATATGCCTCAGACCAACTAAATCAAAATCTCTGCAGTTGAGATGCAGACATCAGTATTTCAAGCAGGTTGCCAAGTTGATTCCAATGTACTTCTAAGGCTAAGAACCTGATGACCTCAAACAATAAGAGTTTGGCCAATGGAACGAGACAACCTTTGTTTGTTTCCCAGAGGTACTATATACCTGTAAATTTCAATATCTATTAAAACAAATTACTTGGGACACATAATACAAAAGTTCCAGACTCAAAAAGACATCATGACCCCAAACCAAGGCTTCCTATGTAACAGAAGCAGCTTTTTTAAAAAATATTTTTAAATATTTATTTTTACATTGTAGTTGAACACAATACCTTTATTTTATTTATTTATTTTTATGTGGTGCTGAGGATCAAACCCAGGGCTTTGAAAGTGCTAGGCAAGTGCTCTACTGCTGAGCCACAACCCAGGCCCATAGAAGCAGATTTTTAAAGCCCAAGTATATCATGACCTTTCAGGGAATAGTAATACATCTTTTATGGCCAAAGCATTTCAGGTAGGATTTGATACCCATGAAGATGAAAATTTAACCTCAAAGAGTTTCTCCTGTATCTGCATAAAAGGAATTTGCTTGTAGGTTTGTAGCAAGGAGGGTATTGGAAGTTCTTTGGAAAGATGAACTTGATGGATAGTTAATCATTTCTTGCATGTCTATCACGTAGTAGGCATGAGGATATAGAATGTAAAATAAAAGTCCAGTGCTTGCACTACTGAGACTAGGGGAGATAAGACACATCCAGTCCCATGACACTGGTGTCACACACTCAAGAGCATTACAATCATGCTGCCACTTACTAGCACTGTAGCACACATTTTATGTATATAACTCATTAAATATTCATAGCCATTCCAGAAGGTAGGTGCTCCCCCTCCCTTTTTTAATAGATGAACAAAATAAGGTACAGAAAGGATAAGTAATTCACCTAGGTTCACATAGCTATTAAATGACAGAGCCTGGATTCACATCCAAACAACCCAACTCCAAAACCCTGTGTTCAGCCATCACACTATATTGTGTCATGGGAACAACAGGGCAGGAAAGACCACTTCTGGCTGTAGGAAAGGGATGCTTCCTGGGGAAGACAGCACTAGTGTCTACCTTGAGAGATGGGTAGAGATTCGAGAGGCAGAGATGGGGGAAGGATTGTTTCCTGGTAATGGATAGCAGCTGTGTAGGTTAGAAATTGGAAAACAATTAAGGAATGGCATTTTGTGGAATGTTGGATACATAAAAAGGAAAAGTAAGATAAGAGCGGGGGAAATGAGCTAGGTTAGGGACAGATCATGGAGTGACAGAATGCCAGTAAGGATTTAGGTTTAGTTAGTATCCTTTTGGGGGTTACTTAAGGTTTTTGAGCAGCAAGCACAGGAAGTGAATTAAAGGATGGACTGAAGGGGAAGATGGTTGTAGGAGATCAACTCGGAAGTAGTTTTAATAATCCAGACAAAGGGGACAAACATAGCCTGGAATAGTGACAGTGAGATAAAAGAGGAAGTAGCAAATGTGAGAGATTATAGAAGAAACTCAACAGGACTTGGTGCTGGATTGGAGATAGGAGAGGAGTGAGCAGAAGGAGCCAAAGATGCATCTTGTGTTTTGACACTGGGAGGATGCAGACCCCATGAACTCAGATAGGGAAGACAGGAATGGGCTTGGCAGAGGAAAGGGGGCAGATAAATTTCCTTTGGTAATGTAAGGAATTAGTCTCATTAAAGCCAAAACCAATAAGAAGATTTTTTGACTATTATTTGAAGCCCTGCTCAGGGATCCTTCACACTAACTGCTTTCAAATTGTTGTGACCTTTTACCTACTGAAATTGAGACATGCATTTCTTGTGGGAGATTTAATAAATTATTATCTTTAATTGCTTAGACCCTCCTGTCCTAGAAGGCTATGATGTCCTGTAATTCCATCAAGAGTACAGGAAAGCCAAAAGTTAGTTTCTTTGTTCAAAGAATTCAAAGCAAGATGGGGAGGGGAGAAGACAAGAACTGTTATCCAACTTGGGCCAAAGTTAAAACATCCTACAATTGAATTTGAAGCCATTAACAGTTCAGGACTTGTTGGTCTGATTCTAAAGAGGTGAGTTAACATTTGGGGAGTGACCAGTGTTACAAGCTGAAGTGGGAAGATTAGTCAGACAGATTCCTGCTCTTGAAAAGACAGTAAGGCTTATTCCCTTGTTACCCAAGTGGTTGATGGGCCAGCAACATTAGCATCAACAGGATGTTTATTAGGAATCTCAGGTCCACTCCAGACCTACTGAATAGAATCTTCATTTTAAAATAAGATCTCCAGTGATTCATATGTGCCAGTTTATATTAAAGGAATAGACAGCTGAGCACAGTGGCATATACCTGTAATCCTAGTGACCTAGGAGGCTGAGGCAGGAGGATTGAATTCAAGGCCAGCCTCGGCAACTAAGTAAGACCTCGAAGGGCCGGGGATGTAGCTCAGCATTAAATTAGCCCCTGGGTTCAATCCCTGGTACTGAAAAAAGAAAAACCAAGAAAGAAAGAAAAACTAGGCTTTGGCATCAGATGTAACTGGGTTTAAATTTTAGCTTAGTCGCTTACTACCTACTGACTAGCATGTAACCTCCCAACTTGCTTCTTCATGAATAAAATCAGCTCATAGCCCTACACCTTGGTTTCACTTAAAAATAGCCTGGGAGCTTTCAAAAACCCCATGTCAAGACCCATTAAATCAGAATCTCTATGGTGGTATCCAGAAATCGATATTTCAAGGTTCCCAAGTGATTCTTATGTGCATCCAAGGCTGAGGACTACTGATGGCTCTGAATGAAGGACAGTGTGGCTGTTGAGACTGGACAATCTTCACCAGTATCTTCCATCAACCACTTCTCAAATACTAAGCCAGCACTTCTTAACCCCTCCCTTAGTTCCTTCATCTGTAAAAAGGGCTTGACACACAATAGTATCTCTTTCAAAGGACTCTTGAGTATAAAGATGACAAATGTAAAGCCCTTGGGACAATGCACAGTGCTCAGTGAGTATTTGTTAATTATCCAAGACCCAGCTTCCCCCACAGAAGGAACCTAGGAAGCAACATGTGGCTTAAAGTGTCATATGAATACCAATATGTTGCCCTACTCACACTTTACACATCAGAGTTGACTTCCAATTGCTTGGCCACCAAGGGGTTAATGGACTTTGCCTCTGCTATTCTAAAAATGCAAAATCCTATTCTTCCTCTTAAATTAGAGAATCTGAGACAAAAGCAGCTGACAAGGAACTTCTGCACAACAGGTGGGAGTTTCACCCAAGATGCAAGATGCTTCCTTCCAAATGTGAGGTCAGCATGGTGGGAGAGGGATCATGCAATGCTTTTTCTTTGAACAACTATTCTCAAACACTTCAGGGACAGCCTCTACACCTCATCTAAGCCTCACAGCAACCTCCCCACTTAAGAGAATCTAGAATGAGAATTGGAAGCCTTAAGACACCTGTCCAGCTAATTTACCTTTCTCAGTTCTGCAAAGGAGAAACCAAGCCCCAGAGTTTAGATGACTTATGCAGGGTCCTGTGCAATTTATATTCACAACCAGAAGGTGCAGAGTGGCCCAGTCAGATGAAGAGGAAATAGCCTACTAGTGAAAAAGGAATTGAATGGGGGATGGGAGCATAATAGTGCTTTGAACCAGAGTTTCATAAACACTGACTCTAACCTGCCCAGGAGGTAGATAAGCATGTGCCCTTTAGTTTGTCCTTAAACTCAACCTCTCAGAAGAGGTTAAGGAACACACCCAAGGTTGGAATTGACACTCAGACCTCCTGACTTCCTGGCTTTGGAGCCGGGAGCACAACCCCCACCTCCCTCGACTATCAGGAAAAACATCTGGGTTATAATGCCTGAGGATGGGCTATCAAGGGGAAATGGTGGAAGTCAGGTTCTTTAAGAAACTTTGAGCAAGGCGGCCTAAGTCTCAGCCAGGAGCCCCTCCCACACCCTGAGTCACAAGGCTCCTAACGCCTCTTTACAACTGTCCTGGAAGCTTCCCTTGAATGACCTCTTCAGAAATCTATGTGCTTGAAATGGTTGCAAAGAGGTGAGACTTCAAAATATGTGAGCAGGAGGCATCGTCTCAGGTGACAAAGCCTTTCCTTTACACTCAGTTCTTTGCCCAGCATGGCTCCCCTGCCATACTAATGAGTAGCCACTTACAGCAAAGCCAGAGGAACAGGCAGGACCACAAGAAGAAAAAGCCAGGGGAAGTCATCTTTAAAGGCCAAAAGGTTACATAAAACATAATAAAATACAACTGTTTCCTTTAAAATTTTTAATGGACAGGAAATGGTATAGAATAACTGCCAAGTCACATAAATTAGTTTTTTTGTTAATGTTTGTGAACCAGGAAAGAACACACTATCGGGCGATGCAAACCACATGGGCGTTTTCACCAGTTGTCTGGGCGCGTGACTGAGCATGGGCCACTGACCCATCTTTACATGGTCCAGAAAAAAAGGCGGCTGCCATGCTTGGCAGGCTTCAGATCTCCTTCTATCTCAGGGTTGGGCTCTGGTCTTGCTCTTGAGTGATAGGGATTCTCCGGTAGAGGTCGATCTGTTTTCACTTTGGTGACCTGGGAAGGGCGAAGAGGGAAGAGGCAAAGTTGAAAGTAAGGTTGGAGAAAGCTGTGACTACAGATGAGCTCCCTGGTGTCTCCTCTCTACTCCTGTTGCTCCAACTACCCTCCGACTTTAAGCCCTAGCAAACCATGTTTAATCCTCAAATAAACACTTAGGAAAGTTTATTTGATGTCATTCCACAGGGTGGAAGCTGGGGATATGGAAAGAAACAAGATATATACTGTCCTCAAGGGACTCGCTGTCTTCTGAGGGAGACAGGCAAAGTATCAACCAAGACTTACTTCTCACAGTGGAGACAGGAACTATGTGGGACAGCACCAAGGACTCTGCACATCTCACCTCACTGGAGGCTAGGGGCATGTACATTTCTGAAGAGGGAGCATTTAGCTTAATCTTAAAGGATAAGCAGAAGTTAGCCAGGCAGACTGGGGAGGAAGGCAGGACAGAGAGGTCGATCTTTAGAACAGCCAAAGCAAGGCAAGAAGAGTAGGGGGAGATGAAGCACCTAAACAAGCTCTCGATGTTGAGCACATGACATCCCATTTCATTCTCACATCGCTATGAAGTCATTTTACAGAGGTTCACTGAGACCACCTACAATACTACAGAAGAACTTTCAGAACACTGATCAGCCAGCCTACTTAAAAGCCTGCCCTTTCAAAATCATGCAGCACTGGGAGACAACTGAATGACAAAGGGTATGAATGATCTGTAAACTATGGATTTTAACCTGTTGGTAACAAGTGCCACTGAGACAGGGATGTAACCACTCACACCCGTAGGCTAGAAAGTATGGAAGCTAGACTGGAAAGAGGTAAAGTCAGAATTGGAGAGCTGAGCCAACACGTCAACTAACACGGTAAAGGATAAACAGCAACAGGGAGATGAAGATACTGACATCCATGGTAACCCCTAATGGTCACCAAAATCTTAACTGGGAAGACAGCAGAAATTATTCATTTTAAAGATAAGGACACAGGCCCGGATACGTAGGCCATGGTTATTAACAAACTTCTGATTGCTACGTCAATGGTATGAACTCTAAGCTACCCCAATGATAGAACCAGATTGACTTGCCTAGGTGTATAATTTCAGAAATCATTTTCAGTAAACAGAGTTTTCAGGTATACAACCAGTGACCACCCTCTATAGCA
Organism: Urocitellus parryii; assembly: GCF_045843805.1. NCBI lineage: Eukaryota > Metazoa > Chordata > Mammalia > Rodentia > Sciuridae > Urocitellus > Urocitellus parryii. The sequence goes on from NC_135534.1 coordinate 198,986,144, forward strand.
TTTATTAACTCTAGCTCCCAGGTAAGGACCAGGGAGACCTGCTTAAGATGGGGTAACATCAGAGATGGAGCTGGAATCCGAGTTTTCAAATGCAGAGTGGTTCCTTATTTGTCTGCTTTGAAACAGTATGCCCATTTCTCTGCTATAATTAGAGATCACTAAGGGTTTCTTCCTGCTTGAGTAAATCCAAATGCTCTCAGCTGGTATTAGAAGCTTTTAAGAATTCAAGATTTTCATGAAGTAAATCTAGGAAAATGTTTCTCAAATTTAAAGTAATCAAGGACCCCTTGAAAGAAAAAAACGAGGAAAGAACAAAGTAACCTCTTCTTCCATAGCACTCCCCAAAAGAAAAGGAGCAGAGGCATGTGGTCAAACCAACTACTAAGTAAATGACTTTGGGTAGCCTACCTAAGACTTAGTTTCCCACCTGTAAAACAGGTTTATGAGTAGCTCACAGGTCAGCAGATGAAGTAAAACAGTACATGTAAAGTGTCTGACGTACAGTAGGTACTCCGTAAGGTATTGCTGTTTTTGATTTTTTTTTGGTACTGAATATTGAACCAGGGGCTCATACCCAGAACTTTTTATTTTTTATTTTGGGACAGTCTCACTAAGTTGCTTAGGGCATTGCAAAGTTGCTGAGGCTAACCTCAAACTTGAGATCCTCCGGCCTCAGCCTCCTGAGTCACTAAGATTACAGGCTTGTACCACCACGTATGGCTTCATAAGTTATTTTTAATATTATGAGGATTATGGGTAAGAAAGTGCAGGGAAGGACACTGACATTCAAACTGAGACCTTACAAGTAAGTAGGAATTCAAAGGGGAAAGTAGAAGGGAAAGGCAACTGTGTGGGGACAGAACACAAATGTGAATTAAGCTAAAACTTAAACTTTACTCAGGTGATTATACCCTTCTAGAAAGAGACTGAATACTGAATTGAAGTATAAGTGAAGGTGATAATCCACATAAAGAGAACACTTTTAAAAGTTAAGACAACACTAACTTTATTTTTTAGGGGTTTTTTAACATTAATATAAAGATTCAAAAATAAATATATTTTCTTATTACCATGACTTGTTAGCATGACTTATTAATTCTCCTGTCAGGAGTCAGAAATGATAAAAGATAGTTTTGTTAAATGTGTAAGTTCCACCACTTTCCAACTTAGAATTATCACCTATTTAAAGTAATTTGTTGAGTGTAGCAAAAAAAGATGTGAAGATAATTATGGTAGATACCAAAAAAAAAAAAAGGGCTAGGTCATTGCACTACTTATGACAACAATCTTTTCACCCAATTATTCACAGATGCTATACACAAAGGAAAAGAACAAAGATTAATTGTGGACCTATGTGTCCAGATAATATGCAAGGGATTCACATAAGCTCTCTGGCGTAATTCTCACAGAAAAACAGGGATCCCTGGCCCCACTTTGTAGACATGGTAGGACAAAAAACATTATGCAATTCGTTCAAGATCCTGCAGCAAGTGAGTAGTGGAACCAATCTATTTGCCTCCATGCCTGCCAGCTGCGCAGCCCAGAAGGAATGGAGGGTGCTAAAGCCAAGCAGCAGGAACAGATCAGCTCATTTAGGGGCCTGCATGTCACAATACAGATGGGACACCTTATCTTACAAGCAAAGGGAAGCCCCTGAAATTTTTAAAAAAGTGATCCCCATGATTTTTTATTTTCCACACAGATCATTCTTTCAGTGAAGATGTAGTTTTATCCCTAAATTCTTCAATTTCAGAGGATGAATGATCTTTTAAGACCCAACCAAACAGATCCACCTTCCCCTCCCTGAAATGCACAGAGTTCAGGTTAAGAACTCCTCTCCGAGAAGATAACAGCAGCCCAGCCAGTGAGAAGACTAAAAAAACTATTCCAGGAAATATTACTCCAATGACTGTATGGACTAAACAGGAGGAGGGATTGAAGACTGAAAGCAGCAGGCTTCGAGTTCTGACATTTCCACAGACGGTGACATCACAACTAAGATACGTAATATAGAAGAAAGGAGAAGAAAACACACTTTTTAACTAGAAGCATCTATTTCTTAAATCTTAGGTATGTTTCTGAAAAATCTGGCACAAGCCTGATCCTATTTTGCAGTGAATTCTACAATAACCCTCAAAGATGTTTTCAGCTGACTGTTTCACTAACATTTTGTCCTCCTCCTACTCCCTTCTGTTCTTCAATCAGCTCATTAATAACAATTTTTTAAAAGGGGCATATGCTGGAATATTTATACTAAAAACAAATCCTTTGTATAGTGTACACTCACTCCCTAATAAACCTGAAGTAAATTTAAACTTCTTGCATCATATCTATACCCACAGAGACCACTCTCTGAGCACCTCCTGCCTTTCCCCAAACTCAGGTGGGAATGGGACCCAGCAGGAGCCCTTTTACCTTTGATAGTTCTCCCAGGTCAGGCCGCACCCAGCCCAATTTGTCCAGCACACAATCATCAAACTTTGCCTGCTGTTTGCGACAGTGACGAAATAACTGCAGGCCGGAATAATCGATGCAGGTCCAATATTCTGTAAAAGGCTCCGCACAGTGACGCTTTATCTGCCTGGAAAGGAGGGATAGGTTAGAGGCAGCACTTATGCAAAACAATAAAAATCAGAAAAGTTGGGCAAAATATAGGCACAGATCTCAAATACATAACCTTAATTTCTGAAGAGCATGGGAGTAAATACTATCACCTTACTTACAGGACAACTGCAAGACCTTCAAATGACATAAGAACAAAACCCACTTACTTTATGTAGCTTAAAGAAAAGGTTGTGGCCTAAGGCACAGATATCTTACTCAAGAGGAGAACTCCTCACTTGGGACTATTTATTCTTTTCATTAAATCCAATTCTAAAGAATATCTGCTTAGCAAACTTAGAAAGAAGCATAGTCAGAGATGGGCACACTGACAAGAGTTAGAGGTGACAGACAATGGCAAAAGAGGAGACAGAATTTCAAAAAGCAAATATACAAACTAACAAGCAGAAGAGCCTGGGGTCACTCATTATAGAGGCAAACTGCCCTCCACTCCTTGATAGCTCAAGGTTCAAGTTCTACTAAATGCTTTGAACCAAAATAGAGACAACCCTTGTCACCAAGAAAAAAAGTTAAATTATATTTAGCGTTCTCTGTTAAGAAGCAGGGTAGCAAATTTTGTGGCCTCAAAATTGGCTAGGGGAAAAAAAATGTAACTTTTGAGGATAAAAGGGAAAAGTAAGCTTCAGTTGTTCTGAAAAATTCCCCTTATCATTCAAATGTGCTGGTAATCAAATAAAGCAAAACAAGCAAGAATAAAATACCATTATTTTATGCAACTGTATTTGAGGTAGTGGAAGATATTGAGAGGACTCCTTCCCCCAATGGAATAATTATGAGGGCTGGAGCCTTAGCTGAATGGTGGAGCACTTGCCTAGCACATGTGTGGCACTGGGTTAGATCCTCAGCACCACATAAAAATAAATAAATAAATAAAGTAAAGGTATTTAGTCCATCTACAACTAAAAATAATATTTAAAAATAATAATAATAATAATAATGAAGTGGGGAGCATAAGCAGAATGAAGGAACTTTGGTTTGGGCAAAGGGGAGGGAGGAAAGGAGGTGTGAGGGTAGGAAAGATGATGGAATGAGATGTACATCATTACCCTAGGTATATGTGTGAAGACATGAATGGTGTGACTCTACTTTGTGTACAAGATAAATGAAAAATTGTACTCCATATGTGTACTATGAACTGAAATGAATTCTGTCATGTATAACAAATTACAATAAAATTTTAAAAATAAAAAAGTAATAATTATGAAATGCTTCCTTACCCTACTCCAGCAATCTAACTAGCAAATGGATCCTGTTTAAGATGTTTCAAAAAGGTAGACTCTCAGAGATGGTCTAAGGAAGTTCATAGTAAAACTTCTGCGTTCCCCTTATGGGAGACAAAAGTGACCAGTTTCCTAGGTAACCTTGCAGGTATTGTAGGCATAACCTGCACTCACTCATCCTGGACTTGAGAGTCACTCCAGTAGAAAACTACCATTTTCAAGGGGAGTTCTGAATCCTCCAAGATGCTGGGGCAGAAGAGGAGCTGCAAATAGTGCTCTAGTAGTCGAGGTCCCTGTTCTGGACCCAGCTACTCTCAGCCCACAGATGATCATCTATTAAGGCTCCAATCAATACTTCAGCAGCGAGAAATTCCTTTCAGGGAGGCAGTTAGGCACCTTGGGAACCTGTGAAATCCAAACATTTGCCAATTAAAACATACTAACTCTGGATCTTGGGAAAAATGTTTTGCCAAAATTCTCTTAGAAAAATAATATTTTTTAAAAAAATGAACACATATTTAATCTTGCTAGCAGATAAATCAAAGAAAATTCAAGCACAATAAAATATCATTTGGTAACTGTCAAATATTTAAATAACATGCATACCAGGATGCAGTGCTGACAGCATTAAGTTGACCCAACTCCAAAAAAAAAAAAAAACAAAAAAAGAAAAGGCACTAAAGTTCAAGAGCCATAAATATGTTCAAAGCCTTCTACAGCTGGGCATGGTGGCACACGCCTATAATCCCAGTGGCTTGGGAGGCTGAGGCAGGAGGATCATGAGTTCAAAGCTGCCTCAGCAACTTAAAGAGGCCCTAAGCAACTCAGTGAGAACCTCTCTCCACATAAAATACAAAAATGTGGCTAAAGGGGCTGGGGTTGTAGCTCAGTGGTAGAGCACTTGCCCAGCATGTGTAAGGCACTGGGTTCGATTTTCAGTACCACATACAAATAAATAAAAAAGGGTCCATCAACAACTAAAAAATACATTTCATATATATCGCATTACCTTAAAAACATACAAAAAAAATGTGACTAAAAATGTTAAGCACCTCTAGGTTCAATCCCTGGTACCACAAAAAAAAAAAAAAAGGCTTTTCAAAATAATCTTACAACTGGCAATAATTAAAAGATGAAAAAGAGGGGCTGGGGCTGGGGCTCAGCAGTAGAGTGCTTGCCTAGCATGTGTGGGGCCCTGGGTTCGATCCTCAGCACCACATAAAAATAAATAAATACATAAAGGTACTGTGTCTGACTACAACTAAAAAATAAATATTAAAAAAAAGATGAAAAAGGGCTACATACAAAAGTAATCACTTAGATTTATCTAAAATGATCAAAAATTGAAATCATCAATTATGTTCACTAGCAGAAACTGGTCAAGTATATTTTGGTTAGTTCATCTACTAATGGAATAGTATACAGTCATTAAAAATAGTGAAGACTATACAGCAGCCTGACAGAATTTTCCAATAGTTTCAATTAAAAATCAATTTTTAAAATACACAAGCTTTGACTGTGACCACAAAAATACTCTTGTATGCAAACAAAGATAGTATAAGGAAAAAGGAAAGCAGCTACTGTGCTAAGGCATTTGATTTTTCCCTCTAATGTCATATAGTGGGCATCTGCAGCTTCTGCCTAGCCAACAGTCATTCCCCATTCTTCTATAAACACCCCTGACATTTTCCTTTTGGGAACAACCCCTCCCTGTCTCTCAGCAATGTGGTTTGAATGAAGTTAAGACTCCGTCCACTCGAAGCCTGACCAATCAGAGCATTTTCTCTCTCAAGGCAGAACTGGCTCAACAATATGCATTCAGTCAGCTAGGACAACTGCTATCCATGCAGGGACCCTGGTCTCACACTACTGGAGAGATGGCACTTTGTCTAGGCTTGCTAAGCAAGAAGAAGAGCACTTTGAAGCAGCTATTGGACACTTCTACCACCCCAAAGAGAGAGTCTTTGAAAATAAAGTCAAGAGAGAAAAGCAGAACTAAGAGACTATGGAGAGAAAAGGAAAAGCAAAAGACACCAACAGTATTGAGATCACGGAAGCCCTTGAATCTAGCCTGCTTCATGCCAGGTCTATTTCTGGACTCTATAGTTTAAGAGCCAAATTCCTGAGTCCCTGCCCCTTTCAACAGAGTCCCACCTAGTATCTTGCTAAAACATTTTTCTATAATTATACACCATAGATTTTTCTACTCAAATATCAAAGACAGTTGACTACCTAAAAATCTGACTCACAACTGTGTGTTCTGTAGTAACAATAATAACCTAGTAAATGTCTGCTCATCAGCACTGTCCCTCATTTTTTAGGGTGCTGGGGATCAAGCACAGGGCCTCCCACATACTAGGCCAAGTGCTCTACCACTGAGACACATCTCTAGCCCTGAGGTGTCTTTATGTATTTTCAAATTTTTCATAGACATACTGTGTAAAACAGGTATTATCTTACACTTTGGAAACTGATACACATAGAGGTTAAAGAACTTGCCATATAGTAAAAATGAAAACAAAAATATCACTGACTGTTACCTTGGTCTGTTTTAAAACCTACCCATTTCCTACTAAAATTATCCTTTGGTTTAATTAGCTGGATGTTTTTAAGACCCTGATTTTTCAACCACACAGGCACTGAGACCAAAAGACTTCTTACCTGAAGAATTCCAGAGCACACTTGTTGACCAACTTGCCTTCCTCTAAACACCGCCTCGGGTCTTTCTCCTCCCAGCGGCACAGCATGAACTCCTTGTTGGGCTTATCACACTGAGCCCCATAGTGATGGGCCGCAGCTTTCAGCACAGCAGAGCTGACTTTCACCTAGGAAAGGAACATGGGACCAAGACCAAAGACTGAACCAGTGTCACTTTCTCGATGTTACTTCATGCTGGTCAAGAAAAGCAGCTTGGTTAGGTCTTTATCCCTAAAAATGCTACAGTTACATCAACTTTTATGATAGCCTCATGTTTAATTTTCTTGCTCTAGAAATCACAAAGCTCATTCTCATATATTATTTTCTTCACCCTTACAACAATCTCACAAAGTTGATGTAATTGTAGCATTTTTAGGGATAAAGACCCAGCAATCCTAACCAAGCTGCTTAAAAGGCAAATGGGGGCTCCTGGAATGCCAGGGGAGGAACCATCTCAGGGAGCTTCCCTGAGTTTCCACTCCCAGAATAAATTAATAGAGTAAGAATATATGGGACTCCCAGAGGACCAGGAAATCACAGAAGATGAGAGACTGGAAAGAATCAGAAAGAGCACCTAGTCCAGCAAACTGTTACTAACAAAGTACTAGAAGCTGTGAATTTTTAAAAATAATAAAATCAACATTTTCTTGAGGAAAAAAGTGTGGTTAAGTTAACTCACAGGGAACTGCAATAGTCCAGGGTCTATTTAACAGCTGCAGCAGCAAAGGTCCTGCTGGGCTTTTTTCTGTTCTTGCTTTTTCCACAGTAATAACACAATGTGTGTGTGTGTGTGTGTGTGTGTTTTAGTAGAGATGGATACAGGATCTTTATTTTATTTGTTTATTTTATGTGGTGCCAGGGATAGAACCCAGTGCCTCATGCATTCTAGGCAAGTGTTCTACCACTGAACTATGACCCCGGCCCCAAACCACAATGTTTTAACTTCTATCTCTTAACAGAACATGTTGTTATTTGAGAGAATTCTCCCTCATTCTTCCTTTTTAAACTTGTCTGTTACTCTCTCAGATGAACATTGCTCTAATAATTTGCATTTGAATTGCATTAAATTTAGTTAACATTCTGAATTGGGAGGATGAGCACTTTGTAACACAGATTGGGCATGTATCTTTTCTGAAATACTTGGGACCAGAGGTGCTATGGATTTTTGGAGGATCTGGTTATACATAAGAACTATCCTGGGGATGGGATGCAAGTCTAAATATGAACTTCACCTTATACACATACGCTGAAGGTAATTTTATCAAATATTTTTAGTGCACCTGTGTTTTGACTGCAACCTGTCACGTGAGCTCAGGTGTATAGTTTTTCATTTGTGGCATCATGTTGATGCTCAAAATGTTTTAGATTTTGGTGTATTTCAGATTTTGGATTTTTTAACTAGGGATATTCAGCTTGTGTTGGGTCTCTGCTCAAATTTTATATCCTCAGAGAACCTTTCCTTAATCATCTGACATAAGCTAGCACTTGACCATCTTATATAAGCTGGTGGTCCCTCATGTGGTGTACATGTGACTACTAGGACGTAAGCTCCAACAGGGTAGGGATTCTGTTTCAACAGAGATCCAATACTGTAAAAAGGTATTCTCCCTAAATAAAGGATATAATTAAATGTAATATTTACCATGATACATCAAGCACCCAAAATAGCTCAAGACTGGCTGTTGAGCACCCAATCTTTTTAGACAATGGAGATACAAGAATTACAAAAGGCATAAAAAAGGCTGGGGATGTGGCTCCAGCGGTAGTGCGCTCGCCTGGCATGCGTGCGGCCCGGGTTCGATCCTCAGCACCACATACAAACAAAGATGTTGTGCCCGCCAAAAAAAACTAAAAAATAAATATTAAAACTCTCTCTCTCTCTCTCTCTCTCACTCTCTCTTTAAAAAAAAAAAAAGGCATAAAAATATATGAATTATGGCCTGTAGAAGACATAGTATTTCTCTCCATTTAAGCCAGATTCAGGTCATTCTTTTCCTTGGTTAAAATGAAGTTCCCTTCATAAAGGGACGTTGCACATTTCTTGCTTATTCCACAAGTTTTTTGTTTGTTTTTGGTTCTGGAGAGTGAACCCAGGAGTGACATCCCAATCCTTTTTTAATTTTGAGATAAGGCCTCACTAAGTTGCTGGGTCTCCCTAAGTTGCTGAGGCTGATCTTGAACTTGCAATCCTCCTGCCTCATATTCCCAAGTCACTGGCTCCACCATATCCAGCTTAGCATTTATCTTAAGTAGAGTACTTTTTTCTACTGGATTTTCAAACTGGCTACTGCTTGCTTATACACTATAAATTTCTTAGCCACCTTACTGAAGCCATCTTACCAGTTTCAATACAAAACTCATGAGAATTATCAGAAAATACTTACCATTTAAAACCATAAAATCAGTTTGTCTTTCTTTCTGATGTTTATATCTTTTTTCCTTCTTTTAAAAAAAAAAAGACTTTATTTTACTTATTTGTTTATTTATTTACTTATTATGTGGTGCTGAGGATCGAACCCATTGCCTCTCATGTGCTAGGCAAGCACTCTTCCTCTGAGCCACAACCCCAGCCCCATCTTTTTTCCTTCTTATTCTCTTGTACTATTTTATTGCTCTGATCAAACCCTCCAGCACAACTCAGATAAACTGAAATGACAGTAGGGAACTTTTTGTTCCTAAACTTTAAAACAGCTTGATACAACATTTATCTGCTTTCCTGTTGCTATTGTCTTCCCTAAGAAAGACTAATAAAAAAATTTCAAGCATCTTTTTATTAACCTATAAATGAAACATAGAGCATTTACAGATTTATCTAAAACTGACTTCTATTTCTAGAATAAAATCTAGTCTAGTCTATCATAGTAATGTACTTTAATACAATAATGGATTTGATTTGTAAAATTAAGTATTTTATTATGAGAAAAGTCTATAATTTTATTCACTTTGCCCAGTTAAGAGAGTAATTTACACACTACAGGAAGAGAAAATTAAAGATATGACTATGTCTACAAATATTACAACTTCATAATTATTAAAAACAAAGATAAAGTTATAATGTAAGTGAAAACAAAGATAAAGTTATAATGTAAGTGAAATTTGCCATGACAATTCTAATAAATTTGTCAAAAATCTGTAAAACTTTCACATGAAAATTTTTTAAAATAAAAGTTACCTAAACAGTTTGGAGAATAAAAATGATCACTCAAAGTTTAATTAAAGCATAACACATTTAAAAAATTATGTTGGCTATATTTACTTCCTTTTCAAATGCCTTAAAATATCCTTAAGTGACTAATTTAATACCTCAAATGCCCATGGTGATCATGCCCCCTAAAGCCTGCAACATTATTTGTTTTACTTCCCTACAGATGTGGAGGTTTTACCCAAACAAAGGTACACCCATGTTGTTGAGCATATAAAACACTACCTAAGTCACAAAGAAATAAAGGATGAGAATCACTCACTAAATCCATTTCCTAACTGATGAATAAGAGACATATGCTCAATGACAAGCCAGTCAATAGCAACCCCAGAACTGGAACCCAAAGCCTATGACCTCTAACCAGGCCTTTTCCCAAGTCATCACCATCCCTGATACAGCAAAGAACCTGAGGTGTCAACCACATCTCCTCACCTGCTTCTTCACTAAGACTGACTGATGAATTCCAATATCAAGGCTGTCCTTTCACAGCTGCTTACCATGAATACCCTTTCAAATTCATTCAACGCCCTTTGTCTCAAGAAGACAGAATTTCGACATCTTTCCTCACCTAACCTCACAAGCCAACCTGCACAGCAGGATTATAAAGTCTGCAGGTGTGGGAAGTGAGGCAGAGATCTTCTAGTCTTTTTCTTGCTTCCTTAAACCACGTCTGCAACTTCTTATGGTACTTGGTTTATATCAGGCCTTTTATTTTCTTTAATATATGTAAAGTGGAGCATGATACTACTTATAGATCCATTATGAGGATCAAATGAGTCAATGCATATAAATATACTAAGAACTCTGCCTGACATAAAGTACATCATCAATATTAGCTATAATTCTCATTTTTACTCAAAATTATCAATGTGTTCAAGGAAGTTTCCAGCCCAAAGCTTCTAACTACGTTTTCCATGGGGATGTGTCATAACTCCCAGTCAACAAGATCCAAAATGCTTTTAACCTCCTCCCCAAACTTGCTGTTGCTTCTGGCTTCCCCAATTCTACTGTCAACACAAATCTGACATTGATTCCTCAACCTTCCCCGCCTTCCTTCTTAATCCATTGCTAAATAGGATCAATTCCAGACATATTCACTTGTTTTTTCCTTCCTGCAAACTGCTGAAGTGATTATCCTAAATGATAATTCCTATTCTACTCTGCTATTAAAACAAATCATTGTTAGGAGCAGTAGTGCACACCTATAATCCCAGCTATTTGGGAGGCTGAGGCAGGAAGATCACAAGTTCAAGGCCAACATGGGCAATTTGGTGAGACCATGTCTCAAAACCAAAAATTTTAAAAAAGGGCTGAGAATAAAGCTCAGAGGTACAGTACTGATGGGTTCAATCCCCAGTACCTTAAAGAGAGAGAGGAGAAGGAGAATGTTCTGTCAAAGTTCAGCCTTAACAGGACAAAGCCTAAACTTACTGGCTGTTCAAAGCCTTCTGGTTCCAAACTATCTTTTTTGTTTTGTTTTGTTTTGTTTTAATTAGTTACACATGACAGTACAATGATCTTGTCAAACTTATCTTTCTAGCTTTCTCATCCAAGTTTCACAAAGGGATTATTTGCTGTTCTCTAAACACTGAACTCACTGTTCCCCAACCCATTTTTAGCCCCCTACATTTTCCCAGCTCCTTACCTTTGCTCAAATCCTACCTTCACTTAAGAGTTCTCTCCATCTCTGCCCAGAAATGCCATTATTCAAATGTCCATTTAGCTATATCCTATCTTATGGCCAAGAAGGACTTTTTGTTTTCCCTTTATAGCCTCAGAGAACTGTACAATAGTAATCACTCATCTTACAAACAAAATAACTGTCCGAAAATGCTGAAAGTGACTAACTAAGGTGACTGACAGTTAGCCCTGGAATCAATATCGAACATCAAACCCTTTCCTTAGGCATGCCTGCCCCTCTTTCATAGTATTTAATGGTACTTTGTCCTATATTTTAGTCATTTATTATCTGTTTCTCAATTCACATTTCAGATGTAAATCCTAAAGGCAAATTTATTTCAGATAAAGAACTTCTTGCATAAAACAGAACCTCAAATGCTTGCTGAACCAAATTAAAATTCCAATGAAAAATACAGCAACTCACGTTTAACCCAGTTTCATGATGGGGCAAGAAATAAAAAACTGGTTCCTCAGAAGCATTCTTCCTGCCTCTTCTTAGCAAATGTCACTTTATTATAAAGCTCCTGAACACAGCTAATTTCTTCATTTGAGGAAAATAACAGTTGTCATCCTCACAGGCATATAAGACTAAATGAAGTAATGCAGGTAAAACACAGTGCCTGACTCATAATTCTTGTCACCAATTTTTAGTCATGCCCTTTCCCTCCTTTTATGTAGCCTGTTCCTTCTACTATCCAGTCATATCACTTCTTCCCACCACCTCACTTATAGGATAAGGTCCAAACTGCCTGGCCAAGTCCTATCTCAGCCATAGGTATATCTCCTGGCTCAGGACCTGCTGCTTCCCACCAACACTAGGATCACATTAAACAGCACCTGGAACCCCAACAAACCAAGACTCTATTAAACCTTCCCAATCTGTTGAGCATCTGCCCATAACCAAGTATTTTAAAAATGGGTTTCAGGACCAGACCTGGGTTCACCACGCAACTCTACCACATACTAGCTATGTGACCTCGAGCAAACCACTCCTACTTTCAGGGTCTATTTGATCTATAACAGGGGAAGGCCAATTATATCCTACCTTATAGTGTTGCTGGGAAGATTCAATAAATTAATGCATCTAAAGTAATTATTTGCATCCTGCCTGGCTTTGAGAAATGGCTGGATCATGGGAGCTATAATTAGTAATCTACTGTCTTCACTTCTCATGGCACTAACTACACTGTAGTATAACTACCTCTTTATGTGTCTCCCTCTTAGATTAAAACCTATATGAGAGCAGTGACTTTATCTCGTATTTTCCAGTGTATGTGCACATTGTAATATTTAAGATAGGCTTTAAATATGTCCAGACCAAACACCTTGCCATAGTTGTGAGCAAATATATTCTTCAATATCATCGTATTTTCCTACAGCTCCTTAACTCCTTTCTAATGTATTCTGCATCGATGAAATACTTTAATGTGACCGTCCGCCCTCGGATGTGCGCACCTGGGACGGTATACTCCATTCACAGGGAGGTGTGAGCGACAGGAGGTAAAGAGGCCCTGCCTGGCTTATGGTTGGTAAAAAGTATCATTATTATTCACAGAAAGAGGAGCAGGTCTCTGGTGGTGGCGGGTGGGGGTGTTCTACAGCCACAGCGGGGTGCAGTGGGGTGGGTCAGGATCCTCGGAGCTATGCATGGACGTTTGGGAATCCGGTGTGTGTGCTGGGATCGGGAACTGGGGGTCGGGGCCCAAGGTCCGCTGAGGCGAAGACTGGGCCCAGGCCTAGCCAGCTGCAGCCCTGTGCCCCTCTTGCCTGTCCTCCGGACGAGCCTCACCTCCTCCACTTTCAGCTCTTCCACAGTAGGCAGCTCCACTATCCCCGGCATGACGGCTGTAGCTGCGACCCCGCCAAGGTGCCCTCAGCGGCTTTGCCACCGTCTCCTTGAACTCCGCTTAGGACCGCCGTAGCCCAGCCTGCGCGTGCGCATCCCACAGCACGCAGGCGCACTGCTCCGTTCCGCCACCGGAGACGGAGCATGCGCAAAGCCAGGAAGTCCGGCGCGTGCATGGGGCGGGGCTTCGCGTCGGTTCCGCCCACCCCTCCTGGTTGTCATAGTGAGGCGTTGTCCACTAAGACTGGGATCCCAGCTGCTGGAGGCTAGAAGCGGGAGTCATGGAGTACACAGGGAGCAAATATATCGGGGAATATGTAGATGGGAGGTAAGGGCTTCATTTGATTCACTTAACTAGGTCTGAATATCTGCGACTGGGATAAGACGTCTGCCTTTTTGCTTCCGCAAGGGACTTTGTGCCAGGCACTTTTCACAAACTTGCTTGAGTAATTTGCTCGAAGGCACATATCCAATAAGCAGCAGAGCTAAGAATCATTCGTTCCTCATATGGGGTGTGTGTGCTGTCTTTCAGCTTTAGATATGGGTATAAAATATTTAAAATGTCAAGATTCTTGTTCTCATGAAGCTTACAATCTAGTTGGAGTGTATTGCCAATAAACAAATAAATAAGAAGATAATGTCGGATAGTGGGAAATGCTATGAAAAAAAACATGGAGATTGGGAATTAGGGACTGTGGGTAATTCAAATTTATTGTGCAGTCATCCCACAGTATCTCCACAATATATTCCAGGACCCCAAGCAGAGTTCCTTTCCAATAAGCAATTCCACACCTGGGGTTGGAAAATATTCAGGGGGAAAGTACTGCTTCTGTACTGAACATGTATACACTTTTTTTGTCTTGTCATTATTTCCTAAATGATGCAGTATAGCAACAACTTACATAGCATTTACATTCTACTAGGTATTATAAATAGAGAAGATTTGAATTTTATAGGACAATGTGCAAAAGATTACATGCAAATATTGCCATTGTATATGAAGGACTTGAGCATGCATAAATCTGAGGAGGTCCTGGAACCCATTCTCCCCTATACCAAGGGACACCTGAACTTTCAGTCCATGATTGATTGAATCCACAATGTAGAACCTGCAGACACAAAGGTCCTACTGTACATGGTGTCTTCCCTCAGGGAGTTCACAATCTCCAAAATATTAGAATTATGTACACAAATTACTCCAAGGGACAAATAGTAAAAGTTATTTAGTTCAACAAATGTTGGTTGTCCTCCAAGGACAAGGCTCTGGATTTTACCCTGGTCATAATCCTTGCCCTCAAAAAGCTCATTCAAAGATAGAGTGGCAAGTAAATGTAACACAGATAACCACAGTTCTGCATGGTCAGTGCTTCAATGGAGAGAAGCAGAGAACACAGAAATGGCTACTCTTCTTTGCATGAAGGTGGAATCTCTGTGTTATAGCTGGGGAAAATAAGGATGAAATAGATTGCCAAACAAGTGGTAGTTGTTCAAAGGATGATGCACACCTGCCATGGGACTGTAAAGATGGAGAAATGAAGAGTGAGAATTTGGTGGAATCTGTGGGCTGTATTCCCAGGTTGTTGGATTCCAGTAGTTTTTTTTTTTTTTTAAGGAAGAAGAAGGGCTAGGGTTGTAGCTCAGTGGTAGACACTTGCCTAGCATGTGTGAGGCCCTAGGTTTGATCCTCAGCACCATATAAAGATAAATAAATAAAGGTATTGTATCCATTTAAACTACAAAAAAAATTAAAAGGAAGAAGAGATCAATGGTCTAGCCAGGGTTACAACATAGATTTCTAGAGATGGTGGTAGTAAATTTGGGGTTCTATCTTTAACCCTTAGTCAACCTTGCAAGGGAAATGTCATTAGCTCCACTTTAGAGGTAATTGGGGTTTAGAGCTTCAGATACTTGTCCAACTCATAGGTAAGTGGCAGAATGCTTGGTGTGCACTTTCCCTTTGGCTGAGAAGGGGTAATTTCCTTTTAGAATTTAAAGAAGAGAGTAGTTTCTGTATACAATAAGAAGATGATATTTAACATTTAGTTTGTATAGACTCCCTACTACTGCTGGGAATGTAAAAAAGATTACAACTGCTTTGCAAAAGTTTGACCATTTCTTAAGTGAAAATACATACCCATACAAACATACATATATGAGTGCATTTATAAATTACATAAATGTTATCACATTTATTTGTGATAACAACCCCCAAGTGTCCCATTAATAGGTAAGTGAATAAACAAATTGTGGCATGTCTATCCATAGGAACACTACACAACAAAAGGAGTGATAAATGGTACACACAACACCAACATGAATGAATTATAAAGAATTGTGTTGAGTGAAAGAATCCATGGGGCTGGGGTGGTAGCTCAGTGGTAGAGTGCTCGCCTAGCATGCATGAAGCACTGGATTAGATCCTCGGCACCAGATAAAAACAAACTAATGTATCCACCTAAGACTAAAGATACATAAATAAATAAATATTTCTTTAAAAAGAAAGAAAGAATCCAGACACCAAGAAGTACACACACAGGGCTGGGGATATGACTCAGTGGTAGAACACTTGCCTAGCACAAAAGGCCCTGGGTTGATCTCTAACACAATCAATCAATCAATCAATCAGTAAGATGTATGATTCCCTTTATATAAAATCCTAGAAAATGCAAACTAACCTGGTGACAGAAAGCAGATGAGTGGTTCCCTGGGCATGAAGGCTGTGGGGAGGGGCACACAGGAAGGATTACAAAAGGGCATGCAGAAATTTTGGAGGATGACAGATATATTAATTATGTCTGTTGTGATGATGGTTTTCTGAGTGTATGTCAAAACTTACCAAATAGTCCAAGCTAAATACGTGTATTTTGTGATATGTCAATAGTACTTCAATAAAGCTGGTCTTAAAAAACAACAACAACAACAATAAAAGAGATGATTTCCTAGTACCATGTGTGAATATAAAAAATAAAAAGCTAATGTAGGATCTTCCCTCAAGATCATGGTTTCTTTGGAATAGTTACAGAATTGAATTCTAGATAACACTACTGCAAAGCAGCACAAGAAGTGCTAGGGTAGACTTACAAACGCAGGGGGCAAAGGGAAACCAATAACATTTATGTAGTGACCACTATGCTCCAGGTGGCTTTGCCTGCATCTTCCCTTCCTTAAAGCAATTCTGTGTGGTAGGCATCATTATCCTCTTTTACAGATAGGAAAAGTAAGACTCAGTAATTACATAACTTGCTCAAAGTCACCTGGTTAGCACTGGACAGAGCAGGTGTTGAAACCCAGGCCTATCAGACTCTACAACCACCTGCTTTCCACTATAGAGCCCTGTTGCCTCCCAGAAGCCACACCCAACTGGCTTCACAGAGATGATATTTGAAATAAACCCTGAAGGTTGGGTAGGATTTCGATGGGTGGAGAATCAAGGTGAAGAATGTTACTGGGTAGAGGGAACAGCAGGACCAATAGCCCAGAGGACTTGTGTAGGGAAGAGCAGATAACCAGTTTGGCCAGAGGTAGGGTAGGCTTAGAGGGATTTTGGGAGGGAAAACTGGGGAATGGGCTGAGCCCCAGAAAAGACAAAGTTCAACACTTTACACAATTCTGGCAGTGGAGGAATTGCTAAAAGATCTTCTAGGGCTCAGTGTTGGAAATCTAATCGATTTCATTTCTGTATCACTCCTCATAGTGCATATTTGTGGTAGAGAATGAATTTTGGCCAAATGAATTAAGAGGAGAATGAAGGAATGGTAGATATTAGAAATATGGTAATCATATCCTCATTAGGCATTGAAGTCTTCACTATAAAGTGGCTTTCTGCATTCTTTTTAACTTACTTCACATTTAGAATGAAAGCTTTTCACTTTGAATGAATTAAAGAATGAAAGGGAAGGAGGAAGTGAGGAAAAGACAGAGGGACAGAAAGGGAAGGAGGGAAGCTGACAAAGTGGCAGAAATGGAGCTGCCCACACCCAGGTCTGCAGGCTGGGAAGCTGGGCCTTCCCCACCGGGCACTCATGTTTGGGGCTGTGGCACCCATTCCATCAGTTCTCTGGACTTTCTGTTCCCTTCATTCCTTACTCAGTAGATGTTTGCAGGGCACTTGTTTAAGAGGGAAGTGTGGTCCTAGGAGTTGAGAGCAAGGTGTTCCTCTCTAGAGGCTCTGATTAAACACAGGAGATGAGATGTTTAATTGCAGCGCAGGGCCTAAAGTGCTGAGCCTCCAACAGAGTTTAGGAAAGGTGACTTCAGCCAGTGGGGAGGAATGGAAAAGGAATGAATTAAAACATAGCTCTCAGCCAGGCATAGTGTAGCATGTACCTCTGTAATCCCAGAGACTTGGGAATCTGAGGCAGGAGGATCACAAGTTCAAGGCCAAATTTAGCAAGATCCTGTCTCAAAATTAAAAATAAAGAGGGTTGGGGATGGAGCTCATTGGAGAGTGCTCTGGGTTTAATCCCCAGTACCACAAAAATAAATAAGAGCATATTTAAAGTACTCATTGTATGTCAGGCCCTTTACTAAGAAAACTGTCGTATACTGTCAGGGGTGACCTCAGAACTGAGATTAGTTGCACCCATGAAGAAGCCGGTCCCCTGGTCCAGCTGTCCTTGCTGTCCCTGCCCTGTACTCTTGTACACACCCATGATTTCCTGCAGGGCACTTGCTACACATTGTGCAATTGCTTACTTGTGTCCCTTGTGCAGACCGGGAGGGCTTCCGCCTTGCTTGGGTCTGTGCTGTATCCAGCAGCCTGGCTCTCGACCTAGCACTTGGCTCACAGCAGGTGCTCTGGAAATATTTTTTTGGGAGGGAGGGATAGAGACAGAGAAATTTGGGGAAGTGTCCAGGATGATCCTTCTAGAAAAGGTGCTGTATTCAAACCCGTATCTCCTATCTCTAAATTTCATATTTTTTCAAGTATCCCAGTTGTGGCTTAGTGAGGAGGAATAGGGAAATCAAAAATCTGCTGATTGAGCCCTGGCCTTCATTTCAGTTTCTATGGTGTGGCTTTGGATACATCCCTACCCTCTCTGGGCCTAGCAAGAAGGTATTTCATTGAACAGCATGAACTCCAGGACAGCCTACAGGCGAAGGGAGAAGGAACAGACTGAACTCTGCCCCACCTCTTAAGCAGGATTTTTGAGGGAAACAAAACAAAATTTGGGGTTTTAGACAGAATATTGCTGAGAGGATGACGCGCGAAATCGAGGACTAGCTTCCTACAGGGCTCAGTGATTTTCCTATGTCCTTACAGGATGGAGGGCAAAGCTGAATACATCCTCCCAACAGAAACAAGATATGTTGGGGAAATGAAGGACGGCATGTTTCATGGTGAAGGAACCCTGTACTTCCCCAGCGGGAGCCGATATGATGCTGTCTGGGAAAAGGGATTGGCCATCAAGGTGAACAGATGGGGGAGGCAGAGAGGGATCCTTGGACAGGAAGAGCCCACCCCCCCACTGCTGTGATGCTCTGCCTCCCTGTCTAGCACCCACCCATATCTATTTTGTATCTCTCCCACTTCTTGATTTCCCAGAATATTCTCTAGGATATTCTAGAATATTCTCCCTCTCAATCTGGAATGGTCCCTGAGGAGGCTATGATGAGTTTGAATCCTGCTATGCCTCTTATTATTTGACCTTGGGCCTATGACTTTACCTCTCTTGAGACTAGAGTTCCTCATATGTAAACCAGGGACAGTGGTTGTATGCATTGTCTATTGCTGCTACAGCAAATTACCACAAATTTGGTGTCTTAAATCAGCACAGACTTATTATCTCACAGATCTGGAAGTTGGCAGTCTAAACTGAGTGAGCTGCATTCCTGAGACTCTAGGGGACAATGTGTTGCCTTGCCTCTGGAAGCTGCCTGCATTCCTTGGCTCCTCACCATGCTTCACTCCCACCTCTGCTTCCTGCGACACATCCTCTTCTCTGCCTCTGCTTGCATCATTTTGTTTTCTCTCACCCGGACCTTCCTACCTCTTTCTTATAAAGACCCTGTGATTATATTTGGTGCACCCAGATACCTCAGGAGAATCTCCCCCACTTCAAGATTCTTAATCTAATTGCATCTGCAAAGTCCTTTTTGCCATGCAGGTTGACATAATCACAAGTCCCATCGTATGTGAACCCCTTTGGAGGCCATTATTCAGCCTGCCACAGTAGTACTAGGCATCTCCTAGGAGGTTGTGAGAATAAATAAAGCAAAATATGTGAGCACTTTGCCAAGTTCTTCGCACAGAGTGGGTACTCAATAAGCGCTAGCTCTGCTGCTGTCATACGTCATCTAATCCAAGGGGTCTGAACCTGGAATTTGTGGCCCATGGATAGAATTCAGAGATCAGTGAACCTGGTTTATGCACAAAAGTTTCTGTATGTATGGGAGTATGTTTTTCTCTGGGAAAGAATCCATAGCTTTCATGGAGTTTCACTGGGTGTGTTAGGCCCTGACTCATACATAACCTTAAAAAAGGTTAAGAAATACTTCTTATTTTATAACTTGGAGAAGCTAAACCTCAGGAAGGGGATATGACTTACCCAAGGTCACACAGTGAATTAATAGTACTGTGGGAATTTCCACCCATGTTTCCTGATGCCTAGGCCAGTGTAGATTCTGCATCCTGAGATTCCCTTTAGCATGGATGCAGCAAAAGCAGAATGCACATGTTTGGACAAAGGGTCGTGGCTGATGGTGCTGAACTTTCGGCTATGATAATAAAAGAATAATAAGTAACTTTATGAGTGCTTAATATGTCTGTGTATAGAATTCTCTGAAGAATCAAAAGGGCATGCATGAACACATGTAGATATTCACTATACATATATAGAGAGAGATTCATTAAGAGATATTGGCTCATGAGATTATGAAGGCTGTCTCACAATCTGCCCTCTGCAATCTGGAGCCCCAGGAATGCCAGTGGTGAAGTTCAAGCCCAAACTCAAAGGTTGAGAGCCATGGAGTCAATGATGTATTCCCAGTCAAAGTGCAAAGGCCCAAGAACTAGAAGTGCTGGTGTCCAAGGGCAGGAAAAAATGGATGTCCCTGCTCAGGCAGGGAGACAGAATTGGCCTCTTTTCTGCCTTTTTGTTCTATTTAAGCCCTCAAACGATTTGATGATGCCCACCTGCACTGGTGAGAGCAATCTAAAGTAATCATTCTACTGACTCAAATGCTAATCTCTGTGGAAACACCTTCACAGACACACTCAGAAATATTTTGCCAGCTATTTGTGCATTGCTTAGTCCAGTTAGGTTGACACATAAAATTAACTATCACAATCAGGCACTGTATTAAGTGCTTTACATGCACCATCTCATTGAATTCTCAATCGTCCCTATTAAATATACACCATCATTATTCTAATTTTACAAATGGGAAAACTGAGGGCCAAGAGAATGGGTTGTCTACCTAAATTCACAGAGTTCCCATCCTTTGGGTGGCAAGCACAGAGCTCAGAACTTTATACCCATTCCCTCCAATCCTCACAACCATAATAATTGTGACAATCATCACCTCTTTTCTATGGCAATAAGAACCCATCTCTTCCTTGACATCCACCTTCTCTGCAAAAAGTCTCCTATTTCCTCAAGAGCACATGTGTTCTTTGTCTTCCAGGGCACATACACCTTTGCAGATGGGCTGCAGTATGATGCTAAGAACTGGCACTACTGCGATGGCTATGACCGGAGGTTTTACACGGAGATCTGCTTTGGCTTGAAGCCTTCAGGTATCCAGGCATCCGCCCTTTCCTTCACACCCAAACTGAGAGGGAAACTAAAGCAGTGTTAAATAGTGTCATGGCCTACTGAAGTAACCCAAGGAGTGGAGAACTGAGCAGAGGCAGCAGAACACAAGAGAGCCAGGTCCTGGAGCCAGAAAGGCCAGTCCTCAAATCTTAGCTCCATCTACTAGCTAGGCACTGTGAATAAGGGACTGCCCCTCTGCACCTCAGCTTCTCCCCTCCAAAAAGGGAACGATAACATCATCTACCACACAAGATGGTTGTCGATAAGATAATTCCTATGAAGTGCATGGAACAATGCCTCGCATGTGCTTGGCAGGTGCCTGGAAGGTGCACGGTACATGGTAGCTGTTTCTATTTATGGTACCTACTGCAACCCTAAAGATATGTAAACAGGCCAGGCACAGGGGCGCATGCCTGTAATCCCAGAGGCTCAAGGGGAGGCTGACACAGGAGGATGGGTATTTCAAAGCCAGCTTCAGCAACTTAGCAAGGTGCTAAGCAACTCAGTGAGACCCTGTCCCTAAATAAAATATAAAAAAGGGCTGGGGATGTGGCTCAGTGGTTAAACACCCCTGAGTTCAATCCCTGGTACAAAAAAAAATACATAAATAGTTAAAAAAGTGAAAGATAAGGGCAAAGAGCAGCACCAATGGAGTATGTGCTCTGTGGACCCCATGCTGGGAGAGACTCCGTGGAATCCCTGTCTTCTTGACTCTCCTGAGAACCCTCCTGGACAACCTTCCCAGTCCCATGTCACAGAGGAGAAAATTGAGGTCATAGAGTTTGGACACGTTTCCTGGTGGCAGAGTTCATCTGGGAGCCAAGTCTCCCTCTCTGTATCACAATACCTCCCTGCGAAAGCCATGTCCAACCCAGAGGGCTGCGGCTGGACCAAGAGTCTGCCTTCAGGGAGTGGTGTCTTAAGGGGCTCTCTGTGTTTCTAAGACTCATGTAAGGTTGGTGCATCTCAAGTAGAGCATAGTTCTGGGCACAGCTGAGGTGATACATTCCAAATGACAAGTGACAAAGTGACTTCAGAAACTGTAAAAAAAAAAAAAAAATCTTAGGTTAGGAGAGAAAGTGTGGTGCAGTTGTCAGCTTAGAGCCAGAAGGTCTGAGTTCAAGTCCTGGCATTCCCTCTCAATGGCTGGATAAACTTGGACAAGTCACTGTCCAACAGGGAAGAAACTTCCAGAAAGCATCCAGGCATTAGAATCAGATAGACCTGAACTCAAATTCCCAGCTGCTTTACTTCTTGGCTTTGTGACCTTGGGCCAAGAGACCTGCCTTCTCTCCCTTTCCTGTCCTGACACTTACTCCCCCATTTCTTTGTCTTGCTCGTGTCTCCTCATCTCAACACCCCCCATTATTTCTGATGAGGTTTCCCATCGGTAGTGAGTATTCTATAGCCCCTCCCTTCACTTCTAACCTTCAACTGCCATCAGCTTCCAAATTGAAATCAAAGTCCCCGAGACTCGGATTCTTGCATCCAGCTTCCCTTCCATGGGTTGTCCCTCAACTTGTCTGCCCTGGTTTCATTACCATCTCACCAACCCTGTCTCCCCAGTGATGACTACCTCAATGAGTGTCAGATAAGCTACCTCTCAGCTTCCCTTTGCCCCACGTGCAATAGATCACCTGGTCCTAAGATTCTACCTCTCAAATATGTTCCTTCATTTGTTCATTCAACAGATACTGAGCACCTCGGTGCGAACCTCTGTCAGGGTTCTGCTCATCCTCTGCCAGTGGCCTATTCTAGACCTCCTTCATTGCTCCCCTGGGTTACCTAACCTCCTCAGATCCCCACTCGCTTCCTAAACTCATATGTGAATACACAACCAGTGTAATTTCACAACATGTTCAACCACAAGAATGGCATGAAAATTGTAAAGGGTTGCACCCCATATATATATAATATGTCAAAATATACCCTATTATCATGTATATCTAAAAACAACAAGTTAAAAAAAGATCCCACGCTTCCTCCTGGGCTGGTCTCCATTCTGCAATCACTTGCATCTTTGGTAAGTATAAATCTGGTTACCACCTCCCAAACCTCCAACCTTGAGTATTTCCTACTACCCCAAAGGTAAGGATCCAAATTCATTTTTTTTCATGACTGGAATTTGAAGCTGGGGCACTTTATCACTGAGCCACATTATCAGTCCTTTTTATATTTTGTTTTGAGACTGACCGTGTCTCTGGCTAAGCTGCTCAGGCTGACCTCAAACTTCAGATCTGCCTGCCTCACTCTTCTTAGTCACTGGAATTACAGATATGAGCCACTGCTTCCAACAAGGGTCCAAATTCTTAAAAATAACTCATTCACCAGCTCCTTCTAATGTCCCCAAGCTCTCCCTAGCTACCCACCCTTCTCGGCCCTTCTTGCTCTTGCTATGGCTGCTTCCTCTCTGTTCCTCACAGACACCAAGTTTTTTCCCGCCGTTCTTTGACTTGGAATGCTCTAACCCATCCACTTTATTCAAATAACTCCTTCCCAACCTTCAGGTCTCAGTTTTATGTCCCTTTTTCCAGAAACCCCTTCCCTGAATTTCTAGACTGGGTGAGGTCTCCCCGTGGCATGTCACTAAGCAGCTGTGACCCTCCTCCAGAGCTGAGATCAGGAGTGTTCTGGCTCTATCTTCCTATACCAGCTGTGAGCAACACCAATACAGAGCTTGGACTTATTAAGGGACACGTCCTAGCACCTAGCAGATTGCCTGGCATATAGGTGGAGCTCTGTAAAGAGTTTCTGTCAAAGGGATAATACTCCGGACATCACAGTGGAGGGAGAGAAGTACACTTGAGGAATCAAGGTAATGACATCAACAAACCCATTTTGGCTGGTGGGGGAGGACCCAGAGCTGCCAGCCTAGGTTTAACTTGAGAACCTTGCATATCACTCTCCTCCTGGGTGATGGGGCCTAGACTTTGTCATGAGCTCTTTACCCCAACTGAGGCCTGTGGACAAAGAGCCCATGTGTGGGTGAAGAGAATTCAGCCCTCCCATGGCAGTTAGTTTCACCAAAGGGGAGCCTCTGCCAGGCTCAGAGGCAGTGTGGTGACCGTTCTCTGGCCTTCCCCTTCTCCTCCAGGGACTCCCAGTAGAGGAGCTTTGTCCTAAGAGCCCACTCCTTTCCCGTATCACTCTGCATTCTGCCTCAGAAGGCAGGCATTGTTAGGGCAGCTCTGCTGCTTGTCAAGGTGATGGTTAGGGATGACCCTTGACTTCTCTGAGCATCTGTGAAATGGGCATTGGCCTGAGGCTTCAGTGAGAGAATGACTGTAAAGCACTTGGCATGGAATAAATGCTCATTAATCATTAGTCAATATGCATGGCGTTGGGGTCAGGGCCAGGCGTTATCATTAGCCAACATTAGAGCACTTACTCAGCAGGACATTGAGCTGTGAACATGAGGCAGTGTGGATGTGGGCATCCAACTGTCCATCCAGAGAACAGGGAATGACAGGGTCTACAATTAGAAGGAATTTAAGAAGTTATTTATTCCAACCTCTTCCTATACTCAGGCCACAGCATTCCAAGATAACACTCAAGGTGCTGTCACACAAAGTGCTTTGACTCCTCTTTCCCTCCTGGGCATCTCAGCGTCCATGTCTTGGGGCTGCACCCAGGCCCTGCCTCTCCGGATACAGGCACTTAGCACACAGATTCCAGAGCAGACTGCTTCCTAGCTGGGTAACCTTGGGCAAGTTACCTTGGGAACGCTACCTCTGTGTTCCTCTTGACCCCTTAGCTTCTCAGAGCATCAGTGTTCTCTCTCTCTCTCTCTCTCTCTCTCTCTCTCTCTCTCTCTCTCTCTCTCCCTATCTATCTCTTCCTCTCTCTCTCTCTCTACACACACACACACACACACAATTTTTTTTATATACTAGGGATTGAACCCAGGGGCACTTTACCACTGAGCCACATCCCCAGACCTTTTGTAATTATTTTTTAAATTTTGGAACAGGGACTCACTAACTTGCTTAGGGCCTCACTAAGTTGCTAAAGCTAGCCTCCAACTTGCAGTCCTCCTGCCTTCAGCCTCCTGAGGCTCTGGGGTTACGGGTGTGTACCACCACACTGGCTGGTTTTCTTATCTATAAAAAGCATAATGCCTGGCACAAATAATCACTCAATAAATGGCAGCCACTGTGGTAACTAGGTTAGAGTCAAGTTTCTCCCCTCTCTGACCCTTGTCCCCCTGACCCATTTCCTTCCTTGTATTCTCCCTTGTATATACTCTGCTCCACAAGGTTTCTGAGTGAAGCTGGAGGACTCATACCTGTGGCCTTTGCCCACACTTTGAATGCCATCCCTCTCCTGGACCTGCCCTCCTGTCCACCTGGGCAACTCTGAATCAGACTCAGGGTCTCGCTGACTCCAGAACCTGAATCCTTTATCAAGGTATTCCAAGAAGGAGAGGAGCAAGGAGAAGAGTAGGGGTCAGGAGAAAGACAGAGTAGCATTCCCAAGATCCTGCTCACAGTCCCATTTTCAGAAATCTCCTTGCGTCTCTGTTCTTGCTTGGTTTTCTTCTAACTCAAGGAACGTTTCGTTCAATATGAGCATCCAGCCACAGTGGGTCTCAAGGGGGCATTGGTTTGGATTCGGCCTTGGTAGTAAACTAATCGCTTGTTGTACCTTTTCAAGGTATCTCTCAACTCACCAACATGGATCCACCAAGAACAATTCCCCCAGCCTCCTATGATTGTGGAGATGGCTTCTACGATCCCAGCACTCGGATAATTAAGGACTATAGGAACCGCTTTCTGAGAAACGCAGGTGGGTTTATTCCGACACCCTTGGCATGCTTTCTCTTCTCTTTATCCACATATAAGATTTTGCATTTGATGACAAGACAAAAATTGGACTTCTTTTGTGGCTGGTAAGTCTGTACATAGTCTTAGAGTGGGGTCAAGGACATCTAACTGTGATGGCGCGAGTGAGTGTAGCACTGAAAGGATCGAAGTAGTCATTTTGGCATGCATTCCTTCAATAGCATGTAATGGACACCTATTCTGTGCTAGACACTGGGCTTGGTCAGCAAAGCTAGACACGAATCCCTTTCCCCATGAGCTTCAATTCCAACAGGCAGCAGACAAGGCCTGCAAACAGTTGATTGTGTCATAGAGTAGGCACCACCAAAAGGAAAAGTATGGCCCTGGGAGGAGGGAAAATAGGTGTCCCAGAGAGGTGGGAGCGATACTATGGAAGCATGATTAAGGAGTTCTGAGTTCAAAACTGGTCCGTCAAAGAAGGTTTCAAAGATATGACAACTAAATGGAGTCCTGGAGAGTAACTGGGAATTGAGCCCAGGCAAGGGGAAAGGGTTCCTGTCAGAGGAAGGAGCATGGACTCAGGCAGAGGGAGGAGCAATGCCGCGTGGCCCAGGAAGGCCGGTGGGCACAGCCAGCTGGAGGATTCAAGTGGGGAAGAGAACACAAAGCTGAGCAGGCTGAGAAGGACTGATGTACAGTGCCTTAACTCACAGGAGCCCAGCGCACAAATAAGAACATGAACATGTTTGTGTAATGCAATGATCCTTAACGTTTAATCCCTTTCCTGGAGTCACAGTCCTACTAGGAATAACCGTAGCTGTGGGACCTGATGCCCACACATGCAAACACACAAGTACACATGTTCACACACACATTTTGCATATAGTCTTAAGGGATCGTTGGTCCCTCTAGAGACTCAGGTCCAGAAACCTTTCTCTGTCATGAGAAAGAAACTGACGAATGGACCAGAATGGCTTTACTGGTTGTGGACAGCATCCTCTCCAATAATGACAGCCATAATGATCAGAAAGTTGCCTCTGAGGAAGGTATTAGAGCAAAGCAAATGGTTGACATGTCTGTGGCTGGAATCCCGGAGCTGGGGCATTGGAGGAACGGGGGGCCAACGTGTGCTCTCTGACTGTCCTGACTCATGTTTCTTTAGTGACTTTCTCCATGAACACAGAGCACTGTTTACTCTGTAGAGCACTGAATGCTCACAGGTTCACTGTGGGCTTCTCTGGTCAGATGAGCTAAGGAGTTGTCACATCCAGCAGTCCTGACCAGGTTTATTTATTGAAGGCTTCTCAGGACTTTGATATGCAAAAAGGCTTTGTGTTTTTCCTTAAGTATCCAAAATTCAACTGTAATTAATGACTCATTTCTGTAATTATTTTCTTAATATCTGTCAGATGCATGTGGAAAGGGACTGTCTACCTTGTTTCCACTTGTATCAGTCAGGGGCCAGCCAGAAAAACAGAAAGAACTGAATATCAGGAGCTCCGCTAAGTGGCTACTGGAAACCCAAAAAGCAAATGGTGTTCATTGAGGTAGCAGTCCTGCCTCCAGGACTCGGGCCAGCATCAAGAGCCTGGGTTAGGAGGATCTGGAAGGTCCGTGGAGGGACCTCAAGGAACCACAGTCAGACCTCTGAGAGGGCACTGTCCAGCCGGGCTGGCTCTTTGGGAGCTCACAGGAGGGGCCCTGCAGAGCTGGGACCCTTGGCCTCTGAGGAGGGTACACTGGTCAGCAAGAGCCTCCAAAAAGAAGAATGAAGCTGGCTCTGGGAGTGTAGGTAAAAACAAACAACTCCTGGAAACTGGACATGAAATGAGTGTCACTCTGAGCAACACTGACATGAACATCAAGCAGAAGAGAAAAGAATGTGACTCCTCTGTCCGCAAGAGCTGCCGGCAAAGCAGAAGTGTTGTCCAGTCAGCCCCAGGCCCCGCATGGCAAAGCAGAGTGCAGGGGGCCAGTGAGCGCTTCTACCTGGCCCAGACCACATCCACACCCGCCCTTTACAGACGTGTCCTCTACGCTTTCTTGTATTTCGAGTTGCAATCATTCTTCCCAAAGATACCTCACCTCTCCCCCAAAGGAGAAATGAGATGGAGGCCCGGTAGAGATTGTGTCCATCACAGAAGCATAAAAAAAAAAAAAAAAAAAAAAAAAAAAACAAGAAATGATGACTCCCAGAATCCTGTGAGCAGAAGAAGCCATCCTTAGTGATTAAACTAATAACACATCATGGGAAGAGAAGACCATTCTTAGGAAGCCTATAGAATGATGGACACTGAGAGTCTGCAGGTATTTGTCGAGTACCTGCTGTGAACCTGGCTCCTGTTAAGCAAGGTGGTGGTAATAATGTCAGAATCATCTGTCAAGGAGCAGAGAAACTAATGGTACAGAAAGTCATAATAATAGAGTCGCTGCCAGAGAAGTCAGTGGGGACACCTAAGTCTGGAGGCCAGCAGGCCAGGGAGGTTTTTTGGAATAACCAGAATCTATTCAGAAACCTAGAAAAGGGCAGACAAATACCCAAAGTTGGGAAGAGTGTTAAAACCAGAGGGAACAGCACATGTAAAAGCTTAGAGTTGGGAGAGAATGTTTTACCTCAAGGGAGCCCAAGTGGTTCAGGATCATGAGATTATGATATGTGGGTGGGAAAAGAGCAAGAGAGGAAGCCCAAGAGTCCAGGTTACAGCAGTGGGAAAGATCTTGAGTGTCTTTTCGCCATGTGACAGTGGGGACTAAGGGAAGGTCTTAGCAAATAGCCTAGTAAGTGCTTTGTCCTTTAGAAAGACTTCTCTGTTTAGAGAAGAGGTCAAAGCGGGCAAAATTAGATAGAAGACCTTTCTGGTGAGATGGTGGGAGAGGGGCATCTGGATTCCCAGTCCTGGCCCTACCTCTCGAGCTGCCTGCCGGCTGCCTTGTATCAGTGCCTTCCCTCTCTGGGCCCCTTTCTCTTCATGTGTAAAATGAGGGAGTTGGGCTGGATAATTTCTAGGGTGCTTCCAACCTTAAGAGTCGAGGATGGAGGAGAATATAGCCAAAGGATATTTTGGTCCTGATATTATAAGATGGACCAAGTTCAGAGTGTCCTGAAAACCACTAAAAGGGAGCCTCTGTTCCTGGACACCTAGTCATTACCCCTGACTCACGTCCCCCTGCAAGGGACTGACCTGCACTCTGTCCATCTTGTCTTGCTCAGGGCCTTTCTCTCCAATCTGCCTCCATAAACAGTGCTTCCTGTTGGCATCCTAAGGCAGGAGCTGGTGGCTCTCTGGGCCTGGCGTGGGTGACTGAGGCCATCCCAGAGTAAACACAGTGCCTCTGCCACTGCTATTATGAAGCCATGCCACTTGGGTGGGTCAGGGCTGGGCACTTATTTTTTTAGCAGGTCACAGACTGGGGCACCAGCAAAGAGTTGCCTTCGGTTCCCCTTCAGGCCTCTCTTCAGACCTCCTCGCCTCTTTCCTTGTCTCCTGTGGGCTCATTTTCCCTAGTCAGAAGCTTGCTTTAGGCCTAACTGATAAAACCCAGCTGCTGCTGAACTAAAAACATGCTCAATTTACTGGATGTGGGTGTTGGAGAACGTCTTTCTTAATTGGGAAGGGTGGTACCTTGCTGGATTGCTGTGCAAATCATTTTTCTTTTGTGTGAGGGATGGGATCTTGCTTTGCTGCCCACGCAGACCTTGAACTCCTGGGCACAAGCCATCCCCCTGCCTCAGCCTACAAAAATTTAAACCCATCCTTCCACTCCTCGAAAAGGCTTTGAACACCAACAACATGCCAAAGGATCAGGGCAGGCAACATATTCTGACTATATAGCTCACAGTAAAGAATTTTACATCATGGCCCCGTTCTCTCTCCCACATACACATGCATGCATGCACATGTGTGTATCTTTGCATATACAATGTATTATGGTTTTTTTCTCCTCTATTTTTGTTAAATATAGGTTGCTATGCACTAAATTAGTTCATAGTCCCTGTAGTAGTCAGGACTAGCCATTGTAGAGTATTTTTCTAGACAGCCTTCCCTGACCCACCTGGCCCTTTCCACTGCCATGACTGCATTAGAGGTCTATCCTCTGTAGCCTTCCTGAGCCTCCCTAACAGTACTTATCCAGTGACAGTGGAAGTATCTTTATTTGGGAGCCGCTTCAGGACAGGAACCATGTGACTATCTGAATCTCACTATGTCCCCAGCATCTCACACAAGCCCCATGAGCTGGAGCTGATTAAGTGTAAAAGAAAAAGCAAGCAAGCAGGCAGAGCACCTGTTTGCAAGTCCCTCCTATTCTTCAACCAATTCTACAAAATTCAGTACCTGGCACATAATAGACAACTTATTATTCTGAATAATGAAAGCAATCTACTGAATTTCTAGGCACTCTCAAGTTTTCAAAGCAGCTTAACAGCCATCAGAGGTCTCAACCCAGTGACTCTCAGATCACAACTGGTCTGCAAAGTTTTTGTTTGGTTGTTCCAATTCTTGAAATTGCTTGGGTTTGGACCTCTAGTCCCCAGTCCACCATGGACCAGCTGTGTGATCATAAGTAGATTACTTTTGCTACCAGAACGTCAGTTTCCTCATCTGTAAAATGGGCAGTATACCTCTCTGGAGGAGTTGTGGTTAGGAAAGATGAGATTCAGTATGCAAAATACATAGTACAGCACCTGGGCCAGGACAGGTGTGCAGTGATTGGTGGTTGTGTCTGGTGTTAGGATAATTGTTCACTCAGGCTGGAGGAGAGAGAAGAAAGTTAAGCCCTGATGTTTGTTAAGCTTTTTCTAACTGCTGCAGAGCAAAGAAGTCTCTAGGGAGACAAATGTGATTAGATATTCTCAATCCTTCTGCCTCCACAGGTTTTTCACTTGGGAAATGAAATGCTGGTGGGAGTTTGGGGTCTGCAGGCTCTCAGTCCTGGCCTAATTTTGAAGGTCCATCTTCCATTCTCTGACCTCTTCTATCCCCTGTCCTAGTCCAGCCAGGCTAGCTGACATGCATTGGGACACAAATCCTGCACATTTTACCCCCTTACATATTCCCCCAGCACAGATTGCCCTTCCTCCTTTCTCCACCTATCACCTTCCTCCTCATCTGTCAGTGCTTAGCAAATAACAGAAAGCCATGACATCTTTGTTAGTAATCACCAAAGAAAGGTGTGCAGCTTCCCCTGCTCATCCACACTCAGAGACGGGAGGTGGAAAAGGAATGCTCCTTGTGGAGGAGCTTACCAGCTTATCTCACCTGCTCTCTCTCTCTCTCTCTCTCTCTCTCTCTCTCTCACACACACACACACACACACACACACACACACACAATACCTTTATTTTATTTTTATGTGGTGCTGAGGATCGAACCCAGTGCCTCACACATGCTAGGTAAGCATTCTACCACTGAACCACAACCCCAGTCCTCACCCACTCTTTTCAATAGGGTAATTTGCATGAGCCATAATTAGTGATACCTGGTCTCAGATGGGTTAATAACTTGATCATGGTTACACAACTTGTGACAAAATTAGATTTGAACCCAAATCTTCCAAAAGCCTGTTTGAAGTGTTCTGACTATGGGTAGTATCCCCCAAGGTCCATTTTTGGAGGCTCAGTACCTAGGGTGGTACTATTAGGAAATGCTATGGTCATTTAGAAGGTGGGGTTTTATAGGAGGTCTTTAGGCCATTGGGCACACGCCATCCAAGGAGACCCTCAGTCTTTCCACTTGGCTTTCTGGCTTGTCATCACAAGCTATTTGCTCAACCATGTGCTCCTGCCATGATATTTTGCCCTAACCAGATGCCCAAAGCAACAGGGCTGCCCAGTCTTGGACTGGAACCTTCAGAAGCATGAATTAAATAAAACTTTTCTCTTTATAAGTTGTCACAAGTATTCTGTTATAGTAACAGGAAACTGACTAATATACTGTTCCTTTTGTCCTTCTTGCCAGCATTGCCCTAATTTATTCTGTATGCATATTTATCTAGACAGGGGCATGTCTGATTCATAGTTGTTCCTCCACCAGGCACAATTCCTAGAATGCATCGGGAGCTCAGTAAGCTTCCTAAATGAATGAAAAGGTCCTTTTAGAGTCTTAAGACAAAAACATTATGGTCCCTAGAATGAGATACTACCTTATTTGAAAAGCGGTCCTTTCTTTATACACTGAGAGCCAGTAAGGAAGCATTTGAAGATATTTGAGATAATTGCCTTTAATATGATGGGAAATTGGGAGATTAACTAACCCTGCCCCCTCCTACATGTCTCTTTCAATCCTCTCAGGAAGGCTAAGCCCGAGCCGTGTTGGCGGTTTGTACGTGTATTTCTTTCATGTCACTGTTGCTTGCCTCAACGTTACTCGTAGGAATCATTTGCAAAATAACTGCACCACTAATCCTTACTCCCTCCCCCCAATTAATGATACCCCATGCGAGTGTCTCCGATGAAAGGCACATTATTAATATTCAAAGAAAAAACCCTCATAACCATTTTAACATATACAACTAACAATGAACTAAATTTGCTTTGTGGAAGACAGAGAGTGAGCATCCCAAATTAGTTTATGTGAAAGCTGAAATTCTTCCCCGAAAGGTCTCAGTACCATCCTCAAAGAATATCCTGATCATCAGAAATGCCGTCAAGATTCCCGCCAACATTATCCCCTTTGTTGTCTGAAATGTCGAATCAAGCACATCTGGCAAATGTCCTAGAGCTCACAAATCTTTCAAACAGCATATAATTCCCAATGGTTAAAGAGATAACGCCACCGCTTAATCGCGCTGCTCTTCAAAATAGCACCAACTTTCCTTCAATCAGAAACAATGGCTTTGGCTTCTTAAAAATATCACACACCAGTGATTATTTGCAGAGAGGGCCTTTTTGCGTTTGAACCTATGGGTTCCAGACAGAATTTAAAATCAACCGTAAGCCTCGTTTGAATGTACACTGTTAAGTGGACACTGGAAAGAAGGGGTGTGAATTGGGGTCTTAGCAGTGACCTACTGTGTGATTCAGAGTCTTTGGGAGGTGTCAGGGGCTTCACCCAGGATGAGAACGAGGAAGATGAAGATGACGATGGCAATGAAAGGTAACACTGAGGGAGCATTTACCATGCCCTGGACACTCCCATAGAGGAGGAGGGGAATCCTCCTGGGAGCCTGGTTTGACAAATGAAGAAACTGAGGCTTGGTGAGGTAAAGAATTTCCCCAGGAAATTTGCAGGAATAGGATTCACACTCAGTCTCATCTCCTTCCAAGGTTTTTCTCTTTCCACTCTGCCTGGCCAGCTCCAAGATCATCTCTTCAAAGAGGTATGGGCAAGAAGCCCCAGCATTGGTGTTTATCTGCTCCCCAGACAATTTAGAAGAGGGTGACACTTAAGCTGCAGAGCGAACACCTAGAAATGAAAGACCACTTTGGCCTTCTAAAGTTTCTTGGCATTATTGTAGTTGGTGGGTTTTGTAGTATGAGACACTGAACCCAGGGGAGCTCTACCAGGGAGCTATGTCCTAAGCCCTTTTTATTTTTGGAGACAGTCTCACTATGTTGCTGAGGATGGCCTTGAACTTGCAATCCTCCTGCTTTAGCCTTAGTAGATGGGATTACACAGGTGTGCACCACCGTACCCAGCTCTGGCATTGTTTAAACACGTTGAAAACTGGGAACACCTCAAATGTCCAACAGAAGTAGACTAGTTAAATTACATACGGTATATTCTTACAATAGAATACCATGTAGACATTAAAAAATAGCAGCAGAGAAATAAACCTTATTGATATACAGAAGTATCCATGTTCAATTTCAGGTGAAAAATAAAGACAATAATAATAACCAGTGTTTACTGCCTGCTTGCTATGTTCCAGGTGCTGATGTAAGCACATTACAGGCATTATTTTATTTCATTTCATCTAATCCTCATGATAACACAGAAAAATAGGATCACTTGAGCTCAGGAGTTTGAGTCAAGCCTGGGCAACATAGTGAGGCCCTGTCTTTAAAAAAAAAAAAAAAAAAAATGGCCAGAGTGCTGAGGAGGGAGGTGGCTCAGTGTAGAGCACTTGCCTAGCATGCGTGAGGCCCTGGTTCCCATACCAGAACCACAGAATCAGACAAACAAAAAACCTGGCCAATGACCAAGAGACTTTCAATGCCTCTACCAAACCAATCTGAAATCACAGCCTTTCTCAGGTGAGAAACCTGAGATCTAGAAGGCAAATCACATGCCCGACCCCACACAGCCTGGCCATGTAGAGCTGGGGCCAGAGCCCTGCTTTCCCACTGCCAGCCACAGCTCTTTCTGAAAACCCAGCTACCTCTCCATGATGCCTCCCTAGCAGTTTCTGCAAAATGGCAGAGTGAGTCTCCCGCACAGCTCCCTCCCGTCATCTCTCCAGCAAGACAAAAGGCAATTTACCCAAATGTGATAATCACCTGGAGGCTGGCACGCAGGGGCATCCCTGCTTTATCTGTGGTATTGTCAGCAGCACTGTAATGAAGGCTTTGTGGAGGGATAATATCACACTCGTTACTGCCAAATGAAATGCCCTTGCGATCGCACGTCGCTGCCAGCAGACATGGCATTTGCTATAAGCAAAAGGGGTAGGAAGGGAAGCTCTGAGCATCGAAGCCTCCACTGCCAGGGACTTATCACATTCCAGTCCTTTGAAGAAATGCCATTCTCCCTCTTTGGCAGATGGGGAAACCAAGCCTCAAGAAGTAGATTATTTACTTGTCTTGCTTCTATTAAAGGGAAGAATCAGAATTGGAACCCAGATCTCTCTGACACCAGAGGCCACACTCTGAACCAATGAGACATGCTGTGGCCTTTCTGTGTCATGAACCTCTCTAAGAATCTAGGCCAAACTATGAATATTCTACCCAGTTTTTGGAACCTATCAGCAGAAGTTTGCCCACAGAAGGCAGGATTGGCCACCTGGAAGCCATCCATAGGCTCCTGACAAGATCTCTACTCTAAGAGTAACAGCCTGCCCCTGCCCGCCCCTCCCTGACCTGCAGAGTTGCCCCTTGAGCCCAACTTCACAGGCCCTGGAAATCCCCCTCCAGCCATAGTGCCCATCAGTAACAATGTGTCCCCCGCCCCCACAGCAGTCTGGAGCCCCTTCCGTGGCTGGAGTCAGCCCAGCCAGCACCAGCATGGTTTGTTTGTCTCCTTTAATAGAAGTGCATGCAGGGCCAAAGCCCATGGGGCAAGCACCTCACCTCATCCTCAGCTCATACTCTGGAAGTTAGAGCCTTTGGCTCAACCTCAGGTCTAAGAGAGGCGGACAGATTAGGAGCTGGGCATAGAGTCAGCCAGATCTGCTTACTAGCTGTGTGACCTTGAGCTAGTCTCTAACTTCTCTGAGCTTCAGTTTCTTCATCTGGAAAATGGGGATAAAAATAGGACCCTTCCCACAGGGTTATGTGAGCATGAAGGAGAAAATGCTAGGGGTAGAGAACAGAACTCACCCAGCCGAGTGCTTGGTACATATCAGCCATTGAAATGGTGGTTATTTTGCACCCTGGGGTAAAAAGTTGAAAAGCAGGGGCCTCCCTAACTTCACATCCAAAGGAGGAGCTACTGTCACCTTGGCATGCTGCCCTGTGTCCTCTGCCCATCTGCTTTTGATGTCAGTTTCAAAACTGGTCCAGAGGCCTGCAGGTTCCTGATCTGACTTGCCCTTGGCATTCTGTTCTAAATGTGGCCTCATCATCTGCATCATTTCTTATCCATCTAGAGCCTTGGACTCCCAAGCTCCCCACAGACACAGGCCTTCACTGAGCCACTGTGTACACTAGGATTTTTCAGGTAGGAGCCAGACCCAGCACCTACCCCACAAACCAGATGCGTAAACAGATGGTCACAGGACTGGGTTGGGTGTTCTCTGGACAGAAGCCTGGGTGGGGCCTGAGTTTAGTTTAGTAATATAGCTTAGTATTAAATATAGTTTAGTAATAAATATAGTTTAGTAATAAAAATAACACAGACCATCCAAGACACATGAGGAAGGCAGCCCAACACAACTCTCTAGTCCTTGTCATATTTATGCTTATGTTTAATTTGAAATATCCAACATGAGGTTGTCTCCCCCTAAAAGTGAGGTGTGCCCCTGTTTCTCTGGTGCTACCACAGCCAGAATCACATTGGCTGAGGGAGCACAAAGAAGAGTGAGCATGTCCCCAGCCTAGTCGAGATGATGTCCTGGACAAGGAGGTGCCCGGCCAGGCCTTAAAGGGCAGGATTTTGTTGCACAGAAGGGAAGGAACAGCATGGACAAATGCACAGAGAGATCCAGGGGCCCGGGGAACTCAGGATGGAGCCCTGAGATCTGCCTGTGTTTTGGGGGTCAGGGAGGAATCAAGGAGGCCTCCTTCGGGTTTTGACAGGAGTACAGCAGTGGGTCTGGGTGGGGCATTCGAGGCAGAGGGAGCTAGGGCCTTGAGTGCTGGTTGGGGAGTTTGGCATCTGTCCTTCAGACAGCAAGCAGTAAGGCCTGGAGTTGTAGAAAGGTTTCTCAGGGAAGTGGGTAGTGACCATGGGTAGCAGCTCTGAAGACAGACTTGACTATGACCCTGCATCCACTCACTAGCTGTGTGAGCTCAGGAATATATCTTCACCTCTCTGAGTCTCCGTACCCTCCCTGCAAAACATATGACAGCATTGAATTTGCAGATTGCTTCAAGGACTCAATGAATTCTAGTCTTGCATGGAGTTTTGTAGATTCCTACTTACCATCACTCAGTGTCCCCACAACCCTGGCCTAATGGAGTCCTCAGCATCTGCCAACTGAACAATGGGCTCCCAACTGCTAGGCCACCTTCAGTCCATTGTCTACATGCAG
Source organism: Urocitellus parryii (assembly GCF_045843805.1). Classification (NCBI taxonomy): domain Eukaryota; kingdom Metazoa; phylum Chordata; class Mammalia; order Rodentia; family Sciuridae; genus Urocitellus; species Urocitellus parryii. Next base: position 199,022,797 of record NC_135534.1, read on the forward strand.
CCAGAGAGCAGGAGTGAGCAAGGCTACACTGACAGAGTATCTGTGGCACTTGGCTTCTCTGAGCTGCCTAAGTAGGGTGGCTAGGTAACATGAATGTGGTTAGCAAACACAAATCCAATTATTAGTACTCATAAAATAAAAGCAGGAAGCAAGAAGAATAGCTATAGACAGTGCTGGTGAATGTGCACCCTCCACCCAGCACACACTTGCTCTGGTGGGAGTGTGAGGGCCTGAGTCGGTGACCTCTGTCCCTGGGTGCCTCCAATCCTGGGATTACCTTGCTCTAGTATTTAAGGATCTGTATTGCTCACAAATACAAGCTCACTATGCATCTACACCTCAACAGCAGGAGTAACTGTCCCAGCAATGTCAGAAGAATGGCTGTGTGGCACTTAATGAGATGTTCTTCTCCAGCTTAGGGCTCCCTAAGAGATTTCCAAGGCTCATTGTGACTCTGGGCATTTTCCCCATACCTATCAACTGGGTGCCACCATACAACTGAGAGAACACATTCACAGAGGTGTTTGAGGACTGCGTGAGAAGGGGCATGCAGAGTGCCTGCCAGGCATCACACCTGACACACAGAAGGGCTTCCTAATACCAGGCAGCTCTATCCCCTGCCCGACTCACCCCTCCCCAGTGATATCCCTAATCCTGCTGCCTGACCTTAGAGACCCTACCCCAATTATTTCAATATATTAAAACACAATGTAACCACACTCCCACATTGAATACACATTTTTTTTTTTTTTTTTTTTGCTCTTAAAACTTTGAAAGGATCCTTTTAACTTTGCTTGGTTAATTGCTTAACTACAAGTTTAACAATTGGCTGTGATTTCTTGAGAGTCATATGCATGCTGGAAAATTCTGGCAAAATGAAGAAATAGAGCCTGCAAATGGGAATTCAAGTATAATGAAATTGTTTGCTTTCTAAGTTTAATTAATCAGATCTGAATGTATTAATTAGAACATTTATTAATTTCAGTTTTACGGTTTCTCTTTTTGATTTTTTAGAGTCAATCATTTTTTCCAAGCCTCTTACATTTGAATAGGCCTTGAAAAGCTGGTGGGTGCTGGGCCCTGCACCTCTGGTTCCCAGCAGATGAAGTGGCTTGCCCTAATTCACCTGCAGCCCCCACCCACCCCCAAAGATGATTCTTTACAGGGAAAAGCAAGAGCAGCCCCAAGGCCTCCCACCAGCCCTTGGAGGCTCTGCCTGGGCAATGACCCCTTAGTCAATATTGACGATGCTGTGGCCTTGGCCTCTGGCCACCACCATTGCCAGTGAAGTTCAAAGCCTCTTTCTTGTCAGGAGTCATGACAGGGAGGCCTGGGTGTTGCCACCCTCCCTGTGGCCCTGCCGCACCTGCCTACACAGCCCTGCCTTTGCCAGAGGGTGTGGGAGCAGCCCATAGGCGGGATCCCAGCCTAGAGTTTTTTTTAGGATGGGCCTTGACCCCAAGAAAGAGAGCAGCCCCCCATGATAGAAACCCTCTTGCTCCTGTGCCTGGCCTGGCTCCAGGCTCACTGCCGGTCTGGGCATCTTGGATGAGCACAGGGCCCTCTGCAGGTGGGCAGTGCCTCCTCCCTCTGCGTGTGATCTCACACAGACTTCAGACCCCTAGGCACACACACCAATTCACTCTTCTGTGTGAGAAAAACTGGATGGAAGCACACACCTTTGTGCATGTGCACACACTCCCTGCTTCACCAATTGTGACCAGTACCAGAGCACACTGAGCCTTCCCCTCTGCCCTGAAGGAACAGCAAATTATTGCACCCTTCTAAACCTCCACCTTACTTCCTCGTCTTAAGTGGGGGCAACCTTTTCACATTCACTGAGGAAGGACGAAATACACAGAGCCAGGCCCCCTAGGTGGCTCTTTCTCTGCCCCTGGCCAGACTCAGTTTCTTCTGGGTCTTCTCCCTTTCCCAGCCCCCATCCCACCCCCAACTCACAGGCAGGACCTGCATATCCATGGTGACCGCAGATGTGCCTAGCCCAAAGGTGTGCCAAGAGGTGGGGTACCCAGTGACCCCAATCCACCTATTTACCCTTCCTGGGCTCACCTGCCCCGGCCTGCCCTCCTGGCTTTGAATAAAACTCATTAACTGAGCTATCGTGCTTGATCCTTATGATGTTGATCCTGTGTAAAGACCTTCTCCTCTCTTAGCTCCCCACATCCTGGCAGGGAACCAGAAGTCCTAGGGGTGTCCTGGTGAGTCCTTTAAGGATGGTCCCTTGTAGGCATCTAGTTTGGGAATTAAGGACCCATCAGAGGGATGATTGTAGTTTCTACTTCCTGGGTCTCTAGGCCTCACTGTGCCCTCTGCAGGAAGTCAGTTTCAACCCAAAGTACGACAGGAACTCAGCTCAGAGATTCAGAGTGGCCTGTCCTCTATCACCAAGCAAGCTGAAGGCTCACTACCTGACCTAGGCCTGTCTGATACCAGAACTCCTTCCAGTCCATGCTTTGCACCCAGAAGTCTCACCTTGCAAGGCAGCTTCTGGTTTTCTTCGTTTTTTGTTTGTTTGTTTGTTTGTTTTTTGGCATTGCCTGTGCACCAAGCATTGTGAAGCTCTATTCAGGAAAGATCTCACTGGATCCTCCCAGCAAACCTTCCAGGCAGACACATTCACAGATGAGGGAATGAGACCCATGGAGGTGAGGCCACTTACCCAAACTAGTGGCACTGAGCACCAAAGCCAGAGCATGTTCTTAAGCACCATGCCATGCTGTCTCTCTCCCTGTTGACCATCTGGGAATCACTGTTTCCCTGCAGCTATTCTGAGACTTTCAGGATCTCTTCTTCTATACTGTCCTGCACACTGCACTGACGTCACTCATCCTCAGCAGGCCCAGCATGCTTGTTCCCTTTGCAGACTGGCCCCTCCCCACCTTTGCTGTGAAGCAGGTCACAGGCCAGGCAAGCTTTGAGCTTCAAGTGTAGTTAGTGCTCAGGTATGATCCTAGGCAGCTCAGCCTCTCCGTGTGGTGAGGCTGCCTGATCTATGGCCTCCAGGCAACACAGCTGGCGCCCTGGACCTGCACTTGGCATGCCTGCCTGGCCCTCTTGGGAGCTTCATTTGCCCAGGGAGGAGAAGAAATTCTTCTCCTTTTGTCCAAATCCCACAGGGTAAAACTATTACTTTTATGTCTCCAAATTTACATTTCTTTATTCATTCATTTACCATATATTGAGTCAATACTTTTTAAGTGCCAAATCTGTGCCAGGACCATGTGGTTGCCCCAAGCTGGTGAACACCACCATGACTTCAGCCTGAGTCAGGGAAGGCTGATGTCCAGGCAGGCCCATGGGGTGGGACAGGGGACAGACAGGAGGGCACAGGGCTCAGCGCACATACATTCATGAAGGGCCTTAAGTCTGGATTGTGACAGGACTAAAGAAAGACCATGTTCATCAGACAGCTCTGACTCCACACCCCTTTTCCTGATCACACCACTTTCAGTCTCTGTGAACTTAAGACTTTTTTGAGTGAAATTCTGTGATAACACGTTCATATTACATTTGTTTGTTTCTGTTGAAAGGAATAATTTATCAAATATAAATGTTTAAAATATACAATTTATACTGCCTCATTCAGACCTTTCTTCATTTTTATAGATACTAGAGGCTAGAAATGACAAGTGCCCTTGGCCTCTCACATGCCCTTAGAGGCCCTGGACCTGAGCCAGGCCCAGAACAGAAGGGCTTTTTCCCCAGGGGCACTGGGGAGCAGGTGCATTAGGGCAACTGCCGCACCTGGAGGTGGCCACATTTGATGGTGTAAGGTGAACCAGGAAGGGAAAACTAAGAAATGGGGAGCCTTTTCAGGAAAGGTGTTCATCAGGAAGTTTATGGTCAGATTTGGGATCTCTTCTGAAGCAAGTTCCTTTTCCTGTTTAATAGGAAGCCGGGTTCTTCTAATGATCTATGGGTGCAGGGCATGTGAGTGGCCACAAAGCTTCAGAACCTGACAGAAGATATCTTCTGCCTTATAACCTCAGACAGAAATACAACTAAAGAGTGCCTGGCCTGGGCCTCTTGGCAGCTGTTGCTGCTGGGTCTTAGTTCTCTCTGTCACCAGCACGAGCACAGGCCCGACCACAGGATAGATTTGTTGATTCATTTTTTCGTTCAGCTGGTATTGACTGCACACCTCCATATGCCAGTCACTCCTCTAAGCACTGGAGACACACAGGGAACAAGGAGATGAGTCTCCTCAGCTCATCAGAGCTTATAGTCTAGGTAGGGGAGACAGACAACATTATAATAAATAAGAAGATTGCGGAGAGTGGTGCAAGCTGTGAAGAACAGCCAAGCTGGAGTGACCTGAGGCTCCTTGTGAGGAGGGGACGTTGGAGTTAAGACTCAGATGCCCAGTGGGTGCTCAGAGAATGTTTGTGGATGGCGATTGGGGCAAGTCAGAATGAAAGGCTTATTCAGTGCCACCTTCAGAGCATTTATTCGGCATCTATTGTAAACTGGGTCCTGGGAGAGAAAAATATTATATAAGGAGATATTGAAAATTTGTAATATAATGGAAGCATGAGACCAAAGAGAGTGAATGGCTATGTTTGGGTGGTTGGCAGTGTGAAGGGCCTTCCATCTCTCTTGGAATACCAGATGATCTTGCCTGTTAGGGAGCACACTGGATCCTCGTGCACTTTTTAGAATGATCTTTTTATTTTAGAGCAAATTACATACTTTTGTGAATACAGTACAGCATTCCCGCTATGCCCCACACCCAGTTTCCCCTATATTAGCATCTTACATTATATAGTACATTTGTCATATTTCATGAATATGACACTTATTGTTGACATTAAAATTGATGAACAGACATTAACTAAAGCCCACAGTGCACCCCCATCTCCTTAGTCTTTCCCTCGTGTCCATTTTCTGTTTCAGGACACATTACATTTAGCTTTGTCTCTTTGGGCTCCTCTTCGGTGGTATGACAGTTTCTCATTTTCTCTGTCTGATAGTTTTGAAGCGTACTGGTCAGGTATTTTGCAGAACGTTCCTTGGCTGGAATTGTCTGATGTTCTCCTATTCGTAGACTGGGGCTGTGGAGTTTGAGGAAGAAGACCACAAAAGCACAATGCCATTTTCATCCAAAGGTATCAAGGGTGCAAAATATCATTATGACTTACTGATGTTGATGTTGACCTTGAACACCTGCCTGAGGTCAAGTTTTTCCTCTGTGAAGTTACGCTTTCTTCCCCCTTCCTTTCCATATTGTCCTCTTTTTTGGAAGGAGGTCACTATGTAGTCACACTTACGAAGAAGAGGGGAGTTTCCTTCAACTCTTGAGGGCAGAATATGTACGTAAATTATTTAGGATTTTTTTTTTGCACAGGAAATTTGTTTATTCTGATTTTAATGAATCTTTACCAACATATTTATGCTAGGATTTTTACTTTTTTAGAAGTTAAAGAATATGTCAGCATTTTTAGGAACTTAAAAATATTTTATTTCAGTTAACAAAACACATAAAATTACATTGAATTGGAGAATAGGGGAAGAATCAATCATTATTTAAAATTTTTCTGTCATCAACACACAACAGATAATGAAAAGGATTTGGGAAATACCAAAAGCCAGAAATAAGAACCACTCTAGTCCCACAGCTCAGAGTTAACCATTTCAGTTTATTATCTTTAATTTTTCTTCTGTGCACAATTTTTACATGAAACATACTGCCTATGTTTGGTTGTTGTTGTTTGCTTCTTGCCTCGTCTCAATTATTTTTGGCTTATTATCTCATCAAAAACATTTCCCCCATGTTGCTATACAGATTTTATAACTGTCATTTTCAGTAGTTGCTAAGTGTCCCTTCACCTGACTTTTCATGAATGTCTCCTGCTTCCTCCCAAGCTAGCATGATTCCTGCCCTGTAGTTGCTATTTAGAATTAATTGGTTAAACAAGTGAAGATACAACAAAGTAATCATTCCCTATTTTTTTAAGAAATGTGTGTCATTTTCATTCTCTTGATTCTAAATAGTTCTAAGACAAATAGATTATTCCCTTAAGATAGTGTCCCAGACTGGGAATATGAGGTCAACAAGAGCCAAAAACTTCTACAGATAAATGCACCAAACCAGAAATCTTCCTCCCCTTCCATCTGTGCCACTGGCAATAGTGCCAAAGGTAATGATTTACAATTGATTAAAGAGTTTGCGAGGTATTTTTCCCCCGTCTTTTTTCTCCCTCCCTTCTCCTCCCCTCCTGCAAAAAAGGGGGAAATTATCTGAGAAGGTGAAGATGTTCTCAGACAATCATATTAACATATTCCAACAATCGCAATTTGCAAAATAGTAATCACAACTCCCGGGATCTGGGAGGCATTAATCAAAGCTACAGGTTTAATTCCATTTTAAATATTGATGAAATGTGCCTCAGCAGCCTCACCCTGGCGTGGCGGGGCCAGGGGAGCCGCGGAGGCGTAGGGGAGGTGGAGGAGGGTGGGTGAGCAGCTGCCAGAGGGGAGGCATCTGTGATTCAAATTGGTGGCTGTGCAGCCAGGTAGAGAGTGAAAGGGGTAGTGAAGAGGGCTGTTAAGTCCATTGCTGTCAATTTGTAACGATCAGGGAGGGGCCTGAGGACTGGTTCAGCACAATAAACCCAGTTTGTCTGGTTTCAGGGGTTACCGCTGAAGAGGCTGCAGCTGCACTGATTCCAATAGCCTGGAGACTTCAGAACTGTAATTATCAACCAGGCTGCTCACAGTGTGGCAAAAGTGGGCTCCACCAGCGCTTAACTCCTTGTGTGCTGACACATCGCGGCCCATCTCCCCACCCCTGGGCTTGCCAGCCTGAACTGGGACTGCCAGGCAGCAGGCCCAGGGGAAACTAAGGCCCACTGGCTACTTAGGACAGTTTTCAAAAGCCAGTGTGTACTAGCCAGCAAGCCTCTTTCCTTAAATCATAGGTAAAGAAATGTGTGTGTTATATGGGGGGAGCCTCGGTCCTGGCATCCCCACATCTGCTCTGGGTGGAGGTTAGGCTGCAAAGCCTGATAAAGAGTTGCTCAAATTGCATGGGCCAGGGACCTAGAACCAGGCTCATCCCCTTTGTAACATGGAAGCACTCTCCCCTCCGCGGTGGAGATCCAATGAGATGCGGTGCTAAAATAGCACACAGTAGGCTGTCCATGGGCCTCCATCTCTCAGCCCTGGCCCTGGGGCTTTTTACAGGAGAAGAAGGCATCCCTGGGCAGGGGGAATCTGATTCAGAGGGCAGGTTTTTGATGGCTTCTGCATCTCAGCTTTCAGGAAGACCCCTGGTTACTGAGCTTCTACCATTCATCACCCATCTCAGGTGGAAGGCTCTGAGCTAGGTACAGAGAAGGCCAGAACTCCTCCATGCTATAGCCCAGAGAAGAACCAGAGGACAAGGAGCAGAGAAGAAAGGGAGGAAGGAAGGAAATAGTGTGGTGAGAGAAGGGCACAGGCTCAGTTGGAAACACTGGTGAACAAAATCTGTGCAGGATTGATGGCCCTTCTTTTGGGATGTAGCCCCAGGGAAATTCTCCCACAGATCCCTGAATGCTTGTCCCAGTGCTGTTCCTGGTAGCAGGGAATTGGAGGCAACCTCCATCTTCGATACTGGGAGGATGGAGAGTAAAACGTGAGGGGGCCAACCCCATGCAACATGAGGCAGCCAAGAAGCAAAGAACTAGACTCCATGTGGCAACAAAAAGAGGTCCTAAAAATGTACCATGGGGTGAAAGAAGTTCGGCACAATGAAATTCACAGCACAATGCCATTTTCGTAAATTAAAAACACATTCAGACACAAAACAAAGTACATACTTTATATAGCTACATGCATTTTTAGGGATCTATATCCCACCATTAGCATGGGCCCCTGTTGTGGTGAGGGGCTGGGTGTGGTCTGGAGGAGAAAGGGGGAAAATAAAAATACAGAAATTCACAAGGGGTATTGCACAGAGAGGATGATCACGTGCGGTGGGACTGAGGACTGTGACTCATTCAACTCTATGTGAGGTTTTTGTTGTGCAGCACAGTTTTCATAATTAGACAACTCTAGGTTCAGATTATGGGTCCTCCCACACACTAGCCCCAGGCTGTGGGCAAGTGACCTGACCTTGGAGCCTCTGTTCATCTAAAGTGATGGGAAAGACTTGCCTTTCCAGGGAGACCATGAGGAAGCTGAGCCAGATGGCTGGGAATAGCTACAGCTGCCACCACGGCTCCTCTGCATGTCCCTGGCAGACTCCTGAGTCAGGGGGACCCCTGGACCCTCAAACCTCAGGTTCTTTGAAGGGTCATGAAAGGAACGCCCAGAAATGAAACTAGGACCTAAAACTATGTGCTAGTGCTACCAGCCAGGCCTGGCCCCACCGCTCTGGGTTTGCTATTTGTGATATGTCACACCGGTGAGCACTGGAGAGTGAGGCGGCCACTCTGACTGCCCATCAGGATCAAACCGGCTCAGAGGGGCTGAAGGACCTCAAGCTGCCTCATCAGCAGCATTCACAAACTATAAACCCTTTTGTGTTCAATTTCCCCCAGACCAGGCCTTCTGCAGAGGGATTAGATTTAAATGAAAGGGTTGCTTCTGCCCACACAGAGCTAAACACATGGGCCACCAGCAGACCATCAGCCTGTGTTGGAATGCACTCCAACTCGAAGACCCCACCCGGGGGGCTCCCAGGGCACGCAAGGTCTCGGTGAGGACCAGGCATGACCGGCTCTTCCTCTTTCCCTACAGACGATGATGAGCATGAGTGGATCATCCAGACCTGTCGGAAGGGCTGGGATGAGATCGTGGGTCACAGGCCCAAGCTGTGAGTTCTGCAGCAGCTTCCACCAGAGGCTGCCATCTGTCCCGCTGGCACTGGCTGCCTTCACCCTGGGAGGCTGTAATTCTAGAGCCTCAATTTTGACTGAGGAATAAAAGCTTTCTGCACTCAGTGGCTCCAAGTGTATTTGCCTTCGAAGACATTCTCAGAACACATCCTCATTTCACCTGCATCAGAAGCACCTGGGAAAAATCATGAACTATAGCTATTCCCAGGCCTCAGCCTAGACTTACTAATCAGAATCTTTGGGAATGGAACCTAGTAATTTGCATTCTCAGGTAGTTCTTATGCATATGAAAGTTTGAGAACCATTGTCATACAATAACAGATATATGTGACTGAATGAGCCCCTCGTGGGCCAAGGCAGCATGTGGGCATCTTCCCGGCTCCTAACAGCAGCCTTCAAAGGAGGGGTAAGCATAACCTTTTGCAATGGGGCATCTGAGGTTCATAGAGAGTGACTGACTCTCTTGGTTTCAGAGGACAGTAGGACCTGATTATTGTGACCAGCTCACAGCTGGCACCTCCCCGAATAACTCCCCACTTATGTTTTTTCTACCACGCGGCCTGCGCAGTGGTTTCATTAATGAGGTTCTAGGCATAAAGTTAGTTAGACGAGATCGAAATAAAAACACAAGACTCAATTACCTTAATTCTATTGCTAGGTCCGAGACGGCTCCCCTCTCTGGTTCGCTCCTCTAGCCGCCCAGCAGGGCAGCAAGGATTACTCAGGGCTAGCAGGAGAGAGAGAGTGAGCACGCCGGGGAGTAGCCTTTTATTAGGGAACCAGAGATTCAGGGGAGAATTCCATCCAATGAAGGTTGAGGGGGGGCTGCACTCCAAGGTCAGGGTCAGCGATTGGGTCCCCGGGGTCAGTGGTCAGGCACACCCCCACACGGATGGGCTCTCTCATCAGGAGAGGGACGGGAAAAACTTCGACTTTTGCCAAAGTGCCTCAGACCCTCAACGGGAGGCACCCGATCACGTGTGAGAATGGCGCCCCACAGTTTTTACTCTTTACGGGGCCATCATTTGAGCCTCAGGCAGGAGGAGGTGCAGAATCAGCTTGATGCCATAGGAAGAATGTGGCTTTGCCATCATCCATTTCTGGGTTCAAATCCCAGCTCAACCACAGTATTACGTAACCTTGGGCAAGTCACTTCTCTAACTTCAGTTTCCTTATCTATAAAATGGTTATAATGATATTTAAAACAACAGAGTAGCTGAGAATGAGTCAAATGAGATAGTACATGAAAAGGAGCTGGTGCTTAGCAGGTGCTCAATATGTGTTTGTTTTAAACACATGATGCAGTTTGTTAGCGGCACATATAATCAGTCTTCAGAATCACCTCAGAGCTCACATTTGTCAACTGAAAAACAGAAGTGGAAGCAGCAACATGTCTCAGGGCCACTTGTGGACCCCAAGCAACCTGGATCTTTGCACAACCGTCCCTCTTGGGAGGTTGCTGGATCCTGTGGCCTCCTGGATCCTGTGGCCTCCTGGGTCATGTCCCCTGTCTCACCAGAACTTTCTGGTAGAAACTGGTAAAAACTGGGAGGGCTCTGCAGGGAAAGGAAACTGGACCTGCAATGAGCAACCCAGAGCTGTCATGCAGGTACAGCCAACAGCCAGAGGAAGGCCTGGGTCCACTCTCAGCTGCACCATGGAGGAACCTAGGGGAATAACCTCACCCCTCTCAGACTCCAGTCACTTTGACAGAATGATAGGGTTGAGCTCCACGGCTGATAACAAACTGAGTTTTGAAAACAGAAGTTACATTCATAGGGTTGGGGATGTGGCTCAAGCGGTAGCGCGCTCGTCTGGCATGAGCACAGCCCTGGGTTCGAACCTCAGCACCACGTACAAATAAAGATTTTGTGTCCGCCGGGAAAAAAAAAAAAAACTATAAAATAAATTTTAAAATTCCCTCTTTTTTTTAAAAAAAAAAAGTTACATTCATATAAACACACATGCCTAATATATTATCAAAGATAAACATATATCTAAACATTTGAAAAATGGATTAAGAGAGTAGAGTGGGGAGGCACATGAATGGGGGTAAGAAATAGGACACAGTTCAAATGCCTCCCCTTGTCCCGCAGAGCATACTGGAGTGATGTCTGTTTACATCATTGGCCAGATTGAGAGCTCCTCTAGGCAGGGTGGGGCTGGGACCCTTCTCTGAGTCTGCAGAGACAGCACAGGGCCCAGCAGAGAGCTGGTGTTCAGGGAGCACAATGCAGACAACAGCCAGCCTGATCTGCTACTCACTAAGACATAGGGATGATGCAATATTTAGAGAGAAAAAAAATCACCCTTCTTCGTGCCTTTGCAATGCACAATTTACCAACTGGGAAATGGTACCAACTTTTTAGCTTTGCACTGTCCAGCAGCCCAGAAATTCTGGGAGCCAGGGACCCAAGCCCTTAGCCAGAGAGTAGGAAAGAAATGAAATCCCATCATGTTCTGGATTTAAGTGCCAGCACTTCTACTTGCGTTAACTTTATTTATTACACAAATAAGACATTTACAAAGCACAACATGAAAGATATGTAACAAAACAGACATTGGTTTTACAAAAAAAGTGCTTACAATTTTTATTCCATGTGTGTATTTCCCCTTTTGTTTTGTATTTAATAAATAGTCTTGTCCGCCTGTGTGTTTCCAGGCTGCTCTTAACAGGGTAGTGGAGACGTTTGAACTGCAACATGCTACTGTCATGTAGTCCACGCAAAGAACAGACCCTGGGGAGAGACTCAAGACAGAGAGGATCCTGGGTGACCCTGGGCAAGGCTCAGTTGGCTGCTTACCACATGGTTGTGATTGGGGCTTTGATCATTAGGAGCAAAAATCAAAGGAAAGATCTGAGCTCCTCAAGGCCAGGGATCAGGCCCAGGTCACTCCTGTTAGTTCAGTGCCCAGACAGAGGCAGCACAAGTTTTCACTGGATGACTTCTGAACTGAGCCATATTCACCACATTCTGAGTGGTGCTTTCTCTTTGACCTTAGTTAGCTGTAACATCTTTGGAAGGGACAGAATGCAGGTTCCCTTCTTGGGCCTCACCCATGCCTAGGCCTCCTCCAGAGAAAATGGCATGTAAGTTCTCATTAAGTGCCAACTTCAAGCATGTGAATCCTGAAACCTTATCCAGACTCAGAGAGAGTGCTGCAATCGATTAGTGATGTCTGCTATGGGTGAAGACAGGTACCACAGCTGCGTATAACTATAAACTTGCTTTCCCTGTCCTGGAGTCTCCTTCCAAAAGCAGGCAGGAGGACTGGGGCTAAAGCATGCTTACTAGCAGCCTCTAGTGGGAAATGCACTAGGTCTCCAAGTAGTTCTAGAATTATAGGATAAGCTTGGGGCAAATGGGCATCCCCTGAAAACATAAATATCATGGTCCTGTTTGCCCAAGCCCTTGGTTTCAGGTGGAAGTGTTGCAGCAGGATGGGGTGGATGAGACCACAGCTGTGTCTAGCCTTGTTCTCAGGAGCGGGTGGGGCTGGCTCCAGGCAGGGTTGGCAGGGAAGCCCAGAGGTACTAGCTTGGCAAACTCACCTAGGCAGTGGGCACCTCTCTACTCAGAGATGGATCAGAGTTTACATTCTGGCTGTCATTTCACTGGGCTCTGTTCCTTGGCCCCCAAGAGTGGTCCCCTAGCCCAGGCACCCCTATCAGTAGTGAACCAGCAGCCAAAAAGCATCCCCAACTCTAGCCTGCCCAAACACTCAGCAGCAGCATCACACAGATCAAATACCATCTTTGCTACGTCTCCTGAACTTACGTTAGATACTCAGGTGGGAGTAGGGTTTCCCCTCCGTCCCAAGTGTTCGCTTTCCCCTCCTTGAGATGGTTAGTGCCTCTCCCAGTGCAGAGTGCCACCTGTGCCACATCCCTCTCCTCGATCTCCAACCAATGGGGGCCTTTGTCCCCCATCCCCCGCCTGTCCCTCTGCCTCTTGGTCTGGGCAGGCCTCCATCTCTGCCCTACTGGGCCTCTCAGGGTTGGTCAGTGTCTCTTCTCTTTCTGAATTAACTTGACATAACCAGACAGATGGAAATGATAAAATTAGAACATAGCTTTCCTTTGGGGACATCCCACAAACACTGTAGAGTTTTCCAGACAAAAGCAACAGAGTGGATGACATTGGGGGTTGTCGGCTATTCGGAATTCAGAGATGGTTCCAAGGAAGTAGTAAATAAAGGCCAATGGGGGTGGGAGGGCGGGGAAGAAAACCTGTAAATTAGGAGGCTGTTGGTGTCGCATGATTCAATTTGTCTTTTGCTGTTGTAATCAGCTGAAGTTGAAGATGACTCCTGTTTAAATGGGAAAAACAGGCTGTTGTTTTCACCCTGATTCCAAATTTCAGGGAGCTCTGCCTTCCAAGAGGAGGACTCTGTGATGCTCCTGGCCAGTTCTGGTTCTCAGCAGGAGAGGGAAGGCCAGGCCTGGGGGCCCAGCTGGCGGCGGGCAGAATGGCGGGTGGGGGTGGATGCGGAGGCGGTGGATCCCTGGCCACAGTTTGGACACTGGATCTCAGCGGCTGAGGGGCAGCTGTGGGGTGCCCATGGACAGATGCGGAAGTGCCGACAGCGTTAGTACTGAAAAAGGATGACCTGCAAGAGGAGGGCATGGGAGGTGGCTGAGTTAGGAGCCTGCCCCACTTGGCAGCCCCCAGGGATCCTCAAAGTCATGCGGCGTAAGGAAGGGCTCAGGGCCTAGACTGGGATTTAAATCTTGACTCTGGCAGCTTACTTGCTGTGGGACTTTGGACAACTCACTTCCCCTCTCTGAGCCTATTTCCTCATCTGTAAACAGGGATACCAAAACTTCTCAGAACAGGGAGGATTCAATGAGATACAACAGCAGAAGCAAAAACCTACTGGGCACTTTACCCTGCTCCCTCCATAAATTGCTTCAATGAAGCTGCACCTCAAGCCCATAAGGAAGTCCTACTGTGATGGTCTCTATTTTACAGGGAGGGCACCAAGGCTGAAAGAAGTGGCAGTTAGTGAGTCCATGATCACAGCTAGGAAGAGATACACCAACACTGGAATCCAGGCAGGCTCTCTACTAAACCACCCATCTCTACCTCTCCAACACCACCATGACAACAGCTGCCCACAGCGCACAATCTACCAAGCCAAGGGCTAAGCACCCAGTGTGCACCGGATCTGCACAAAGCCAAGGCATGTGGCTAAGCCAGCCAGAGGCTGATGCACAGCGAGTGGGTGGGCCTCTGCTCCTTTCTCTTTCCCTCTTCCACTTAGAGCCACCTGGCTGACATCTTACTGCCACCCACACAACCAATCCCCTGAAGTTCAGGTCAAGGATTACTGGCTGGCTGGTCAAAATGGGGTGTCCCTTTTCACAGGAAAATAGGAGGAGGAGGTTTCAAGTGGCCCAGAGTCTGCCAGTGAGCACCGTCACATCGCTGATACATTTTCTGATCAGGATGTTTCTTGCCCAGAATCAGCTACCAGAGGAGGTGGAGGAGGAAAGCAAAGATGTTGATCTCCATAGTATCATGGTAGTCCCCTCCCCCTTACCTACAGTTTCAGTTATCTGCAGTCAACCACAGTCCAAGAATATTACTATTGGTCTTGACTCTTTCAAAAGAGAGGGATCACACTCATATAACTATTATTAGAGTACATTATGATTGTTCTATTTTATTATTATTGTTGTTAATTTCTTAATATGCCTAATTTATAAATCAACCTTTATCAGAGGTATGTATGTATAGGGAAAATATACTATTATATAAGGTTCAATACTATCCAGGGTTTCAGGCCCCCACTGGGGGTCTTGGAACATAGCCCTACAGATACCAGTAGACTACTGCAATCATAATGACGACCAGTACCCAAGGAGTGCTTTCTGCCTATGGGACACTGTGCTAAGCTCTTTACACAAGTCATTGCATTTAGTCTCCACAGCAACCCCGGGTGGTGGGAACCATTATTGTCCCCATTTTATAAATGCAGAGACTGAAACTCTGAGAAGCTAATTGTGTCTCCAGGTCTCAGAGGGAGAAGGTGGCAGATCTGGGCTCAGGGTGGCTGGGCTCCAAAGCTCACACTGCATTCTTCACCCAGCCTTGTGCCTTATTTTCACTGGATCTGCAGGACACCTGGCTTTAAGCTCTTATTAAAAGGAGCACCCCCCAAAAAAAAAAATTACCCTAGTCAAACCTGTCCCCTACAGGAGCCTCAGACTCTCAATAACCTAATATTTGAATAATAACCTCTTGGTCCTGATTTCTAAGAACCTTCCAAGTGCTGAAGTTGTGGGATCAGGGTACACAACCAGGAAGAAATGTGGTTCTGGAAACGCACAGGCGTATGTGGCCAAATGATGACGCAGTGGACAGGAAGCTCCTCCCACCCTGAGAATGTTGGGGTCATTGTTCTCCTGGCCAAACCAGCCCTGATCCAGATGAGTGGGCTCAAGGACCAGACCCAGGGGGATACACTCTCCTCACAGCTAGGCTGGCTCGGGCCCGGAGGGACTTGGGAGACAGCCCATACAGTCCTGTGCTGCCTGCTCAGCCCAAGCCCTGTGACCCACCAAGCCCCACAGGTTTGACAATATGTGGATGGAAAATCCCTGGGAGTTGAGGGAAGTTCTGACAGTGAGAGGGCAGTGGGTCACAAAGGAGGGAGACACACTTTAATGCAGAGCATCTGGATACAAATCCTGGGACACAGCCCAGCAAGGGTGAATTCTGGCTCACTAGACAAACCCAGGGGCCAGAATCCTAGAGCCAAAGCTGCCAATGCCCAGCCTGGCTCGTCTTTCAGGCTGAACCAGACATAACCACAAGCTTAGCTGAGCAACCAGGAGACAGGGCTCCTCTCCAAGCACTGAGCCCAGCCCTATACACTTCCAAGGCCCAACCCTTCCCTCTATATAATGCCTAGGGTACCAGGCCTTTCAGTATGTAGGCCTGGCTGCTCCCCCACTTCCCTGGGCCTCCACCCTACTAAACACCCCATAATCCCCTCAAAGCCAGGCTTCTCCTTGCTTCTGTGCATCAGCACTTGCTGTTCTCCCAACATGGAAGGCCCTTCTCCTCATACCCTCCTTCTCCCCTAAAGTTGTCACTCCCTCTTCTGGGTCCTCCAAGGCCATGGCTGCCCCCACTCCAACTACCCCATTGCCTTATGGTACCACTGTCCATGTCCTACTCTAAGTCACAAGTTTCTTGTGGGTGGGGATCAGGTCAGATCTCTTCTTCAAAGACAGTGCCAGTCTGGTAGGACCAATGATCTCCCACAAGAAAGAGGCATGTGTGAGGCAGGTGGTCCTTAGATCGAGGCCTGCTGTGTTCACATTCAGTGTGACCCTGGATGAGCTACTTCTCTGAGCCTCCGTTTCTAGAGGTGACATGGAGTTCCATCATAGCCATCCTCCCAGGGAGGCTGTAAAGGATACTGTCAGAGACAGTCCTGTAGAAATGTGAAGTGGTACAAGAAAGGAAGAATCTACTGAGCTTCATAGACTTCAGAGTCCAGCAAACTTGCTGCACCCCTCGACAAATCACCTCATCTCTCTGAACCTCAGTCTCTTTATTTCTACAATGAGAAAGGCCATCTCCATGCCCACAAAGAAGCTGGGAGGTGTCAACCAGAAGATGTGTGTAAAGAGCTCAACAAATAGCAGTTCTTACTGTGAATGTGACAGTCTCAGAAGGGACCTTCCTGCGGTGTGCTCCCCGACCACCTGATTCTTGTGTTGAACACCACCACCTACTTGGAAACATATCTGTGCAACTAGGCTGTTTGCACCTCCATACTATAGATATTCTCTCACAGTGCCAATCACAGAGAGCCCAATACACAGTAGGTGCTCAATCAGGAGGCACAGCCAGAGGAAATATGCTGGAGAAGTGTTCTGCACCTGGAGCTGCCCATCAGAATCACAGGGGCTGAGCATCACAAATGCAGGTCAATGTACCCCATTCCAGTCTTGCCATCAGACTCTGGCTTGGGAATCTGTTTTTCCAAGCTGCCCCGGTGATTCCAAGACACATTAAGACTGGGATCCACAGGACTGGAGGGCTCCTAATGGACCTTCCACCTCTAAAGCATGGTCTCTGTCTCCCTGGACCACTGTACCATCTGACTTGAGGTGGCTCCATGCCTCCCACGGCACATCTTCCCAGCCGACCTCTCTGAGGACCATCACAGTGCTGTCTCTGCAAGGCCTTCCAAGGTCCCCCACTGCCCCGGGATAAAGTCCAAGTCCTCTGCCTGTCAGCCCCATGGTCCCATTTCTCACCACTTTTCCTCCCAAGCCTGTCCCACTGACATGGAATGGTTCAGGATTCCCTAAGAGCTGGGATGGCTGTCTTTGATGAGCCCTGATCCAGTGTCAGGCCTGCGTTTTGGGGCTGCCTTCCTCCAGGAAGTCTTCCCTCCATCTCTCCCTGCCCCCACTCTTCCCCCATCCCACGGCTCCCCATCACAGTGTGATCAGCCGGGTTGCCAATGTTGGAGTCTGTCCCCCCTCCAGATGTGGCCTCCTGGAGCAGCAGCCATGCTTTACTTATCTGTGAGTAATGAGTAAGTGAATGAATAAACGCACAGGTTCTCATCCAGGCTCTGACCTTCAGCTTCTTGGCCTCGATTTCCCTCTTCTAAAAGGAGAGGCTGTCTCAGCGCAATGGCTTTTAAGGCTAGCTCTGGGATGCCTCAGAGCTGAGAGGGAGGTGAGGCTCCTACCCGCTCCATGGTTGCACTCAGAGCAGCTCCGTCTAAATTCATCTGTGATACTGATGAGACCAAACAAAGGGTTCCAATGCTTAAAAAGCAAAGCCTTCCAGCTGCTGGACTGGGTAATACCTAAGCATCTTCTAGACATTCATTCCCAATGCCTCAAACAACCAGAGATCTGGTTCCACAGAGGAGCCCTGCCAGTTGGCCAGCTGTCTCTTTGCCCCACCAGAAGCCCTCCCTGCAAAAGCCTCAAAGCTTGAGTAAATTCTCCAGTGTGACAAAAGAGAAGCCACCCTGCCAGTGAGAGGACGGGGCAAAGGAGGCCTGTGGAGTGGGCGCATGTGGAACATGCCAGCAGCTGCTCAGATGCCTCTCATGGGCACAGAGTGGGCCAGAGCTGGCTGGGAAGAGATGGTCTGCCACACAGAAGCAGGCTGCCCACTCAAGGACGGGAAATACTGCCAGAAACTCAGCCCCACAGGAAGGCTCCGATCCAGCAGACCAACCTGGCTCCATTTACCTTCTCACCCCGGCTGGAGAGCGGCCCATCCATATCAGCTTTGAGGTGGACGGGAGGCGCGGTGTAAGGCAGCCGACAGTGCACCTGCCCGCACTGTACCTGACCTGTGGACGAGAGGTTGCCTTGGAGCCCATCCCTCAGGCTCCACACGGGATCCCACCTGCCCTGTGCTCTGCAAGCTGGAGCCCCAAGACCAGTTCCATCCCTGCCACTTAACACCTGCATGAGATTTCAATAGGGTGGGTGACAACACTGCACAGGAAGGACTTTATAAAGTGCCACAGTTGCTAGGGATAACCATCCAGTTCATTGATAAATGGGCACTCGTGCAAGCAAGGTTGTGCTCTACGGGTTCAGATCCTCCTTGTACACTTCTGTCTCCCAATTGGGTTTCATCAACCTAATACCAATAGCCACTCCTCCCCTTCCCTCCCCATCCTCCTTTCCAGCTTGGTTTTTCTTCCTTAGCCCTAACCATCTGACTTATGGTGTGTTTTTATTGTTTTTTGCTATCACTGGTCTTTGCCAACTAGAATACAAGCTCTATGAGGGCAGAAAGTTTTTAATCTGTTTTCTAGTTTCTGGATTTTTGTAAATTTCCAACACCAAGGATGAGGCATGATATCTAGTAAGTACTTTAAAAATATTTGTTGAATGAGACTCCATACCCTATTCCAACATCTAAAACTGTTGGGGAAAGTCCACCTGTGTGTCTGATCCAAACCTTTCATGTTTCATCCTGTTTACCACTATAATAGAGAAGTCCTTTGCCTATCTCCTCTCTAGACTTCATCCTCTTTGATCATAGAAAAAGACCTGTGCAGAAACTGACAATCAATATGTAACTTGGGACAAGTCACTGTGTCTTTCTGAGCCACAGATCTCTCATCTGTAGAATAAAGCAATTGTATTAAATTGAGGGTTCTTAACTCCCTGGGTGTTCAGGGAATCCATGAACAACCTCAAATTACTCAAATAACCATGTGTATCTGTGCATTTTTCTGGGGTCTGGTTCCAAAGCTTTTATCACATTCTAAGCTCTAAGACTTCAGGAAACTAAGGATCCTGTGAATTTAATTAACTATAAAGTAAAAGTTCATTTTTTTTTCCTGGGCTCTCGTTCTCTTTCTTCAACTTCCCAGCTCTAAGGCTTCAGAATATGCAAGATTCAAGATTTTAACTAACTGCAAAGCAAACTACTGGGGTGACCTTCAGTTCTTGAAGCAAGAGGTAGCAGGCCCAGACACCCCACCGAATTCTGCCCCAAGCTAGGTTCCACCACCAGGGAAAAAGGAAAAGGGTACCTCAGCCCCTTCTCTACGGATCCAAGACAGATCTAGGCATGCTCACTGGGGTGGTGTGGATGGAGTCGTGGCCCACCTTTGAAGAGGGTCACCTAGATCCATCATTACCTCCAATCAATGATGATAGCCTAGGTCCCTGGTACTAGAGAGGCCCTGATCATTGGCACTTTTAACAAGTATTTACTGAGCTCTGTGCAGGCTGAACATAAATTATTGTTTAGAAATAAAAGGGGGAAAGTATCCTTCCTGCTAAGCAGATGGTTCAGAAATGGAACAGTGTAAAGAGCCCAGTTTCTCCCCAGCAGCCTGGAGCAGCAGGCAGAACTCTGTACTGCTAGTTTACAAACCAAGCCCATGCTGCCATCACAAGAGTAGATATTGCTTACTGAATGTTGAAGACTTTACATCAGTTACCTTATCCCACATTCACAACACTGCTTTGAGAAAGAAACTCTTATTGTTCTTGTTTTTGCAGATAAGGGAACTGATATTCAGGGAAGCTAAGAAACTTTCCCAATGTCACCCAGTTAGTAAGTGGCAGGGATGGGATTTGAAGCCCAGCAGCCTGACCCCCGACATTTGATCTTTAAAGAGCACTGGCTCCCACGAACTTACAGTGGGCCCTTGGTTTTCTCCACCATTCAATGGGATAGTGATCTCTGATGTTTATGTCTGGCACATGGCAGGGATTGGGTAAAAGCAGTGGTTCTCTCTCTGACCTCCCTTCTTTCTCCCTTTTACTTGAAGCCCGAGAAGGGATGGTGAGTATGTGTGTGCATGTATGCATGTGTGTTTGTTATGATCACTTCTATTTTTTTGGTCATGCTCAGCTTTGAGAAAACCGCCTCAAAGGGAAAGAAAGTCTCCATAAGCAACTGCTCCGAAACAGATTCAATGAATGCTCATGCCTCAGAAATCCAGGAGTTTATTCCCTTATTTCTCCAGGTTCCTGCTCCAAAGTCCCTTCACCATGACCCTTCCCACCTCTCCCCATAGAACTCACTGTCCACACACATGTCTCCCCTCCTTTTTTTTTTTTTTTTCTTTTTTGGTACTGGGGATTGAACTCAGGGGCACTCAACCACTGAGCCACATCCCCAGCCCTAATTTGTATTTTATTTAGAGACAGGGTCTCACTGAGTTGCTTAGTGCCTCACTTTTGCTGAAGCTGACTTTTAACTCATGATCCTCCTGCCTCAGCCTCCCAAGCCACTACTGTAATGCGCCACCCTGCCTGGCCTCCCCTCCTTCTTTTAAGAGTTCAGGGTCTCTTTCCCAATCTCTCATTCTGGAATGTGAGTTCCAGGAGCACAGTGGCTCTGGCCTACTGTGTTCCCAGTGTTCCCAGTGCTATGAACACAGGAGGCACTCAAAATGTATTTACTGAATGCATGAATCGATTTTCATAACTCTCTAAAAGGTATTAATAGCTGGGGATAAAGCTCAGTTGGTAGAGTGCTTGCCTGGAATGCACAAGGCCCTGGGTTCAATCCCTAGCACCAAAAATAAAATAAAATAAAAATAAAAGGCATTAATAATATTCCAGTTTACAGATGAGGAAATCGAAGTTCAAGGAGGTTAAGTGATATGCCCAAGGCCACACTAACCTTCTGCTTTCCCAAATGTACCCACGCCATCTTTGCTCTCTGGGTCAAGGCCTGCCCACATTCAGTTCCCCCAGTCAGTATGCCTCACTGAATCCTTTCCAGAGTTCAAATTGGTGTGTTTCCTCGAGGCGGCCTCCCCACCAGCATCTCCAAACACTCCCACCCAGCACCTTTCCTGTAGAAATCATTCCAGGGAAAATCATGAGCTTAACAATCTGGTTATTGTTCCCCTGTCCAACTGACCAGAATGCTGGCTCCACAGGGCAGGGATCTTGCTCCTCTTACTCTCTCCCTAGTCCCCAGGCCATAGCATTTGGGGAATGGCTAAATTGCTGCCTTTTACCAAGAGAAAGGATTCAGCCCCCCTCTGAAACAGGGCGGGGGGAGTTTACCCGCTCCACGAAGCCCCTAGATTCGAGTGACTTCGAAGCCCACATCTTCCCCCATGAGGCTCTGTAATGCATCCCCACGCCTCCGCCCCCGTCGCTCACGCACACTCCTCAGCCTTGCGCTCCCCGCAGACCCTCCTCCCGCTGTTGCGGTCACTTACTCTCAATGTAGCCGTGCAGGGTGACCATGCGCGCCCGCTCGGGGCTGCTGAACGGAGAGTAGTGGATGTCGTCGGACAGGGCGGAGGGAAGGCGGGACGGGGGCGCCCCAGAGGGCGGCACTGGGTGCTGCGGTGTGTGCTTTTTATGACGCGCCCGGCAGTTTTGAAACCACACCTGGAACGACAGCCTCAGCAGTTTCAGCCTCGCGTTAAGAGGGTCGCACGCGCCGCCAGGGGATGCCCAGGCGGGACTGCCTCCCCACCCCCTGAAGAAGAGCCTCCACGTGCACCGGCGACCCTTGGCACCGCGGCGAGCTTCAGAGCTTGGCCCGGGACCCCCAGGCTCCGCCCCAGACCTGAAGGCCCTGCCCACTCGTGGTCCCACCTGGATGACCCTCCGGCTGAGGCCTGTCATGTCCGCCAGCTTCTGCAGCGTCTGCGCGTCCGGGTTGTTGTCCTGCGCGAACTGTGCCTGCATAACCTGCGGGTCGCGGGAGGGCGGTGAGGCACCGCGCGCGGAGGTCTCCGAGACCCCGGCCCAATCAGAGGCTCCGGACCGGAGGCCACGCCCCAGGCAGCTACAGCCCCTCCCGCCACCCGCGGGTCCAGGCCGAGGGGGTGGAGCCACAAGGCCCTCTCACCCCCGCCCCCGCCGAGGCCCCGCCCCCGTCCCCGGGGCTGTATCTTGCCCGGGTACCTGCAGCTGCTCCGCGGTGAAGGACGTCCGCGCGCGCTTGGCCGGCTTGGGCTGACTGTCCTGTTCCGAGGGCACTGCCCCCTCCAACGTGAGGCCGTTCCCTGGGGGCGACAGAAGCAGCTGACCACGCGTCCCCATCTCTTCTAGTGGCAGCCTGGAAAGGACGGGGGTGGGGGGAGCTTGTCCCTGGAAGGGTCAGGAGCGGAGCTGGCTGGGAGTAGGGATCCCAGGGTCCTAATCCCCAAGCTCAGTGTTTGGGAAAAGGACTTCTGTTTCCATACTGGAGAGTTCTCTTTCAGTGTCCTCTTTACATCATAAGTCCTAAAGAGAGTGGTATTATCCCCATTTTACGCGAGAGGAAACTGAGGTTCAAAGAGAAAAAAGTCCCTGCCCCTAACCTTCCCACTAGAATCTAAAGCTGGCTGATCCTAATGGCCCCAACTGGGCTCCCTCCGAGCGAAACTAGGGGGATCCACAGGTTGGTGGGAACAAGAAACAAGGAACATACAACAAATGGAAGAAAAAAGGTTGGAAGGATGTACACCAAGGTGTCAGCAAGGAGCAACCTCTGGCTAACCTCAGAGAAATGTCATCAAGGAGACTTTTTTACTTTCAATACTTCTGCAACTTCTGAGGTCTTTAAAACTGCTACATGTTATCTCTCTAAAATTCTTAATTTTGCTAACCTGGGTATATGTCTCAAATTAGATTACTTTTAAAACTATGATTGTAAACTACTAAGTTTATTCTGATTTTATTTTAATATTTCATTGTTCTGAATACAAAAGTGTCCTTATCAAAAGTACAGAAAATTCCAATAAACCTCCCACAGGGGAGGGTGGGAATCATCACTAATCCCACCATTCAGAGAGAACCACTGCTCACAATTTATTATAGTTTAATTAGGAAAAAAAACTGTGTTGGAAGAAAAAAACAATAAACAAATACATAGAAATATCTGGAAAGGTAAAGGTGAAAATGTGAGAGGAAATGGCATTTGGAGTGATCTTTATTTTCTTTTTGCTTAACCATCTTTTCTAATATTCTTATGATGAACATGTGTAGTGTGTGTGTGTGCGCGCGCATGTGTTTAGAAAGCAAAAGAGTAACCAATATCAGGAGCTGTGGCTATGGCTCAGTGGTAGCCCATTTGCCTGGTATGTGTGAGGCACTGGGTTCGATTCTCAGCACCACTTATAAATAAATAAAAATAAAGATCTATCAAAACTAAAGAATGTTTAAAAAAAAAAAAAAGTAACCAACATCAAAGGCTGATCTGAAGCCCCATGCCTTCAAGTTCCCTTTATGATTAGAGCTTAGGTGTAACTGGCAAGACCATGACTAAAGGTGGTCCTGGTTGGTCCAGCTACAGAAGGAGCCTGTGGTTACTGATGGACCATGGTGTGCAGGAAACTCTGGATCCTGGGTTTCCATCTCAGTTCCATTGCTGACTTGCCCACAACTTCAGATAACTTAAGAGCAACCCATTTAGCTCTGAAATTGGTCAAGTATACTCTTGTGGTCCCTGACTAGTTTTCAGGCTGAAGTCTAGAAACTGAGGAAGGGTGATCCATACCACTCCCCAGAGGGACTGGGAGTGAGGCAGACATTTTTGGGATATTATTGTCCCATAGGGAGGCAGGCAGGACAAGGATTAGTGTGCCTTCTTTTTTAAATGGAAAAAAAAAATGAAACTCTTTAGAGGCAGCCACATCCCTGCAGCCTCCTGGGGTTCCGAGGTCCAATTAAGGGGCCCTGGAACACAGGGATGAGGTGGTATGGCATGGTGTGACATGCTGTGTTATGGTAGTTAAGAGTCTGGGCTAGGCAGACCCACTGGTATGTTAACTTAGATGTTACATACTACAGATAACCTCCACCTTTTCGCTCATCTGTACAATGGGGATACACCATAAACATCCTAAGACTATTGTAAAGATTACTTAAAATAACCCATGCTGTGGAGAAGTTATCAGCATCTATGGACCCTGACAGAGGAATCATGGACAGCCCTGCCTGTACTCCCTTTTACCAGTCCCCACTCCACCTAGATCCCTGGAAGGCTGTCCGTATATGGGACCTGTATGGGTCTATGTATCTTGGGAAATCAGAGAAGATGTTGTGATCATTCTAATCCAACATCCATCTTGCACAGATGGGGTAGGGGGACTGAGGGACAGAGAGGAAAGAAAATTTCTTGTTGTCGCAGTATTAGGAGCTTAATCTCCATCTCAGGAATGGGGCCTTTTCTCCTAATAGTCAGAGCCCTTGTCCGGGATGAAACCCCTACCCTCAAGCCTCAGCTTGGTACTACCAGGATGGGAATTGGGAGAAGAGAGGCTACAACAAACATCTTTCTAGGGGATGGAGATGTAGCTCAGTTGTAGAGCACCTGCCTAGCATGTGCAAGTCTCTGGGTTCAATCCCCAGAACCTTCAAAATAATAGTAATAAATCTCTACAGGACTGGCCTAGGCAACTGGGGTAAGGAGCCCCCAAGCGCCTTCCAAGGGTGGAGTAGCCTGCCTCAATGAATGAATAGAGCCCACTCCACCCTCCCATTCATTGAGTGCCTCCAGGTTTTACAACACTTCAGCTCATCAGCCTTTGAAAAGGTCTCCTGCTATTAACCCCATCTCACAGATAAGTCAGCACAGTTGCAGTAAGGTAGTGACTGATTCCCAAGCTAACCGTGGAGGAGCCCCACCTCCACCAGCCTCCAAGTGCTCCAGGGAACGCCCAGCACATAAAGCACTGTGTATCACATCTGGGGTGCTGGGGTCAGGTGGGAAAGGGCTGGGGACAGGGGTGCTGGGCAGGGCGGGTTAGGTACCATTCTCGGCGGCTCTCTTGAGGTTCTCGATCATGGTGTCGTAGTGGATGCGGCACAGCACCTTTTCCTCAACCAGGCCGAACTCCTCGCCGGTGGAGAGCTGGCGCTTGCAGGAGAAGCAGGCGAAGCAGGCCAGGTGGTAGGCGTTGCCGCGCGCCCTGCGCACCCAGTCGCTGGCGTAGATCTGTCGGCCACACCGGGCGCACTTGGTCCCAAATCGGCTGCAGGACAAGGTGACAGGGACTAGACTCAGACAGGCCATCTCTCCCCCACCCCAATACCCCCAGTGGCGGCACCCTGGCTCCTGGCCTCAGGGCCTTGACTCAGCAAATACCTGTTGCTTGGATACACTATCTACCCTCACCCCCAGCCAAGTCCCACCGAGAGGATGAGCTGGAGGATGATTTTTAGTTTCTTCTTGGTCCTTTTCTGAGTTTTCCAAATTTTCTACGCTGATCACTTACATATGTATATTAGTTTGTTAATTAAAATTACAGCGTAATTGTGAGGAAAACATGATAGCAATAATAACAGGCAAATTTGTGAGCACTGTACTCAGCAAGATTCTGTTTTACAGTTATTATCCCAAATAATTCTTCTTACAAGAAGTAAACTAAACTGCACAAGGTCACACAGCTCACAAAGTTAGGAACCCCAGCCATGCCAATGCCAGAGATGAATAAACTATAGTCCCAGCCATACAGAAGCTCAAAAGTTCTTGGAAGAGGAAACAGATATGCACTTAACTGGCTTTGTGACCCTGAGCAAATTATTTAACTCCTCTGAGTTCTCCTTTTCCCTGCTCTGCACTGAACTAGATGACCACAGCAGACAGCAATGACGACTGCTATTTGCTTAGTGTCCTGCAGTCTACAAAGAAACCAGCCTTCCTTTAATCTGCCTCTTCTCCTTCTTTCTCCCCATTTTGTCCTGGGATATGTGTGTGCAGCTGTCTCCATCACCAGAGCTCCTCCCGGAAGTTGCAGAGCCTGGTTCCCTCAGCACCAGAAGTCATACCGCGGGTACCAGGGAAGGTTTGTTCTTTAAGTGCATGACTCCCTTGTGACTGTGCCCAACCCTCTCAGCCTCAGTTACCTCTGTATGCTCTGAGTTCAGGGAATGGTACCACAACTCAAACCACCTCTGGAGTGTGGAAATGTAAATCACACACTTCTCCCTCTTCAAACCCCACATCCAGCCAATCCTCAGGCTCCATGGTTCTGTTTTCCAAATATCTCTGGGATCCATCTCCTCCTCTCCCCCTCCACTGCCACCCTTCCTCCTAGGCCAGGTTTCCATCAGGCACCCCTCACTGCCAGTTTCCACCCTGGTCTCTTGGTTTCCAGCCTCGCCCTGCCAGTGCATCCTCCACACACAGTCACAGCCAAATTTCCAGCAGGCACATGGAATCTCGTCCCTACCCTGCTTACAATCAATTGGTGGCTCCCCTTCACCCTCAGAATCTGGTTCAAGATGTTTTTGAGTTTACAAAACCTAACAGACCACATCCTCTTCAGGCCCACCTCCTTCTAAACCTTCTTCAGAGTCTCCCACTGCAAATCCAAGCATGAGTCCCAGTCAGCCACAGGGGAAGGTTAGTTCAAGATCTTTAAGAGGTACTTTCTCTGAAGCACTTTCCCACCCCCAGGACTTCGCACAGGCTGTTCCTTTCCTGACCATATCCTACCCCCCACCACACACACATCCCCACACATCCCCACAATCGTACCACCCTCTTAGCTTTGATCACACTGGTTTGTAAACATCTGGTTCCTTGGCTCTTCCCATGCACTCCTGGGATTCCTGGAGGGAAGGGGAAGATGTAGAAGATTTGCCTCTATGCTCCCAGGGATCATTAGGACAGCCTCTGTGTGACTGAGGGAAACAGTCCAGCAAAAAAACGCTCTGGTTCCAACCTTGCCTGCCTTGGCAAATCATGCAATTGAGTTTTACTGAATGAGGGAGTGCAATGGCTTCCATCAGCTCCAGCTCCCAGGCTCCCCGAAGAAGAGTAAGGGGACCATAGGTTCGCTAGGGCCATGCTGAGTGCCTTTGCCGGGTCCTCTACCTACCCCAAGCAAAAACCGCTCTTGACCTCAGAAACGCGACTTCCCCAGGGAAGAGCCCGGCACAGCAAACGATCTTTGTTTCTATTGCCGAAAGAAAGGGGAGATGAACCGGCTTTGCCCAACCCAGCTTATCCCTTTGGTGGGGCAATCCCTATTCAGTCATCGACTGGTGGTATCTGGATTGTGAGCACTTTCTGGCCTTTGGGCAATGCGGCTTTCCAATATTTCTGCTGGGGGGAAATCGGGCATCCAGCTGTGCACAGAACCCTTACTTCAGATCGGGTCCTGGGGCGCAACGTCTTCTTTGCACCCCCTCAGCTTTGTCAAAACCTGGTGAGATAACAACTCTGGCACCCATATTCTACACGTGGAATAGGAGGTTCAGAGACGGCAAGTGACTTACTGGGGACCACAAAGTGTGGGGCCAGGGTCGAGAGGGCCCCTCCGAGATGCAAGAAAGACCTAGAACCTGCTGAGCAGACTGACTGGAGACAAGAAACCTGAGGTTCCAGAAGGATGAACAAGAAGGGGTCCTGGTTTGACCGCATCGTCATATTCCCACTCCTGGCAGCATGCTGGACCAGGAGACCAGCTATCTCCAGAAAGCGGAAAGTGCGACCTCAGGGTGGGGACCGCCAGAGTAAGGAAAGCGGGAAGCCTTCAGAGGCTGGGCAAAAGCGATGGCGTCTTCCGCTGGTGGAGAGATCCTGCGCGCTGCCTCATATGCACCAGACTGTGCGGTCCGGATCCTCCTGTCCTGTCCGGCTGGGTGGACTTAATTGTTCTGGGTCAGGGAGGCGTCTGAGTCTCACCTCGCACCCCTGGACTTTCTGCCCTGAGAGTTCCGGATGTCCGAGTCTGTTATCCGTCCACACTCGTAGGTCACAGTGGCCCCAGCCCCCTTGTTTCAAAGCGGGCGCCTAGAGTGGCCTATCAGCTTTCCTACCCTCCAAGTATCACCCTAAATGCCAGGAGCTGTTCCCAGCCCTAGGATCTCCCTGCATTCCCTGTGACACGTCCCAGTCAACGAAATCATCCTTGCACCGGATCCTTGGAATAGGGATGGGGGGGTGTCATTGTATAGGTTTGGATGCGTTAGGGCCCTTCCTGCAGTGTGTCCCCCACCCAGGACAGGGATCAGCGGCACAAACAAAGGGCACGAGGAGGCTTACGGATCGAGGCTCTGATAAACCGACAGACTCCTTCTCAGGCGGGCTGCGGGGCTCGAGCCGCCGGATTCCGGAAGCAGCGAAATCGGCGGTGGAGACAACGAAACTTCAAGAAAGGGGTGTTCGCGAGCTGTGAAGGGAGCGCCAAAGGGATTAGGGGGCGCGCCTACAGCCACCCAGCCTTGCTGCAAGGTCTGGGCCATGCGCGCCCCTCCCTGGGTCCCAGTGCGCCAGAGTCAAAGACGCAAAGCACAGAAGCGCTTTGGGGATGGAGAGGTGTCCGACAGATGCTGCACATCCTAGCAAATGCTGAAAGGAGTAGCATAAGCATCGCACAAGGTCAAGCCCTCTATCCCCTGCATGGAGAGTAGAAAGATCTGGATATTCTTGGTGCTGAGCGAGAGCTGTGTGTCCTTGACAAAATCAGGCTTGCTTTCCAGGTTTACTTTCCCTGGATACCTAGTTGATGCTTTGTGATCACCTGCTGGATGAATGAAGCTCTATGAATGAGCGCTTTGGAGTTTTGCTCCGATCTCTTCCCCCATTTTTTTTCCTCCATGAGGAAATCGAAGTGGAGCGCTAATGTTAGGCAGCTAGGAAGCCAAGGTGATGGAACTCCAACCTGAGTTCATGTATTTTGAGTTCAAGATGCTCACTAGATGGATAGCCTTCAAGAGACTCTTTGAGGGGAACAAGGAGAGTTGAAATGAAGCCCTTTCCATTCCCTCTGCTCCTTCCCTTCTAGGCAAACCCTTAGGAGAAGTCAGAAAAAACAAAACCAGCAATTAAAAGGTTAAAACGACCAGTTCCTTGGAGGTCCCGTCCTGAGGCCCCTCCCCCCAAATCCCCCCGCAGTTCCCCCAACATCTGTCCCCTAACAGCTGGCAGCCGCTGTGCTGCTCTCCATAGTGGGGGGCCACTTTCCGGATCTTGGCTTCCCTTGGGACCCTCTCTCTGGGAGAGGGATGGAATCCACAGAGCTTGGACTCTCAAGGTGGGAGACTGGGGAAGGCTGGGGATTTGCCTTCTGTCCTGTGGCTGAACAGGGAGCAGGAACTTCAGGAGGATTTGGCACTCTAAGAACCCCGCCCTACAAACACAAGGGGAGGCAGTTAACCCTTTGTCCCCCGTTCCCATTGTCAGAAGGGAAGAGGGCCAGCCGGGATGAGCAGGCCTTGGCAAAGTTGTGCCACTTAGAGCCTCTGAGGAAGTTATCCCTGCTCTTGGGCTCCCAGAGCCACCCAGGGAGAGTCATACATTTGAGCACACATTGGGTGCTCTCTATGTAAAGTCAAACAAACTGGGCTAGAATCTTAGGACAAGTAGACAGGGATCTTTGCCATTCCACAGGCCCCACAATGTGCAAAGAGGTGGCTGACATATCTTGCCTATGGAAGAAAAATTTGGGAATGTTTAGGGGTAGACATAGTGGAGTTAGGTGGCCACAGGGCTTATCCAGGTTCTATTATTTATTATCTGCATGACCTCACCTCTCAGGGCCTCAATTTCCCCTCCTATAACATGGGGATTATGAGAACATCAAACCTCACAGATTGAACGTGGGGATTAAATGAGATAAAACAGGTAGATTGTAAGCACAGCAATGCAAAGCTTTCCCCTGGACTGCGGGTCTCTGCTCATTGGGTCCCTAATCCTCTTTTGACCTAGGCATGCATTCTGATGGCAGGTGGCCTCACTCCTGTGCTGATTGGCTTTCATGTTCTCATTCACTGTGTGACCCTGGCTATGTCACTTTCCACTCTACCAGGACATAAGTCTCCCCAGCTATACAGTAGGCATGATGCTCCAGGAGGCTGAGAGAGCCAGGAAGGCGCTGCCATCAGCCCATGCTCTACTTATGGGGCAACAGCTGCAGGTAGGTGGATGAGAGGGGGCCCTGTAAAGCTGTCCTGGATTGTGGTTGCAATGGCAATGGAAATGTGAATGCCCCCAAAAGGAATACTATTTCTCCCCAGAATTTTTTCTTTTTCACTTCTTGGGAGGAAAAAAAAATCAGGAAAAAAATGTCTTAACAACAACCATAAAAAAATGCAAATCCTATCATATTTCTCTGCTGGTATTTTTTTTTCCAGCTAGGACTCTCTGAGACTGAGAGGAGGTGGGAATCAGGTTGAACCCACAAGGGCTGGTGAGGTCCCTGTTTGGAGAATGAACTAGAGAAACTGAGGCACAGAGGTCCAGCAGCCGGGTCAAGAAAACACAGCCAATGGACAATCCACCTACACCCCAAATGAGCCAGGAATAGTACTGGACCTCCCTGACTCCCCTAAAGGCTCTGTGACCTCCTTCCAGAGTGAACTTGGAGTTTTTTCCTAACCTCTAACTTCTTAGCCACCAACACTGGCTCTGCCAATGGAGACTGAAGGAGGACTTACAAGATGATGTCAAAGACAGAAAGACAGGAGTTAGAATTAAGGAGAAGCCTTTTGGGGGTGGGGCAAAATCAAAGGTTAGAGAACTATGGGAACCCCAAGTGCTCTCTCCATGGGGTATCAGTCACTCTTCCTTCCCACTGTCCTTCACCCTGTTGGAAAACCTGGGTCTCTTTTTGGGCACCATGTTGCTCTAGTCCACATCCTACCGGATGGTTGAGCCCCAGCTCCAGGAAATAGAGGCTAGAAAGTCTCAGGGCACAGCACCTCCCTGAGCTTCAGTTCCTGAGAGGGAACTCTGCCTCCCACACACCTTCTCTCAGCCTTCTCCAGGAGAAGCTTCCTCACAGTAATTGGTATTGCCCAATTCTTTCCCTTTTTGTGGGCTTTATTATTTTTGTTATAGGTGGGGCTGCCCAAGAGATCTGGGGTGGGGGAGGTGTGTGTGTGTGAAGTGATCAGAAAAGCCACAGTTTTACTCTCATCCTGGGAATGTGAGGTTTTCCCCCTTCATTTTCTTAAGTGAAAATCTGGTTTAGTTTTGCTTTGGGGGCCTCTTGTCACTGGAAAAGGATTAGTGCTCAGAACCCATAGCCCAGAAACAACCAGCTTCATCATTTCAGGCAGGTTCTGCTCCTCAAGCTGCCTGGGGAAATGCCATCATGGGCTGTGCCTGGTGGTGACAACAGTAATCAGGCATTCGTAGGCACTACCATTTAGGGAGCCTTCATGGTGGCTCCTTCAGTGGCCTACTCAGCAGCTCAGGGAGATAATCTTGAAAAAGGAGAACTCAGAGCAGAGAGATGCAGTGACTTGCCCAAGGTCACCTGGCCTGACAGGACTCAATGTCCTCCCTTTCCCCACAATGGCCGGGCACCCAACCCTCCACCCCACTGCTGTGGGACAGGGAATCAGTGGAGGCTCTGAATAATGGAATCAAAATCTTAGTTTTGACCTTCAAGGAGGCTCAGTCCAGCTTGGGCATGAACTGGGGCTGGAGAAGCAGCAAAGAAATTTGGACAAGTGGTAAGGGTGCCAGGCCTGTTGTCACTAGGAGAGCCAGGACAGGTGTCCTGTCCAGCCTCACTCTACAAAGGAGCACCTAGGCTTCTTCCTGCTGGGTTCCCCAAGCACCCTGGTAGCTGATGATTTCAAGATGCCCCCAAACAGCAGCTCCCCCACCCCACCCCACCCCCCAACTGGAGTCAGGCCTAGAACAGGGAGGTGGCTAGACAGTGACTGTACCTCCATTTCTTGCCGGAACCAAACCAAGAGTCAAATGGAACCGTGGAGGAGATATTGCACTCTGGTTACACACCACAGTAACAACCCCCTTCTGCCTAAATAAGCACACAGCAGCTGGCAGATACAAGTACACATTGACCTCACACCCTTCATCCTTCAGTTCCCCAGGTGGAGGGCCATAAGCAGGAAAGTCCCCTCAGAGGAAAATGTGGAGTTAGGGAGTGACATGGCTTCATAATTCTCTCACCAGACCTCACTCTCCTTCTTACAGATCCTGGTCCAGGTGTGACCCTGTACTGTCCACCTTGTGCATATGCTTGAACTAAAGACAAATGTTTCTCTATAAAAAGGAACACACACATTGTGCACACACTCCTCTCCTGACCTTGCTGACAACACATTCCCCAGTACCACTGCACAGATCCTAGACAATACACACCTACTAGAGCATCCCTATCCCCTAGACAAAACACGTTGACTGCATGCTCTTCTATACCCATCACAAAAAGAGTCTTTTAAACCATGCTTCTCAAGGCTTTCCCAGCTCTAAATGCTGCCTACTTCCTCCCTAGACTCAAGGTCTTCTCATTCCAGGTCCCTGGAGGCTCAATTTTGGTCGAGGCATTACCATCCACCAAATTCCCTACCCTCAGAGACTTTCTGGGGCTGGGGTCTTTTCAAGGAAGTCTGAAATTGTGACCTCTCCGGAGGCGGGGAAGGATGTATGTGGGTTGGGAGGGGGTGGTGATAGAGGGGAACAGTTTTCTCCACTTCCTGAGAAAGCACTTTGGGAGGCGATCCTCCCAGGAACCAATTCCACACCCGGCCACCACAGAACCAGGCCTGGTTCATACGACCCCCACCCACCCTCGAGATCCTGCAGACAGTCGCAGCGCCCCTGACACTTCAGTGACCTCGACCCCGTGACTGGGTCAGGCCAGACTACGCCGGTAGCAGTGAGGCGCGCATTTGCGACTGAAACACAGCGGCGCGGCGGAAGGATGCAACTGGCGGAGATCTTGAGCTGCGGGGACCAGCGCGGCACTGCTTGGCGGAGAGAGTGGCCCAGGTATTCCTACTCAGCTGTCTGGGCTGCGGCGCCCATTCGCGTCTCCATTCGCGTCCCAGCAGCCCAAAGCCTGAGCCTATAACCAGTAAAGACTGAATCCGAGGCCGGAAACTATACCGGAGCTGGGACTGGAACTGGCTCCTGGGACACCGGCAAGACCCCATACTCGAATTGCGAACACTCGAGCGACCTGGGCTTGAGTTGAGGCCAGAGGCCAAGGTTGGGGTTTAGGACGAGGCACTTGGATATGGGTCAGGATGTGAGATGAATGCGGCGCTACTGCTTGGGGCCAGATCAGCTCTGAACCCAATTCAGAGCCCCGGGCAGAGTCAAAGGCCCTCCCAGGACGGGCCTCCGCACAACTGGAGTCCCAGTAAGGTTGGAACCAGGGCCGGAGCTCGCTGGGGATGCAGTCGGCTGACTGCCGGGATCCCAGCGGGTTGGAGCCAGAGCCGCGGATGTCAGAGCTCGACTGCGGCGCCCGAGGTCCGAACTAGAACCTGAGACTCAGGCAAGACCCAAGACGGAGCCAGAGGTGCGACCAAAGCCCAGCGGAGCGCCGGAACCGGGAGCAGACGCCGACCGGAACCTGTGCGAGTAGTGGCGCGTGGCCTGGAGCTTTGGCTTCGCCGTGCTGAAAGCCGGCAGGCGGGACCAGTGCGGCGCGCCGGGAAGGCACTCGGGACTCCAGGGCTCCGGAGTTGAAAACCACACGCCGCAAAAGTGGCCCTGCATATGCGCCCGGGGCTTGCCTGAGGACACACTGCAGACCCGGCAGCCGCAGCCTACCTGAAGTAGTCCATCTTGCAGAAAATTTCCTTGTTCTTGATGTAGCAGCTGTTCTGCTGCCTCAGCGACGTGCGACAAACGGAGCACTCGAGGCACCGCACGTGCCAGATGAGGTTGTTGACCTGGGGAGGGGGCGGGGATGGGGGTCGATTCAGCGCGGGCCTCTTTTCATGCCCGGCCCCAGCCTCCCCAGTTCTCATTTGCAGGCACAAACGCTGAAGCTCAGAAGGCGCATGTGACTCCCCCCTTTTTCTTCGGTAACACGGAGCCTCAAGGAAATGGAAATACACTCTTCCCACTTTTCAGACGGAACCCGGGACGCAGAAAGGCCCTAAGACTTGCCCAAAGCTGCGCAGTAGGGCAGTGACTGAGCCAGGATTCGGAATTCAGTGGACCTGGCCCCGGCACAGCTTTCCTACAGTTCTCTGGGCTGCAACCCACACCCGCCAACAAACACACAACACCTCCCCTGGCTCACCTTGAGCAGATACCGGTCCAGGATCTCCAGGCCGCAGCTGGAGCAGATGTTCTTGCCCGCGGACGGCACGGAGGAGGCGGCAGAGGGCGGCGAGCAGACAGACGGGGTGCTAGGCGTACACGGGGAGGCCCGACCCTCTTCCTTGTCCAAAGAGCCTGCCAGAGCCTCGGCGTCTGACTGAGCCTGCAGCAGGGGAGAAAGGGCAGAGCTCGAGCCGGGCACCCAGAATTGACCCTGCCTTGGGCGACAAATCTGAACCCTTTGCGCATCAACTGACAACGAAATCTGCCTAGTGTGCCGCGCTGTAGGCAGGAGGACAGGAATGAAAGGGCCTATTGGAGAGGAAGGGACGGCCCCAACTTTTAACACGCGCATCTTGGGTGCGGGAAGCTGCCAGAGCCCACATTCCTGGCCAGAAAATCAAGGCTCAGAGAGGGGCGGCGCCGGTCGGGAATCCCCCAGCCCTTGAGCAGCGGTTAGTTGCCGGAAAGCCGGGCCAGGTGCCCAGGCCTGGGCTGCTGGGGGACCGAGGGCCGAGGCAGAGCCGAACGGACTCACCATGGCAGGCGGCGCGGTCCCTTCAAGACAGCGGGTGGTCGCTTTGCAGCCGGACCCTGGCTGGGCCATCACCTGGGGGAGGGGGGAGGGAATGCAGGCGGCGGCGGCTGCAGAACTGGCTCGGTGCAGCCTGAGCCCAGCGCCTCCCCGCGCCTGTTATATAAACCGGCGCCGAACAATGAGTCCTAACTTTGTAGTGGGCATTTAAAGCCCTTCCCCACAAAAGCGGTGTCTCTCTAATGAAGCAATTTGAATTTGGATTGGATTTTTTCCCTCTCTCTCCCCCTCTCCCTGCACTTAACCCGTGGCTCTTGAAGTAATCGCTTAGTTCCCTTGCAATCCAAGCCTCTGAGGGGGAAAAAAAAACACGCGCACACACACAAACTACCTGCAATTAGAAATTGTCGTGAATGCCCAAGATAAGAGGTAGCCAGAGTGTCAATTCCAACTGTCAATCAGTGAGATCCATCAGGCCGCCCAAAGAATTGCAAATTTGATTTTTTAATGGTAGTAATTAAAAATCGAATTTTTTCTCTCTCCACCCACCCCCCTTCCTCGCTCCCTTCTCCTCCTCCTCGGCACAAAAT
Organism: Urocitellus parryii; assembly: GCF_045843805.1. NCBI lineage: Eukaryota > Metazoa > Chordata > Mammalia > Rodentia > Sciuridae > Urocitellus > Urocitellus parryii. The sequence continues at coordinate 199,058,219 of NC_135534.1, forward strand.
GCAAAAAGGAGAAAAGAGAGAAAGAAAGAAAATAAAAAGGAGATGGGGGTGGTGGTGGTGCTGGTGGTTGAGGAAAATAAAACCCCGAGCGCCGGGAGCATCCGCCTGCCCGCCGGCCCGACACGCGCCGAGAAATTGAAGAGGCGATATTGACCCGAATTCAGGCGCCTTTCGAGGGCCAGTCCAAGGGAAATCCGGAGCAAAAGGGGGCAAGATCGGGGTGGAAATGAGACCAAAAAGGGAAAAGAGAGGGGTCCAAGAAGAGGAAAAAAAAAATCACCCTCCAGCCTTTCGGCGCGCCCGGGACCGGCCCGGAGTCGGGATTCTCAGTGTTGCTCCCGCACAGCCCCCGGCGCATCGGCGCTATCAGCGCCTATTCAGACGGACAATACCGGCCTCGCCTCCTCTTGATTCGCCTGTGTCTTTGCTAAATCGCTTTTTGAGAAATTCCTCCAACATTTGCATAATGTGTTCCCGCTTTCCGCGACCCCCCCCCCCAGCGCTCGCGCGCGCTCACACACTCACAAACACACACTCCCGGGAGCACCCTCGCACCCCTCCTCCCCGCCGCCGCCCGCTTCCCGGCCCGGGTAGGCTGGGTCCCGGCCCCTGCCGGTTCCTGGCCCGGGCCGCTCGCTCGCTCGCTCACCTGGTCGGTGGCGGGGCCGCCCTCCGCCGGCAGCCGGCAGCCCTCGGGCAGCGCCGGGGCAGCGTTCTCATGCTTCCAGTACATGGGCCCTGGAGCGGCGGGCTCAGTCGGCGTGCAGCTCCGAGAGCCGCGCAGAGGGGGGGCCCGTCCGCAGTGGGAGCAGAGGCTGCAGCAGGAGCAGGAGAGCCCAGGCGGCGGCCCCGCGGCCCCGGGCCCGGCCCCAGCCCCCACCCCCGGCCCGCGCTCAGCCCTGGCCTCCCTGGCTGCCGGCGCCGCCGCCTCAGAAGAAGGTCCCGACAAACTTGGAGAGGCCCCCGCCCCCTCCTTCTCCTCCTCCTCCTCCCCCTCCTGGTAGTCCTCCTCCTCCTCCTCTCCCTCCTCCTCGTCCTCCTCCCCCTCCAGCTGCGGCGGCGGCCGCCCTGCCGCTGGAGCCCGGCTCGGTTCAAGATGAGTCATGCGTGACCAATCCCCTCCCCGCCAAGGAAGAGCGAGACACACACAACGAGGCAGAGTCCCGGAGACATACGCTCACAAACACAGAGTCACACAGAAACTCAGAGCTGCTGATACACTCAGAGACACGCTTACATACAAAGACAGTGGCGGGCACACATCTACACAGCTCTCACTACTGCCCCTCCCTCAAGGGGCACCCACCGCCCTCAGGCACAGCCCCATTCATGACCAGAGGGTCATGCCATCTGCAGAGATGGACTCTATAAGAAGCCACACGTTATACTCTGCTGATGCACTGCTGTGCCTGGTACATTTGTGTACATACAGATGCAAATTATTACCTGCTTGCATCATTTAATGGGGCAATAGGCATCCACCCATACTTCACATGCCTGCACAGATACCTCTACTTCATAACAACCAGGGAGCACACCTGCTCATAAGCACTGACTGGGATTGGGAAGGGACTTTAGTGGCAAGGGAGAGTAGTTCCCTTGAATTCTTTGGGGAGGGATTGCTTGGAATATCCCTCTTCCTTTTAGGATTTATTTAGTTACACAGTCCAGTGCCCATCTCACCATCTCTAGGGTTCTACTGATAATGAGAGAAGTAGGGAAGGCAGAGAAGCATGTAGCTAAGAGACAGCCCCCAATTGCACAGACAAAACTCTCAAACTCAAAGACAGCCTTACCCATACTAACATCCTACAGCATTCAGATACATATGGACACTTACAGCCTCAGCCCCATCTCCACACACCAACTAAGCTTACAGACACATACACAAACATATGTCCTCTTGTAAAAACAAACACACACTCAGGCTTAGATCCAGCACTCTGGTCATGACAGCCCACTAGCACCGTGTCACACACATACTGTCACCTCAGTAATTGCCCTTATTTATAGATGTAAACACCTCACATACACAATTGTCATTACATTTGTATACCCATCCATTCTCAAAAGAGCAGCCGTTCACAGAGCTTCAATTCCTGTATCATCTCAGACATCCCCAAATACACACACATCCTCACAGATGGTGAGATAACCATTTATAGGCAGAAATGGCACACACACCTCTCCAGGCATGGGGTTCCCAATAGGCAGTCAGTCTGCACATGCAGAGGCACTTCCTGACAGATGCAGGCAGACAAGGATGTCTACACCAACACAACGCTAAAGACCCATGCCTATGTCCCCTAAAGACAAAATATCTGTTCCTATGCACAGAAACTACTTCAGCCCCTGCATTCCAGTTATTTATTGCTCTCAGACATAGATTTTCAGAGAGCAAAGTGTTTCTCTCTGAACCATTATCTTTTATGAGAACAGATTACAACATGGAAATAGGTGAAGTGTGTGCATATGTACACAATGTATATGTGTACACATGCACCCTCCAACATGATTACGGATGAGCAATCCCCTCCTCTTCAAATAACTCTTTTACACACAATACTCTTAGCTACCATTCCTGGATACTTTCATCTGTGCCAGGCATTCCAATATTTAGCATTTTACAATTGTGATCTTGTTTTCTTTTCCCAATAACCGTGTGAGGCACCTAGTCTTATGGTGCCCATTTTACTGACGAAGAAACTGAGGTTCAGAGAGGTGGTATTTGCAAACTGGAGCCACAGTGGTTGATAACTATCAGAGCCAAGAAATCAAAACCAGACTTGTCTGATATCAGAGCTCATACTCTTGATTTCTAGGCTGCACACAGGACCATGTCCGCTCTGCATGCATAAACATGCACACAAACACACACGCACACATTAGCTTTCCGTATTCTCTCAAGGAGCATGGACATGACTCCAGGCTTATCATTCATGAGCTAAGCCTCTTTTCTCATTTGCAAAATGGGAATAATAATAGGACCTTCTGTATCTCCTCCCCATTCACTCTGGTCGGCCAGGGGAATTGGAAAGACAATGAATCTTATACAATGCTGTACCCATGTGAGTGCAGAAGAGCTCAGGAAAGAAGAAGACATCTACAAAGGTTGTACTGGATTTGCAGAACTTCACAGGGACAAAAAAGGCTTAAGATGAAACTAAAGGGCAGGTGAAATTTGGATAGGTTCAGGGGACAGAAGAAAATATTCCAGGTAGAGAGATGAGTGCAAAGGTTGAGGCTGAATGAACAAGGTGTTGCCCTCCTATGAAGAGGAAGGGAAGCATGTATTCCCTGAGTGATAATAATTAATAATAATAATAATAATAATAATAATAATAATAACAACACAAACATAATTGATTAAGCATTTTGATGCCAAACACTATTTTATATACATTATTCACTGTAATTCTCACATCCAAACCTTTGAAGAGGTTATAGTGATAGTTGAAGAAACATGCTTATAGAAGCTCCCATTTCAACTTCTGGTACTCAGACTCTAAACCCAAACTCTTACCTATTATGCAATTCTGCATCTGAATCCTGATTAAGTGCTTAGGAACTCAAAAGGGGAGTAAGAGGCACTAAACTCAGAGGTGCAGCACAAAGATTCTGAGAGCAGACTGGGAACGAGTCCTGTTACTTCCCTTTATTACTCTGGACAAGTTATTCAGTCACTTGTTCAGTTTGTTTTCTCACCTGTGGGAGTGGTGTTGAGAAAGACTCCAGCTCCTATCTAACTGTGAAAATCGAACAAATGATCCTTTTACAAGGTCTCAGGACTCTACCTGGACCACAGTAAATAACCCCCCCAAAATTAGCCATCCTTACATCATAGATTGGCTGTATTTTCTAGTTGTCATTCTACTGAATGCCACCTCAAATTCTTATGGAGAAAGACATAAGTCCACCAAATAATAAAACATTCTCCTAAATAATTTACTTAATGAAGCTGCATATCCATTATTCCAGCCCAGGGCCTGTCTGACTTCAAAAAGCACAGAAGTGAAATCACTTTGAGAACAAGAAATCTCTCTTCCAACAACCACTACAAAGAAAGTATCCAGACAGGAGTGACCTTGGCAAAATTGGGATTAGCAACTTTAGTATGTCCCATCAGGATACTCAATTTCTTCCTGCAGGCGACTGGGGCAGGTCACCCTGCTTCTCTAAGCCTTGGTTTCCTTCCTTGCATTTTTGGGGATAACAATGCATCTCAGGGTTGAGGTGACAGCCAACCTTACATTAAAACTAATATTTTGTTTCAAAAAGTATCGACTCCCTCCTGGAGCTGTATTTAGCATTCAACATATACAATGTCATTTAGTTCTCACTTCAATTCTTCTCTTGGTCACTTGACAGGATGTGGTCATCTTGTCCTTTGGGATGGATTTTACTGTCCTCCCCCACCTGAGTTTCCATTAAGGTTGGGGTTTGAAAAAAAAAAAAGGCTTCATTAGTAACTGGATAATTCTGTAGGAGGCCCCCAGCAGTGGTTCCACCCGCCGGGGAGTAATTCTAGGAAGGTAATGTGAGCTGGGAGAGGCTGGAGACCTGGCTTCACATTTATTTACTCTGACAGCTAAATTGGTGAGCAAGGGGGAAAATCAGATGAAAGCCATTTCAGAGTAAATACTAAATACAAAATTTAAACATTTGGGTTGTGACAAATGGGGAGGGAGCAAATGGGAAGAGACACAGGCTGCTCCTTTCTCCCTAGTCTAAGACCCTACTTTGTCACCTTCCTGGGCATTTCCTGTGTGAGGAAAGAGCACAGAATGGGGTATGAATTGTGTGAGCCTAGGCCAGAAATGTACTTCTCTTGGCCACAGTGTCCTTCCCTGGTAGTAAAATTTGTGTGTCATTTGAATCAGATGATCTGGGAAGTGTTGGGCCTGAGAAAGACCCAAGGTCACTTCCTGGCTGGATGAACTTGGAAAAGTCACTTAACTTTATCTGAATCTCAGTTTCTTCAACTTTGGGGACAATATCGACCTTGGAGGAGTAAATAAGATAATTAGGTGAAAGGGCTTTTCCGACCTTAAAGCATATTGCAAATGTATAGTTATGGTCACATCAAGTCCCCTTCCAGTTTGGATGTCCACTGAGTAAATTCAGGTCAGCAGGCATTTATGAAGTGCTTATTCCAGGTTCCGTGTTAGAGGAAACTGTCCTGGTCTCTGCCCAATTAGGAGCCCACAGTTATTGAGAGAAAAGAGCTAGCCACGCAGTGTGGCATGACAGGGGCTACGAGGGTGCTATGGAAGCAAGGAGAAGTGACATTTAACCTGGCTCACAGGTGGGGGTACCAGGAAAGGCATCCTAGAGGAGGCGACCTCTCAGAGAAGTCCTGGAGGATGAGTTAGGCAAGGCAGGAAGAAAGTGAGGGGGACTGGATGGGGGTGAAGAGTGGTCCCAGTTAGTGCTTGCTAGAGCAGTGCTGGGCTGGGGAGGGTCAGAGTGTCGAGGAGTTCGGGTTTATCTTGAGAGGTTGGCAGTCCACAAGAGGTGACATCCTCTCTCTATAAATGCAGCAAGCACGGTGTTAAGGATCCTAGCAGCCTGAATTGATAGGACTCTGTTACACATTGTGGGCTCTAAGGCAAGTGACAAACTCTAGGCGCCTTAGTTTCCTTGCCATAAAGTGGGCATTAACACAGAACTCACTTACAAGGGCTGGGAGGATTCCCCAAGGCCAAGGTACTCACCTTCAAGTTAAGAGCTTGACACTGGCCCAGTAATCAGTAGTTACTTAGTCACCCAGAGTCATTGTCCTCACTTAAGAAGGGGACATAATGGGGACACAGAAGGCACTAGCTAAGCAGGGAAAGTAGAGGGACTAGAAGTCCCCTCTTGAGGAAATTCTGCATTGACCATACTATTCAAAGTAACCCCCCCCCCCATTGACCTTTTTCTAGCAAAGGGTAGATAAGACTTAAAAATAACTTGACTGAGGTAAGCCTTGAATAGCATACTAAGGAATTTCAACTTCAAAATATCAACTGTGAGGGGTCATCAAAAGCCTTTAAGCATGAAGATGACACGAGGAAACTGGGGTTTTGGAAAGATGACTTAGGCAGTTGGCTTGAGGACAGATTTGAAGATGATGAACCCTGAAGGTATTGCAGCAATCTAAGGGAGATTCGATAAAGCAGTCATGGGGACTAGGAGGATGGAAAGAAGAAATGGAATTATGTCACTTTATCATGTTATATATAACCACATGCAGTGTATGATTGTGATTATATATACTAAATATCACATTCAGTCTCCTATATAATTTTCTTCTGTATTAATGTTATATACCATGCTATGTAGAATCATATACTATATTTGCAAATATTTATATATTTTATGTAGATGTTGATCCTATAGAGTCATATATACTTATATACATTAACATCTTTTTAATATATATGATTGTATATGACATCATACCTAACTTGAAATATGTATATTTGATTATTTAAGAGACTAGGTGTGGGGGAGTGGGGGAGTAGAAAAAGTCACATATAACCCCATTTTTTTTTTTTTTGGTACTAGGAATTGAACATAGTTACAGCACTTTTTAAATTTTTAAAATTTGAGGCAGAGTCTCATTAAGTTTCTGAAGCTGGCCACAAACTTGCGATCCTCCTGGCATTAGACTCTGCCTCTGGACTTGCTGGGATTATAGGAGTGCTCACCACGCCTAGCTAGTATAACTTCCAACTAAAAAAATTTTTTTTCCTTCACTCAAAGAAGACATCAAACTCAGGAGCAATTGGGAAAGGTGGGGACGGGGATTAATGGGCTCAGTTTTGATTCATTGTAACAGAAAGTGTTCAGGTGGGGTGCCCAGGAGTGAATTGGGTGTATGGGTCTGTAGCTCAGAAGAGAGGCTGGAACTGGGAGAGGGAATTCAGAGGGGTGAGCATAGGATGGCACTGAAGCCAAGGGGGTTGATGAGCTTTCACAGCACCAGGATCTACCTGGGCCTAGGAGAAGTTGACTTGGCTGCTTTCTGAGAAGTAATTTGCCCCTGAGGCTAGTCTTATTTTTAATGAGAATCATTTTTTAATGATAAAGCACATTATATATAGTGACAAGTGATGAAACAGAACTAGGTATCTAAGGATCAGCAAGGTAGTTAACTGCCTTGGGTTAACCCTTGAGGATGGGCAGGAAGATATCTGTAAAACAAATGGTGGGACGGGGTGGGCAAAACAGACTTCTAGGTAGAAGAAACATCTTTTTTTTTTTTTTTTTTTTTAGATATTTTATTTTTTAGTTATTGGCGGACACAACATCTTTGTCTGTATGTGGTGCTGAGGATCGAACCCGGGCCGCACACATGCCAGGTGAGCGCGCTACCGCTGAGCCACATCCCCAGCCCCAGAAGAAACATCTTGACAAGAACGGGGGTCTGGAGATTCTCTGTGTTTGGAATGTCTGAGCAGTTTACTCTGCTTAAGGGAATGCATAATGGGGCAGGTTGCTGAAGGCCTCTCAGATTTGGCTTATCCTCTGGGTACAGGTATTTGAAAGTGTTTTAACTCCTCTTATGATTAAACCTCAAGCTCTTCCACTTCAGGCTTTTGTTCTTGCTCCAGTGCTCTTCTTAACCCCTTAGCCTGGCTTATGTTTTGACATCCTTCAGTGCTCAGCTCAGGTGATACTTATAGGAGATCATCTCTCCCTCACCTCCTGTCCAAGCTGGGTTAGGTGCCTAACCTCTGCTCTCCCACAGCTCCCGAGTTTTCCCTTTATCATGGCATGTGACACTGCACAGGCACCGTGCCTTACTCTTTTACCCTCCATGCCTGGCATGTGGCAGATGCCTCATGTGTCTGAGATCACCCACCAAAAAGCTTCTCAAATGGGAGAAGACCGTTTCAGGAGAGGAGGGCTGAATTTTTAATTATATTTCTAGCTTAGGAAGGTCTAAGAGCATGTCAAAATAATATGCCATTCTGTGTAACAATTACTTCTAGCCCAGCAAGATTGAATATCGAGAAAAGGTACAGAGCCGTGTCCTGGGATAGACTCTGACAGATCAGTTTTTTTTTTTTTTTTTTTTTTTTTTAAACCTGGGATTCAAATCTCTCTCCAGAGATGATGAATACAGGCTGCCTGGGAATAAAACCAACCCAGAGGAAAACACAATCAAGACAGATGCCTGACCATATCATTTGAACACCTGGACTTTTCAGTTACATGAGCCAATAAGAGCTCTACCATAAGGTAGTTGAAGTAGGGTTTTTGTCACTATTCACTACTGGGGACAGAGATCTAACTGGGGCATATGTGAGGCCAAAGCTCCTAGGGCTTTCACTTTCTCACATGGACAAAGAGGGAATTTAAATTTTCTGCAGTATAGTAATCCTATTGGGGCTGGGACAGCCCATTTCCTATCCCAAAGGATGTTTAAGGAGTCAGGGATATGAATACAGAACCAATAATACTCAGTGCATGGCATTCTGTAACCTCTATGCTGCTTTTTATTTTCTGTGTACCCCCAGAATTTTGACACCACAAAGGTTTTTCAGTAATGCAATGTCTAGAGCCACTCTCTGTTCTGTAAAAAAACAGATAGTAAATATTTTAGACTTTATGGGCCATACAGTTTTTGTTCTAACTACTCAAATATGCTGTTAAAGTAGGAAAGCAGTCATAGACAATATGTAAATGCATGGATGTAAATGTGTTCTAATAAAATTCATTTATGGACACTGAAATTTGAATTTCACATCATTTTCTTGTGTCAAAAGATTGTGTTCTTTTTTTCCCCCTCAACCATTTAAAAACGTAAAAACCATTTTTAGCTTGTGTGCTGTATGAAAAGAGGTGGCACAGGCCAGTTAAGACAAAGCAATGAACACCAGGATGCGTGTTTGTAGGTCTGGGTTCTACCTAAAGCTGTCCCATTATATTAGTCCATTTTGTATTACTAAATGGAATGCCTGTGGCAAGCTATTTTATAAAGAAAAGAGGTTTATTTTGGCTCATGGTTCTGGAGGTCCATCCAAGGTTGAGGGGGGTCACATCTAGTGATGGCCTTCTTGCTGGATGAGGTTTTTTAAAATTTTATTTATTCTAATTTGTTATATATATGACAGCAGAATGCAATTCAAATCATATTACAGAAATACAGCATAATTTTTCATGTCTCTGGTTGTACACAAGAGTCACACCATTTGTATTTTCGTTCGTGTATGTAGGGTAACGTCTGTCTCATTCCATCATCTTTTTGGTGGCTGTTTTGAGAAGATAGTATCACATGGCAAGATGGGGAGTAGGTGTGTGTGTGTGCTCTGGTCTCTCTTCCTCTCACAGTTACCAGTTTGTAATCATGAGTACATCTCTCTGACTACCCTGTGCAATCCTCATCACCTCCCAAGGGCCCCACCGTTAAACGTTATGGTGTTGGCTTAGAGTAAACTGCCATTCTTGTAATACTTCATAATGGGGATTAAAGTTCAACACATGAACCCTTTAGGGATACACTCAAACCATAGCACCCATTAACTATGTGGTCTTGGTCAAATCACTTTGTTTCTAGGTTTCTATTTTTTCCATATGGACACTGAAGGGGTGACATGGAATGGTTTCACAAGACCCTTCAATTCTCAAATACCAAGATTCTGATATTTTATTCAATATATATTTACTGAGCAGGTATTACATGCCAGGCCCTATTTTAAATTCTGGTGATACAGCAGAAGTAAGAGTTCCTGCTTACATTCAACTAGTGAAGAGACAAAATTGATTTATATATCATGTTGGGTAGTGATAAGTTCATTAGAAAATGATGAAAAGTGACGGGACTGTACTTTTAGGAGGGAGGCCAAACACAACCACTTAATCACTGACATTTGAGCAGACATGAGTCAAATGAAGGCGTGGGCTCTGTTCTGTGGCCTTGTGGCAAGAGTATTCCAGGCAATCAGAGAACTGCTGATGTCAAGGAACTGAGGTAGGTGCTCCCTTGTGCTATGGAACAGCACGGAGGCCAGTATGGCAGCAGCACAGTGAGCAAGGGGAGAAATGGAGGCAGCAGGGTCAGACAAGTAGTCAACAACAAGTCATTGCTTTCTTAAGTGGACACCTAAGTTCAGGAAATAATGCCAAGAGTTAGTAAATGGGACAACATCAAATTAAAAAATTGCACAGCAAAGGAAACAATTAGAAATGTGAAGAGAGAACCCACAGAATGGGAGAAAATCTTTGCTAGCTACTCTTTTGACAGAGGATTAATATCAAGAATATATAGAGCTCAAAAAACTTTACACCAAAAAAATCAAGTAACCCAATTAATAAATAGGCAAATGAATTAAGTAAACATTTCTCAAATATATGAAAAAATGTTCACTATTGCTAGCAGTTAGGGAAATGGCAAATCTGAGATATCATCTTATACCAGTCAGAATGGTAGTCATTAAAAATACAAATAATAATGATAAATGCTGGAGAGGATGTGAAGGACACTGTTGGTGGGACTGCAAATTAGTATAATTGTTATGGAAATCAATGTGGAGGTTTTGACATTGAGGAAATCAATGTCAAAAGACTATGCATGGAACTACCATATGACCCAGCTATATCACTTCTGGGTATTTATCCTAAAGAATTAAAGTCATCTTACTAGTGATTCATGCATACCAATGTTTATAGCAGCACAATTCACAATAGACAAACTATGGAACCAGTGTAGGTATCCTTCAACAGATGAATGGATAAAGAAAATGTGGTGTATACACACAATAGAGTTTTATTCAGCCATAAAGAAAAATAAAATTATGTCATTTGCATGAAAATGGATGGACCTAGAGACCATCATATTAAGCAAAATAAGTCAAACTCGGTTTAAGGGTTATACTTTCTCTCATATGCCGAAGCCAGAGAGGAAAAAGGAAAATGGGTGGGGGTGGATCTTCTCAAAATCAAAGGGAGATCAAAAGAGGAAAAGGACCAAAAAATGGGAGGTGGGAAGTGCTGGCGAGTGATATTAGCCAAATTATATATTATTATGTATTATGTGCATGCACATATATGCAACAACAAATCCCATCAATATGTACAACTATAATGACTTTTGTCATTTAAAAACTTATAGTTCTTTGGATTTTATTGTAGGTGTGATGGAAAGCCCGGGTTGGTTATGAACTGCCAGGCTGAATTAAATCTCCTGGTTCAGTCTCTTGAGTAGTTGGGACCACAGACATGTACCACCAAGCATGGCTTGAGAAATTGTTTCAAAATAATTTAAAAGGATTGCTCCAGTTACTGTGTGGAAAACTGGCTATAGGGGGCAACAGTTGAGGCAGGGAGATAATTAGGAAGATATTACAACAGTTCAGGAAAGAGATGACAGTGGCTTGAACAAAAATGGTACTGTGGGACTTGATGAGATGTAGTTGGACTCAAGATGTATTTTGGATAATTGACAGGACTTATCCAAGGACTGGATAGAGGCAGGAGAGAAAGAGAAATCAAGGATAAATAAGATGGGATCAAATGGTATTTTAGGAACATAATGATTACACACAGGAAACGGTTAATATTTAACTTAACTTTTTGGTACTGAGGATTGAACCCAGGGGCACTTCACCACTGAACCACATCCTCAGCTTTTTTTATATTTATTTAGAGACCGGGTCTTACTGAGATGCTCAGGGTCTCGCTAAGTTGCTGAGGCTGGCTTTGAAATTGTGATCCTCTTGCCTCAGCTTCTGATCTGTTGGGATTATAGGTGTGTGCCATTGTAGCTGGGTAACATTTAACTTATAAGGCAAGAAGAAGAGATCTTGTTCTTTTATACAGTAGAAAAATCCACAGATATATTGGCTTATTTGAAAATTAACTGCACATCTTAATAGACAAGGGACAGGGTTGTGGAATATCTAGATTCATAAAACTGGGGCAAATGATTTAAAGCATATTTTGGAAAAAAAAATTGCTCTTCATTTGATCCTTTCTCCCATTACTGAGATGCTAACCACAGAAAGTCACATTTTGCATTTGATAAAATAGGAGCTGAAATTAAGAAGACAGTTCATAATTCTTTCCTGAATATTTTCTTCAGTTCTTCACTCTTATATAAATAAAATGATAAGTGACATGATTTTAGCAAGAGTAAACCAAAGAATAATTTTACTTAAAGTACAGGTTACCTCTTAATAGTAGACCAAGTTAACACTTGTATTTTACAAGCCTTTCATGAGACTTCTTTCAGCATATTTATGATACACATATTTCTTCTGAAACTTCTATTTTGAGAGGGAGACTCACTAAGGTATGAACTGTAAGTTCAAATAGTCACATTTGCAATGAGAATAGCTAGTACCTTTTCTTATCGCTAACAATAGAGGAAGGTAGGCAAAAGGGTGAATTCACGCCTCTCAGGTGAATTCTCCAACTGGAGCCCTCTGCAGAGAAGACACTTGGAAGCAGAACTCCACCTGGACCCCCTGAGTGGAAATAAGCCTACTAGAGAGCTGCAGTCTTCATTCCAATAAATGGACCAGAGAAGACACAACCACACAGTCACTGTCTAGCATTTATTCACACGCAAGGGTAAGAATCGGTACAAATAATAAACAGTGCTTTAAATACAAATAAATAGTTCTGGTTTCTAAAGAAAACAATTCTATATAATTCTAAGTTAAGTATTTTCTAAATTCCTATTAAAAATAGAAGGCTATTTGCATTAAGTTCTACTCCACCATAACCCTTTGAGGACGTAAGGATAAGTGGTGAATTCTATACTCCAAGAAGTCACCAGAAAGATGGGAGATAGTTTACCCACCTCCCTGAACTATAACCCTCAACTGGAAAGAGAATTACTTGCATCATAGATAACATAGCTAATAAATGCAGAAATTATTTGCTATCTAAAGATATCTAAAAACACTGACCTTGGGTAAAGTGATAAGAATTTCTCTGAATCAGTTCTGTGGATTCTGAAACTTCACTGAACTGAATTTTGATTTCCAACGTCTTAAATTCATTTAAACTCAAGGAAGACTTAAATTCCCATAATGAAAGCTTCCTCTTGCTAGGAATGATGGTGGAAAACAGTCTGTAATCATCATGAATGGCACCTAGAGTAAGTAACAAAGTGATTTACCTAGTAAAGAAGCAACAGTGCTGCCCAGTGAAATAGTCGGTCAAGTGTGGCACCAAAATGACCACAACTGTGAAGGAACAAATCTCAAATCTGTCAGTTTATATATCTATCTAAGTTGTTATGTTTTGAATGTTCAAAATGGAAAAAATATCTAGGGTAAAGTATGTTCCATAAATGAAGGATCACTTTCAAGTCATGCAGTTTTTTAAAACTACATAAAACATGAGGTGTTTGAAATCTTGGTGCCAGAATGGTGCCTGCTCCACTGACTTTCTGCCCAAGATCATTTGACCTCTTCTACTCAGACGTCTACATGATTATCAGAAAATAACATATTTGATAATGACCAACATAGCAATGTTTAAATTTTCCAAAAAATTTTGCTTTCTATTCAGATTGATCATGATACAATTCCAAATAGAACAATCTCATGCTTTAAAAACAATCTCATGCAATAAGTGCAATTTTAAAATTCCTGTGTTAATAACAACATTTGGTATTATAAGAGGCAAGATTATTTGGATTTAAAAAAATGATTACTATAGAATAAAAATTAGATTTCCAAACAAAACTTTCATTGTGGTATAAAATGCTAAATTTGATTCTATAGTCCATTGATGCAAACAATTTTAAGATCTACACCGCATTTTCCTAATTGGGATTTTGAAACAATAAGCATAATTCTTAAGCAGATTACTACAATGTTTGCTCAAAGGACAAGCTCCCTTTTGCCAAGAACTCTCTTTTTTGGTTTAGTTGGAGGAATTTCTGTTATAAATTCTTGAACAGCAGTTCTAAACATGATTTAAAAGTCTTACTTTCCTCCCTGTCTCTTAACTTTTTCTTTATGTTGTAAAGACATGTGCACAGAAAAATGTTCTTTTGACAGAGGTTAATAAATTTAGTTTCCTGATTAAATAATAACATTTTGTATGTTTGACTTTCTCTCTGGCATACTATATAATGTTTCTGTAGTTATGAATCCAAACAAACCAGCCAACTAGAGCATCCCAGTGTTCAAATCAAAATTTTGGACACAATCCTATTTATTCTGGATGATGCTCAATTCTATACATAGTTCAGGGAAGACACATCCATAAGAACATCCAAAATGTTATGTTATCAAACTCTAACATGTGATTGTGCTCTGTTGGATAGTACCATCCACATCTACAAAGTACCAAGGCAGAGGAGTCAGGTGTGGAGACCAATTTGCTTTTGCTGCCACAGTAATTCACAACCATCATCTTCGAGATTTCCAAGCTGTTCTAGAATAAGGAGTAGTCCTTTTTTTATCTGGTGGCTTAAAGTAGGAATAAACAGGTGCTGCTGGATACTCCGCATCAGGATTTTCTGCCATCATTTTCAGCTTTGCTTCAATGGCTTTAATCTTTGCAGTGACACTGAAAAACAGCAAAGGATCAGAATGGGCCTATGTTCTTTCAGAACGTACTTGTATATTTCATCTCCTTGTGCCTCTTTAGAAGCAAAGAGATATTTAATTACAAACACTTAAACATTTCATATAAAAGAGAGAAAGAGGTAAAAAACAAAACAAAAACAAAACCCTGTCATTTTAAGGAAAAAAATCAACTCTGAAGCATGATTAAATTTTTAATACAGGCCTAGACATTCTTGCTGAACATGCAATCTACCGCTAGGCTACCCCCTCAGCCCCAGGCCTAGACATTCTTAACTTCATATGTTGTTATATTTAATTCTTTAATTCTTCACAGATGCTATTCTGCACCTTAGTGCTTAGCAGAGTAGGTGCTCAAGGAGGATTAAAACATGGCATCAGTTTATAGTCTTTATTTTCAATAAGAAAGTGAGACAGAGGGAGGTTAATTTGACCAATGTTAAATAGTAAATGATTGAACTGAGATTTGAAAACAAAGTGATTTCATAGCCTATGCTATTAACCATCACACTGCACCACCTTTTGAATCACTGAATAATAATGGAAAAAAATATTCTGGAGATCCTATGAAGTCTCCCTTTATTAACAGATATGTTTTATTTACAATGAACCAGGCATAGTATCCAGCATTTTATTTATGTTGTTTCTAATCCGTATAATAAGCCTATAAGGTTTACCATTCATATTTTATGGGTGAATAAGTAATTGCACGAGCAGAAATATGTTCAAGTTTCACACAGTTTACAAACTGCAGAGCTACAATTCAACCCCAGTTCATCACCAATGTCTTCGCTCTTTCCTCTCCACCAAAGTGGGAATCCAGCAACTTTGTATTACATAGAAAGGAGAGGCTGTGAAGTTGTGAGGAATCTGTTTCTGACTGAGGTCACTGCTAACTCCACACAAGAAAGCACTCAGACAATGGGAATTTTTTGGCTCATGGATTCCTTTATTTTCCATTCTTGATGCTGGCAATGGTCTATTGTAGTGAGAGAAATTTGGAAGCAGTGTATATATGGTCTTCTAGGGATCCTCAATAGGTATACATCTGCTATACATATCCATAAATTTTCAGAGGCAAGAAATTTAAAACTAAGTTCTCATAAAGAAACAATTAAATGTTTAAACATATGTTTATCCTGACTTGAATATTACACAATATACACGTGTTGAACATCACATAGCACCTCATAAATGTGCAATTTTATGTGTCAATTAGAAAATTTAAAAGAAACCCTCAAGTTACAATAAAAAGAGTATTGAGGTATTACCGGGATGCATTTTGGCTCCACTTCTATTAAAGTGACAGCCCTTCGTTCTGTTTAAAAAAAAAACCTTCTCTAGTTAGGCTTAGATGTTAGCAGAAAAATGTAAGTTGAGATTCTTTGGATTAAAACAGAGATGGAAAACACTAGGCTATCTGGTAAATAAGTAGCGAATACTGGTCATAAGAAGCTAAACACATGTTCATTGTAACATGGAGATATTAAAAAATGAGTCCAGTCACTCATGCAGTAAGATTTATGATAACCTCCATGGAGATTGACCTGTGATTGAGGAGGTTCAGATCTTATGGGGAGAAGAGTATAGTGGATATAAACTCCCAGTGAATCTAGAAAAATCCATAAATGTTTTGTAAAACCTTTATTTTTTAAAATTTCCAGAAGCACAGAATAATAAAGGCAATATAAAATAAAGAAAAATCATGACATTAAACTTATATAAATAAATATAAAATTAATTTCAATTTACCAGTTTATCATTCCTGAAAATATTCCAGGATCAATCCCCCTTCAGTTTAGTTTGGTGGAGATAATATATGAGAAAGGCATTTTCCTCTCCTGTTTGGTCTTTCATCCAAATAGATATCACTTTCCTAACTTTATGACTATTAACTTCTGATCCTTATGTACTTATGTTCCCTCACATATCTTCTTCCCCTGCCCTGGAAAAATCTTTAGATCTATATTCCTACATTTACTGTCTGGAGCGACCCTGAAGTAATAACTAAAGGACTGATTATATATATATAATATATATATATATATATATATTTTGGACTAGGGATTAAATTCAGGAGTGCTTTACCACTGAGCTACATCCCTAGCCCTTTTTATTTAATTTTGAGACAGGGTCTGACTAAATTGCTGAGGCTGGTCTTGAAATTCTGATCCTCCTACTTCAGCCTCCCAACTTCAGCCTCCCAACTCGCTGGAATTACAAGCATGTGCCATCACATCCAATATAAAGACTAAATTCTCAAGTCTGTTAGATCTTGCTTTGAATTCTAACTCTGCTATTTGCTACTTACATAATGGCCAAGATATTTCACTTCTCTAAACTTCAATTTTTTCATATATAAAGTGATTTTTATTATACTTAAATGACATACTGCATATAAAGTGTTCAGCACAGTGCTTGCTTCATAGTAAGGTTGTTAAATCCTGGGTATTATTACTAAAAATTTCTCGTAGGCTACAATGTGGGAAAAAAAAAAAGAGGGGGAGAAAGAAAACAAAACAAAAAGCCCAACTTCTACTTCTGTTCTACTACCCATTTACCTTCCCCTTTCTCTACCCAACCCTTAGTGTCCCTGTTTTGAATTAGCTCCAAAGAAATAACTGACAATTCACAGAAACTAGAACCAAAACTATTATAGTTGATGAATGGTACATAGAATTAAATATCTGAAAATGAAAATTCATATAAATGAACTCAGGGATAGTGAGGAAATCAGTGTATAATGGCAAATGCCAAAGGGACCCAAGGTTTTACTAAAATGCTTGTTTTTAAGGTGAGAGCTGTGTCTGATATATCTTTGCATCTCCAGTGTTAAGCACAAGGCTTAGTGTGTAGCAATTTTTTTTTTTTTTTTTTTTTTTTTTTTTGGTACTGGGGATTGAACCCAGGGGCACTTAACTACTGAGCCACATTCCCGGCCTCTTTTTATTTTGAGACAAGGGCTTTCTAAGTTGCTTAGGGTTTTGCTAAATTGCTAAGGCTGGCTCTTGCCTCAGCTACCAAAACTGCTGGGATTAAAAGTGTGTGCCACTGTACCAAGCTGATGTGTAGTAACTAAACCTGCCCTTTTAAAGTGAGTGCATTCTATAAATGGGGAGTACAGGATTATGGGGTGTACATAATCTTGGGGGAGATGTACGGAGAGGAGAATTTATACATTCTAGAGGTTAACTGAACCCATTTCTCAACACATCATGTTAGCAGATTCTATTCTAAATTAAGAGTCTGAAGATCCACTATGTTCTGTGTAAGTGAAGGTGTGCAACAAAGAGAGCTCGGGCTCTTGAACAACTGTGTCCTTCTATGGTACCTTAAGTTAGACTTACCTTAAGTTAGACTGAGTAGGCTCAGTGCTTGAGGAAGGTTCAAGACTGATTGGAAGAATCTTGTCATTTTTGTTATGATCGTATCTCTGAAAGAAAAGGGGTATTACTTTATGTGAGCAGAAACCAGTCCTTTATTTCAGTGCATGGGTTCAAAAATGCTAATCCCACCCAGTTTTTCATCAACATTTTCCAGATAATTTTAGGACTGCTTTACCTAGAATTAATGCAAAACTGTATACAAGTTGGTCTGAAAGCTGCAAGTTTAGAAAACAGTTGAGAAGCTTCCATCTAGCCATTAGTCCTCCTTATTTGGTAGGAAAAGAATTTCAATGTTTGAATTCACAGATGGTGCAAATAAGCAGCAGGGTTGCCCTCTTACATTTTTATTTTAACTGTCACATATCTCCTCTTACAATATTTGCTTTACCCAAAGCACTTTAAAATCCTGCTAGCTTTTGCAAAGTACCAAGCATAATATTTAACTCAACAGGACTGAGTGGAAGAAAAAAATATTAACAGCTTTCAGTTGCTGATACAGAAAACATTGTATAGTAAAGGAATTTAATTTGATGCCAGATAATTACATATTTCTTGTAAGAAGTAAATAAAATATTAAGAGAGCAATCAGGAGCCTCTGGTCAAAGATTTATAGGAAGAGAACCACGAGGTACAGATTTTCAAATGAAAGACAGGAATGAAGGATGATTTCTCTTGCATGCCTTTTCAATGAGATGCAGAGCAAGAAAACGACAGCCAGTTTGGCAAAAGAGACTTGATTTTCTTTTGAATAAAAAAGCATTTGGTAATTCTTCTTGTTTCTATTTTTAAGGCAAAGTGTCCTAGAAATTCAGAAGGCTCTGTGATTACCTGAAATGCTCATAAGGATCCAGTGTCTAAGCTTTTGTTTTTCAGTTTGGACTTGGTGCTTGAAAGTCTGTTTAGTTTCTATGATTCTTAACGGGGAAGCTTGTTGGGTAGGGTTGAAAACTATGCTCATATAGCTAACAGCCAAAGCCCCAACTCTGACTGTCAGAATTTTTTTTTGCAGGCAGGTCTGTCAAGACACACTGCAGAAGGAAAACTGATTCTTGGGACTGCTCCAGTCCACACACTTCACCAGCTCTGTGCCAGCTGGAACAGAATACCATTCATCTTCTTTTTCTTTTTTTTTAATGGCTACAGCTTTTCTAGTGCCTTCTCCCAAGAGACCAACTGCAGGATGAACAGGGCAGTTTGCCACTTCTCAGGGTTGGAGACAATATAGGCACTGCAAAGTCCCACAAACTCGCACTCTAATAATTCTCAAGATCTCTGGAGTAAGGAGATGCCAGTGCTATAAGCACTCAAGAGAAACTACCCATTTCTCAAGCATTTAGAATAAACAAATTCAAACTCTCCATAGAGACAAGAAGCTGGGAAGAGTCTAATAATGCCTAAAGCAACTAATTTTAAAAATAAATATATTTTTTCCCTCTGAAGAACAACCCCCACTGAAAAAATGATAGAGGTCTGAGTATACACATCAACCACATGGAAAAATCAATCAAAAACAGGATCTGTGGGCATGTGGACAGAAACAACGAAGGAACTTAATCCCTACTGAGATGCTTCTCAAAAGAAAAATCTGGCAACACACATGGTAAATACAAGTAGGAGACCAAAGTATGGCTGTTCCAGATGCGAAGAGGCTGGGATGCAAATGGAGACATGGGCAACTGTCTTTCAGAGACTCCCTGAAGATGAGGCAAGAAACTGTTTTTCTAGCCACTTAGCCATACCTTTACTTGAGCATGTGCCCATCGTACCACCAGCTTCTTAGACAGTGCCAGCTTGCCATTGAGACACTGGATGGCTTGTTCTGCTTCCTGTCCAGAAAAGAGATAAAAGTTGGTCATAAATTCAAAAGCTTACTTATCACTTTGTATTCTTACAGGGCCTTATTAGCTTTGATGGCTGAGTTTCTAACCAAATTACTTTTGGTAAATGCTTGGCAAAGGGTTTATAATTTTAAAAGGCAGAGTTAAAAAAAAGGTTTAAGTCTTTAAAAAGTAAGACAAAATTCAAATTCTGGCTGTTACTTGTTGGCAGTATAATGTCTGGCAGGTCACTTAATGTCTCTAGCTTTGTCACCTATAAAATATGGTATACTATTACATGCTCCTCAGTGGTGGCTGTAAGGATTCAGAGTGCATAGAAAGTGTGGAACATATGGTAAGCAATTAACAAGTGTTAGCAAACATCATGGTTCTTATTCAGTGATACCTTTCTGTACACCTCCAGAAATTTTAATCCCTACATGGACAATAGAACTACATCCTGGACCAGGACTTACTCCCTGGATCCAAAGTGAAAAACAGCAATGGCTTCAAAGGATATGGGAGTGAAGGGAACTAGGCCGGAAAAAGCAGGATTGAGTCAAAGAGACTGAACAAGGTATCTGTGTGAGTCAATCTATGCACCTGGTTTTAAGAGCTACAAGTTCCCTGACCCTTTCCCCATCAGATATTGGAGCAACAAGGTTGAGAGGAATTCCTGAAGCTGGATAACAGTCACTCTAGGTCACTCCCAGGAAACCTGGCTATACTTTCTCATCCTGACACATCTGTTTTGCCCTATTTCTGTCCATGAGGCACTGAGCCAAATGTAACCCAAATTTAGTGGAGGCAAAGAAGTCCTTAAGGAACAGAAGATGAATAGAAAGTCCTAGAGGGCAGGGAGAGTCTAAAACTGAGCATAAGACAAATAAGCACTCTAGTATGGTTTTACAGTAAAACCAGTGCTTATTTGTCTTATGTTCTGTCCCTCCAAAGCTCATCAGCATGGCATTCAACAAATATTTTTTTTGGTACCCATTGTGTGTCAGGCATTGGATATTAATTGACCATCCTGGTTTCTCTACAAAATAATAAGTCAGACTGCTAAATAAGAGACACATTATCCTTTTTAGATTTCATTTGATAAATTAGAACTTATATGGTATTCTATTAGTTCTGAGGTATTAGCAATAGTAAGATGTCAGCAAGGGATAAGTGTTTTTAAAAACAAATAATCTAAAACATTATTTCAAAGTTCAAGTATTCGATGACACTGAATGTCAACTGTGTTTTAATTTATTCTTTCTGTAACATAACATCCCATTATAATGTACATTTTTCAACAAAAATTGAAGCCAAAAGAAGTTGAGACATATGCTCAAAGTCAGTAAATAAAAGAGTTGAAAATACAGGTATGTTTTGTGACTTTTAGTCCAATGTTTTTAAACCAGCATTTGTTCCCAACATGACTTCTGATTTTAGGAGTCTGTAAGAATCCTCACCACACTATTATTAGTAAGGAAAATAAAGTATTTAAGAATACTAACTATATGGGTATTCTTTCACTTCTCTCAAAAAACTTGAATAATTAGAATAACATATCACTTATTACTATTTACAAAATTAGAGAAAATAAAAAATACCCAGGACTGACAGGAACAAATAACACCCTCAAACAGTCTCAGAACATATTGATACAACATTTCTAGAAGGCATTTTGATAACTGTATAAAATAATAAAAAAACCCTATATGCATGACCTTTGAGGTGCCAATCCATTTCCAGAAATGTGAAAAACATATTTATACATATAATTACATACATATAATATATAATTACATATACACATATAGTTAAAGAAGATATTCATTATTGTGATGTTTACACTAGTCAAACACTGGAGAAAACTTAAGCAGCTTAAGACATTGAATACTTGAACTTTGAAATAATGTTTCAGATTATTTGTTTTTAAAAATTTTAAGAATTTGGGATCAGTCGTATGTTATATAATGAAATATACAGTCATAAAAATGTCATTAGCTGGGCTGAGGTTGTGGCTCAGCAGTAGAGTGCTCACCTTGCACATGCAAGATCCTTAGCACCACATAAAAATATATGAATAAAATAAAGATATTGTGTCCAACTACAACTAAAAAATAAATATTAAAAAAATGTCATTAACTTTTATTTGCACTGTAAGTCACATGATGACAAAAAGTTTTAATATATTTTGAGGGGCTAACATAATAATATGATCTTATTTGTTTATCTGTATATATGTGTACGTGTGTGAATGTGAAGACAGAATAAAACTGGAAAGATACATCACTAAATATTAAATGATTTCTGTGTATTGGGCTTAGGGATTGAAAAATTTTTTGGTTTCTTATATTCATCCAAAATAAGCATGTATTACTTTGTTTTTTTGGTACCGGGATTGAACCCAGGGGCACTTAACTACTGAGCCACATCCTTAGCCTTTTTTATATTTTATTTTAGAGATAGGGTCTTGCTAAGTTGCTGAGGCTGGCTTTGAACTATGATGCTCCTGCCTCAGCCTCTCAGCTAGTGGGATTACAGGCACGTGCCATTACACCTGTCTGTAAGTTATTATTAATAAAACAGTAACTAGGCAATGTTGCTAACATATAACAAAGTCATAGAGAATACCAAGTGGCATCTTTATATATATAAATATATTTTTACATTTATTTTGTTTATTTTTATGTGGTGCTGAGGATCGAACCCAGGGCCTCACACGTGCTAGGCGAGCACTCTACCGCTGAGCTACAACCCCAGCCCCGCATCTTTACATTTAATAACATTCCAGTTCTATCTCTTATCAATGTATTTCTACTGCAAAAACTAAATTTAAATATAAGAAGATATATATAGATGGACACAATACCTTTATTAGATTTATTTACTTTTTATGTGATCTTGAGAATTGAACCCAGTGCCTCACACGTGTGAGGCAAGCACTCTACCACTGAGCCACAATTCCAGCCCTGAGAAGGGTACATTTTTAAGAAATCAAAATAAAATGAAGTTTGTGGGTGGCTCACTACAAAGTTTCTGTACCACAGGGCAAAAATTCTGAAAGAAAAGGAGGTTTTGTTGGCCAGCCAATAAAGAAACAAAACAGGATAGGAAGGGGGAATACCCACACACTCCATGTGGGTATCCCAAATCCTTTGCTAAATAAAGTAGGTTGGTCGCCTTATACCTTGAGCCTGGGGAGAGGAGATCTTGCAAGCCATTCCTTAACTGTGCATCTTTTTTAGTATTTGCCATAAGGCACACAGGCAACAAGAAACTGCTGGTCTAGTACACAAGAGATGCACAAATGATTATGGAGTGTGGCAATTACCAGGAAAGGGGGAGGAAAGCAAAATTACCTGCTTAGTTTCAAAGTTAACAAAACAGTACCCTCGAGGCTGTCCCTCCAAAGCACCTGACTTGTGGAAGAGGAAGTCGAACTGCTTCACCTTACCAAACTTCTGGAGGAGTTTGAGGAGGTGGTATCTGTGGAAAAAGAAGAGGTTATGAGATCACTGGGAATTCTGCTGGCCTCTCAGCCTCAAGTGAGAGATAAGAGTAGGAAATAATGTGTCTTAGGGATAAATCTCTTGCCCTTGCCCCTGCCTTCCTCCAAACTGCTGTTTACTTGGCAATCAGAGTTGTTTGACTCATTGGAATGGGAACTAGGAACTCTCATACCCATGTGTCTGTCCAACATAAAAACACCAAACAAAAAACCCACATGTAACAAACAGCTGTCTGGCCCACAAGCATCATTTGTTTTTCTTTTGGAGAAAAGCTCAAAAATAGTGTCAATTTATTTATTTTTAATTTCTTGGCAATGAAACTGTATTTGTGAATAACTGTTACTTGATCAGAAATATATGTCCACACTCCAAAGGCCAAAGCCTATCCTATCTCAAAGATAAACAAAGTAACAAACACATATACATTCATACAAGCAAGCACACTAAAACAGGGCTGGAAGACTTCCCTAGATTTTGTAGTTAATCATTAGACCCAAATTGTACTTGTAAGAAATACCAAAAACTAAACTATAGCTAGTGGCACTTCCATTCAGTGCTTGAGAGTTTCAATCCCTGATGTCCTAGACATCAGAACTATATGGAATTATGGGACCAGGACTAGTCTCACACAGGGCAGGGGAATCAGGCTAGACCCTGTGAATCATCCAGCTATACATAGGTAATTAACCAACTTCAGTCACCTTAATGCAGTTTATACTGTGGGGTATGATCAGTAAAGAAAGTAGATTGTCAAGGAAGAAAATTTATTCCTGGCAAGATGTTCACTCCAAGCTATTGCTTGCCACTCTGCTCTTCATCCTTTTCTTGGATTCCTTACTCTAAAAGGTACTTAGTTTCAATAGGGCTTTTAAGTTATTCAAACAGATGTGGCCTTAACAGGTTGCTGGGCCAATCTCAATCCCGACTTCCTGTCATCTGATGTAAGAGTGAGACAAACCAACAGCTCTCCCGTTTCCTTTTCCTTTGGCCTTCCTCCTGGCATCCTCCGTGCTATTGAAATGGAGTCAAGGCTTTCTCTAAACAATAATGTCCCTGTGATACTAAAAAGGTATCAGCCCACATGCTAAATCTGTTATTACTGGGAATTCTACCCCAGAGGGAGTCAGTCAAGATGTCATTATAGCCACATTTATATTTACATTGTTTTCTAGGAGAAGCTCATCAGAATTTTATTCTTGAGCAAGAATCTCCTTTGGGAGGCAGAAAGATATCAAATAGATCATAAGCTATACTAAATTTGATACTAATGTACATCAACAAGTAAGCCCATTATCCTGGATCAAGTATCTGACACTGTGGAGCAAAGAAGAAATAATACAGACTAGTACTGGGGCAGGATGGAAGGATCCCAAGGCATATTGTGGATAGTAATCCAGTTTTGGGAACTTGTTTTGAAGGGAAAAAAAACAGGACCCCCTACTTTCTTAATTCCCAACTCCCATCAGAAGACCTCAACAACCAGTGAGAATATAGGAGGTGACTCTACAGGAGAAAGGGAGGCACCTTGAGTGCAAATTTCTTTTGTGACTTGATTATCTAAAGGGCCAAGTCTCTCAGACAATAGACAAGACAGGTTAGAGTCTCCCCAGGGTCTTTCATTTGCAGCTGCACCTTCCACTTACTATACCCATTCAACCTTTATACAGTGCTGTGGAATGGTGGGTGAAACCCATTAAAAAAAAAAATCTAAGGCTACTGTGGGCTGGCCATCTTTTCATTAGTTTCATTCTGCTTAATAGCAGGAAGGTAATGTGATTGGCATTTCCTAGGAAATGAATTTTAATTTACTCAGGAAAAAAAAAAGCCAACAGATTATTCATTGTAAAGCTAACAAACACATTCTGCCTGAGAAGTGCGACCTTAAGATTCCAAGAACATCTGCTTAGGTCTGTGTCTTTCAACTTCTACAGGATTTCTTTTCTTGTTTGATAATTTCTTGAAATTATCGGAACACCGAAACAAAAGGAATGAAATGTTTACTATTTTCCTTCCTGGAGATGGGGACTGCAAGCTCTGATAGTGAAAAAAGCCTGAAGATCTTGCTCTCACATCTGCAAGCACTTTTATCTGCTGCAGGAGCACAGGAGAGCTGCTACTCAACAGAGGCTTGCTGCACTTATGAAATGTGTGCCCCACTGCCCTCTGGAGTGAGAATTAGCACTGTAGTTCCATCATATCTCTGCAGCTTAAATCAGTGTTTCCCGTAATGAGTTTTTAAAAAGTGTTCCTGCCCGGTTGCACAGAAGTAATCTATACAAATATTAAAACAGACACCTACTATGTGTCAAGAACCAATTTAGCACTTGGACTATTCAGATGAATAAAACTGTTTTTAAGGCCCTTACATTCTGGTAGTGATGTGTAATCAAACAACTGTAAAATGGTGTGATGCTTACAGGCACAGATGAAGAAAGTTCAATTGTGTAGGGAAGGTGGTAATTCAGGAAAGATTTGTGAAAGGTGTGGCATCTGAGTGAGGTGTGTCAGTTTGAGTAGATACCACACATAAAGATACAAAGATAAAAAAGAGTCCGATCCACGGGAGGAGAGTCTAACAGCAGGCAGGGGATAGGGTATGAAGGATGTTGTATGCTTAGGGAATTTAAATTTGATGTTGTATGCAGTAGGAAGTCAATGGAATGACATTTACAATTATCTCTAAGAGCTGGGGAGTTCATTGGTGGAGTGCTTGCCTAGAAGACCCAAGGTTCTGGGTTCAACTCCCAACCCCCCCAAAATAAGATTTTTGTTTTTTGAGATGGGGTCTCACTGTGTTGCCCAGGCTAGCCTTGGTCTCTTGCAATCTTCCTGTCTCAGCCTCTGAGATAGCTAGGATTACATAAATGTACCACTGTGCATGATTTAAAAAAAAAAAAAAAGGTCTGTTTTTTTTTTTTTGTGCATGATTTATCTTAGAGAAGAATTTCTTTAAAAGCACATAGAAGTTACTGAGGTCTTTATATTCTATGCTATGTACCTTGTTAAATGGTTTTATTGCAGTTCAGATTTAAGTAATCTAACAGGAAAAGGCTGTTTCATGCAAACCAAGACATAAAAAGAAGCTTGGAGTCAGAAGGAAAAATAAGAAATGGGTTGAGAAAGAAACAGGTTTCTCGGGGTAAAAACAATGCTCTCACATGCTCCTGCATTTAGTTTCCCTTGCATTCTAGTTTATCTAGTGAATCCCTGAAAGTTTGCATCAGGAGGACACTTCCACTTAGCTGGCTCTCCACTGATTTTAAGTTTACTTAATATACTCCAAATTGACCTCCCCACTACAAACTGGGATGGCTCTTTTTAGCTACTCTATGGTCCCTTCGGGGACATGAATTATTTATATTCCTCAGGCAAAACCCCTCAGGTGTCCTCAGCCACGTAAAATGAAAATGAAAACAAAAAAACTCTCAGGATCTTCTTCAATTCTCTTCTTTAATCATGTTCTTCCTGTCTCAGACTCACCTACTGTCTATAAGTTCACTGTCTCTACCTAGGTTGACAGTGATGGCTGGCCTGGTTTATGGTAGCCTATCCTAACTAATCTTGAGCTTCAGTTTCTGGTCTTCCAATTCATCCTATATGCTTGAGGTCTAATTTCTCAATTAAAACATCACTTTCATGAAGTCAGTCTCCTGCCAACAACCTACAAAACAAACAAACAAAATCCCCCACAATAAATCTCTTCTACATGGAATTCAAATGCATCTTCTTAAATTTTAGACTCTGTCTTAACCTGATGGTATTCTATCTATCCATCTGACTATTCATTACCATTTACTTTTTTTTTTTTTGGTAGCAGGGATTGAACTCGGGGCACTCAACCACTGAGGCACATCCCCAGCCCTATTTTGTATTTTATTTAGAGATAGGGTCTCACTGAGTTGTTTAGTGCCTCACCCTTGCTGGGGCTGGCTTTGAACTGGAGATCCTCCAGTCTCACCCTTGAAAGCCTCTGGGGTTACAGGCATGTGCCACCACACCAGCTTAATTACCATTTACTTTTTAACCTCTCCTTCAGCCAAAATATTCTGCTTACACATAAAGATCTTTCTTATTCCTACTCTTATATTTTTATTTATTATTTTACCTTCACTTAGGATGCTTTTTCTATTAAATTATACTAGCTTTGTTCTCACACTTCTCCTTCTTATGTATAATGTAGTAGTTATTATTTTGGCTTCCTACATAGCACATTCAATATTGAAAAAAAGCCAGTATTAACCCTTTAGAGAAAAACTACAATTCAGAAAAAATAGATGTCTAAGTATATCAGCTTTTTTGGTTTTTCCATTGAAGGCACTGGTAGTGATATTTAAAGATACGTTTAACCCTTATAGTTCAACTGGGTCCCACAATTTAAAAGAAATCCTTACATGTTTAAATTTAAAACAGGATACCTTAGGTCATGACTGTTCAATTACTCAGACTATTAGAGTATTTGTACAAAGTGCACTAAATTAGACAGTGGTAAATTAGTTCTATCATTAACTACTTCAGTAAATTAAGCCAACTCATTTAACTCTTTTTTTTCCTATAAAATAAGGAAAATAATATCTGTTCCACTTATCTCCCAAATTTGTTGTGAGCTTAAATAAGGTCACTATACAATATTAGAATTAGAAGATGTGTTCATATCATTTAGGTGAACACTCTCATTTTATAGTAAGAAATATGAGTTAAAATGTAGTTAAGGAATTATAGTTGAAAGAACATGGGTTTGGACTCTGTCACTTCCATAAATAAATGTTCATCATCACTTCCTCAAATCCAAGTCTCTTAAGATCTACTCAGTCTTTACCTATATTTCTGGTATGTAGTATAGGCTAAATAGGTCAATACCACAATAACAAGAAACCTAATTAATTAGGCAGTTAGTAAGGAATGCATGTTCTGTTTAGACTGATGGACTTTCTACCATAACTTGAGTAGGATTCGGATTAATAACCAAGAGGCGTGCGTGCACGCACACAGACACACAGACACACACACATGCACACAGACACACAATATGACCAGAACCAATCACAAAATAAACTCAGAAAAACTGAATGGGAAAGTGCTGTTTTTGAAAATTACCTGTTTTACATATTCTTGTAAATACTGATAGTAAATATATACTGTAATTTGTTTTCTAAAAGAGGTAAGAAAACACTTGTATAGGACAGACATTCAGTTCAGTTTATGAAAGAGATCAAGAAGAGAGGTGGTAAAGAGTAAGGATACATACATAGGACAGAGAGATAAGAAGGGTCAACTGATGGGGAAACAGTAGGAACTGGCAGCAATTCGTGGGTGGGGAATAAGTTTAATTGGGAAAACTGGAGGATGCTCTGCAAACCTCTGTCAAGAGTCATTACTAGTTTAGAGATTTAGATTCAGTTAATACTTTCTGAAGATTTATAAGATATACCTTATATATGTGTGTGTGTGTATATATATATATATACACATACATACACTTACACACATACACATAGGGAATGACTGTTAATTATACATCTAGACTCACTGTTATTTACCCTGAGAGGAGAGGGATCCAAAAGTTTATATATTTCAACAAACTTGGAAGAAAATCATATATTTCCATAAGTTAAGACTTTACTAAAATGTTATGTTTTTTTTTTTGCTTAGAATTAAGTAAATTAAATGAGGAAATGCTAGACTTTCATGTTAACCATAAAGTAGTTATGTCTTTATTTAAAAATAAATCAATTATTATTTAATAAATCAGTTTAATAGATGAAATATTTTTAGGTAAGGAATCCATAGAAGAAGACTAGCAAAAATATATACAGAAGTGGGGACACCCTAGGTAGAACACACACTTCTGGCTGGAAAGGCCGTAATCTGCAGTTTGGTACTTGATGTCGACCTTTGGCCTGATGTAAAAAGGACAGAGGTGTCAGTAGGAAAGTTTTGATTTAATGTTCTTGTTAAAGCTCTAACTGAAAAAATTTCATAATACTCCAACTTATGACATCAATGGAGATGGCCAATGCCCATTGCACCTTCCTGACAAGCAGGGCACAATTAGCATTTAATGGAATTGCAGCCAACACAACCAACACTGTTTCCAGGCTTGAGATTTCCATTCAGACAAGCAGAGGTGGGAATGGAAACCACTCTTAGAAGCAGCATCCCCTGAGCTAGGGTTTTAGATGATGGAAAAAATTTCTCTGATGAATAGACATTGAGAGATTGAACAGGTTCACATTCATCCTCAAAGCCATGGACCATTAAAGAGAACTGAAATATTTGCTACATTCTGGGGTCCCTGTGACCAAAGTAGTATAATATAGGAGCAACATATCTTATATACCACCATAATTTCTAGAGGGCCCACACTTATCTACAGTTAGCTGATCTGAGCTCCATCAGATTTAAGGAGCTAAACTTTCTATCATGACCCAGACCTATAAATTTACATACCTTTTCTTCTCTCCTCATCCTGATCCTTAAATACACCTCCTCTCATGCCAAGCAGCTCTCTCCTCTCTTCTTCCCTTTGACACTATTCCAAAAAGAGTAACTTTCTAGGGCTGATGAAATACTCCACACCTGCTTGATTCATTGGCTCAGCTCAGTTCCTTCACCCATTACTACTCTGCTACCAACCCTCACCTTCCCCCTGTAAAAAACAACTGGGAAAAGAGGAAAAAACCTCTCAATTGTCTGTGACCTTGTGACTTTTAGGCCCCACTTTCCTCTATTGTAGTTTAAGAGAGCTGGATTGTATCAGAGGTTTTCAAGTGTGCTCCATGGAGCCCTGGAAGTTCCACAGAGTTTCTTCAGGAATGCCACAGAAAGAATGGCAGCTAACAAAAGGCTTTGGATATATATATCCTTTTTGACATCAGAGTAGCTATAAGCTTTTATTTTATATGTAGTTTCTGATTATTTTCACTTTATAACAGCATCCCTCAGATTTAAAAAGCCTGAAAACCGTTTAGCATGGCACACAATTGACACTCAAATCATTTGATGAATAATAATAAAAAACCAAAGGAAAGTGGGATGATCTCTGAGATCTCTTCCCACTTTCGCCTTCTGTGATTCTGTAGTTGCTTACAGGAATTGGAGTCAAGTGGCACCCCTCTGCTCATCTGCAAAGGTACTGAGACTCTGCTTATTCTATCACACTAGGAGACAAAATATGTCCCAGGCTGATTTTCAAAAACAATTCCCTGTAGCCACTGGGTACAAGGATTCAATAGTTGGAAATTAGAGAACATCTTTGGCAAGTAGGAAAAAAAAAGGTATATGTTTTAAAGGATTCCCAAGTCTGTGTTCTCACAGTAGCAGAGTGCAAATACAAGAAAAATGACAAAATAACAGGCAAATGACATCATTTTCCATTCAAAGACAAAACATAAATAACAAGGTAAAAAATATATCCTACACCCTTTTGAAATTCTTCTGAGCAGCACCACTACAAACATCCCAACTTTATAGGTAATGAATTAAGGTGACTTAGACTTACTCTGTGATTTTGGGGTCCAGGTTGCCAATCCATAATCTGTGCCCTTCCTGTAGAGAGCCCTCTGAAAGGATGGATGCGTTCTCCAAGGGTAGAGTTTTGGTTTCTGCTTCCATCAATCTCTATGAAATACTAAAGGCAATGTGAACATTCAGGCAGGAGAGGAGCAACACTGTATGAACATGAGTCTTCAAATTCAACCCAGCAAACATTTACTCAAGGAGGGCAAGTCCTCCAGGCAGACTTTCTGAGGCCTCAGTTACTCCATAACAATGGCCCCAGAACCAGTTCCCTTGAGACAGCTCCTCCAGTAGCTAGAGCACAGAAGCTGCCATTTCAGGTGAAAGAGGAGTGGCTGTGTGGAGAAATTCAAGCTTTCCTCCTCTGCAGCTAGAGGCTGACAGGGGTGGAGGCCAAAGTTTCTATTACTACATGACACTTGAGTTTAATGACTGTCACTGAAATAAGCTTTGGAAGAACATTAACATCACTGAAGAGGATGGTCAGAGAAGAGCAGTGTTATATCCCTTTTCCTCATGGAAGAAGCAATACTGCCAAAGGAAGAGGCAATATAGAAAATCTGCAGATTTTGGAGTTAGGACTGGTCTGAAAGCAGCTTGTGTGACTTGGTGAATTATCTGAACTTTCTATGATTCAAATTTCTCAAATATACTAATAGAGACGACAATTCTTATATTATAGAATTATTGTGAAGATTAAAGATAGTACATGAAAAAAGCCACTAAGCACTGTATCTCCCTATAGTAAGTTATCAATATCAGTTATTATCCTGTTTAATATCCGGAGAGAAAGTGGGTTGAAGAGACTAATTTACCCCTAGTTATTCCAGTTCCACCATTAGATAGTTGAATAACTGGGTAAGTTACTTAACCACTTTTGCCTTGGTTTTCTCATCTGTAAAATGGGAATAATACCTCACCGAGTTGTGCAGATTCAGTAAGTTACAGGCCTAAAGCATTCAGAACAGTGCATGGCACCTAGGAAGCATTCAAGACTGGTAAATTATCACCAGTCTTAGTACCTCATGTTATGGCTAAGGAGAACAAGGATTTCGATGGACCCAGCAATGGAAAGAGCAGAAAGCTTGGTGTCAGAACACCTAGATTTGAACTGTGGCATTTCCACTGGAAGTTGCTTTTCTCTGAGCTTGTTTCCTCATCTTTAAGTAATAAGCTTTGCCTTGCTTATAAGTTAAGGTTGCTGAGAGAACAAAAAATGAGAAGACAGGTAAAAAGAGATAATAAATATATAATGTGATCGAGAAAAGAGAGGTAAAGGGGTTAGGAAGAGGGCAGGCTGTGCCAGACTTCAGAACTCCCTGCTAGAAAAAAACGTGTCCTATATATTCCAAAGGGCTCAGCACTGATATTGACACTGCCATTGCCTTTTATTCTTCTAAGTACACCCACAAAACCTAGCACACAGCAGTCCCTGGTTTAGCTGTTTGTTGAGCATGCTTATCTATTCCCTTCACACTAGGGTATTTTTCTTGCTTTTCCCACTCACATCTTTAACCTGTTCAGTAACATGAGATAAGCAATTATGAGCTGCTAAAGCCTGAGCCATGCACTGAAAACAAAGAAACGAATAAGCCACAGCTCTTGCCCTTACTTCCTGAGAGGAAGGTGATACAGACATATATAGAATCCCAGGAGTGAAAATGGAAGAAACATTTTGTCTTCATCCTGCTTTTGTTTCCCTCTATTTTCTCACAGTTCATCCCCCCCCCAAAAAAAAATTGAGTTTCAATTTTCTAGGTAATGTCTAGTTAATTATTGGGCAGTGAAGAAGCAAGTTCCTGCCCTCAGGATGCTTGTATTTGGAAGGAAATTAGATATAACTAGTGATAAATGCTGCAAACACAATTAATCTGGGTGTTCTGACATGGTTTTGGATTACCTTAGATTGAATGGAGAGGGAAGGCCTCTCTGAAGATGATGACATTTGAGTTGAAATTAGAATGATAGGAACTTCTAATTTTTTCATGTCTAAAACCACCAACAAAACGAAAAGCTACTTAATAGTGCAAAAAGGTACTATGTTTTGATGGGAAGAATGCAAAATACAGGGCTGGAGAGATCTGGATTTGAATCCTGACTTTTGAACCAATTTACTGTAATAAATAACGTCATCTCTCCCAACAGAGTCTCCTTGATTCTCTATCAGTCACTTTTTGTATTCTCATATAATACGAATTCAAGGAGTCGGTTAAGGGCTTATTTTCTGTTACCCTCACTAGTAGCTAAGCTCAAAGAGAACAGGGCCTTGCCAATCTTGATTATGCACTTAGTACACTGCCCGGCGGCTCATGGCTGGTGCTCAATATTTAGTAAGTGAATGAATGCAACAAGGCACTTCTCCAGTTGAAGCCTCAGTTTCTGCTTCCTTCCTAGAATGGTACAAACATTCCTATCTCTGAGGTCGTTCTGGGCCTTAAGTAAGACCATACTGGCGACAGCTCAGCACAGGGTTTTTCGAGGAACAATAAGGTGTTATAAAAGATCAAGACGGCACAGGACTATCAAAATTCTTTAGATCTGCAATGGCGATAAACCCTTAGGTTAACAGAGTTCACAGTCGACACCTGTCCTCCCAGCTGAGCAGCAACAACCCTGGTAAGCCAGTAATAGTTATTCGGGGAAACTCAACTCCAAAGAAGCAAAGGGACCTGCTCCCCCAGACTAACAACGGCGTCAAGCCTGGAACCCCGACTTCCCAATTCTTGGCTGCGGATTCCCAGAGGCGAGAGGTTATTACTCGGATTGTTATTTCCGGGCAGCAGCAGGACAATCCGGGGCGGGGCCTGCGAGCCGTCCTGCCAGGCGGCCTCTTCTAAGACCTCCTCGCAGGGCTGCCGGTGAGGTGCAGGGACAGGTCGCAGCCGGACTCACCTGGTGGCCTCGGCGTTGTATCCTCAGCTCATGCCCCGAAAGCAGGTCCTAACTCCGGGTCCGACAGACGTGTAGCTCG
Source organism: Urocitellus parryii (assembly GCF_045843805.1). Taxonomy (NCBI): domain Eukaryota; kingdom Metazoa; phylum Chordata; class Mammalia; order Rodentia; family Sciuridae; genus Urocitellus; species Urocitellus parryii. Next base: position 199,091,948 of record NC_135534.1, read on the forward strand.
GTCCGCTTCAACACCTCCCGCAGCCAGGCCGCCCGTGACGCGATACGCCTGCGCCGCCGCGCTGCCCCGTGACGTCACGACGCCCGCGCCGCCGCCGTCGCCTCCGCTGTCGCACGAGGCTTGCCCTAGTAACCTGGGCAATAGCTGGTGAGTGGCCTCCAAGGGTCTCGCGGCGCGCGCAGGGTCCAGGTGCCAGAGACCCTTCTTCAAGGACCTAGGCCCTTATGGCACCAGACTCCCGCTCCCACCCGGTTCCAGTCCCGCCTGACCTTAAGGCGGGGGGCGGGACTTGTGGCTTCAGAGCGAGGCTCCCGGGTGGGAGCGGGGCTGTCTCATCAGCTAGGACTTTCAGGGTCGTCGAGGGACAATTAAGTAGCACACAACCTGACAGGAACATTTCATTTTCAGAACAGTCCCGTGGGAGAAGGTATTATTACTCTCCGTGATGAAGAAACGGAAGCTCGAAGAGATAACTTTCCCAGGGTCACGCGGTTGTTAAGTGATGAAGTATAAATTCAAACCTAGGGCTGACTCTAAACCTGAGCACTCCTCTCTGCAGCCCAGAGGAAGAACCCTGACACATTTTACAGATGAGCTTACAGATGAGCTTGAAGTCCAGAGAGTTTGACCAATCTAAGGTCACATATTTAGGAAGTGCTGGAAATGATTCTATTAGGTGTTGTCTAAATTTGGTGGCTTTTTCTTTAATCACACTCTATTATATTTTCCAGGATCTAGCAGAGCTTTATAGATGAAAACCTAGCCTGACCCCCCTTCATTTTGTAGTTGGGGAAATAAAGTCTAGGGAGGAGAAATAATTTGGTCCAAGGAGTGATAGAGCTGCCATAGATGTTTTTTTGAATACAGGTTGTTGTGGATCTAAAGGAGATGGATGACAGGGAGTGCTGAGGTAGGAAAATTGAAATCCACATCTCATAGTTCTTGGGCACAAGTTCTTCACTTGTTAAAATTTCTAAATTCCTTTTTTGGCTGTACCAAGGACATAGTGATTCTGTGTAGAGTCATATTACGAATATATTTCTTTACATGGCACTGAATTTAAAGAAGAGCATGCTCTACTCTCAGCAAAAACCTGGCAAACCAAGGGATAATGGAATTAGTTCTTGGAAGTAGAACCCAGGACCTACCATCAGGGTAATTCCAACTTTGGTGCCAGCGTTTTGACCTTGGATAAGGATTTACTCTTTCTGGGCTTTCATTCATGTTTTCATCATGTAGATGGTATCTTCTGTGTTCAGGCACTGTGCTAGGCATGGAGGAGGATGCAGAGGCAAACAAGACTGCCATAGTAGTGCTTTGTAGTGCATGTGGCCATCTGGAGACCTTTAGACAATAATAAAGTAATTACACAAATGTTAACTTGTATCATGAAAAGTTTAATGCTATCATGAGGGTGTTATGAAACTGGGATACAGGACCTGTGACCTAATTGAGTAGGAGGAGGTGGCCAAGAAAGACCTTTTGTTTTTTGGTACTAGAAATTTAGCCCAGGGATGCTTTATCACCAAGTCATATCCCAGGCCTTTTTATTTTTATTTCATTTTTTGAAATTATCTCCCTAAGTCGCTTAGGTCCTTGCTAAATTGTTGAGATTGACTTTGAACTTGTGGTCTTCCAGCCTCAGCCTTCTAAGCCACTGGGATTACAGGCATACACCACCACACTCAACAGGAACACATACTTTGAGGAAGTGATGGTTAAACTGAAGTCTGAAAGAAAAATAGGAGGTAAATAGGTGAGGGAAGATCATTCCAAGCAGATTCAGTGGCATATTTGAAGATGTTGAGTCATGAAGGAGCCCCTGAGGAAATGAAAGATCAGTTTATTTGTAAAATGTGATTTGTAATCAAATATTATAATGTGAAAGAATTTTATATACAGGGGTCAGTTTGTACACACATATTTATAAAAAATGTGCATATTGTAAGTTAATAGATTAGAAGGGATTGTTGGGACAGTGAAAGGGTCAGGAGTTGAGTTCATTATCTAGTTCTTTCCAAAATTAAAATGTACCTTCTCCAAAGAACAGGGAAATTTGAGTTTTGAAACCCTCAACTTTGGGAAAGAATGCATTTTTCACATAGTTTGAAAATATTGCAGAAGTTGAAGTAATGTAATAGCTAGCTACTCCTTATTGTACTCCTGCTGGAAGCCAGATATTGTGTTGAGTGTTTTATGTACACAATATAGTATAATTGTTAAGAGCATAGACTGCAGCTATATTGCCTGAGTTCAAATATGGGTCAATTTATTTGAGCCTCTTTTCTCATCTGTAAAATGGTAATAATCACTAATTACAGCTTGAGATACTTACATCTTGAGATTCAGAAGAGTTTATTAAGTACTTGGAATGATTTCTGGTCACTATATAAATGGTTATTTGTTCTTATTAATATAATAATTATGTTAAAATGTCATTAATATTTTAATGTGGTGGAATCTGTAGCTCAGAGAAGTTAAATGACCTACTTAAGGTCACACATTTAATAAGGGGAAAAATGAGATTCCAGTTCCAGACTATGTCTGAAGCTTAGACACTTTAGTTATATTGCTTCTGTATATGGCTTAATTTTGTTGAATAATATTTGTACTCTAATAACAAGCTTCTTAACTTGAATTCTGTATCTGTGCTGAACTGAATGTTAATATGCATGTCCATAAGGTAAAAGATCCAAGGGACTGCTTCTTTGAACCTCCACTTCCAAATTTCCTGATTTCTATGCAATTAAGATCTACGCCTTAAGCATTTCAGCAATGTGGTTTATTTATAGAATTGTTTTCCGGTTCACGTGTACTGGGTCTGCTTTTGGGTGCTGCGTTTTCTGTCAAAGGTTGTTTATTTCTAACCCATTTTGATTTCCTGTTGCTTTGTGGATTGGTATTATGACCTGCAACAGGAACACCAGGAAACCAGTCATAAATGGAGCAGCCAGATTGAGACCCTGTAGATTTAAAAAAAACCAAACAAGTTATTATGCAGCCATATTTGGATATAAGTATGAGTTAGGCATTGGCTATATTAGGCAAAAACCTAGATATAGAAACCTTACTCCTAGCCAAATTTTTGTGAACAGTTCTTCAGTAGAGCTAGGCTAATAGCTCGATGTTCTTAGATAGTAACAACCTCTCTGAGCCTCAGTTTCAAGATCTGTAAAATGGGGAATGTTATACTTCATTTGTAGCATTATTGACCGGTAAAATAAAAGGATACAGATACAATAAACAGCCCAGGCCAAACCACAATGAAAATAGAAGCCATTGATGACAAAGAAGAAAAAATGCTACTTCATTTTTCATCCAGATCTATTTGTACAGACTTCATACACTGATTGCTGAAATCTGTATGACTTGCTATTACAAATTCCACCGGGAAAAATTAAGTGCCTTTGAACTAATTTGCTTTCTTAAAAAATAATGATAATAATGACAGCCACATTTATTAAGCAGCTGTCATATTCTGTGCATTAGCTATGTGTTTTACATGCATTCATTATTTTAAGATCATAGTTATTTTTCTCATTGATGAGGAAAGTGATGCCCTTCTCCCCCCAAAAGAATGAATTACCCAAAGTAGAAATTTGCATCCAAGTCTGACTCAGGGCCTCCTTACAGATCAGAAATAACATATGTATAAGATTTCTTTACTGAATCTGACCTTGGAATAAATGTCTTTGAAAGGAAAAGTGATAGTTATTAATAGATACCATTTTGGGACTCCTGCTGTCTGCTAGGTCCTTGCCAAGTATTTTACCTGACTAACCTCATTATTCTCAATTCTAAGAAATAAGCATAATTATCCCAATTTTACAGTAGAGGAAATCAAGGTACAGAAACACTCAGGAACATTTAGTCAGTAGTGGAGCTGGGATTGGATTTGGGGCCTTTCTTGCTACGAAGTTCTTGCTTTTTTTATTCAGTCTAATTATCATAGTGCATCAAAATTTGAGGATGTGTAGAACTGATTTTCAAAGATAGCAGCTTCCAGATATTTGATGGTAATTGTTTAGCTGAGTGATAGCCAGATTCCTGGCAGAAGCTATTAGTGCTCCATTTGTTGGCTAGGATTGTGTTCTGTTTCAGAGGTAGTTGAGGGAATAGCATCTTTACATGGTCAAAGACCTTAGAAGTACATTGTGTAACTTTTTTTTAACCCGGTGGAGGATGTCATTTAGCAGAGCTTTAGTTCTATACCATGGGAGACCTGAAACCTCAATCATGCTTCAGACTCACATTAAAGTAAAGTGCATTCTAATTGGTAATCAGTGCATAAGGAACCAAAGAAAATTTTAATTAAATGCTGTCGTGTAAATTTTCCAGTCATTTTATGCCTGTTGAAATGGTTTTCTTATTTAGTTTAAAGCCCTCTTCTAGTACTCCCCCCCTTCAACTTTATCAAGATTTTGTGCTTTTCCTCATATAAGGGTTTAATTAGCTTCATTAAAGATTTGTGATGCTGCACATTTGCTTAATAGAGGCATTTTGGGCTGTCAAAAGAACTTAGGATTCAGAGTCCTACAAACTATGGGCAAATTACTTAAGTCTCATATTCTTAATCCTGTAAAAGGAGGCTAATATTTCCTTGTATGGCTGTTAGAAGGAAGGTTAGAAATAATGTGTTTAATTTGCCTAGTCTATAGCTGAATTTATAGCTTGATAATTGGTATGAATTATTTTCTGAATTTGCAGTAGCATCACTTTTACTTAGGTCTACTTTATGTCTTTATTTATTTATCTTTTTTTTAGTGGATATTCACAGGAATTGTCTTCAGTCATGGCTTTGGGATTAAAGTGCTTCCGCTTGATGCATCCTGCCTTTTGCAATTACCTTGCAGCCTTGACCAGACCTGTTTCAAATATTACACTGAAGACAGTGAGTGGAAGACAACATGACCATAAGCAACACATGGCCTATTCAGCTGTACCAGTTCGCCACTTTGCAACCAAGAAAGCCAAAGGTAGAGATACATGAATCCCTCTCCCTCCTAGTCATTTTCTTATATTTGGCAGTTGACTTATCATGACTGGCAGGGATCTCAGAGATGTACTGAATTTCTCCCCTTAATCCATATGAGGTAATGATATCTCAAAACAGTTCAGATGATTAGTTTAAAAGGTCACAGTGAGAGACTGTTAGAACCCAGGGCCTGTTTTCTTATTATCATGCTGGTTCATTTATTTTCTTGGTGGCTCAAAAAATGCTCAATTTATTTATTTATTTATTTTATTTAGAATTAGAGATAGAAGTGCCCAGCAAACTAGAATGCTTGTGACGGGATCAATGAATTCTCTTCTTTACGGGAAGATGCATGTTGGAAGTATAATTAAAACCAGAAGGTTTTTGGTGAAGGGGGTATTAAACCATGGAGTTAGATGGATGATCTTAATGGCTTGTGTCATCCAAGAATGAGATTTTGATGTACCGCAGGTCTTAGCTTAAATGCCACTTCCTCAGGGAAGCCTTCCCTGACCTCTTAAATTAGGTCAGTTCCCATTACATGTACTTGTGCACACAGTTATTTTACCTCTGATGCACTTAGAAGAGCAATCATTAATTAATTGCTCAATCATAAGATTTATTTTTATTTGTTACCTGCCTTCCATATTGGATCCAATGAAGATAGTCTCTTTCTTTGTTATTTAACACCTAACAGGGCCTGACACATAGTATATATTAAAATATTTTGTTGACTGAATGAAATGAGTGACAGAAAATTGTCAAGCAGACCAGCTTTTTGCAGTGGGGGTCGGGCAGTCCACTCCCAAGGATGGTGCTAGAAATATGCTGAATATTTTCCCACTGACTTTCCTTTTCTGGTTTCATGCAGACCTTCTCCTTTTTGTTGGAAGGAAAATTAAATGCTGAAAGAGCTTTAGTGCTTAAAAGACTTATATTCTGATAAGAGTAATAATTAGCCACAACATTTGATTTGTATTTATTGTATTACATATTTTTAAAAGTTACCATGCATTTATTTACTCATTCAATCCTTATACAGTAAAGGAATTATAATTTTCTAGTGAATTGAGATCACATTATTCTACAAATGAGAAGACCATGGTACATTTGTAAAAATAATTTGCCTGTGGTCATATCTAGCTAGTGGGTGAACTACAAACCTGGTGTTGCAGCTTTAGACTCTACCACAGTCTGTCAGCAGCATCTTTGCATAGTCTATAGGCTGCTCAGTTCCATCTCCTTTGATTGCCTCCTTATAAGATTGCTTGTTTGACTTTTTTTTTTTTTAGAGAGACAGAGAGAGAGAGAATTTTTTAATATTTATTCGTTAGTTTTCGGCGGACACAACATCTTTGTTTGTATGTGGTGCTGAGGATCGAACCCGGGCCGCACACATGCCAGGCGAGCGCACTACCGCTTGAGCCACATCCCCAGCCCCTGACTTTTTCTCTTAGATTTATTGGAGTCTTTCTACATTAGGGATACTAATTCTTTGTTGATTATATGTGTTACAAGTATCTTCTTTGCTTTTTACTTTGTTTCTGGTATCTTTGTTGAACATAAGTTTTAATGGAGTCATAATTTTTTCAGTCCTTTCCTTTATTATTTGGGCTTTTTATGTGTTCCTCAAAAAATGCTTCCTATCCCAAGGTGATTTGTTTCTGAATATGGAGTGCATTGAGAAATCTAAGTTTCTTTTAAGTTTCTTTTCCATAGGGGACACAGACTGTGTCACCATCACTTGTTGTAGCCCATTCTTTTCTCCAGATTTGTAATGCCTTTTCTGTTGAATGTCAGGTTTCTTTGTATGAATATTTTAAATTTTGGAGCTTTTATTTTGTTGAATTACCTTTCTCTCCCTGCACTAAATTCCTTACTACCTGAATCACTGTCAGAAAGTCTTGATGTAGTGGTACAGATCTTTCCCTCCATTAGACATATACTTTTTCTTTTTGGCTTTTTGCTCTTCTATATGAAATTTATAATCACATTGTCAAGTTTTCACCAGAAATATTTGCACAATTTTTTAATCAATTTATTTTTGTTAGTAGTATAATATTTTTGTTACTTTTATGTATGAAACATTTAAAAAATTTTAGTGATAACATATATCCAGAAAAGTGCATTCCTAAATTGTAAAGTGTGTAGTTTATGAATTGACATAAAATGAATACAACCATGTAACCATCACCTAGATTAAGAAATAGAATGCTGCTTATATTCTGGAAGCTTCCCTCATGTCCCTTTCATGTCCCTTTCACCCTCTGAAAGATAGATTACTATATTGATTTTAACATAGGATAGTTTTATTCTTTTCAAGCTCCATGGATTCTTTTTTTGTCTGGCTCCGATAACAGTCTATTTGTGGGATTTGTGAAACAGTTGTTTGTGCATTTTCCTCTCTTTGTAGTCTTCTGCTGAATGCGTATACCACAATTTTTGTATCCATTCTATAGTTGATGGACATTTGAGTTTGCTTTTAGTTTTGAGCTAAAATAAATAAGGCTGTTGGGAACATTCTTGTACACGAAGTACATATGTTTCCTTCTCTGCTTCTCCTTTTCTCTTTGTCCCCCTCCTTCACTAGATTGGCTATCAACAGAGGAGGTTTTACAAATCTGGAGGAAAGAATAGGCTATAACAGGATATGATGACATGACGTGTGACCCAATGGAAAAGAAACAATTAGATTTTTTAAAGCACACCATATTCAGAATGATCAATGTAATTGGTGATAATAGGCATTCTTGTTTTATTCCTGACTTTACAGGGAACACTTCTTATATGTTCACATCAAGAGTTTTGTTTGCTTGGTTTTTGGTAGTCTCTTTTAATCAAATATTTTTGTCCCTATTTTGCCAAAAGTTTTCATTTTGAATAGGTAGAGATATATATATATATATGGACATTTGAGTTTACTTTTAGTTTTGAGCTAAAATAAATAAGGCTGTTAGGAACATTCTTGTGTGTGTGTGTGTGTGTGTGTGTGTATGTATATATATATGTGGGTTTTTTTTTTTGGTGGTGCTGGGCATTGAATTTAGGACCTCACATATGCTACACAAGCACTCTGCCACTGAGCTACATCTCCAACCCTTGCCCTTTTTTTTTTTGTTACCAGGGATTGAATCCAGGGGTGCTTAACCACTGAGCCACATCCCCAGCCCTTTTAATTAGTTTATTTTTTTTTTTTTGAGACAGGATTTCATTGAGCAGCTTAGGGCTTCAGGCTAAGCTGGCTTTGAACTTGCAATCCTCCTGCCTCATCCTCCCAAGCTGCTATGATTACAGGTGTGTGACACAGTGCTTAGCTCTTCCTCTCTTTTAATCTATTAATGTGATAATTCAATGTCAGTAGCTTTTCTGATGTTAAACACTGTTAAATTCTTGGTACGAACCTTACTTGTTCTATTTATTTTTAATTTTTAAAAATATTTATTTATATATATAATTTTTTAGTTTTCGGCAGACACAACATCTTTGTATGTGGTCCTGAGGATTGAACCCGGGCCGCACGCATGCCAAGCGAGCGCGCTACTGCTTGAGCCACATCCCTAGCCCACCTTACTTATTCTTGATACATAATTTACATGTACATTTCTTGATATATAATCTGCATATATGTTTCTGGATTTATTGAGTTTATATTTAGGATTAAGTATCAGGATTTTTTAGTTTATATTTCTATGTGAGATTAGCCTTAATGTAACTTTTCTAATATTGATGGGCATAAAAGTTTTCTTTATTACTGTTGTCTGTTTTTAACATTAAGAGTATATTAGCCTCGGGGCTGGGGATGTGGCTCAAGCGGTAGCGTGCTCGCCTGGCATGCATGCGGCCCGGGTTCGATCCTCAGCACCACATACCAACAAAGATGTTGTGTCCGCCGAGAACTAAAAATAAATAAATATTAAAAAAAAAAAAGTATATTAGCCTCACTATATGAATAGGGGAGTGCCTCTCTCTTTTCTTTTTATTCTTTCTTTATTTATGCTTCTGGGGATTTAGCTCAGGGTTGCTTTACCATTAAGCTGCATCCCCAGCTCTCTTTTATTTTTTTGTTTTGAGACAGGGTCTTGCTAATTTGCTTAGGGCCTTGCTAAATTGCTCAGTTTGGCCTCAGACTTGTGCTCTTCTTGCCTTAGCTTCCCAAATCTTGCCCACCATGCCCGGCTGTTCTTTTCTTATAGGAACTCAATCCTATAAGTTTTTATTTAAACACAACTTTGAGTACTTCCAACAGGTTTTTGGTTGACAATATTTTTATTATGCTCATTTCTGTGCATTTTAAAATTTCCATTTTATATTTCTCTTGATAATTTTCACACAATGAAATCACATGTGTAACCAGCACCCAAATTAAAGAATAGAACATTCTTAGCATGTCAAAGACCCTCTGTGTTCTCTCTAGTAAGTACCACCTTTTACCCTTTGCAATTAATTATCATTGTGATTTCTAATGGCATAAGTTTGCTTTGTACTGTTCAGCGTATTTTTTTGTATGTGGCTTTTGTACTGTAAGACTGAACTATTTTTTATCTGGTCTCTTTTCAAATTCTCTGAAGTTGTAGAGCATTCTCTCTCGTGGCTGCATGGCATTTCATTCCTAAATACCACTGTTTATCCATTTTAATATTAATGGACATCTCTTTAAATTTTTAACTGGATACTTCGTTTAAAGAGTCTTAAGTTGTGGCTAGGGATGTGGCTCAGTGGTAGAGTGCTTGCCTGACATGTGTGCCTTGAGTTTGATTGCCAGCAACATTAAAAAAAAAGTGTCAGAAGTTATGCACAGGGTCCTAGGCTTGATCCCAAGCACCAAGGGAAAAAAAGATATTAAAAAAAAATTTGAAGATATTATTTCCATTGTGTCTGGCTCCTGCTGTTATTCTTAGAAAGTATTCTAAATTTTGATCCCTTATGGATTATTTGTCTTTTCTCTGGCCTTTTCAATATTTCTGTCCTTGGTTTTCTACAATCATAAGATGTCTAGGTATAGGTTTACTTTTATTATTAAGTTCCTGTTTGGAACTTGCATTTCTGAATTTGAACATCAGTATCTTTCAGCAGTTCTAAAAAATTCTTAGCTATTAGCCTATTAACTCAAGAGTAATAGTGTTTCAAGCATGATGGTGACATGAGTAAATGAATAAATGTTTTTTGAAAAATCACTGTGCTGTTTACTGCTTGGTTACTTTGGGGAAGAGATTTAAATGACTTTTGCCTTCAATTCTCATCTGTACACTGGACACAATAATCATCTCTATTCTTCCTACCTCAGAGAGCTATTTTGATTATCAAATAGAAGAATGTACTCAATTGTCTTGGAAATTAGAATATGCTATAGAAGTAGCACAGGATTGAGCTCACTGTAGATACTCAATAACATTTGTTGAGTGACTCTAAAAAGTTTGTCAGATATTTAATGATAGTGTAATATTCATTATCAAAGGTATTATTTAAATATTTTTTGCTCTTTTTATCCTTTCTTGGGCCCATAGAAAATATAAGAATATTTGTGTCATATAACATTATAAAATGCATATGGAAAATCACTATGATGGTTTAGACACAAAATAAAATTTTACTCAGCTTCCAAAGCAGTTGATTTTCTAAAATATAAGCCATTTTCATTTATCATTGGTAACATTTAATGTCTCTAAACTACTCTTCTTTGTACCAGCCCAACTAATGTTCTGTGTAACCTTGTCTTAATATTCATTTTAGATGAGTTAACATATTTCCTCTCTCTCCAATTAGATTTTGTAGAGATGGTCTAATGCAAAGTTCATGGATTTAAAATTAGGCAGTTTTGGGACCAAATCTTGACTTTATCATTTCCTGACCTGTGACATTAGGCAAGTCACTTTACCTCTCTCATCTTCTGTTTATTTTTCTGAAAAATAAGGAATAGATTACTTATGGATTTCCTGTAGTGTGGGTAGTACTGTTTTAGGTATTTGAATGACTTAATTTATATTCTTGTAGCAATTTTACAACACAGGTATTAATATTTCTCTGTTTTACAAGTAGAGAACCTGATACTGAAGAAGATTGAATAACTTGTGTAGTGTCAAAAAGCTAGTATGTGTTATAACCAGGATTTTATGACAAGGTCAGGCACATTTAGAGTGATATGGCCATAGACTACGGCCGGGATTTTAATCTGAACTTTCTAATTATGAAGTCTGTGCCCTCTTTAATGTCTACAAAAATGTTTAGCAAGTGCTGGGTACGTAGTGATATTTAATAAATAGAGGCTCTCTTTTTTAGGGCCAAGGTAATGTTTTATGATTTTATAGCACTTGACATTTTGCCCTGCACACAGTAGGCACTTTTACAAATCAGTTTCTTATTGTTTGTTTATACTGCTGTTTTTTTTTTTTTTCACTGAATGTTGACTTTCTAGCTAAAGGAAAAGGACTGTCCCAAACCAGAGTGAATATTAACATAACCTTGGTTGAGGATATAATAAACTTGGAAGAGGTGGATGAAGAAATGAAATCTGTGATAGAAGCACTTAAGGATAATTTCAATAAGACTCTCAATATAAGGACCTCACCAGGTTGGTATCTGAGCATTGCTTTGTGTATGTTGCAGGCTAATGGTGGGGGTGCATGGCTTTGGCTGAGCTGAGTTTTAGTCCCACTTTTGACACTGATTACCCACCAATTAGTTTACTAATATTAGTTTACTTTTCAGACCCTCAATATCCTTGTCTGATTCTTACCTTATAGTGTTGAGGCGGGTATTAAAATAGATACAGTGCTTACACATTGTTAACACTACATTTATTTATCCATTCAGCAAATATTTTTCTACTGTGAATGAGGCTTTGTGCTAATGCACAGTAGTGAACAAATAGTCATGGTCTTTGCTCTAATGGAATTATACTTTCAAGAAAAAAGGGAGTTTTATTGTGATTACAGTATAAACACATCTAGGTATTTAGACTCATGATCTGATACCTTTTGTCTGATTTTTCCACTTTGTCCTATTTGGTGGTTCTTATCCCTTATTGGGAACCAAATGGCTACAAACCTGCCCACCTGAGGCTTTTCTATACCCCTGAGCTTGACCAGGAAGATTCCGTTTGGGTTAATAACTTCCTGAAAGTGGCTTTTCTAAGTGGGAAATGTCAGAACTGTCTAGGGGAACTGTTTGCAGATGTGATGGAGAAGTGAGTTGTCAGCTAATGGTGCAAGCAGGCAGGAAAAATCCAATTGCTGTTAAATTGGCCTTTTGCAAATTGTCATCATCCTATAGTTAAGCCTGGGACCCCCTCTAAAGGTGTCTGTGGAGCTGGGGCTACTCCCACTCACATCTTGATTGGAGAAGTTCATAAGGAAGCTAGAAAGTATTTCATGAACTAATTCTAAAGGAAGCCTAGTGAAAAATACACAGCTTCATTTATAAACACTATCAGAAACATACGGAGTTCAGAGATGAGATCCAATGTGAAAGTGGATGACCATTCCCGTCATTTGTCAACCTTTGGAATGGTGCATTTCTGCCTTTGCTGACAGTAGAGCGTGCCGTTCACTCTCCCCCAACTGTTTATTTTAAACTTGCTTATTATTTTAGGTATGAAGCTGATAAAGTGCTGTGTCTCCCTTGTGCTTTCTGGCCTGTTAACATTCTGCAGTCGAAACCAGAGAGCAGTTTGAGAGGAGCTCAGGGAGAAATGTGATACTTAAAATTAGCCAGCAAGCTCCACTCTTGTTGAACTTAAAAAGATGATGGGCCTGGAAAGAGGTTGGGAGTGTAATTTGTTAAATGTTAACCTCTGAGAAAATGAGGGGCAGGAATGAGGCTGAGGGAGATTCTCACTGGGGACGGATTGAGGGAACAGGATTTGATGCATTATGTCGATACAGATTTAGGGAATGGGAACCACCACAATTGCATGCCTAAATGCCCATGTTGGGACTTCTGTGGTAGAGGATCTTACGGCAAATCAGGAAGGCTGAGTTAAGATCCATTTTCAAAAGGCCTGCCATTGGTATTTCCTCTTTGCTTCTTTTTCTTTAGGGTTATGTTTGTGTGATATTCTGGGTAGAACTTGGAGCTGTAAAGAAGTCTCTTTACGGGTGAAACAGGTTAAAACCCAGCCAGTCTTTTTTTTTTTTTGCCAGATTCTCTGTATCATCTTTCATTGCTATCTAAACCAGCAGGCTCTTTTCTTCTTACACTTTCGTGTCTAAATTTCTATCTTCAAGATAGTTGACAGTTGACACCTTTTAACAGTTGTCTGAGATATAGTTGTTTTGTTTCTTCTTTTTTCTCTTTTCCTTTCATCTGTCCCTTCTTCCATCCATTCCTTTACTATTTACTAATGGTAGCATTATTGACCAATTATTCCCTGCTGCTTATTTAAAATTTTTTTTCTTGTTTTTTTTTTTTTTTTTTTTTTTTGGTATTAGGGATTGAATCCCAGAGGCATTTTGGCACTTAGATACATCTCCAGCCATTTTTATTTTTTATTTTGAGACAGGGTCTCATTGAGTTGCCGAGGACCTTGCTAAGTTGCTGAGTCTGGCCTTGAACTTGTGATCCTCCTGCTTCAGCCTCCTCAGTCACTGGGATTACAGGCATGCACCACCATGTGGCAGTTTGCTGTTTAATAGGTGATTTGGAGATTAGAGAAAAAAAACATTGTTTCTGCCTTTCAGAAGTCTGACGTCAAGGAATAGACAAGTTAAGCAGAAGATTTAAAACCATACAGCAGAGCCATACAGAGTGGTGAGGATTATGACTTTGGAGATGGTCAGACTTGAGTTGAATTTAGGCTCCATTACTAAGAGCTGTCATAACCTTGAGAAAGCTACTCTCTATGTCTTATATTTCTTCATCTATAAAATGGTGGAAGTAATAATAACTGCATTATAGGATTATTGTTATATTGAAAGCCAGTAAATTATACAAAGCATTTAGCATGATATGTTTGCACATAGGAGTATTCAGTAAGTTCAAGTTATCATTATTATTTATAGAAATGTATGCAGGATTCTTAGGGCCTTATACTAGGGGTTTGTAATCTAGCTGAGGTCAGAAAAGATTTCTGTTATTAGCTGCTAGTATAGCTGACTGTTAATGAATGATCAGGAGTTATCTGAGCAGAAAGGAAGGAAGGTATTTGAGCAGTAGAAGAAAAATATGCAAGGGTCCTGAGGTGAGAAAAGTATTTTAGAGGAATTTTAAGTAGGTCAGTTTGTTTCAAATATAGAAAAAATGTCAATAGGAATAATAGTTAACATCATTGGGACATAGTTACAAAGGCTTTTCATATACTCTTGAATCCTCATTAAAAAGCCTATAAATGGCAGCTGGGCATGGTGGTGCGTGCCTGTAATCCCAGTGACTCAGAGGCAAGAGGATTGCAAGTTGGAGGCCGGCCTCAGCAACTTAGCCAGCCCTTAAGCAACTTAGCAAGACCCTGTCTTAAAATAAAACATAAAGAAAAGGGCTGGGGATGTAGTTCAGTGGTAAAGTGCCCCTGGATTATTTCCCTAGTACTAAAAAAACCTAACCAACCAACCAAACAAACAAACAAAACTCAAAAAACCCTATAAATACAATTTTTCATGTCCCATTTAGAGATAAGGAAACAGAAGCACATAAAGTTGAAGGGATCTGCCCAAGGTATCACCATCTTGAAGTGGCAGAGTTGGTATTTGAACTTAGGTCTTTGGTCTTTAGGATCATGGCAACTTTACCATTTATGCCTTCTGGATTTTCCGGATTGAAGCTCTTAAGATCAACAACCTTCTATCCTGTGATGATATTGAATACGACTGAGTACTTCAGATCACATCTTTGGGCCATAGTATTGTACTGCATTCTAACAATTTATTACCAGGACAACTCCAATTTATTTAAGACTTGTTCTCCCAACTCCCCTTGTGTTGAATGAGCCACCCATGAGTGGTTCCTACTGTGAATGGTAAGGGTTTTCTTCTCATTATCATTTGCATGGGAAGCCAGGAAGTGTGAATAATGTCCTCTCTGTAACTTACTTTATTGCTTGCCTTCTTGCATTTTTGGAAATTTTGCCCAGAGTTTTCCAGAATTTAGAGGGAGATAAAGATCAGATACAGAATAATAATGAAGTATTAATAGGGTTTTTGTTTGTTTATTTTCAAATGGGCTTGCTTCTAAAGGGGATATGGACACCAATATTAAGAGTGGCATAAGGGAATGGTTGTAAACCTGGCTGTGTGTCAGAATCATGTGGTGAAGTTAAAAAATTCAGACTCCCCCTAAATCACAAATTCCCAAATCTCTGCATAATCAGGATCTCTGGGCTAGTAGGGTCAAAGAATCTAAATTAAAAGACTCTGGTGATTCTGATTCACACCCAGATTTGAGTTCTACTTTTATATGAACCTTGATCAAAATCAAAATTAAGCACAACCGAGTGTGAGTCTTGGTTCTTGATTTTTTTTTTCCTTTTGTTCTGTTGGTCCATTTATCCTTCTCAAATCTCCATTTTCTCATCTGAAAAGGTGAGGTAGCAATGCAATTTTACAGGGTAGTTGTTGAGAACTAAAAAGGTAACTTTTTTAATGCTAATTCTTGGGTATTTGTTAGATACTCGGTTGTGCATATTTAGCTACAATCCATTAGCTACAGTACTCACTTTAATTCTATAAGGTGTTTTTTTGTTCTTTTAAACCGAGCTGGAAACCAAGGGGCAGATAAAATTAGTGACCTGCCAAGGATTTTTAAAAATCTTTTTTATTGGTACATTATAGTTGTAGGTATTGATGGGATTTGTTGTTACATATTCATTTGTAGACACAATGTAACAATATAATTTGATCATATTTCTCCCCAGCACTTATCTCACCCTCCCCCAACTCCTTGGCTCCTTTCCTCTATTGGTCTTATTTTGATTTTTAGGAGAGTACCTCCACTTTTGTTTTCCTTTTTCCTCTCCAGCTTCCGCACATGAGAGAAAACATATGACCCTTGACTTTTTGAGTTTGACTTATTTTGCTTAACATGATGGTCTCTAGTTCTACCCATTTTCCTGCAAATGCTGTAATTTCATTTTTCCCTTATTTGCCAGAGGTTTTATAGCTATTAAATGGCATAGCAGCTGGAAGGGAAACAGTTCTTAGTGGTTTTAGTTCTGAAAGTTCTGTGTTGCAAGAAACCCCTGGGGTTCAGGTGAACCAGAATGGTTGTCCCCTTAGTTGCCAGAAAGGAATTTAACCTAATTGTATCATTTCAAGCTTTATATCACATGACACTGCTGCTTCTATGAGTCACACTGATAATGGATCCCTAAATGTTTATTCAATCTGGATTAGATAGAAAATTAGATGTGGAGTTTCTAAAGTTCTGCAGAATTCTAAAACCCTATAATTTTTCTTTTAGGATCCCTTGATCATATTACTGTGGTAACTACTGATGGGAAGCTTGCTTTAAACCAGATCAGCCAGATCTCCATGAAGTCGCCACAGTTGATTTTGGTGAATATGGCCAGCTTCCCAGAGGTAAGATAGCCTTGCTGAAAGGGTCCCTCTCTAGTCTCTGTTGGAATAGACATTAGTAATAACATTAATCTCACTTTTGTAGGAAAGTGCAATCTAAATTGTTCTTCCACATTTAACTCTCTTATACAGCACATTTTGTTGTTGTTGTTGTTATTGTTGTTTTTATTGCAGATATCACTATTAATAGTTATACATAACTGGGTGCAGTGGCACATGCCTGTAATCCCAGAAGCTCAGGAGGCTGAGGCAGGAGGATCACAGGTTCAAATTCAGCCTCAGCAACTTAGTGAGCCCTGTCTCAAAATAAAACATAAAAAGCAAAGGGCTGGGGATATGGCTTAGTGGTTAAATTCCCCTGGGTTTAATCCTTGGTACCAAAAAAAAAAAAAAAAAAAAGCTCATACATATATTTACATGCTTATCCCCCAAATTCCCCATAGCACTTTTACTAGATTGTAAGCTTGGAATGTAGGAATCATATCTAACATATTAATTGTGTCCAGCACCAAACACAGTGCTTGGCACATAATAAGTGCTCAGTAAACTTTCCTTGAGTGGATGAATACTATTAGGCTAATGGAAGGGAAAATCTTATTCCTGGTGTTTCTAAGGAGCAGAGAAGTGGGCAAAAAGAAAATTGTCAACTCTTTGCCCTTACTGGCCCCCTCCAAACCACTGTGCCTCTCTGCCTTGTTCATCTAATCCCATAGGCACTGCAGAACAATTTAGGGAATAGCCTCCTAATTACACAGCTTGAAGACCTCATCAGGCAGATTGTTTTACAGGGCCAGCCACTTCTGTTTTTAAATAGCAAATGGCATTGACAGAAGAAGCACTGGATTGGCCACCAGAGCATCTTATGAGGCAGAAAGAGGTATTAACAGCTTAATTTTTTCTTAGGAAGTTGGAGTATATCTTCATTTTTCAACCAAAGCATCTTTGCAATTCTCCTAAGTTGAAACTCCCTGGGTTTTGAAAAAAAGCTTAACAAAATGAGGAAGTATAAGTTGCATTGTCCTTTGAATTCCTTTATCTCATCTGGTGTATATATTAAACAAATAGCTCTAACTAAACATTTCCTTCCTCCAGCGAAGAAGCTGTCTGTAGAGTACTCAGGTTCATAGCTTCAAAATGCTGAGCTAATCCTCTTTGTGTTTATATAATTTCTTTCTACTTCACATGTAGTTGGCTTTTTTTTCAAACCTGAGTGTTTCTGTGTCATCCTGTGGTGACATGGTGCAGATTTACATGTGTAATCTTTTCAAATGCATTGAAGACAGAAAACTGTGTTGCATTTGTTTAACACGTGTCCAGCTTGATAAATGATACACATGGCTCCTCCCTTCCATAAACTTGCTTGAGACTGGAGTTAATGATGGGAAAGGAAAGAAGGAAATAAAAACTACAGCATCATTCAAACAAAACAACAGAAAAATAATAATGCAGAATATCAAAAAAGTAAGAGTCATTTCCCATTTCCCAGTGTGATATTTGAACTAAGAGAAATAGTAGAAAAAATTCTGCAGGCTCTATTATTACTCTTATGGAGGAAAGAGAGCGAATGTGCATTGGGTGTCTCCTGTGTTGCCAACCACATTCTCATGTTTAGTTTCACATGAGGAACAGTAAAATTAGTATTGTCATTTTATAGATGAGGAAATCAGGCTCAGAGAAGTAAAATATCTCCCCTAGTTTTACACCATTGTGATAGGCCAATACTTTAATATAGCTGTGTTTGACATGAAAGTCTGTGCTCCTTTCAAGATTCATTCATTTACTCAATTCAGTGCATATTGTTGGAGTCCATATATGTGATTAGAGGTGCTCGGAATTCATTGATGATTAAGACAGACTGAGTTTATATTTTCATATACATAACATTCTAGGGACCTATTGGGATATAAAGAAGATGGAAGGCCAGTAATTGCCATGGCACTAACAGAGTTAACTTGAGTCCAGCTTCTCAAGGATTTGTTCACCTGTCTATAAAAGTTTTGTCATCTTTTGTCCTGTAGTATAGATAAGCTTAAGATTAGTGATGACAGACCTTGCTAACTGATCACCGTACTTTTCCTGATGTTTGTTGACACCATACTCCAAGCCGCCATAGCCAGTTGATTAGTGTTGCCATTTGAGAGCAACCAGTTTGCCTTGGAGTACTGCATCTTCCTTTAGTGAGGGGATGAAAGATAAGAGGTGAAAATTCTATAAAAATGTATGCCTTTTTACTTTAAACCATGGGTAGTTAAACATTATGCTGGGAAAATGACTCTTAATTCCCTGAGATTCTGCAGTCTATGTCAATGCAAAATATAAAATATATAATCTAGAATATACTTAAAGAATTCCTCTTTTAGTAGGTTTCTTTATAAAATGACCTCAATGAGTAGCATTTTTTTCTCATATGGAAAGACACAGAAGAAGCTAAAGTTTAAAATGAGGATTTCAGGGGATATATACATTAAATAAAGTAAGGAGATAAGTTTTAAAAATAGATTTAACCAGATCATTTATGTATTCATTCAGCAGCTTTTACTGGGCACAGGTACCTGGCATTGTGCTTTATAGTGAAAAATGTAAATATCAAGGCATAGTTCCTACACATCTTGGTGTTAGTAGCAGGTGCTCTTATACTACAGGGGGAGGTTTGTATAGAGTTACTTGGGCCAGGCTCTGAGAAGGGGGAGATGCTGGAATGTCACAACAGTAGATTATGTCATGCACTGAGAAGCTGTGGAAGAAGAATGGGAGATTTGATATCAGGATATTCCCCCTTTAATGTGGAGATTCTTTTATTAACTTTAGAAATATTTAATTTTAGTAAGGGAGATAGCTGTTCTCTTGCAAAGGAAAATTAACTTCATTTCTTTGCCCAGTTAACTTATATTTACCTTCCTGTGTCATATTATTGCATACATTGAGCTTGGGGATCTGGAAAAAAAAATAGACAAAGTAATATCTTTGGAAGAACCTCTATTTAGTCTCCTCTTAACTCTGCCAGTAACTAGAAGTATGATAAATCAGGTCTTCCATCTTTCTTGGACTCTCAGGGAAGACCATGTCTGTGCTTAGGGATTTGACCATACCTTGCAGGTCTCTGAATACATAATGAACAAGTTGTGCTTGGTTAGGTCAGAGATTCCCTTCCAACTATTATTATCTGTGGTTAAAGGCATCATTTTAGGAACTGTTTAATCAGTGGCCACACTTAGATTCTTTGTATACTTATGTTGTATACACTTAGACTCCATGTACAGCCTCCTTAGGGGATAATTCATCCATTTATATGTGGAAGTTCTGGTTTGTCTTCTTGATCTTGTGGTAATAACTGTATAGTGTCAAATTAAGGTCATTTAAAAATTAAATGAAAGACTGGGGGTGTAGCTCTGATAGAGTGCTTGCCTAGTGTACACAAAGCCCTGGGTTCAATTCCTGTCACTGCAGAATGAACATACATACATACATAAAATAAAAATGAAATGAAACCAGGCATTTGCCTATAGTCCCAGCTACTTGGGAGGCTGAGGCAGGAGGATCACTTGAGTTTGAGAATAGCATGGGCAATATAGCAAGACCCCTTCTCAGTAGTAACAACAAAAATGAAATGGGTGAGCTTTTTAAGAGGCATATCTTCCAAAATGAAAACAACAAAACACCTAAAAAAATAAAGTATTCGTTTAAACCACAAAGTCTAGGAAGGAACTCAAAAGTCAAGAATTAGCCTGTAAACCCAATGATGTGGATTGGCTCTCATCAAACCTAAAATTTTTTTGAAAATGTCAGACACTTTGTTTTTATGAATTCCACATTGACATGCCAAAGGCAGTATCTCTCTCTCACTCTGTTTTCTTGTTATCCTTTAGAATTGAATACCAGGTATAGTTACAATGTTTGAGTATGAGGTGGGGCACTTCAGGAAATCAGTATCTAGTATGCCAACTAGCATTTCAGGGCAAACCTGAAGGAAGCCCTAAAAGATGTGGAGAAGGGGGTGTAATACACACATGCTAGATGATGGCATTAACTCACCTTGTTTGGGGGTTTTATGGATTCCCCCCCCCCCGCCCAGTACTAGGGATGAAACTTGCTTCTGAACCACATCTCAGCCCTTTTTATTTTATATTTTGAGATGGGGTCTTGATGAGTTGCCCACTCTGGCTTTAACACCGCTTCGCAAGTAGCTGAGATTATAAGTATAAACAATCACGCTCAGCTTAATGCATTCTTAATAAGTGTATATAACATATTTATATAATATCTGCCCTTAAGTGGGTGTTACTTTGTATCAGGCACAGAGCAACATGCATTGCTCATGTTATCTAACTACTCTGAGGTTTATATGTCGTATTATCTCAGATTATGAAATGACAACTCAAAGAGGGTACGCTTATTGCTCAGGGTCATATGGTTATCAGAGTGGGTAGAGCTTGGGGATATTGAACTAAGATCTTTCTGACACCAGAGCTCATTATTTCAGTGATTGTACCATACTACCTTTTCTGGAGCACACACTAGCTAAGATTCATTGCTCATTCAAAACATGAATAAATTTGGTGTGAGTGTAGATGCGAATGAGTTAAATTTATTTACTCCTTCCAAATCGGCACTGGTATATTTTGAGTGTAAAATGTCAACTGGAATTTTTAACGTATGAAATCTTTCATCTGTCTTTACACCAATCTTTGCACAGACCAGCCCTCCTCCCTTGAGGATTTATTGTGGTTTTGATCTGTGTTGCCTCAAACCATTGAAATCTTTTCAAAGAAGCAGAGCTGTTTTCCTTTTATTTTTTTCTTCTCTTTCTTTTTTTCCTTCCACAGTACACTGGTACCAGGAGTGGACATAGTTTGCTATTCAGCTTGATCAAAGCACTCTACACCAATGTAACTTCCTGATCTTACTGGTAACAGAACTAAATGTTTCCATGTTCTGCCAAGATGGGTTGCCAGTTATCGGCAGAGGGCTTGCATCTGGTAATAATTATTTACTAATTCTGTTTACCTTTTGATCTGGTTTTCAGTGTACAGCTGCAGCTATCAAGGCTATAAGAGAAAGTGGAATGAATCTGAACCCAGAAGTGGAAGGGACACTAATTCGGGTACCTATTCCCATGTAAGTGTGGCTGAAATTCAGGAAATTCAATGAAATAGGGGTGATCATCCCTTAGAAGGAAACCAGTGCCCTACTATACTGTTAGGCCAATAACATACCTTACCTACACCTTTCATCCTAGCAAACATCTTTTCAGATCCAGTTTACTGATTCAGAATTATTTTTTGAGTGCTTATTTAGTGCTAGATGCTTGAGTGTGAAGTAGTCAGTAAGCTTGAGAAATATCTGTCCCCATGTAGTTTATATTCTGGTTAGAAACTTAGGACAAATAAATAGATAAAGTCATTTCCAGGTGATGAAATGCTGTTGGTATCCAACAGAGAGTGACTTGATGAGGGTGATAGTGGTTGGGGCAGCTTTTACCTGGGAGGACTCTAGAAGGAGGTAACCTACTTTTTTTTTTTTTTTTTTTTTTCCTGTGGCGGGGCGGTAACTGGGGATTGAACCCACTGAGCCAGCTTTTTTTATTTTTTGAGACAGGGTTTCACTAAGTTGCTTAGGGTCTTACTAAGTTACCAAGGCTGGCTTTGAACTTACAGTCCTCCTCCCTCAACCTCCTGAGTTGCTGGGATTACAGACATGTGCCACCATGGTTGGCTAGAAGGTAACATTTCTGCTGAGAGCTAAATGTTGAGGAAGAACACCATCAGCCTAGGGAAAAAGCCTTCCAGACAGAGTGAACAGCAAGCACAAAGGCCTTAAAGGCCTTGACACTTATAATCTCTAATTCATATTCCTTGAAGAGCTATTTTTACATTGTCTTTGCTAGTTGAAGAATTTTAGATATAAGAACAGAATATTGTTAATTACAAATATATAGTACTTAAAGTTTTAAATGAATAAAAATGTCTGTTTATTTATAAGTTAAAAAAGTGGTTGGGATTGTGGCTCAGTGGTAGAGCACTTGCCCAGCACATGTGAGGCACTGGATTCGATCCTCAGCACCACATAAAATAAATAAATAAAATAAAGGTATTGTGTTCATCTACAACCAAAAAAAATTTTTAAAAAGACAATATCTTGGCATATTCAAGAAAGAGAAAAGCTAGTATATCTGATGCTCTGGAGAGTGTTAAGAGAAGAGGTTGACTAGTCAGGAGAGCTGATGGTCTAGGCTTGATAGGCTATGGAACAGAGTTAGGACTTTATTCCAGTTGTGATGGAAAGCCACTGGAGGGATTGAATCAAAGGATTGATCTGATGTGGATTTGTGAGGGTCTGTCTGGCTACTGGATAACAAATGGAATGTAAGGGACAGTAGACAGAACAGTTAGAGGCAGCTGCAACAGTCCAGGTGACACATAGTGTCAGATTCCATAGCAGATTTAAGTGCCCCTTCTACATGGTGCCTCACATACTTATTAAATTATTTGTTCAGTAATTCAACAGTATTTTTTTAAGCTCTAACTTCATGCCAGGAACCTTCCTAGTTGTTGAAACAAAAGGTTCCTGCTTACCTGATGGTTGAATTGGCACAATGCACAGAAAAATAAATGCATAATGTAATGTCAAGTGATCATTAGGACCATGAAGAAAAACAGAGAAGGTAAGGAGATCTATTGGGGGGCTTTGTTATAGATGGAGAGGGTTGGGAAGGAAGTGACATTTGAATGAATGTAAAGCAAATGAGTGAATGAAGCTTCCAGAGAACTAAAAGGGAAATGAAGTATAACTCTAGTCAGATTTCCTTCTGAGCTACACATCATCCTGTGTTCTTTTATATATTTCACTGCATAATTGCCGCCACTGTGTTAACATATATTCACAAGTGTTCTGTGCATCTTAATCTTTCATCAAAGACAGTTTAAAGGATTTTAAAGTAATATCGGCACAAATTTTTTTTAAAAGCTTCACATAATGGTCACATCCTACTTTTTTTTTTAATATTTATTTATTTTTTAGTTATTGGCGGACACAACATCTTTGTTTGTATGTGGTGCTGGAGGATCGAACCCGGGCCGCACGCATGCCAGGCAAGCACGCTACCGCTTGAGCCACATCCCCAGCCCCCACATCCTACTTTTTTGCAAAAGAAAAAAAAAAAAAAGTGGACATAAAACAAACCTGCAACAATTATGCAGTGAAATATGGTATTTTGCCTCATTTATCATATAATCCCTGTAAAGTAGGTTTTTTTCCTCCAGCTATGGAAATTTAGGCTCAGAGAGGTAAAGTAATAATCTTTGAAGCCATTTAGCTCATACTAGAGCTGAGACCTAAGTCTAATTTTAGGTAATTCCAAAGCCTCATTATAGCAACAAGAATTAATCCCAATGTTGAGAGACCAGAAACTTTCCTGCTGAACTTTCATGTGTTATGGCCAGAAAATGGCTATTTTGTTTTCTTATATTCTCAGTACTCAGTAAGGCTGAATCAACACTCAGCTTTGAAATCATGCAAATTGAAAGCAATATAACCTGGTATTTAAAAGCTATATATTGACCTGTTTCAAGTCCAATACCTGTTTTCTTGGCGATTTGTTCAGTGAGCCTTCATAGAGTGGGTACCTAACTCTGCTGGGAATATACAAACTTGATGTTCTCCTTCTCAGAGCTCACACGTTGTGTGCCAGGCCTCTCGTTTATATTATCTCCAGCTTACTTGTGAAACTTACTGTGACCCAGTTTATAGACAAACTAAAGGACTGTCTAAGATCATATGGCCAATAAATGGCAGTCAGGATTTGAATCCTGAGTTTCTCTTTTACTCTCTATGTGGATGAGTAATTCTGGAAAGTTCTAAGGGTATTCTTGGATTATCCAAGATTTACAAGTGATATACATTATAGTCATCAGTTTAATTTTCTGGTTCTTATTCTACTGTCTGTGAAATCTTGGACAAGTCACTTTACTTCCCTGAGACTCGGTTTCCTCATATACCATGTGAAAGGGTCTTTCTCAGGTCTGCCAGGTCCCTTCTGTGATGCTATGAATTTGTGTTGCCAAATATTCATTGCTGACTTGGATTCTTTTAGGGTAGCTCAATCACATGTCGTATTTTTCTTTCAAAGACTGGGTTGACATAATGTACCTTTGCAGCCCCAAAGGACTTAACAATTGCCCTTCGTGGGTTATACATAAGTTTGAAGGATCAGTGAGTTTAATGTGAATTTCCAAAGACATGGGGATCTGTTACATTATTTTTTACATTATTTTATTTTGGTTAATGGGTGTAATCCAAGAGAAAGTTGATGGACCAAAACCGTCTGCTCCTGCAAACCTCATTTTTTATATACTTTGTTCCCTTTGACAAGGTGGTAGGGTCATGAGGCCCCATACTGAATTATGTGTTTGGTACTTTTCCAGATAAAAAATGAATGATCTGTTCTTTATTATAGTGGTCATGACATGTGAGGGGAAAAAGTTGATTTTAGAAGTAAGAGGACTGAGGTTTTTATTAGGTTTTGGCAGTGACTTCCATATGTCTCTGGCCACATCACTTAGCAGCTCGCTGCCTTTTAGTTCCTTATTTGTAAAGTAGTTGATATAGTGCACAATGATGGATAGAGATCAATAGAGAAAATAAAGTAGTATGATTTCTTTAAACTACCTAACTATAAGATGCTAATAAGAATTTTAAAATTTTAAATTTTTTTTAGTTGTGGGTGGACAGAATACCTTCTTCATTTTATCTATTTTTATGTGGGACTGAAGATCGAACTTAGTGCCTCACACATGCTAGGCAAATGCTCTACCACTGAGCTAAGTCCCAGCCCAATAATCTTATTTTAGTAAACTTAATTTCTGTTTATATGTAATTTTAGAAGAAGAGAAATGAGCGAGTCACAAAACTAATATGTTGAGCACCTACACTCTGCCAAGACCTTTTAGGTACTTGACATATACAGGGAAGCAGAAAAGTATACTGGTTAAATTATGCCTCAGCGTCACATAAACATGAAATTGAGTTTCACCTCTTCTGCTTTTTACCTGAGTGAAAGTGGCAACTGTCTTTGCCTCTTAGAATTTCACAGAGCTTATCTATAAAATAAAAATTAATGGATTTGCTTTATATAGTTTTGGGAGCTTTCAGTGTGATAATGTACATGAAGCTTTTGATGCTTAGTAAGCATCCAGTTAATGTTGGAGAATGATGCTGTGTCCTTCATTTTCTTTCTCAAATAGGGTTAGCATATAGAGAATATATGCTAACCCTATTTAGGGTTGAGAAAATTGAAATTTAGAGAGGTGAAGCATTGACTCTGGGTCATGCAGTTTGTAATTGGCAAAGTTGTGAGAAGGAAAATCACCAAAGCTTAACTTAGGAGTTAAAGAAGGGATAGGGAATAAGAAGCATAAATCCTCAGAATCAGATTCTGATCATAAGATTTCAAGATTAGTTCTAAGAAATTTGCCTTTCCTGGTTGATCACGAGTCTTCCTCTGCCTAATGATCATCCGCAAGTTTGCTTTTTTGCCTTAAGCTGGTTGCCCAGAACTGAGTTTTATTTTCGGTTGCAGCAGATCCCAGCTACTGCCTCATCTTCATTATACTCCTCTGATTCTCATATTCTTATTTAAATGAGTCTACTGAATATCTGTGTCTGATCTTTTTGGGGGAATAGGTAGAAGAAAATCCTTAATCAATAACAGGTCAGACTTGGAATCTGAGTGGTCCTTATCACCAAGTCCTGTTTTTGTAGCCTCTGAGGATCAGCTCTTTGTGGCTGTAAGTTTTTATTGAGGCTCTGACTTTAGGTAAGATACTGTTGAGTCCCAGAGACTGTGGGCTGTTTATTTCCTTCCCTATGGACGGTGTGTAAGCTTTGTTTTTCTTCTCTGGCACATGTTCTTTTATTTAGATAAGTCAGTGAACTGGATCAAATCTTTGAACATTTCCATTAAATGAGACTTAATGAAATAGTTTCTTCTACTTTTCTATTTCTGTAATCACATTTTGGGTTCTACTTATTAACCATCCTCTCTAGATATGTAGCACCCGGAGGTGCTGAGACTTACAGTTTGCCCAGATTGTCTCAATACTGTGGGGTGAGGGATCCATTCTGAAGCTCATTCATGGCCATTCTGAAGCTCCTTTGATTAGAGATCTGTAGTTCACAGATGTTAATGCCCCAGGTCAGATAGCTATAAGTGGCAGAAGCAAGATTAGAACTGGAGTCTTTGTTACTGTCTTTCTTCCTGTTCTTGTGACCTGTTTGGGGTCCTGAGAAGTATTGAGCAATAGTTGGTTTTGGTCAGAGCAGATTTCTGCCTCCACCTTATTCATGTCTTCATTATGCCCCACCAAACAGACAGAAATAAATAAACACATTCCCTTACTCATTGCTTTACCAGATTGCTTTGGTTTGAGATCACTGGGTTCATTTTTGGCTTTAAATAAATGCTATAAGGCAATCACGAATTGACCCAAGAGACAAAACTGCATGTATGATTGGCTCATCGCCCCCTGAGGTTGCAGCCTTCCTTTATTGTCCTCTTCTTTCATCAGGGTCTATGTTCATTTTATTTTAAGTAGAATTAAAAACAAACAAAAAAACCTCCATCCTATTCTTTATAGGGAATCACTTTTGCCACCTTGATTTTCTAGACTTTTTTCTATGTGTAGTCACGCACATGTCTTTACCTTCTTCATTTTTCTTGCAATGATATGGGAATATACTCTATATACTGTTCTGTACATTTTTAAAAAGGAATTTAATATGTTGTTGTTCTCTGATGAGACTTCTTCCTCACTCCTTTTAAAGGCTGCATAGTGTTTTCAATTTATACATAATGAAAAATCTTGGTTAATTTTTTTTTTTTTTCAAGTAACTGTTTTTGTGATCTTCTGAGGCTTGGCTCCCTCTTCTGCTGGGAGTGGGAAGTGGTGGTGGGGAGACTGCAGTTGGGAAAGAAATTGGTATTGCTTTTGCTGCTTGATTGCTTGGGTACTTGGCAACAGCACTGCACACAGTGTGAGTTGCTTAGGGACATGGACGTTTCAGGGCCAGATGACCATCTGCAGCACACCAAGTGACCCCTCCATTGGTTCTCAGACCCAAACTTCACATCGCTCACTTAGGAAGCCTCATTGGTACTTGAGTCCTCTGGCTCACTGCGTGGCATCACTCATAGCCATCAAACTTACTGTGTACTCAGTGCAAACTGTGTGCTGTTATTTAACTTACTTCATTCTGTTACTCTCTGTTTTTCTATCTGAACAATGTAAGCTTAAGAGAGGTTAAACAAATATGCTCAAGTTCATTTAGTTAGTAGAGTTGAGCAGGATTCAAACTTGAGTCTGTTTATTCCAAAGTCTGTATTTTTGCATTTATGGACTTCTAAAGTGATTTGTTTTTGTTTTGTTTGCTTGTTTTTATAATAAAGGACAACAGTTGATGTTTTAAATTTTAATTATGTGATAATCCAAACTCTGTGGAACATAATTTCCAAAGCTCAAATCAGGAGCGTAATCTGACAGTGAATTTGTATGTCACTTTTTGGTTAGATAGGCAATATGGGGATACAGGGTACTTATTAAAATCTAAATATGTTGAGGAATAACTTACATATGACAAAATGAACCCATTTCAAGTGTACACGATGTGGAGTTTTGATAGATGTATATGTCCTTGTAATTACTACCTCAATCAAGATATAGAAACAATTCAGTTACCCCAAGAATTTCTTGTCTGCCTATTGGTCATTCCTCACGTCTCCTCCTTGTCTACTTTTTAAAGAATAGAATATATCTAAAATATATAAATGTATTTATGCTGAAATGTAAAACTTTATAAATGTGTTCAGCAGATAGTTATTGAATATCTACTACATGCCCGGCATAGTTCTAGACACTGAGAATAAAGTAGTGAACAAGCCAGACAAAACCTTTGCCTTATGTAACTTCTACTGGGGAGATGGTCAGTAGCACACAAACATTTTGTGTGTGTGTGTGTGTGTGTGTGTGTGTGAGAGAGAGAGAGAGAGAGAGAGAGAGAGAGAGAGAGAGAGAGAGAGAGACCCGGCATGTTTTTCTCTCAGTGGAGGTATATAGAGCAGTGAAAGGAAATAAAGAATGCCATGGGTGGGGCTGGTGGGGGTTCACTGTTAAGAAGGGTGTTCATGAAGCTATAGAGGAAGGTGATAATTGAGCAGAGAACTGAAGGTGTGGGGGAGCACAGCATGCCTGCATTTGGCACCAAGGCACAAAAGCAGAAAGTGCAAATATCCTGAGATGGGAGTCTGCCTAGGATGTTTAGGTAATAGCATGTGGCCATAGCAGGGTGAATGAGGAAAGACAAATAGGAGATAAAGTCAGGAGTGGAATGAGGTGGCCAAATCATGTAAGGTCTTAATAGACCATGATAAGGATTTGGCTTCTGTTTGGAATGAAATAGGAAACCATTGGAGGGTTTTGAGCAGGGGTGTAATGATGTAGGTTTTGAAAGGTCCATTCTGGTTGTTAAAATTTTGAGAATTGTATTGTAGGAAAGCAAGGGTGAAACAGGGCCAGTTAGGAGCTATGGCAGTAATGCAGAGAAGAGATGATGGTGACCTGAATTAGTATTGTAATGGGGCGGTTGGTGAGAATGGTTGAATTCTAGATGAGTTTTAAAGGAAAAGCTGCGAAGATTAGCTGATGGATTGAATGTGAATTTAGAGAGGACTCAAGGATGACTCCAAGGGTTTTGGCCTGAGCAACTGGAGGGATGAAGTTACCGTTTACTGAGCTAGAGCAGGTTATATGAGGAGGTATTGGGTAAGAGAAGAACAGATTTTGTCCCTATTTGTCAAACCAGTTCTCTTGGAGGGCTATCAGAGTAGCATACCTCCCACTTCAGCAACCATGGGAAAGTTGCATGATTTTTTGAAGCAGAAGTCTCTTTATCTGTAAAATGGGAATAATTAGTCAATGATTATGAAAACTGATTGGATATTTTATATGAGGCTGCAAATGTAAGGTATATTATATGTACTAATAAAATTTAACCCCTTTATCTTATAGTGCTCATCATCTCTTCTCCTGGTTAAGGAGCTCTTAGAAACTGGTTATTTAGGAGTAAAACCAAAGATATTTTAAGTGTGTTTTCTGATTTCTCTTTTCATCCTTAATGCTGTCTTTGCTTCCTTACTCAGTAACCCCTCTTCTAAACTCATGTTCATTTTCCCCTCCAGTTTTAGGGATGGGAGGAGTTGAGTCATTATGTTGTAATTATCTTGGAATTTAAGTTGCTCAGGAACGTTGTAGTTTGATTGTTAATAAGCACTTGGTTTTGTTCTTTGAATATGAATTATGGTGATCAAGACCTCCTGGAAGGTACATCCCAAATAAGAAAACCTTGTGCCGAGCCCTGCCTGTGGTGTGAGATTTGCCGTACTTGTGGTGAAGTTGAGGGACCTTGGCTCTCCTTGGCTCTCTCCACTTATAGAACTGCTCCCTAAGGCTTCACAGTCGTTGGCTTTTTGCCAGAAAGAAAAATTCTAAGAAAATCAATGCAAGACTTTCTAGTTACAGGCTAGTTATTTCAACTCTCTGACCTTAATTTCTTGTCTATAAGATGGAATAATAAACACATTTGCTTTCATGAAGATTTATTGAGGGAAACTCCTGTGAAAGATAAAGAGAGGGAACAAGAGTAGACAAGGGAAAGCCATTCGCAGTCTCACACCAGCAAAGAAAGGAAAGAGGTCCGTCCATAAAGGAGCATTCATGTGGTTTTTAAAATTGTCCTCATCATGTTTGCTGCTGTTAGTGACTATCCTGTGGCCTTTTCTGCATGGTGATTATTAGCTGTTTCTGGGAGTATTTCTTTCACTGCCTGAGTCAGGTGGCCCCCCAGTTGTGTTCGGGGAGGATGCTAGAGGCCTATATATTTTCAACAGCT
This sequence comes from Urocitellus parryii, assembly GCF_045843805.1. Taxonomy (NCBI): domain Eukaryota; kingdom Metazoa; phylum Chordata; class Mammalia; order Rodentia; family Sciuridae; genus Urocitellus; species Urocitellus parryii. The sequence goes on from NC_135534.1 coordinate 199,122,362, forward strand.
TTATTGGGCTCTAATTGACCTACTGCAAGTGGACAGCTTTGGCGTTTGTCCACGGAGGTGTGCGGCTATCACCACAATTTTAGGTTATTTTCATATTTATTCATTCCTCTCATTTTATTTACTATTCCTTGGTTGATAGACATTTGGGTTATTTCTACTCCAGGGCTTTTGTGAATAATGCTGCTGTGAATATTATTGTACAAGTTTTTGTGTGAACATGGTTTTAATTTTCTGGGAGCAGAATTGCTGGGTTATATGGTAAGTCTACTTAACTTCTTGAGGAACTGCCAAACTTTCTCACAGGGATTGCATGCTTTACATTCCTCCCAACAGTATCTGAGGGTTCTATTTTCTCTATCTCCTCACCAACACTTGTTATTTTTATTATGATTACTATCCTAATGGATGTGAAGGGGTATTTCATTATGGTTTCCCTAATGGCTAATGATGTTGAACATATTTCATGTGCTTGTTGGTTCTTTGTGTTTTCTGTAGAAAAATGTCTGTTCAAGTCCTTTGCCTTTTTTTAAATTGGGTTGTTCGTCCCTTTGTTGAGTAACAAGTGTTTTTAATATATATTTTGGCTGTTGGACATATTAGGTTTATGATTTTTATCTCTCTTTTTTAAAAAAACTTTCCTAACTTTTTTTTAATATTTATTTTTTAGTTGCAGTTGGACACAATATCTTAATTTTATTTATTTTTATGTGGTGCTGAGGATCGAACCCTGGGACTCACATGTGCTAGGCGAGCACTCTACCACTGAGCCACAATCCCAGCCCCTTTCTTAACTTTTTAAATTACTTTTTAAATTTATGTATGACAGTGGAATGCATTATAATTCTTATTCCACATATAGAGCACAATTTTTCATATCTCTGGTTGTATACAAAGTATATTCACAACAATTTATGTCTTTATACATGTACTTTGGATAATACTGTCCATCACATTCCATCATCATTTCTAACCCCCTGCCTCCTCCCTTTCCCTCCCACCCCTCTGCCCCATCTAGAGTTCATCTATTCCTCCCATGGTCCCCCTCCCTATCCCACTATGAATCAGACTCCTTATATCAGAGAAAACATTCTGCATTTGGTTATTTGGGATTGGCTAACTTCACATAGCATTATCTTCTCTAACTTCATCCATTTACCTGCAAATACCATGATTTTATTCTCATTTATTGCTGACATATTCCATTGTGTGTGTGTGTGTGTGTGTGTGTGTGTGTGTGTGTGTGTGTATATATATATATATATATATATATGCCACATTTTTTTATCCATTCATCTATTGAAGGGCATCTAGTTTTCTAACTTTTTTAAATTTTTTTTTTAGTTGTAGATGGACACAAATGCCATGATTTTATTCTCTTTTATTGCTGAGTAATATTCCATTGTGTGTGTATGTGTGTGTGTATATATATATATATATATCACATTTTTTTTATCCATTCATCTATTGAAGAGCATCTAGTTTTCTAATTTTTTTAAAAATATTTTTTAGTTGCAGATGGACACAATACCTTTATTTATTTATCTTTATGTTGTGCTGAGGATCTAACCCAGTGCCTCACATATGCTAGGCGAATGCTCTACCACTGAGCCACAGTCCCAGCCCCTTCATCTCTTTCTAATTGCAAAAATTATACATACTTATCACAAAAATTCAGATGTTACAGAAATATAAAAAGAAAAATTCGTTTACAATTCCCCAAGTATTCTTTCCAGAAATAGCCACTTCTAAGTTCAATATGTATCTTCTAGATTTTAAAAGATGCATATGTATTCCCATATATATGTATAGGTGGTTATTGACTTATTATGGTTCAATTTAAGGTTTTTTTTTTCTTTATGATGATGTGAAAGCAATATGCAGTCAATAGAAACTGCACTTTGAATTTTGATTTTTCATGGGCGGGCAGTATGCAGTATAGTACTTTCTTGTGATCCTGGCAGTGAGTAGCAGCTTCCAGTCAGTCATGTAAAGCAGTCAGGGAAGCGGCCACATTCTACAGCATGCTGTATTGCTAAGTTATGTTATTCAGCGGGTTAGCTATATGAAATGAATTTTTGACTTAGGATGTTTTCAGTTTACAGTGAATGCATCAGGATATATACCCATCATAAGTCAAAGAGCCTTTGTAATTTAGTTTATAGTAACACAACTATCTTTCTTTTTCTTTTGTTCTTGAATTAACAATATTGTGTACATTTCATAGCAATCTCATTGGGTTTTTTTTTTTTTTTTTGGCTTTCTGGAAATACCCTTTTGAGATGAATATAATAAGATGTGGAAACTGGGGATCAGAAAGTTTAAGTAACTTTCCCAAGGTTATAGATTAGTAAGCGGAGGAGCGTATATTCAAACTTGAACCTGTCTGTTTCCAGAGTCCATGTTCTTACCATGTTATCACATTGTTATGTGGGCTGATGACCTGGCATCTGTTTCCTTCTAGTTCTGACCTCCTTGTGCTAGCTGCTATATTGCCTTGTAGATCTAGTTACGGGGTAGTGTGTATAATTTGCACATTCCAGGAAGTTTTGGTAATATCTTTTTCTTATGTGAGCTAAACACATAGCGTTAGTGATCTTGAAAGGAAAAATAAAAATCATAAAAGAATTCCTGATGACCTGACTTGGGCTGGGCAGCCACAAACTGCATTTGAACAACTGCAGCTGCGTTTTCTACCTTTTCATTCCCACTGCCTGTTTGCAGTTGCTGCTTTTCAGGGCCATTCATTTCAAGATTAGTTCAGTACATTTGTTTTCTACCTTCTAGATCCAGTGAGCCTCCATGCAGGTTCAGGATGCCTGCCCAGTCCTGTTTAGTGTTGCTTCTCATCTGGCCTGTGGTGTTTCAGAAGCATCTCCTGCTATTACAGGCTCCAAGTGTGTGGGACAGGGACTCCCTCCCCGCACACATGTGCTGATTGAAACACTCAAGGAAGTACAATCAGGAAAGAATGGAACCTGGGCTGAGGAGAAAGTTGCCACCAATATTTATGCAAAAGCTGCACACAAAGGACATGTTTCCCTTTTCCCTGCCTCTTCTGTGTTCTCTACCCTTTGTATTATGTAAGTACCTAGCAATTGACTGCTGTAGGTCCATTGCATTTCTCTGTAGATTCTTTTTCCCCCACTGCTCTTGAATATGTCAGAACCTTGAGAGTTGCAGTGAATTATCTGTCTCAGAAGGTCTTAATATTTAAGAACAGTGCTGTACTTATTGCTACCACTAGTAAGAATAGGAGCTATGGTTGTCCAGTCCCAACATGGAGAAAATATAGTAGAGGGCCTGGAATTTAGGAGACAGAACACACTGGATTCAACTGTCAGGTCCACCAGGAAGTCATTGTGTGATCCTGGGCAGTTTATTTGATCTGTAAACAACTTTTTTTTTTTTTTTTTTATCTGTGAAATCCATGTAGAAATTCCACTGATGTCATAAGAGTATTATGAAGATTCACTGAGGTAATGCATGAAGATTGCCTCAGCTCAGAGCCTGGCACATTGACAGAGCTTTGCAAATGTTAGATTTTATTATTATCACTGAAGAGATGCAGATGACATTGGGATCAGATGATGAGGCAGATATAAATGGGGCCCTTATTGTATAATAAAATCCCTCCTTATTGTCTTGTCTTGCTTTATTTTTTTCATATCACTTATTTGTCATTTTTATATATTTATTTGTTTATCTCTCCTTCACTAGAATGTGAATGCTTTGAGAGGAGGGAGGAGTGTTGTCATTCCTAGCCCTGGAATAGGGCCTAGCATGTAATAGGTATGAGTCATGGAGTGTTTGTGGAGTAAGTGAATATGAGCACTCACTATGTGCTCACTGCTGTTCTAGGCACTATTTGTGTATTAGCTAGTATATTTATAGCAATCTTTTTAAGATAAGTGTGAAATTATCTCTATTTTGTAGATGAAGAAACTGAGTCACAGAGGAAGGAGGTTCATTGCACCCAGTATCACATAGTTAAGTGGAAGAACAGACAGTTTTTCTCCATAGCCTGGGCATATAGTCACTGTACTTTGCTCTCTCTTAGTAGACATTTCTATTTATTTATTTATTTATTTGGAGTATTCGGAATCCAACCCAGAGCCTTGCACCACTGAGCTACATCCCCAGCCCACCATTAATTTTATTACTTATATATTATTATTAATTTAGAATAGTATAGCACATACATATTAAAAATTCTTGAAACATCATCTCTCATTTGCTCACAACACTGAAATAAAGGTAGCATCTTAAATCCCCCAGCCCCACTTCAATTTGACAGTTGAGGAAATAATAACATAATGTTTATCGAGCACATCACTACGTGTCAACACATTTATTAACGTTTAATCCTCACAATGATCTGACTAAGTAAACGGTATATACAAATTTGACAGACCTAGGACATGGGTTCCCCTCCTTCTGGGTGACAGGGAAGGAAAAGATAAGTGATTTAATCAAGGGCACTCAGCTTCGAACATGGAGCTGGGATCCTTGACCTTAGCTCTTTCTCTTTCTGTCATGCTGGACTGTATTTCAGGATGGTTCAGCCAGGCTTCAGTCACAGAGAAGTCCTTTGAAAGCTGGTGGCCAGTTTTGTCCCCGGAGAGAACTAAAATTACTGCTTGTGGGGGAAGTCCTTCCCAAATGTATAATTTCCTTTGGTCTGATGTCTTTATGAGACATTAATACATGTGAGACAGGCTAGTGGGAGGAGTGGGCATGATGCACCCAGAAGCATGGGAAATCTGGCTGGGCTACTCAAACAAAAACATTTCCTTCAGGGCCAGTAGCTCCAGGGCAGTGGGCAGCTCCCACGGCAAACAATGAAGCAAGGACAGTGTCTGCTACTGATTGCAGGCCAACACTCCTACTGGGGGGAAGTCTCCCAGCAGCCCAGTGAGGAGGTAGCAAGGAACCTCCTCAGTGGAACTGTCAGAAATGTGTTTTTATTTGCCATTCCCTGGAGTGCTGCTTCCCTCTGCTTAGCCACTGGCACAGAACTCATGACTCCCACAACCCCCACTGCTTGCTACTATCATCTGTTCCTCTTCTGTTCCTTTCCGCTCACCATCTATTCTACAGCCCTAGCTCAAGTGACCAAATCCTTTTTGAGTATTTTCTTCCTCACCACTCACATCCTGTTGTCCCCAAGTCCTGGAGATTTCGTAATATCAGTACAACCCCCTTGTGTTGAGCTTTTGTAGTGCATATGCACTTGAAGTATGCTGGACCCCTGCCATCCCTCATTTCATTTAATCCTCATGTCCATTCTCCTGGTAATATACATACTCTTCAGAGTTCTGAAGCTAATAAGTGGCAGAGCTGGGATTTCAGTTTAGGTCTTCTTAGCTTTAAGGGCCCCTTTAAGTGGCCAGAGATCCTTCTGAAGTGGAGCGTCTGTCAACACTATAACTGGTTTACCTGTTTACATGTGGTTTTGTACATGTGTCCCATTCTCCTTGAAACAATAGGAAGTATCATTTCAGTTAGTGGGATTCTTTTTTGTGCTGCTTACCCGTGGGGCATGCCCTCTGCTTATTGTTCATGGGAACATGCTCAAGAAATTTTGCAGGAAGGCCCCCTTCCAGGATGTTACTGAGAGATCTGCCTGGTAAAGTTCGTGCAAACAAAGTGTGACCCTGCCAGTTCAGCCAAAACCCCTGCCTTATGCTGGCAGGCTCTCTGACCCCAGAGAAAAGACTGCTGTCTTCATCATGGAGCTTTGGAGCCAAGAAGCCGCTGCAGGGTGGAACCTGGGCTCTCCATCTACCTGCCTGGGGGCTTCTGTGTTGTTAAAAGAACCATGCTTAGCTCTGGTTTGTGCATTGCAGTCTCTACAGAACCCAGATCTTATCAAGTTTTCTTTGTCCCTTGAAACACTTCTTTTGTTTTCCTAGGAACCATCTACTAATACTCTTTTTTTTTTCATTTTTAAAAATCTTCAAATATACACTAAAAAATTAACATTTTGTTTATCTCTGAAGTATACAATTCAGCAGGATTAAATACATTCACTTTGCAATACAGCCAGTCTCCAGATTGATTTCTTCCTGCCATATTGAAACACTTAACCCATTAAATAATTCTACATTTCCCTCTCTCCCCTACCCCTAGACTTGGTCGCCACTATTTTTTCTGCCTCTGTGAATTTAACAATTCTAGGAACCTCGTATAAGTGGAATCATACAATATTTATCCTTTTGAATCTATCTTATTTCACTTAGCATAAAGTCTTCAGGGTTCATCCACATTTACCATGTATTAGGATCTCATTACTTTAAGACTGAGTAATATTCCATCATTGAAGTATGACATTGAAGGCCTGTAGCATTGCCCTTGCCAGCCTTTCCAGCTTCTCATTTGGGGTAGTCTTTACCCTCTGCTTTCTGCTTTCTGTTCTCTAGCCACACTGACTTTTTCCTGTCCCTCAGGAGCAGTGTGTTCTTCTTACTGCTTATTCTTGACCTGGGAATAAAAGCCTTTCCACGTGCCATTCCCTCTGGTGAAAATGATGTTCCACCACTATCCCTTCCACTCTTCCTCATCTTAATTAAAAGATCATCTAACTTTTATCTCTACATTTACTTCCTGGGGTAACATAGTGATTAGTTATGCATGCGTCTGTTTAATGACTGCCTTCCTTGCTAGACTGTAAACTCATGTGTTTACTGTTATATCCCTTGTTTCTGCCATAGTAACTGGAATAGTTGCCCAATTAACAGGTTAAATGAAGCTAAAAGTTGAATGAATCAATCAATACCGAAAAAAGAAAATTTCAAGGCTACATGCTGGATTTGGATTCCAAAACGTATATGAAATGTGCAGTTATGCATCAGATTGCAAAAGGTCATCTTGCTGAAGCATAGATCTTTGTCCTATCATTTCTTGTTGATAAAAATGTCTCATGAATATAAACTTCATTATTTGAAGATGCCTGAGGGGTTGCCAAAACCCGAACAGCAGCAACAGCAAAGGACAGTTTACATTTTACACCAGGTTTGGTGCTGGCTGCTTTCCAGATATTATTTCATCTTAGTCTTGTGATTACTCTGAAATGGAGGTGCAGTTTTGTTTTTAATTGCTACTTCTAGATGAGATGACCAGGGCTTACTTAGTTTAAATAACTTGCTTAAGGTAACTTAGCCTATAAGTGACAGGTCAAGAAGTGGGGGTAGACCATGGGATAAAGTATGCCCCTCCCACAGCACCCTTTGCTCATCAACTGGAGTAGTCTCTTTTTTTGTTGTTTATTTATAAACAGGGCCACTACCTTGCTTTTCTTTGAAGCCAGGGTTTTGTGGTTAAAGAATTTGAAAATTCCAGGCCAGTAGAACAAATTCAACCCTGGTGTGTCCTTTCCAGTCTCATACTTGCCCTCCCACCATTACATCTTCCTCTATACTTCTCCCCAAAATGCCCTTTCCTTTCTTCTGCAGGCAACAAGTTACTGTGCATCTCAAAGGCATTTTCCAGATCTCAGAACAATAGAATTGTTTTTTCTGCATGATTCCCCCATAGAAGGTCCATCCTACTGACCTAGAGGTGGTCAAATCTTTTAAAATAATGACTGACAAGTCTATTTCTACCACATGACTGAGTCTGGAAAAGTTGGACCAGACCTGTTTCCTCTCTGGAGCACCTCAGCTTTGTTCAGAATCTGACATGGAACACAGGGGGCTCAATCAGTGTTTGGTAACTGATGCTGAGTGGGCGCTCAGAACTAGCCAGCCAAGGTCAGAGCCTGGAATACACCCCCTACCACCAACCATCACCATGCCCACTCACAGAACTCTATGAATGGGAGGTGTAGATGATGAGATGTATTAATCACTGCTTTGGAAAGAAATTAAAATATTTCCATAATACAATATGTTTCTTTTCTAAAACAGATGTGTCCTTATTGTTTCATGAGGGAGTAATTAAATGTGTTTGATTAAACATTTATAAATGCTATCATTTATTCAAAGCTTATATTGCTGTGTTTGTTGGTATTTTTAATCTGTCATATCTGCTTTTCCCAATCATTCTTTAAAATCTTCATTTTAGAGACAAGGAAACTGAGGCTCAGAAAGATTAAATAGCTTGCCCAAAGATAGTCAGGTTTTTTTTTTTTTTTTTTTGGCTGGGGATTGAACCCAGGGCCTTGTGCATTCAAGGCACACACTCTACCAACTGAGCTATATCCCCAGCCCTGATAGTCAACTTTTGAATGAACGAGATTGATCTGCAAATGAGATTGATCTTCAAAACCAGTTCGTTGCCATTACCCTAAATGTCTGGTCTTGTATTTTCAGCTCAGCACTCCAAACTGGCATGCATTTGCCTTCTTCCTCCCAGCCCTTCCTGTGTCCAGCATCCCCTGCTCTTTCCCTCTTTCACCCTTTCCCCACTCCTCATTGTGCCTCCTTCTCCATTTCCTGTTAGAATCTTTTAGATGATTGAGTCTGTATTTGTATCCTGAAGCAGAAATGTTTTTGACAATATCAATACTAATTGTACACTATCTCATTTAGAAACTGGTGTTAATTGTGTGGTAATGTCATATTTGTATTAACAGATACTACAAAATAATACATTTTAAGAAGATCAAATCACATATGATTTTGGTTTTTTTTTTTTTTAATATTTATTTTTCAGTACTTGGCGGACACAACATCTTTGTTTGTATGTGGTGCTGAGGATCGAACCCAGGCCGCACGCATGCCAGGCGAGCGAGCTACCGCTTGAGCCACATCCCCAGCCCTGGTTTTTTTTTTTTATATAACCTTTTACTAGTAAGATTTTTGGGTCCCAATTTATATTTTTTTAAAAAATATATATATATCTATGTATAATTACAGTGCACTAGTAAAAATATTTTTTCTTCCATTTAAAATATAACAATGTATTGTAAAGTTGGTTAGAAGATTTTCTAAAGCAGTGGAATATCTATTTCAAGTTATATATGAAAAACAAGATTGAAATACTTCAATGAGCTCTTTTTAGGGAAGTTTAAGAGGTTTCTTACAGTCTTAAATGCATTTATTTTCTGCCCCTCCTAGGATTTCAGCAGGATTAAGTTTTTTGAATCAGTGGATCAAGTTTTAATTTTCCTGTTCCTTCCTTACACTGACATATGCTTTGGCAGAACAAAAAAGAGACCTAAACATGTCAGCATGATTTTTGTTCAATGAATTAAAAACCATAAAAGTAACAAGATCTGATCCAAATCCCTAAACTCCTGACATGGTGGTTTTGTCCTTTTTAGCCCCAAGATTCATGTTACTGACTTTGAAAAGCTCTCTGTCTGGAAGCAGAAGTGCATGATTTATTTGAAATAGATTATAAGGGGTAAGCAGCCTGGAGTAGTGGAAAGAATACAGTCCAGAAAGATTTGAATTTGAATCCCAGTTCTGTCACTCAAGCCCCTTGGCAAGTCCCTTGACATCTGTGAGCCTCAATTTCCGCATTGGAAAATGGGGGTATTAGACTTCAATCTGAAGAATTGTTGTGAGAATCAGTGAGACCACATATTCAGAAGTACTCACCTGGTATAGAGGGGTTTAATAGCGGTAGTGATCAGAATCATTTTTATTTTGAGAATACTTTCAAGTAGGTCAGTCCAGAAGAATTTACTTATAATACAACCGTCCACTTCATTTTCAGAGCTTTTCCTTTCTTAGAATTCTTTGAATTCTTTTTCTCATCAGAGAAAATATCAGATAGGTATCACTAAATGTTCAGTAGCTACTTATCACTATTCCACACTGAACATGTACCCAGAATGTGGAATTATCCTTACTCAGCAAGAACCACACTGATTTGAGGGCCAGGGAGCAAATACCAGTGATGTTAATTTCAGGACAGAGAAATTTTGTTATACTCAGAACTTCATTGACTTTTGAGACAGGTCAGCTTGAGTTTGACTTTGAATAAGATAGTAAACTCTCTTTGGACCTCATTTTCTTTATTTATAAAATGGGGTTCATGGCCTTATAAAAGACCCTCCATGATATGGCTTCCTAGCCTTTTCTCTCTCTTTAAAAAAAAAAAAAAAATATATATATATATATATATATATATATATATATTATAAATTTTTTTCCCTGTTCCTTCCTTACACTGACATATGCTTTGACAGAACAAAAAAAGAGACCTAAACATGTCAGCATGATTTTTGTTCAATGAATTAAAAAATTAAAATTTATATATACATAAATTTATATATATATATAAATTTCTGCTCAGATTTTATTGGCCATTTCATTTTTATGTTGAGAATACATTCAAGTAGGTCAGTCCAGAAGGGACTGAAAGCTGTGTAGCTTAGTTTTGGAAGGGGTCAAAACGTGCATTTCTCCTGTGTGCCCAGAAGGATAAGAACCATAATACTGGTAAACGGACCTAATGACTATCATGTTTAGATATCATTTCTCCAGAAAAACCTTCCCTTACTGCCCCCTCCCTAAACTTGTTGGACAGTCCTTGGTGATTTAGCTGAGTGGGTTTTTTCCTGTGGCACCTTGGCCTTCCCCATATCCCTTTCCATAGCACTGCTCATACTCCATTGTAAATGTCACTGCTTGCTTCACTCCTATTGCAGCTCCTTAAGAGCAAACAGTGGTCTGTCATCTTCATGGTAATATCCTCAGTGCTTAGCACTCAGTTTATAAAATGGAAAAAAGTTTTGATAAGTGGTAGGCACTCAGTTTATACAAATGGAAAAAGGAAGGCCGGGCAAACATGCTAGGCTAGTTTGCTAGGTTGTTGTGATTATTGAATGTAAACTAATAACTATCTCGTGGTGGTTGTAAGGATTAGTGTATAAGTGCCTGTCTCAGTGGCCTATTGTCAGCCTTCAGTATACTCTTTGCTGTTATGATGAGGATATTAAGTAAAAACTAATATTTATTAAACATTTATAATGTGATAGACACTTCCTGGGTACTTTTTGGAAGTTAACTGGCATAGTGGTTAGCACATGTTACATTGTGACTCGTGTTACATATTATTTGGTTTTGAGATCAATTGAAAGTCATTTGTTTTAATAAGATTATGAAGTTACTACTTGTTTTAGATGATTTAGCGATCAGAGATGCTGCTATTTCTATAACATCATTACTTATTTGCATTGCTTTCTTTAGCAGGAAGGAGGTGGAGTTATGGCTCATTTTTTATTGTTTAATTGAGCACTTAAAATGTACTGGGGTCAGTGCTAAATAATTCACATGTATCATCTCATTAATTTTTTACATCACTCTTTGAATCCACATTAGATGGACACTCTGAGGAAAGGAGACCATGTTATGTCTCATTAGTAGCATGATCAGAATTTGACCCCAGGTCTGTGTAAACTTCCTCTTGTACTTTTAACAGTATTCTTTTTGAAAATTTTTTGTTTGTTCTTTTTAGTTATTCATGACAGTATTTTGACATATCATACATACATGGAGTATAACTTCCCATTTTTTTGTGGTTATACATGATGTGGAGTTATACTGGTCATGTATTCATATAAGAATATAAGAAAGTTATGACCTATTCATTCTACTGTCTTTCCTATTTCCACCTTCTTCCCTTCATTTAAAATTCCCTTTTGTCTAATCCAGTGAACTTCTCTTCTTCTGCCACTACCCCAGTTACAGTGTGCTAGCATCTGCATATAAGAGAGAACATTTGGCCCTTGTTTTTTTGGGGATTGGCTTATTTTCACTTGGCAAGATAATCTCCATTACCATCCATTTACTGGCAAATGCCATAATTTCATTCTTTATGGCTGAGTAATATTCCATTGTATATGTATACCATGTTTTCTTTATCCATTCATCTGTTGAAGGGCACCTAGGTTGATTCCATAGCTTACCTATTGTGAATTGAGCTTTTAAGCAGTATTCTTATGGGCTGTCCTTAGCTAACTCAACATACTTGACCTTGAGCATATCCACAGGCATGTGTCAAGAATGTTCAGAGTAAAAGTTATAGACTGTGGAGCTAATTGAGTGGTATTAAATTCTTTGCTAGAGGCTAATGTCTAGATGATTTTGTTGATTTTTTTGTTGTTGTTTTTTCTTTTATCAGAGTAACCAGGGAGCACAGGGAAATGCTGGTGAAACTGGCCAAACAGAACACCAACAAGGCCAAGGACTCTTTACGGAGGGTTCGCACCAATGCGATGAATAAGCTGAAGAAATCAAAAGACAAGACTTCGGAAGATACCATTAGGCTCATAGAGAAGCAGGTACTATTGCCGACAGATGTAGAGTTTATGTTTCCAACCCAAGGAATCATTCATTCATGTGTGAAGCAAAGACAGTTTAAACAAACGTCTCTGGTCCTTTCATTCACATGACAATATTGACCAAGTCTCTGTCCTCATGCTGGGCCCTGGAGGGATCCATAAAAGAGGATAAGATGCTGTTGACTTTTTATTTGTGCTAGGCTCTCTGCCAAACACTTTATATTACTTCATTTATTCTCGTCACTACAGAACTGTGAGGAAAAGTTCAGTGACGAGCCCAATCATGTTGCTGGTACATGGAAGAAAGGGCATCCAGAGACAGGCAGGCTGATCACAGAGCCTACCTGCTAATGCTCTCTTCTCTGGTTTTCTGGTTGCTGAGAAGTAAGTACTTACGTTGTCAGTGTGCTGAGTAGTAGCACTTGAGCAAGTCTTAAAGGAGCTCTTGGATAAAAGAGTGAGAGACAAGAAGAAAAGAGACAAGAACAGCATGTGCACCGGGATGATGATATAAAAGAGCCTTGTCACATAGATCAGTGGGGCTTTAACCTAGGCTGAGACTAGGGAGTGAGTAGAGAAGATAGAAGGTCTTGAAGACCAGGTTGAGGAGTTTAAATTTTAACATGACCATAGTTTCCCACATTGGCTGTGCATCCATAATAGTCACCTGTGGCCGCAGTAATGCTGAATGACCAACTACTTCAAAACTCAGTGATTTGTAGTTTCAAAGCATTATTTGTTATTCTTGTTTCCATGGTTAAGCTAGGTAGTAGCTGTTCTAGGCTGGGCTCTCAGGGAACTTGGCTGCAGATCTTGGACTGGGTTCAAGTCTGCTTTATAAAAGTCTTCCAGAGTCAATAAATTTCCAGGGCGTCTTTACTTGGCAACAGCAGGTGCCACTGTGCCTGGCTCTCCCTTCTTTGTGTTGATTATTATTATTTTTTTCAAAGCAAAAATAACTTCCATTAGTTTTCCTAATACTTAAGTAATACATGTTTATTATAAAAGGAATGAAGTGCTGGGTGTGGTGGTGCATGCCTGTAATCCCCGGGACTTGGACAGCTGAGTCAGGAGGATCGCAAGCTCAAGGAAACTTCATGAGGCCTAAGTAACTTAGTGAAACCCTGTTTCAAATTAGAAAATAAAAAGGGCTGGAGATGTGACTCAGTGGTTAAGCACTCCTGGGTTTAATCCCCAGTGCCCCCCAAAAAAAAAGTAATGAAGAAAGTCATTGAAGTCTTGTCACTAAGAGGTGACCATTACTAACATTTTAGTGCTGTTCTTCAGGCTATCTCTGTAAGCGTATATGTGATCTATAAAATACCAGTGATCTATAAAATTTATCATTTTTCCATTGTAAAAATCTTTAATAAAGATATCCTTTGTGTGTGTGTGTGTAGGGGGGGGGTATTGGGGGTTGAACTCAGGGAGGAACTGTCACCAGGCTACATCCCTACCTCTTTTTTCACTTTGAGGCAGGGCCTAGCTAAGTTGCTGAGGCTGACCTCAAACTTTTGATCCTCTTGTCTCAGTTTCCCAAGTCACTGAGATATCACAGCTGTGCACCACCACATTCCGCTTACAGATGTTGTCATGTTAATGTTGGCTCTGACTGTTATTGGTGGTAACTTCACTTGCTATTACATAATTAAAGGTTGGGAGAAAATATTCAAGAGACAGCCTTGTGTATGCTTCATTTTGTTCTTTTTCCGTGTCAGAAGTCACCAAAATTTGAGTTTTTAGTGTGGGTTTTTTTGTTATTGTTTCATATAAACAAGGATGCAGTGGATTGTAGCTTCATAAACAGTTTTAAAAAACTTATCTGTTTACTTTTTTTATTCCTGATTATCAAAGTAATGTCTGCTCATTATAGAAAATATGGAGTACAGAAGACTATTTTCAAAAATGGGGGAAAATGCATATCACAAGCCCACATTGCACAAGTGGCTCCTCTTAATATTTTGGAATAATTCTTCTGTTCCTTTTGTTTGTTTGTTTTTAACACTATGTAATTGTAAACATGATGAGTACGTATAGTGTATATACAATTTTACATCCAGCTTTTCATTTTCCATTTGGCATTAAAGACTTTAGCATTTCCTTGTCATTATAATGGCCATTTCTAATGGCTGCTAGTTTGTCTTGAGGTTTTACCCATGATTCACTTTTTGAAGCCCTCTTTTTGGACATTTAGTTTGTTTTAATTTTTTTTTTTTAAGATTGCAGTGCATATCATTATAAGTCTTTATAATTCCTTAGGATAGAATGTCCCAAGTGTGGAAGTACTATGTAGAGGAAATACATATTTTTAAAGTTCTTAGTATATACTGTCTAAATCACTTAAGATTTAAAAAATATGTGTGCTAAAATTTTGCCTTTTCTAACTCGAACCTAGAAGTTTTAATGTGAGCTTAAAATATTGATGTCTTGAAACTATTGTTTTTACTCCTACACTATACAGAGAAGATTGTTTTTTTAATATAAATTCATATAGCCTTTCTAGAGGATAGTATGGCACCATATACCAAAACCCATACATTTCTAATTCAGTTAGTAACTTGGGAATTTATCCGAATTAAATTGTTAATAATTTTTTTATCTAAAGGGATGTTCTTTGATGTATTATGTATAATAGCTGTCTAAATTTCTGACAGTGGGAAAATAATTGTTTTATAGCTACTCATTGAAATCTGCATTGAAAAACAGTAAAAATATTTTTATAGACAGGAAATTTTTTTAGAATATACTTTAAGTTATATAACATGATGCCATTTTTATAAAGAAGAGTCACATATACATAGAACAGTTGGCAGCTTATATATATCAGATGATAGGATTATGAACAATTTCTATTTCATTTTTTGTGAGTTTTTTTAAATATTTATTTTTCAGATTTTTTTTGGTGGACACAACATCTTTATTTATTTGTGTGTAGTGCTGAGGATCGAATCCAGCACCCCGTGTATGCCAGGCGAGCGCGTTACCGCTTGAGCCACATCCCCAGCCCCTGTGAGGTTTTCTTTTGAAAGTTTTTTCCAAAATTCTTTTGAGGTCATTTTTTTTTTAAACTTTATAAAAACACTGTTTCTTTCATCTTTGTTATTTTAGAATCAAACGATGATTCAGTTGTAGTTTCTGTCTCAGCCATCGCATCTGACCCCCAAACTCCCCCAGCCCCTCCATACTTCCCCAGCCCTGGCCAGCTCTGCTAAAGAATGACCACGGTCTTTCTGCTCAGGACGCTGACATCTGCCTGCCTGCTGTTTCACCTTCACTTCAGTTTGCTATAAACGGGTCTGTTGAACATTAAAGTACTTGGCAGAAACCACCAGTGACTCTAGCCAATATCCTTTCACTGCTGCCTTTCTCTGAGAAACAGCCTGCTCTGAAATGAGTGAAGCCCGGTGCTGGTGAGGATGAAGGAGGGGAGGGCTCTTGGCAGACTGGGCTGCAGGCAGGGAGGCCAGACTGGTGAGCAGTGGGGATCCCAAGCCAGACCTCAAGAAGGATGACTTGTATGCAAGCCTGTCCCAGAGCTGTGTGCTGTGTTCTTTCCATATCTCTGTTCCTGCCTTTTATTTCCCTGAACTTGTTAAGTGCAAATGTAATTCTCAAGACAATGATGTTGGTGATAATATCATAATCTTTACAAGTCATATGATAATGAAAGGGCTTTTGCTTTAGAATTAAGATATTCAAATAGAATTAAGAATTCAAATCCTAGCTCCTTTACTTCTGTGCTATGAATGTGGCTTCACTTTTCTGAGCATCTGCTCATCTGAAAAGATTGACGTGAAGACCAAATGAATGATACAGCATATTTAGAAGTGACTCATGGTTGCTTGTCCTTGGTAATTTTTACTCTGTTTGTCCCATGTCATTCCTCTCCCAACCTTGGGACTTTAAGGGTACTAGGATTGATAAATTTTAATGACCCTATCATAGCCAGGCTGGAATGAGGAAGGACTTAGGCCAGGTGCTTAGACCCTTCAGAGGGAGCAGGAGCATCATACTGACCATTATGGGTGGGTGAGTTCCTAGCCTGGCCACACTACTGACTTTTTATGTGATTTGGGGACAGAGCAGTTAATGTTCTATGCCTTGCTTAATCCTCTGTAAAATAGGGATAATGCCTGTCCAGTCTGTACAGGGGTTGTGTGAGATGATTGCATTAATTGAAGGAACAGAGGATGAAAAACTTTGGCAAAGTAGGAACAATTATGCAACAGGCTGGTGAAAAAGTCTTCATAATATGTTAAAAAGACCTAATTGTATCCCCTATGTTGTGAGGATTCTGTGCAACAAAATGTGTGAAAATGTAGCCTAGTGAACATGTAGTATCTGGCATGTAGTGAACATTCAGTAAGTGGAAGCTGTTCTTGGTATGTTGGTGTTGATTATCAGTATTTTAAGAAGTCAGATAGAGATGGAAAAGATGAACCTGCAGGTAGACTGTTCCCAAGGACACTTTGTACTTATAATATGGTAAAAAGTTAGTAAATATTTCCATTGATTGATTAATTTGAAAAGAAGTTAGGAAATAATAGTAAAAATCACAGTAACAACTATTTGCACAGAAAATACCCGGTTTTAAATGTGCTCATATGTTCATGATTTTGTTTAACCTTCACAACCACTCTCTGAGGAAGGGACTGGCATCCTTATTTGATAGATAGGAAACTGAGGCTCAGAGTGGGAAAATGACTTGCACATTGCCTCTCCATGTCGTCATATTGTTACCCTGGGTGCTGTCTCTTCTTTTTTTTTCCATCCCTATGCCAAACTGTACTCAGTGCCATTTCTGTAGAGGAGGCTTATGGCTGGAGTGCTGCTGGGCGGTGTGCTCCACCTCGTGCAGAGCAGTTGCAGATGCCAGAAACATTTCAAGGGGTTTTGACTGGCTTAGTGAGGAGAGACCAAACTGCCATTCTAAATTCAGTCTAGAAAAGTGTCTGGCAACCTCAGGAGCTTTACTTTTCCAGCTTAAAACTGTACAGCTGTTGCTATGGTGAGAGATGGCTGCCTCCCTACATGGGAGGCAAGTTGCAAGTCTTTTTTAGTTTCTACTCTTTCTAGCACATTCAGTTTCCAATTCCTGACCAAAGCTTGGGGTTCACACATCAAAATGTCAAACACAGATCCTGGGCAGTATGCTGCTACCCTCAAAGCTTCCCATCTAAGCTTCTTCCCTTCAGTCCCATATAGATAGAGGGTGAGGCTTTAGTACCTAGTAAATCATACTGGCTTTTTTTTTTTAAATTCTTAGAGACATATATATATGCTTAATGCAGAAAATTTGGAAAACAGAAAAAGCATAGAAAACTTTAATAATTATTCACTTACTAAATGCTTTCTGAGAACTTGAGATGTGCTAGGTGGGATGTGACTGATAAGAGACATGAATAATATATTTCTATCTTCCTATCACTAAAAGATAACCACTGTTAATATTTTGGTAAGTTTCCTTCTTCTTTTAAAAAATATGCCTTTTTTTTTTCTTTTTTCTTTTGGTACCAGGAATTGAACTCAGGAGCATTCACCCATTGAGCCCCAGCCCCAGCCCTGTTTTGTATTTTATTTAGAGACAGGGTCTCCTGAGTTGCTTAGTGCCTCACCGTTGCTGAGGCTGGCTTTGAACTCACAATCCTCCTGTCTCAGCCTCCCAAGCCATGGGAATTACAGGTGTGTGCCACCATGCCTGGCTAGGCCTTTTTTTTGTTTACATATTTTATAGATTATTTCTAATATATAAAATATATATACATATGTACATAGACATATATACACATAGACCTATATAAAAAACATACATATATACATATAAATATATATATAAAATATACATATATATATAAAACATATACACAGAGTTTTGAATCTTGATTTTGCTTTAAGTGAAGGATAACATGAGTATGTCTCTATTTGAATTATCAAAGTTTTATTTTTTTGTAGTTGTAGGTGGACAGAATGCCTTTATTTTATTTGTTTTTATGTGGTGCTCAGGATCGATCCTAGTGCCTCATGCATGGTAGGCAAGTGCTCTGCCACTGAGCTACAGCCCCAGCCATAGTCTCACCCATTTTTAATGACTGTATATATTCAGCCACTTCTCTATTCCATAACTTTGGGTTTTCTGATTTTTCATTATTAAAAATAAAATCAGGATAAATATCTATGTGTTTAGAGCTTAAAAATTTTTCAGATCCTGTTCATATGATAATTTCCCAGTTGAGAATTCAGGGATTAAATGATAGGAACATTTGCATCATTTAAATTCCTATCAGTGATCTATGAGCTTATCCATTTTACTATAGCTTGCTAGCATTGAATATTGTAATTAAAAAACACATCAAATTTTGCTAACTATGATAGCCAAACTGTATCTTGTTTCAATTTGCATTTCCTCAGTGTCTATTGAATTTTCCATGTTTGTTAACCAGATGTACTTCATCTTTTTTGAAGGCGTTTTTTTTTCTGCTTAACTCTTGGGATCTTAATATTCTTTTTATCAGTTCATCTGAAAACATTCTAAACTGGTAGACTAGCTGAGGTGTAAGAATTCTAGAGGCCCATTAAGAGACAGTCTGGCTTCTTTGTTTCATATAATAGTTAAGAGTGTGGGCTGTGGAGTCAGACTAGATTAGATTTTGGCATTGCAGCTTTCTAGCTCTTTACCCTGTAAGTAGTGATCCAACTGTCCCAGTTTCCTTATTTGTAAAATGGGAACAGTGATAGTATCTGACTCACAGGGTTACTGTTGGGAATCAACAAGAATGTATATTTGAAGTTCTTAGTACGGCTGGCTGGTACTCAGTTAATGTGAACTTTTATCACTGTAATTTTTCCTAGATAACCTTTTCATATTTCTGGAATGTTTGTCCCCTATCTTTCTGCAGTCTTGGTTATCAAGCTATCTCATTTTGTGTTCTTGCAGATCAGCCAAATGGCCGATGACACAGTTGCAGAGCTAGACAAGCATCTGGCAGTGAAGACCAAAGAACTCCTTGGATGAAAGTCTGTCAGAGCCCAACCACACAACAGCCAGTTTCTGGTGGATCCCATGGGGGCAAATTGGCACTTCCCCCACCCCCACCCCGTCTCCATCCACGTGGAAGTCTGTCACTGTGCTGTCAGTGCAGGGAAGGCTATGCCTTCCAGTGGGATACTCAGATCTGCTCATTCTCTTCCATCTTCCCCCTGCTCACCCCATTCTACTCTGAGCCTTCTGGCCTGATTAGCCCTCAGAGAACATCTACTGCTGGCAGAGCGTCTTTACTTGGGCATTTGCCTTGACCACGATGTCTCCAAGGGATGGGGATCATTAGCAGGCTTTGAACTGCCTGCTCCTCATCTCAGGAGCCTCCTTTTTCAAACAGTAAATCAAGCCCTGTTCCTAATTTTAAACTCTGTTCAGACTGATGTGGGCCTTCCACTGTGACTGAACCCCTTTGCTAGAGGCCCATTTCCACTAAATGAAAAAATTATAAAAAATCGGAAAGAATAACAGTTACAAAGGAAAGGACATAGTTGGTTGGGGTGGATGATCTCTAAGTACCTATATTTAAAGCAACCAAGAACAGCTTTTGCCTCTGGATCAACTTCATGCATGCTCCATTCTCTGCCTGGATCATTTTTCTACTCCTCATCAACAGGCCAGGCCTGTTTACTTTTCTTATCATGTCATCTGGGAATCCTTCCTTTACCCCCTAACCTAAAACCCTCACTGTTGGCTCTCAGTTCAATCTAATGCTTTTATTTGTACCCAAACTATGATTATTATTATTTTGCCAGTTAGTCTGTGACTTGGCATAATACCCGGAACATAGAAGGCATTCATATTTTCGCATTGTGAATAAGTTGCACATAGTAGCTACCTAATAAATGCTGTTTTTTTCTGTGATGTAACAGTCCCTCTGTCTTTTTCTATTCTTGTCCTTATTCTCAACTTTTACTGTAATTAGATACCTTCTCCACCCCCAGGGCCTACTGCCTGTTGTTGATAGACACGTGGTTTATTTTGGCCCATCTTTGAGTGCCAAGTTAAGTTAACCCCTATCCCCAAATATTTTTTTCTTTCATCCATTCACAATATAGCCACTGTGAGCTAGAGTCGCTAAAGCTTTATAGTTATAATGCATAGTAAACTTAACAGGTGTATATTACCTCCTTTTAAATAAGAAAACTGGAGCTGGCCTGTGTGGCATATGCCTGTGATCCCAACTACTGGGAAGGCTGAGGCAGGAAGGCAGCAAGTTTGAGGCCAGCCTCTGCAACTAAACAAGATCCTGTTTCAAAATAAAAATTTAAAATGTCTGAGGATATAGCTCAGTGGTAACCTATCCCTGGGTTCAATCTCCAATGTCCAATCTCCCCCACAAAATAGCAAACTAAGATTTGACAATATTAGGCACTGATCCTCCTCAAGTAACAGAGCTGGAAGGTGGTAGAGGATTTTTATTATTTATGGTCAGTCTCATTTTACAAAGGTAAAGTTTCTTGCCCAGATTTACATAGCTAACAAGTGGCAGAGCTGGGATTCAAATTGAGGCCTGATTCTAAAGCCTGCTCTGCTCACTAATGAGTGGAAAACACTGCTTTTTTCCTACTCTCTCACACTCAAGTGTGGATCACTTCTGTGACGAAGATGTGTGAGGTCTCCCCCAACACGCAGGCCGTTCTCCAGTGGCTACCAACTGTATGTCTTACACTGGACTTCAGTTCTCACCCTATCTACCTGGAGACAGTGTCAC
The DNA here is from genome assembly GCF_045843805.1 of Urocitellus parryii. Classification (NCBI taxonomy): domain Eukaryota; kingdom Metazoa; phylum Chordata; class Mammalia; order Rodentia; family Sciuridae; genus Urocitellus; species Urocitellus parryii. The sequence goes on from NC_135534.1 coordinate 199,143,344, forward strand.
ATCCCACAGGTTAAGGGCTCAACCCCACAAAACTGCCCCCTCTTCAATGCCAGTCACAAATCAGGGGCTACAAACTGGTTTTCCAGCCCCCTCCTTGACCATGATTCAGGTAATTGGCTGGGATGGCATATAGAACTAAGGGAAACAAGTTTACTGGTTTATTGTGAAGGATGTAGGTGAGCAGCCAGATGAAGAAGTGCACAAAGGCAGCTGTGGGAGCGGGGGTATTACACCGAGCTCCCATGGCCTCTCTGGGCAAGCCACCCTCTCATATCTCCTAGTGTTCAGTCACCTGGAGGACGCCACAGCATCCTGCTGCCTGTGCAAGCATTTAGTGAGCATTGGTTGTTTATCGGATACTGTCCTTTGTGCCAGGAATAAAAAAATGTGCAAGGTGTGACCCATGTTCAAGTGGTAGCTAGTACACCCAGCTAAATTGCTGTTTATAGTGTCTTGGCTGGAGTTCTAGTTCAGCCAGGCATCTGCCTTGGGATTGGAGCTACTGGGACGGCAGCAGACCCTGGCTGAGTTCCTTTGATGCAACATCTTGCTTCTCTCTACTAGTTGACTCCTCCAGACTCAGTCCTCTGCTATAGGTAAGAAAGTTATGCTGTTTCCTCTGCTTATCCTGGTGGGAACTGCTATGAAATAGCCAGTGAGGATTTAAGGTCAGGATTAGGTCCAAGATGAAAGGAACTAACATAATCTCCTGCCAGGTTTACCTGTCCTCACATCTCCTTCACCACCCCTTGGTGGCTAGCACAGGATCAATTGAAGAACAGGAAGAGAGCAAAGGAGCCCCTTTGGGGGCCAGCCACAGGGGTTTGCAACAGTCTTTCATGAGTGGCCGAAATCCCCAACTCACTGCAAATGTGCTTTTCAAAGATGCAGGATTTTTTAATAAACAGAGGAAATGATAAATTATGTTGTAACTCCACTCCAAAGGCATTTGGTTCTTAACAGCCAAATCCTCTGTAGTCTTTAAATAAACAAAAACTTATTTGGTGAACAGACCAGGGAGGAAAGAATGAAAGATTTTCTGTACTTGGGTTCCACATGTCAACAATTTCTCTCCTGTGTGTATGTTGGCCAAAGCTGCATATCATGATAAATGAATAAAGGAAAGTCTCAAGCCCAGGGCAGTCAGATAGCTCAGCAAATGGCTTTCAGCTGATTGCTCCATTTCGGTTGACATTTATCAAAGTTTCTCTGTTGTTCTGTGTGTCAGGGCTGCAGTGGTGGCAGGAATGAGACTACCTGCTAGGATGTGCTGAGTTACGAGGATGCTTGAGCAGTCTTTCCCCCCACCCTCCTGCATTCTCCCTCTCTAAGGTAAAAGCTGTGTTGGAAATTCTCACACTTGGCAGAAGAATTAACCACCTCCTCTGTTCAGTTCATCAACATTTAAAGTTCCATAAAAACAAAACAACCCCCCCCCAACAGGCCAAAGAGCTTTTCCCCACTTTTTTCCTTCATGTGTGTGTATGTGTGTGTATGAAATTATAAAAGAAACAATATAAAGAATTAAAAATAAGGGCTGGGGTTGTGGCTCAGTGGTAGAGTGCTTTCCTTGAATGTGTGAGGCACTGGGTTTGATTTTTAGCACCACATATAAATAAAAAAAGGTCCGTCAACAATGGGGGAAAAAATTAAAAGCAAGACTTCTTACAATTTTCTAGTTTTACCCCCCCCCCTTTAAAATCAGGTATATATCCTTCCAGATCTTTCTCTGTACATAAATAATTTTTTAAAGGAGGGAGGGGAACTCTTCTTTCATATTCTGAAGTTTGTTTTTAACCCAGAAATAATGGCCATCTGTGTTTGTACATACAGCATTCATTCTTTCCTTGCAGTACATTATTTTATAATAGGGATCTACTATCATTCTTGCCTCTATAGTATTATTGAATAAGTACACTGGAGAATATTTCTACTCACAGACTTTTTTAATTAAAAAAGGACCCCTGTTCTAAGATAATTTGATAAATTGTGCTCCTCTTTCTGCAACCTCAGACTAATATTGAATACCTACCGTAGACTACATGTAGACCCTTGACATGTGTCACTACCTTTAAACTTACCCTAGTTGATAGAGATACTACAATTTTCTCTGTTTACGTATGAGAAAACTGAAGTTCAGAAAGGGAATACTTGCCTATAGTCAGTCACATAGTTAGTGAGTACTAGAGTAAAATCTCAAATCCAGATTTAACTTTGATGTGAGTCCTTAATCCAAGTGCTTCACTGATTGCTTGCTCAAAATATGGATTGTAATGTTCTGTGCCTGGAAGGTGACGTAAGAGAAGCAGAAGTCTTACTTTATAAAACAATTAGAAAGCTATGATAATAAGAATACAATAACATAGAACAGTACCTGAAGTTTGTTTTTTAACCCAGAAATAATGGCCATCTGTGTTTGTACATACAGAATTCATAGTAAGCACTGAAGATGTGCTATCTGTATTCATAGCCTCCCCTTGCTGATTGTCAGAGTTCTCTAAGTGTCAGAGAACTAGGGAGTAAGCAAATGAGCATGAAGCAGTGAATAATGACAGTGATAGTATTGACACAATGGCTAACTAATATTTAGTTGGTGCTTTTTAGTTTTCAGTGGGCTTCTACATCTTTTATTCCATTGAAACTATTGTGAAAGAAGTTAGAAAAAGATTATGATCAATAAAAGTTCATATCCTGGGGGCTAGGGTTGTGGCTCAGCAGTAGAGCGTGCGAGGCCCTGGGTTCAATCCTCAGCACCACATAAAAATAAACAAAATAAAGGTGTTTTAAAAAAAAAAAACTCATATCCTGAAAAGCCACTTATTGAGGCTTTCTTTGTCCTAATAGATGGTTAATTTTCATGATGTTCTCTTGAAAAGGAATATTTTCTAGGAGGTACACATTTTTCTCTACATACAGGAAATATGGTTTGTAGTGTTTAGTTTTCTCTATCTGAATTTTTTAACCCTTTGATGAGTCTGGACTAGAAGTTATGTATTTCAGTCTTCTGTTACTAACATATCTATTTCTTCCTCCTATAATTTCTGTTTTATGAAAGTGTTGTTTTGATGCATAGCTAGACTCCAAACTCTTATATCTTTATTTTGTGCACTGAGTATGAATTCTGTCTCATTATATACCAAGATCATAGCCCTTGCTTGCTTTCTGTTTGCATTGCATGGTGTATCTTTCCCTGTTTCTTTATTTTTAGCCTTTCAGATGCACCATGTTTTGGGTATGTTTCTTTTTTAGAGTTGGGTTCTGTTCTAGGAACCATTCTGAAACTCTTTTTTCTTATTATTGTTAATCATGGTAAAATACACATATTATTCACTGTCTTAGCCATTTTTAAGTATACAGTTCAGTAGTGTGAGGTACATTTATGTTGTGAATCAACCTCCAGAACACTTTTCACCTTGCAAAACTCAAACTCTTCACCCATTTAATGCTAAACCCCATTTCTTCCTCTTATCAGCTCCTGGCATCACCATTCTGCCTTCTGTCTGTGAATTTGACTACTCTGAGAACTTTGTCTTTTTGTGATTGGCTTATTTCACTTAGCTTTAATTATGTCCTCAAGATATCCACGTTGTTGGGCCTGGGGTTGTAGCTCAACAGTAGAGTGCTCACCTAGTATGTGCAAGGCCCTGGATTTGATCCTTAGCACCACATAAAAACAAACAAACAAACAAACAAACAAGTAAAGGTGCGTCCAACTACATCTAAAAAATACATATTTTTTTTAAAAAGATATCCATGTTGTAGCATGAATCAGATTTTCTTTAAGGCTGACTAATATTCTAGTGTCTGTATATACGAAACTCCTTTTAGTGGTAACTTAAACTCATGTACATTTATTGATAATACTGATTTTAGAGAAGCCATTTACTCCTTTCTTTATAATTCAGTGTTAACACTAAGTGATTTGGAGTATCAACCCTCTGCAGATTAGTGACTAGAGATTATATTAAGGAGAAAGATTACTTCTGCATAGGAGTTCAGTTTTCATTGAATGAAAAATAAGTAGTGATGATCCCTGTATTGTATTCCATTCGTGTAGACTCTCCTTTAATCTATTATATGCTGTTAAATTAGAGCAACCTGAAACTTCTCATTATGTTACTCTTCTGCTCAAAAGCCTTCAATAGCTCCCCATTGCCTACTAAATTACGTAAACTCTTCACCTTGGCATTCAGTGACTTCTGTAATCTGCATTCTGGCCCGTATGTATCTTTTTAATTGTGATATACTTCTCACACCTACCTTGACAACTAGTGCCTGAGCTAAATCAAATTATTAGCTTTTCTGAAATTCTGTACTCCTCTCTCCCACCTCCTAGCCTTTCCTTAGGCTTTTTTCTTTATCTAATATGTGTCCCTTAAATCCCTGCCCCACCCAATGGGCAAAACTTATCTAGACTTCAAAGTCCTCTTAGTTTTCTGACCTCCCTTGCACCAACTCATTCATTCGCTCATCATGGTATTTCTCCTGCTCCCTTGACCTGCACTTGCCTCAGAAGCATCACACTCAGCCTCAGCTAACCCTGCCTGGAATTTCAGCCTGGCTGCTTGCCCTTGTATCCTTCTCAGGGTCAGAGTCACTGCCCACTCAGGTACCCAACCAGCATATTGGGAGCCACTTTTGCCTTATCTCCCTCACGCCCTGCTGCCACATCCAGTAAGTCACCTGTCCTGTTTTCCTTTGAAGCACTCCTACTTTCCTTTCTGGTGATGCTCAGCAGGGGACAGATGTGGCACATGACCCAGGCAGGGTTTACCTGGGCTCTGAGCTCAGAGGCCCACACTTCAGAGGCAGATTCCTCTAGATGATCCCTGTGTAAGTTCCTAGCAAGAAATTCTCCTTTTCCTCTAGTCTTTACATCCCTGACCAGCACAGTGCTTAGTACTGAGCAGATGTGGAGGAAATATTAGTCTGATTCATGAACATGCCAAAGCTTGAGGACAAACGGAGTCACATTTATATCAGTTACCCAGTTTTTCTAGTTCTCTCACCTGCTTGCTCATATCTTCTACCTAAGTTTCCTTTGAGAGTTTCCAGACAGCTGCTGAAGGTACTACCTAGTGTCCACAATCACTGGCACCTACCCAGGCTCCTGGTTCTGGATCTGTAGCCAGGAATGCTACTTGAGGAATTGTCACTTTTGCTGCTACTTGGTGAGTTGGCATGATCTATGACACGATGCTGACTTCTGGACTTGGAGTGCCTGAACATGCTGGGTGGGATCCCTGGAGAGGCAGGGGTGGTCTTTGCCCTAATCCCATACCTGCCTTGGACTCCTGAGTTCCCAGGCAGCCTTGCTGGGCTCTAGAGCCTCTCATATCTCCCAGTATAGCAGCTCCTGCCTGGCAGAGCACCTGCCCCTTCCACTCTTCTTTCCAGGATCTGGCCTCAACCAAAATAGCTTCCCTTCTTCTAAGATACTGCTTTACAGTCCCCTCCTTCCAGATATAGTGTCTAATAAGCACTAGACTCTTGACTGTTAGTAACTCTAGAAACTAGTAATTTTGCTCATTTTGCAAATGAGAACACAAGCACTAGAGAAGTCACGTGGTCAAAGACATCCAGGGGAACAGGGAACCCAGGGAGTCTTGTGTCTGACCCCCACTAGGCAGTCTTATAAATTTAGAGACCAGTGGGGCTGAAAAGGGCCTTGTGTGGTGCTGAGTGGGTACCAAGACCTTCCAGATCCTTCCCCAATTTTGTTCTTTCTACCTCCAATAAAGGTCACATCATTTTTCTGTAGGTACCAGGGAAGGGATTGAATAGGATAGGTGGTTTCCACCTGAGCCAGAGAAACTGGTGGTTCCTGACGACAACTTCACCCTTATGGAGTAAAATTAGTAAAATAAAAGCAATGTGGTAAATGTTTTAATAAAATTAAATTTATGGACTTTGTCTAAACTTAATTTAAAATTAATATTAAAGGGCTGGGGTTGTGGCTCAGCGGTAGAGCACTCGCCTAGCACATGTGAGGCCCTGGGTTCGATCCTCAGCACCACATAAAATCAATAAATAAAATAAAGGTATTGTGTCCAATTATAACTAAAAAAATTAATATTAAAGACTATTGTATATTCCTAGACCTTGTTCTTCCTGCTTTTGTTTTGGGTATTAAAATGTTCTTTCCATTACGAAATGATAAGAAGTTAGTGATCTTTAAAAAAAAAACAAAACAAAAAAAAAAAACTCCTCACTTAGAAAAATGAAGAGTTGGTCAATTTCTGATGGTTCTCTTTATTTATTTATTTATTTAAAATTTTTATTTTTTAACTTTATAGATGCTTGAATTCCTAAGTCTGAGAGCTGTGGGACTCACGCCTACTCCTGGTGCTGATGTCCCTGAGGCTATCATCCATGGGAAGCTGGTGCTGTAGCTAGGGAGAGAAGCAACCCAGGGAGGCGGTTTGACCTGTGTGGGTGTCAGGAACCTCGTGGGTGAGTGAGTGGTGGTGAGGCAGAGGTTGGAAACAGGACAATAGTCAATCAGGAGGGTTCAGAGACCCACAAGAGAGGAGGGATGGGTAGGAGGAGGTGAGTCAGAAGAGAGGGAGGGAGACAGAGACAGACACAGGGACGAGGAAGGGAGACGGAGGCAGAATCAGACAAAAGTAGAAACATTCATGTACACGCGTCCATACTGTAAGCACAGAGACCCCCAGACAGAGACAGACCCAGCGAGAGAGGTGGGGACAGTCCAAAGACAGAAACAGATGATGACAGTGGGCCAGGCCTATTGTTACATGCTCTAATTTCAGGACTCAGGAAACTGAGACAGGAGGATCACAGGTTCGAGGCCAGCCTCAAAAACTAGCAAGACCCTGTCTCAAAAAAAGAAAAAAAAATTAAAAAAGGGCTGGGAATATAGGTTAGTGGGAAAGCACCCCTGGGTTAAACCTCAGTACCAAAAAAAAAAAAAAAAACCCAAAAACTTGAGACAGAGTCATCTGCAGAGAGACCATGAAAGTTACTTAGAAAGACAGGCACTGAGACACATGGAGACAGAGACAGAGGGAGCCAAAGCACATGTGGAGAGAAGGCAACAAGTCCAGGGAGAAAACCAGAGAGAAAAAAAGAAAACCAGAATGAGGCTCACAGAGAGACTGAGGAGGCAGAGGAGAGGGGAGAGAGCTGCAGGGCTCTGCCCAGCCCCAGCTCCTGGGGCGGGGTGTGGACTGAGGAAGTACAGCATCAGCCCTGGCTGCTGCAGGGACTAGATAAGGATGCCTGCCAAAGGGAAGCCGGGAAGGAAAGACGTTTACAAATCCCCAGGGGGAAAAGCCAGGGAGGCTGCCCCAGACCCAGGGAACAATGGGCACTTGACTTCGGTGGGTCATTAATGAGACAATTAATGGAAAGAGCAACAGAGGCCTCCCCAGGGAGGACTCTGAGAGTGGATAAGTGGAATTATTGAGGGCATGCCATTAACTCTGAGTGGGGAGCCTTTCCACACACTCTCTGATGTCCAGTGTGCCAGCTGCAGAGTCCTGCCTGGCCATGGGCCTCCCCCATTTCCCCTGCACATGTCCTGGACCCTCCCCAGACATCTCCCAGCTTTCCTATCCCCTGGCCTTTGCCTCTGCCACTCCCTCTCCCAAGAATGTTGGCCCTTGATTACATCTATCCATGGAGGACGTAAACCCCACCTTTTGGAGGGTCAGCAAACCCGGTACCTCCATTTGGTGCATTGTTGAGCCAGGGCCATACGTTTCAACAGTGAGCCCCCAAAGCATGATGTGTACAGTGCAGAAAGCAAGTGCAGTCCTATGGACTGTATCATTCCATTTATATAAGTAATAATGACACAACATAAAATGATTCTTATAAAATTATTTCTGACTCAATTTTTGCATTGTAACATTTTGAAAGGAGGCATTGTGAGGGATACTTACTCAATTCATAATGGTGATCATGTAGAAGTTTATGTGGACATTTGTATATATATAAGAAAAGTTGACATAACTGGGCGTGGTGACCCACACCTGTAATCTCAGTGACTCAAATGGCTGAGGGAGGTGCAAGTTGGAGGTTGGCCTGGGAAACTTAGAGAGAGACCCTGTCTCAAAAAATAAAAATGGCTAGAGATGTAGCCCAGTGGTAAAGTGTCCCTGGGTTCAGTGCCCAGTATAAAACAAAAGCAAAACACCCCTCCCCCCGCCATACACCTTGACATAATGTTAATTCGGGACTATGAAAATAGGAGTGATTGTTACCTTATTTTCTTTCCCTCTGTACTTTTAAATTTTTTCCCAGAGAGAGAGAAAGGTACAGATATCGTAGCTCTTTTTCAAACCAGCCAAGTGCCACCTCCTGTAGGAAGTCTTCTGGAGCCATTCTGATGTGGTCTTTTTTACATGGTTCTAAGCACTTTCCCCCTGTGTGTTCCCCTTGTGATGTTTAGGGACTGTCTTACCTCACTAGATGGCAGTCCCCTGAGAGCAGGGGCGGCCAGCACAGGGGAGCTGCACAGAGGTGTCTGAGACTGAACCTAGTTCTCCCATCCTACCACCGTGGAAGCAAACCAGGAAGGCTCTGACCCCATCTCAGATCCAACACATACAACCCACTAAGGGTGGGGAGGGGGGCTCCTGAAATTCTAAACATGGCTACTAGAATAGGGATGGACGGGCAGCTGCTATTCAGAAATATTCAGGGAGAAAGGAGGAGGCCATGTTTGAGGTGGCCAGGGAAAAACCCCATGGCTACTTTGCTGGCAGTTTGTAGCAGTACTGCTAAAAGGCTGCCAGCTAGAGACCAGCAGTGTCCCCTAAACCCACCCCAAAGGGGCAGAAAAGTATTTAATCCTTGTACCTAAAGCTGTAGATTAAAAGAACCCCTAAATTCCACAAGCCACCAGAAAATCCAAGATGCTTTAAAATGGAGTCATTGTAGAGAGGAAATAAGGACCATCAGTCCTGGGCCATCTACCCAGGCAGACGCTATCTACAGAGCATTTACTCCACCCCAGCCCCTGAGCTGTTACCTAATTTAATTCTGCCAACAGCCCTCTGGTTTCCATCTCATTATCCCCATGTTACGGATGAGGAAGGCCAGACAGAAAGGCTGGATGGCTTGCTCAAGGTCACAGTGGGCAGTAAGTATTGGACGTGGAGTTCTGGTCTGACCTGTTGAGTCTAGGTGAGCCTTAGGTACAGGCAGGCTAAGCCCTCCCCACTTCCAGACAAGTCCCTTGGTGTACAAAAGGGGGTAGTGAGTCTCAGAGGGGCAAGAACTTGTCCATAGACAACCAAAGTGAGTGGACTTGAACTCAGATTTCCTGGCTGCTTTCTGCTCCCCTGGTGCCCAGTGGGGTCTCCCATAGTAGGTTCGACCTCGTGCTGAGATTTTTAAGTCACTGGGCTTGAATGTCTTGAAGTGATCATGGGACATAAAATTGTAGGGTTTGGGGAGCAAGGAAGGTCCTTACTGATCATCTAGGCGGCCTCCCTGCTTGTTGTGATGAATTTAAGGCCTGAAGAAGCAAATGACTCACAAGAGCCCTTTGATGTTGGAAAGTCCTTGCTGAAAAAAAGCAGCCTTGTGATCCACAGTCTCTTGGATTCTCAGAACTGACTGACTCCAGCTTAGAACCCATGTTAATGATAGGTGACTGGGTGTCCAAACCCAGAGCAGATTGGGAACCATCAATTAGTGTGTGGAGAGGACGCTTCCCCACAGGGATGACTGGAATGTTGAACCAAGTGGCCGCCAGACTGATTTCTGTTTCCTACCTGATTTCCCATCATCTGCTCCATCTCTCTCGGTCAGATTAGCCATTTTAAAGCGTACCTGTTGCCATGAGTGGCCCTACTCAAAAATGTGCAACGGCTCCCCCTTGCTTGGAAAACTGAATTGACTCTTAACCAGTCTCCTTCTCTGCTAGCTGACCCTCTGGCCATTCTCCATTTGGTGAGCTCCTCAAAATGAACCACGACACTCCTGTCAGAAACTCTTATCACTCCCAGGAAAAAAGTTCACAATTCTTCTCTTTCTTTTTTTCCCTTTTTTTTTTTGGACTAGGTGTTGTAACCAGAGGTGCTTTAAATTTTTATTTTGAGAGTCTTGCTATGTTGCTTACCTCACTTAGATACTGAGGCTGATCTCAAACTTGCAATCCTCCTGCCTCAGCCTCTCAAGCTGCTGGGATTACAGGCATGCCTCCCCATGCCTGACCAAAGTCCACAGTTCTTAAGATCTCAAAGGTCTAAAGTGGCAAGGTTTGACCCCTCTCATTCCAAACTCTCCTTCTCTGGCTCCTACCACACTGGTTTCTTCCAGCTCCCCACATGCATCTGTCACTCCAGGGACTTGGCACATTCCCTTCCCTCTGCCTAGGACACTCCCAACCGTATTTCTAACTCCTATGCATCCTTTAGCTCCCAACTTGCCTGTCACTGCCTCCTGGCAGACTTCCTGGTTGGGAAGTCTGTTCACACAGTCTCTGGATGTCCCCAGCACCGCACTATTCTGATTATATGTAACATTTTTAATAACTGGTTCTCTGCCCAGACTGTGAACTCCAAGAAGACCGGGACTGTCCTATTTGCCACAGCATACTCAGTGCCCAGAACAAAGCCTTGTACACACTGTACGCTCAACAAGTATTTGCTGAACGCGTGAATAAATACATTTGGCTGTTCATGAAACTTACGTATCTATTTAACAAACATGGCAGCATCTTAGCCCATGCCCATGCCAGCATCCTTAGCACCACGCCAGGTTCTGCATGATCCGAAGCAATGAGCCAACCGTCACAAGGCCTTTGCCCTCACCCTGCACACAGTTTGTTTGGGAGAGAAAGACATTAAACAGATAAGTCCCTGAGATGATGCCAGGTGGAGCTGAGCATGGTGGAGGAAACAGCCTGGGGAGGAGTTAGAGAATCTCTGTGTGTGAGAATTTAGATGGTGTCATCAGGGAAGGCCTGTGGGAGGCGGTGACATTTCATTGGTGAACCAGGGCTCCTTTGAGACATTGACTCTCCCTGCCTGGGGCTGGCTGGGTCCCAGATGTGTCCAGGTGTGTCAGTCCCACATCCTCAATCCCTCCCATCCTCCCAGTTGTAGCGAGGAACACAGAAGGGGCCTTGGGAGGTTTCTAAGGCGGGTGTGAGAGCCTCAAGCTGCTCTTCACAGCTGCTGTGATTGGGTTCCTTCTGCGTGGCGAGAGGCGGCGATTGCTTTGTGCACCGACGACTCGGCTGATTGTGGCCGGGCGATTGGCACCCACAGACCGCGGCCGCCAGGGTTTACCACGCACCCCCAGCGCGGCGGCGGGCCGTGCGCAGCGCGCCAGCCCAATCTCGCCTCCTGTATTCAGAGTTGATTAGACGCTATTTCTGCCTGGATTTTCAGAAGGCTCAAGAGCTTTTTTAATCACTACAGTGGCTCATTACGGTTTTGCAGTGACACTCATGTCCTTCAGTTCTCTTCTCAGATTAGATTCTATAGTCAGATGAATATTGGATGATTTCATTACATACAAATGCAATCAACAGTTTTGCATAAATTTCTTCTCTTTTCTTGAGTTTCAATTGACCCCAGCACCCATGGTGGCAGGCGCGATCCACATGCAAATGAGCTGGGTTTGCAGCCGAGGGGCGGGGCCGGGAGGAGGCGGGTACTTGCGCCGGCCCAGGGAGGCAGCTAGCCTTGATTGCTCAGGCTTTGGAAGAGGGGCCTCGGGGAGGGGGTGCCCCTCAGTGAGCAGCCTCTATGGCTGAGGCTGGCCTCCCTGTTCAGGATGTTGGTGAACTGAGGCACGGGGATGCCCAGAATCGGGTGGCCTCTGGCTCTGGGCAGAGAAAGGAACATGGAATTCCTTTGGGGCTGGCAGCTGGGTTCACAGAGATGTGCCCAAGACGCTTGGGGCCGTGGCTCTTCAACAACTGATAGGGGTGGTTTAATGGTCTAATCAGACAGTGCGTCCCTGCTGCACCCAGCTCTGTCCCCACCAATGCTGCCGTTGGTGTTGGTGTCAATTTTAAGTGGCCATTACTGACCCTGGAGACTTGAGCGATGGCTGGAAGGGCGAATCAGCAAAAGTCCAAAGCCAGCCCAAGGGAGTGGGGCAGTTCAGAGCCTGGGGAAGTTGGGCCCTTGACTAGACATCTAGGAACCTGAACCAAAGCATGGGGCTTCCATGTTATAGGTGTGGCTACTGAGGTCCAGAGAGGGGAATGTCTAGCAAAGAGTCACACAGCATTGGACCCAGAGTCTCCTAATATGGTCTGGGGACTGCTTCCCTCTTCTTCTGGCTGTCCCTGGTGACCATTCTCTTGTCATTCTGTCCTTCTGTGTGTAGTTACAAGTCCATTCTTCCCTCACTGAATGGGCCCGCCCCTCACTGCTCATGAGTTTGCCTTCAGCTCTTCCTCAGCCTTCTCAGGCTCGTTTTCTGTGTGCATTTCTTTCCCATCTCTCCCTGTCTCTGTCTTCCTTGCGGCTCTATGGTCCTCCTCTCCTCTCACCTGCTTCCCTGGTCCTCTCTCCATCTCTGTGTCTCATGAGTCACCTGGTCCCTTTGCCAGGCTGCATCTGCTCCTTTGCTCTCAGTAATGTGTTTAGCCAGAACTGGCCTCTGCCTGGGATTGGGAGATTTGAGACCCCAGACCTATCCCCAGGAGAACTCTGAACGCTGGCTCCTAAAGGGGAAGGTTGGGGTGGGGCTGGTTTCTGAACTCTTCTGAGCCTTCCTGCATGGGCCTGCGCTGGGCCTTCCATCTTTCCCTCCAGTCCAGAAGGAGCCATTTCTCATTCTGGGTCTCACAGCCCGCCTCTGTCCTCACACAGGCCTGGAAGAAGGCCTGGAGTTGGTGGGGAGGATTCCAAGGCTTCACTGAGTCCTCAGGCAGACTGGGGTCATCCTATCTAGACTCCTGTCTTCAACTGGGTCCACGTCTGCTGTTGTCTGTGGCTAGCTCCTATGGAGGTTCCCTGCCTGCCTCTTCCACCTCTAGGACCACCCAGCAGAATGAACATGTTCCCCAACCCAGTCAAAATCTGGGCCTGGCCCACCTGGCCAGTCTCCTTTCCTTTCTACTTACCTCTCCCACCCAGTCACGGAGGGCTGCTTCCCTGAAGGTGCCTGCTTTCTGACCCTGTGCCAGGTACATGGAGGGTGAAGAGGAAAGAACTGGGTTCTGGAGGCTAATAGATCAGTGCCAGGTCCCAACTCTGCCTCTCGCCAGCTGGGTCCTCACAGACAAGCAACAACCTCTCCGAGGCCAGTTTTCTCCTCTGTAAAAAGGCAGACACTCTCCTTCCCTTGAAAGGCTGTCACAAGGGTTAACTTATGTGAAGGTGCCTGATACAGAACTGGGCACAGACTAGACACTCAACAAACAGTTATTAGGAATAAATGGATAATATTGAATGAATTATAGATCTAGATCTGCATAAATAGGATGTAGAGAGGGAGTGCCAGGTATCAGGAATGGCACAAGCAAGGGCGTGGGGATAGGAATCCTGGAGAAGCAATGGGGAACTATGAGTGCTCTGCACAGATGCAGCAAGGATTCCCCAAAGGAAGCTTCAGTCAAGAAATGAGGCAGGGGCCACACCCTGGCAAGTCTACAGGCCACGCTCAAGGGCTTTAAAAAAAATATATATATATATATATATATATCTATATATATATATTATTTTAAAAATCAAGCATCTCTTGTTTCAGGGAAAAGAATGATCAGAGGACCTTATTGTCATCAACACTCCAAGTAGCTAAGAGTGACTGTAGCAACAGGCACCAGGTACAGTTGAGGCCTTGAGCTGGGGCCTTTGAAGAGCATCACTTCACCTGGTTTCGAGGACAGCCCTGTGAGGAAGATGCTTCTGTTAATCTCATGTTGAGCAATTTGGGACCTAGAGGAGGAGAGTGATTGTCGTGGATCAGACTGTCGTAACAGGTGCAGCCAGGACTCCAACCCGGGTCAGGCCTGGCTCCAGGCCTGGTGCTGTCTCTTAGCACCACTCGGCCTTCCAAAGGGAGGACCCCACATTCCTGGACAGGGGAAGCTGTGGGCATCAAATACTCAAAAATGCTTTAGCTAGGGCAGGGGCGTGAAGAAGGCAGCATGGGAGGGTCCTGGCCCACAAGGTGGAAGCTGGCTGCAGATGACCTGGGGAGGGCTTTCTGGAGGGAGCTGAGAGCCAGCAGAGAGCGAGCCGCAGCAGCAGTGGAAATGGGGATTGTGGCTGTCACCCAGAGGCTGTGCTGCCTGATGGCCTAGCTGAGGCTCTTGATCCTGATCAGCTTTTGGCTGAGGTCCATTTCTTGGCCCCACCTGGCCCAGCTGTGCCTCCATCTTGCTGGTCCCTGGGAAAGAATGTGAGGGTTCTTCCAGTTTTGTTAGCCTCTTGCTGTAGGACTTTGGCCAAGCCAATGCCTCTCTGATTCTGACTTACCTTGTCTATGAAATTGGGCTAGTAATGTCCACAAACTGCCTGCAAGGTCAGGGGCTAGCAGAGGCACACAGGCCCAGGTGCAGAGATAGTGCTGGACCATACTGACTCCTTCTCCCATCCCCAGGGGCCTCTCACCCCTGGGTCAGGAACCACTCTCATTTCAGTGCATCAAAGGCTAAGAACAGAGGGGTGTGGTGGCATATACCTGTAATCCCAGCAGCTCAGGAGGCTCAGCTTAGAGGCTGAGGCAGGAGGATCCCAAGTTCAAAGCCAGCCTCAGCAACTTAAGGAGGCCCTAAGAACTCAGTGAGACCCCGTCTCTAAATAAAATCCCCCCACCTTTTTTTTTTTAAAGGGCTGGGGGTGTGGCTCAGTGGTTAAGTGCCCCTGAGTTCAATCCCTGGAACAAAAACAAAAACAAAAAACAAAACAAACCAAAAATGCCAAGAGCAGGTAAATGTGTGTGAGGGGGTCTGATTCTTGAAGTCATCTGTCTGGCTGTGTCTTGCTGTGTCACAGAATCCCCCTCTGTATAGATTTGAAGTCCAGAATTCCTTCTATAAAACTTGTAAAGTCAGAGAGAGTTTTCTGCTTCTAAATCTAATACAAAGCCCATCCTTTATGCTGTGTAACCTCCCAGAAGGGTCCATGACCCCGAAGAGAAAATTCTTTCAGCTGCAGTCTGTGGCTCACACCTGTAATCCAGAGACTTGGGAGGCCGAGGCAGGAAGATCCCAAGTTTGAGGCCCATCTGGTCAACTTAGCAAGACCCTGTCTCAAAATAAAAAATAAAAGGGCTGGGGATGTAGCTCAGTGGTACAGCATCCTGGGTTCAATTACCAGTTCCACACACACAAACACCAAAACAAACCAACCCACCCACTTCATTCACATTTTTTTTTTCAACAAAACCTATGAATACACACACCAGGTAATAAAATGAAGACCCAAAGCAGGCTCTCTTTATTAGTTCAGGTCAGTTTCAGCATCAGACCTAGGAAAAACTATTTTAGTCAGTGAAGCTTTTGAATGTCTACAGTGTGGAGGATGAGGGATTGTGGGCCTGGGGGAACTGCTACGAGGGGCTGATGTTGGGGTGAGTCAATACATGCAGGGCATTCGAACCTTGTCTATTTGGGTCCTTCCCTTACCTAAGATCTTCCCATGGGGCCGGGCATGGTGGTAAAAGCCTGTAGTCCCAGCTCCTCTGGGGGCAGAGGCAGGAGGATCTCTTGAGCCAGGAGTTCTAGGCCAGCCTGAGCAACATAGCGAGACCCTGGCTCTAAACAAAAACCAGAATCAGGGCTGGGGATGTGGCTGAGTGGTTAAGTGCCCTGGGTTTAATCTTCAGTAAAAAGTAAAAAACAAAACAAAATAAAAGAAGAAAAAACAGATGAACACCCTTTCAGTGGCTCCCATATCCACAGGATAAAGTGCAGGCAATTTAATCTGGTCTCAAGGCCCTTTCTGATCTGAACCCCACTTAGCTCCCGTCTCGGGTCTCACCTCTGGCTCTCACTCCTCAAACTTCAGCATCATTCTTTTTTCTTTTTTTTTTTTTAGTTCCTCATACCTCCCAGCCCTCCTCCCTCTGCAAGCCGTTGCACTTGCTGTGTCTCCTACCTGAAGTGCCACCTTCCCTGTCTGTGTCATCCTCCAAGGCCCCAGTCCAAGCATCCCAATCCAAGCATATATGCTGTGAAAATCGAGGTCTGGCCTCCAGCCTGTGACCTCCAGGAAGGCAGCGGCCATGTGTGTGTTCTCTGGCGCACAGTTGTTGTGGAGCGAATGATCACCCTTGCTCAGCAAGGGATTGATTTTAGCTCAGGGACTGAATGCATGTTTGTTGAATGAATAAATGAAACACAGGTTGGGAAAGAAGATTCCCTAGGGGTCCTCATATGCACCCCAGGAGAAGATTCTTGGAATGCTTTTCCTTCCCTCCCCAAATTCCTTAAGTGATTTAAAAAAGGGGACCCAGTACATGCAGGGGGCCTCCAGGATGTCAGGGCCTGGGGGAAGTGGCAATAGAACATTAGGCAGAAACCACTTGTCCGGGGTTGGTAGAGGCCTCTGGGGCCTGGGGAGCAGGGGCAGGACAAAGGAGGCCTCTAGGGCTCTGGAGCAATTGCTATAAAATAAACTCCATAATCAGGTAAATGCGTTCGTGTAGGGGATGGTTCCCATGCAGCTGTGGGCGTCTTCAGCCAGCCGGAGGGGACCTGTCTAATCTCAGGGTAATGAAAATGTGGGTCTAATTAAGACAGCGGGCCAGGGCCTGGGCTGAGAGTGGAGTGGGGAAGCTGGGCCCTGGCAGCGGAATTAGAACATTTAAACTGTCAGGCTGAATCCGGGAGAGGTCTGATTACCTGGGCCATGAAGAGGCCGCTTTGGTTTGGTGTTGAATACAATTTCCTGGGGACCGGCTGTGAAGCCAGGGGCCACCTTCTCTCTCCTACCATGGAGGTTCAGCTCTGACTCTTTGACCTCCCCAGCCCCATGCCAGAGGCAGCCAAAGGAGCTGATCTCTGCCTCTCTAGCAGCCCATGTAGGGCACTCAGGAGGAATCAGGCACATGAGTCACACAGGCTGGGAATGTGTAAGGTGTGTCTACAGGTAAATGACCTAAGGGAAGTGTGTGCTGATGGGGTGGGAATGACACAGTGTAGGAGGTACATGTGGTGCAGGGACATTTGTGTGTGTGCACTGCCTGTGGAGTGCATGTTTGGATGCAGGTACAAGTGACAGCATATGTGTAAAGGATATGAGGCTTACATGCAGCTCATCTCTCAACAAGGCACGTGGGAGGTATGTGTATGTGGGTCGTGTGTTCATGGCCCCTGCACATGGGATCTTGCACACAGTGGGGCTGTGTGCACAGATACTGGCTGGGGTGTTCACCAGGGTGTGTGTTGGTGTGTTCGCTCAGGGGCTGAGTATATATTGGTTGAATGAATAAACGAAACAGTTTTGGAAGGAAGAATGCTTTGCCTATTGGTCACTGTCCCCAGAGAGAGAGAGAAGCCCTGTCCCACTGTGGAATCTGGCAATATGACCTCTGGAGCCAGGACCATGGAATGCTTTAAGAGGCTGTACCATGCTATCACACAGATCTGACATCTGGGCCTGGCTCTTCTGCTGACAGGTAGTGTGACTGCAGGTGTCTTTTAACCTTTGGGAGACTGACTTTTCTCATCTGCAAAATAATAATCCTAACATTTACTGATCACTTACTATATGCCTGCTGCTGTGCTGTAGCTTATCTCATTGATGTCTCTATAACTGTATAAAATACTACTATTTTACAGATGGGGAAGCAGAAGCTCTCCACAGGCTAAATAATAGTGAAGTAGGACTCAAATCCATTGTAGTCAGACTATGGTGTGAGCTTTCAACTGCCAGAATTAATGGCAGTACCCATAGCATGGGCTTGTCTGAAGGACTCAGAATGACATAATCCACCTGCATGGTGTCTTAGCACATAGCAATAACCCAGTAAATGTCATTGCTGTTATTGGCGTATGATACGTGCATATGGAACTTATAAAACAGCTTCAAAAGAAGGTGCAGGAGCCGGTCATGGTGGTGCATACCTGTAATCCCAGTAACGTGGAAGACTGAGGCAGAAGGATCACAAGTTTGAGGCTAGCCTCGGCAACTTACTGAGACCTTGTTTCAAAATAAAAAGGGCCTCGGGGTTGGCTCAGTGGCAGAATGCCCCTGGATTCATTCCCCAGTAACACCTCCCCACCCTCACCACACAGAAAAGTTGTGGGAAATAAGCCTGAAACTTACTTGTGTGTGTATGAGCACAGAGGTGACACATAATAGTGTGGACACAGATGCAGTGGGTACAGATAGAGATATGCAGAGTGGACATGGGTGCTGTATACCATACATGTGTTTGGTCCAGTAGGTGCAGATAGATGCAGAGTGTTTCAGCATGGAATATATATGTAGGCATATTGGTGTAAACAAGGTATGCATTTGTGTAATGCTTATCATTGAGTGTATATTGCACATACTTTTGAGATGTATCTATTTGTGGTTCAAGTTCTGTGCATCCTTGTTCAAATGTCACTTTCTAAAGTTAAAATACCAATAACTACCCTATTTAAAACAGCCTCACTTCCCCAGGCCATTTCCTTCTCTATTTTTCTCCATAAAAGTATCATTTACCATAACAGATAATTCTGTTCTTTAAAAGGATGTACAGGGTTTTCTCCTCACGAGAATATAAGCGTCAGGTGGCCAAGGCCATTCCAGTATTGTTCACTGCTGAGTTCTCAGTGTCTGGCCCAGAGCCTGGGCTGAATCAACAAGTGCATGTCCGCAGCATGAGTTGCAGCAATGTGGGGGCAAGTGCGCTCTGTAGACGAGACTGAAGTGCATAGCCCAGGCACGTGCATGTCACAAGGGGAGTGTGAACTACATAAACTATAAGTGTGCACAGTGGGTGCATGTACACCGGGCGTAATGGGGTGCTCCGTGCACATTTAAATGATGAACGCGTCCCCGCTGCCACCTCGTCATCCCTGGGTCTCCTTGGACTCTGCAACGGTGGACCTCAGAGGGCAGCGGAGGCCCCTCCCGGAGGTCTCCCGGGGCGCGACCCGGAGAGAGGGCGGGAGGCCCTGCTCGGGCGTGTTTCCCGGCGGCCGCAGGGCGGAGCGAGGGCCGCGACCGGCCGGGCGGGCAGGAAGCGGCGCATTGTTCGGGGGCCACGGCCCGGCAGGGAGTTCCCGGCCGCGCGGACATAAAAGGAGAAAGCAGAGCCCGCAGAGCGCGGCCGGACAGCAGCCTGGACGACCGAGGAAGCGCAGCTCCGCGCTCCGCTGACCCCCGCATCCGCTCCGGGCACGGCCCGGGAAGGAGGAGCGGCCCCGCCCTGCAGCCCACGGGGCCCGGGTTCGAATCCTGGCTCGCCGCCCCCGGAGCCTGCAAAGTGCCGCGAGCGGTTGGAGGCCCCTCCCGGAGAGGCGGGGGCTCGCCGCGTTCCCGCCCCCAGGTCAGCTGGCCTGCCTTTGCAGCAGCCAAGCCGAGCTGAGTCCCTCGGCACCCTCGAGGGGACGCAGGCCGAGAAACCCAAGTTTTGGGGAAATTTTTACCTGCTAAAGGGACTGCTCTCGTGGGACCTGAAAGACCCTCTTCTGGGCGACACTTTGCAAGCACTATCATGGATGGAGAAACTGAGGGCTGGAAGGAGAGAGCCTTGCTCAAGATCATCAGTAATAAAAAGCACTGTCATGTAGAAAATTTCCAAACCCAGGGGCTTTCTTCCTGTGCTTGGAAGTGTGGTGGTTTTTTGGTTGTGGGTTGTAGACAACAAGGAGGGCTAACCCGCTTGTGCTCATTACTCCAATCCTCACTCTGGGCAAGTGGGCATGAGTCATTTGAGACCCAGGGAGGGGAGTGTGTCCCCTAAAGAGGCTGAGGAACCACAGCTTGCTCCTGGTCTGTTCTATAAGCTTGCATGATGATTTTGTGCAGGGATATATTTAAGATCTAGACAAGGCAGGGAAAAGTAAGCAGTTAGCAACTCCCCTTCGTTCCAACCCTGAGCTCTGCCCTCTTGGACCACTTGGCCTCATTGTGGGAAAAAGGCAGGAAAAGAAAAGGTTGATCTTCAGAGTTTCCCAGGGGGCCTGGAGAGGTCAGGGGAGCTGCACTAGGTCACAGAGCAAGATGGCTGTGAAGCAGACCCGCTTTGTCTCCACTCACAGTGCAACCTGTCCTTCTGGGCATAACCTTCCCGCGTCCTGAAATATTGGGGACCTGTCCAGAGGTGACCTCATCGGCTGCACCAGGAGATTCTGATTATGGAGAATGGCCTCCCCTCCATCCCTGCCCACCCCCAGCCCAGGAACCCTACACCGGGGGTGGAGTGGGGGGTAATTGAGATCAGATGCAGCGGTGACCCACGGAACGCTCCCCAGGAACCTGGAAGCATTTATTGTCTGGAAGAGAATCCAGGGCCCTCTTGCAGCCGCAGCCGCAGCCGCGTTCCCTCCCTCAGTGTCCCCTCCCCAAGTGACGGAAGGTGGATGGGCCCTGAGGAGGCTCTGGTGGTGCCCGGGGTTGAAGCAGCGGCCTTGATGAATACTACTGCTGAAAGCGCCTTCCTGGCTTCCTCCTTCCTGGGGATATGGTTACAGGGGCCAGACTTCCTGCCAGCCGCCAGCCTTCTCCTCCGTAGTGTGGATCTGCAGCTCGCAGGCAGGCTGCTCCGCCCCTGCCCCTTGCCTTGCAGCTGGCCCCATCTCATTCAGAGCTCAGCTCAAATGTCACCTCCTCAGGGAGGCCCTCCCTGACCACCCTATATGAAGTAGCCCACCTACGGACAGCCCCTCCTGCTCAGCCCATTTCATTTTCTTCATTTCACTTATCTCCAGCTGGTCGGCTCATTTATTTTCTTATAATAATGTTTATTTCCTCGCATCAAGAATCTGAGCCCTGGGATATCATAGGGCCTGGAACGCTGCCTGGTACATAATAGGTGCTCAGTAAATACTGACTGAATGATTATAACCATGAATGAACTCCCACCTTTGACCTCTGAACGTGGAACTTGACCTTGAATCTCTTTGGCGAGAGCTTTGCTATCCCTGATCTCCAGTTTGTCCTGCTTTCACATTTTTAGTGTAAAACTCTAGTTTCCAACACGTACTCTCCTACCTGTGTTTGAATGCCTCTGGCTCTCATCTGGTCTCTCCAGGCTGACCTCTGACCTCATGTCTCGGAGGCCTCTTCTTTCCAGACTCTGCTGTGTGAACTCTGGGTAAGTTTCTTGCCCTTCCTGAGCTAGGAGCATTCTTCAAACAAAAGTGTACCCGGGAAGCCCAGTACATAAGACAAATTAAAGTGTGAATGGTGGGAGGGGGCCCATTCCTGGGTGCCTGGTGTTTCCCATGTCCTCTTGTCCCAAAGATACCTTTGCAGGTCCCTAAGCTTTGGAGAACATAGTTTGAAAACTCTGTTAGAGGATTTACCCATCTTTTTTTTTAGTGCTGTAATTCTTCAAGCTCCTATTTAGAGGGTTTTGTTTTTTGTTTTTTGTTTTTTGTTTTGGTGCTGGGGATTGAACCCAGGTCCTTGTGCATGCGAGGCAAGCACTCTACCAACTGAGCTGTATCCCCAGCCCATGGTGGAGAGTGGTGTCTAGTCTTCATTGTCCATGTGTCCATTCATTTACTCATTGATCAGACATCATGGACCCACATGTGAGTGCTTTGTGCTAGTCCCTGCTCTCCAATTTCTTGTGTGATGTTTGTTCCCTCTCCTCATCCAACAAGCAGTCTGGAAGCACAGTTTGCATGGCGCGGCGTGAAGTCTCAGGGGCCTTGGGCAGGGTGCCTGCCAGCCAAGCACCTTTGTGTGACTTGGCTGAGTTCCCTTGTTTTGGGAGGATGCAGCACTGCTGGGACTCAGCTTGATCAGCAGAAAGTGACCTTGAGTGAAGAAGAGGGTGACCATCTTCTTGACTGACAAAGCCTTCAGCCTATGGTTGGCTGGATTTCAGTCCCCGTGTGTGGTGCAGACTCCCGGGGTTGGCTTCCTTGGTGTGACTGGTGTTTGTTTTAATGTCCCACTGTCATTGTCTTGAGACACTAATACGTGAACAAGGGACATCAGGTTTTCATTTTGCACTGGGCCCCATGTTTGCTCAGGGAGCCTGGTCAGGCAGAGGCCAGTCTATCAGCTCCCTGCTGGATGAGCTGGACACACTCTGCTGTGTGGGGGGGAATCCGCCATGTCCCCACCCTGGAGGCACACAGAATCAGGGGGAGGGAGGTGATGTCTCCTTGTTTGAAGTGCCTGGCCACAGCAGGAGCTTGGTGCTGCTGGAGAACTCAAGTGCCACGGCAGTGGGGGGTGGGGGAGGGAGGAGGTCACAGGGACCTGACATTAAGGGACTAATCAAGAGGAAAGGGAGAGGGCATTGCAGGGTGGGTATAGATGGCAAGGTCTAGAGAGAAGGGGATGAACAGCATGGGGGGAGATGACAGAGGTCTGGATTTTATCCTGTGTGTGAGTTTGGAAGGGTTCCCAGCAGAGCAGAGTAGCCGTATGCCCGTTCTCCCTTTTATACATAGGGTAGCATTGGGGTGTGGTTCTTAGGATTTTGTTTGTAAAAAAAAAGCTTCTGCCTCTAAAAATATGCTTAAAATCCACAGCCATCAGAGGTAGGAAGCCAGGGAAGGAATTAAATCTCTCAAACAGGAGTGGCAGAGGGGCAGGCTCTTGCTGCTGCTAGGTCCCAGGCAGCATTTAGAACCCAGGACTCCCGCCTCTTCAGTCGGGCTCTGTGGACTCTGTACTTGCAGGAACTTGCCTTCTCAGGCCTCTGCTGTGACCCCCATTCCGGTTTCTGTGTTCCCCTGGTGGATCTGCATCCCGGGCAGACAGAAGCTCTCTTCTCCCTCCATCCAGCCCACCAGGTCTGCCTTAGGAAAAGGTGGCCTATGCTGCCATCTCGTGGTCACTCAACAGAATTGTCCTGCTAACTGAAGGTCTACTGAAGGGATTGCAAGCTTTGGGTTGGAGAAGCCCTGTTCTGGGGCATTGACCTTTTGAGGACTCTGGGACCATTAATGACCCACCCCAAATCCGTTTTTTTCTTCTGTCTTTCTGGATAATAGGGTCTTAGCACCCTAATTGTCTAATTCATAACCTGGGTTTAAATCTTGGCTCCTTGATGTCCTGAATCCAGTCTGTCCCAAGTCCTGTCCTGTCCACTTTTTAGGTAGATCTACTCTCCATCCCTAAGACCAGCTTGGCTCTAGCCATATCTTGACCTTAATTTGAAGTGCCGCAGTAACTTCCCGTTTGTCTTCCTCCTGTTCGGGCCTGTCAACAATCCACTCTCCACGTTGTATCCAAGGAACCTGGCTGAAACCCGCAGATACCCAATAGGCCTTGCTTAAAACCAGCAAGGGCTCCCCCTGCCCCCAGGACAAAGCTCAGCCTCTTTGCCAGGAAACCTCTCTGGGAGCCTTACCTCCCAGCTCTCCCAGGTCCCCTCATTAACACAGTGGTTAAGGCCCAGACTCTAGGGCCTGACTGCCAGCTTTCAGACCTCACCTTTGTCATTTGATAACTGTGTGATCCCAGTCAGGTTATGTAACTCACTCTCTCAATCTAGAAAACAGGATTAATGACAACAACCTTCTTAGGGAGTTACTATGAACAGCCAATAAAATGGCATATAAGAAGCTGTGCTACCTGGGGACGTGATACCCAAATCACCCTCAGTTCACATAGCTTGCTGGACACACAACTCCCAGAAGGCTGTGGTATTCTGGGTTACTGCTTATTATAGGGAAGATACACATTCAGACAGGCAGAGTCCCAGATGCTCCTTCCAGACAGAATTCCATTGTCCTCTGCCTGTGGAATCAGGGATCATCATTCTGCTAGTGTTGACCATAAGTCTGGGGTGTTGCCAAGCGCAGAAGCTCTCCTGAGCCTCGCTGTTCAGTTCCCACCTGGTAGGCCTGGCTGATTCCTTGTTAGGCTGATTGTTCATGTGGTCCATCTCTCTCCAGTTTGACTGACATAGCAGGATCCAAAGCCCAGGCCTAAGGTCACAGTTTTGGTCTTTGGGGCATGGCCAGCCCCCACCTGAGACTTTACAGGTGTGGCCAGCCCATTCTAATCACATCTATTAATCTATCTAGTAAGACCCACGGGCCCCAGGAAAACAAAGTATCTCCTATCAGGCGTAACATTCAAAATGCCCAAAGATGACTTCCAGGAAGCCCAGAGAAAAGCCAGGCATTCTTTTAGGGCAAGACCAATTTCATAACTACACAGAAGTCTTAGAACGCTGCCCAGCTTCTCGTGAGTGTTGTCAGAGTACTGGTTGTTATGTGTTCATTGCACCTGCTCCCTCCTCACAGTGCCCCTCTGCCTCTGGGCCTTTGCACATGACATTCTCTCTGGGAAGAGTACAGTTTCTCCCGGGGGATCCTCGGAACTGAGTTAGGTGCACTGTCTCCCTTTGACCCAGGACTTATCCTAAAGTCATAACCTGCTCAGTGGTGAATGCTTGCCTCCTCATCAGAGCATGGATACTCTGGGACCCGGGGAGGATCTGTCTTATTCTCTGCCATCCCCAGTACAATCCCCAGCATTAAGAAGCTGGTTATTCAGTGCTGAATTCCCCACTAAAGGACAGAATTTAAAAACTGGATTAGACCCAGAGAAAGGATCTGAAAATAAGTAGTACAAATCCAGTGAAGAACTGTGGCCAGAACTGGGGAACAGCCTCGACCTCCTAATAATATTAATCATTGACTGGCATTAACCAGATCCCACGTGGCATGCCACGCTTGCCCACGCTGTTTCTTTGCTTGGACAAGTGGCTGGCCCAGGGTCACACAGCTACTAAGGGCTGAGGCAGGACTCAGGCCTCTTGGAGGAGCTCACACCCACACTTCTGGAATTGATGCTGCCAGGGACTGTGATCCCAGTCTGCCTGTCACTGATGGGCCATTAGGCAGAGAAGGTGACCTGAGCCATGGGATCCTGAGGCAGTAACAGGGCCAGCGAGAGGCCAGGGAAGTAGATTTCAATTTCTGTTGTCCCAAGACCTTTTAAGAATGGGGACTGTCTGGTGGGGAGGGAGTCAGTGAGCCCCGACCTTGCAGGTCTGCCACAGGATGGGGACCTGTTGTGCCTCCAAGTCCAGATGTAGCTGAGCACAGGGAAGTAGGGTGGAGATGCCCCTTCCCTGTCTGCCCCATCTCAGCTGGGCCCAGGCTGAGGGGAGGAAGGGGGTGCTGGGAAAGGGGAAGGAAGACCCGGCAGCCGAGGTCACTGGAGGGGCAGGGGGAGGAGGGGAGGAGGGCAGGAAGGCAGGAGCTTCCGAAGTTTCTGGGAGGAACTGGGATTCAGGGTCACTCTCAGGCTGAGCTCTGGGATCTGAGAAACAGGGCCTATGGGGGCAGGGGTCGGGGTTTCTGAATTGAACTCCTTGGGCAGATGGGGCAGACATCAGGGCTTCCAACCAGCTCCGTCTTAAGAGTCTTCTAGGGAAGAACCCAGGTCCAAAGGCCAGGAGTCCTGGATTCCAGTTTCTCGGCTGTGTGTCTTTGGGCAAGCTCTGTCTCTCTCTGGGCATCAGTCTCCTGATCTGTTGAATGGAGGTTTGGGTTCAGTGACTTAAGACCCCTTCTAGAATCAGGAAGCAAATGGCTCAGGGCAGGGTAGAGAGGGAAATGGACACGAGGTCCAGATGGGTCCTGGTGGTGTTTGTCCAACCAACGCCTTTGAGCCTGGTTCCTCCTCACCCCACTCCCGCCTCTCCTCTGCCGCCACACAGCCCACAGCCTTCTCTTCTCCTTTTCTATTTTCGGACACCCCAGGGTTCTGAGGAAGACCCAGCGGCGCCTGCCCAGGAGCTCTGAGCTGCTGACGGAGGTGTCTCCAGAGCTGGAGGGGGTGCAGTCGGCTGTGCAGCATCTGGGGCGCAAGAGAGGATCAGAAAGAGCCCCCCTCTGGGCTGGGGAGGGGCCGGTGGACACCACAGGAGCTGTGAGAGAGACCCCGGCCTGGATCTGGCCCAGCCCCCAGGGGACACTGCTTCCTGCTGGAGTGACTGCCCAGGAGGCTGGCAGAGGGTGGGGCAGGGAGGAATGCAGTCCTGGCCCTCAGCCTGCAGGCTCACCCTGACCAGGACAGTCTTGGGGGCTGTTCCTGGCTGGGCGGGGAGCCTGTGGCTAAGGGCTCAGTGGCCGGCTTACGGATTCCTTCCGTCTGTTAAAACTCTAGCCCTGTCCTTCACAGGGAGCTGTCGTGGGTGCCTGAGGCCAAACACCTGTTGCCTCCACTCCCCTGGCCTGGGAGGACTCCTGTCTGCTCTCAGAAGCGCGTCTGGGTTTTGACCAGAAGTGGGTGACTGTCACCGAAGGGCCCCTGAATGCTTCCTGTCTTCTTTCCTGTCCACCCTCCAGAGAACATACTTTCGGAGATAAAGAGAGGGAGGGAGGGAAATGGAGATAAGGAGATCCAGGGGCCCTGTTCTGAGCTGTGTGGCAAGGCTGATGTTGTTCCATTCATAGACACGGCTTTCGTAGCAAGCACTGTAGTTCTGCCACTCCCTGTCCAGCAGGCTGCTACCCAATTTCCCTTGAGGTTCAGAGTCTGGGGTCTCCAAAGTCAGGGTCTCACTTTTATTCCACGAACTCCCAAATGGCCATGGGTAACCCCCTTTCAGTCTGTGGGTCTGTTTCCTCATCCATAAGAACAGAAGATGGGCCTAAATTTCCTTCCGGCTCTAGCGTGCATGATGCTGATTTCCCGGCTGGGGATCCAGCGTGAGCTCCTGGGTTCAGGAGGCCTCAGGCCTCATCAGCAGCCTCTGAGTGGTTCTCAGGCAGCCTGGGGTGTAACGATGTTCCCCTGGTGGGGAAGGAGGAGGGAAGGGAAGGATGGAGGCTTCTTTGTTCAGGAGAAACAACTCCTCAGCCAAAGCTTGGAACATGGAGCAGATGGTGCCAGAAATAAAGACGGGGACAGGAAGGGAATAGAAGAGTCAGTTTGAAAGAGATGTCAATATAAAGATACTGAAAGAGGAAGAGAGAGCCCAAGACAGAGATGAAAACGCAGGACACACAGAGACGGACGCAGAGATAATGGGGGGGGAGGGGAAAGAGAGACCAAGGCTGAGTTAAAGGTAGGAAAAGAAGAAAAGGAGGACAGAGAAGGCAGGACAAAGTGGATGGGGCAGAGGATCAGGGACAGAGCGTTCAGTTCTCTGTGGGTAAAGCCAGACTCTACTGTCCCCTGCCAGGTGCCCAAGTCAGGTTGTCTCTCTTGTGTTCTTGAAACCTCCCTTGGGGTTGGATCTCTATTACCCTCTAATCTCTTATCTCCTGCAGATCTTGCCTCCCTGGGGGTAGTGAGAGGTGAGAGTCCTCACAGGCCTAAGGGTTCACGCCTGAGGTCTTCATTAAAGGGTGCTGGTAAGTGGTAAAGTCAAGGTTGAACCGTATGGGGATAGGGTCAAGGTGGGGAGAAGAGCGCGGAGGTGGAAAGTCCAAGGAAACATGTCTTCACCTTTCTTTAGATTAGTCGTTGACTCTGTGTCTCCCTATTTAGGGGCAGATATGTAAGTGAGGAGAGGAAAGTATTTAGGTTGGAATGAAGACAGATTCAAAGGGACAGCTGAGCCGGGTAAGGATGGGTTTGCATTGAATTACGCAGTGCTGGGTTGAGTGTAGTTGGTTTGGTTAGAGCAGAGTTGTGTTGCATCATGCTGGGCTGACTGGGCTGAATAAAGTGTAGTTTGGTTGAATAAATGGAGTTGGATTGGGGATTTGGTTGAGTGGAGATGAGTTAAGTTGGTTTGACCTGCGTTCAGTTAAGCTGTGTAAGGATGAGTTGGGTTGGGTTGGGTTGGGTTGAATGGAATACATTGATCTAAGTTGACTGGAGTTGAATTTCAGAGAGTGGAAATGGGTTCATCCAGTTGAACTAGGCTGGGCTGGTCTGGATAAGAAAGTGAAAAGACTCCAAGCAGACAAGAGTAAAGAGGAGTGCAGCTCCAGGAGAACCACGTCACAGGAAGTAAGTGAGATCCCAGGAAGAAGAGACCAGGCGAGGGAGATGTCCATGGCTGAGATCAAAGCAGACCTGTGAACCTGAGCTGTTTGCCATATAAATGATCCATCTCAACGTTACTCTCCATTGGTAATGGAGGCTCACAACTCTGACTTGCATCCTGAGATGGAAAGAAGGGAATCGGAAACTCATTGCATGTGTGTGTGCTCACCTGTGTGTTATTTATTATGTGTGTAATTTGAACAAATATTGATAGTGATTCCTAAATGCCTCCTAGGCTAGGGCCTGTACTCGTTGAGATCAGAATTCCCATGGAATCTTCACTCCCCCAGAAAGGAAGTTCTGTTTGGGTGAATTCCTGGTAAAGAAGATTTTTGAAGGAGAATGAAAGGGAGAACAGAGGTCAGGTCTCCCCTCCTCATCTTCTAACCAACTCTTGGGTGGGAGCCTTTGGAGAAAAGGAAGGCTAGGCATTTTTATATGCATCGTTGTGTTAAGTCCTTACAAAAATGTTTCCTCTTTATAGTAGTGCATCTGTGACCTAAGGAATTTAAGCGCCAGTGCCAGTGTCAACAGCTGGTGTAAGGTAAACCCAGGTAGGTATGTTCTTGTATGCCAAGAGAATGGGAGAAGACCAAAAGACACCAATGGGCAAAGGAGGTGAGAGGGAGTGAAGAATCTGGGGGAAAGGATGGATCGGGAGGGAGAGAGTGACCATCAGAGGAGACTGAAGGGAAGGCAAGGTGGACTGCAGGGTTGGAGAAGAGGTGAGAACTCAGAGTGGGAAGCCCAGAGAGGCCAGGCTAATGGAGGCCTAAAAATGGAACCCACAGCCTCAGCTAGGCAGCAGCAAGGCCAGGCTCTGGTTAATGGCCCTCTAGCATTTGGAAACTGGGATCCTTCTGGAGATCTGGACAGGTGAGTCCTTGTAAGGTTCCCAAGGCTCTTCCCTTATGCTTCGTCTTCTGTTCCTGAGGCTCACCCCCTGGTCTGAGAACTCCTTGAGAGAAGAGGTGTCCAGTGGCCTGTCTGGAGGTTGGCCAAGATGCCATCTTGTGAGTGTAGGAAGGGTGCAGTAGAACAGAAAGGAATTGCAGAGCGGTGAGGTCATTCATATGTGCTGTGTGTTGGGTGTCCAAGGAGATATCCAGTTCCTGTCCAGAGGGTGGCCTGAGGGAGGGGTAGAGTTTTGGGGTTCTGGGATGCCCACAGAGCCAGTGCTCTTCTCCTCCAAGAGTGGGTGGCTATGGGCAGGCAGCTGACCAGAGCTTGCTCACCACTCAGTTCTTTCTTGTGGTCCTGTGGTCCTGGTGAGATGGCTGGGCTTCCTTCCCCCAGCCTCAGTGACTCACACACACCCCACTTCCCACTGGGCTGCCCCATGTTGGATGGAGGGAAGACCGGCTCCTCACAGCTGTGGGGTCAGGATGGACCCTTCCTGCCAGGGGATCTGAGAGGTTGGTCTCTTTGCAGCTCTTGAACACACCTGTTCACTCACCATTGACTTACAAAATGTATATTTGCAAAGGATGGAAAATGCAGAGAAGTCAGTCTAAAATTCTGAAGCAGTTAAGTAAACAGAAGACCCTTGCTGTGAGTTTGGTCATCTGTGCAATGAGCACAATGTGCTCTTATAGGTAATGAAGAAGATTAAGTGAAATAACAAACAGAAAAGTGTGTGTACACTATAATGAAGATCCTATAGCTTACAAACACACACACACACACACACACACACACGTGCACACAAGCACATATACAACGGTCACTCATTCAACTGCTTATTTTTTCAACAGATGCTGATGCACAGTGCTTATTTCGCATCAGGCAGCGCCCTAAGCATTCATTCTATGGGAATTGACCCATTTAATCCCTTCAACAATGCTACAGGAATAACGCAAGCATTGCTTCCATTTTGCAGTCATGGAAACAGAGGAAAAGAAGGGTCAAATGAGTTGCTTAATGCCATATAGCAAGTAAGTGGTAGAGTTGGCATTTGTACTAGTACTGTTTTGCTCCAGAGTTTTTCATTCATTTGCTCAGCAAACATTTATCAAATGCTTTCTCAGTGTCAGGTCTTGAGCCCACAGAAAGGAGCCAGACTTGCTTTGGGTGGTGGTTGTGGTTCTTATCTGGAGGCAGAAGTATCTTCCTGGGCTGGAGGTTGGGTATGAAGGGCAGCAATATTTGGTTGTCGCTGTGACTGAGCTTACTCTGGGCCAGCTAGACCTTTCTATCCTGTGCAGAACCGTCCTTCACAAAATGTCAGTAGCACCCCATTGAGAAAACATTCGAGCAAAGGTTACAGGCTTTGGACTCATTCTAGACCTGGCTTGAGTCCTAGCCCTTCTATTCCAAGACTGTGTGACTAGGGCACATGGCTTCACCTCTCTGAGCTTCAGCTCCCACCTCTGAAAAACATGGTTGGAGACACTATGTCTGTATAGGGCCCAGCAGTACCCAGCATGCCTTGGTTGCTCAGCAAACACGAATGTCTTTTCCTGCTCGAGCAAATGGCAGGAAGTACAGAGCAGTTCAAACATGGCTCCCAGCATCCCTGCAGAGGAAAATGCTCCAGGAGACTGAAGCAGACTGGACTCTGGGGAGCTCCCACCCACATGGACCTTCTCTTTTCTCTCCATCCAGACCTAAGAGCAAAAGTCAGTAAACTTCCCCCATCCATCAGCTCTGAGGCTGCAGGAAAAGCTATAAGTTTCTGAGCTCTTCTTTTCTTGTCTGTCCAGTGGAGAAAGAGAGTTCAGTGGACATCAGTTGTTCCTGCCTGCTCTGCACCCTTTCCTGCCTCTTTTGATAACTGTACCCAGTTTTCTTTTGGGGAGCATCCTGCTCCCCTTCTCAGTCCTGTGGGCATATATTCTAGGACGAACAGAATCAGGACATTCTATCTTCATGGTCACAGCAATTGGTTCAAGGATGGGCACTTTAAGTGTCCCAGGAACTTTTCTTGAGGCTGCCAGAAAAAAGTATTCTATTCTCAAAGGGCACTGGGGCCGGAGGACAGTATAGACGTGGAGATGTCTAAGTCCTTATTCATGCCACTGTTGGTGCACCCAAAGGGAAAGAGGGGTGAGAAGAGCACAAGGGGAAGCTGGTACCTGGATCAGCCACACCTGTCTCCAGATTTTCAGCTTGAGAGACTACTCTTCCTATTCTTTTGTCAAAATCAGAGTCTGGTGTTTGTCACTTGTATTGGAAAACATCTGACTTATTCAGGGGTACCTATTCATAGGTGAAAACATATGAAAAGTTGCTGAGTAGATCAAAGGAGAAAATGAAGTAAGTAGGATGTTTTTCCAAGCTGTACATGGCTAAATGGCAGTAAGTTATTAACAAGGCTCTAAACAGGGACATGTATTCAATGCCCGGGGTGAGTCAGACCATTTCTATCTGAAATGCTCCCGACAACAGAATTGTACAGCCCTTGCCTGAGAACTGAAGAGCTGTTTGGAAGTATAAATTCGTGCTTTCTAAATTTCAATTTGCAGGGTGCAGGTTTCAAGGAATGAGGTGCTTTTTGCATCAGGCACAACTGATTCTTATACAGTTTGTTACAAGGTTGCTCATTTTGTAAGAGGCCATAGGACACAGAGGAGAGATATCTTGTTTTGCTCTGAGTCTGATTCTGTCACCTGCCTGGGGCTGGATTAGATTTTCTCTTGGGAACTCTTGGCTGAGACTCACTAGGGTCCTGCAATTCCCAGACCTCATTCTGGGACAGGAAAAGGCTGCTCATCTTGAAGTCTGAAGCATCTATTTGTTCCTGAATTTTTCCGAGAAGCTACACATCAGAACCACAGTCCACACCAGAGACTTTTGTTAGAGTCTGGTGGATACTGATGGCTGACTGTCCCCATCTCCATTTCCAACTCCTTATCCCTTGCCTGCTGTCCTCCAAATTCCATTTCCCAACCTCCTTTGCCTCTGGATGAGGCCATGTGACACAGTTCTGGTGAAAGAGATGTACCTTGTAACCTGCAGGGCTGCCTGTTCCCTCCCCACCCCTTCCTGCTTGGAACAGGGGTCTGAGGTCGATGGACGAGGATGCACCGCAGCACATTCTGGGATGGTGGAGCACAAAGATGGAAGGAGCCTGGATCTCTGAAGGCATGACTGAGCACGTCTGTGCTGCTTACCTCTGCACTGTCACTTGAGGAAAAGAGTCCCCTCTCCCTTCTTAGGTTTAAACCTCTGTGTTTGGGAGTTTTGTTACATGCAACAGAATGCATTCTTTTTTTTTTTTTTTTTGGCAGTGCTGGGGATCGAGTCCATGGCCTTGTGCATGTTAGGTGAGCACTCTGCCACTGGGCCAAACCCCCAGCTCCCAGATGCGTTCCTGACACAGTAAGCTAGCACTTGCCTGCAGCCATCTTCTCTTAAATTCTTTCTAGGGGTCTAGAACATTTCCTGCCCTCACACCTCAGAAGACCATAATGACAGAATTAATTATATAATTCTTAGTTACAATTATTCCAACAGTAATGATCACTTCCTCAATGCCTCCTGACAACTAGGAACTAGATTAAGTGAATCTTATCCTCACAATCATCTACTATTATTATCCTCATTCTCAGGTGATGAAACGGAGGCTCAGATATGACAGCTAACTCGCTTCAAGCCACTCAGCTAGAACGCTGAATCTGCGCTCTGAACCTACATCTGCCTGACTCCAGAATCTGCTCCTCACCTAGAGCAGGTCTAGATCAACAGACTGATCTAACAAGTAGGGAAACTGAGATCCAGGAGGGAGAGTAACTTGACAAAGGCCACACAGTGACTTCAGGGGATCCTGCTACAAGAAGTGAGGCCTTCTGGGTCTTTGTTCCAGGGCTCTTCTGTGACAACCTGCTGCTTAGCAAATGATGGGACTTGAAGTCCAGGCTGACGTCTGGGGGCTGTTGGGAGCTTCTGAAGGTTCTAAGCAGAGTTAGGAGAGTACTCCACCTGCTAAAGGAGGGCCGTGGAAAGCTTTTCTTCCTTTAACTATGGCAGAAGGAGAGGGCGGAAGGGATTGACATTTTACAACCCCAGTAACCTCTTGAGCAATTACTGTTCCTTAGCCAGACAGTTGCTCTCTCCCTGGGCTCCTCCGTCATAGGCAGCTGGGCCTCCTGATCCCAGGAGCTGATGTCTGATGCTCTGCAGATTACTCTGATGGCGGGGAGTGGGAGGATACCAGTGGCATGAGCACTCAGCCACCCTGTGCCAATCCGATGGCGACAGCTGCCTAGTGTTGAGGTCTGTAGGTCAGGGGACCCTGCAGTGGAAACTCCCCAGATGAGCTTGGGGACTCTCCACTTTCCAACATCTCACTTGTTTATCTTTCTTCTTGGCCTGCTGTCTCCAGGATTTGAGTGTTTGTTTTAAAGACACAGGAAACGGAAGATCCAAGAGAACCAGCCACGGGGTGTAGCAGGTAGTTGATTAAGCTTGTAATGTTGAAATCAAACAGATCAGGGCTCAAATCCCATCTCCACCTAATAGCCTGTGGCCTTTATCAAGTCAGTTGGTTTTCCTGTTTATACAAATAGGAACCAGAAGAAAAGCTACCTCATGGGACTGAGGTAGATGATGTACCCAAAAGCCTCAGTATCTTGAGTGCTGTCTAGAAAGTGGTCCAGCTGTAAGCCACTTCCTCTGCATGATCTAGGGAAATCTTTGAGGCCTGAGTTTTCCCTTTCACATAAACTAGCATGGAGACTAAGCAGGTAAAGAGAACTTTCCATGGAACCTTCCTGCTCAGGAAGGGAAAGTAGGGGAGAGGCAGTCAAGAACCCACACTGAGCTCCCACTGACAGCTGGGGATGCTCATATAGACTATCTCATGTCATCCTCACAATGACCCCTTATGAAGACAGAATCATTAAACCCACTTTACAGATGGGGAAGCTGAGGCCCACAAAGGGCAGCTGGCTGTTGAATGAGAGCTGGGGATGGGGGCTTGGGGCTGGAATTTGAAGAGTTGTTGGGTTGATTCCAGAGCGTTGCTGCCTGACTGTGAACCTGCCCATAGAGGTGGGGCTGGGTGGGGCCGGGCCCCTGAGTGATTCAGTTAGGAGTCAGCTCTGGATTTCTAAACAGTGGGTGGGGCCCAGCAGCAGTAGGCAGGGGGATTGCAGAGACAGAAACCTCACCTTTTGTTACCAATGGGGTATAGGGAAGGGGTTCCTGCTGACTTGACTGGGAGGAGCTCAGGGCCTGGGCTGAGCTCAACCTGTGGGACTCTTGGAACTGCTGATCAGTGTGCCCAACTGAGGAAGGCAGAGTCACCGAGGCAGGCACTGACACTTTCAAAGGTTGTCACAGTAGAAGGATGGGTTGGTAGTCACCTGGATGAACCGGCCCTGGACCCCTCTCTCACTTACAGAAGGTCTACATTTAATGATTTGCCAGAGCAACAACATCACTGGAGGTTTCTATCTGCAGATATTGTGCTTGGCCTTGGCCTTTAGAATGACCAAGACACTCAGAATCCAGTAAGGAGGAGACAGGGGTGACCCAGGCAGCCCTGCTGTGACTGGGGAAGGCACAGGAGCTGCCTAAGGGAGAGAACAGGGGGAGGGATTTCAGAGGAAGCTTTCCAAGGCCACTGGAGCAGACTGGAGAACTCACCATCGGAGGCTCAGCAAACCTCCTGACCATTCAGGCTATAGGGTTTGGAGCAGAGGGGCTGGGAAAGGCGGCCTTGTGTGGTGGCCCCTCTCCCAGGGCTGGGACAAGGGCAAGCTCAGACATCTCCCCTGTGAATTCAGCTGCATGCTGGACCCCTCCCGTGAGGTGCACCAAATCCAAACTCCATCTAGCCCAGCTGACTCCCCTTCCGTCTCCAACACCAGGCCAGAAGCCTAGGTTCCCTCACCATCTCTTCCCTAAGCTCCAGTGCCAGCTGGGCAGTGAGCCCTGGAACTTTGGCCACCATTTCACCTGTCCTCCTATTCCATGCTTCTGTCCAGCCCGTCACTGGAGGACGGCACTGCACTGTGTCCTCTCTCTTGGCCTCCCCGTCGGTGCGTCCATCTTGAGACCTGCAGTGTTGGTCACCAAGCCTGGTCATTCACTTCCTGCTGGAACTGGATATGTCCTCAGAAACAATCTGATCTGGTCATCCTGCTGTGCAAATGGGAAACAGAGCCCCAGAGAAGCCCAGAGTTTTGTCTGAGGTTATAGCGTGGAAAAAGTGAGACTTGAACTCAATTCTCCCGATTTAAGGTGCTTC
The DNA here is from genome assembly GCF_045843805.1 of Urocitellus parryii. Lineage (NCBI taxonomy): Eukaryota > Metazoa > Chordata > Mammalia > Rodentia > Sciuridae > Urocitellus > Urocitellus parryii. The sequence goes on from NC_135534.1 coordinate 199,178,558, forward strand.
CCCTGTTTCCAGGGTCACACAGTGTTTGTTGTTCTGAGTACAGGCTGGGGGGCTTGGGAGTAAGGTGCTGGCAGGAGGTACAAACATGGTAAGTCGCTGGGCCCAGGGCACACAGGGAGGGAGAGCCTGGGAATGGAGGATGGAACCCCATTGCAGCTCCTCTCATTTCTCACCACCAGAAAGTCTACTTTTCTCTGGGCAATTGGACCCCAAATCTCCACCTTGACCCCATCCCTCTTGCTAATAATCCCACGGCTCATGTCTTCTTGCCTGTCTTGGTAGTTATCAAGGGGCCTGCATCTGGTGTGGTGGGAAGGCTAAAGCTGGCCCCAGCACCCTCAGGGGCCCAGTCCCTCCCCAAGTCTGCCCTGGCTTGCTCTGTCTCCCTGGGGCAGCTGGCGTGGTTCCCAGTAGAGCATGGGAACAGCTCTGGCATGAAGGGGGGAGGGGCACCCAGCAGGTCTCACCTCTCCCTCCTGGCATGGTTCCCACCTGGCACCCAGAGATGTCTGGGAGCTGGCACCAGGATCTCGGATCCTTCTGCCAGGCCTTCTCACCGTGATGCCCACAGAGTGGTGGGGTGTGCTGGGATAACGGAGGAAGAGGAACTGAGGGTGTGTACTGTGACATTGGCCCTGTTCCTTGTCCCTCCTAGGTTCTGTCTACCCAGCTGTGAAAAAGAGGATCCAGATGCTGGGATTCTGTAAAGTGTCCAGCTAGAGCATCAGACCTGGCCCTGAAATTTGAGTTAGGAAATCTTTGGGGGGAAAAGAGAGAGAAATAAAGAAGCCTCTTGCTACCTGAGCACCTACTGCATGCCAGCTCCAAGGTATTGAAGCGTACAAAACACTTATGGGATGTTTTTGTTGTTATGCCCATTTTATAGATGAAAATACTGAGGACCAGCAACAGTTAGTACCTTGTCCAAGGTAACACAGCTAGTAGGCTGTGAAGTCTGGACTTAAACTCGGGTCTAGATTTGAATACTTGCTTTGATTCTTGTGGAGGAGACAATGCCCACAGAATGCCCCAGAGAGTAGAGTCCGGCCCATGGGGGAAAGTAAATCCTCCCTGTTGGACCTGGGACCTGTCTGAAGGGTGGTGAGAGTCCCATCCAGGGAAATACGTGCAGGCTGGACTGTTCAGGCTAGTCGCTTCCAGCCTCAGTTCTGCCCCAGGTCCCGGCTGTCCTGAGCTTTGCCCATGGTCCCTGATCCTCCGTTTCCTATCTACTAAATGAACGCATTTCTGGCACCGACTGGCTTTAAAAGGCCAAGCGCCTTGAGGGTCTCAGGTGAAAAGCCGCCTTAGCGACAGTCATACAATAATTAATAAAATGTTTTGGCTGGGACTGGAGCAGAGGAAGTAAGCGGCCGCGGCCCGAGGTGACAGCTGGAGGGAGGGGCGGGGCGGAGCCCCGGGATGGGTGGGGAGGGGGCGGGCCGGGTGGCCGAGCTGGGGCAGAGTGAGGACGCACCCGCACTCGGCCGTCCGCTCGCGCGCCCGCAGCTGCCCCGCGTCATGAGCCGTGAGTGGGACCCCGCTTTCCCGTGCGTCCTCGCGGCCTCCCGGCGGAGCCTTGAACGCCAGGCTCAGCCCCTGTCTCTCTCCTCTGCAGGGAGGAGTCTCTCGCTCCGGTTTCCGCTGCTCCTGCTCCTGCTCCCGCCGCCTCCGGTCCTGCCGGCGGACCCTGGGGCGCCCGCACCGGGTAGGCGGCGCCCTCCGCGCCCACGGGGAGCGCCCGGTGCTGCGCCCCTGGTTTGGTCCAAGCCCCTCGTCTCCCCTCCAGCGGGCTCAGCTTCCCCTTTCTGGGCAGCGCCTGCGAAAGCGGAGGGGGACGAGTCCGTTGGTGGGAAGGAGACCCCCGGGGATGTGGCCGTGGCTGGGGGACTACCAGGCTCTTTTCGCGGGACAGGGGATGGTAGGCAGGGAATCGTGCCGGCGGCAGAGGGGCAGCAGGGACAGCTCCTCTCCAGACCCTTTACCTGTTCTGGGCCCCAGCTGTGCAAAAGCCTGCTCCCCCGGCTAGCCCGCTGTTTCCTGCAGGGGCCTCTTTTGCAGGAAGCGCTGAGGCAAAAGCTGGCCGACCAACGAGTTCCCTTTCTGCAGCCTCTAATTTTCTGGGAAATTATCCTAATTCCCAGCCCCAGTAGAGAAGGTGTCCCCTGGTGAAGACCCCACTATATCAGCCATTCCGAGAGGATGGGAGGTGGACATTCATTTACAGAGCCAGGATTCTCTAACCGGGGTTTAATCCTCCCTCACCTATGAGGTCTCCATTGAGCAGATGAGAAAACTGAGGCTTAGCAGGTGCAGACACTCCCAGGCTCACATAGTACATGGCGGGCTCAGGATTTGAACACAGGACTCTCTGACTCCAGGCACTCTGCAAAGTCTTTGCACAGAAAGCTCCCCTTACCGGCTGCTGGCAGTGGGCCCCTGAACTCTTTTGATTTTATCACCAAGAACTATGGGGAAAGTCAAGTTCTAAGCAGTTCCATCCCTCCCTCCCACAGGCATGAGCCAGGTGAAGGAATTCACTTCTTATCCAGCCAGTCTTCCTCCTCCAGCTTATACTGTGTGTGTGTGTGTGTGTGTGTGTACCTTTGCACACTCAGAATGCAGCTACCCCCACCACCTGCCTGGCCCATCCTTCTCTGAGTTCCCATTTCCTGTATGTAAAACGGGACTAAGAAAGGACAGGAAAGGAGGAGGGTGGTCTCGCTTTCTGCCCCGATGCTTTAGGAACTTGGTGCTCAGAGGAGAGAGGAACGGTTTCTGCATGGGCTGTGAGCTGGACCAGGTCTCTGGTTGAGTCGGTGGCATTGGGGAAGCCAAGGAAAGGATGGAGGCCCTAGGAAAGGATTTGGGTCAGCAAAAACCTGGTTTGGGGAAAGAGGAGAAGGAAGATCCATGTGGCCAGCACTTTACAGTTTACAAAGGCTTGCTGTGGGCATCAACTTCTGTGGTATTCACAACAGAACCGCCAGGGAGATGTGTTTGGTTCATTCTACGGAAGAGGGACTGGAGGTCCAGAGTGGTGAGCCCACTCGTCTGAGGCCCCACAGTGAGCTGGCAGAGCAGCAGCCTGACCAGGCTGTCTCCCCGATCTATTTTTCTAGTCCCCAGATGAGCCCAGCCCTTTCTCTAAGGCCCCATCTGACCCCATCCAGGCCTCTGGGTCCAGCCTCTTTCTTTGCTTGTGCCTGTTGTGGGGGATGAGATGGAGTCCTTCTTGGGGGGCAAGGCTGTGCCAGAGGATCCATAGTGCTCGAGTTTATCCCTGTCCACTCCTGGATTTTGCTTGGTATCATCTTCCTTGCTAGGACAGAGCACTGATGACCAAAGATGCACAAGAAGCCACAGCCTGAGCCACATATGTATGTATAGTTTTAACTTTTTCTACCTGTTAATCATAAGTGTTTCAACAGAATTGCTCTCTTCATTCCTGAGGGCTTACTTCTGTCAGTCTTTGGCTGGGGCTGGGAGACATAGGCTGGAGGAGTGCACAGTCTGATGGGAGAGACAAATGCTAACAGCGGGTTATCCAGGGGATCAAGGGCCATGGCTTAGGAACGCAAGGGGTGGGGCTTAAGAGTAGTTGGGGGGGAGTAGTTGCCTCTTAATGTGAGGAATTGAGGAAGGCTTCTTGGAGGTGGTGACATTTGAACTGGACTTTGAAGGAGGTGGCAGGTGGGAGAGACACCAGGACCACGGTGAAGCACTACAAAGGTCTTTGTGGTAGAAGCAGTGGCATGAGCCAAGGTGCAAGGAACTGAGAGGTAGATGGGAGAGTAGGGAGCCATAGGACCTGAGGCAGGTGCTAGATGACAGGGCCTACAGATGCAGGATGAGAAGCTGGGACCAGAGTTGAGGGTCATTGGGAGTGAGAGAAAGAGGATGGATGAATGACTTGAGGCAGGACTGGAGGTCCAGGAACCCAGTCAGAGGGCCAAGAAACCCAGCAAGGCTCAAGGAAAGAGTGGATGGCCGATGGGGTGCAGGGTAGGAGATTTGGATGCCCTGTGAGTAAATTCAAGCCCAAGCTACCCGGGCATCTGCCCCAGGAAGTTGAAGTCTGTGGCTTTCTAACCCCAGAGGAGGTCAAAGGAGACAAGAAATGAGAAGACCAGGCTGCAGACTTACCCAAGAGGGCAGGGGTCCGCAGGGAGTATGGCTTCTGCTCTATGTAGGGAAAGAGATGGGGCCCAGCTCGGGGTGGGGGGGAAGGCTGTGTCGGGGGGGCTTTGTAATACTCAATTTCATTCCCTCCAGCTCCCGAGTTTGGCTTTGTGACCTCTTCCTAGGTAGGGATAGATCGGGCACGACCTGATACTCGAGCTGTGTGCCAGGTGGGGCAGCCAGGGCCAGCTAACCTTGGCATGTGGGGTGGGGGCCCAGCCTGTGCTGGCTCTCCCTCTGCCTGCAGCCTGCCGCTCCCAATCTCCAGGACCAGCTGGGCCTGTGGGCAGGAGGGCTTCCTCTCTAGCGGGGCTCCTCCAGCTGCCTGCTAGGCTGTGAGGGCCTCGAGCTGCCAGCCCAGCGAGGTGTAGGGCTGGCCCAGGCCTGGCCACTCGGGGCCAGTTTTTCCCTTTGGCTGTCAGGCCCGTGGATTTCTCTAAATATTATTCTTAGGGGATTTGGGTGCAGCCTCTTCTCTTGCTGCCTGACGCCTCCACATCCTGGAGGACTTGGTGTTCCCTGGCTGTGTCTGTCTCCTAGTCACGCTCAGCCCTGTGTCCAGAGCCCCAACTCTTGGGCTGGGGGCATTTTCTTGCCGAAATCCTCAGAAGGGCTCTGGAGCCAGGTGGTCCTGGACAGTGGTTGTCTGCGGGAACATAGCCCGGCTTGGCCTCCAGGCCCGTGTGTCTGTGGGCAGCCTCAGGGTCTCTGCCCTCAGCGAGAGTAGGCTGTAGAATTCTCTGCTGATAGGATGTGGAGATGACATTGATGAGAGTGGTGGAGAGAGCTAGACTGACTCCACCTACGTGTGTGTGTCTGTGGGGTGTCAGGGAAGGCTGCCTTTGAGCTGCCTACTCCATCACCTCAGTAGGACATACAAGGAAAACAAGGCCCTGAGTGTTCAAGGGACTTGAAGACCACACAGGGCACACAGCCAGCAAGAGTAGTAACTTTCTAATTTCCCTTTCCTGTATACCTATGTGGAATACCTGGCCTGTGCTGGGTGAGGGAGATTCAAGGTGAACTAGACCAGTGCCTCACCTCCCCACTTGGAGACCTTGATGGAGGGGTGTCCTGTATTGATCACAGAGCTGGAATGGAATGAAAACATGCAGGATTGAAGCTAGACTCAAGGAAGTCTTCCGTATGAATAGGTCCTGGAGGTCTGGTTGCATCAGGAGATGGCGATCACTGGGGTCTTGGTTTTGCACATTCAGGATTTTCAAGGTTTATCTTGAAGGAACAGGGACGAACCTACCTCACCAGTGGTCATTCCCAGCTTGTGGATCCAAGTGACTCTCCTTTCCCTTTCCTCCCCAGATCTAGACCTGGGCACCTCCAGGAGTGGGAGGGGAGGTAAGGGAAGAGAAAGGGCTTCGAGCCTTGGCTCTGCTACTTGGAAGCCAAGGGGCTCCGGCAGGTCTCCAGCCTCCTCTGGGCCTGTGTTCCTCATTGTGCAATGGGGAGGCCTCCCGCTCCTAGGGAGTGCTGGGAAGATAAATGGGTGTAGGAATGTAAGGTCATAGACTTGCTCAGCTACAGCCCTGGCTTCCCAGCCCTGCGGTGACAGTCCAGCTGTGGTCAAGCAGCACCAGTCTCCTCCCTGACACCCTGGGGCTCCAGGGCTGTTGTCTTCACTGGGCAGGAGTTTTCTTGCCCGGGGAAGCTGGTGTTTATGTAAACAGCTTGGGGAGGAGAAAGGAGAGCTGGGATGGGGAGGGAGGGAGGGGTCCTCCTGGCAGGGGCGAGGCCTTGTGTGGGCAGCCACTGAAGGTCCTGAGCGCCCAGGAGGGGCAGAACTGGGGGCACAGCAGGAGGCCTTGCCTCTAGCTGCGGAGGGTAGGCTGCGAGGGTGAAGGCTAACCTGGGAGTGGCCAGTCTCCTCATGCCCTTTTATTAATTCCACAGACATTTGTTAAGCTCTGGCCACCTCATCTGGCTCCCTGAGTGACCGGATCCCCCTAGTTCCTGGGCTGAGCCTAGGCTGTGTGCCCAGCCTGGGTGGGGAGGAGGACCCTGGGAAGGTGTGGCCCCCTCTTTTGGAAGCTTGTGGTGGAGACCAGCCAGGAGGAGGGAGAGTGGGAGGAGTCAGAGTGGGGACATTGGGGGGAGCTTTGGAGGACAGGGTGAGGGCTCCAAGGGAGGGTCCAGTTGATGGGGAAGAGACTTCTGGAGGATGAAAACCTGGATGAGGATGGAGAAGCCTTTGGTTGTTGGGTGGTGAGGGAGGGGCTGAGGCAGCCTGCTGGAGTTTCAGGACCCTGCAGAGAACCCTGCTGTGGTGGAAATGGGGACCTGGAGCCCGGGGAGGCTTGGCCTTAGCCCCATGCCCCCTGAGTGAAAGGACTGGACCTCTGGTGCTAGAGAGCCTGGCTATCACCGGGAGCTGGGCAGTGGGGAGCTCCAGGGGCTACTGGGCAGGTGAATTGGGCAGGAGTCCTGATCCTGAGCCCCTTTGGCCTTCCTGGGTCTGTGGCCATGGGAAGGGGAGGCCCCTTCCCTGGGTCCTGCCTGCCAGGTCTGCCTGTGGCAGCCTGATAAGGCCTTTCTGTCCAGCCTTCTTCCCCTAGGCCCCTTCCTCCTACACCCCCGCTGGCCACAGAGATGCCATTGTGAGGCTGCGGGGCGTCACTAGGGCTTAAGCAAAACGTTTTGCATGAGTCTTGCTATTTTTTCTTGTGTGTATGTGGGGGATGCCGGGGGCCCTCTCAGAAGGCAGTTTGGGTGGGGGGCAGGCAGCTGCCCAGGCTAAACCCCATGCTGTGAAGAGAGGCCATGGAGACTGGAGGGCCAGGACTTGCTCAAGGTAGTGCCCTTTGACCCTGGCACCCTGCGCCAACTGACCGTCTCACACCAGTTGCTCTTACTCTTGCTACCCTCTTGGCCCCCGCTGATCAGTTGCACAAAGAGTAAGAGTTCCCTATACCATTGGCTCCGAGCCCAGTTAAAGAAGTGTCTGCAGAAGGGTTTCTGGTATTTTCTGCAGAAGGCCAGGAAAGGAGCCACCTGCCAGGAGCCAGGAGTCCAGGGTCTACCTGGTTCTGCTGTGTGTCCTTGGCCAAGTCTCCACCTCTCTCTCAGCCTGGGTTTCTCCTGCTGAGCAGGCAGGGGGGACTCTGTGAGGCAGGGGGGTGGGGTGAACCTGAATAAGCCTCAAGAGTCTACCTTTGCCACTAAAGAAGCACTGAGGTGGTGTAGACTTGAGCAAGGTCAGGGTGGGTGGCCACAGGGATCTGGATTAGATGCAGGGAGGAACTTGGGGGTTTCTCCAGGAGGAAGGAGGCGGCTACCGAGCTCCACTCACTCTCTCTGGAGACTTCGCTGGCCATGTCTCTCCTGTTCCCTTGGTCCACGACCTTCCTCAGGATCTTAGGGTGCAGACAGGACCCTGACAGGTCAAGACTGGGCCTCTCAGGAATGGGGGCTGAGGCCTTTGGGGCGTTGGAGTTTCCCTTCTCTCTCCTGTGCACACTCTGTCCCCAGGGTCTGAAAAACTTCTTTCCTTGGACTTGCTGTCCAGCCAGCGGGGGCAGTGGGGGAGTGAAGGGGAAGGCGTGGTCTGGTGTGACCGTTGTCTGCTGTCCTCTCTGGCTTTCCATTTTTCTGGCCTCAGTTTCCCCTTCTGCAAAGTAAGCATTGTGATGGCAGATCTCATTTTTCTAGTGTCCAGGTGCTCAGAAATTGGGGGCTAGTTGGGAAGAACACCCCCATCTCTGTCCCCTCTCTGAACCCTACAAACCCTGCTGTTGGTGCTGGGCTCTGACTCGGCAGGAAGTGATTGCTCCCTGAGCCTGTGGCCACAGCCTCTTATCAGCTATTTCCTAGCCTTGGCCACAAAGCTGGGGGTCTGGACTCTGCCGCTGCCCCCTTTGGTGGCAGCAGGGAGGAAGAGGGGACTATCCCTTGGGACCCAATGTGGGCTGCAGCTGGGCCTGGGAATGCAGAGTGGGGATTTATGCTCCTGGTTGTGGGAACTGGGGGGAGGGCACCTTAGGGGACACTCAGCGTCCACAGAAGGGCTACCCCTGATTTAGGACAGAGCTGCAAGCCAACTCCATTCCTCGGGCTCCTCACTCCCCCTCAGGGCTGGACGGGTTGGGAGACCCCACATGGTCTTTGACACGTGTTTCTCACCCGCAGTGAACCCCTGTTGTTACTATCCGTGTCAGAACCAGGGTGTCTGTCTCCGCTTCGGCCTGGACCGCTACCAGTGTGACTGTACCCGCACCGGCTATTCCGGCCCCAACTGCACCATCCGTGAGCCAGACCCCCACCCCACCCCTCCTCTCCTCAGCTTTCTTCTGCCCCTGGACCCTCCTCCCAGACCCCATTTCCTGTCCTCATCTCTGTCCATGGCCACCTTCTCCTTCCTTGCCTGGCTCTACCCTCTAGCTGGCCTGGCTTCTACATGAGCTTTTGCTCCTGGTCTACCCACACTCCTTGGTTCTGGCTCTGTGGGAATTCTTTACCCCTCCCTGGCCCTGGCCCCTGGCCCCACATCTGGTTTTGGCCCTGTCATGTCTCCATCTTTACCCCTGTCCCACCAGTACTACTCTGTTCCCTCTGGGCCCTCATTCCCAGTCCCCACCTGCCACCTGGCTACTTCTGGTTCTGCCTGACTGACTGGCTCCCCCCCCCCACCCCTGCAGCTGGACTCTGGACCTGGCTCCGGAATTCCTTGCGGCCCAGCCCCACTTTTGTCCACTTCCTGCTCACGCACGGGCGCTGGCTCTGGGAATTTGTCAATGCCACCTTCATCCGAGACACGCTCATGCGCCTGGTACTCACAGGTGGGTGTGGGGCAAGGCCTCCCTAATCGGAGGAGCAAGAACTCCTGCCAGTTCTTGGGATTCTTGGCACCTGATAAAGGCAGCGGGCAGGGAGACTCTACAATGCCAGAGAAAACAAGCCCCAACCCAAGAGGAGGAGGGAAGGAGGTACAGCTGGGGTGTGAACACTGTTGTCACCATTATTTTCACCCTGCAGTGCGGTCCAACCTTATCCCGAGCCCTCCCACATACAACATAGCGTACAACTACATCAGCTGGGAGTCCTTCTCCAATGTGAGCTATTACACCCAAATTCTGCCTTCTGTGCCCCAAGACTGCCCAACGCCGATGGGGACCAAAGGTAATGGGAAGGGGTGAGGAGCTGGACCTGGGGATTGTATGGGGCGCTCAGTTCTCCTCGTTGGGAAAATGGAGGTAGAAGAGCAATTATTGACCCATTTCACTGATGGGTAGACCAAGGCAAGACAGCTGACACATCCAGAACCAGGGATGAGGACAGGAAAGGATAGCAAAGGGTTAGGCCTGAGGTCACCTAAAAAATGTCAGAGGCAGAGAGAGACCAATGTTTCCCTATTTCCAGGGTACCTCTCTGCCTGAACCTTATCTACTGATGAGGGGGACTCTGCTGGGGTAGGGGTGACTTGATGAGGAAATGTGGGGAGGAGTGAGTGGGGTGTTGTGTTGGGTCCTAACTTTGTGCTGGTTCTTTACTAATGTAAATCATTTCCCATGCTTTACCAGGGTAAAGTTCAAATAAGGTTAGGGTTTTTCTTTAGTTGTCCAAGACCCACCTGGCCTCATTGGCAAAGGTCTTCCTTCTAAGACCTTCTTCTCACTCCACCCTTAATGATCCAGAAGCCTGGGGGTTACTCAGTTCAGAGTTCTTCAGTTCAATTCCGCTTCAAGAACTAGAAAAGGAGAGAGGCTCGTCATTCCACCACGGCTGTTGCTCCAGTTCCCACCACATGGTGTCGCTGCTGAAGCTGTTTCTGTGCAGCCTGGTGGTTGCACTTTTGCAGGTTTCAAGCCTTGCATAGATATTGAAGTCCTGGCTTGGGTGTCCGTGGCTTTCATGCACATGGTTAGCTACCATTCCCAAAGCATAACTTATTCTCCCAGCACAGTTGGGTCTTGCCAACACTGCTGGAATCAATTTTTGCCCATTGTCAATGAGTGAGGATTCCAAATTATGGGTCATGAACCACTCCCTCTAACTTTCCTTTTGGTGAGCTTCGTTTGGGGTACTTGATATCTCTTTCTGTCAGAGAAATCCAGCTGGCTATGTCAATTCAAAGAGTTTCCATTTTTTATAATCTTCAACATTGAGTCTTATATGAGGTGTGGTGAAGGGACACCTTTATCAGAACATTAAAAAAAAAAAAGAAAGAAAACCAAAAAACTATTATTCCTTTCTGTGAGGGGGATTTAGTGCCAACTCATAATTAAGGACTCTCGGTATGTATTCTCATAATGACAGGCACCTGCTTCATGATGATTTTTTTAAGCCTCAGACAGAAAGTCTGACATCATTTAAATTGGTTGGCAAACTAAAAAGCCTGCCAACCAAATCCAGCCCACCCTCTGTTTTTGTAAATAAAGTTTTATTGGAACACAGTCACATTCATTTGTCTCTGTGTTATCTTTGGCTGCTTCCCTGCTATTTGGTTTCCTACAAAACTGAATAGATGAGACAAGAGACCATGTGGTCTGTGAAGCTTGAAAAAAATATATATATTTATTTTAAAGTTTGCTGACTCTTGGTCAAAAAGATTCAGCCTCACTAGTTCTCTGTCATGATTACATCATCTTAGGAAGTTCCTGAAATCCACTTACAAAATAGGTATCATTTGCCCTATTTTACAGATGAAGAAATTGAGGTTCAGAGAAATGAGATGATTTATCTATGTTCACATAGTAAGAAAGTGGCATTACCAGTTGCAAACACAGGACACCTTGCTCCAGGGACAGGAATTGAGTCCTGTGTGTGGAGGGGGGTGGTTAATTTTTCATTATGGAAAAATTTCAAATATACACAAAAGTCAAGAAGAAGGTATAATGAACTATGTACCCATTCCCTAGTTTCAATACTACAGTTTTCCAATCATATTGCATCTATTCCCTCTTAGTTTTCATTGAAGTATTTAATTTTTACTTAAAGCAGATTCCAGATATCAGTTTCAAATATCACCCATAAATACTTCTATGTCTTTTGACAGAGAGGGTACAGGGACTGCTGTGGGTGGGGAGGTGGTCCAGAGGAGGTTGCTCTGGGTGTCCTGCTTGGGCCAGTTTGCTTGGTGAGCCCAGAAATCCCTAGGTCAAGAAGACCCAGACAGGATCCGGGCAGCTATATTTCCTACCTCTGCAACCAGGGAAGAAGCAGCTGCCAGATGCCCAGCTCCTGGGCCAACGCTTCCTGCTCAGGAGGAAGTTTATCCCTGACCCCCAAGGCACCAACCTCATGTTTGCCTTCTTTGCACAACACTTCACCCACCAGTTCTTCAAAACTTCTGGCAAAATGGGTCCTGGCTTCACCAAGGCCTTGGGCCATGGGGTGAGTAAGTAAGAGGGGCTCAGGACTGCTGTGAACCTATCCTGGTACCTGCAGGTCATTACTGGTGGGGCAGGACTCAGGTGATGTGAGTGGACCTCTCTCTGTCCTCAGGTAGACCTGGGCCACATTTATGGAGACAGTCTGGAACGCCAGTATCACCTGCGGCTCTTTAAGGATGGGAAACTCAAGTACCAGGTAGTGCTGGGCCTGGGGGTGGGGCAGGGGGAAGGGTCTCCCATGGTCTTCCTGGCACAAATTGCTGTGGGGAAGGGTGAGTCATGTCCACAGAGGGCCAGCCATGGGAGCTGGAGATGTGTGCCAGGAGAAGAGACAGTAAGTAAACCCTGGGAAGGAGTGCCAGTCACGCAAACCAAATGAGGAACATTCCTGGCACCCTGTGTCCTGCTGGGAGGGGTTTGGTTGTCTGTCTCAAACATTTGTAATTTGCATATATTCATTTAATTTTTCCACAATATTAATTGGGCACCATGATGTGCCTTGCACAAGTGATTGAGCAGTCCTGTCATCAGGGAACCTCAACCTGTCAGGGGCCACAGACATAAATGCTAGGAGGTGAGTTCCATGAGGACTTCCCGTCTAAACTAGCAATGTCCTACAGAAACATAATGTGAGCCTCATAGGTAATTTAAATTTTCTAGTTGCCCCATGAAAAAGAAGCAGGTGTCATAGATTTTAATAATATATTTACTTGATATGGTATTTCTGAATATTATCATTTCAACATGCAATCAATACAAAAATTATTAATAAAGTTCTCAGCCAGGCACAGTGGTACACATCTGTAATCCTAGGTACTCAGGAGGCTGAGGCAGGAAGATTGCAAGTTTGAGGTCATGCTAGGCAATATAGGGAGTGCCTGTCTCAAAATAAAATTTTAAAAAAGGTCTGGGGATGCACAAGTGGCAGAGTACTTGCCTAGCTTGCACAAGACCCTGGGTTCTACTCCTGGTATTGAAAAAAAAAATCTTACATTACTCTTTTCAAACTAAATCTTATAAAATCTGATGTATATTTATACTTGAAGAATATTTTAGTTTGGATGCTAAATTTTCACTGGTAATATCTGTATTTAGATTCTATAAAATTTATAGTTAAGTAGATTCACATAGCCAAATTGTTCTCAACATTCCTAAAGATTTTACAATAGTTGCAGTATCAGTTTTAAAATTTAAATCTTAGTCTAGTAAAAATCTAAATAAAATTTAAATTAGATTCAGTTCTTCATTCACGCTAGCCAAATTTCTAGTACCTAAGATCTGAACATGGCTAGTGGCTACCATATTGGATTTTGTAAATCTAAATGAGCAAAAACCAAAGCAAAGTTTTGAATCTTTTGGACTAAGAACAGTAGTTGGCATATAGTAATTCATCAGTGTGTATTTAATGAATGAATGAATGAATTAATTAATGAAGAAACTGCCGTGTAACCATTTACACTGGCGACAGCTGCCACTAAGGAGAAGCTGTGGGTGCTTCTAGAGTGTTCAGAGGCTGGGGAAGTCTTCCCTAGGAAGTTAGGAATAAAGAGAGAATTGCATAAAAGGGAGGAGGGATTAGGGAGGCCAAGCAGGGGTGAGGGCTTTCCAGGTAGAGGTTTAGTGTGTGCAAAGGCTTGGAGGCAGGAAGCAGCCTGGGTGACTTGGAGGGGACGTAAGATGTTTGCTGAACCCAGCAATCAAATGTAAGATTCCCAATGAGGGTGTTTATATCTGCAGGGGGCTGTACTAAGGATTTCTGATTTCTAAGATCAGAGAGAGGACTTGGAAGGGTTTCAAGCCTGCGAGGGATATTAGATGTGAGTCTTTTAAAAGGTGGTGCTGATTTCAGTGTAGAGAATGGACTATGTGGGGTAAAGAGTGGACATAGGGAGCCCATTTAGGGAGTGGAATCTGGGAGGAAGATGAGGGTGGGTTGGACAAGGGTGGTGTTCGCAGAGTTGGCGTGCAGGAGCCTGATTTGAAGAGAGGTTCAGGAGGTAGACTTGACAGCCTTGGTAAAGGTCAGGCAGCAGCCGAAGTGTGGGGGTGGGGACTTGGGTGCTGCGGATGCCCCGCCCCCAGGTTGCCAGGCAACTCCATCCCACAGGTGTTGGATGGGGAGATGTACCCGCCTTCAGTGGACCAGGCTCCGGTGTTGATGCACTACCCACGGGGCATCCCGCCCCAAAACCAGATGGCGGTGGGCCAGGAGGTGTTTGGGCTGCTTCCCGGGCTCATGCTCTATGCCACACTCTGGCTGCGAGAGCACAACCGCGTGTGTGACCTGCTGAAAGCCGAGCACCCAACCTGGGATGATGAACAGCTCTTCCAGACCACCCGTCTCATCCTCATAGGTGAGGCCTCCGAACAAGCCCTGCCCAGGATGGCCACCTGCTCAGTCCTGAGACACAGGGCCGGGGTTAGAATCCTGGCTCTTCTGCTTACCTGCCGGGAAACTGCTTGCAGGCTGCTCCAGGTCTGTGAGCCTCAGTCCTGGAATCTGTACTTGGGGGTGGATCATGATTGAAAGGATCTGCAGAGTTGATGAATGGGATGCACCTAGTAGGTCTGCAGAGAATGAGTGACTGTGGTGTTTGATGATGAGCTGAACTGAGTGACACACAGCACATTTGATCAGCAGCCCCCCAGATGCACACTTGGTGTCCCCAGCACACACAGGGTCAAACCCCTGCCTGCCCAGCCTTCAGGCATCTTCCTGTTTCCTGCTCTGCATGTGTCTGCTTTTCTGGAGTTGGGCAGCTTCTAGGTGACTCAGGGACAGGATATTTTTGTGTTCCCTACGGGGGCGAGTCTGCAACCTAAAATGTCAGAAGGCTTCTTGCCTGGGAGCTTAGCTCCTCACACTCCTGTCCAGACCATGGTCTCTCTGAGTCACCAGTAGCCAGCCCCTGCCCCCACTTCTGGGCACTACTGGGCATGACTGGTCCCAATTATAGTGCCTAATTTACTGGAGCCTGGAAGGCAAGAACTGCCTCAAGAGGGTGGAGGAGCTGATTCCAAAGTCCCCGCCCTGAAGAGACCTTGAGCAGAGAGGGCAAGAGTAAGGCTGGAGGCCGCTCATCGCACTAGCTGGTTCTGAAGGCCAAAGGCGGGAATCCTAGGGCACTGCACATCCAGGGCTTCATGTAACTCCACAACAGTTAAACATTATTGGTTTGAACCAGATAAGATTACACTTGTGAAAATTAAGACTCAGAGAGATTAAATGAATTTTTCACTCAGCAGAGGGACACTTGAAATAGGTCTGATTCAATGAATATTGTTATCCTGAGATTAGTATACATTTTACAGATAAGGAAAGAGAGATTAAATGAATCTTCAGAGAGATTAATTATCTTGGCCTGAGTCTACAAATGGTGAAGTTAGGATTTGGACCCAGGTCTGCTCATTCCAAATTCTGTGGCTCCTGGTCAGTTTACTAAAATCCAATGTGTGTAATGGCTAATTGGTCAAACGATTAGTTTACTTTAATATCTAATTGGCCAGTTTTCATTTTGTTATGGAATGTTCAATTTGCTTCTTCCCTGATATTTACTATGTAGCTGGTTCCTGAGAGGGAAAAGGAAAATAATCTATCCATAAGAATTCTTATATATAAGAACCTATAAGAAATGAATGTATTTTTTTCAAACATATTCAGGGAGAGGCTCACCTTCTGTCCTTAGGGACCCTCCTTTGGTTGCTGTAGCAGCTGTCGGGGGGGGGTCTCTTTGAAGTCCCCTCCTCCATAGAGGGTGCCAGTATAGAGACTCCTCACTAAGTCGAACTCATCTACTCCGACCTATTTTAGTGGGCTGTGGGAGGGTGGTCACCCACGAGTTGCAAAACCAAACCTTGGACACCTCCTTTGCATGTTCAGCTTACGTGGGACTAGAACTTCCCTTTGGGATGTGGGGGTAGTGGTGTTTCTGTCTTGGGACCTTGGTCAAACCTGAGAAATAGACAGTTCTATTTTCATATCCTGTTTCAAGGAGACAAAGTGGAAGTGGCCAAATAAAATTAGCAACAATAAGGAGACCATAGCAAGCAGTACTTTTTGTGAGTGGGCATGCTTTGCCAGCCAGGTATCTTGTCACTGTGCTCTGCTGACCCGATTTCTAATCCTCCCCTGCGCAGGGGAGACCATCAAGATTGTCATTGAGGATTATGTGCAGCATTTGAGTGGCTACTTCCTGCAGTTAAAGTTTGACCCAGAGCTGCTGTTCAGAGCCCAGTTCCAGTACCAAAACCGTATTGCCGTGGAGTTCAACCAGCTCTACCACTGGCATCCGCTCATGCCCGACTCTTTCAAGGTGGGCTCCCAAGAGTACACCTACGAGCAGTTCTTGTTCAATACCTCCATGCTGGTGGACTACGGGGTAGAGGCCCTGGTGGATGCCTTCTCTCGCCAGAAAGCTGGCCGGGTAAGCCTGGGAGCGGTGTGGGTGGGCTCAGGAGGGCTCTAGGCTCCATAGACCTGGGTTCAAATCCCAGTTCCTTCCCCTGTAAAGTGGGGGTGTTGTCACTTTAAAAGGATGATTTATGGGCATTCCTTCATGAATTGTCTTGTTCATTTGTTCATTTGATAACACCAGACATTATTAATGCAGGTGCTGAGGATATACTGATGAACAAGACTGATGTGGGTCTTGGGTCCTTGTTCCTTTGGCATTTTACACCTCAGCAAGGGATAATCATCCGATGACAATTCAACATTATTTGAGCCCTTGCTGTATGTGAGGCATGGTGCTCAGTACTGTTCTGATGTAATTAGAATCATACTTGCAATTGAGGAACAGGACATCCAGGGTATAGTAACATGAGAAAAACCTTGCACATAGTAAGTGTTTTTTAGATCCACACTTCTGTCATGGACTGAACTCTATCTTCCCTCAAGTTTGTACATTGGAATCCTAACCCCTCAAACTTCAGAATATTTGGAAATAATGTCTTCAAAGAGTTGATCAAGGCTAATGAGGAAATTAGAGTGGGCCACAATCTAATATGATTGGTATTCTTCTAAGAAGAGATTAAGATTTGGACCCGCACGGGGGAAGACTGTGAAGATGCAGGGTGAAGATGGCTATCTGCAAGCCAAGCAGAAAGGCCTCAGGAAAAACCAGTTCCCCAGCACTTCTGTCTTGGACTTCTAGCCTCCAAACCCTGAAGAAATAAATTTCTGTTGGTTGAGCCACTCAGATTAGAGTCACTCAGATTGTCTTGGTAGGAAGCTGTGGCACCATATAGACGTGGACTTCCTTCTGGGATTTCAACTGGAGTTAGCACAAGCTGCCACCAGCCTCTGGTGGTTGGTTTATGGCCTCTGTTCTTTGTGGGGACACAGATGTGAATAGAGACAATATAACCCTGTGTGAGACTGTGTGGTTTCCAAAGAATTTATTAAGAATGACCTTGACGATGCCCGTGAAAGACAAGACAAAAGGGCAACAGAAATGCACTGACTCTCAGGATATTCCAA
This sequence comes from Urocitellus parryii, assembly GCF_045843805.1. Lineage (NCBI taxonomy): Eukaryota > Metazoa > Chordata > Mammalia > Rodentia > Sciuridae > Urocitellus > Urocitellus parryii. Next base: position 199,195,562 of record NC_135534.1, read on the forward strand.
AGAGCATGAGAAGTGATCAAATCTGGCTTTCCCTGAAAATCATCTCCCAAGGCCACTCTCTGGGGGGGGGGGGGTGACCGTGTGACCAACACTCCAACTGCTTTGCATCTTTTCTGTCATTTATTTTACCATAATCTATCAGGTAGATGCTTTTACCTTCCCCATTTTTGCATATGAGGAAACGCAAAGTTAGCTCAAATAACTGCCCAAGGTCCCTATGTTTGTCTGCTAGGACTGGCGTCACAAAGTCCCCCACAAACTGGGTGGCCTAAAACAACAGAAATGTATTCTTCCACTGTTCTAGAAACTAGAAATCTGAGATTGAGGTACCAGTAGGGCCAGGCTCTCTCTGAATGCTCTAGGGCACCCTCCGTTCCATGCCTTTCCCTGAGTTTCCGGCGGTTGCTGACATCCTCAATGCTCCTTGGCTTGTAGGTCTATCAGTCCAATCTCTGTCTCTGTTGTCACCAGTGTTGTCCCTGTGTCTTTATTCTCATTTTACAAGGATACTGGAACATAGACTTATTGGATTAGGGCCCACCCTAATCAAGTATGATTTCCTTTTAACTTGATGATTACATCTGTAAACACTACAATCTCCACTTATCAGTGAGGGATACCTTCCAAGACTCTCAATGGATGTCTGAAACTTCAGATGGTACTGAACACTATATACGCTGTTTCTTCCTATATATACATACTTAAGATAATGTTTAGTTTATAAAATAGGCACAATAAGAGGTATATCATAATAGCTAATGATAAAATAGAATATCTATAACTGTAATAAAAGTATGTGAATGTGGTCTTCTCTGTCTCTCAAAATATCTTATTGTACTGCACTCGCCCTTCTGCAATGGATGAAGTGAGATGAATGACACAGCATATGATTCAGGGTTAGTTTTCCACAGAAGGGTTACTTGAACATAAGCACCCTGATATCGTGACAGTTGATCTGATAACCAAGAAGCTGTTAAGTGATTGACTAGCCAGGAGCTCAAAGTGTGGATATGCTGGACCAAGGGATGATTCACATCCTGGGCAAGACTGAGTGGGGGCTGAGCTAGATTTCATCATGCTACTTAGAACAGCACGCAATTTAAGACTTATGAATTGTTTATTTCTGGAATTTTCCATTAAATAGTTTTGGAGCAAAACTGGGCAAGGAGGCAAATGTATTCCAAATAAGGTCCCATTCATAGGCACTGCAGGTTAGTACTTCAGTGCACCTTTTGGAGGGACAAAATTCAACCTACAACAGTATGACAACTTCTTGTAAATGTTTGAGCTGGGATTGGTACCAGCCTCTGCTTCCTTTGTTCCAAGTCTGCTTTGCTTCAAGCTGTTTAGTTTCATTCAACTGTGCTTTTCTTTTTTCTTGTCCAATTATACTTGTTCGGTGGAAAACAGACCTGTCTCTTTAGCATTCACATTGTCATTTCATCGGAGCCGTAGAGTTTTCTTTAGACCAATGCTCCTTAAATACTATAAATAGGAATCTTTTTTTTCTGGAGACTTCTTTCCTTACCTCATCAGGTTATCTGGGCTTTGAACCTTATTTCTCTCCTTTTATACAGGATTATACCATGTGTTGATGTGACTCAAAGGAGTGGGGAACAGTGCAGCTTTTGAGAAACTGTAGAGGTCCACTTCAAAGCTGAGGAAGCTGAGAATCTATCTGAAGGGCATAGCATGGCAGAGCTAGGCCAGACCCCCAGCATCATGATGGGCTGAACCAAGCTCTCTGTCCTCGCTTGGAAAGAACTCATGAGGTTCTTTCCTAAGGCCTTATGCAGGCTCCCAGAGGGTCTGGCATGACTCTCAGACCAACAGCTGCGCTTGTCTCTTGGCAGATCGGTGGGGGTAGGAACATAGACCACCACATTCTTCATGTGGCTGTGGACGTCATCAAGGAGTCTCGAGAGATGCGGCTGCAGCCCTTCAATGAGTACCGCAAGAGGTTTGGCATGAAGCCCTACACCTCCTTCCAGGAGCTCACAGGTGAGCAGCCATTTCCCAGCCATAGTCCCTGCCCTGGAGGGACTTGTGGTAAAGTGAGGGAGACATCAGGGAAACAGAACGGGACAACACAGGTGGCTAGCACTGTGGCTGTGGGCATAAGGGGTGGCCAACGACCCCACTTGAGGAGAGAAGGTGACTTCAGCTGGTTTGAAGGATGAATAGGAATTTTCCAGATGGAAAATAGAGGGAGGAGCATTTAGGTAGGAAGAGCAAGAGCAATTAGCAGGGTGCCCACTGGGTAGAACAGTTAAAGATGGGACTTGGTGGTGGGGTGTGCATTGGTGCCAAACTGTAGACTCTTGCATCTTGGATTTCATGCTAAAGATTTTAAGTTTTATTCTGCCTCAAGGTTCCTCAATACTCATTAATGGACAGCTGCATAAGAATCACTTAGAAATGTTATTAAAATACCAAATTTGGCTGGGGTTGTAGCTCAGTGGTAGGGTGTGTCTTTAGCCTGCTCAAGGCCCTGGCTTCAATCCTCAAAACCAAAATAATCAAAACTCCACTTCTTGGGGCTGGGGTGGTGGCTCAGTGGTAGAGTGCTCGCCTAGCATGCATGAGGTGCTGAGGATCGATCGGCACTGGGTTCGATCCTCAGCACCACATAAAAACAAACTAATATATCCACCTAAAAAACGAAAAGATACATAAATAAATAGATATTTAAAAAATTCACTTCTCAGATCCTCTTCCAGGGATTCTGGTGTTCAAGAATCTGCATGCATGTGTATATGTGCATGTTCTCTCTCTCTCTCTCTCTCACACATACACACTCACACACACACACCTTTTCCCCTAAGATTCTCAGATGTTGGAAACCCTTGTCACAGATGATGAGGAACCACTGGAGCAGGGTGTGACATGCCCCCTGTACAGTGCCTTGTGGAGAACAGGAGGGAAGCCCCCTGCTGCCTTCCCTTGGTCACTGTCTGTGAACATGTGGGTCTCAGAGTGCATCCTGGGATCAGTGGATGAGTTCCCCATGATCCCAGAAAAGCAGTCTTTGTCATTCTTTAATCTCTCATGACAAATGGTCCAGAGGGCCACTGGATGTCTGTGTGAACTTGGACATGTTACATTGCACCCTTGAACTCTAGTATACAGAGGGGCTTGGACTAAGATAAGGTCTTAAAGTCTACCTGAGAAGGAAGCCACACAGACCGCACACTCTCTGTTGTAAAGACCAGGTATTTTGGGCCCATAGTTGGGGGATGAGTTGCTTGAGGTCACAAGCACTGTGGTGACAGATCTAGGTCCCTAGACTCTCTCTTCGGTAGCCATTCCTTTCCTAAACTCCATCCAGGATGAGGGTCAATTTGTACTTTTCTTTCTGACCCTTTCCCCCAATTCCAGAGAGAACAGATTTTGTAGGGCATCTGCTCAGTTGTTCAAATTTTGGAGTTTCCATTATCTCCAGAAAGAGATGGGCCTAGAAAGTTCCCTCCCAAGGTCAACCTCAGTGGCACTCTGACTCTGACTCTGGCTTCTCCCCGTGGTAGGAGAGAAGGAGATGGCAGCTGAGTTGGAGGAGCTGTACGGAGACATCGATGCTTTGGAATTCTACCCGGGGCTGCTGCTTGAAAAGTGCCTTCCGAACTCCATTTTTGGGGAGAGCATGATAGAGATTGGGGCTCCCTTTTCCCTTAAGGGTCTTCTGGGAAATCCCATCTGCTCTCCAGAGTACTGGAAACCCAGCACATTCGGCGGCGAGGTAGGCTTCAACATTGTCAACACGGCCACACTGAAGAAACTCGTCTGCCTCAACACCAAGACCTGTCCCTATGTGTCCTTCCAAGTGCCACACTCCAGTCAGGACAATGGACATGCTGTAGAGCGACCATCCACAGAACTCTGAGAGGGACTAGGAAGCAGACTTTTGGAGGGTAGGGCTTTGTGCTTGTCATTCTAGAATGCTGAGGCCAGGATTGATATTCCAAAATGGTGGTTTTGGGGTTTGGCATTTGAAGTGTTGGGGTTGACATGTAGAACTTTGGGTCTCTCCCCTTCTCTGGAATATGATGCTTTTTGTCACTCTAGAATGCTAAATTCCTTGTTGACCATTCAGAATGTTAGGAGTGGTTCTCATTTGGCCTGTCAGAACACTGGGTTTCTGGTTGACAACCTTGAATTTCAGATTTCTGGGAATATAGGCATTCTAGATTATAGAGCTCCTTATGAAATCTTCAATAAATTAGGGGGTTCTTATTTTGCATTCTAGAATCTGGGTGGCCCTCCAGAATGTTGATGGTATGATGGGTGATTCAGAATGTTGTGCTTCTGGTTGATGACCCAGAACAGAAGCTGGTCCTGACCTGAACGTCTAGACTGTTAATTTGATTAATTTTCCTGTTCAGTGAGATAGCCGTAGACCAGAAGGACCTAAGGACCAACTAGAATGCACTGCCTGAATGTGTTCTTGCACTGAGGGGCAAAGAAGTGGGGTGTTCTTCTTGGTACCCCCACTAGGAACCTGGTCCAAGGATATAGAGAGAACAGATGGGCTTTTCCATGCCATTGATTGGAAGCCATTCGAGCTCCGTCCCCATCCAGGTCTTGACTCATGGCAGCTGTTTCTCATGAAGCTAATAAAATTCTCTTTCCAAAGTTACCTGCTATGTATCTCTTGTGGTCTCATTCCCCAAGTGCAGAGATAACACCAAAGTGGCTTTCTTTTTGGCTCAAGCCAGGTGTACTAGAGGCTCAGCATGAGACTCTCCATGGGGATCCTTGGGGCTGACCTTGAATACACTTGAATACCTCGGTGCTTCATTTCTCCCTGTGGGTCAAGCACTTCCTTTTTTCTGGCCACTCTTCTAAAATAACCAATTCCCCAGCACTGGAGATGTCACATTCTGTTCCCACCAGTTGATTTAAACAACTTCCTCCCTGACAGAATAGACAACAGAGAGGAGGAGAGCACTACCGTGCACCAACTCTGTACACCTGATTCTTATTTATTTCAACAGTACGATGTGGGTGGAGGAATCCCCATTTCAAAGCAGAGGAAACTGAGCCTCAGAGTGGCCGAGTGACATGCTTGCCTCACAGGTGCCTTAGTCAGGCGTGGACTCCAGCTCCAGTGGAGTCTAGAGCCTGTGTTCTTCTCATCCCTGGTTTGACTCAGTGCCAGGCCTCCTGTTGCTTGTCTGGCTCAGGGTCAAGACCCAGGGTGGGTGTAACCTTCACCTTACACGCTAGCTATTCATTCAGTCACAAATGTTTATTGTCCTAAGTGCTTACGATGTGATGTGCCAATTACTTTGCTGAGCTTCAGGATACACAGTGAATGATCATTGTTGATAAGGTTTCTGCCTGTATAGGGCTCACATTCCAGTGTGTGGGGGGGCAGGTAGAATAGCTAATAAATAAGAAAACAATGAGATAGGGATAAATGCAAGCTGAGTGTGACTTCCCTTCCCACCTCGTCTGCTTTGTCCTCGGAACTTCACCCTGGAGACCAGAGTTGGAGTGGCAGAGATCTGGCAGCCAGTTCCCTCTCCCTCCAGTTCCAGCCTGAGCTCTTATTAACCCTGGTACAGAGACCCTAGTGGCCAGGAAAGAGAGAGGCAAGGCCAGAGGGGTGAGGTAAGAAGTTGGAAAGGTCTGTGTGTGCCACATTTTGGACAACATTTTTCAGGAGAACCTTGGCCCAGAATCGACAAGGGAAATTAGGGCTGGGCCAACTATCTTATAGTCCAGAAAATTTTCATTTCTCTGTAGTTGGTTAGGGCTGCTCCAATCACGCCGTCCTGGCCCCGTTGCATGCAGAATTCTGCTCCCCCCGTTGCTCTGATGAGAAGGATCCTTTGGGTGCTGGAAGTAGGTGTGGTTGCTGTATCTTGTTCTTGTTGCCCAGAATCTGTTTTCCCTCTTCTAAAATCCCCTACTTCGCCATTTTCCGTGCCTTCTCTTATTAACTTCAGTCTTGTTCTATCAAGAGCATATCCTGGCCAAGGCATAGGTCTGTGAATGGATCCTGGGCTATTTCCCTGGCCTTGAACGTTTGCTCCTGAGAAGTGGTGTTGCATGGAGATGAAGGTGCCTGCGTCTCATTCATCCCTGCAGCTGGGATCTGAAAAGATTGTCCATTAGTTCCAAGATCCAGATTCCTGACCTTCTCAAGCCTTGACCTTTTCCTTTCATCCTGTGGGCTGCTACAAGGGTCTCTCTTTTGCTTATACCAGAGTTGATATCTGTTGCTTACAACCAAACCTTAATGGATGCAGGTATGGGTTGACAGAAGGAGTATAACGGTTCTGTGGGACTTTTTGTCAGAGACAACACAACCACACTAGTTTGGAAACAGTAGCCTCTGGTGGATTGGACAGCAGAGAGAGCAGGAAGGATGGGACATCTTGGCCATGGCCCAACAAGACACAGTAGCAGTTGGAGCCAGGTAAGGGCTGTGATGATGGTGGGTGAATGGGATGGGTTGCAGGGGGATTCTCCCTTGAGCTGGACATGTGATTTTTTACAAATGGAAACATGTCAAGAGCACCCGGAAGGCTTCATCAGAATGAAGGCCATACTTTGAACACTCATTCCGAAGTTTTGGTTTGGTGAGTGTGATCGTTAGTTTTGTGTGTCTATTTGGCTGGGCTATTGTGCCCAGTTATTTGACCAAACACTAATATAGATGAGTCTGTGAAGGTATTTTTTGTAGATGTGGATAACCTCTCCTGTTGGTTGACTTTGATGGTTAATCTCGGTAATGTGGGTGGGCTTTATTTAATCCGTTGAAAGGCCTTCAGAATAAGAACCGTTTTTCTGGCAAAGGAGAAATTCAGCCTCACAACTGCAGTATCCACTCCTCCTAAGTGTCCCGCCTGCCATCCTGCCCTGTGGACTTCATACTTGCCAGTCTCAACAATTGTGTGAGCCAACTCCTAAAATTAAAGATATATCCATATCTATAGCTCTATGTCTCTATATCTATCTATCTATCTATCTATCTTTCTTTCTATCTAGCATGTATCTAATATGTTCCTTAATTATAGGAGAAACTTAGACTCCATTGGTTCTGTTTCTCTGGAGAACCCTGACTGACATATGGGTGATTCATTTAGGGTTCTTAGTGCAAACAGCATGACTTTCTCTATTCCTTTTAGGTAGGAAGGAATTTATTAAGGTCATTGTATAGCTCATGGAATCTTTAGGAGAATCCAGAGAATTAGGCTTGGAGGCTTTGCGCCTAGGAACAGTGGCCACTGGTCCTGTGAGGATGCCTCTGATGTTACCCCAAGAGGTAGGCACCTCTGATTATATCTTTGCTGCCAAAACCTCCTCCTGCTGCCCACAAAGCTGGCAGCTATTATTGCTGCCCTTGCCAGAAGGTGGATTCTGCATGGTGCCTGCTTCTCAATTTGTTCTATTTAAAGTCATGTGTATTTTGTATTTGATGCGCAGAGCCTGGATCATGTGTTTATACTCCAGCTCCAAGAGAGGGTAGGGAAGATTGTTTTCTGACATGAGTCTTGGAGAGGAGGGACTCATAAATGTGAGAAATTTACCATATATAGGAAAGGTGTCCAAAGGAGCTGGGAAATATGAAAAGCCTGCCTCAGTGGGTCTGAATTTTCCTGGTTGTGTTTTGTCTCTGTGGCTCCTATCTTTAGACCACTGTTGATGTGGTAGCAGCTCCGTATGGTTGCAGGCAAAGAGCTTAGGAAGTGACATAGGTATAGAGCAGCAGAGAAGCAAAGGCTGTAAAGTACACATAGTTCATCTTCTAATAATGTCTGAGTAAAAAGTGTCAAGAATGTTAGACCTGCCTACAACTCACCTTTCTATTAGTTATGCTTTCCCTACAAAAATGGACTCAATTAAAACAGCTATGGGGGGCTGGAGATATAGCTCAGTTGGTAGAGTGCTTGCCTCACATGCACAAGGCTCTGGGTTCAATCCTTAGCACCACAAAAAAAGAACCGCCGCCCCCCTCAAAAAAAAAAAAACCAACTATGGATGTTTGACTAAGAAAAACTGAAACTTAAAGGACACTTTTATTGAGCACTATTAAGACCAGGGAAGCACTTTCCTCACTACCTTTCACTACCTGTTATTCTTGTTTCGTTTAAAGCTGGTCCCCCCGACCCCAGGCTTGGCCAAATATTTCTTTTGCTCCCAATCTTTATACTTTCAGTCAAAAAGGTTTTTGAGCCATCTGTATAACTGCAGGCTTGGTATTTCAGGTTTTAGGGCAATGTGGCAGTACATCCTTGCAGATTTCTGTGGCAGGTCCCCCCTCCCACTCTCATTGTGATATAATATATATATAATAAGGTGCACTGATCTTAAGTACATACCTGGATGAATTTTCACATATGCATAAACCTAAGAAATCAAGATACAGAACATTTCCAGCACTTTAGAAGTTTCTTTTGTCCTCTTCTCTAGTCAACCCTCTCAAAGCTAACCAATATTCTGACTTCCATCACCACTGGTTAGTTTTGTCTACTCCTAAGCTTCATCTGAATACAGTCACACAACCTGTGCTATTTTGTGCCTTCTTTTGCTGAATATAATGTCTGTTGACATTCATGCTGCTGTGTGTGTCAGTAGTTTTATTTTCTTTACTGCAGTGTAAGCATTTAATATATCGCATAATTGATTTATCTAGTCCACTGTTGATAGATATTTGGGTTGTTTCCCTTTTTTGACTATTATGAATAAAGCTGCTTATGCTCTGGTTTTATTAAAACTCATCTTTTGCACACATTCATTATGGGTCATAGATCCTGTTTTCTATTCAAAATTCACTTCTGTTTTTTTTTCCTCTTGCTTTCTGGCCTAATAGAAGAGAAATGAAGGATTCATGAGTGTACACATGCCATTGGAGAAGGAGAAAGACAGCATCTGTTTGTTAGGAGCCTGCTGCACTTTACCTGCCCATTTCATTAGTGCTAACAACTCAATGAGTAGGGGTTCCTATTGCACAAGGAAAGTAATCGAGATAGAGAAAAATCAGTTGACTTGTCCATACTGCTACAAATTTGGGGAGATGGTAGTGAAATTTCAAAGTGTGGTCTTTTCCCACCGTGTGCCTCATCCAACTCATCCAGAAGCAGAATCACAGGAGGTTTGGGGGAGGGCACAGTGGTGTGATAGGCAGGGGTGACTCTTGGTGATTCTATCAATGAGCCTCACATGGAGCCCTCTGGACCTTATCGTGCTGCCTGTGGTCATCCTTTTCCTCTGTGGATGACTGACATTTTCTTTCCTTTCCCATGACTCACTTTTTCCAGACTTGCCATCTCCTTTCCAATCTATGGCTCACACTCTGCATACCACAGTGTAGCCGGTCCCTTGAAGTCTGAAAAGCTGTGCTGTGTACCTCCCGTTCCCTTACTCTTCCCTCGCTCCCCTCCAGCCCTGATCGGTGGTGCCCAATTCAGCTCTGCATTCCCCCCACCTTGGTGACCCTCAAATGCTTGCTCTTGCCTTGGTTCTTGGCTCTTTTCCCCATGGATGGGACTCATGATCTTAGTACCTTCTTCTCTTTACCCCATGAGTGAAGAAGAGAATCTGGCAGTTATTTTCCTTTTATTGTCATAAAATACATGTAATATAAAGTAGATTGTTTTAATCAAGTGTACAATTGAGTGCCAGTCAGTACATTCACAATGTTATGAAATCATCACCAGTATCTAGTTCCAGAACATTTTTATCATTCCACAAGGAAACCTGTACCCATTAGGCTGTCGCTCCCCACTTTCGACTCCCCAGCCCCTGGCAGCCATCATCTTCCCTCTGTCTGACAGTGTTTTGAGTACCCACTACATGCCAGGTGCTGAGCTGCCCGCGTTGTACACGGACCTTACTAATTCTCGAGAAAGCAGTTCTGTGGAATTGGGAGTCTTTATTTCATGGATGAAATAACTGAGACTCAGGAAGTATTTATGTGAGGCCACAAAGCCTGTAAACAGTAGAACCTGGACCAGAGCTCCTAGCTCAGGGCTTTTCCCAGCTCATGCTAAATGATGATCTCAGAGAACTTTCCTGGGATGAACGCGAATGACACAGGTCTGGGTGATTTCTAAACCCATAATATTTCCATTCTGAAAGAAGATTCCTCCACTCTACCCTGAAGGTCAGAGGAAACAAAAAATGTAGCACACATTCAAATGGCATATGCCCTAGGAATTTTCCAGAATCTGGGATGTTGTGTTGAGGGAAGTAGCTTGATGGCACAATCCTAAATCAGGTGACCCAGGAGTCTGCCAGTCACCTTCACAAACCTTGGGATGGCACGCAGGGCAGAAGAATAAGAAACAGAAATGACTCCACAAGTGCCTCAGGCTCAGGGATCTCTCTGACAAACGTCAGGCGCCTAGTTCTTGTCCACTGGCCACAGCAGTTTCTCTGTTCAGGAGCTTGGGCCTCTGGTTCCCAGGACCATGTAGGCTAACTTCCTTTGTGATTGCAGAAATGAAAGAAGCCATTGCATTCACCATGTCTATAAGAAGGGGGTCAGGGAAGGTGTTAGAAAAGTTCTAACATGACATATAATCAAAGAAATGTTTTCCCGGCCTTTGTGCCATTGAGGTAAATTGTTTTTGGATGCCTCATTCTACATCATGTCAAACGTATTAAAATACATTCATGTATCTCATGTAGTATCATTTACATACATGTTGAGGTAGTTTTTAGTCTGTTAACATTACATCTTGCAGACATTTACATATACACTTGTAATTTCAATTTTGTCATTTTATTTTTAGCATTTTGGACAATACAGTCTTTCTTCCAACTCTTAAATAATTCCACAAATCTTTGAGAAACTTGGTGGATCAGGCATGTGCCCAGGGGTGTCTCCAATAAACTGTCTGTGCAGGCCTCTCTGGACGGTCATCATTGTTGGGTAGCATTCCATTTATTGGTCTGAAACTAATTATCCTTATTGCACAGCCAGACAAGAGATCAGAGATGAAGTCTTTGATGATTTGGAAAAATACAACATAAGTTTTCCAACTAAGAGAAAATATTCCAATGGAATATTTTAATGTATTCTGTTTATAACAGAACTTGTAGCTGGCATTTAAAATGGCAGCTGATCTGGACACTAAATTGCTAGCAAATGAGGGAAGGAGCAAGAAATCTCACTATTGAAAGGATTTCAAGAAATGTCCAAGTTGGCAAAGAATATGGGTACTTGTGGGCATGACTGTGTTAGTAGAAGAGCAGGGAACAGTTAAATGATCAATGACATAGTGTGGTGGCTTAAAATTATTTGAGAGCATAGAACTGATGTGCATTTGACATACATTAAAGTGTTCAACTCTTAAGTGTACAAATTAAACTTTTTTTTTTAACCTACAGAGGTAACTAACTACTAGTCTGACTACTAGACTATCAGTGTTTTTTAAAAATATTTTTTTAGTTGTAGTTGGACACAATACCTTTATTTTTATTTATTTATTTTTATGTTGTGCTGAGGATCGAACCCAGTGCCTCGCACATGCTAGGTAAGCGCTCTGCTGCTGAGCTACAACCCCAGGCTCTAGACTATTAGTGTTTTAGTCAGCTTTTTTTTTTGCTGCTGTGACTAAAGGACCCAGGCAGCACACTTGTAAGATAGGAGAAGTTTATTTGAAGGCTCACAGTTTCAGTGGTCTTAGTCCATAGAAGGCTGGCTCCATTCCTTAGGGCTCCAGGTGAGGCAGAACATCATGGCAGGAGAGTGTGGCAGAGGGAAGCAGCTCACATGGTGATCAGGAAGCAGAGAGACTCCACTTGCCAGATACAAAATCTGTACCCCAAAGCCACATCCACCAAAGAACCACTTCCTCCAGCCACACCCCACCTGCCTCCAGTTAGGTTAAGGCTATAACCCAATCACTTCTCCTCCAAACCTTCTTGCATTGTCTGACCTGGGGCTTTTGGGGGACACCACATCTTAACCATAACAATTAAGCATACTGTGCATGACCTCATACTACATATGCTTTTTTTTGTTGTTGTTGTTGTTTTTTGCCTCCCTGCTCAATGTAACGTCTTGTGAAATAATCCATGTTGCTGTCTTACCAGAAATTTGTTCTTTTTAAATCCTGGGAAGCATTCCACTGTGTATATATACAGTAATTTGTTTACCTTTGGGCTATTGCATATACAACTGTCACGAACATTTGATGCAAGTCATTTGTGAATATTATTCAGTTTCTCTTGAATAAATATTTGGAGGAGAATTGCTGTGTCATATGCTAAACGCATATTTAACTTTATGAGAAACTGCTAAATATTTTCCAAAATGTTTGTGCCAAAGTGCATGCCCCTCAACTATGTGTGAGGAGTTTGGTTGTTTCACATCTCTGGCAACACTTGATTAGTATAAGTCTTTTAAATGTAGCCATTCTCCTTGGGGGTTGTCAAGTGGACCTCACTGTAATTTTAATTTTAATTTCTCTGATGACTAATGACATTGAGTATCTTTTCATATGTCACTAGTCATTTATCTAATCTTCTTTTATGATATGTATGTTCAAATCTTTTGTCCATTTCTTGTTAGGTTGGTTGTCACTATTATAAGTTGTAGCTATTCAAAACTTTTCTCCTATTCTGTGACTTGATCTTTTATCTGCCCATTTTATTAGTGCTAACAATGAAACTTTTAATGTTAGCTTGAAGAACATAATTTAAAACATTTTAATGAAGTCCAACCTACCATTTTTCCCTTGTGGCTAGTGTCCTACCCCACTCCCAACTCTAGTCTAAGATATTCTGCTTACTGCAAATTCATGAAGATATTATCTCACTTTTTTTTCTAGAAGCTTTAGATTTATTCTTAGGCTTGAAATCCATTTTAATTTATTTTTTATGTATCATGTGAGATAGGGTCAGATTTTATTTTTTTTCCCCAATGAGACATTTCATTACTCTGGCATCGTTGTTAATTAGACTATTCCTTTCCCCATTTAATTGCACTGACACTGTTATAGTAATAAGAATCAGGTGACAGTGTATGTATGTCTTTCTGGACTGTTACATTTCACTGATTTATTTATGATTATTATTACTCATACTGGTTTGTAGCTTGATAGTAAGTAGCTCTTAGTAAGTCTTAAAATTGTCCATACAAGTGCTCCAATTTTTTTATTTTTGAGGTTATTTTGACTTTTTTGCACTTCCATTCAAATCTTAGAATCATTTGCCAATTTCTATAAAAACATCTGCTGGGATTTTGATGGGCACAGTGTTGAATCCATAGATGCAGTTGTGAACTGACATTTTAGTAGTGAACCTTCCAATTTAGGAGCATGGTGTATCTTTTCACTGGTTTAGTTTCTTAAACTTAGTGTTATTTTCTAATGTTCCGTGTATAGGTTTTGTGTAATTTTATCAAATTCAGGCAGAAGTATTTTAAGGCATTTGATGATATTGTAAATGGATTTTTAAAAAATTAATTTTGGATTATATTTTTTTTTGCCAGTAAGTAAAAATACAATAGACTTTTTAATGTGTTTTATAACCTTGCTAAATTTGTATATTGCTTTCAGTAGATTTTTTTTTTTTTGTAGATTTCTTGGGTCTTTCTATGTAGATGGTAGTGTTGAATAAAAAGTTTTACCTCTTCCTTTCAACACATATGCCTTTTACTTCCCTTTCTTGCCATGGTGTATCTCTACCCTGGAGTAGAGTATTTATCAGGATCAGTGAGGGACGACTGTCTTCCCTTGTCCTTATCTTAGGGAGACTGTGTTTAGTTTTTGCATTAAGTGTGCGATTAGCTGTGTTTTGTGGAATGACCTTAATGAAAGTTCCTTTCCATTTTAGGCTCACTGAGGTTTCTATTTTACACAGAATAATTTTTTTTTGGTAAGTGCTTTGTCTGCACCTATTGAGATGATCATTTTTTTCTTTTTTCTTTATTACTCTATTGATAAGGTAAATCAGGTAGGTTCATTTTTCAGTGTTGAACTTTGCATATCTGGGATTCATCATTGGAAATGCAATTGTTCCTTTTTCTATTTTGTTCGATTTAATTTGATAATATTTAAAATAGATTTTTGCATCTGTTCATAAGGTATATTGGTCTGTAGATTTCTTACAGTATCTTTGGTTTAAAATCTATGCTATCTTTTTTTTTGTTTTTTAATGCTATCTCATAAAATAGGTTGGGAGATAGCCACACCTTTATTTTCAGAATGAGTTTGTGTAGGTTGGTATTTCTACTTCACATGTTTGAGAAAGCTTAATGAGATCATCTGGGCTTGGAGGCTTTGCTTTGGGAGGGTTTAAAATCATGTATTTAATTTTTAAGAGTTATTTAGATTTCTTATTTTTTTCTTGAGTCTGTTTTCATATTTTTAAAGGTATTTGTCCTTAGGTTTTAAAATTTATTGGCAGAAAGTTGTTTGTAATATTTCTTTATTATACTTAAGTCTATAAGATGTGTGTGATGTCCCTCCATTGTTCCAGATAATGATATAGTAGTTTTCTCCTTGTGTTTTAGGCACCCTGCATGGTGTGAACTGGAAGTGCCCTCAGGGGACAAGCCAGTTACAGAAGAACTTCACCCAGGTTCTCTTCTTTCAGGGTTAATTCCCATAACTTTGGGTTATGCTCCAACGCCTTCAAGCAAATATTTTTCTCCAAGAGTTTTCCTCCCAATAATTTAAAATTATTAATATGAAAGGATCTAAGACAAGATACTTTGCCATTAGTGGAATCAGAATTCTACCATCCTGATATATATTTTTTCTCTTTGTCCTTTCTATTTTCTGTTCCTTTTTTGCTCTTTTCCTTCCTATTTTTGGATGATTTTTATTATTTAATTTCAACCTTTTATTAGCTTGTTAGTTATAAACTTGGTGATTAAACTATGAGTATTTACCTTAGACATTATGATATACGTTCTTTGTCATTAAAGCCTATTTTTTTTAGTATTTTATTGTTTTTGCCATTATAAAATAGCAAACACAAGAACCTTAGAACAATTTATCTCCATTTATTCACCTCTTGCCTTTTGAGGTACAGTTGTAATGTATTTTAATTTGACAAACATTTTAAACCTCACACGACACACTTACTGTTTTTTTTTTTTTTTGGTACCAGGGATTGAACTCAGGGACACTTAACCACTGAGCCACATACCCACCCCTTTTTTGTATTTTATTTAGAAACAGGGACTCACTGAGTTACTTAGTGCCTTGCTTTTGCTGAGGCTGGCTTTGAACTCGTGATCCTTCTGTCTCAGCCTCCTGAGCCGCTGGGATTACAGGCGTGTGCCAGTGTGCCCAGTTTATTATTGGTTTTATCAGGCAATGTTTGTCTAGATTTATTCACAGTTTTCTCTTTTCCACTGCATTTCACATCTTCCCATGTTTTATGCCTCCACCTGGGATCATTTTCCCTCTCCCTTTGGTGTTTGTTCTAGTGCAGGATTTCTGGCCATATGGGGTCCTACCTGGATTTTGCTCTCTTCATTGCTGCTCTCAGGGATATCCTGGGATATCACAGAGCTAACCCTCACTGTTACTTTTAAGGGTGAGGACCTCTCATTCTTTGACTATTTTTAGGGGTTCTTTCTTCTGTCTTCTTGTTTCCCCACCCCACAAACCCACGAATGTCTTTACTCCTTTTCCCACTAGAGTCACTATCAATCTCCTTTGTCTTCTCAGACCATCTACTAAGAATTCTGTGGACACAGAGCTCCTCCAGCTACCCAGATCAATACAATAACTGCAACGGTAGGCTGATGTTAAAAGTACAATGGAGTTTTTAATCCTGGTTGGCTCAAATGATAAGGAAGGATGCTCAGAAAAAGCTACAGGGAAAAAGGCCTTGAAGAATGACCATTAGGCCTTGACTAATGGAGAAGAGAAGCAAAGATATTGCAATCACATACAAAAACATGGGGGTGTGAAGAAGTGTTAGGAGCTTGGGAAATGCTGCCTGGTTCAGGCTTTGGTATAGGGCAGGAATGGTCTGCTACAATCTCCCCATTCCATGTCCATGGTAGACATTGCTAATCTACCACAGAACAATATTTCTCACCAGGATGGGTCAAAAAAATATTCTGTAACAGATGAAAATTGGATGAAATTCAAATGTTAGTGTCCATAAAGTTTTATTGAGACACAGTCAGTCTCATTTGTTTAGGTATTATTATCTATGACTGCATTTTAACTCCTGCAGGAAATTAATTGAAGATAATCAATATCTTAACAATATTGTTTGTTCTGAACCACAGGCATGATATAACTGTATTAGTCAGAGTTATAAAAATAAATAGAACCAACAGAATGTGTGTGTGTGTGTGTGTGTGTGTGTGTGTGTGTGAGAGAGAGAGAGAGAGAGAGAGAGAGAGAGAGAGAGAGAGAGAGAGAAATTGATTTAATTTAAAGAAAAGATTTATTAACTGTGGAGATTTAGCAAGCACAATTCTGAGATTCTGCCAGGAAGGCTGGCAGTTTGGAGACCCAGAGTCTCAGTTCTAATCCAAAGGCAGTCAGCTGATGGAATTCCTCTGCTGAGGAGGTCAGTATTTGTTCTTTTAAGGCCTTCAACTGATTTGATGAAGCCTGTCCACGTTATGGGGAACAATGTATTTTATTTCAATTCCCCTAATTTAAATCTTATTCATGAAACACATTCACTGAAATGTGCCCAACAATGTTTGGCCAAATATCTGGTCATCCTGTCCTTCTCAAATTTGACATACTCAGGAGTCACAATCTACCTCCTCACAAATGTCTTCATCTTCACCTTTAATCTTCCTTGATAAACTACATAGCTGATAATTCAAAACAAAAAAAAAATAGAATTTTCCAATTTATTTGTAAAAATATTTTTTCATACTTGTGAAAGAAATAATGTTTATAGTCAGAGAGTTAGGATCCTACATGGAGAAACAAATTTTAAAAACCTATACTTTTTTTTCTTTTTTTATTGTTGGTCGTTCAAAACACTACATATTTCTTGATATATCATATTTCACAGTTTGATTCAAAAGGGTTATGAACTCCCATTTTTACCCCGTATACAGATTGCTGAATCACATCAGTTACATTTCCATTGATTTACATATTGCCATTCTAGTGACTGATGTATTCTGCTCTCTATCCTATCCTCTGCTATCCCCCCTCCCCTCCCCTCCCCTCCCCTCTTCTCTCTCTACCCCCTCTACTGTAAAACATTTCTTCCACTTGTATTATTCTTCCCTTACCCCTCACTTCCTCTTGTATGTAATTTTGTACAACCCTGAGGGTCTCCTTCCATTTCCATGCAATTTCCCTTCTCTCTCCCTTTCCCTCCCACCTCTCATCCCTATTTAATGTTAATCTTCTTCTCATGCTCTTCTTCCCTACTCTGTCCTTAGTTACTCCCCTTATATCAAAGAAGTCATTTGGCATTTGTTTTTTAAAGATTGGCTAGCTTCACTTAGCATAATCTGCTCTAATGCCATCCATTTACCTCCAAATTCTATGATTTTGTCATTTCTTAATGCAGAGTAATACTCCATTGTGTATAAATGCCACATTTTTTTTATCCATTCATCTATTGAAGGGCATCTAGGTTGGTTCCACAATCTTGCTATGGTGAATTGTGCTGCTATGAACATGGATGTAGCAGTGTCCCTGTAGTATGCTTTTTTTAGGTCTTTAGGGAATAGACCGAGAAGGGGAATAGCTGGGTCAAATGGTGGTTCCATTCCCAGCTTTCCAAGAAATCTCCATACTGCTTTCCAGATTGGCTGCACCAATTTGCAGTCCCACCAACAATGAACCAGTGTACCCTTTTCCCCACATCCTTGCCAGCACTTGTTATTGTTTGACTTCATAATGGCTGCCAATCTTACTGGAGTGAGATGGTATCTTAGGGTGGTTTTGATTTGCATTTCTCTGACTGCTATCGATGTTGAGCATTTTTTCATGTACTTATTGATTGATTGTATGTCCTCCTCTGAGAAGTGTCTGTTTAGTTCCTTGGCTCATTTGTTGATTGGGTTATTTGTTATCTTATTGTCTAATTTTTTGATTTCTTTGTATACTCTGGATATTAGGGCTCTATCTGAGGTAAAAAAAAAAAAAACCTATACTTTTGATTCCTGGAGATAACCACTGTTTCTCCTCAAAATTTCTTTGAATACTTTTTTTCCTTCTCTCCCTCTCAAACCACAGTTTTAGGTGTGTTAGATCATCTTCTTTTGTCCCACATACCATGAATGCTGTATTTTCCCCATATTTCTTGTGTCTCAGTTTGTATAATTTCTACTGACATGTCTGCAAATTCACTGATTCTTTCTTCAGCTGTTTTGTTTGCCGTTAAGCCCCATTGAGAAAATTATTTCTGTTTCAAGAAGATTTTTTGTTTTTGGTACCAAAGTTTGAACCCAGGGTACTTTGCCACTGAGCCATATTCACAGCCTTATTTATTTATTTTTTAAATAAGGGTCCATTTATTTTATTTATTTATATGCGGTGCTGAGAATCAAACCCAGTGCTTCACAGATGCTAGGCAAGTGCTCTACCACTGAGGCACAATCTCAGCCCTTATTTATGTTTTATTTTGAGACAGATCCTAAGTTACTTAGGGTCTTGCTAAACTGCTGAGGCTGACCTTGAACTTGTGATTCCTCCTGCCTCAGCCTCCTGAGTTGCTGGGATTATAGGCATGTTCCACTGTGTCAGGCCTCAAGATGATTTTTTATTTTTTGTATATATCTAAGGTGAATAATATAATGTTTTGGTATATGCATCCATAGCAAAAATTCCTTTTATTAGATGCTGTCTTTTTTCCCAACATTTTCATTTGGCTATTTTGTAGATATTTTTTTTAAATGATGTTTCCTTTCCACTGTTGAAATTCTCCATCCTTCAAGCATGTTGCCTACTTTCTCCATTTTACTTTTGTCATATTAAAGTCCTTCTCTGATACCTTGGGCATACAGGATTGCTCTGGGACTTGCTAGGTTGACTATTTTCTTTCCTGATGATGGGTCACATCTTGCTTTTTTATATGTCTTAAATAACAGTATAAAATACAAAATGCCCCCCCTCCCCCCAATGCCACATTCTTCTGTCTGGTCAACTGTGTGGGAAACTGCATCAGTCTAGTTTATAACTGAGCAAAGTCTAGGCTCTGTTGTGGCTTTGGTTAGATCCAGTTGACTGCTGACTTCACATGACATCAAGGCAGGATTATAACTTTCCCGTAAGAAGAGATGGGGACATGAACAAATGTGAGGTTTCTTTCATCTCTCATGTTCCTCCCTCAGCTCCCAGGAGGCCCAGCTAGACTGTGCCTGGTAAAGAGGCCTGGCGACCTGACCTCTCTGATGCTTGGTGTTCTCTTCAATAATGTACAGATAGTAAACACCTCCACCACTCCTCCTCCTTCTCCCCTTCTTTATTTCCTGCCAGTCCATTTCCCTTTCGGGTATTTCTAGATGTTCCTAAAAGTAACTATTTGGGGTTTCCTTGCAAAATATTCCAGCCTTCATATATTTTTTTTTCATTATTTGACTACCTTCACCTGAGCTTGTGGACCTTGTAAGAAGAATATTTATTCATGCTTTGTATGACTTGAAAATGAATATGTAATTAGGGCAGGAAGTAACAGTCATGTCTAAAACACATGGAATCTTTAGTATGTGTCAGGCACTGAGCTAAATACTTTCTGAACTTATTTAAAATAATCCTCTGAGCTAGTTCACAACAATATATTTCCTATTTTTGTTTATACAATGGGTGATTTTAATTCATAGCTAAGTTCAAACACTATGCTCTCAGGGCAAAAAGGAATTGAAGTATCAAAAACTGAAGAGACATAGGGAAGCAAATATAATAGCATCTTACAGTGGAAGAGAGGCGTATGGTTTACCAAGCACTATTGCACTCACTGGCTTAAACATACTGATAATTTAGCACAGGCTCCAACTTCCCTTCAAACTCCTCTTACAGCATCTTGTCCAGGCTCCTCTCCTGGCCCAGCCCATTTCTGCCTACTGTGTGTCTGCTTCTCTCCCCACTTGCCCTCCATAATTTAGTTGTGTCAGCCCTGCAGCTCTAGCTGACTCAGCTCCTGCCCGGTCTAGCATCATATAGTATTCTATTTGCTCCGTAAGAAGTTAGATGTTCCCCTCTGAGGTTTGCTTGCTTTGAAGCCTCCTGACCAGGGCATGTGGGGAAACGCACTGTCTCCATCAGACTCCTCATCCCTGTTCTCTGGGCAAATAGGCCCTTTGTGATTGATTATTCCTGCCCTCACCTCCGTTCGTGGTAGGGTTTGTTACTGTCTTAACAAAAACTGCAACAATGCTTACTATGAGCCACTCTTCTAAGCACATTTAGATACCTTACCTCATTTAGATCTCACAACACACACTGGAAGTTGATGTCATCATGAATCCAATTTTATGAACAAGCAAGCCAAGGTGCTGAGAGTTAGGTCACCTGTCTAAAGTCACCCACTGCTAAGAGGCATGATCTGCACTCTTAACCACTGGGAATTTTACTTCTCTCATTTTTTTCTTTCCTGCTTTCCTTTGTCCCCTTCCCTCCCCTCCCTTCCCTTCCCCTTCCCCTTCTCCCTCCCTCCCTCCCTCCCTCCCTCCCTCCCTCCCTTCCTTCCTTCCTTCCTTCCTTCCTTCCTTCCTTCCTTCCTCAGTACTGGGGATTAAACACAGGGACATTCTACTACTGGGCTACATCCCCAACACTTTACAATTTTTTTAAAAAAAATTATTAGAGACAAGTGTCTTACTAAATTGCCCAGTCTGGCCTTGAGCTCTCCATCTTCCTGCCTCAGCTCCCAAGGAGCTGGGATGACAAGTATGCACCATTGCACCAGGATTCTTATTTTCTTCTTTTTAGTTTAATCTCCATTTCATCTGGATTCCACCAGCACTTATTACTGTGTGTCAAGCAGTGTGCCAGGCTCTGGGGATTCAGGAATGGATAAGTTGAAATGCTTGGTAACAGTAAGGTTCAAGCTGTGAGGCACTTTTCTTGAGAGCCTGGATCCCAACCAGAATGGGTTTGAAACATGAAACAACACCTCCTTGTGTTTTGGTGAAACTTCAAGGGTTTATGCCAGAAATAGATCTGTCAGGTGCTATCTTTCAACATGGAAAATATCTATTCTAACATCTTCACTGCAGTGACAACAAGCTTTCAAAGTCAATTGTTAGAGACAGGTCCTCTCTTTCACCTCATGTTTGGGAGCTGCATTTTTAAGGAGCTGACAGGGCCGAGGCAAGCACTCAGGGTGTAGGAGAGATATGGGTTCAAACCTTTGCTCCACCATCTACTCCCAATATCTTTGGCAAAACTATGGCTCTGAGTTTCGCTTTCCTTATCCATGAGATAAAAATAACATCTGCTTTTAATGCTCTTCAAAGAAAAGTGCAGAGAGTCTATGTAAAATCAGTTTGTAAACCACAAACACAATGTATGTTAGAAGGCTGCCTCTGATAAATGTCTAATAAAGAGACTAGCTGCAGGGGTCCACCCTAGGGAAAATGAGAGGAAAATGGAAAAGACTTGGTGGTGGGAATCAAGCAGGCTAGGGCTAGAAGCACCCGCGGGGGCAGGTGTTGCTGGAATTAGAACAAATTTTCCCATTCTATCTATTATCCATTTCTTCAAAGAGCCTCATGATTTTAGTTTCTAAATATCCTTAAGATAACAACTCTTTTCATCTTCCCTGCTAACACTCTGGTCCAAGCCATCGTTTGCCATCTAGATTATTGCAGCATCATCCTAATGATGCATTTGGCTTTTCCATATCCTCTTTTGGCACTCCGTCCCCCATCCATTTTCTGTAATCTTCTCCTCTTCTTTTTATAAAACAATAGCTTTATTGAAGTGTAATTCACATGTGCAAATTCACCAACTTAAATGATACAGTGCAGTGGTTCTTAGTATCTTTACAGAGTGGAACACCCTTAGTCACCATCAATTTTAGAACACATAAAAGCAAATTCAGAACCATTAGTAGTCATTTCTTTTCTTTTCTATCCTCCCTCTCCACGTCCCAACTCCAAGCAATCACTTTTGTACTTTCTGACTTCCTGTATTTGTATAATCTTGATACACATTTTCCAAAATATTCTTCCTAATTTTAACAATGTATCCTTTGGTCAACATCTTGCCATTCTATCCTCCTTCCTAATCATCTATTCCTCTGGTAACCACCATTCTGCTCTCTGCTCCTAAGAGATCAACTTTTTAAGATTCTACATGTGAGTGAGATCATGTAGTATTTATCTTTCTGTGCCTGGCTTATTTGCAGGCTCGTTTATGATGTTACAAATGACATAATTTTGTTCTTGTTACAGTGGATTAGTATTCCTTTGTGTATGTAGACCATATTTTCTTTATCCTTTCATCTGTTGGGAGGCACTTAGGTTGATTCCATTGGCTATTGTGAAGAGTATGAGTATTTCTTTGGCCTACTGTTTTCTTTATTTAAATTATTTTTAGATATTTACCCAGTAGTGGGATTGCTGGATCATATGGTAGTTCCGTTTTCAATATTTTGAGGAACTTCCATAGTGTTTTTCATAATGGTTATACTAATTTACATCCCTGCCAACAGTGTGTAATAAGAGTTTTGTTTTCTCCACACTCTCTCCAACACTCTTCTTTTGTCTTTTTGAGAATAGTTGTTATAATAGGTGTGGAGTGATGTCTCACTGGGGTTTTGATTTGCATTTCCCTGATGATCACTGATGTGAGCCATTTTTCATATACCTGTTGGCCATTTGTATGTCTTTTTTCCATATGTGTATTGAGGTCTCTCTCTCCTATTTTGAATAGAGCTTTAAAAATTTGTTTTGCTATATCGTTGTTTGAATTCCTTATGTATTTGGATGTTAAATATTTTCTTCTATTATGTAGGTTGTATTTTCACTGTTGATTATTTACTTTGCCTTGCAGAAGGTTTTTAGCTTAATGTAATCACATTTGTCCATTTCTGCTTTTATTATTTGTGCTTTTGAGGAATTCTCCAAAAATTCTTGCCAAGACCAGTGTAATGAAGTGTTCCCTCCGTGTTTTCTTCTAGATGGTTATAGTGTCAGGTTTTATACTTAAACCTAATCCATTTTGAGTTGATTTTTGTATAGATGGGATCTAGTTTCTATCCATTTTATGTGGATATCGAATTTTCTCAGCAATCATTTATTAAAGAGCCTGTCTTTCCTCATTTTGTGTTCCTGACATCTTTGTCAAAAATCAGTTGGCTGGGGGCTGGGGTTGTGGCTCAGTGGTAGAGCGCTTGCCTAGCACCTGTGAATCACTGGGTTTGATTCTCAGCACTATATATAAATAAATAAAATAAAGGTCCATTGACAACTAAAAAATAAAAAAAAATCAGTTGGCTGAAGAATGTGTGGATTTTTTTCTGGGCCCTCGATTCTGATCCACTGAATGTGCAGGTGTTTGTGCTAGTCCCGTATGTTTTGGATACTAGAACTTTGTGGTACTTTTGAGGTCAGGAAGTATAATGTCTTCAGCTTTGTTCTTTTAACTCAAGATTTCTTTGACTATTTGGAGTCATTTATGGTTCTACATAAATTTTAGGACAGTTTTCAATTTCTGTGAGGAATATTGATGTTTTGATAGAGATTGCATTGGATCTATAAATTTCTTTTAAATTTTTTTTTGTACTTGTAGATGGACAGAATGTCTTTATTTAATTTATTTTTATGTGGTGCTAAGGATCGAACCTAGTGCCTCACACATGCCAGGTAAGCACTCTGCCATTGAGGTATAGCCCCAGCCCAAATCTATAAATTTCTTTGGACAATATGGACACTTCAGTGATATGATTCCTTCTGACCCATGAACACAAGGTATCTATTTTTGTCTTTTTTGGTTTCTTTCATCACTGTTTTATAGTTTTCATTTTAGAATTCTTTCACTTCCTTGTTAAATTTATTCCTTGGTGTTTTATTATTCACTTATATTTTTATTAACATATATGAATTGCACAAATTAATGGGTTTCACTGTGACATTTCCATAGATGCATATATTATGCATTCATCATATCGACTCACCCTTCTACCCTTTCTTGCTCTCTGTTCTCTACCCTCCTCAAACATTTTTCCTTGTCTCTAATAATCCCTCTTCCACTTTAAGTCATCTTTCATTTATTTTTTACTGTTTTTTATTTTTTTAGTTTGCACATATGAGAGGAAACATGTAATGCTTGTCTTTCTGTGTCAGATTGATTTTGCTTAACATGATGTCTTCTAGTTCCATTCATCCTCCTGCAAATGACAGGATTTCATTTTTTCTTTTTCTTTTTTTAAATTTTTATTTGTTCTTTTTAGTTATACAGGACAGTAGAATCTATTTTGATATATTTATACAAATATGAACTCTATCTTATTCTAATTAGGATCCCAGATTTGTGGTTGTGTTTGATGTTGAGACTCACTGTGGTGTATTCATACATGTACATAATTCAATTCTACATAAACCTTATTTTCTTTATCCATTCATCTGTTGACAGGCCCCTAGGCTGATTTCAAATCTTGGCTATTGTGAAGAGAGCTGCAGTTATCATGGTATGAAGGTATCCCTTTTGTATGTTGACTTCATTTCCTTTAGAGACATACCACAGGGCAGGGATAGATGGATCCTTGGTAGCTCTAGATTTAGTTTTTTGAGGACCTCCGTATTATAATCCATATGGCTGAACTAATTTACATTCCTGCTAATAGTGTAAAGAGTTCCTTTTTATCCACATTCTTGCCAGCATTTACTTGTGTGTATTTATTTATTTGTACCAGGGATTGAACACAGAGGTGCTTAACCTCTGAACCACATTCTCAGGCCTTTTATTTTTCATTTTGAGACAGGGTTTCACTTAGTTGCCTAGGGCCTCGCTAAGTTGCTGAGGCTAGCTTTGAACTTGAGATCTTCCTGGCTCAGCCTCTGAGCTGCTGGGATTATAGGTATGCGTTACTCGCCTGCCTGTTATTTATTTGGTTTTTGATATAGTCATTTTAAATGGGCATGGAATCTCATTCTAGTTTTGATTTACATTTCCCTTAGTGGCTAAAGATATGGAGCATTTTTTCCATACACTTATTAACCATTTCCACTTCTTTTGAAAAGTATAGATTTAGATCATTTGCCCATTTTTAATTGAATTACTGGTACTTTATTTTTTGTAGTTGTTATAAATGGAGTTATTTTCTTGATTTCTGTTTTACATAGTTCACTGTTATTGCATAGTAATGCTACTGATTTTTGTATGTTGGTTTTGTATCCTGCAACTTTATTAAATTTTTTTTTCTTTTTTTAATTTTTATTGGTTGTTCACAACATTACAAAGCTCTTGACATATCATATTTCATACATTAGATTGAAGTGGGTTATGAACTCCCAATTTTACCCCAAATGCAGATTGCAGAATCACGTCGGTTACACATCCACAATTTTACATAATGCCCAATTAGTAACTGTTGTATTCTGCTACCTTTCCTATCCCCTACTATCCCCCCTCCCCTTCCCTCCCATCTTCTCTCTCTACCCCATCTACTGTAATTCATTTCTCTCCTTGTTTATTTTCCCATTCCCCTCACAACCTCTTATATGTAATTTTGTATAGCAATGAGGGTCTCCCTTCATTTCCATGCAATTTCCCTTTTCTCTCCCTTTCCCTCCCATCTCATGTCTCTGTTTAATGTTAATCTTTTCTTCCTGCTCTTCCTCCCTCTCTGTTCATAGTTGCTCTCATTATATCAAAGAAGAAATTTGGTATTTGTTTTTTAGGGATTGACTAGCTTCACTAAGCATAATCTGCTCTAGTGCCATCCATTTCCCTGCAAATTCTATGATTTTGTCATTTTTTATTGCTGCATAGTACTCCATTGTGTATAGATGCCACATTTTTTTTATCCATTCATCTATTGAAGGGCATCTGGGTTGGTTCCACAGTCTAGCTATTGTGAATTGTGCTGCTATGAACATCGATGTGGCAGCATCCCTGTAGCATGCTCTTTTAAGGTCTTCAGGGAATAGTCCGAGAAGGGCAATAGCAGGGTCAAATGGTGGTTCCATTCCCAGCTTTCCCAGGAATCTCCAAACTGCTTTCCAAATTGGCCGCACCAATTTGCAGTCCCACCAGCAATGTACAAGAGTACCCTTTTCTCCACATCCTCGCCAGCACTTGTTGTTGTTTGACTTCATAGTGGCTGCCAATCTTACTGGAGTGAGATGGTATCTCAGGGTGGTTTTGATTTGCATTTCTCTGACTGCTAGAGATGGTGAGCATTTTTTCATGTACTTGTTGATTGATTGTATATCCTCCTCTGAGAAGTGTCTGTTCAGGTCCTTGGCCCATTTGTTGATTGGGTTATTTGTTATCTTATTGTCTAATTTTTTGAGTTCTTTGTATACTCTGGATATTAGGGCTCTATCTGAAGTGTGAGGAGTAAAAATTTGTTCCCAGGATGTAGGCTCCCTATTTACCTCTCTTATTGTTTCTCTTGCTGAGAAAAAAAACTTTTTAGTTTAAGTAAGTCCCATTTGTTGATTCTTGTTGTTAACTCTTGTGCTATGGGTGTCCTATTAAGGAATTTGGAGCCTGACCCCACAATATGTAGATCGGAGCCAACTTTTTCTTCTATCAGACGCAGAGTCTCTGATTTGATATCAAGCTCCTTGATCCATTTTGAGTTAACTTTTGTGCATGGCGAGAGAAAGGGATTCAGTTTCATTTTGTTGCATATGGATTTCCAGTTTTCCCAGCACCATTTGTTGAAGATGCTATCCTTCCTCCATTGCATGCTTTTAGCCCCTTTATCAAATATAAGATAGTTGTAACTTTGTGGATTAGTCTCTGTGTCCTCTATTCTATACCATTGGTCCACCCGCCTGTTTTGGTACCAGTACCATGCTGTTTTTGTCACTATTGCTCTGTAATATAGTTTGAAATCTGGTATCGCTATACCGCCTGATTCACACTTCCTGCTTAGAATTGCTTTTGCTATTCTGGGTCTTTTATTTTTCCATATGAATTTCATGATTGCTTTATCTATTTCTACAAGAAATGCCGTTGGGATTTTGATTGACATTGCATTAAACCTATAGAGAACTTTTGGTAATATCGCCATTTTGATAATGTTAGTTCTGCCTATCCATGAACAGGGTATATTTTTCCATCTTCTAAGATCTTCTTCTACTTCTCTCTTTAGGGTTCTGTAGTTTTCATTGTATAAATCTTTCACCTCTTTTGTTAGGTTGATTCCCAAGTATTTTATTTTTTTGGAGGATATTGTGAATGGAGTGTTTTTCCTCATTTCCGTTTCAGAAGTTTTGTCGCTGATATACAGAAATGCCTTTGATATATGCGTGTTGATTTTATATCCTGCCACTTTGCTGAATTCATTTATTAGTTCTAGTAGTTTCTTTGTAGACCCTTTTGGGTTTTTTAGGTATAGAATCATGTCATCTGCAAATAGTGATAATTTAAGTTCTTCTTTTCCTATTTTTATGCCTTTAATTTCTTTCGTCTGTCTAATTGCTCTGGCCAGTATTTCGAGAACTATATTGAATAGAAGTGGTGATAGAGGGCATCCCTGTCTTGTTCCAGATTTTAGAGGGAATGCCTTTAACTTTTGTCCATTCAGAATGATGCTAGCCTGCGGCTTAGCATAGATAGCTTTTACAATGTCAAGGTAAGTTCCTGTTATCCCTAGTTTTTCTAATGTTTTGAACATAAAGGGATGCTGTACTTTGTCGAATGCTTTCTCTGCATCTATCGAGATGATCATATGGTTCTTATCTTTAAGTCTATTGATGTGGTGAATAACATTTATTGATTTCCGTATATTGAACCATCCTTGCATCCCAGGGATGAATCCTACTTGATCATGGTGCACAATTTTTTTGATGTGTTTTTGTATTCGATTTGCCAGAATTTTATTGAGGATTTTTGCATCTAGGTTCATTAGAGATATTGGTCTGTAGTTTTCTTTCTTTGAGGTGTCTTTGTCTGGTTTCGGAATCAGGGTGATGTTGGCCTCATAGAATGAATTTGGAAGAGCTCCCTCTTTTTCTATTTCCTGAAATAACTTGAAAAGT
Organism: Urocitellus parryii; assembly: GCF_045843805.1. Classification (NCBI taxonomy): domain Eukaryota; kingdom Metazoa; phylum Chordata; class Mammalia; order Rodentia; family Sciuridae; genus Urocitellus; species Urocitellus parryii. The sequence continues at coordinate 199,223,625 of NC_135534.1, forward strand.
ATTGGTATTAATTCTTCTTTAAAGGTTTTGTAAAATTCCACTGTATACCCATCCGGTCCTGGGCTTTTCTTGGTTGGTAGTCTTTTGATGGCTTCTTCAATTTCATCCATTGATATTGGTCGGTTCAAATTGTGTATATCCTCCTGACTCAGTCTGGGCAAATCATAAGACTTAAGAAATTTATCGATGTCTTCACTATCTTCTATTTTATTGGAATATAGGTTTTCAAAATAATTTCTAATTGTCTTCTGTATTTCTGTAGCATCTGTTGTGATATTGCCTTTTTCATCCCGTATGTTAGTAATTTGAGTTCTCTGTCTTCTTCTCTTCGTTAGCATGGCTAAAGGTCTGTCGATCTTATTTATTTTTTCGAAGAACCAACTTTTAGTTTTGTTAATTTTTTCAATAGTTTCTTTTGTTTCAATTTCATTGATTTCTGCTCTGATTTTAATTATTTCTTGCCTTCTGCTACATTTGCTGTTGTTTTGCTCTTCCTTTTCTAGGGCTTTGAGATGAAGTGTGAGCTCATTTATTTGTTGGTTTTTTCTTTTTTTGAGGAATGACCACCAGGCGATGAATTTTCCTCTTAAAACTGCTTTCATTGTGTCCCATAGATTCCGATATGTTGTGTCTGTAGTTTCATTTATCTCTAAGAATTTTTTGATTTCCTCCTTTATGTCTTCTGTAACCCATTGATCATTCAGTAACATATTGTTCATTTTCCATGTAACGTAGGATTTTTCCTTCCTTCTTTTATCATTGATTTCCAGTTTCATTCCATTATGATCAGATAAAATGCATGGTATTATCTCCACCCCTTTATATTTACTGAGGGTTGCCCTATGGCATAATATATGGTCTATTTTTGAGAAGGATCCATGTGCTGCCGAGAAAAAAGTATATCCATTTGATGATGGTTGATATATTCTATATATGTCAGTTAAGTCTAGGTTATTGATTGTGGTATTGAGTTCTATAGTTTCTTTATTCAACTTTTGTTTGGAGGATCTGTCCATTGGTGAGAGAGGTGTGTTGAAGTCACCCATAATTATTGTGTTGTGGTCTATTTGATTCTTGAACTTAAGGAGTATTTGTTTTATGAATGCTGCAGCGCCATTATTTGGAGCATAGATATTGATAATTGTTATGTCTTGTTGGTGAATGGTTCCTTTTAACAGTATATAATGTCCTTCTTTATCCCTTTTGATTAACTTAGTCTTGAAGTCGATTTTATTCGATATGAGGATGGCCACCCCTGCTTGCTTACGAGGACCGTGTGCGTGGTATATTTTTTCCCATCCTTTCACCTTCAGCCTGTGTATGTCTTTTCCAATCAGATGTGTCTCCTGGAGGCAGCATATTGTTGGATTTGTTTTTTTAATCCATGATACCAGCCTATGTCGCTTTATTGGAGAGTTTAAGCCATTAACATTCAGAGTTACTATTGATATATGGTTTGTACTTCCAACCATGTTTGATTATTTATCCTTTTTTAAAAAAAATTTAGTTTGTTTCTCCATGATTATCTTTCCCCTCGCCCTCTGTCTTTACCGAGGCACTTCCCTCTGATGGTTTTGGTTATTGTTTTTCATTTCTTCCTCGTGTAGTGTTTTGCTCAAAATGCTTTGCAATGCTGGTTTTCTGGCTGCAAATTCTTTTAACTTTTGTTTATCATGAAAGATTTTTATTTCGTTGTCATACCTGAAGCTTAATTTTGCTGGATACAGAATTCTTGGTTGGCATCCATTGTCTTTCAGTGTTTGAAAAACATTGTTCCATGACCTTCTTGCTCTCAGCGTCTGTGATGAAAAATCTGTTGTTAACCTAATTGGTTTACCCCTGAATGTAATCTGCCTCCTTTCTCTTGTAGCTTTTAATATTTTCTCTTTGTTCTGTATATTGGATATCTTCATAACAATGTGTCTTGGCGTTGGTCTACTGTGATTTTGTGTGCTCGGTGTCCTGTATGCATCTTCAATTTGTATATCTGTTTCCTTTTTTATTTCTGGAAAGTTTTCAGTAATTATTTCATTCAGCAGGTTTCTCATTCCCTTGGTTTGAATCTCTGTACCTCCTTCTATCCCGATGACTCGTAAGTTTGGTTTTTTTATGTTATCCCATAACTCTTGGATGTTTTTCTCGTGATTTTTTACCAGCCTTTCTGAGTTGGCTAGACTCTTTTCAAGATGATATATTTTGTCTTCATTATCTGACCTTCTGGCTTCTACTTGATCCACTCTGTTAGTGATACTCTCAATTGAGTTTTTAATTTGGTTTATCGTTTACTTCATTTCTAGAATTACTGTTTGATTATTTTTTATAATCTCTATCTCCTGATAAAGATGCTTAACTTCTTCTTTTATCTGTTTATGTAACTCATTCTCAATGTGTTCTTTCGCTGCTTTAATTTTCTGTCTCGTATCCTCTTTAAGGTTCCATTCCATCTGTCTAAGGTGTTCCATGAGTTCTTTATATGACCATTTTTCTGATGACTCTAGGTCCTCCTGAATATTTAGGCTGTCCTGCATTGTTTGTACTCCTTTTCTTCCTTGCTTTTTGAAGCTGCTCATGTTACTTCTTGTTCTGTTTGACTGCTGAGTTACTATTTACTCCTATAAATTTATTTGATGCTTGGGAGGAAAGGTATTAGAAGGGAAGGGAAGAAGTCATTAAAGAGAATGAGAGTAAGCAGGTAGAATTCAAGGAAGTGGGGATAAGATAATCGAAAAGAAATGAAAAGACAAAAGAAGAAAATAAATAGGAAATAAAAAAAGAAAAAAAATTTTAAAAAAAATTTAAAAAATTAAAATTAAACTTGGAAGAAAAAAATTTAAAAAAATTAAAAAAAAACAAGAAAGAAAAATGAAAATGAAAGAAAAACCCAAATCAAAATAAAAAAATTTAAAAAAAGAGAAAAGAAAAAAGAAAAAAAAAACTAATAAATGCAGTCTTAGCGTTTGATTAACTTCTCTTCCAGTAGGTGGCGCTGTGCCCACCAGGCCAAGTTTCTCCTGTCAATACGCGGGAACCAATCACTGTGCAGCAGCTCCTCCTCCCAGACTGGGCGAGTCTCCAATCCTGAGTGCCTAGGGCCTCCTCTTGTGTCTAGTCACTTCCCCACTTTTCCTCTAGCCAGGCCCCTCTCACGGGTGCCGCTCACCACAATACTGGGTACACGCCAGGTCTGCTGCTCCCGGGAGCCCTGTTGTCATGAATGACTGGGCACACTCTCCCTGTTTGCCATTCCCTCAGACCCTAAGTTTGTAGAGCTTGGGGCTGAGAGTCCTCAGCGAATTTTACTGCCCCTCCGGTAGCCACGCCCCCAGTAGCTGGTGCAAGAGACCTCAGCTGTCAGCACTGGTGGGAGCGGTAGTTCCGCGCCGCGGATCCCGCGCCACGGATCCCGCGCCACCTCTAATTCCCTCGGTCTGGCTACCGCGCTCACGGGAGAGCTGGGAGGGGCCCTTAAGGTTTCCCCGATGTGTGGAGAGGGAAGGCTAGGGGATTACACACCTGTAGCCGCAGGATTCAATGAAGTTATCTCCTCCGCCTCAGTCTGATGACATCAGTTCTCTGCCATGGTGGTATCTCTTGCAAATGGCGACAGTTCGTTTCCCTTTGCCGGGTGACCAATGCAACGGGTGGGTCCTTACTGTCTCTCCCAAGCCCCGTTTCAAACCTGTGGCCGCTACCTATGAAGGCTTGGTAGGCATTTACCTCCGTAGGATCAGAAGGGCCAACCAGTTGTTCCAGCCGGATGGATCAGTGCTGAGTCACAGCTGTTTGTCTGCGGGAAGCAGGCGAACGGGAGCTTGAATTCAGCCGATCTGGGCTCGGTGTGTGTTCTGAGAGGCCCAGACTGTTCACCCCAGATCCACGTCAGCTCAGCATTGCCTTGTGATCCTGAGCAAACAGATTTAGGCTGTTTACGACTCCCTATGCCCGAACAGCTGAAGAGGTCAGAGTCTTGATCTCTCTGCGCCCGCCGCCATGTTCGATCTCTCAACTTTATTAAATTTTAACTTTGTTTTGATGGAGTCTTTAGGGTTTTCTATGTATATGATCATGTTGTCTATAATCAGGATAGTTTAATATTGTCATTTACAACTTATATTTCTTTTTTAAAAAATATTTTTATTTTTTAGTTGTAGTTGGATACAATACCTTTATTTCACTTATTTATTTTTATGTGGTGCTGAGGATCGAATCCAGGGTCTGACACATGTGAGGCGAGCTCTCTACCACTGAACCACAACCCGAGCCCAACTTATATTTCTCTTATTTATTTTTCTTACATAAGTTCTCTGGCTAGGACTTCTAATACCATTTTGAATAGAAGTAGTGAAGGTGAGCTTCCTTGTGTTTTTTTCCAGATTTTTGAGGAAAAGCTTTCAACTTTTCCTCATTCGGTATGATGTGGGATGTGGGTTTGATGAGATTGTGCATTGTGATGGGACACTGTCCTTGTACCTAATTTATTGAGAGCTTTTGTTGTGAAAGGGTGCTGGATTTTGACAAATGCATTTTTGTGCGTTATTAACATGATCATATGGGTTTTGTCCTTTACTCTGTTTTTTAAAAATGTCAATAACACTTTTTAAAATACCTTTATTTTATTTTATTATTTTTATGTGGTGCTGGGGATAGAACCCAGTGACTCACACATTCTAGGCAAGTGCTCTACCACTTTACTGTTAACATGATGTATCATGTTTATTGCTTTGCATATGTTGACTTGCATATCATTCCTGAACTCCTAGGATGAATCTTGCTTGATCATGGGATGGTCTTCTAATGTGCTGTTGTATTCAGCTTGCAAATGTTAGGTTGGGGATTTTGCATTTATGTACATCAGGGATACTGAACTATTTATTGTGTTCTTCTGTTGTTGTCTCCTTGCTTGTTTTTGGTATTAAATAAATGCTGGTCTTAGAGTAAAAGTTCTGGAAGAATTCCCTCTTCAATTGTTTGAAGTAGTTTGCAAAGAATGGTATTAGTATTTCCTTAAACATCCAGTAGAATTCAGCAATAAAACTATCAGGGCTTAGTCTCTTCTCTGATGGAAAATTCTTTATTACTGATAAAATCTCCCCACTCATTATTGGGCCATTCAGATTTTCTTTCTTCACAATTCAATGTTTTTAGGTTGTATGTGTCCAGGAATTTATCCATTTCTCCTAGACTTTTCTATTTGTTGGAATGTGATTGTTCAAATTGTCTCTTACAACTCTTTTCATCTCCATAGTATCAGTTGTAATGTTTTCCTTGGTCTCCAATTTTTTTGAGTTTTCCCATTTTTTTTAGCATAGCCACATATTAAACTTAAAACATTTTCATTTTTTAAAATCTTTTCAGAAGACCATTCTTTGTTTCATTAATATTTTGAGTAGTTTTAATTTCCATTTCACTTACTTTTGGCTCTGATCTATGTTATTTCTTTCCATCTCTAATTTTGGATTTAGTTTGTTCTCATTTTATTTGTTCCTTGAGGTGAGGTGCAACATTAGGACCTTTATTTGACCTTTATTTTTGTCTTTGTCTCTCTACTTTTTGCTCAGGCTGGCCTCCAACTCTTAGGCTGGAATAATTCTCCTGTTTGAGCCTCCCACGTAGCGGGACTGCTGGTGTGCTCTCTAACCCCTGGTTCACTCTTCTTTTTTGGATAGAGATGTTCATTGCTATGATCTTTGTCTCTTAGAACTGCTTTCTTTGTATCCCATAGATTTTGATATATTGTGTGAATTTTCATTCATCTCAAGAAATTTTAAAAATTTGCTTTTTAATTTCTTCATTAACCCATTGACTTTTTCAGGAAGTTGTTTTTAAATTTCCATTTATTTGTGGAATTTCTGAAGTTCCTTCTGTTATGGATTCCTAGTTTTATACTGGATGGTCTGAAAAGATAGTTGATATAATTTTGGTTTTCTGAAATTTGTTAAGGCTTGTTTTGTGGCTTAAGCTGTGGTCTGTTTTGAAGAATGAACCATGTGCAGTTCAGAAGAATGAGTATTCTGCAGCTTTTGGATAGGATGTTTTGTAAATGTCCGTAAGATTCACTTGGCCTAGAGGGCAGTTTAAATCCAATGTTTTGTTTTGTTTTTTTTGTTCATCTTTTATCTGCATGATTTGTTCATTGCTGTAAGTGAGGTGTCAAAGTCCCCAAATATTAGTACATTGTTGTTTATCTTTTCCTTAGATTATTACTAGTAATTTGCTCTGTGCTTTTAGATCTTCCAGCTTGGGGTATATTTACAATTGTTACATCCTCTTGCTCAATTGACCCTTTTATTGTTGTATAATGACTGTTTCTTTTTACAGTTTATGACTCAAAGTTTATTCACATAAGTGTACTTACTCATGTACTCTTTTGGTTTCCGCTTTTTTTTTTTTAAATTTTTAGATGTCAATGCACCTTTATTTTATTCATTTGTTTATGTGCAGTGCTGAGAAGCAAATCCAGTGCCTCACGCATTCTAGGCAAGTGCCCTACCACTGAGCAACAACCCAGCCCCTGGTTTCCATTTTTCATGAAATATCCTTCTCCATTCTTCACTTTTAGCCCATGTGTGTTCTTTTTTTTTAACTTGACAATTTAATCAATTCACATTCAAGTTAATATTGATAGGTTAAAACACTCACTATTGCCAATGGCTAATTGTTTTCTCCTTTTGTAGATCTTTTCTTCCTTTCTTCCTCTCTTACTGTCTTCCTTTGCTGTTAAGTGACTTTTTTTCTCTAGTAGTATGTTTTTATTCCTTGCCTTTTGTTTTTAGTGCTTCTGTTATAGGGTCTCCCTGCCCCCTTTGATCGTTACTATAAGGCTTACAAAAAATCTTATAATAAATTATTTTCAACTGATAACAAGTTAACTTTGATTGCATTAAAAATCTCTCCATCCTCACTCAATTCACAATAAGTAAACCATGGAAGCAACGTAGATGCCCTTCAAGAGATGAATGGATAAAAAAGTGGGGCATATATACACAATGGAATATTACTCAGCATTAAAAGAGAATAAAACTATGGCATTTGCAGGTAAAGGGATGGAGTTGGAGAATATCATGCTAAGAAAGCCAATTTCAAGAAAACAAAGGTGAATGTTCTCTCTGATATATGGATGCTGATCCATACCGGGGGCGGGGCATGGGAAAAATGGAGGAACTTTGGACAAAGGGGAGGGAGAGATGGACAGGGACATGGGGGCAGGAAAGATGGTGGAATGAGATGGACATCATTACCCTAGGTACATGTATGACTGCACATATGGTGCGACACTACATTGTGTACAACCAGAGAAATGAAAAGTTGTGCTGCAATTGTGTACAATGAATCAAAATGCATTCTGCTGTCATATATACCTAATTAAAATAAATTAATGAATTAAAAAATTGTCAGAGGTTTTCCAATGTAACCATAAATGTCCTAGTGAAGTAACATCAATAAAGGATTTTAAAGTTGTTCAATTTAACTTTATATCAAAAAAGATGATTTAGTACTGATACGAAACCTTGGAAAATAAAGGAAGGAGAATATAGATCACCTAGGAATCAGAATGAATACTTTTCTTTCTTTTCTTTTTTTTTTATTGGTACTGAGGATTAAACTCAGGAGCACTCAACCACTGAGCCACATTCCCACCTCTGTTTTGTATTTTATTTAGAGACAGGGTCTCACTGAGTTGCTTAGCGCCTCTCCATTGCTGAGGCTGGCTTTGAACTTTCGATCTTCCTTCCTCAGCCTCCTGAGCCTCTGGGATTACAGGCATGTAATCCCATCGTACTCGTACATCTACAGTGTCCTGCTAGAATGAGTACTTTGTATCTCGTATATTCTAAAGCAAGTGTTATTAGAACAAAACAATGTTAGACATAAAATATTCCCTTTTCTGGAATAATATTTATCGTAACCCTTTCCTCAATTACAAATTTAAATGATGCCCCAGTTCATAAACTTCTGTTTATTGTCTAGTGGCTTTTGGGTAATTCATTTTATAGTCAGAAATTTTCAGTGCTAACTCTAACCTCCTAGTAATATTCTATTTTATAGATAATTCATTTTATTTGCTCAGAATAAATTAATTCATATTTTTTTTCTGGTTAAAAAAACCCTCTGCACATTAACTCCTGTCCTACATTTTGAATCTTTTATGTCAAAATTTACATATTTTGTATTGTGTATGCCTTAACAAATCATTGTAATTATTTTTAATAGTTTTGTCTTTCAGTTTTCATGCTGAAGCTATATAAAGTGGTATACACACCATTTACAGCACCGGATGCTCTGAATCAGGTTTTATGTTACTTTTACTAGTGAGTTTTGTACTTCAGTTATTTTCATGTTATTCACTAGCATCCTTTTCTTTCAGCTTGAAGAAGTCCTTTTAGCATTCTTGTAAGCCAGGTCTGGTGGTGATGAACACTCTTAGCTTTCATTTTTCTGGACAGTTTTTATCTCTTCATGTATGAAGGGTAAAGCTTTGCTGGATACAATGTTCTTAGTTTGAAGTTTTTTTTTTCTTCCACACTTTTTTTTCTTCCACTATAATATAGTTCAACTGTATTATTATATTAATATATAATTCAACTATATTATTTGTTTATTTTCTCTTGCTGCTTTTAAGATCATCTCTTTGTCTCTGTTTTTTGACGTTTTGATTATAACATGTCTTGGGATAGTCTTATTCCTATTGAATCTGACTGGGGACTTTTGACCTTCCTGCATGCAAATTATGTCTTTCTCCAGGTTTGGAAAATTTCTACTGTTATATCTTTGAATAAATTTTCTACACCTTTGTCTTCTCCTGAGTATTTTCCAACAGCTTGTCTTAGATCTTGCTTAGTCTTTCTTCTGTTTGATCTATTCCACTGTCAGCGCTCTCCATTTCATTTTTCAGCTCCAGGATTTGTTTGATTTTGCTGTGACTTCAATCTCTTTGTTAAATTTTTCTGCTAAATTACTGAATTATTTTTCTGTATTTTCCTGAGGGTCACTAAACTTCACTGTAATTTGGGTTTTGTGAAACTTGTTAAGGCTTGTTTTGTGGCTTAAGTTGTGGTCTGTTTTGAAGAATGAACCATGTGCAGTTCAGAAGAATGAGTATTCTGCAGACAGATATTGCATCTGCATCTTTGTAGAATTCAGATTCTTTGGCAGATAGATATTGCATCTACATCTTTTTAAGTTTAGTCACTGGCTCCTGATTTTGTCATGTTTTCTTTCTTGTTCTTGATCCTCGGGGTTGTGCATTGATCATTGCTCATCAACAGCATAGGTTTTTGTTGGGTCTTTGTGATCTCTTTTTGTCTGTGACTGTCCTACAATACACCTGTTCAGGAATTCTGAGAAGACTATCTGTTGTGACTCTTAAACCCATTACTGCTGGAGCCACTACAGTGCTAGAGGGTGTCCCAGGCCGAGGTCTATCATAGCCAGTGGAGCCCAGGGTAGATCTTTTGAGGGGGTGGTACTGAGATGAGAGTCTGCTTCAGGGTTCTGACAATGCCTGTAACCTAGTATGTGGTAGATGTGTCTTTTTTTTTCTGTGTAAAAATTTTATTTTATAAAGCTCTTTTCTGATAGTTCCCCATTTTGAATCTGCAAAAAAAAAAAAATCACAATAGAAGGTGATACTTCTAAGGAAAACTAAAAAAAAATCACTACCATGGGAACTTTCTTTGGAATTTTTAATTAGACATTAGTTCTTCAATTCTCTTAAATCCATTGTGTAGATTCATAAATGCAACTAGAAGAATGTGTAGATTTTTATCAACCCAATAGCAATGTCCAAGTGGTTTCCTTAGAACAACAGATAATGGACCAGGGATGGGAGAGTTTTAGATCTGAAGCTTGGAAAAACATTCGTTGAATTGTGGTTAAATGTTAGCAAATAGTATGAGATTTTATTAGGAAGCTCTAAGGCAGTGGTTCTCAGCCTTACTTGGGTACTATGTAATCACCTGGGGAGCTTTTGGAATTCCAAACAGCTGGACCCTGACAAATGAAATCAGAATCTCTAAGGTCTGGCATCAGCATTTTAAAAAAACAGGTGTGTCCAATGTAACATGCAAGGCTGAGAACTCTGTTCTAGGGGAGAAAACTGTACCTCCAGCCAGTTAGGTAGCTGTGTCTTCCTCCAGGTCTCTGGAAGGGTCCTGTTGGATTATTGGATGGATCCCTATGTTGACCATACTATTCAGATCTGTAGGTGGGATGGGACAGAACTGAGACACAGGGTTGTTTTGGGTCTTTATCTAGGACTGAACTCTTCAGGCCTTTCCTCAGGATCATGTATAATTGTGTCTCCCACTGGGTTCCTGCATGAGCAGGTCTGCTTTCAGACTTCAGTTGAGAAGGCCTGAAACCAATTTATTGGGTCATTTGAAGACACACAATGTGATCAAGGTCGGGGCATCAGCCATCAGAGACACCGCTGGGCATGTTTCCCTCTGGGTCCCTCAGTGGGCAGTGCTGCACTCAATCCACAAACAAGAAGGACCAGGACTGAGACCCAGAGCCGTCTGAGAATCTGCTAAGGGACAGAGGTGAGCAAGCCTGCTGTGGGGACTCAGATGGGTATGTCTCCTGGTGGACCCTGCCTGGGTAGAGCTGCTGTCAAACCACAGCTGGGAGGAACTATAACTGAGTTTCAGGGCTAATTCAGAATCTGTTGTGGGTCTGATGTCAGTAATCCCAACCTGATGGCACCCTCAGGCAAGACTCCCAGCAATTGCTTACGCAGATGGGATTACTCACGTACCACAGCTGAGAGGGCTTGGAACTGACTTTGGAGTTCCTTTCCAGAACTGTTATTGGTTGGAGGATAGCAAGCCTGTCCTGATGCCTTGGACAGCCATCTCACCTTAGCAGTTTCCTGCACAGGTGGAAGAGTTCTCAGGCAGGGAGGGACTGGCTAAGACAGGAGCCCTTTAGGGATCTACTGTAGGATGAAAACAAGCCAGCCTGACCCGGTGGCTCAGAAGGAGTGTGTCTCCCTCTGTGTCCTTGTATAAACTGGGACCAGAGCTGAGAGGGACTGGATCTGAGTTACAGGGTAATGTTCGAGCACACAGATGGAGCTGATATTAGTGAGCAGAAGAGCTTGACTGCTGAGTCACTAGTGTGCACGACTCCAGGACTTCTTGGAAGATGGATTTGGTTGCAGACTCAGGCCAAATGGGACTGCAGCAAGGGGGAGTAGGACTAATTCATATTTGAACTTGGGAGCACAGTTGGTAGGTCTGCTACCTGGGGGTGGGTCTGCACTTTGTAAATGACCCTCTTAGGTCTGAGATTGCACTGGATTTTCACAACTTCCTACTTAAATCAGAATCTTCCCTAAGAGACTCATCTATGGATGACTGCAGAATTCTTGTTCTTGGGGACATTAGCAGGTTACCTCCTATTTTGCCATCCTGCTGATGTCACTCCCCCATATAGTAATCTGTTAACAACACATTGGATCACCCAACTTAACTAGGCTTAAGTCTGTGTTGGTTTCTTAGGACTGCTGCAACAAAGTACCATAACCTTTGGTGGTTTGAAACCATAGAAATTTATTCTCTCACAGTTCTGGAGAGTCCAAAATCAAGGTATCAATAGGACTGATTCCTCTCAGAGCTCAGAGGGAAAATCTGTCCCCTGCCTCTCTCCTAGCTTTTAGTGGTTGAGGGCATTCCTTGGCTGGTAGGTGCATCCCTCCAACCCCTGATTCTGTCTTTGCATGGCTGTCTTCCTTCTGTCTCTCGGTCTTCCCGTGACATTCTTCTCTCTGTGTCTGTGTCTAAAGTTCCTTCTCTTTAGAAGGATACCAGTCATTGGATTGTGGTCCAGTTTAATTTCGAATGACTTCACTTCATCTTAACTTGATTACGTCTATAAAGACCCTATGTCCAAATAAGGTCACGTTCTGAGGTTCCAAGTGGGCATGAGGTTGTGGGAGACACTAGTTAACCCAGTATGAAGTCCCTCTTTATTTAGTAAATACTTATTGTGTCCCTACTGTATTTCAGGAATTCCAAAGCCACCGGATGAGGAGGACTTCCTACTCCCAAGGATAAAGGCTGGTTAGCTCTTCTCCCTGCCTACGTTCCCCAGGGACTCCTTCCGGTTCCTCTAATGTGTCAGGGCCTTTCTTCATCCTGGATGCTTCTTTGAATAGCAGCTCAGTCATTTTTTTCCTGGATCAGGTCACCCTGTCTTGTGCTCCCGCCTTTGTAGTTTTTTTATCACAGTCACTAACTATTCATTTATTAATTTGATTAATGTTTGTCTTCTCCTTGACACAATATACAGGATCCTTTTTTCCTTCACCTTACTATTATGTCCCTAGAACTTAGCATGTATCTGGCACATTGGGCATGGGCTAGTAAACACTGGTGGGAAAAAAAAATGAAGCCATACCTGATTTTTCTATTTTATTGGAGTTCACGTTTTCAAAATAATTTCTAATTATCTTCTGTATTTCTGTAGTGTCTGTTGGGATATTTCCTTTTTCATCACATATGTTAGTGATTTGAGTTTTCTCTCTCCTTCTCTTCATTAGCATGGCTAAGGGTCTGTCAATTTTATTTATTTTTTCAAAGAACCAACTTTTTGTTCTGCAGATTTTTAAAATTGTTTCTTTTGTTTCTGTTTCATTGATTTAAGCTCTGATTTTAATTATTTCCTGTCTTCTACAGCTTTTGGTGTTGATTTGTTCTTCTTTTACTAGGGCTTTGAGATGTAGTGTGAGGTCATTTATTTGTTGAATTTTTCTTCTTTTAAGGAATGAACTCCATGCAATCAACTTTCCTCTTAAAACTGCTTTCAGAGTGTCCCAGAGATTTTGATATGTTGTATTTGTGTTCTCAGATACAGCATATGTTCCTTGATGTCTTCTGTAACCCATTGTTCATTCAGTAGCATATTATTTAGTCTCCAGGTGTTGGAATGGATTTTATTTCTTATTTTATCATTGATTTCTAATTTCATTCCATTATGATCTGATAGAATGCAGGGTAGTATCTCTACTTTTTTATATTTGCTAAGAATTGCTTTGTGGCATAGTATATACTCTATGCAGTATGTTTCCGCATCTAAATTTCTTCTTTTCTTTAAGGATACCAGCCATGTTGGATTAGGACACACTTTAATAACTTATTTAATTTTATTACCTCTGTAAAGGCTCTTTTTTCAAATAAGGCCATATCCTGAGGCATTAGAGGTTAAGACTCCAATATGTCCTTTTCCAGGGATACAACACAATCCATAACAATTGATTCTGTGCTGAATACCCCTCCCCACATCTGTGGACAAAGGCTGAACTTCATCTGTGGCTTTTTAATTTTTTAAAAATATTTAATTGATTTTATTTCTTAAATACATGACAGTGGAATGCATTACAATTCTTATTACACATATGGAGCACAATTTTTCATATCTCTGCTTGTGTATAAAGTATGTTCACACCAATCTATGTCTTCATATATGTACTTTGAATAATGATGTCTACCACATTCCACCATCATTGCTTAACCCCTGACCCCTCCCTTTCCCTCCCCCCTCTCTGCCCTATCTAGAGTTCCTCTATTCCTCCCATGCTCCCCATCCCTACCCCACTATGAATCACCCTCTTTATATCAGAGAAAATATTCGGCATTTGGTTTTTTGGGATTGGCTAACTTCACTTAGCATTATCTTCTCCAACACCATCCATTTATCTGCAAATGCCATGATTTTATTCTCTTCTATTGCTGAGTAATATTCCATTGTGTATATATGCCACATTTTTTTAAATCCATTCATCTACTGAGGGCATCTAGGTTGGTTCCACAGTTTAGCTATTGTGAATTTTGCTGCTGTAAACATTAATGTGGCTGTGTCCCTGTAGTATGTTGTTTTTAAGTCCTTTGGGTATAGACAGAGGAGAGGGATAGCTGGATCAAATGGTGGTTTTATTCCCAGTTTTCCAAGAAATCTCCATACTGCTTTCCATATTGGTTGCACCAATTTTCAGGCCACCAGCAATGTATGAATATACCTTTTCTCCCACATTCCTGCCAATACTTATTGTTGTTTGTCTTCATAATAGCTGCCATTCTGACTGGAGTGAGATGATATCTTAGAGTAGTTTTGATTTGCATTTATCTAATTGTGAGAGATGATGAACATTTTTTCATATATTTGTTGATTGATTGTCTATCCTCTTCTGAGAAGTGTCTCTTCAGTTCCTTGGCCTATTTATTGATTGGGTTATTTGTTTTTTTGGTGTTTAGGTTTTTGAGTTCTTTATATACCCTAGAGATTAGTGCTCTATCTGATGTATGATGGGTAAAGATTTATCCCCAAGTTGTAGGCTCTCAATAGCTTCAAAAAAAATAAAATAAATAAATATTTAAACAAAAGAGGTGAAAGATCTATACAATGAAAACTACAGAACCCTAAAGAGAGAAATCAAAGAAGATCTTAGAAGATGGAAAGATCTACCTTGCTCTTGGATAAGCAGAATTAATATTATCAAAATGATCATACTACCAAAAGCATATACAGATTTAATGCAATTCTGATCAAAATCCCAATGGCATTCCTCATAGAAATAGAAAAAGCAATCATGAAATTCATCTGGAAAAATAACAGAGCCAGAATAGCTAAAGCAATCCTTAGCAGGAAGAGTGAAGCAAGGGGCATCACTATACTAGACTTTATCTACACTAAGAGCAATAGTAACAAAAACAGCATGGTATTGGCACCAAAACAGATTGGTAGACCAATGGTACAGAATAGAGGCATAGAGACTAACCCACAAAATTACAATTATCCCATATTAGACAAAGGAACCAAGAACATGCATTGGAGAAACGATAGCCTCTTCAACAAATGGTGCTGGGAAAACTGGAAATCCATATGCGACAAAGTGAAATTAAACCTCTATCTCTCACCATGCAAAAAACTCAGCTCAAAGTGGATCAAGGACCTAGGAATTAAACCAGAGACTCTGCATCTAATAGAAGAAAAAGTAGGCCCTAATCTCCATCGTGTGGGATTAGGCCCCAGCTTCCTTAATAAGACTCCTATAGCACAAGAATTAAAGTCAAGAATCAATAAATGGGATTGATTAAAACTAAAAAGTTTCTTCTCAGCAAAAGAAAGAACCATCTGTGTCTTTCTGAGCTTTGTGTGACAATGCTCCAGTAGGGCTCTGCAGCCTCTTCTCCTGACTTTCTCCTTGCTCTCTTGCATTCCACGCTCCAATTGTAAAGTTATTTCTTGCTTCTCCATGCCTTAGGGTCTTCCTATTCCATCTGCCTGAAAATGCCCGTTCCCCCTGTTTGTTAGCCTTTGTGATTAGTCCTCTCCCTCAGGCTCAGATTAGGTATCACAGCCTCTCAGAAGCCTGCCCTGATATTATTCCATCAATTCTGGATCCGGCGTCCTCTTGCACTCATGCTACAGAAATTAATCTTAGTACTTACAACACTGTCTTCACCCAGAGACTGCGAGCTGCCCAAGTATGAGGGCTGCATCTGGTTCCCTGTTACACCACCCAGCCTGGCTGGGTGCCTAGAACACAGTGGTCCCTTAGTAAATATTTTCAGAATGAAAGAATGCCTGATGGTCAGTTAGGATTCCCAACAGATGTAAGGAAGAAACGCGGAGGATCTCAAACCACTGTCTGCAGAGCAGAACTCCATTTAATTCATTGTGGCTGGGGAAGAGACCAATCAGGAATGGCAGGAGCTCTCTTTCTTTGAAGGTGCCTCTTGATTTCTTACTGGTTACACCTTAAAACAGATCTCCCAGGGCCTTTGAACCAGAGAAACTCTTAAAAATCATGGAGCCCAATTTCTTAATTTTTAGAAAGAGAGAAATTGAGATTTGGAAGTAGAACCTTAATTTTTACTGTTAGAACCAAGACTGGAACGGAAGCCCCTTGGATTCTTCCAGAAAAGAGGAAATGCTTTTTCCATTTACAGAGATCATTCTGCATGGAAACTGGGGTGGGCTCTGGTCCACTTTTATCAGGTAAGTGGTCTAGGGTGAGTTACTGAACCTCCCTGCAGCACAATTTCTCCATCAGTAAAGTGGGGATAAGGAGAGTACCTAGCTCATAGAATTGTTGGGAGGACTTCATAAAGAAAAGCATGTACAAAGCACAACTTCTGGCGGGTGGTCAGTATCCCAAACCCTAAACACTCACTATTTATTCTGTGAGGCAGAGAAAATACTTCAGTGAAGTGAGTAGCCAGTCATAGTTGAGTTTTGGAAGTCTGCCTGGTGTGTACTTAGGTTAACCAAACATATGAAAACAGAGGGCTTAGTCATAGTGACCACCCACTCCTTTTTGTACACATAGATAGCGCTTGATTTCGTTTGGTTAATTTGGACAATAACACATGGATAAGCCTTTCCTGATTTACTGATGACTTATCAAAACACTCAAAATGATTTTTTACAATGATTCATGGACCCTTTGGAACTCCCTGTTGTTGATTGGTGGGCAGCGAGGAAGGCATACCTGATAGATGTGGATTATAAACATGCACTCTTTGTTTATGGTTGCTTCCTTTGTCCAGATGTTTTTTCTCCACTGCATGCTCTCCCTGTTCATGCCATGTCTGCAACTTTATTCCGAATCCTCACTTCAGCCAAGGGCTCCAGTCTCCCAACATTTCCTCTTATCTCTTGCCATGAGCAGAAAAAGGAAACGAAGGAGGAAAAGCAGATCCTAGTCAACAGGGATGACAGGTTGTCCTAATGCTACTTCAGAATGCTTTCTTACTATCTACCTCCAGCACGGGCCTGACCCCTCAGTTTAGAAGACTGGGGCTATTTGGAACGATGGGAGTGAGAACTGATGTGGTCTAGAGATCTCCCTCTGCTTTACCTTCCATTGCCAGGTCTCCTTGGGCTGCTTTGTGCTCTGAGGAACAGGCTTTGTCTCTCCTGCTATTCCCTAGGAAAACCTTCCAAAGCCTTCTCCCAGTCTGGAAAGCAAAGCACAGCCCAAGGGTCATCAAGAATGTTAGTGCCTCTTTCCTGATATTGAGACTATCCTCAGGGTCTGCTTGGATCCACAGTCATGTCTCATAGCGTCTCCATTTGTAGGTAGGTGACCAAGATGGAGGAAAAGTGATGAGAATATGGAAAGATGGGGACATCTGTAGAAGTGAACTGTAATTTGGCTTATTTGATGATGCGTAGATTGATAGGGAGGGACAACAGGTTTTAGGCAACGGAGAGGAGCAGTTTGCATGGTATGTGTGTGTTGCTTTAGTCCAGAGATCAACAGTGAAGGGACATTAGAATTTGTGTGGTTTGTGATGTACTGTCAGGCTCTTTGGGGGTTTAAGAGATGTTGATGGTGTCAGGGGCTCCTTAGTGTTGGGTAGTAGTTCAGGAGAGTCATAATAAAGTTTTGCATGACTTATCTGTTGGAGAAACTCTTGGAGTTGTTCCAGCTTCAGCTGTAATAGTGGCTCGCAGCTCCTTCCAGTTACTGGCCTCTGTTAGCCGATGTGGTGTCCTCTGTCCTCCCAGGCATATCTATGGCTCTTGGGTCAAGGAGAGAATGCAGACCTGGCACTATGGATTCTGAGAAGCATTCTTAAGGATTTCAGTAAATATCAAAGGAAGTGGGGGGCATGTTTAGGAGGGAGAATAGACTGTTAATCTACTTTGGGGGATTCCCATAAGTCACACTCAGACACCCCAGACTCACGGGAACAAGAGCTAGCCCCGGGCCTGGCTGGCGGGCTTCTTCCTCCAGGCTTCCTTCCCTTCCTTGCTCCCTCCTTCTGCCTGTTCCTCTCTTCCTTCTCCTTTTCTTTCTTTTTTTCCCCCCACATTGTTTTCTTCTACAATGAATGGGGTTGCTTAAAACAGAAAGATCAACACAACAAATAAGAAAATAAATTAAAAATAGGAGCCGAGGGTGTCACTCAGTGGTGACATGTGCCTAGCATGTGTGAGGCCCTGGGGTCATTCCCAGCACCAAAATAAAGAAATAGATAACAGGAGCTGAGGGATAAACGTGAGGCAGGAAGATGGGGCCTGTGTGAAGCGAGTGCACAAAATTAGGGAAGGTGGGGTCCTAAGACTGACAGCCAAACTGATGGGACAGACGGGCTTCACCCAGCACCTAACAGCTGCCTAGCTTTCGAGTAGGACATGTGATAGGCAGCACACCTGCTATGATGTAGATGTGGTTCAGCTTCTCTGAAAGGCTTCTTGAAATTTGGTCCCAGTGTAACAGTGTTGAGAGGCTATGGGACCTTTGAAGGGTGTTTGGGTCACGAGGGCTCCGCTCTTAGGAGGGATTAATGCCACTCTCAAGGACTGGTTGAATTCTCATGGGAGGGAGTGAGTTCTTCTTGCAGGACCAGATAGATGACAGTGACAGTGGGTTGTTCAAAGGGGAGGCCACCCACGGGCTGCATGCACCCGCTTGCCCTTCTGCTTTTCTGCCATTAAACAAGGCAGCAAGATATCCTCACCAGATACTAGCACTATGCTCTTGGACTTCCCAGTCTCCAGAACCATGAGCCAATATAAATGTCTTTCCTTTATAAATTATCCAATCTCAGGTATTCTGCTATAGCAACAGAAAATAGACTAAGACAACATCGCACATTGCAACAGCTCTGTGATGGTTTTGTTTATCCTTTGCTCATCTTTTATATCCACAGTTATTCCACACTGGATGTGAATGGTCACGAGAAACAAGCCAGAATACCTCAGCTCAGGCACTGCACCAGATCTGGTCTCTTTGGCTTTTTTAGCTTGATAGTCATGTAGCCCTCTCTGGGGTAGATGGTAGCTCCTATTTTTCTGCAACTGTTGCCTCTTGTCAATAACTGGTTAACCAGTCAACAGACAGGTGCAGCCTATCAACAGCAACAGCAAAATGGTATAGCAGCAAACAGGTCAGTAGGAGACGGTAGGGTCCTAACTTATGGTAGATCTGGCGTACTCCTATACAGTCTTTGAATTACGATTGCAAGAAGCAAAACTGAGATTCAAATTCTCAGGTTTTCTTGAGACTGAAGAAAAAACTGTAGTCCAATTTTATATTCTTTCCTTTCAGTTTGCCTCCAATTTTTGTCAGTAATTCTTTTCCATATGTTCATTGGGCATCCCAAAACAATGATTTTATATTTTTTTTTATTTTAGTTGACAAATGATAGTTGTATATATTTATGAGGTACAATGTAATACCTTGATTGATTGTGGAATGATCAAATCAGGATAATTAATATACCTTCACCTCAAATATTTATCATTTCCTCATGGTGAGAACATTTGAAACATTTATCTCTTTTAGATGTTTTGAAATATGTACATATATTGTTATATGTTATATATATATATATATATATATATATATATATATACACATACATACATAAACACAGACACATACACACACACATTATTATTAGCTGCAGTCACTAGGCCTATTTCTCCTGTGTTATTGAAACTTTGTACTTTTTTTTCTTTCCACACCCTCCAGCCCTGGTCCCAACCTCTCTTCCAAGATTCCTATTATACCTCTTTTCTTTGAATTATTCTCTCTGCCCGCTTTTTACACATTATCACTAACACTTTTAATGAGCCTCCATAGAGGCATTCAGTTGCATATTTCACTTTAAAAAATACTTCTGACTTCTCTTTTTAAATTTATTTATTTACTTTTAGAACCAGGGATTGAATTCAGGGGCACTCAACCACTGCATCACACAGCCAGCCCTATTTTGTGTTTTATTTAGAGAAAGGGTCTCACTGAGTTGCTTAGTGCCTTGCCATTACTGAGGCTGGCTTTGAACTCATGATCCTCCTGCCTCAGCCTCCCAAGCTGCTGGGATTACAGGCATGCACCACAGTGTCCGGCTGCATATTTTACTTTTTTAAAGTTAAATTTTCTGTGGCCAGTAAGTATTCATGAGTATTATATTCATTGGAAATTTTAGTTTGGCTTTCAAAATAGCTTTTTATTTTGACAACCATTTTATACTTATGTTTCATTTCCATTGATAACTCAGTTTATATGCTATGGTGTAAATGTGTCTTGTAGAAGTTGATGTGTTGGAAATTTGACCCCCAAATTCATCTGCTGATGGTATTTGGAGGTGGGCCCTTAGGAACATAATTAGGGTTAGAGGAGGCAGTGGGGGTGGGGCCCCCATGATGGGACTAGTGGCTTCATAAGGAGGGGAAGAGTGACCTGAGCAGACTATTGGATGATCTCTGACATGTTATTTCACAGCAAGCCCCTGTCCAGTTGCTGGTGCCATGATCTTGGATTTCCCAGCCTTAAGAACTGTGAGAAATAGATTTCTGTTCTTTATAAATTACTCACCTGTGGTATTCTGTTACAGGAGTAGAAAATGGACTCAGTCTACAAATTTCTTATTTCACCATATGCCAGTGGCAGAGAGAACACATAAGTGATTACAATTATGTCAATTCCCTAACCTTCCTAACAAAAATGCCACTTTCTCATACATTTCTAATAACTGGCATAAATGCCAGAAGCCATTGCTGAGTCAACTAGATTCTGTCTAGTATAAACTCCATCAACGGAGGGATATGTTTGATACTGACTCAGGCTGCAGGTATCACTGTGGAGCACTGCTCATCTGTCTCCCTTGGAGAGATCCAAGGTTGATCCTGAACTGATCAAAACTCTACCCACTCTGTCACAGCTACAGCTTCTACCCACTGTGATGCTGTGGCTCCGGGGGAATAGCTGTAATAGCTGTAAATACCATGCCCATCAGTCATCTTGCCATATGCCACAGCCTAGGGTGTCTCAAGTGTTCCTGCCTCTTCTTGCCTGAGCCTGCAGCACGACTGGCCACTGCTGTTTGAATGTATCAGAAGCTATTGCTATCAACGCAGCGATTGTTCCTTCCTCAGTGGGCTTGTGTGTTTCTCACCTTGAATTACTTACAAGCAAGATGCTGAGTCAGTTTCATAAAATGTATGATCCATCAAAACACTGCTTCATCCTATTTCTGAGCCAAATGCTCAATTTAACCAGTTTCCTGGAAGAGGACTCCCTCTAGTGACCACAATAGTGACTCTCCTGGAACGCCATTACTACTTGACTCAAGATACCAAATTAAGTTCCCAACCTCCTAAGTGCCTTTAATACAATGACCCATGTTGGGTGTGTGATCACAAGAGCTGCTGCCATGTACATTTGTGGCACAAACCTCATTCAGAAAACTGTGTGCACCAAAATGTATGGTGCTCCTTAAGAGATTGCAAGGTGAGCATAAGTAATTCCCAGATGCCGTTCAGTTGAAGTAACCCAAAGTCTTCTCATATTTAATTTTTTTGGAAGTCCCAGGGAGAAATAAATCATCTGTGATACTTGACAGCCATATCATGCCAATATTCCCTACTTGGACATCATTGTGATTCCTTGAATACCTGCCTGTATCATTTCCCAGACATATTGCTATCTGCTGTGGTTAAAAGAGCAAACTAGACTCTAATATGCCAGGCAGACCACAGTAGTGTATATGCTTCTTACCCAGGAACTTGCTGTCACATCAGGATGTTGACCTGGTTTGCAGGAGCATAAACCAGTCATTATGTTAGTGCTGCAGAGAATCTGCATGACAAGCAGCACAGTACAATGTGAGCAAAGCAATAACTCTAACCTCCTGTGATGTGGGCAGGCTGTCTTCTCTCCAAACCTCATAGATCTGATCTCAGGTAACTGCTGCAGTGTGGCTTCCGTTCAGTTCTCCTTATCAGGAGGAGGAGAAAGATGAATCAGGGAAAGATGAATCCTGGGCCTCTTCTATTGCCAAGACTCAGCACCACATAGGACAGAAACAGTTAAGACTAGTATACTTTAAGAAATTTTCTTAAGAATGACAAGTCCCAAAGTAGGCCCAAATCTTCATCATGTCGGATGAGGCCCTTTACTTCCTTAACAAGACTCTTAGAGTGCAAGAAATAAAATCAAGAATCAATAAATGGGATGGATTCAAACTGAAAAAGCTTCTTCTTGCTAAAGAAACAATCAATGAGGTGATGAGAGAGCCTACAGAATGAGAGCAAATTTTTTACCACACAGACTTCATATAGAGCACTAATCTCTAGGATATATAAAGAACTCAAAAAACTCAACACCAAAAAAAAAAAAAAACAAAAACAAATAACCCAATCAATAAATGGGCCAAGGAACCGGAGAGACACTTCTCAGACGATGATATACAATCAATCAATAAATATATGAAAATTTGTTCAACATCTGTAGCAATTAGAGAAATGCAAATCAAAACTACTTTAAGGTTTCATCTCACTGCAGTCAGAATGGCAGCTATAAAGAATACAAACAACAATAAGTGTTGGTGAGGATGTGGGGAAAAAGGCACACTCATACATTGTTGGTGGGACTGCAAATTGGTGCAGCCAATCTGGAAAGCAGTATGGAGATTCCTTGGAAAACTTGGGATGGAACCACCATTTGACCCAGCTATCCCTCTCTCAGTTTATACCCAAAGGACTTAAAAAAACAGCATACTGTAGGATACAGCCACATCAATGTTTATAGCAGCACAATTCACAATAGATAAACTATGGAAGCAAACTATATGCCCTTCAGTAGATGAATGGATAAAGAAACTGTGGTATATATACACAATGGAATGTTACTCAGCATTAAAAGAGAATAAAATCATGGCATTTGCAGGTAAATGGATGGAGCTGGAGAAGAAAATGCTAAGTGAAGTTAGCCAGTCCCCCCACAACCAAATGCCGAATGATTCCTCTGATATGTGGATGCTGATCCATTACAGGGGTGGGTGGGAAGCATGGGAGGAATGGAGGAACTTTAGATAGGGCAGAGGGGTGGGAGGGGAAGGGAGGGGGCAGGGGGGTAGGAAAGACAGTGGAATGAGATGGACGTCATTACCCAAAATACATGTCTGAAGACACAAATGGTGTGACTCTACTTTGTGAACAACCAGCGATATGAAAAATTGTGCTCTAAATGTGTAATATGAATTGAAATGCCTTCGGCTGTCATGTATAACAAATCAGAATAAATTAACAAATTAAAAAAAAAAGAGAAGAATGACAGCTCCTTCTCTGGGCATCCTTTCCCATTCTAGGATTCTTTTCGTCTGCCACAGCTCCCTTCTACTCCTTTTCTATTTCACCCTCTAGAGACATGCAGCAGGATTAGGCTTTCTAGAACTTTCCTTGTTTTGCAGAAAGAAGGTTTGTGTTGAGAAAGGCAAAGGTAATGAGATTGCTTTACGTATGAGAGCAAAGTGTCACCTGTGATCGTTAAAACTTAGCCTCATGAGGTAGTCACTCTCTAGCCCATCATTCTCTTAAGAACCCACACTGCAAGTTTAGAGGAGTTTAAATGGAGTTTCAAACAGCAATTTCTCCTTCTTTAGAGTGATATCTAATAGTAGGGTTCATTTTGACATAATCATACACACCCGGAATACAATTTGCTCTGGCCCCTTTACTTCTTCTTCTTCCTCCTGTTCTTCTTCCTCTCTACTGATCTTCCTTCTATTTAATTACTGTTTTTGTAATTGGTGCTTTATAGACATAAAGGTGGAATTCACTGTGGTATATTCCTATGTGAACACAATCTAATGTGCTCATGTTTATTCCCCAGTTCCTCCTTTTTCTTTCTTTCCTCCCTCCCTCTGAATCCTCTTCTTCTGAATACTAATTTTGCTTCTATTTTTATGGGATCTGCTCTACCCCCACCTTCCCCTTATTTTGCTCTAGCCTCCACGTATGAGAGAAGAAAACATTTGACCCTTGACTTTCTGAGTCTGGCTTATTTCACTCAGCAAGATGTTCTCTGGTTCCATCCATTTACCAGCAAATGCCATGATTTCATTCTTTATTGTGAAGTAAAACTCCATTCTCTATGTGTACCACATTTTCCTAATCTATTCATCTATTGACAGGTACCTGGACTTGTTCCAAAACTTGGAACCAGTGAATCATGCTGCTATAAACATAGAAGTGGCTGTATTACTATAATATGTTGTTGATTTTAGTTTTTTTTAAAATAAATACCAAGAAATGTGATAGCTGGGTTCTATTCCTAGTCTTTTGAAGAATCTCCATACTGCTTTCTAGAGTCCCACCAACAATATCTGAGTGTACCCTTTTTCTCACATCCTTACTAGTTTTTATTATTATCAATATTCTTGATTGCTATTCTAACTGGAGTGAGAAAAAAGTACCCATGGAGTTTTGGTTGCATTTCTCTGATTACTAGGATGTTGAACATTTTTAAATGTATTTGTTAGCCATCTGATTTTTTTCTTTTGAGAAATTCTGTTTAGTTCTTTTGCCCAATTATTTAGTCTTTTAAATAAATGGTGCAGGGAAAACTGGATATCAATAAGTAGAAGGATGAGACTAGATTCCTATTTTTCATTCTGCATAAAAGTCAATTCAAATTATAGGAATTAAACCAGAAATTCTGGAACTGTTAGAAGAGATAACACAGGGTCAGCACTCTAACATATTGGCACAGGAACTGATTTCTTAATGAGATCCCTAAAACTCAAGAAATAAAACCAACAATCAATAAGTGTGAGGGAATCAAATTAAAAATCCTCTGCACAGCAAAGGAAACAAACATGAAGAAAGAGCCCGCAGAATAGCAAAAAAAAAAAAAAAAAAAAAAAAAAAAAAAAAAAAAGATCTTTGTCAGATACTCTGCTAAAGGATTAATGTCCACAATACCTGAAGATAATTTTTCGAGGTGATAGATAGCACCATCTATGGTCCTCTTGTTTCCACCTCTGCACCACTCAGAACTTTCAAAATTTTCTCTTATTCTCTCCCTCTTATACAGGTGAAGCTCCTGTTTGCCTGGTATTAATCTAGAAGGCAACTATACCAACCACTGTACCACCAATGCCTCTTGCCCATTGTAAATATATTTTTTCACCAGTACCAAATAATCCCCCAAACCTTGGATTATCTTCTCCAAGTTACTGAACTTCTTTTAAAATTGAAGTTTAATTTACATATGGTACAATGATTTAAATATTAAATAGTTCCTGCTTATCCCCAAGGGATGCATTTCAAGACCTCTGATAGATGCCTGAAACTTCAGATAGTAAGGAACCCGATGCATACTATGTTTTCTCCTATACACACATACCTATGATAAAGTTGAGAACTTTCAAGTTTCCACTTAAAAGAAGCATTTTAGAGCTTCTCTTTGGCATATCCAAATTGCTAGGGTCACTACTCTTGCACTTTGGGGCCATTCTTAACTAAAATGTAGATTACTGGAATACAAGTTGAGATACCAAGAGCAG
This sequence comes from Urocitellus parryii, assembly GCF_045843805.1. NCBI lineage: Eukaryota > Metazoa > Chordata > Mammalia > Rodentia > Sciuridae > Urocitellus > Urocitellus parryii. The sequence continues at coordinate 199,248,929 of NC_135534.1, forward strand.
GTCCTCTTACAACCAGGAGGGCTACTGAGTGACTCATGGTGAGATGTGTATTCATGTGTTGATATGCTGGACAGAGGGATGATTCATGTCTTGGACAGGATCGAGCAGGACAGCATGAGATTTCATCACACTACTTACAACTACATGCAATTTAGAAGTCATGAATTGTTTATTTCTGGAATTTTCCATATAATATTTTCAGCCTATGGTTGACTGTGTGCAACTGGAACTGTGGGAAGTGAAACCGTGATGACTCAGTGGCCTTCCTTTTCCCTTGGGGAATGTGTTCCAAGGCCTCATGCAGAGGCCTGACACAGCAGATAGTGCTGAACCCTTCCCAAACTGTCCTGTGTCATGCCCAGGGGCTGCCTTTGCATTTTATGAAAGTCAGTTCTTTTGAGCATTTGCTTTTGAGAGCCTGTTTTCACCACAGTTGAAGTCTTCCTGAAGATGGTATCCTTTCTCCTTCATCACCTTCTTCAACTCTGCTGGAAATGTGGCAGAATGCAGTTTCTCTGGTCATTTTTACACTTTCAGTCCAAACCCAGCTCTGAATCTGGGCAACCATCCCTTACCAAATTGTTTGGTGCCACTCCGTTCGGGGCATCTCTTGTTGAGTCTTCATGGGCTCAGTGCTTTCTGGAGCAACACATTGCTCTTGGTTGGAACCTGTTTTCTGTTCATGTCTTCCCTTCACAAGCTCAATGCCTTTTCCACCTTAGCTAAGCGCTGATCACACATGTCAGCCATAACTTTTGCAGTTAGTCCTAGCAAAACTAGCACTCATTTCTTTTTCTCACAATTTCATGGATGGGAGGCTTTTTATTGTTGATCTTAGCAACCCGAATGTACAATTTTTCTTTTTTTGTTGTTGTTGTTAAATAGAGAAGTTTTACCTTTTATGAAAAGAAGTTCTATTGGGGAACTTCCTTTCCAGAAAGGAACACTCTCTGGCTTCTCTTTGGCATCTCCAAATTGCCAGCGTAACTACCCTTGCATTTTGGGTTCACCGTTAAGTAAAATGGGAATGTCTGGAACACAAATTGTGCAACATCATGACAGTCAGTCTGATAACTGAAATGGCTGCTAAATGACTGATTGGTGGGCGGCATGTGTGGTGCAGATGCACTGGACAAAGGGATGATTCACGTCCCAGACAGGATGAAGCAGGACAGTAGAGGATTTCATCCCACTACTCGGAGTAGCATGCGATTTAAAACTTGTGAATTAGCTGGGTGTGGTGGCGCATGCCTGTGATCTTAGCAGTTTGGAAGGCTCAGGCAGGAGGATCAAAGCCAGCCTCAGCAATTTAGCAAATCCCTAAACTACTCAGGGAAGACCTGACTCAAAATAAAAACATAAAAAGGTTTGGAAATGTGGCTCAGTGGTTAAGCAGCCCTGAGTTCAATTCCTGGTACAAAAAACAAAACCAAAACCAAATCCAAAAAACAAACAAACAAACAAACAAACAAACAACAACAAAAAACAAACAGAAAAAAAACTTGTGAATTATCTATTTCTGGAATTTTTCAATAAATATTTCAAATCATGACTGTAGTTAACTAAACCTGGAAAGCCAAGCTGTGGATAAGGGAGGACTACTGTATTTTTATTTTTTTTTGTAAAACATCTGTTTAGTTTTTTTTTTGCCCACCCTTCAAAATAGAGTAGTATGCCTTGTTTATTGATTTGCAAGAGTCTTTTTGAGTTCTGAGTACATCTTTGTCAGATTTATTTATTAAGAATGTTTCCCCCTTTTCTCTCAGTGTTATCTTCTGAGAAACGGAGCTTTTAAATTTTGTTAAAATCCAATTTAATAATTCTTATTTTACATTTAGACCTTATTTGCTTCCTGACCAAGAAAATGTAACTCAACTTAAGGCTGCAATTACCTTCTTCTTTTTTTTCCTGTTTCCGTCAATAAATTTTATATGCTAAGCCCTCCCATGTAGGTCCATGAGCCACTCTGTTTGGTGTGTAGTATGGAGTCAAGATTTATGTTTCCTACATGCATATCCAGTTGTTCCAGCATATATATTGAAAGAACCCTCCACTCCCATTAACTTATATTGGCACCTGGCCAAAATTCAAATGATTGAATGTCTGTCAAACTAAATCTGGGTTCTTTCTTTGTTCCGTTGATCTATTGGGGTCTTCTAATAGAAATGCCACACTGCTCTTTTACTGTCGCGTCACTGTACGTCTAGGAATCTGGTAATGTACGTGTTCCAATTTGTGATTTCTCTTTAGGAGTGTTCTCACCCTTCTAGGTACTTCCCATTTAAATTTTAGAATTGGCTTATCAACTTTTATAGAAAGTGTGTTTGAATTGTTATTTTTAACAAATTTTTAAAATTTTAGAATGGTTTTAGATTTACAGAAAAGTGACGACAATCTGACAGGAATTCCCATTCTTGCCTTGCCACTGTGTGTTGTGGCAGGAAAGGAGCCAGTGTTAGAACACTGCTGTTCACAGAACTCCAAAGTTTGTGGAGATTTCACTCGTTTTTCCCCTAGAGGGTGCCCTAAGCTCAAGGCTGCGGTGGACAGTGCCATCCAGCCTGGAATCCCTGGGCTTCTGTGGCTCCTGTAGCAGCTGATTGGAATCAGCCTGGGGAAGACCCAACAAAAGTACCAGAAGCTGCAGGAAGCCAGTCAAGGATTCAAGTCTGGAAGACTCATTGTCCAGGTTTCCTTCTATGTGAAGCTGCTGGATGATTTCTCTGGGGTGAGGCCTTTGATCAGAGTATAGAGCTACCACGTGCTTTTTGATGGGCCCTCCTACCCCATTCCTTGTTCTTAATTGACACCATGGTCTACCCCCGTTGGTCCTCCCTCCCCAAGTTCCCCATGGGATAGCCAGATTTGCTTCTAGTAAAAAAGTCCTTGAATGACAGGGAAGCTGGATGTCCACCTTCAGGTCACTTTTGCAATGGTAGAAACCCTTTGAGTTCAGAGGAATTCCCTGTGTGGCACTGTGCTGGCTTGCGGGAGGGCCAATGCTGTTCTTCTTACTGTTCTATCATATATTTTCCAGTTTTGTGGTTCAGGGAGTATCTCAGCCTCATTCTCAAGTTCTGGAATGTATTATTTTTGTCTATGGAGAGTTGCTATTTGCATTTATTTGAGGGAGTGAATTTGGGGAACTCCTATTCTGTAGTTTGCTGAGATCCCTCCTTAGTATATTTGTTTTTGATCGATTTACTTTCTACCATTACACTGTATTTGAAAATTCTGAATTTGACTATTGTGGTTTGAATGTGAGGTGTTCTCTAAAAGCTCATGTGTGAGACAATGCAAGAAGGTTCAGAGGAGAAATGATTGGGTTATAAGAGCCTTTACCGATCAGTCAATTAATCACCTGGTGGAATTAATTGAGTGGTAATTGAAGGCAGGTACGGGGTGGCTGGAGGAGGTGGGACATTGGGGCTGTGGCTTTGGAGTATATATTTCTATCTGGCAAGTGGAGACCTCTCTCTCTGCTTTCTGATCATCATGTGAGCTGCTTTCCTCCACCACACTCTTCCACCATGAGGTCCTGCCTCACTTGAGCCCCGAGGAATGGAGCCTGCTGTCTATGGACTGAGTCCTCTGAAACCATGAGCCCTCAAAACAACCTTTCCTCCTCTAAGGTGGTTCTGGTAAGATCTTTTAGTCACAGTAGCAGAAAAGTGGACAAAAACAACTATGTACTCTTATCATGAGTTTTATACTTGAATGTTTCATGTTACTAATTAGTCCAAGTTCTCTCTTTTACTTTTGACAATTTAATTATAATGACCCCATTACTATAGGGTCTATTATTGGAGCCTTATTAATATTCTTTGGTGCTATCAAATTTACTTGATTCTTTATGATCCTTGTGTCTTTGCCTTGGGGTTTGTGTGTTTTAAATAAAAAAGGCTCTTTATGATCCTTGTGTCTTTGCCTTGGGGTTTGTGTGTTTGAAAAAAAAAAGGCCACTTTTTTTTCTGTTTTTACAGGCAAACTTTAGCAGGTGTAGAAATTCACTAATGAGTCCAGATTAGTTCTTCATGGCTCAGCTGACCTGCCTTCTTCCTAGGGAGAAACCAAGACTAGGCACAGAAGCTATATAGGATTGCCATTTGTGCTCCCTGGTTGGGCGGAACTAGAGACAGTGCTTTATAAGACTGAAGGGTCTCAGGCTTATGTCCCTGCCTATGCAGTGTCTTAGCCAGGGTCCTGAGTCTAGGAGGAGGTCAGTCACCTGGATTGCTTCCCTGCCCAGGAGAATACCACACTAATTCAATGATGGATAAAAATCATATGAAATTGAGGAAGACACAAGTAAATGGAAAGATATGTTCATGGATTGAAGGAATTAAAATGTTAAAATAGTTTAAGTGTCTAGGACACCCAACGCAATCTACAGATTTAATACAATCCCTACTCAATTCTTGTGGAATTTTTTCACACAAATAAATCACCCTAACATTTATATGGAACATGGAAGATTCTGAATAGCCAAAGCAATCAAACATCACATGACCTGATTTCAAACTATATTACAAAGTATAGTAATCAAAACAGTATGGTACTGACATAAAAAGATGTACAGACAAAGAGAATAACAAGACCTATCACTAGAGAGCTAATAGGAGAAAATACATAGAATAAGCTCATCAACATTGGTCTTATCAATGATGTTTTACGTATAACTCTAAAAGGACACAAAACAAAAATAAGGGGTGGGGATAAAGCTCGGTTGGTAGAGTGCTGCCTCTCATGCACAAGGTCCTGGGTTCAATCCCCAGCACCACCAAAACCCAAACAAAACAAACAAAACAAAAAACCCCACAAAAACAAACAAAACAAAAAAATGAAGAATTAAACAGATGGGATTACATGAATGAATCAAAGTTTCTGTGCAGCAAAGGAAACAATAAAGAAAATAAAAGGTAACTCAATAGCAAGAAATAACTGAATTATAGGGCTGGGGTTGTGGCTCAGAGGTAGAGAGCTCGCCTACCATGCGTGAGCCACTGGGTTTGATTCTCGACACCACATAAAAATAAAATAAAGATACTGTGTCTGCCTATAACTAAAAAATAAATATTTTTTAAAAAGAAATAACCCAATTATAAAAGTGGGCAAATAACCTGAACAGACACTTCTTAAAAGGAGACATGAAAATCAAAGGCACATTATGTAATCAGAGAAAATATTTGCAAGCCATGTTTCTAATAAAAGATTATTATTCAAAGTATATAAAGAACTCATGTAACTCAATAGTGAAAAGAAAACAAACCACAAACTATTTGATTAGAATACAGGCAGAGATCCTGAACAGACATTTTTTGAAAGAAGACATTCAGATGACCAAATTTGTGACATTGAACAACCATTTCATAATGCCCACAGATACCCCGAAGCAGTTCAATATCACTAATCATCAGGAAAGTGCAAATCCAAACCACAGTGAGATGCCACTTCACACCTGTTAAGATGGCTATCATTAAAAAGGCAAGAAATAACAAGCATTTTTCTAGAATTTGGGTAAAAGGAAACCCTGGCTCACTGTTGGTGTGAATGTAAGAAGCCTCAATCATTACGGAAAACAGAATGGAGATTCCTAACAAAATTAAGAACAGAACTTTCATGTGATCTAACATCCCTCGTCTGGGCGTATAGCCAGAGCAAATGAAGTCAGCACTTTATAGTGATATCTTTTCCCTTACTTCCTACATGATTATTCACAGTGGCCAAGACATGGAATCAATCAGTCTGTGAATGACGAATGGATGAATAAATTATGCTATGCACATACAATGACATACCATTCTGCCTTCAAGTAGGTGATTTGGCCATTTGTAACAACTTAGCACTATGCTAAGTGAAATAAACAAGACACGGAATGAAAAAGACTACATGATCTTTATTATATATGTAACCTAAAAAATGTTGAATATGTAGAATCAGAAAGAGATTTGTGGTTACCAGAGGAGAGTGTAGATATGGAATTGGATTGTGTAGTCAAAAGATAAAATGTGGCAGTTATATAGGATGAATTAGCTTAGAGATCCAATGTATAGCATGAGGACAACAGTTAATAATATGTTGTACCTGGAAATTTTCTTAAAAGAGTGCATTTCAAGAGATCTTAACCCCATATATGTATGTGTGTGTGTGTGTGTGTGTGTGTGTGTATATATATATATATATTTGTTCAACATATCCATTCTGCTGTATACATATTTCAAAACATCATGGTGCTTACCATATGCATTTATAAATACATATCCTACTTTATGTGTTTATTAAAAATAAAAAGATAAATATGGGAGATGATGAATATGTTGATTGGCCTTACTATGACAATCATTTATATATATATATATATATATATAGTGTTTTGACTGAAAGCCCAGCTCTGTCCCAGCCAATAACCCAAATCAACTGTCAGACACTTGCTTGATTGTGCCTCCACATCATTCCAGCCTGAGCCAGCGAGTAACACCCCCTCTTCAGTTCTTCCCAGCTGGGGCCCTACATACTATGGACCAGAGACTGTGTCTTTTCTGAATTCCTGACCCACAGAACGTGTGAGCTTTATAAAATGGTTGTTCAGTGATATGAAGTCTTGGGTCAGTGTGTTACACAGCTATAGTAACTGGAACCGTCACTACGGGGACTGTCTCATTTGGCACATTGATTAGGGTGTCAGTCCCTTAGGCTGGGTTCAGGGCTTTATTGTATAGTGTTCCATTTAACTCCGATGATAACCTCCTGAGCAAGGTGCTACCCCTCTCCATCATGGGTCCAAGGAAACAGGTCCTCAGGGAACTTCAGCCCTTGCTAGAGCACCCCGTGTGCCAGGGGAGAGCTGGTAGCAAAGTCAGGTCAGTCTGTGCTTGATGACCTTGGGTCCAGTCCACCTTCTACTAAACAAGCCCAGTGCCTGCCCATGGAGTACCTCAGAGGAGAGGGGAGACCTGCACAATCCCAGATGGCAGTGAGTGTGTTCTCTAAAGGGTCGGACTGTGGCCTTTCCCTCCACCAGCATGTGATTGGGAGAGGCCAGCTCCATGCTGTGCTGCCTCAGAAGCCAAGATAACTAGGGCCACTGAGGCTTCCCAAGTACCCCTTTTCCAGGGACTTCTGTGACTCCCCCTCTGGTGCCTTCACAGGTTCCCTCCCATGGGCAAGGCAGGAAATTGGGCAATTAGCCCATGCTGGCTCCCTCCCTAAGCAGAAGCATGTGGCACTCTCCCTGGGGTATTAATCTTGTTGGTAAATGAAGATCTTCTTGCCATTTTCCTGCTGTTCCAAAACAGATGTGCAATGTTCAAAAGACCTTAGGTCAGGAGGATCCTTGGATTCTGGTCCTTCTGAACAGTAAGTGAGGGCTCAGGAAGTCACCTTGATCAGCAGGTTTCTGAGCTCACCAAAGACTGTTGCAGGTCAGAGGAAGAAGGAGAATCATCACTTGGAACTGGATGGGTGTGTGTATGTGAGCATATGTATGTATGAGTGTGTATTTTTGTTTTGCTTGTATAATACAGTGTATTTATAGGTAACTGACTTACACTCCTACTCTTTTCACATAGATAGAGCTATAAATAATCTCTTTTCAGTGAGGTATGTGTATGAGTGTGTGTGTGCATGTATGTTGTTTGTGTGTTGTATTTGATGACATGATTGCACACATGTACATAGTATGTGCTTTTTATTTATTTATTTATTTAATAAGTATCTTTATTTTATATTTTTGTGGTGCTGAGGATCGAGCCCAGTGCCTCGTGCATGCTAGGTGAGCACTTTACCACTGAGCCACAACCCCAGCCCCCTGTATGTGCTTTTTATGTGGATGACTCGGTGTGATATTCGTGTGCTGTGTTGTGTGGAGCAGTGTTTTATTTATTAGTTGTGTGCAAATTTGTGTGAAAATGTGACTTTTTATTTAGAATGAGCATAGGTTAGAGTGGTCTATGATCCTCTGTGTGTGTAACAACATGCATGTTTTTACATATAACACACACAGTATTTAATCTGGAATAGATGAAAAGAGAAAATAAAAATTATGACCTGGCAATGTGTGTGTGCACATTCATGTGTTTGAATGTAGGATAAATAGCTGAATTCCCTTCTCACATCTCATCTCTTATTTCTAACAAAACAGGCAGCTCCCAGCAAGACCCTCCTGAAGGTAAGTGGGCAGAATTTCCCTGTGTGATTGAAGAGCTCAGTGTACTGTGTGGGCTCTTTTCTTCACTGGCCAGCAACAATGCCATATTCCACTACTGGGAATGCCATAGTGATCAAGGGCTCGTGTGCTGGTTGAACTTGGATCTGACCTCTGTGAAGCTCATCAGACTGAAATTTAGTTGAGACTAAAGATCTAAATCAACACGTGGCATATTGTAAGCATGCAATAAATGGGAACATGATCATTGCTCAATGCGTGAGCTTTCCAATTTGTTAGTTTTGGGCTGTCCAAGGGAGAGTATTTTGTGCAAGGATATAGGACACAGGCTCATATAAAGTCACTGTATTAGGACTGGGGTGTAACTCAGTGGTTAAACACTTGTCTAAGGCTGGGACTCAATCTTCAATACTGCACAAACAAACAAACAATAAAAACAACTCCCCAACAAACCTTTGTCAAATTCTTCCTGACAACTTCCACTCTTCGTTCATGAGGCTGTGTCCAGCTGTCGTTTTTGCACAGTGTGGCTTGAATCAAGTTTATCTTTTTGCTGATCCAGCCATTGAACTTGAGGATTTAATCGACATTTAACTTTTGGATTTTCTTCTAGAGATGCCTGAGTTCCAAGGAGAAGTCTGGTCCAGTGAATAGCAGTGGGTAGTCAGGTCCCCATCAGAGGTTTGTCACTTCTTCCTTCTGGACCTTCCCACTGATTGAGGAGCCTGAGCTCCTCTCTGCTCTTTGAAGAAGCTCTTCTGTCAGGTGCCGGTGCCTTGGAGTGATGGTCTCCCCTGGATGTTGGACGTCTTCATAGGACACTGTGGTGTCACCTTTGGGCTTTCCTGTTTCCTTGTCCAGGTGATGTGGATCATGGGTTGCCCAGTTCTCTTGTTCATCTTAACAACCCCACACTGCTTAAAGAAGTCTGCCAGATCATCAAGAGTCACATTGTCATTTAATCCTTGCAAATAAACTCACTGTTGTCAGAGTCTTCATCAGGATCTACTGGGGGGCCTTGATCAAGATCTGGTCCTTCATCCATGGGTCCACCAGCCTTATTGAAGCCGCCTCATTCTTCAGTACTGCCCATTCCACCTCATCCTCCTCCCTGCCCACCTCTGCTCATGCCTCCATGATCAAATCCTCCTCTTCTCCTGCCCCGGTTACCAGGGCCATTGAGTATGCCTTTGAAGTGTGATTCATATCTCTGTTTCCCATGAAACATGGAACATGAAAAAATGGAATGCCTGCTTCATAAGCACTCAGTAAATGTTTGCTGATAATGGAATTAAATGCACATAAGAGCCCTTTGCAAATTTTAATGTCTGATATAAGCAAGAGGCTGTACAGTCTGATTTGCCCAGGAAAGCTTTGGTGTGGACCTGTTGTACTGGTACAATTATTTTACAGCTTCTTTTCCACTCTTAAATGTGTCCAGATTTCAAAGCACCTAACACGATGTAGTGTCATCATATGTGTGAGTGCTGGTAGATAATCAAGCAGGTGGCTTGGAATAGTTTTGAACTCCTGAAGCAATTCCTAACGGTGTCCAGGATTTTATAACAAAATGAATGAGGATGAAGACCCAGTGGAGTAGGGGATCTGAGAACAATGGCAAAGATTGGAACTGTGACTATATTCATTATAACCTTGGTGACTTTGAATCTATTACTTAACTATCCTGAGATTTACTTTGCTGGTACCTAAATTTAACAGTTTAAAGTTATTAATACCTTTCTTCTCATAAGAGCTTGTCAGTTATTATCAATGCTAGGTAAATACTAGGAATTGGTCAGAATTAGATAACTATGAATTTTAGGTAAACAGACATCCCAATGCCAGAACATCAGGGAATCTTTAGGTCTCTGGAATTGGATGGGGAAAATTTTCATGCGTCTCTCTGTGCGTCCCCATATTGCAGACAGAGACAGAGGAAGAGAGAGAAAAGAGAGGACAAGAGAGAGGAGTTGGGTGAGGAACAAATGATGTTTCTAATGTTACTGCTATTAAGGAATTGATCCTCAGGATCCAGGATCTGGGCCTCTGCAGATTCTCAGGGTGTGAAATTTTCTAGGATTTAAACCTTTTTTCCCCTAGGCCCATAACTGTCTGGTCAGATGACCTCATAACTTTTCTTTTGGGTTCCTGCAGTTTGATATCAGAATTATCTGTTGGACTCATACTGCCAGGGCAGCTGGCTGGCCCTGGTACATGTTTCAGTGTGTGGGGCTCTGATCTAAGCTTACTACATGTATCAGCTTGTTTATTTCCTCCAGAACCCCATGACCAGGTAATAATAGTATTATCATGTTATAGAAGGGGGGCGTCGGAACATCCTGAGACAGCTGCCAAGGCCACTCAGGTGAGGGACTGCTGAGTTAGAGATCCACCTCAAGTCTCCTGGCCATGAAGCCATAGGTCTCGCTCAGTTGTCTATAAAATGCTTATAATGTGTGGGCTATAAGAGGGAAGAGACTTAGGGAATCTAATTTTATGTGAGATTCCCAGTTCCAAAAATAGTGTGTGGGATGTGGTTGAGTAAATGAATAAATTTACACTGTCTCCCTTGAAGGAAACCTTGTTTGCATTGAAAATCTGATGACCTGTTTCCAGAATGAGGCAGACTGGAGAGTCAGACAGCAAAGTGTGAGGTTTTCCTGAATTTTAACGCAGTCCCCAGAGAAAACAGCATGTGGCTATGATGCACATCTGGTGAGGAAAACCACCACATATCATCTCTCACACTTCCTACTCACTTTTCTCCTTCTGTCCCCAAGAAAGAGAAAAACACCACGAACCAAAGCAGTTGTGTCCGAGTTCCTCCTCCTGGGGCTCCCCAACTGGCCAAGGCAGTGGGGCATCTTCTTCACCCTGTTCCTGGGCATGTACTTGACCACGGTGCTGGGGAACCTGCTCATCATCCTGCTCATCAGGCTGGACTCTTGCCTCTACACCCCCATGTACTTCTTCCTCAGCCACTTGGCCTTTTCTGATGTCTCTTTATCATCTGTCACTGTCCCTAAGATGCTCAGGAACATGCAGACTCAGCACTTATCCATCCCCTATGAGGAATGCATTTCTCAGATGTATTTTTTCTTACTTTTTGTATGTGTTGACAATTTTCTTCTTGCAGTGATGGCCTATGACAGGTATGTGGCCATTTGCCACCCCCTCCACTACGCCATCATCATGAGGAAGGAGCCGTGTGTCTTACTGGCGGCTGGGTCCTGGTTCTTCTCTTGTGTACATGCCCTCTTGCATACCCTCCTCCTGTCCCACCTGTCCTTCTGTGCTGACAACACCATCCCCCACTACTTCTGTGAACTCACTGAACTCCTGAAGCTGACCTGCTCAGATGACTCCCTCAATGAGCTAGTTATCCTCGCTGAGGGGGGAGTGTTAATGCTCCTGCCTTTGAGTGCTATTTTGGGCTCTTATGTCTGCATTGGGGCCACTGTCCTAAGGGTCCCCTCCACTAAGAAGATCTGCAAAGTTCTGTCCACTTCTTCTTGGTGTTTTTGTACTATGGGACCCTTGCAATTATTTATTTCTTTCCTTCCTCAAACAATTCCCAAGTCAAGGATGTCATTGCTTCAGTTATGTATACAGTGGTGACACCTATGTTGAATCCCTTGTCTATAGCCTGAGGAATAAAGAAATGCAATTGGCTCTGAGGATATTCTATAGAAAAGGGGTTACAGTTACCAAGTGATGTTTACCCACTCATGTTCTTAATTCTCCTAGAGATGCTTCTTGAGATAATTCCTTGAAAATTTGTGCAGGTGGCTGTAGTAGACTGCAAAAGTGGTCACAGTACTTTGCATCCTTTCCTTTCCATTGTGGAATTTATTTCCCTACCTCTTGAATCTGAGCAGATCTTGTGACTTATTGTGACTTTAGCTTTGTAGTAATGATGCTATAATATTTCCAAGGTGAGGCAGAGTTTATTCCTGCTGCTCTTGGAACCAGAGACCACCAGGTAAGCCAGCCTACGCTAGGCTTCACAGAGATGAGAGGGCACTTGGAGAACAAAGGTGCCCCTGCTAACTGCCAGCTTCCAGGTGACCTGGTCAGTGACAGTGGGGGCTTGAATGAGTCCCTGTTGAGATCAGCTGAACCTAGCCAAGACCAGATGCACCTTCTGGCTGAGCCAGTCCAGGCTAAATTTCCATCTCGTAGAATCATCATACCAACATATGGTTAAAGTACTGAATCTTAGGATTATTAAGCACAAAGGTCAACTGATACAATTATTGCTCTTACCACTGGTTTGATCCAAATTTCCCTGATATCAATGGTCCTCCCCTTTCTGTCACCTACTGGGATTGTGTTCTTTTCCCATCATCTAGAACTCTCTGTCTTCAAAACACACAGGCTCATAGACACTCCATGATGGTCCTCAAATTCTTAGCTTTAGGCAGATCTCTTGTTCATGCCATTCTCTTATAACCCTCACTTCTGTCAAGTGTAAGAGTCATACTTGTAAATATGCTACCTCATCAATATGAAGAGAGATGAATGACTTATGATGTAAAAATACATGAACTTCCTATTTTTTATGAAAGATTACATTAGCAATATGTCTCTTCTTAAATACTAATGATCAATAAATATATGAAAAATGTTCAACATCACTAGCAATTATAGAAATGCAAATTAAAACTACACTGAGATTTTTATCTCACTTTAGTCAGAATGGCAATTATGAAGAATACAAGTAACAATAAATGTTGATGAGGATTGCAAATTGGTGCAACCACTCTGGAAAGCAATATGGAGATTCCTCAGAAAACTTGGAATGGAACCACCGTTTGACCCAGTTATCCCACTCCTCAGCATATACCCGAAGCACTTAAAATCAGCATGCTATAGCAACACTGTCACATCAATGTTCATAACAGCTCAATTCACAATAGTTAAGATATTCTAGGTACTCTTCAACAAATGAGTGGAGCAAGAAAGTGTGGTACATAAACACATGCAATATTACTTCATCATAAAGAAGAATGAAGTTATGGCATTTGAAGGTAAATGGATGGAGCTGGAGAATATTATGCTCAGGGAAATAGCCAATCCCTGAAAAATGAAAGCCGAATGTTCTCTCTGACATGTGAATGCTGATTCATAATAGTTGGAGGCAGGGAGGAAGGAAAGTGGGAGGGGCATAAGAAAGACAGTAGAAAGAATTGGACATAACATTCCTATGTTCATATGTAAATACATGACCAGTGTAACTCTACATTGTGTACAACCACAAGAATGGAAAGTTATACTCCAAGTATGTATGATATGTCAAAATACATTCTATTGCTATGTATAACTAAGAAAACAAATTTTAAAAAGGCTTTTCTTTTTGAAGAGAAGTGATTTTACATAGATTAGATTAATAGTGTGTTATTTTCTTACTCAAGGTACTGATACCAAGTTTAAAAGAATTCTCAATGTGATATGATACTCTTCTTTATTTAGAATAAAATTTCACAATTTAAAACTTAAATGAAGAGACTGGGAGGGGCACTACTAAGGTTTATTTCTTTATCTGACGGACAGCTTCATAGGTGTGTTTCTTTTGAGATTATTCACCAAATTGTGCATTTAGTGTATTGTTGATACTCTCTATTTAGTGTTGTTAATGGAAGTATGTTGTACTTCCATTAACAAGTATTTATTACTAATTAGACATCATTTGAATCTATCTTAGAGTTACCCATGTTACTCTCCTGTCTCCTCTTAGGAGGAGATAACTATTTTGTATTTGGTGTTAAAGATTCTGGTGGTTTGTTTTTTGCCCAGGGCCCCATCCTTGTGATTCATTTAATATTACTGTATTAGAGATCTCATTTCTGAATATAGACAACAGTGAGTTAGGGCTTCAATGTATATATTTTCTTGAGGAAGTGCCAGACACAGACGTTCAGTTAAGAAATGCATAGGCATATAATTCTTTATTTCTGTGTTTTGCTATATTATTGGAGTCTTGTTTTTTCTTTTGATATTATATTTTTAAATTTATCTATTTTATGGCATAATATTTCTTTCTTTTTCTTTTTTTTTATTAGAGATGACTGACTTTATGGCATACCCTGTTTCAACTTAGATGTGAAATCTGATGAACATGTTAATGAAAAAAAAAAATCCCATCCACACATCTAGGGTAAGTCATCTTTTTCCACATGAGAATTTGTATAGGTCAAGGAGCATCCACTGTAGCAACCTTCCTGTGACCCAGGTCTTGATGCTATGCTCCATTTCTGATTTGTACATTCTCTTCCAACCTGATTTGGTGTAGTTTCTTCAGGAGTTATATTCAGTACATTGATTGAACTATGTTCAGATACACAGGAACGTGTTGGACAAAAGTCTGAAGTAGAAGGTGAAGCAGGAAGAGATTTAGTCAGTTTAGAAATGCAAACTGGAGACCCATTAGACACACTGTGAGGCTTCTTCTGCTGTGTCCTTGAGTGCACTATAAGATTGTCCCGATCAGAACTTCCTGAGAAGGCACTGAAAAGTTTCACATTTTCTGAGTTCTGGTGGTCAAATGTAGTCATATTTAAAAACTGCTGTTTTAACCAACTGGCTCTTTCTTCTTCAAAAGCCTTTCTCTCCAATCCTAAGCGAATAGCAGCTTCTGTAAAGTTTCGTCTTTCTTTCTCAAAATTCTTTTTTTGCTCTTTAAAAAGGGACCATTCTTCTTTGAGGTGTTCCTTTTCTTCCAACAAATAACAGTCTCGTAATAGTGAAGTGGTATCACATGCAGTAGCGAGCTGCTGCTGTAAAAGTTGCTGCTGTGTTTTAATCATTTCTTTACATTGCTGAATTTCTAACTCCAGTTTCTCAGTTTCTTATTCATGGTCTTGTCGTGATATCACATCTTCATCATTAAAACCTTCTAAATGTACCTTTGAAACTTGATTATCAAATTTTTCTACATGACTTTTCAAAATTCTCCACTGTTTTCTGATGCTGTTTGTAAGCTGCTCTCTCACAGTTTCACAAGATAGGTCCCACATACTCTCTCTGGTTAGTTCTCCAGCATCTTCTTCAACATCAGAGATAACAGTTCCTGTACTATCATCTGCTCTTTCTCTAGGTTTCTTCTTTTGGGGAGAAAGAAGAGAAATCATTTCCTTTTTCATTTGCTGAAGAACCTTCTTAAGTTCAGCATTTTCCATTAGGATTTGTTTCTGACGATATTCATAATCATTCAAGAGAATTTTGTACATTTCATCTTCATTCCTGGCTTCTGTTTTACCAGTCCTCCAGGAGCCTTTTTTTCCATCAGCTCTCCCCACATAATTTAAAACGTCCATGGTTATTTTTTTATCCTTCTTGTTCATAACAAGTTGATGCAGACGTTCCTTTAGCTTATTATATTCACGTTCTTTTCTCTTCATATCATGATTATACTGAGTAGCTTGGCTTGCAATGATATTTTGTAATTTTTGTACCTCATCTTTTTCATTTTTCAGGAGCTGATGCAAATTCCTGTTTTTGCATTGCAATTGTCTGTCTCTCTCCTGAAGCCCAATCATTTCCCTCCTGGAGGTTTCCAGTTGTTCCTTAAGTTTTGCATAGTAGTTCTGCAGATGGTCCATATCACTTCCCAGTTTCAGATTCTTTGTTTCCACATTTTCCTGAGCTAGAAGGTTCTTCTGCTGAAGTACAAGTAGCTCATTCATACAATTCAAAACAGCAACTATATTTAATTCTCTTTTTGTGTCTTTACTTTTGGATTCTTCATATAATGAAGGAAAACCAAAAGTGGTCAATTCCTGATCAAGATATGAAATACTTTGTTCAATATTCTCTTCTGTGCAGAAGGCACTGAAAAAGCTGTGCACATTTTTTGATAAAGGTATTGAAGAACATAGCACTTGCTGTGAATATAGACTTGATGGAGACATCTTTGTTTCTGAGGTATATTGAGAGATATTTTTACTTTCTGCAGACAGACCTGGATCTGTAATAGTCATCCAATCTCCCATAGCAATTTCCAGAGCCAGGATACCTGAGGAACCAGTTTAGCACTGAAACATGTAGACCAGCTGCTGTCACTCTTCTAAGTAGGCATCTCCGTCACAGCCCCCGGGAGCGGCGGGGAGTCACCGCTCGCGGTGTCCAAGAGCGGCTCCCGCAGCCCCGCGGGCCGGCACAGGCGCGGCGGGTATTTTATGGCATAATATTTCTACAATATTCTTTATGTAAAAATATCATGACTTCTTAGAACTTTCAGCAACTTACTGAAACCCTTTCTCAAAATAAAATATTAAAAGGACTGGGGATGATGCTCAGTGATAAAGCGCCCTTGGGTTCAATCCCTGGTACGAAAGCAAACAAAACCAAACAAAAACCCCAACCAACCAAACAAACCCCAAACACCACAACTTGCTGAAATAATTTTCCATTTTTCTGCTATCACAATGTTGTTATGAAACTTCTTATTTATGTCTCCAGTAGAACATATACAAGTCATCTTTGGGCTATAAATCTTACATTGGAATTGGGGTTCAATTTCAACTAAACATAATGTCACAATATTTCCATATTGCAAGTGACTAAGATTTCAGACACAGCATCATCAGCAAAGAACACTCTCAAATTATTTTTTCAATCTCTTGATATAAATAGATGTTTTGAGGTTTTAGTTTCTCTCTGCTTGTTCCTGAGGTTGACCATCTTACCATCTTCTTATGTGGTTATTAGCTCATTTGAGGTTCTTTTGTCTGAAAGCCTTGTTAATCTTATTTGCCTGCTTTTCAGCTTTTCTGTATGGATACATGGATCTAATTTACTATTAAATAATAAAGGGGCAAGATATGAATGGGAATGAGAAAGATGGGATAAACGTTGTGTGGAAGATGATAGAGATGAAGATCCTCTAGGTATCCAGATCTGGGGAAGTAGTAATGTCAGTTGTTAATTGTTTTCTCAATTGTGATATGTTTTCTCATATTGTTTCATCAGTTGAGGAATCATGGGGGGGTCATTGACATTTTTTAACTCCATGAATGCAAGGATGGGGGAAGTGACAATGAAGTTCTGGCTTGAGAAGGTAGGATTTGTCAATCCTTGACTTGTAGGAAACAGGCAGGTTCCCTGCAGCACTATCATCAAGGAAACAGATGGTTAACCATGACCCATCGGACCCAGAATCATTCGGGAAGTCTAAACTTATTGTAGGATTTCTTCACTCAATAGCAGCTTCATATACAGATTGATTTTTAATTGAACCAATTAATAACATTGATAAATATTCACAGATCTTCACCTTGAATAATTGAGCACATGATATTCATTGACTACCAGGTATTGAAGAAAGGGAGATGAAGATGTATGCAATGGATTTGGCATCGTTTTTTTTAAAGGGGTTGAGTGGAAATCATACTTTGAATGGTTATTTCGTGATTTTGTGAATAACTTGCATCAGCAGATGCTGACAGCTCAGCTTTTAGGCAAAAGACTAAGATTTATAGAAACTGTGTTGCATTCTCTGGGTCCAGGAATGACGACCAGTTATAAACTCCATCACTCTCTTGTGATGGGATTAGAATGTTTCCAGTGTTCTTGATTTAGCCTGGGGTCAGAAGCAAAAAACTGTTGTTATCAAACTCAAGTTCAAGCTTGGTTTATTATGGATTCTGAGTCACATTATTGCAATGTAAACAGAAGGCAAAAAGCTTTGTGGATCATCAAGTTCCTGATGGTTATCATCATTATTCCTTCAAGGGTGAATTCTCCTATGCCTGCTTCATCAAAAAGCTCTTCTCCCAAGGGAGCCAATTTATATCCTGTTTGTCTTTAGTTGACCTGGGAATAGTGTGATTGACCCCCAGGGCATCTCCCTGGTTTGTCAACTTAGAACTCACTGTGACTTCTTGAGAGCTGTGAATAAACATATATTGGTATATCTATCTTGGATGGTTCTTAACTGCTGAGTCTTCTGCCTGTCACAGTGGAACTTTGAGACCTACAGAGTTACTACCTGTTTCACATATTTTGCACCTTCTAGAGAGAAATAGAAGGACCTTCCCAAGGCTTGTAGCTGAAGGTACTTGAGCTTATCATCTAAGGGGCCTTGTTAGAGCAGGAGCAGAAATTACATTAAATATAAGTTTATGTTTGTGTATGTGTGTGTGCAGTGTGGTACTTCATGCCACACAATATGACAAATAGCTCCATGTAAAATGATTTATCTTGAACTGAGTGTCTATCCAATTTTGAGAGAGTTGGATAAACCCAAATTTCCATGTTGAATTATTTTCTCAAACTGATCTAATTTTGAGATGTTAGAAAAATATGCCTCATTTTGTTTATCTTTAATCCATACTAAGTCTTGTTAGTATTTCTTTCAAATTTTACACCAAATGTTTCTAATTTTATTCATCTCCATTGCCTTAATCCAGTTGTAAAATGATATTATTTTGTGTCTAAATTGTTGCCATGACTTCCTAGTCAGATTGTTGCTGACACTCTTACCTTTCTAGTCTGATTCTCTACCCAGAAAACTCAAGATATTTAAACTTTCAGTCACATGTTTACTGAAGCATTTTCTTGGTTATACTTTGGCTTTGAGAATAGAATTGAAACTTTCCATGTGTCAGAGGCCTGATGTACTCGGGCTCCTCAAAAATTCTTCCGCTCCATGCCCTTTGCAGGATGATATGCTCTTCAATTTCTCTGATCCTCCAGTGCCCTAGCCCCGACCTCTCCAGCAACTTAAGAGGAGTGCTTGTATTTTAGTCTTCATGACAGACTTTTATGTTCAGAGCACATAAGAAACTGAACCCCACAGTGGATTAGACAAAGGGGGATGAAGAAAGGGGAGGGGGATGGGAATAGGAAAGAAAGTAGAATGAACTGGACATCACTTTCCTACAGTGAAACTCCACATCATGTAAACCACAAGAATGGGATTCTAATTAGAATAAGTTATATTCCCACATATATGTTTATGTCTGAGTACATTCTGCTGTCATAGATATCTAAAAAGAACAAATAAAACATAAAAAATAAACTGGACCTCAGTACTCTAGTCTCTTGTATTGTGACAGTCTATTAGAATTGTGAATATGTGCTTATTAATTCCCTGATCTCAAGTTCGTATCATAAACCCTGGACTTCTCAAGTTGGAGCCTGGTCTCATCTGATGATTCTTCATGTTTCATGGTTTCTTCAAAAGATAATGTGTTGGTTCCTAGGTGAGCAAATAATAAACTTTGTCCAGACCATCCCCAGTGCATTTGTATGGCAAAAAGCCTGAGATATTCAGATTAAAATGCACGTACATGGTTTGAAACCTTGATTTTATTTTGTAATAGACTCAGTAAATTCTCATTCTTTTCCATTTCCATCTCTTTTTCATCTCCAGCAAAAGAGAACTTGAAGAGCATGAGGAGGGATAATCAGAGCAGTGTGTCCAAGTTCCTCCTCCTGGGGCTCCCCATCCAGCCACAGCAGCAAGGCATGTACTACGCCCTGTTCCTGGGCATGTACCTGACCACGGTGCTGGGGAACCTGCTCATCATCCTGCTCATCAGGCTGGACTCTCGCCTGCACACCCCCATGTACTTCTTCCTCAGCCACTTAGCCCTCACCGACATCTCTTTCTCCTCAGTCACGGCTCCAAAGATGCTCATGAACATGCTGACACACACTCAATCCATCTCCTATGCTGGGTGCATTTCCCAGGAATTTTTTTCCTTATTGTTTGGGGGTCTTGACAGCTTCCTTATGACCTCAATGGCCTATGACAGGTATGTGGCCATCTGTCACCCCCTGCACTACACCACCATCATAAGCCAGAGCCTCTGTTTACTGCTAGTGGTTGTGTCCTGGGTCTTGTCCTTTGCCATTGCCCTTGTGCACACCCTCCTCCTAGCCTGTCTCTCTTTCCTTAGAGGCAACACTGTTCACCACTTCTTCTGTGACCTCTCTGCCTTAGTGAAGCTGTCCAGCTCTGACGCCACCATCAATCAGCTGGTCATCCTCACTGTAGGATTAGCAATTGTTACCCTGCCATTCATATGTATTCTGGTCTCTTATGGCCACATTGGGGCCAGTGTCCTTGTAAGAGTAAAAGAAATTGAAGTTAAAGTGTAAACGACCGGGTATTGTAAAGTTTCTAAGCTGCAGAGCCTGAGTTAAAATGTAAAGGACCAGGTATTGTTAAGTTCCTATGCTACACCCAAAAACCTGAAATTCCTGTAGCTGTTAGGACAATTCCCGGGACTGCCCAGTAGATATTCCCCCTGACCATTTAGTTGTTTAATAACCTAGGACCCTGTGCAGCTTGGCACGTAGGCATTCAGGGCCCAAACCAATCGGTTTTAATGTATCCCCTCCTTAGGATTGACCTATCACCCCCGCCCGACCTGTTCCCGCCAATGAATGTACTAATCATGTTCAGGAATTGTTTGATTTTCCCGAGGTGTATGATGATTTGTTAAAGGGGACCATGACGTATGTAAAGTTCCTGCCCTCCCCAAAAAGTGTACTTAAGCACTGCTCAACCCCTGCTCAGGGCTCTGGGCCGCTCTCCCTTGTTGAGTGAGCACGGAGCCCCAGCACGCTGGATTCTCAATAAACCCCCTTCTGCGGTTGCATGAGTTGGTCTCTTGGTGGTCTCTTCCTCTGACCTTCGCTGGACCCTTACATCCTGAGAAGACCCTCCATCAAGGGCATCTGCAAAGCCTTTTCCACATGTGGCTCCCACCTCTCTGTGGTTTCTCTGTACTATGGAGCCATTATTGCACTCTACTTTGTCCCCTCATCCAATAACTCTAGTGACGAGGATGTCATTGTGTCTGTGTTTTACACTCTGATCACCCCCATGCTGAATCCCTTCATCTACACTCTGAGGAATTGGGATATCAAAGGGGCTCTGAGAATTATTCTCAGCAGAAGAGCATTGTCAGTGTGATGGCATTGTTTCCTGTTAACTGGAAATGAGACCTCAGTCCTGCACAGGAATCCTTTCCTATCTGAACTGGTGCTTTTAGTGAATCTTGATATGGCACTCATTGTCTTCTGCCTGTATTTCACCTTGGATATAGTTTTCCTCTGTGTTTGATTGTCTTGGTCCTGAGAATTTTGGGATTTTTATTAGTGTATTATAGTTATACATAATATTGGGGTTTAATTTGACATAATTCTGGAAGCATTCTGGAATATAATTCGCTCCATTTTAGGTCTCAGCACTTCCTCTTCTCTTCCCTCCTCCTCCCGCTCTTGCCCTCCTTTTATTCTACTGTTTTTTCTTCCATTTATTCATTGTTTCTTTTTCTTTCTTCCTTTTTTTGGGGGTACTGGGCATTAAACTTAGGAGCACTCAACCACTGAGCCACATCCCCAGCCCTACTTTTTGTATTTTATTTAGAGACAGGGTCTACACTGAGTCGTTTACTGCCTCCGTTCTTGCTGAGGCTGCCTTTGAACTCACAATCCTCCTGTCTCAGCCTCCCTAGCTGCTGGGATTACAGGCGTGTGCAACCATGCCCAGGACTTCCTTTTAAAATTAATTAATTATTTTTTGTTGTTTTTAGATATACATGACAGTAGGGTGTATTTTGACATATTATACATACATGGGGTGCAACCCATTTCAATTCTGATCCTGTTCTTGTGGTTGAACATGATGTGGAGTTATACAGGTTGTGCATTCATCATGAGTATATAAAAGTTACGTTGGATTTGTTCTACTGTCTTTCCTATTTCCATCCCCACTCCCTTCCCTTCATTCCCCTTTGTCTAATCCACTGAACTTCTGTTTTTCTCCTCCTTACGGTCCCTTGTTAGGGGTTAGCATCCACATATCAGAGAGGACATTTGACCTTTGGTTTCTTGGGACTGACCTCTTTAAATTTGTTTCCGTAATTGTTGCTTTAGAGATATACATAAAGGTGAAAATGACTTTGCTATTTTCACGTAGGTACATTGTGTACATAATTCGGTCAATTGCATTTCACTGTTCCTCCATTTTCCCGTCCCTCATCTCTCCTGCTCTGTCCCTGTCTATTCTCCATTGATTTCCATTCTATTTTCATGATATTCCCCCATATTTCCTGCTTATTCTACCTTCTGCAAATGAGAGAAAACATTTGGCTGTCGACTTTCTGAGTCTGGCTTATTTCACTTACTGATATTCTCTAATTTCATCCATTTTTTTTTACCAGCAAATGCCATAATTTTATTATTTTTGGCTGAGTAACACTCTGTTCTCTCTATATGCCACATTTCCTTTACCATTTGTCTGTTTTGGGGCACCTGGACTTTTTCTATAGCTTGGCTATTGTGAATTGTGCTGCTCTAAACATTGATGTGCCTGTGTCACTATAATATTCTGATTTTAATTCATTTGTACAAATACCAAGGAATGGAATCGCTGGTTTATACAGTGGTTTCATCTATAGTTTTTTGAGAAAACTCCATACTGCTTTCCAGAGTGGTTACACTAATTTACAGTCCCATCAACAGTGCATGAGTGTACATTTTCCCTGCACATCCTTTCTAACTTATTATTTGTATTTGATAATTGACATTTTGACTGGAGTGAGATAAAATCTCAGTGTAGTTTTGGTTTGCATTTTCCTGATAACTTGGGATGTTAAACATTTTTTTCATATATTTGGTGACCATTTGTATTTATCTTTTTAGTTATTTCCCCCCATTTGTTAATTAGGTTATTTGTTTCTTTTGGGTGTTTCATTTTTTTTCATTCTGTGTATAGTCTAGGTATTAATTTTCTGTTAGAGTAGTACCTGGCCAAGATTTTCTTCCATTTTATAGGCTCTCTCTTAATGCTCTATTTGCTGTGCAGAAGCCTTTTAATTCTTTTCCACTTATTTGTTCTTTTTTTTTTTTAAATTTCTTCAGCCTTAGGGGTCATGTTAAAGGAGTCATAGTACCACTATGTTGGAATGTTGAGCTTCTTCCCGCCTCCCCCCACCCCCCCAATAATTGTGACGTTTCTTGTCTCATATTTGAATACTTGATTCACTTTGAGTTGACATTTTGTGAGTTGAATGTAAGGGATCTAATTTCATTTTCCACATACGTATATCCATTTTCTTGGGAAGTTTTTGAAAACATATCTGTGCTACTGTATTTTCCTGTTTTTTTTTTGTATTCATAAGGGTATTCCTGTCCATCAGAAAGTTAAAAAGTTTTAAAAATATTTAGGATTGAATCCAAGCTTACACATGCAAGTGTTGGACCATCGAGCTATCCCTGAAGCTCATTTTATTTTTTATTTTGAGACTGTGTCTTATTAAATTACCCAGACTGGCCTCCAGCTTGGAATCTCTTGCCTCAGCATCCCAGAGATTGGGATTACAGGTGTGCCCCACTCTGTCTGGCTCAAACAGTTTAAAGTTTAATGTAGTTGCAGATTTTAGTCTTTTTTTTTTTTGATACTGCAAACTGTCAAAGTAAAGCTTATTCCTCTCTCAAGATAACAAGAAATTTTATTTTGATAAATTCACGATTTTTATTTTTGTTTTAACTGTATGATAAATTTTGAATTTATTTGCTGGTAAGCTTAATTAGGAAACCTGTTTTCCTTTGTAACTTTTAAAATACATTTATTTAATTGACTCATAATATTTTGTGTATTTATGAGTTTTCATGTGGTGTTTTGATATATGGGTACATTGAATAATGTAAAAATTAAGGTAAGCATAATTGCTTTCTCAATTATATAATTTATTTTGTGGTGAGAACATTCAAAATCTCTTTTTGTAATTTTTTGTGTATATAGGAATTACCATTAACTTTAATTACCCCACTCACCAGACTTATTTCTTCCATCTAACTTTGTGCTTATTGATCAACTGTTCTGCATCCTTCCTTTCCTCATATTCTCCCTAGTTGTTTATAATTTTTTATTAATTGTCCACATTTTATTTTTGTTTTAGTAATTACAACTAGGAATACAACTTTTTCCCCTTAAAATTGGTAGGCCTGGTCACAAGTAAAAATAAAATGGCTTTCCATAAAGGACCAGGACAATGGCCAACACAGAATGGATATGGGTCTTAAGTAACAAACAGAAGCTTAACTGTAAATCTTGTGAACATATTTCTCAAACCTCAGTGATATTTTTCCCATTTTACTGGAAATTGTATTTTCATCTTTATAAAAATACTGAAATATACACACTAAACAGTATAAATATACGCAGTTGAAATATAAATGTGGATACATAATGTTGTACTGTGCATATATATGTATATGTATTCAAATGTGACATATGAACATTTAAATTTAAAATAATAATATTAAAAATTTCTTTAATTATCTCTAAGCTTAAATGATAGAAAGTTAACAATATCATTGAAAATCTTATAAACCCTCCTCAATTGTATCTGCATTCCCTTTGAAGGTACCCAGTACCTTGACTATTTTAAATTATTCCTTTACACTTATTGGAATTTTAACACTTTGGTAGTAATCTCTCAATTGTGTCCATTGCAGAACTACACATAAAAGAAATTGGACTGTATTTATTCTACTATATTTTGCTTTTATTGTCTTCTATTGTCCATATAAAATTCATCTATGTATTTTCAACTTCCAATCTGACAATATAACACACTTATCTGCTTGATATTCAGTGACCACTCCTCCACCCCCAGCATTTTACTACTATGAACAACAGAGCTATATAGCATTCTTGTGAATGTGCATATGAAATACATTTTATAAGCTGTATGTTGACATAGTATGGTTTAGATATGTGGAATCCCTCAAAAGTTCATGTGAGACAATACAAGATGTTCAGAGGTGAAATGATTAGATTATGAGAACTATAACCGTTGATTAACACACTTGAGTGGATAGTTGGGTGGTAACTGGAGGCAGGTAGGATGTGGCTGGAAGAACATTTCTTGGGGGTATATATTTTTTCCTGGTGAGCAGAGCTCTCTCTCTGCTGTTCGTTTGCCATGTCTGGAGTGGATCTGTCATGTCTTTCCACCATGATGTTCTGCCTTACTTTGGGTCCAAAGCTATGCATCATTGACCATTGACTGAACCTCTGAAACCATGAGTCAAATTAAACTTTTCCTCCACACAGTTCTTCTTGTCAGGTCTTTTGGTCAAAAGCTGACTAAAACATAAGAATCACTGGATTATTGGGCATGTGTATATCCAATATAACTATCACTGCCAAACTCTTCTAAAAAATAGTTACACTAAGAAGCCAATCTGAAAAGGCTACTATATACTATTTGATTCCAACTATACGACATCCTCAAAAATGCAAAAGTACAGAGATAGGAAAATAATCAGTGGTTGCTAAGGGTTTGTGGTAAGCTAGAGTGATGAGTAGGTATAGTAAAGGGGATTTTTGGGACAGAAAAATTATTTGTATAATGCTGTAATTTTTTAAATATGTCTCCATATTTTGTTTAAACCAAAAATAAAAACCAAAGAAACCACAACTATACAAGAAACATTAACCCTAATGTAAACTATGGACTTTCATTAATTATAATATATCAATATTAGTTAACTTGTGAAAACTATACTATAACAATGCAAGAATCTTAAGAACTGAAAAATACTATTAAGCTAGTGGACCTGACAGATATTTATAGAGTATTTCATCCTTTGACAATGGAATTCACTTTCTTCTCAGTGGCACATGAAACCTTCTTTAAAATAGATCATATTTTAGGGTGCAGGGCAAATCTTAGCATATAAAAATACAATGAAAATGGAACTATTGCTACAGGTTCTTCTGAAATACAGAGAATCATTGCAAACCATTTTGAAAATTTATACTTCAACAAGCTAGAAAATCTTGAAGATATTGACCCGTTCCAAGAGACATATGACCTACCCAAATTGAACCATGAGGATATATAAAATATAAACATATCAATATCAAATAATGAAATTGAAGCAGCTATTAAAAGTCTTCCAACAAGGAAAAACCCAGGACCCGATGGATTCTCAGTTGAATTATATCAGACGTATAAAGAAGAACTAGTGCCAATCCTCCTCAAATTATTTCATGAAATAGAAAAAAGGAAAAAAATTTCCAAGAACATTCTATGAATCCAATATTCTCCCAATACCAAAATCAGACAAAGACACATCAAGGAAAATAAACTTCAGACTGATATCCCTGATGAACATAGATACAAAAAATCTTTAGCTAAAATATTGGCAAACAATATACAAAAGCACATAAAGAAGATAGTATATAGACCAATGACAAAATTGATAAAATCGGTCTCATTCCAGGCATGCAAGGTTGGTTCAACATGCCTATATCAATAAATGTAATTCACCACATAAACAGAGCAAGAATCACATGTTCATCTCAATAGAAGCAGAAAAAACATTGACAAAGTATATTAATGTTTTAAACATTAGAGAAAGTAGGAATAGAAGAAACTTATCTCAAAATTGTAAAAGCTATATATTACAAACTCAAGCAACATCATGCTGAGCAGAGAAAAATGGAAAGCATTTCATCTAAAAATCAGGCACAAGGCAAGAATGCCCATTCTCACTACTCCAACTTAGTATGGTCCTTGTAACTCTAGTCAAAGCAATGAGGGAAGAGAAGGAAATTAAAGGGGCATAAATAGGAAAAGAAGAAGCCAAATTTTCTCTTTGCTGATGTGATCTTATAATTATCTTACCGGAAGACTTCCAGAGCTGATAAATTAATTTGGTGAAATAGCAGGATACAAGATCAACATATATAAGTCAATCACTTTGCTATATTTCCATAGTGATTCAGCTGAAAAAGAAACTAAGAACACTATCCAATTTACAATAATCTCCAAAAAATACTTGGGAAAAAATCTAGCCAAGGAGGTAAAAGACCTCTACCATGAAAACTGAACACTGAACAAAGAAATTGAATAAGACCTTAGAAAATGGAAAGGATTTCCATGTTCTTGGATAGGCGGAATCAATGTTATCAAAGTTGCCAAACTATTAAAAGTGTTACCAAAAGATTCAATGAAATCCCCATCAAAATCAATGACATCATTCACAGAACCAGAAAAAACAGTTTTAAAATTCAGTTGGAAAAACAATAGGCCCAGAATAGCCAAATTACTCCTGAGCAAGAAGAGCAATGTGGGAGGCATCATAACACCAGACCTCAAATAGTACTACAGAGCTATAGTAACAAAACCAGCATGGTAGTGGCATCAAAACAGACATGAAGACCAATGGAATAGAATAGAAGGCACAGAGGCAAATCCAAATAGATACAGTCATCAGATATTAAATAAAGGTGCCAAATCATACATACATACAAATCATACATTGTTAAAAGGTAGCCTTTTAAACAAAGAGAACTATATATGCATATGTAGAAGAATAAAACTTCACCCCCATGTCTCACCTTGCACAAAAGTCAACCCAAAGTGAATCAAAGACTTAGGAATTAGACCCCAAACTGAAACTGCTGGAAGAAAATATGTGTTCAACACTCTAAAATATTGGCATAGGCATTAGCTTCCTTAACAAGACTTCTAAAATATAAGACAAACAATCAATAAGTGGGCCATCTTCAAATAAAAGATGCTGAATGTTTTCTCTGATTTAAGGATGCTGATTCATAATATGGTTGGGGGGCATGGGAGGATTAGAAGAACTCTAGTTAGGACAAAGGGGAGGGAGGGGAAGGGAGGGGGGATGGGGGTAGGAAAGATGGTGGAATGAGATGGACATCATTACCCTAAGTACATGTATGAAGACATGAATGGTGTGACTCTACTGTGTCTACAACCAGAGATATGAAAAATTGTGCTCTATATGTGTAATATGAATCGTAATGAATTCTTCTGTCATATATAACAAATTAAAATTAAAAATGCAAAAAAAATTACACTATTAACCAGGTACAGTGGCTCACACATGTAGTTCCAGATATTTGGGAAATGGAGATAAGACTGCTTGAACTCACAAGTTCAAGAACAGCTTGGGCAACATAGCAAGACACCATCTCAAAAAAAAAATTACCACACACACATACACACACACACACACACACAAAGATTCTGCATAACAAGGGAAACAATTAAGAACATGAAGAGAGAGCCTACAGAAAGGGAGGAAGATCTTTGCCACCTGTTCCTCAGGAGATTAATTAATATGCAGAATATATAAAGAACACAAAAAGCATCCAAAATACCACATTAAAATTAAAAAATGGACAAAGGAACTGGATAGAAAGAAGGATTACAAATGGCCAAAAAATAGATGAAAAGATGTTCAACATCTCTAGAAACCCGGGAAATGTAAACCAAAACTACACTAAGATTTCAGCTCATTACAATGAATGGCAATAATCAAGAACACAAACAATAATAAATATTGGTAAGGATGAGGGGAAAAATGTACACTCAGACGTTGCTGGTAGCACTGCAAACTAGTACAGCCATTCTGGAAAGCAGTATGAGATTCCTCAAAAAACTAGGGATGGAACCACCATATGACTCAGCTATTCCAAGCCTTGGTATATATCCCAAATATCTAAAATTGGCAAACTATAATGATACATTCTCATCAGTGTTTACAGGAGCACAATTCACAATAGCCAAGTTATGGAACCAGAACAGGTGCCTATCAACAGATGAATGATTAAAAAAATGTAGTACATATACACAAGGGTGCTTTACTCAGCCATAAAGAAGAATGAAATTATTGCATTTGCTGGTCAATGATGGAACTGAAGACTATCACACTAGGTGAAATAAGCCAGATCCAGAATTTCAAATGTTTTGAATTTTTTTTCATATGTGAAGAGTAGACCAAAATAAGGGGAAAAAGGGAGGGAGAAATCCCAAGAAAACATTAGTGAGATCAGTGGAATATATGAAAGAATTTAGGGGGAGGGTAGAGGGATTGGAAAAGGATGGAATAGTGAAATGATTCTGACCAAATATTACAATATGTGTGTGTGTGTGTGTGTGTGTGTGTGTGTGTGTGTGTGTGTGGATATATACCACAGTGATTTTCACCTTTATGTATATCTATAATTATTTATTTATTTATTTTTTATTGTTGGTCGTTCAAAACATTACATAGTTCTTAATACATCATATTTCACAGTTTGATTCAAGTGGGTTATGAACTCCCAATTTTACCCAGTATACAGATTATTGTATCACATCAGTTACACTTCCATTGATTTACATATTGCCATTCTAGTGTCTGATGTATTCTGCTTTCTATTCTATTCTCTACTATCTCCCCTCCCCTCCCCTCCCCTCCCCTCCCCTTTTCTCTCTCTACCCCCTGTACTGTAAATCATTTCTTCCACTTGTATTATTCTTCTCTTACCCCTCCTTTCCTCTTATATGTAATTTTGTATAACCCTGAGGATCACCTTCCATTTCCATGTGATTTCCCTACTCACTCCCTTTCCCTCCCACCTCTCATCCCTGTTTAATGTTAATCTTCTTCTCAAGCTCTTCGTCCCTACCCTGTCCTTGGTTACTGTCCAGTGGTGAGAGAGGTGTGTTGAAGTCTCCCATAATTATTGTATGGTGGTCTATTAGACTCTTGAACTTGAGAAGAGTTTGCTTGATGAACATAGCAGTACCATTGTTTGGGGCATATATATTTATGATTGTTATGTCTTGTTGGTGTATGGTTCCCTTGAGCAGTATGAAGTGTCCTTCTTTAACCCTTTTGATTAACTTTGGCTTGAAATCTATTTTATTAGATATGAGTATGGACACTCCTGCTTGTTTCCGCGGTCCATATGAGTGATATGATTTTTCCCAACCTTTCACCTTCAGTCTATGTATATCTTTTCCTATCAAATGCGTCTCCTGTAGGCAGCATATTGTTGGGTCTTGTTTTGTGATCCATTCAACTAGCCTGTGTCTCTTAATTGGTGAGTTTAAGCCATTAACATTTAGGGTTATTATTGAGATATGGTTTGTTCTTCCAGCCATATTTGTTTATTAATTTTACTAAACCTGATTTGTTTTCCTCTTTGATTACTTTCCCCCTTTACTGTCCTACCTCCCATTGTTGGTTTTCAATGTTATTTTCCACTTCCTCTTCCTGTAATGTTTTGCCAAGGATTTTTTGAAGAGATGGTTTTCTAGCTGCGAATTCTTTTAACTTTTGTTTATCATGGAAGGTTTTAATTTCATCTTCCATCCTGAAGCTTAATTTTGCCGGATACACGATTCTTGGTTGGAACCCATTTTCTTTCAGTGTTACTCCAGGATCTTCTAGCTTTCAGAGTCTGTGTTGAGAGATCAGCTGTTATCCTGATTGGTTTACCCCTAAATGTAATCTGCTTCCTTTCTCTTGTAGCTTTTAAAATTATCTCCTTATTCTGTATGTTCGACATCTTTATTATAATGTGTCTAGGTGTGGATCTCTTATGATTTTGCACATTCGGCATCCTGTAGGCTTCTAGGATTTGGGATTCTGTCTCATTCTTCAAGTCTGGAAAGTTTTCTCGTATTATTTCATTGAATAGATTGTTTATTCCTTTGGTTTGGAGCTCTGTGCCTTCCTGTATCCCAATGACTCTTAAGTTTGGTCTTTTAATATTATCCCATAATTCTTGGATGTTCTGCTCATGGATTCTTAGCAGACTTGCTGAGCTGTCTATGTTCTTTTCAAGTTGAAATACGTTGTCTTCCTTGTCTGATGTTCTATCTTCTAAGTGATCTACTCTGCTGGTAGTATTCTCAATTGAGTTTTTAAGTTGGTTTATTGTTTCCTGCATTTCTAGGATTTCTATTTGTTTGTTTTTTATTACCTCTAACTCCCTGTGAAATTGATCTTTTACTTCCTGGATTTGTTTATGTAGTTCCTTGTCAAAGTGATCTTTCATTGTCTGATTTTGCTGTCTCATGTCTTCCTTGAGACTCCAGATCATCTGAAGCATGTATATCCTGAACTCTTTATCTGACATTCATCTGTTGCAGCTATTACCTCTTCTAAAGTTGAGTTGACCTGCATTGCTTGTGGTCCTTTCTTTCCTTGTCTTTTCATACTGCTCGCATTTCTTTCTGCTTGGTGAAACTGTTGTGTTTTTGAAATTTTCCCCCTATTTATTTATATTGCTCTTGTATAGTTGGGAAGTCTCCCTTGCAGGGCGGGTAGTGGCTGTGCTCCTCCTCTTATTAGGGTGATCTGTCTACCACGCTGGTCGGTCGCAGGTCTGCCCACCCTGCGCGCGCGGGTGGCGGCTCTGCTCTGCCCCCACTCCAATTGTGGTGACGTAACTACCATGCCCTTGGGTCCTTGGTTCTGATCCAGATGTGGGCGGTGGCTCTGCTCGGCCCCTACTCCAATTGGTGTGACGTGTCTACCAAGCTGGCAGGCCTCTAGGCCTGGTCCGCCGGTGGGTCGCAGGTCTGCCTACCTTGCGGGCTCTGGCGGCAGTTCTGCTCAGCCCCCACTCCCAATGGGGGTAACTGACTGCCTCTCCAATGGGTCGCTGAGCCTTTTCCGGACATGGGCGGCGGCTCTGCTCCACCCCCACTCCAACCAGTGTGATGTGACTGCCTCAGTGCTACGTGTCCACCACGCTGGCAGGCTACCGGGCCTGTCCTGCCTGTGGGTCGCAGGTCTGCCTACCTTGTAGGCTCAGACAGCGGCTCTGCACAGCCCCTACTCCAAATGGAGTGACTTGGCTGCCGCACCATCAGGTCGCTGGTCCTGATCCAGGTGTGGGCGGCTACTCTCTTCGGCCCCAGCTGCAGTTGGGGTGTCGTGATACCACGCTGGCGGGTCACTTGGCCAGCTCTGGGCGCAGGCAGCAGCTCCACTCTGACCCCCTGGCCCCCACAGCACCCAGCAGGACCCTGACCGAGAAGCAGTCACCGCAGGTTCCCCAGCCCTGGGCCAAAGCAGCTCCGGGAGGGAGCCAGAGCCCAGCCGCTCCAAGCTCTCTGAGCTCGGTGCACGCTCCGCTGGGAGCAGGCTCAAAGACACAGTCCCCTCGGGCTCCCCAGCCCCAGGCCAAAACTGTTCCGGGAGTCAGAACCCAGCCACCCCGAACTCAGCGCACACTCCACTTGGAGCTGGCCTCAACACGCAGTCTCCACAGGTTCCCCAGCCCTGGGCCAAAGCAGCCCCGGGAACCAGAATCCGGCCGCTCAGAGCCCAGTGTACGCCTTGGCAGGAGCGCGCCCCCAGGAGTATTCTCCACAGGTTCTCCAGCCCCGAGCCTGAGCGATCTGTCTACAAGCAAATACCAGCCTGAAATCACCTGTTCCATAGCTGAATGAGCTGAGATCAGTAGAAAACAGGGATGATTACATCAGGTCTCCAAGATGGTGGCTGCTGTCCTCCTCTGTGGTCAGACCGGTGTCGAGAATTGAACTGGACCGCTTCTCTCCTCTGTCTCAAAGCCAGAACTCAGCACTCAGCACGGCCATTGCACCACTGACAGGAGCCCCCAGAATCCGCATCGCTGCACCCCCGCTCCGGCACCTCGCTGCTTCAGACTCCAGCTGCGGGGCGGTCCACCGATCAGGCAATGCAACCCTCCGTGCTGAGAAATCGCCCGCAACCGAGCCCCCGCAGCCGAACCTCACACGATGGAAATCCGTCCACTAGATTCTGGAGCACCCCAATTTCACTGGAAATTCCCAACAAGATAGCCTTCAGCTGTTTCACCTGGTCTTTCTCCCGCACAGTGACGCGGCACACTGGGGTGATGCACTCCCTTCGTCGCCATCTTCCGCAGCTTCTATAATTTTCTAATTAAAAATAAAACTATGATTAAATAGAAGAAAGACCAGGTGAGTAGGGGAAGGGGAATAGTGGACAGAGGAAGGGAGAGAAAGAGGAAGAATTTGGCAGTGAAGTGGAGCAAATTAACTTTCATGCATGTGTAATTATATCAAAACAAACCACAAATTATATATAACTATAATACACTAATTAAAAATAGTTCTGTAGAATTGGGCTACTCTGGATCTTATCTAGCAAAACCTAAAACTAAGCTTGAAGATCAAGCTGAACCTCTAGTAAGTTAACTACATTCCATAATAAAATTCAACATTCTTAAGGAAAACAATAAAGTCCAGTATTTTGTCATTGTATCATCTATGATATCAATGAAAAGAAACAGACACAAAAAGCCATGGGAAAATGTGACTTTAATGAAGAATCAAATTATTCAGAAAAAGATGCAGAGATTACACAGGTGTTACAATTAGTACCTGAAAATTGGAAAACAGCCATCACCAATATATTTAATGATTTAAAGGAAAAAAATGAGCATTATAAGTGCCCAAATGGAGGAACTAAAAAGAGAATGGAATCTGCAAAAGAGAAAGAAATTCTAGAAGTCAATAATAGAACACATGAAACGTGACTCAGAGGAAAATTAACGGAAATAATCGTGCAAGAATGAACATGGCCCTTAATGACCCGTGGTAAATACCAATCATCTAACTTATGTCTAACTGGAGTTCAAGGATTAGAATAGAGAATTTGGGATCAGAACAAGATATCTGAATAAGTAAGGCTGAAAATTTACATATTTATCAGTAAAGATGAACTCACAGGTTCAAGAAGCTCAAGTACACATAATACCAAAGATGCTGAGATCTAAAGATAAAATCTCAAGTGCCCAGAAACAAAAAACTCATTATATACACAGAAAAGAATGTTGATCTTGCTTGCTAACTCCCAGTCAGAATCATTACAGGTATGAAGGCAGCGGAATGACATTTTTTAAAAAAAAAATTTATATTTTACATTGATAGATAAAATTGTACTACAACCTGGCAAGAGATCTGGGTATCTATAAAAACTTGTCTATTCCTATGTCCGCTCCACTGCTTCGTTCCCTTGTGGACTGTTTTAGGATTGGATGCTTTCTGTGAATCTCAGGAAAACAGATCAGGTGTGGCGAGTCCCCCTTATTTTCCCTAGGGCAGTGCCCTGAAGTGTGCAAGTTGTGTCTTTTCTCTATTTATCAGAGTCAACCTGTCTGCTGTCTGTGCAGTTGAGTGTTTGCCATCTGTAGAGGACCCTGAGGCACCACTTAGGTTGGGGGAGCAGTGCTTGGTGCTGGGGTTGCTTGGGGGTCTGCAGGTGGGGGTATCCTGCAGGGCTTGTGGGTGGGGCTCTTGGTGAAGTTCAGGAGCCAGTAATCGGGATCTGTGGGCAGTTGTTCTTCAGTTGTTCTGGTTGCCGTGGGCCTTTCCGATTTTCCCTGATTCTAGCCATCCCAATCTACTCATCCTGCTGATCCCCTTGGTGTTCTGGGTGGAGCAAGACAGGAGCGGCCTCTGGACAGCATCCCACATGGCTTTGGCAAAGCCAGGCACGCACTCTGCTCTCACTTGAGAGAAACCCCGAGCCAAAAGATTTCTCTGGGCTCTGAACTGTGCCACTGTGGGGGAGGGATGCCCTGGGTAAGTGGAAACGTCTTCTTACCCTCTTCAGTGCCTCTATATTTTGATTTTGATTTTTTTCTCTAGTGGAGATCTGGAATCCTTCAGTTGGACTCCAGGGTTTCCATAAAAGTATTCTTGTCCGTGGGTGGTTGATAAAATCAGGGTTTCTTTCTTTTTTCTTTCTTCTTTTTGGTGCTGGGGAGTGAACCCAGGGCCTTATGCATGTGAGGCAAGCACTCTACCAACTGACTATATCCCCAGCCCCAAATCAGTGTTTCTGTGGGGCTTTGAGGGCTAGAACCTTGTATTCTACTGCCTTGCTGATGTCATTCTCTTGAACTGTGAAGAAAGTTCTGATTTACAAAATTACTTCCTTTAAAAAGTGAATTAGCTTATAGAAGTGTTGAATATTCTAGTTTTAGTCTTTTTGAAGATCTTAAAAACACTTTTTAAAAATACATCTGTTGAGTCTATATGGCAGTCTTGTAAAGAATGCTTGAAGGTTTGAAAGCCAGGAGTCATGGAATGCTTTAGATTTCTTGTATTTGCATTTATTTTTATGAAAATTATATTTCATAATCAATTAGAAGTGTTTTGGTGGTTGGAATGGCAGCTTTTCCGCTTTACAATGGATTTCATCTGCATTCTTACTCAAGTCTTTTAAAAAATATTTTAATGATATATTAAGATGCTTTTGTCAACTTCTCAAGTAAGATATTCACTCAATATTTAAATTTAGCAATGAATAGAAAATCATATCATTATTAATTCCTAGTTAATTTCTCACTTTATTTACCTCATGGCATTTTTAGTTGACCAGTTGTAGGACTGGTTATTTGATTAGTTTATCCTTAATGAATTAGTCTGGTTCTATGTAAATAAAGCAGTACAGAATCTCCTCTAGGAGAATCTTTAACTCATATTAGTTCATTTTTTTTTTCTGAATCAGAAGTTAAAGATAGTAAAATAAAACCCCTGAGAGCTAAGCACTGGCCTTGGGAGAGTCTGCTGGGGGCTTTCTGCCTGTGTCTGGACCCATGTCAGGCTGCCAGGGGAGGGCAGAAGGACAAGCAAGCTACAGAACCTCTGTCTGAGAGGTGCTTATAGGTTTTGGGGGAAGTAAATATGCCTTGGATTGTAGGCAATGTTGTATGTGGCAAAATCTGGAACTGAGGGCCGGGGACTGGGCAAAATGTGGAGGAGAACGTTGAAAAAGATTCTATGAAAATGGCCATTTCCTGAAAATTCTGAGAGAAGTCCAGGTAGTCACTCAGCCGATGGAGGTGTTGATTAGCGTTTATGAAAGAAAGGAGGAGTAAAGGGGAGTTGACTGATCTGCTGAAATTTGAATGACAAAATTTTGTTCTGTAGGGATAGGTTAGGTCTTTCTTAAAAAAGAGAGATTCTTATTAGCTCTGAAGAATTTATGATCAATTCAGTAACTCATTCATATCAAACCTGTATTAACATAAATGATTTTAGAAATATGTTCCCACTCCTTTGTTTATACCCAAAGGACTTAAAATCAGCATACTACAGTAATGCATCCACGTCAATGTTCATAGCAGCTCAATTCACAATAGCTAAACTATGGAACCCACCTAGGTGTCCTTCAACAGATGAATGGATAAAGAAAATGTAGAATATGGACTACTCAATGGAATATTATTCAGCTTTAAGGAAGAGTGATATTATGGCATTTGCCAGGAAATGGATAGACTTGGAAAATATCATGCTAAGTGAAATAAGCCAATCCCCAAATGCCAAAGGCCAGATGTTTTCTCTAATATACAGATGCCAATTCTCAATAAGGTGGGGGGCACTAGAGAAGAATAGCATTACCTTAGATTAGGTAGAGGGAAGTGAAGGGAGGGGAGGAGAGGGGATGTGGGATAGGAAAGATAGTAGAATGAAACAGACATTATTACTGTATGTATATATGTGACTGCATGACCAATATGATTCTACAACATG
This sequence comes from Urocitellus parryii, assembly GCF_045843805.1. Classification (NCBI taxonomy): domain Eukaryota; kingdom Metazoa; phylum Chordata; class Mammalia; order Rodentia; family Sciuridae; genus Urocitellus; species Urocitellus parryii. The sequence goes on from NC_135534.1 coordinate 199,285,427, forward strand.
TATGCCGCAGTCTGGCTGGGCACAATTCAGGAGCCACTTGTCAAAAGAAACGAACTTTATTTTTAGAACCACACAGGCCAAACAAAATAGCTCCTCAGGAAAACCTTCAGAGCCCAACTGCCACCACCGACTTCCCACAAGCCTCTCCCACAACCACAAGCCTCTCCACCTCCCACAATCCTCCTGCTCTTGAGGCCGATTGGCTGGGTCGTGTGGGCGGAGCCAAAAAAGTCCCCCAATGAGAAGCTCCGTGGTCTGAAAGGGCAGGGAAACAGCCCAATGAGCATCACCGCAGGGGAGCCAATCAGCTAGATGTTGCTGGGGCCGCTGTGAGCCAATCATCAGCTGGCAGTTTGAAAGTTTGCTGGGGCCCCTTCGGCTGTGGCTCTCAACACACATACACTCAGAAAATGAGAAATTATATACCATCTGTGTATGATGTAACAAAGTGTATAAATGCATTCTACTGTCATTATAACTAATTAAAACAAATTAAAAAATTAAAAAAGAAATAATGGGAGGGATAAATGGTATTTATTGTAAATTTCTCATGTGCTGAAGCATGAACTATTTCATTTAATCTTAATAACTTTTTGATGACAATGTGATTATTATCTGCATTTTACAATTTATGAAGTAAGAAGGAAAGGTTACCTTGCATAGTCAGGGTTAAAAAAAGAAAATCAGTGAGTAACACAGCTCAGATCCAGTTCTCTTTGAGGATTGAGTCCAAAGGCTCAGTGTTTTCCCTCTATAATCTCTTGGAAAAGACACATCTCTATATCCCATAGTCTCTCCTAAAAAAAAGAAGAGACCTGTAGGGTGTACGTTAAAGCTGGATTTGTGCTCTCATAGTAGCAAGGAGTTTGCAGAAATCAGAATTTCTATACCTGGAACATAATGTGCTGCTTAGAGAAGCTGACTCCAGGCATTGGTTATATCAGTGTTGGGGGATAACTTAGACACTCTTTCTTTCTTTCTTTTTAAAATATTTATCTTTTGTAATTGTAGATAGACACAATAACTTTATTTTATTTTATTTATTTATGTGGTGCTGAGGATCGAGCCCAGGGCCTTGCATGTTTGAGGCAAGCGCTCTACTGCTGAGTCACAACCCCAGCCCCTAGACACTCTTTCTTTCTGGCTAGAACTATGAACAGACAAAGAGGAGCTCAGGTGACCCCCAAAGGCCCATGTGTTAAATGCTTGGTCCCAGGGTGGTGGCATTGGGAGGCAATGGAACCCTTAAGATGTAGGGCTTTTGGGGAGATTGCTAGGTCACTGGGGATGTGCTCTTAAAGGGGATAGTGAGACTCCAAGTCCTCTCTCTTCCTGGCAAAGGGGTGAGCAGGTTTTGCTCTGCTATGCATGCCTGCAATGAGGTACATGATGTACTGCCTTGATACAGGTCCAAAACAATGTGGACAAGGGATCATGGACCAAACTGGGAGAGAAAATAAACTCTTTTGATAAAGGAGTGGAAAGCTGACTAACACAGTGTCTCTGATATCTAGACACACACTTAGGTGACTCTCAGGTGAGCAGCTCAATCTCTCCTGCACAGGCACCTCCCCAAGGCCTTGTAGCAATTGGAGGCAATTAATCTACTTTGATTCTCTCCTTAACCAGGAGTTTAGGGATTTTTCTGAGTCCTCTATGAGGTTGATAAATGGTGTGTCCTGCCTATTGTCCTGAAGCCAAGGACAGCCATAGAAAGGCCTGAAGCCCTGGGCTCACAGAAGGTCTTCTCCTAACTTTTTTTTTCTTGATGTCCTCAACAGAAGCTGAGGACCTGGAAAACTGGATTAGCAGGTGCCAGAGTTCACCAAGAGCTGGCAGAGGTCAGAGGGAACTGGGAATTCTAATTGGGCAAAGTGTGCCTCTGAGTCTAGGGGTCTGCATATGTGTTCCACGTCATTCCAGATGTATTTTTGTATGGTCTCTCTTTGCTTATCCAGTACAGGCATATCTACCTTGTCTTGGCAAACTTTGTGTGTATGTGTCTGTTGTGTTTGTGTGTGTGTTGGTGTGATATAGAATTGATTTCCAGCCTTTTCTTCTAAGACCCAGGACATAACAATTTTAAGCAGGCTCACATTAAGCAAGGTAAGTCATCTGTGTATGTGTTTTGGGATCTCTCAAGCAGGCTCTTTGATCTCAAATATTTGCCACACTCTCTTCCTGTAAGTCCCACATTTTCATATATGGACAAGAATCATAGATAAGCAGATGAGATTGGAGAGTCTGAAAAAGTTAGATGTATTCTGCCATTGAGAGCAGAAGTCTTCTCTATTTGCTCATAACCAGCAATCTCTACTCAGTGATGCAGGTGTGTGTGATCTTGCATTTTTGTCTATGAGTTATATGTGTATGATTATATGTGTTTGAGATTACATGTATTTGCGCGTGTGTGTGTGTGTGTGTATATGTGTGTGTGTGTGTGTTTACTGTTTGTTTTATTTGTAGCTAGTGTTTACATGCTGGTGCCTGTGAGTGAAAGGGCTCAAGTGCCTCACTGACTGACCACCTCCTTCTATTTGGTCATAGTGGTGGGGCTGGGAACTTCATTCTGCAAGGGGTGGGTGTAGGTGTGTGACTGTGTATGTTTACTGCCTAACAGGGAAAAGGCAGATATATGTCATTGTATGCTCTTGTTTGATTTTTATGTGATGTGTTTGATCTAGTGTTTTTTTTTTTTTGTCTAGCATGTGTCCAACTGTGTGAGCCTGTACTCAGAGTGTGGGTTTATACCCCCAATTTGTGATTTTTTTTTGTCTTGCTCATTGTATTATGTTTGTATTAAGACTATGCAAGTGTTTGTGTGCAGTTTTGATAGTTTATTTGTGTGATGTGAATCAAAACTTATGTGTTATTTGTGAGTTTGTTTTTATGTTTCAGTTACACACAGCTACTGCCCTTTCTTTAGGATCACTGTAGGTTACAGATAGTAAGAAATCACAAGTCAGCAATTAAAGTGTGTGCATGTTTGCGTGATGTGTAGGGGTGTGTGTGTGTGTGTGTGTGTGTTTCACATTTGTATTTTAGGGGCTTCTGTTTGATTCCTATGGACTCAAATATTTCCTTAATTGTCTTTCGACAGTCATGTCTCTGCATTGGGCAGGAGGTTCCTGTGCGTTTCCACCACTGGGCAACTCTTATGTAACGAGTAAGAGCAGCAATTGCATTATAAGCCTGTGAAATGAAGGAAGCCATACTTGGCCCTCTCCTCAGCTGGTTCCTGTACATTTTTGTGATCTTGGGAAGTAACTTCAGGTGTCTGTAATTCAGATTCCTCACTAGTATGAGTGTTAAGGTTTAGATATGAAGTATCCCCCACTCCAAAGCTCCTATCTGAGGCAATGCAAGAATGTTCAGAGGTGGCTCATTACTTACAAGAGCGGTGACCTCATCAGTGGACTCATCTACTGATACGGATAAACTGGGTGGTAATTGTAGGCAGGTGGGGTGTGAATGGAGGGAGTGGGTCCCTGAGGAGTGACTTGGGGCTTTACACTTTTGTCTGTTGTGAGTGGAGCTCTCTCCGCTTCTTGCCTGTCACATCCTGAGCTACTTTCTGCACCCTTCTTCCACGATGTTCTGCCTCACCTGGGCCCAGAGCTATGGGGTCCACCAACCATGGACCAAACTTCTGAAACCATGAGCCCAAATACACTTTTCCTTCTCTAAGTTCTTGTTGTTTTTTTTTTTTTTGGTCACAGTGATGAAAAACTTGACTAAAACAGTGAGGGCTTGATGTACCATTGGAGCTAGAATGGACAGACTTTTGATCCATGAATCAGTAAGTACGAGAAACAAACAGAAGTACAGCTAGATTTAAGAATTCTCCTACTAACTAGGCATTACTGTAATGTGATGGTCATGTTCACAGGCATTCCCCACATTGTCCACTTCCCAAGAGAGTCAAGAAGAGCATGAGGACCGAGAACCAGAGCAGCATGGCCGAGTTCCTCCTCCTGGGGCTCCCTATTCGACCAGAGCAGCAGGGCATGGTCTTCACCCTGTTCCTGGGCATGTACCTGACCACGGTGCTGGGGAACCTGCTCATCATCCTGCTCATCAGGCTGGACTCTCGCCTGCACACCCCCATGTACTTCTTCCTCAGCCACCTGGCCCTCTCTGACATTTCCCTTTCCTCTATCACGGTTCCCCAAATGCTGGAGAATGTGCAGACCCAGCAACAATCTATCCCCTATGAGGGGTGCATTTCTCAGATGTACTTTTTTGTTCTTTTTGGCTGTCTGGACAATCTCCTTCTTGCAGTGATGGCCTATGACAGGTATGTGGCCATCTGTCACCCACTGCACTACGCTGCTGTCATGAGGGAGGAGCTGTGCATGTCGTTGGTGGCCGGGTCCTGGTTCTTCTCTTGCGTCCATGCCCTGTTGCACACCCTCCTCTTGGTCCAGCTGTCCTTCTGTGCTAACCAGACCATCCCCCACTTCTTCTGTGACCTTACCGCCCTCCTGAAGCTGAGCTGCTCAGACATCTCCCTCAATGAGCTGGTCATCTTCACGGAGGGAGGAATGCTTTTCATCCTGCCTTTGAGTAGCATCCTGGGCTCTTACGTCCGAATAGGGATGACTGTCCTGAGGGTCCCCTCCACCAAGAGATTCTTGAAGACTTTTTCCACCTGTGGCTCCCATCTCTTTGTAGTGTCTTTATACTATGGGACACTTGCAGGTGTTTATTTTTTCTCTTCGTCACAGAACTCCAGTGACAAGGACATTATCTCTTCTATCATCTATACAGTAGTGACACCCATGTTGAACCCCTTCATCTACAGCCTGAGGAACAGGGACATAAAACAGGCCCTGGAAATATTTGTCAATAGGGCTAACTTCTTTAAGTGACAGTCACGAAATCCACTCACTTCAGTCAGAAGCACAGAGAGATATGTCTTAGAATTCTGCTATCATTGACAATTCCATATATTTTTAGGGGGAGGGTGGTGTACTGGGGATACATTCGTAGTTCTTTTTATTTTTTAATTTTGAGACAAGGTCTCACTAAGTTACTCAGCCAGGCCTTTTCTTGCTATCTTCCTGCCTCAGTCTCCCAAGTAGCAGGGATTACATGCAGGTGCTGCAGTGCCCAGCTTTCAACTCCATGTCGACTTAAAATAGTTCATATTATTTTATTATTATTCAGTGCTGGTGATCACACCTAGGGTTTGACTGATGCGAGGAAAGCCCTCTACCGTGAAGCTCTAGCCCCAGCCTGCAGTGTTCTTAATATATCAGCCAGATCCAGTTTGGTACTTGGGTTGCTAGGACCCCTCTACCCTTAATTACTCTTTGCTTATTCATCATCTCATAAGATGTACGCAAAATCTTACACAAAACATCTGGCACCATTTTGATTGTGAATTTGTCCGTTTTGACTTTTGGGTTTGTCTCGTTTGGCTTCTTTAGATTTAATACTATGTCACTGAGGACACATAGTTTTAGCATTATGATCTACTCCTGGTGCACTGGCTGTTTCCAGCAGTGTTGGGCTCAAGCAGATTTGGACCTGGTTAAAGCTGATTGTGCATGTTTCTTCCCAGCTCCACACTTCACATTATTTTGGTAGCTTAAAAGCGGCCATCATGGGAATAATTACCCCATGGATGTTGGCAGATGCTGTAGACATTCATTATTCATTCAGCAGCAACCATAGCATTTGTAATTAGAAGATGTTTCACTTCGTCTTTATAGATGACCCCTACCTAACATCTCATCTGCTTCTCATTTTAGTTTACATGTACCAGCTCTTTCAAGGTTAATGATTGCCTGGGGTTTCTTTTCCATCTTTTTACTTGAAACTTTTCTACATCTTTTTCTTTGTGATGTGTCCATCGTAAACAGTGTAAAGCTGAGCTTTGCTCTTTTTATGTACATTGACAATTACTTTTTGGGGAATTCAATTGATAGTATTTATATTTAATGTAACCATGATACAGTTGGATTTGCTTTTCTATAGTATGCTGTTCTATTTGGGGCATTTGTTTCATATTTTCTCTATTTCCCTCTTATGAACTATTAATCACACTTATTATTATTTCACTAATCTGTGGCATATCTAAAAATTGCTACTTGCTTTCTATTTAAAACATTTCCATTGAGGAATACTAAACATGACATAAAATTTGCCATTTTCACCATTTGAAATGTATAATTTGGTGGCAGTTAGTATGTTCATAATGTTCAGTCATCACCAGTCTCTCGTTCTCACATTCCCAAAGAAAACTGCATGTCCATTAGGCAATCATCTCAGTCCTTAGGAAATTCTAAACTCCAGTGGCTTCATGGATTTGCTTATTCAGGATATTTCACATAAATTGAATTTTAAAATATGTGACCTTTGTGTCTGACTTCTTTTCACATAATGTTTGCAAGGTCCATCCATGCTGCAGCATGTGTCAGTACTTCATTCCTATTTTGGGGTGAATACTATTCCATTGTATGGATATACCACAGTTTATTTATCCATACATCCATTCATGGACATTTCATTATTTCTACCCCTTGGCTATTGTTAATAAAGCTTCTATAAACATCAGGGTGCAAGTTTTCATTTAAAAACTTTTTAAATTCTGTTGGATATATATCTAGGGGCAGAATTGCTTTTATTTAATTATTGAGGAATAAGCTATTCAACAGCGAATGGAGCAATTTGTATTCCAACCCACAATGTTTAAATGCTCCAGTGTTTCTGTATCTTTGCCAATCTTGTGTTTTTTAAAACTTTTTTTGGTTTATTTTTATTTCCATTTTAGGAGATATGAAGTGGTATTTCACTGTAATTTTGACTTGCTTTTTCCTAATGACTAATGATGCTGAGAATCTTCTATGTCCTTGTTGAACATTTTTATATTTTTGTTGGAATAATGCCTATTCATTTTCTTTAACCATTAAAATAATTTTTCTTTGTCTTTTGTTGTTGAACTATAAGTGTTCTTTATATATTCTGGATACTAGATATTCATAAGACACATTATTTTCTTCCATCTGTGATTTGTTTCCACTTTCATGATACTGTCCTTTTATATTAAAATGTTTATGGGGCTGCAGCTTTAGCTCAATGGCAGAGCGCTTGCCTAGCATGTGTGAGGCACAGAGTTCGATCCTCAGCACCACAACAAAATAAAGGCATTCTGTCTACAACTACAATTTTTTAAAAAAAGTTTAAAATTTTTATAAAGTCCAATTTTTAATTTTTGTGGTTTATACTTTGTGTGTCATGTCATGTTCTAAACCATGAACAAATCCAAGGAAAGAAGATTTATTCCATGTTTTCTAAAAGTTTTATGGTTTCATTTCTTATATTTACATATTTGGATTATTTTGAGTTAAATTGGCATGTGGTGTGAAATAAGATTCAATTTTATTTTTTTTCCTCTGTGGATATGTTATACCAGCACCATGTGTTGAAGAAACTATTCTTTCTCCATTGAATGGTCTTGGCACCCTATTGAAAATCAGTTGTACACACATGTATGGTTTATTTCTGGACTCTTAAGTCCAGCAGCTCAATCTACATATCTGTCCTTGTGCCATCATTTTTATGACCACAGTTTTGTAGCATGTTTAGAAATCAGGAAGTGTGAGGCCTTCAAATTTGTTCTTATTTTTCAAGATTGTTTTGCCACAGGGGAAGAGTCTGAGGATGGAAGTATATGGGGGGTAAGGGCTGTGAAAATCTCTGCACATTTCAGGGGTCTGGAAGTTCATGTGTATGCTCAGGGATAAACACATGCTTAGAATGATCGGAGGAGACCCTGTGTTTCAGCTCTGGCCAATCTCTATTATGCATGCAAGCAGCAAGAATAAGGTAGAGTCATAGCTACCTAGATAAGCATGGAAAGAGTACCCCAAGACAGAGAATCTGCAAGGAACAGGAGAGCTCTTTTCTTCTTTTTGGATCCAGGAAACTAGGAAATTTTTATTAAATCACTAGTTGATGACTAAGCTCACAGAACGTTTAGTGACCAGACACACACGAGAATACAGTCTTAATAGTTTGTAAAAGTCACTTGTCAGGATTAGAAGATGGTGGAACACAACTAGGAAGTGGTTCTTGATCTCCTCACAACACAGAAAGGAGGCAGTGAAGGAACAGCTGATCTGAGAGGTGGGTGACAGAATAAATGCTCTAAGACCCAGTATTATAAAGTCTGAGATCTGGAGAGACTAGAAGGTCAGTTACTGCAGCAGAAAACAAGCACAGAGTTGGCTAACCCTGAACCTGGACCAGGGAGAGTAAAGATGGGAGGGATCAGAAAACCACATAAGCTCACTCCCGTAACAACATTTGGGGAAAACAAGACCAAATTAAAACATGACAGGACCAGTGGTGTCCTCAAAGTAAGTCAAACAGTTTAAAACCAAAGTGTGACTGGAAAGCCGGGCTGAGGTCCACAACCATTTTGGGGTGACCAGTCACCCTTTGAATCCACACTGCATCTTCCCACCTCCAGATAGCAACAAACTAAACCAGACGGAGCACTCCTGCAGTGAGACTTCTTAAGCATCCCTCTAGAAAGATCTTGTAGAGGAATCACTACTAGTTTAAAAAGGGGAGTGGGAGAAGCAGACCTGCCCCAGGAAGTGTGAGCCTAACCCAGCTCCACACAGCCTCCATGGGAGCCAGGCAGAGAAGGAGCAGATGCCTGCAATTCACTGTGGCAGGAAGCGAGAGCTCAGATCCAAGTGGGAGGGTAGCTTTGACCCCCATCGAGACCTCTGCTGCCAGTGAGGTCTTGATGGGGATCAATTTTTGTTGGGTATGTCCCAGGGGGAAGCTGCCTGGGACTCCAGCAGCACATGGGGATGGTTCCCCAATTGTGGCAGTAGTTGGTGGAAGGCCAGGATAAGAAGTTGCCTGATTCCCAGGAAGCTTAAAGGGAAGGTCCTCCATTGTGACCATTGAGAGGTTGGTCAAGATGGAAAGTTGCCTGGGTCAAAGGCAGCATAGAGAGCAACAGCATCCAGCCTGACCTGTGGCCACAGCTGGTGAGTGTTTGGGCACTGGCTGGATGCTGCCTCAGTCACAGTTACTTCTCTATCCCTGGGAGCTATGTGCCTGGGGTCAAGTTGGAAGCTGATAAGACGCTTGCACTGAGCCTCCTCAGCTGGGGCATTAACATAGCAGCTAGGCATCCTGTGCCCTTGTACAGAAACATTCCCAGGCAGCAGGTGTGCCACAGCCATGAAGTCATCAGAGATCCCCAAACTCAGTCACTGCTCTCCCATTCTTTGTCACTGCTCTTCACAACCCCATCTTAGGCTCAAGAGTGTAAAAGTAAAAATTCTTTTGAGGAGAGACCATTGGGGTACAGGGTTGTACGATGGAGCCCAAGATGTTGTTTCACCGTGCTCAGTCACCCGGGCATTCAGAGGGCTGCTTTAGCTGTGGTCCCTGGAGGCTTGGCTACTGATGGAGATTGTGGCAGACCTTGGAGACAATCACATGGTTTGTGATTTCCTGTGGGTTTTCCTTGATAGGGTGATACATGGCAATGTGAGAAGGGAGCCAAAGCAGCACTAGAGACCTCTGAGATTAAGAAATGCCAGTAATGTGGGACATCTGCTGAGAAAAGCTGAAGGAAATTGAGCACAGAAAGCCAAGAGAGAGGCATGTGAGCTGCATCAGTAAAGTCATAGGGGCAGAGCTGCCCAGGCTCTTTGGAGAGAACAATGTCAGATGTTGAACATGGAGCTACAGAACTTATTTTTTCAGTTGTTTTTTGATCTTTCTTTGGTCCCATTCCTTCTTGCTATGCCCCTAAGTAATCCTTTTGGAATGGAAATATTCACACCTTTCCTTTATATATTGGATTGTTTTTGATTATTACAGGGGCTCACATTGAGAGTTTGCCTTGAGTCTCAGAGGAGACTTTGGAGTTAGAGTTTTGGGAAATGATAAAACTGTTAAGACTATTGGGACTCTTGGAAATAGACTAAATGTATTTTGCACTGTGAGATGTGCATGAACTTTTGGGAACCAGTGGCAGAGTTGTGGTTTAAATATGAGATTTCCACCAAAGGCTCATGTGAGAGACAATGAAATAAAGTTTAGAGGTGAAAGTATTGGGTTCTGAGAGTCTTATATATAATCAGTGCATTAGTCCATTTGAATGAATTAACTGGGTAATCACCTTAGGCAGGCTGGAGCATGCCTTTGGGGTATATTTTGTCCCTGGTGAGCTGAGCTTACTCTCTCTCTCTGCTTCCTGGGTGCCTTGTCCTGAGCTGCTCTCATCCACCACATTCTTCTGGCATGATGTTCTACCTTACCTTGGGCCCAGAGCGATGGGCATGGCTGTCTATGACGGAGGCCCCTGAAATCATGAGTGCCAAATTAACTTTTCCTCCTCCAAATTGTTCTTGTCAGGGCTTTTGGTCACGGTGGTCAAACAGCTGACTAAAAACTAAAAAAGAAAAACTTAAAGAAACAACCTGGTAATAGAACTCAAAGAACAAGAAAAGCAAGAACGAACCAAATTCCAAGTTGGAAGAAGGAAATATCTAATAAAGATCAGTGCTGAAATAAAGAAAATAGAGAATAAAAAAATACAAAATATTACCATAAATGAAGAGTTCATATTTTGAAAAGATAGACAAAATTGACAAAACCTCAGCTAGACTAATCAAGAAACAAATAGAGGACCCCAAATAAATAAAATCAGAGATGATAAAGGAAATACTACAACAGATACCACAGAAACACAAAGGATCACTAGGGGCTATTATGGAACAATTGTGAAATTTAGAAGAAATGGAGAAAATTCTGGCTATGTACAACCTACCAAAAATTGAACCTGAGGACACATAGACCAATGATGCAGATTTCAGGGCCCCAAAATAAACCAAATGAAAATAAACCAAATGAAAATATCTTTCCCAACATCCAAACTAATGGACCCCAGTGATTTGGCATTTTCTTACCCACCCAAATTAAATATGCACATACATATACTTCTTTATTTCTCTGTTCTATTATAGAGTTGGTATCATTTTTCCTCCTATTACTTTCTTTAATTCATATATTATGTGGGGTAAAATTTCCACAATATTCCTTATGTAAAAATACCTCAACTCTTTTTGTAATTATTTTTCCTGCTATCATCATGAACAATATTGCTATGAACCTGTTTATTTACAACTCCAGTAGGACATACGCAGATCATATTTTGATTATAAAACTGCCAGTAAAATTGGATGGTCTATGGCAATGCACATTTTAAACTGTAAATCATGTTACAAAAATTCTCTATTACATGTGACTAATATTTCCAGTTATACACCATTTCATCAGAGTATCCTCCAACTTAACTTTTTCAAACTCTTGATATAAATTGGATTTATTGAGGATTTAATTTAACTTTCTGATTATTATTGAGGTCGACAATTTTTTTTGATCATACTGGGAATTGAACACAGGGGTGCTTTACCACTGAGCTAAGTCCCTGGACTTTTTATATTTCTATTTTGAGACAGTATCTGGCTGAGTTGCCCAGGCTGGCCTTGTACATTTAAATATCCTTCCACAGCCTCCAAAGTTTCTGGGATTATGGTTGTGAGCCACTGCACCCAGCAAGGCTGACCATCTACTTAAGTGCTTATCATCCCACTTGATCTTTTGCCAGAAATCCTTTTCAATCTTATGTGGCTGCTTTTCAATTTTTTCTGCACACATATGGTAGTGTAGTTTATTATTAAATAATAAGCTGTTAAATGGGGCATAGTAATGGGAATGAGAAAGATGGGATAAAGTTAGTGTGAAAGATGATACAGATGAAGATCCTCTAGGTATCCAGAATCAGGGGAAGCAGTAATGTCAGTTGTTAGTTGAAAGAGCTCTTTTTCCTCACATTGTTTAATCAGATGAAAAATTATGCAGAGTCATTGCTTTTCTGTTGTATATCTTTATGAATGCAGGGGAAGGTAGGGGACAATGAAGTTCTGGAGTGAGAAGGAAGGAAGTATTGTCAACCTTTGACTTTTAGGAAACAGGTAGGTCCAATGGATCATTATCATTCAGGCAACAGATGGTCAACCTTGACCCATAGGACCCAGAACTATTGCAGAGGTCTAAATTTCTTATAGGATTTCTTTATTCAAATAGCACTTCCATGTAAGGGTTTATTTCTAACATAAGCTGAACTAACTTATTTTTAATTTGTTCTTTGTTTTAATATTTATTTTTTAGTTATAATAATATCTTTATTTTATTTTTATGTGGTGCTGAGGATTGAATCCAGAGCCTCATGGCAAGTGCTCTACCTCTGAGCCACAACTCTAGCCCTTTTAAAGCTAAACTAATTAATAACAAATACTCATACATCTTCACCTTGGATAATGAGCACAAGATGTTCATTGTTTGCGAAGCAATTAAGAAATGGAGTTGCAGATGCATTCCATGGATTTGGAGTCATTTTTGTGGGGGGTTGAGTGAAATCATACATTGAGTGGCTATTTTATGATTTTGCAAGTAACTTGCATCAGCAGAATGTTGACAACTCAGCTTTTGGGTAAGAGACCAAGATTTGTAGGAACTGTATTGCATTCCTTGGGTCCAGGAATGATGATGAATTATAAGTTCCTGACTCTTATTCAGTGAGTGATGGGATTAGAGTGTTTCTAGTGTTCTTGATTTAGCATAGGGTCAGAAGCAAAGAACTTTGTTATCAAATTCAAGTTCAAGCTTGGTTTATTATGGATTCTGAGTCACATTTTCCCAATTAAACAGAAGGTAAGAAGCTTTGTGAGTCACATTATCATTATTCCTCCAAGAGTGAGTTTCTTTTGCTGCTTCAACAAGTAGTTCTTCTCCCAAGGGGGCCAAAGGCAAAGAAGCAATTATATCCTCTTTGTGTTTAGTTGACCTGGGGATAATGTGATTGACTCCCAGGGCATCTCCAAGTTTGACAACTTAGAATTCACTCTGATTTCTCTGGATCTGTGAAAAAAATGTTTCCAGATATGCATCTTGAATATTTCTAAACTTATAAGTCTCCTTCTCCTTCCTGTCACAGTGGAACTCTTTGAGATTTATAGAGTTTAACAACCTGTTTCACTGCATTTTGTGCCTGCTAGAGAAAAATGGAAGAACCTTCTAATGGCTCATAGCTGAAGGTACCTCTGCTCACCATCTAAGGAACTTTGTCAGAGCTGAAGTAGAATTTATATTAAAATTTTGATTATGTGTGTTTGTGTGTGTATGTTTGTTTCTCTCATGTGCTATTGATCCCTAGATCCTACCACACTCACCCCATACTGTGATAAATAGCTCCATGTACAGAAACTCATATTGAACTGAGTATCTCTCTGAATTTTGAGAGGATAGGGAAAAACCTCATTTCCATGTTGAATTATTTTCTCAAATGGATTCTATGTCTAATTTTGAGAAGATATGAGACAAAATGCCTCCTTTTGTTTAAACTCCATTATGTATTTTTGGGATTTATTCCAAATTTTATACCAAATATCTGTAATTTTATTCATCTCCTCTGCCACAATCCAAGTGTGACAAGTACTATTTGTATCTAATCTGCTGCCATAACCTCCTATTTGTATCCTGCTGACTCTCTTGCCTTGCTGAAATCTGCTCCTGTAGTTAGACAGGAAGTTACTTAAAACTTTCAGTCATATGTTGGCTCAGTCTTCTCTTGGTTATACTTTTATTTTGAGAATAGAATTGAAACTTTCAATTCTATTGTGTCAGAAAAGGTCTTACATACTCAGGCTCCTCAATAATTCTCCAACTCCATGTCCTTCCCAGGATGATCATGCTATTCAATTTCTCTGTCCCTCATTATGCTATTCAATTTCCTGTCCTCTCCTAACATCTAACTAGACTTCACACATTTCAATCTTCATTTCACAGATTTTTATATCCAGGACTCCTTTTGAAGAATACATAAGAAATCGCTTCCTCAGAATCCTAGTCTCATGTAATATGACATTTTACCAAAATTGTGAATATACAAGCCCTAATTCCGTAATCTAGATTTGCATTATAACTTCTGGGTTTCTCAAATTGGCACCTTGTCTCATCTGATGATCATTCATGTTTCATGGTTTCTCCAAAATATACTGTGTTGGTTCCTAGGTAGACAAATAGCTAGCTTTGTCCAGACTTTCCCTAGCATATTAGTGTGGCAAAAAGCTTGAGATGTTCCAGTTAAAAAACACCTACTGACTAGTACAAAACCATGATTTTTATTTTGTAATAGTCTCAAGGACGTCTCCTTCTTTAACATTTCTGTGTCTTTTTTTCGTCTCCAGCAAAAGAGAAATTGAAGAACATGAGGAGGGATAATCAGAGCAGTGTGTCCGAGTTCCTCCTCCTGGGGCTCCCCATCCAGCCAGAGCAGCAAGGCATGAACTACGCCCTGTTCCTGGGCATGTACCTGACCACGGTGCTGGGGAACCTGCTCATCATCCTGCTCATCAGGCTGGACTCTCTCCTCCACACCCCCATGTACTTCTTCCTCAGCCACTTGGCCCTCACTGACATCTCTTTCTCCTCGGTCACGGCTCCAAAGATGCTCATGAACATGCTGATGCAGACTCAATCCATCTCCTATGCTGGGTGCATTCCCCAGGCATATTTTTTCTTAATTTTTGTGGATCTTGACAGCTTCCTTCCTGACCTCAATGGCCTATGACAGGTATGTGGCCTGTCAGCTTCACTACACCAGAATGATGAGAAAGAGCCTCTATTTCCCCTTAGTGGTTGTGTCCTTGGTCTTGTCCTTTGCCATTGCCCTTTTGCACACCCTCCTCCTAGCCCGTCTCTCTTTCCTTAGAGGCAACACCCTTCACCACTTCTTCTGTGACCTCTCTGCCTTAGTGAAGCTGTCCAGCTCTGACACCACCATCAATCAGCTGGTCATCCTCACTGTAGGATTAGCAGTTGTTACCCTGCCATTCATATGTATTCTGGTCTCTTATGGCCACATTGGGGCCAGTGTCCTGAGAAGACCCTCCATCAAGGGCATCTGCAAAGCCTTGTCCACGTGTGGCTCCCACCTCTCTGTGGTTTCTCTGTACTATGGAGCAATTATTGCACTCTACTTTGTCCCCTCATCCAATAACTCTAATGACAAGGATGTCATTGTGTCTCTGTTGTACACTATGGACACCCTCATGCTGAATCCCTTTATCTACAGTTTGAGGAATTGGGATATGAAAGGAGCTCTGAGAAATGTCCTGAGGAGAGAAACATTTTCAGCATGATGTGCTTTGCATTTCCTATAACTGGAAATGAGACCTCAGTCCTGCACATACATCTTTTCCTCTTTGACTTGATGTTTTTGGTCAATCTCAATATGGCACCATTTTTCAGATTATGTTTCACCTTGGATATAGGTTTTCTTTGTCTTGATCTTGAGAGACTTTGAAAAGGCTTTTGCAACATGCTTGTATTCCTGTCTTCTTCTTATTCCTTATTCTTTAAATTATTTACTTATTTTATAAGGTATCCCTTATAAAAATAAGGGATCAACATGATTTGATCAACCAGTCAACATTTTCTTTTGCTGTACTCTGATTGAACCCAGGAGTTTGCACGTGTGAGACAAGTCTACCAGTGAGCTATACCTGAAGATCATTTTATTATTTTTATTTTGAAACTATGCCTTCCCATTTTATCCAGGCTGGAATCTCTTACCTCAGCCTCCTGAGGTATTGGTATTATAGGTGTGCACCACTGTGTCTGGATCAAACAATTTCAAGTTTAATGTAATTGCAGATTTTAGTCCCCATTTTTTTGATAGTGCAAAGTTTTCAAAGCAAAGCTTTTTCCCCCAAGATGACAAGACTTTTTCTTTTGATAGATTCATGATGGTTTAAATTTTGTATTTAAATTTGAATTTACTTGTTGGTAAGCTTAATCAGAAAAATTGTTTTCCTTCACTTGTCACTTCTTTTTTTCTTTTTCTTTTTTAATTTATTGGTTCTTGGTTATATATGATGGCAAAATTCGTTTTGATATAATTACACAAGCATGGAATATACTGAATATATCTTATTCTAGTTAGAGTTCCATTCTTATGAAGAGACATGGTGGTGGGATTCACTATGTTGTTTTCATATATGAGCTTGGGAAAATTATGTCAGTATATGTTTTTATTGGCCCAGAATATTGATGTATTTACAGAGTTCCATGTGATGTTTTGATAAATGTGTACATTGTGTAATGTACAAATTAAGATAAGTATATTTATTTTTCTCGATTGTCTTCTTTTTTTGTGGTAAAACATTTAAAACTCCTCTGGTAACTGTTTTCAAATGTACAGTATATTATCTTTACCTTTAATCACCTACAACCAAATAACACCAGACTTTTTTTTTCTTCAATGCCCACTGGCCAACCTTTTTCTGTCTGTCTCCCCAATTTTCCTCATAGTCTCCCCAGTTTTTTTATAATTTCTTATTCATTGTCCTCTTTTTTTTTATTCATTGTTTGTCGTGGTGGCAGCTAGGGATACAACTATTTTCTCCTGAATGAGAAGGTTTTCCATACAGGATCAAGACAAAGACCCAGACAGAATGGATCAGGCCTCAAAAGGCCAACAGAAAAATAGCAGGAGCCCTTTAAGTCCTAGGACTATTTTTCAAATATTTGTAATGTTTTCCCCAATCTACAGAAAACTGTATTTCATCTTCATAAAAGCATTGAAACATATAAGCAAAATAACATAAAGATATACAGTTGAAATATATCTGTGGATACACAATGTGATACTGTGCAGCACAATGTGACGAGAGCAGTAACCCTAGCCTCCTGTGACATGGGCAGCCCATCAGGGAGCTCTGCTGTCTTCTCCCCAAACCTCATACTGCCAGCCTCAGGTAACTGCTGCAGTGTGGCTTCAGTCCAGTTCTCCTTATCAGGGCAAGATGAATCTTGGGCACCTTCTTCCATTCCATTGCACACCACATACGACAGAACAGCTAAGAATAGTATTATTAAAGAAAATAAGGATAATATTTTCTTAAGAAAAGAGTGACACCTCCTTTCCTGGGCATCACTTGTCATTATCACATCTCTTTTCATCTGCCATACCTCTCCCCCGCCCCCGCCCATCTCTTTTCCATTCATTACCTTTTAATCCGACTGGGCTTCTCTGCATAGGTATCATTGGTTCACCTCCACCTCTGTCGACAGGCATGCAGCAGGATTAGGCTTTCTAGAATTTCCTTTCCTGTTTTCCAGAAAGAAGGCATAGGTTGAGAACGGCAAAGGTCATGAGGTGGCTTTCTGTATGGGAGCAAAGTGTCACCTGTGATGGTTAAAATCTAACCTCCTGAGGGAAAGCGACTCTCCAGTCTACCATTCTGTTAAGAACCCACACTGCAAATTTAGAGGAATTTAAATGGAATTTTGAGCAGCAATTTCTCCTTCTGTGAGGACACACAAGTGTTATCTGAATGCAAGTTAACTGGATTCATAAAACAAATTTTTGAGATGAAGATAGTTTTATTTTTTTTTATTTTTTTTTATTGGTCGTTCATAACATTACATAGTTCATAATACATCATATTACACAGTTTGATTCACGTGGATTATGAACTCCCCCTTTTACCCCATATACAAATTGCTGTATCATATCAGTTTCCCTTCCATTGCTTGACATATTGCCTTTCTAGTGTCTGATGTATTCTGCTGTCTGTCCTATTCTCTACTATCCCCCCTCCCCTCCCCTCCCCTCCCCTCCCCTTTTCTTTCTCTACCCCTTCTACTGTAAATCATTTCTTCCATTTGTATTATCTTGTCTTGCCCCTCCTTTCCTCTTATATGACATTTTGTATAACCCTGAGGATCGCCTTCCATTTCCATGCAATTTCCCTTCTCACTCCCTTTCCCTCCCACCTCTCATCCCTGTTTAATGTAAATCTTCTTCTCAAGCTCTTCGTCCCTACCCTGTCCTTGTTTACTCCCCTTATATCAAAGGAGTCATTTGGTATTTGTTTTTTAAAGATTGACTAGCTTCACTTAGCATAATCTGCTCTAATGCCATCCATTTTCCTCCAAATTCTATGATTTTGTCATTTTTTAATGCAGAATAATACTCCATAGTATATAAATGCCACATTTTTTTAATCCATTCATCTATTGAAGGGCATCTAGGCTGGTTCCACAGTCTTGCTATCGTGAATTGAGCTGCTATGAACATCGATGTAGCAGTGTCCCTGTAGCATGCTCTTGTTAGGGCTTTAGGGAATAGACCGAGAAGGGGAATAGCTGGGTCAAATGGTGGTTCCATTCCCAGCTTTCCAAGAAATCTCCATACTGCTTTCCAAATTGGCTGCACCAATTTGCAGTCCCACCAGCAATGAACAAGAGTGCCCTTTTCCCCACATCCTCTCCAGCACTTATTGTTGTTTGACTTCCTAATGGCTGCCAATCTTACTGGAGTGAGATGGTATCTTAGGGTAGTTTTGATTTGCATTTCTCTGACTGCTAGCGATGGTGAGCATTTTTTCATGTACTTGTTGATTGATTGTATGTCCTCCTCTGAGAAGTGTCTATTCAGGTCCTTGGCCCATTTATTGATTGGGTTATTTGTTATCTTATTGTCTAATTTTTTGAGTTCTTTGTATATTCTGGTTATTAGGGCTCTATCTGAAGTGTGTGGAGTAAAGATTTGTTCCCAGGATGTAGGCTCCCTGTTTATCTCTCTTATTGTTTCTTTTGCTGAGAAAAAACTTTTTAGTTTGAGTAAGTCCCATTTGTTGATTCTATTTGTTAACTCTAGCGCTATGGGTGTCCTATTGAGGAATTTGGAGCCTGACCCCACAGCATGTAGGTCGTAGCCAACTTTTTCTTCTATCAGATGCCATGTCTCTGATTTAATATCAAGCTCCTTGATCCATTTTGAGTTAACTTTTGTGCACGGGGAGAGATAGGGATTCAGATTCATTTTGGTGCAAATGGATTTCCAGTTTTCCCAGCACCATTTGTTGAAGATGCTATCTTTCCTCCATTGCATGCTTTTAGCCCCTTTATCAAAAATAAGATAGTTGTAGTTTTGTGGATTGGTTACTGTGTCCTCAATTCTGTACCATTGGTCCACCCGCCTGTTTTGGTACCAGTACCATGCTGTTTTTGTTACTATTGCTCTGTAGTATAGTTTGAAGTCTGGTATCGCTATACCGCCTGATTCACACTTCCTGCTTAGTATTGTTTTTGCTATTCTGGGTCTTTTATTATTCCATATGAATTTCATGATTCTTTTATCGATTTCTACAAGATATGCTGTTGGGATTTTGATTGGCATTGCATTGAACTTATATAGGACTTTTGGTAATATCGCCATTTTGATGATGTTAGTTCTGCCTATCCATGAGCAGGGTATATCTTTCCATCTTCTAAGGTCTTCTTCTATGTCTTTCTTTAGGGTTCTGTAATTTTCATTGTATAAATCTTTCACCTCTTTTGTTAGGTTGATTCCCAAGTATTTTATTTTTTTGGGGGATATTGTGAATGGAGTAGTTGTCCTCATTTCCGTTTCGGAGGATTTGTCGCTGATATACAGGAATGCCTTTGATTTATGCGTGTTGATCTTATATCCTGCCACTTTGCTGAATTCATTTATTAGCTCTAATAGCTTCTTTGTAGACCCTTTTGGGTCTGCTAGGTATAGAATCATATCATCTGCAAATAGTGATAATTTAAGTTCTTCTTTTCCTATTTTTATGCCTTTAATTTCTTTTGTCTGCCTTATTGCTCTGGCCAGTGTTTCGAGGACTATGTTGAACAGAAGTGGTGAGAGAGGGCATCCCTGTCTTGTACCAGATCTTAGAGGGAATGCCTTCAATTTTTCTCCATTCAGAATGATGCTGGCCTGTGGCTTATCATAGATTGCTTTCACAATGTTGAGGTATGATCCAGTTATCCCTAATTTTTCTAGAGTTTTGAACATAAAGGGATGCTGTACTTTGTTGAATGCTTTTTCTGCATCTATCGAGATGATCATATGGTTCTTATTTTTAAGTCTATTGATGTGGTGGATAACATTTATTGATTTCCGTATATTGAACCAACCTTGCATACCAGGGATGAATCCTACTTGATCATGGTGTATAATTTTTTTGATATGTATTTGAATCCGATTCGCCAGAATTTTATTGAGGATTTTTGCATCAAGGTTCATTAGAGATATTGGTCTGTAGTTTTCTTTCTTTGAAGTGTCTTTGTCTGGTTTCGGAATCAGGGTGATGTTGGCCTCGTAGAATGAATTTGGAAGTTCTCCCTCTTTTTCTATTTCCTGAAATAGCTTGAAAAGTATTGGTGTTAGTTCCTCTTTAAAGGTTTTGTAAAACTCTGCTGTATACCCATCCGGTCCTGGGCTTTTCTTAGTTGGTAGTCTTTTGATGGTTTCTTCTATTTCCTCTATTGTTATTGGTCTGTTTAGGTTGTCTATATCCTCCTGGCTCAATCTGGGCAGATCATAGGACTCAAGGAATTTATCTATGCCTTCACTATCTTCTATTTTATTGGAGTATAAGGATTCAAAGTAATTTCTGATTATCTTCTGTATTTCTGAAGTGTCTGTTGTGATATTGCCTTTTTCATCCCGTATGCTAGTAATTTGGGTTCTCTCTCTTCTTCTCTTTGTTAGCATGGCTAAGGGTCTGTAAATTTTATTTATTTTTTCAAAGAACCAGCTTTTAGTTTTGTCAATTTTTTCAATTGTTTCTTTTGTTTCAATTTCATTAATTTCAGCTCTGATTTTAATTATTTCTTGCCTTCTACTTCTTTTGCTATTGTTTTGCTCTTCTTTTTCTAGGATTTTGAGATGAAGTATGAGATCATTTATTTGTTGGTTTTTTCTTTTTTTGAGGAATGAACTCCAAGCAATGAATTTTCCTCTTAGAACTGCTTTCAATGTGTCCCAAAGATTCCGATATGTTGTGTCTGTGTTTTCATTTAACTCTAGGAATTTTTTAATTTCCTCCTTGATGTCTTCTAAAACCCATTGATCACTCAGCAACCTATTGTTCATTCTCCAGGTGATGCTTGATTTTTCCTTTCTTCTTTTATCATTGATTTTCAGTTTCATTCCATTATGATCAGATAAGATGCATGGTATTATCTCTACCTCTTTGTATTGTCTAAGAGTTGCCCTGTGACATAGTATATGGTCTATTTTTGAGAAGGTTCCATGTGCTGCTGAGAAAAAAGTGTAGCAACTTGATGTTGGGTGATATAGTCTATATATGTCAATTAAGTCTAGGTTGTTAATTGTGTTATTGAGTTCTATAGTTTCCTTATTTAACTTTTGTTTGGAAGATCTGTCCAGTGGTGAAAGAGGTGTGTTGAAGTCTCCCATGATTACTGTATGGTGGTCTATTAGACTCTTGAACTTGAGAAGAGTTTGCTTGATGAACACGGCTGCACCATTATTTGGGGCATATATATTTATGATTGTTATGTCTTGTTGGTGTATGGTTCCCTTGAGCAGTATGAAGTTTCCTTCTTTATCCCTTTTGATTAGCTTTGGCTTGAAATCTATTTTATTAGATATGAGTATGGACACTCCTGCTTGTTTCCGTGGTCCATATGAGTGATATGATTTTTCCCAACCTTTCACCTTCAGTCTATGTACATCTTTTCCTATCAAATGCGTCTCCTGTAGACAGCATATTGTTGGGTCTTGTTTTGTGATCCATTCTACTAGCCTGTGTCTCTTAATTGGTGAGTTTAAGCCATTAACATTTAGGGTTATTATTGAGATATGGTTTGTTCTTCTAGCCATATTTGTTTATTTATGTTACTAAACCTGATTTGTTATCCTCTTTGACTACTTTCCCCCCTTTACTGTCCTACCTCCCATTGTTGGTTATCAATGTTATTTTCCATTTCCTCTTCCTGTAATGTTTTGCCAAGGATTTTTTGAAGAGATGGTTTTCTAGCTGCGAATTCTTTTAACTTTTGTTTATCATGGAAGGTTTTAATTTCATCTTCTAACCTGAAGCTTAATTTCGCCGGATACACGATTCTTGGTTGGAATCCATTTTCTTTAAGCGTTTGAAATATGTTATTCCAGGATCTTCTAGCTTTTAGAGTCTGTGTTGAGAGATCAGCTGTTATCCTGATTGGTTTACCCCTAAATGTAATCTGCTTCCTTTCCCTTGTAGCTTTTAAAATTCTCTCCTTATTCTGTATGTTGGACATCTTCATTATAATGTGTCTAGGTGTGGATCTCTTATGATTTTGCACATTCGGCGTCCTGTAGGCTTCTAGGATTTGGGATTCTGTCTCATTCTTCAAGTCTGGGAAGTTTTCTTGTATTATTTCACTGAATAGATTGCTTAATCCTTTGGTTTGGAACTCTGTGCCTTCCTGTATCCCAATGACTCTTAAGTTTGGTCTTTTGATATTATCCCATAGCTCTTGAATGTGCTGCTCATGGTTTCTTAGTAGACTTGCTGAGCTATCTATGTTCTTTTCAAGTTGAAATACTCTGTCTTCATTGTCTGATGTTCTATCTTCTAAGTGATCCACTCTGCTGGTAGTATTCTCAATTGAGTTTTTAAGTTGGTTTATTGTTTCCTGCATTTCTAATATTTCTATTTGTTTGTTTTTTATTACCTCTATCTCCCTGTGAAATTGATCTTTTACCTCCTGGATTTGTTTGTCGATGTGATCTTTCATTGTCTGATTTTGCTGTCTCATGTCTTCCTTGAGACTCTAGATCATCTGAAGCATGTATGTCCTGAGCTCTCTATCTGACATTCCATCTGTTGCAGCTATTACCTCTTCTAAAGTTGAGTTGACCTGCATTGCCTGTGGTCCTTTCTTTCCTTGTCGTTTCATACCGCTGGCGTTTCTTTCTGCTTGGTGAAATTGTTGTGTCTTTGATATTTTCCCTCTATTTATTTATATTGCTCTTGTATAGTTGGAAAATCACTCTTGCAGGGCAGGTAGTGGTTGTGATCCTCCTCCAATTAGTGTGAACCATCTACCATGCTGGCAGGCCCTAGGTCTGCTTTGCTGGTCGGTCAAAGGTCCACCTACTCAGCAGGCACCAGGGGCACCTGTGTCACTCCGTAGGTTGCTGGGCCTAACCTCCCGATGGGTTGCAGGTTTGCCTCGTTTGCAGGCTCTGGGGGAGGGGCCGGTTCCACCCCTCAGCAGGCTTTGGGCCCGCTCTGCTGTTGTTCACAGTCCCCCGCCTACCTGCAGACCCTGGGGGAGGGGACGGGCCTAGCCCTCAGCCGTCCGCCGGACCTGTCCTAGTGGGTCCGGTCCGCGTTCCCTGCAGGCGCGTGTATCTGCTGTCACTTGGCTGGTTGCTGGGCCTGACCCGCCCGCCCGTGGCTTGCAGGTTCGCCTAACTTGCAGGCACTGGGGGAGGGGCCGGTTCCACCCCTCAGCAGGCTTTGGGCCCGCTCTGCTGTTGTTCCCAGTCCCCCGCCTATCTGCAGACACTGGGGGAGGGGACGGGCCTTGCCCTCAGCCGTCCACCGGACCTGTCCTAGTGGGTCCGGTCCGCGTTCCCTGCAGGCGCGTGTATCTGCTGTCACTTGGCTGGTTGCTGGACCTGACCCGCCCGCCCGTGGCTTGCAGGTTCGCCTCGCTTGCAGGCACTGGGGGAGGGGCCGGTTCCGCCCCTCAGCAGGCTTTGGGGCCGCTCTGCTGTTGTTCCCAGTCCCCCGCCTACCTGCAGACACTGGGGGAGGGGACGGGCCTTGCCCTCAGCCGTCCACCGGACCTGTCCTAGTGGGTCCAGTCCGTGTTCCCTGCAGGCGCGTGTATCTGCTCAGATGAAGATAGTTTTAAAATGTTTTCATTAGTACATTATAGTCACACATAATTGTGGGGTTCATCTTTGACAATCACAAATGCATGGAATATATTTGCTCCATTTCAGAACCCAGTACGTCCTCTTTCTCTCCTCTCCTTCCTCCCCTGTTCTCCTTCTTGGTTTTGTAATTGGTGTTTTATAGATATCAAGCTGAATTCACTGTGGTGTGTTCATACATGAGCATAACATACTGTGGTCAAGTTAATTTCCCAGTTCCTCCTTTTCCCCATCCCTCCTTTGTCCCCCTCAACCTCTTCACTTGACTCCACTGAACTCCCTTCTATTTTCATGCAACCCACCCTTTCCCATTATTTTGCTTTAGCTTCTATATATGAGAGAAAACCTATGGCCCCCGATGTTAGAAGGCTAGCTTCTTTCACTCAGCAAGGTGTCCTCCAGTTTTACCATTTACCAGCAAATAGCATAATTGCATTCTCCTTTATGGCTGAAGAGACTCCATTGTGTGTATCTACCACATTTCCTTTTTCCATTCATCTGTTGACGGGAACCTGGGCTGAGTTTTCAATTTCATCCCTGATTCCTTCAGCTATCCACTTGTCATTCAATAAGGTATTTTTCAGGGCTGGGGATGTGGCTCAAGCGGTAGAGCCCTTGCCTGGCATGCGTGTGGCCTGGGTTCGATCCTCAGCACCACACTCAAACAAAGATGTTGTGTCAGCCGAAAACTAAAAATAAATATTAAAAAAATTCTCTCTCTCTCTCAAAAAAAGGTATTTTTCAGTATCCAGATGTTATAGAAACTTCTATTTTCTATTTTATCACTGATTTCTAATTTCATTCCATTATGATCTGATAGAATACAAGGTGTTATCTCTATTTTTTTTAGTACTTGCTAAGAGTTGCTTTGTGGCCTAAGATGTGGTCTATTTTAGAGAAGGATCCATGTGCTGCTGTGATGAAAGTGTATTTAGTCAATGATGGATGAAATATTCTACATGTTTGTTAATGATAAACTAGTAGTTGTATTTTTTAGTTCTATAGCTTTTTATTCTTTATTTATATATTTATCATAGTGTATACCATATATATACACACATATATGTATATATATTCATATATATACTATTTTTATATCTTCATTAAAAATAAACTAAAGAGATAAGTATGGGAGATGATGAATGTGTTGATTGGGTTTACTATGGCACTCATTTCATTATGTACATACATATCAAGATGTCCTATTGTGCACCTTAAATTTATACACAATAAAACATGAGGTGTTTCTAAGACCGCTCTTCTCACATCCCTTTGAGGGATGTGTCATTTCAGACAGTGGGTGTGGTGACACCTTGTACTGCATTTAGTGAAGAATTTAGAGACACACGTATACCAAAGGTTCAGAATAGAGGACACAGAGACTAACCCACAAAATTACAATTATCTTATATTAGACAAAGGTAGCAAAAACATGCACTGGAGAAAAGATAGCCTCTTCAAGAAACGATGCTGGGGAAACTGGAAATCCATATGCAACAAAATGAAATTAAACCCCTGTCTCTCACCATGCACAAAACTCAACTCAAAGTGGACCAAGGGCCTAGGAATTAAACCATAGACTCTCTGTCTATTAGAAGAAAAAGTAGGCCCTAATCTTCATCATGTGGGATTAGGCCCCAACTTTCTTAATAAGACTCCTATAGAGGAAGAATTAAAACCAAGAATCAATAAATGGGATGGACTCATCTTCTCAACAAAAGAAACAATCTGTGAGGTGAACAGAGAGCCTACATCTTGGGAGCAAATTTTTACCCCTCACACATCAGATAGAGCACTAATCTCTAGGGTATATAAAGAACTCAAAAAGCTAAATATAAAAAAAAAAACAATCAATAAATGGGCCAACGACTGAACAGACACTTCTCAGAAGAGGATGAACAATAAACGATGAACAAATATATGAAAAAATGTTCAACATCTCTAGCAATTAGAGAAATGCAAATCAAAACTACTCTAAGATATCACCTCACTCCAGCCAGAATGGCAGCTATTATGAAGACAAACAACAATAAGTGTTGTCAAGGATGTGGGGAAAAAGGCACACTCATACATTGCTGGTGGGACTGCAAATTGATGCAGCCAATATGGAAAGCAGTATGAAGATTCCTTGGAAATCTGGGAATGGAACCACCATTTGACCCAGCTATCCCTCTCCTCAGACTATATCCAAAGGACTTGAAAACAGCATACTACAGGGACACAGCCACATCAATGTTTATAGCAGCACAATTCAAAATAGAAAAACTGTGGAACCACCTAGATGTCCCTCAGTAGATGAATGGATTAAAAATGTGGCATATATACACAATGGAATATTACTCAGCAATAACAGAATAAAATCATGGCATTTGCAGGTAAATGGATGACACTGAAGAAGATAATGCTAAGTGAAGCTAGCCAATCCCCAAAAAACAAATGCTGAATGTTTTCTCTGATATAAGGAGTCTGACTCATAGAGGGGTAGGGAGGGGGAAAAGAGGAATAGATGAATTCTAGATAGGGAAGAGGTGGGGGGGAGGGAAAGGGAGGAGGCAGGGGATTAGCAAGGATGGTGGAATATGATGGACATCATTATCATCCAAAGTACATGTATGAAGACATGAATTGGTGTGAACATACTTTATATACAAGCAGAGATATGAAAAATTGTGCTCTTTATATGTAATAAGAATTGTAACGCATTCCTCTGTCATGTATTTAAAAAATAAAATCAATTAAAAATGTATTTCCAAGAGTGCTACTTATATACAAAAGAAAAGGCCACTCTGTTTCTGCCTAGTTCTCTTGGGTCATTCAGCTGTGAATGTATGAACCAGCATTTAAGGGCTCCCTCTGTGGAGGCCTACATGACGTGGGTGCCCAGACAGTGTGGAAAGGCCACACCCAGGTGTTTTTACTGACAGCCCAGCTCAGGTCCCAGCCAATAACCCAAATCAACTGTCAGACACTTGCTTGGTTGTGCCTCCAGATGACTCCAGCCCCTCTTCAGTTCTTCCCAGCCGAGGATCAGAGACTGTGTCTTTTCTGAGTTCCTGACCCACAGAACGTGTGAGCATTATAAAATGGTTGTTCAGTGATATGAAGTCTTGGGTCAGTGTGTTACACAGCTATAGTAACTGCAACAGTCATTAAGGGGACTGTCACATTTGGCACATTGATTAGGGTGTTAGTCCCTTAGGCTGGGTTCAGGGCTTTAATGTATAGTGTCCCATTTAACTCCCATGATAACCTCCTAAGCAAGGTGCTACCCCTCTCCATTATGGGTCCAAGGAAACAGGTCCTCAGGGAACTTCAGCCCTTGCTAGAGCACCCCGTGTGCCAGGGGAGAGCTGGTAGCAAAGTCAGGTCAGTCTGTGCTTGATGACCTTGGGTCCAGTCCACCTTCTACTAAATAAGCCCAGTGCCTGCCCATGGAGTACCTCAGAGGAGAGGGGAGACCTGCACAATCCCAGACGGCAGTGAGTGTGTTCTCTAAAGGGTCGGAATCTGTGGCCTTTCCCTCCACCAGCATGTGATTGGGAGAGGCCAGCTCCATGCTGTGCTACCTCAGAAGCCAAGATAACTAGGGCCCTGAGGCTTCCCAAGTACCCCTTTTCCAGGGACTTCTGTGGCTCCCCCTCTGGTCCCTTCACAGGTTCCCTCCCATGGGCAAGGCAGGAAATTGGGCAATTAGCCCATGCTGGCTCCCTCCCTAAGCAGAGCATGTGGCTATTTTCCCTGGAGTATCAATCTTGTTGGTAAATGAGGATCTTCTTGCCATTTTCCTGCAAGTTGAAAACAGCTGTGCAACATTTGAAAGATTCTTAGGTCAGGAGAATTTCTTCATTGAATATTGGTCCTTCTGAACAGTAAGTGAGGGCTCAGGAAATCACCTTGAACAGAAGGTTTCTGAGCTCACCAAAGACTGTTGCAGGTCAGAGGAAGAAGGAGAATCATCTCCTGGCACTGGGTATGTGTGTTTATGTGAGCATATGCATGCACATGTATTTTTTATTTTGTTTTATA
This sequence comes from Urocitellus parryii, assembly GCF_045843805.1. Taxonomy (NCBI): domain Eukaryota; kingdom Metazoa; phylum Chordata; class Mammalia; order Rodentia; family Sciuridae; genus Urocitellus; species Urocitellus parryii. The sequence continues at coordinate 199,313,274 of NC_135534.1, forward strand.
TAATACAATGTATTTAGTAAGTAAGTGACTTACACACCTACTCTTTTTTTATATATTGAAAGTATATATAGACTATGGAGAGCTGTAAATCTCCTCTTCCACACACACATGTGCACACATGTCATCTCTGACATATTTGATTACATGGCTGCATGTGTGTATGTAGTATGTGCTTTCTATGTAGATGATTAGGTATGATGTTAATGGGCTGTGTTGTATGTAACAATGTTTTATTTATCTATTGTGTGTAAATTTGTGTGAAAATTGTACAACTCTTGACTGTTTTTCCTAGAATGAAAATAGGTCAGAGAGATCTGTGATTGTGAGTATGTGTGTATGTCACTACTTACATGTGTCTACATATAACACACTTTACATATAACATACTTACATTCTATTTTAATGTAGAATAGAGGAAGATGGAACTAAAATTATGAAATGGGTGTGTGTGTGTGTGTGTGTGTGTGTGTGTGTGTGTGTGAATGCATGTATTTTATATTGGGAAAACAGCACATTATACTCTCACATTACAGGCAACATTGACCAATTTATGTTTGGCATATGTATGAATATACCACAGTGAATTTCACCTTTATGTATATCTATAAGACACTAATGGAAAAAAAAACTATAGCTAAATAGAAGGAGGATCAGTAGAGTAGGGGAAGGGGAATGGGGCAGGGGAGGGGAATAGGAAGGACTGTGAACTAAAATGGAGCAAATTATGTTCCAGGCTTGTATGAATATGTCATAATGAGGCCTGTCTGGGCACTTTGGCTTTCAACAATGCCATATTTCCCCTCTGGGAAATGAGATAGTGATTAGGTGCTTAGGCCCTGGTGTCACACACATCTTGGTTCAAACCTCCACTTTAGACTCTTTGTAGCTTTATGAAGCTTTTTGACTCTTTATAGTTGTACTTGAACCTCTGTGAAGCTCAGCAGCCTGAACTGCACAAAGTGATGGGACTAAAGATTTAACTCAGCGTATGGCATATTATAAACATGAAATAAATGGGAACACAATCATTGCTCAAATGCTGGAGATTCTCAACCCATTAGTTATTTCCTGGCTATCAAGGAGGAGTATTTTACACAAGGATAGAGGAAACATGCTTATTCAAAGGCTTTTTGTCAGGGCTGGGGATGTGACAGAGTGGAAGAGCACTTGCCTAGGGCTGGTTCAAAAACAGAACTCTCACACTCCACGTCCCTGCTCCCCTCTTCAACCATGAGGCTGTGTCCAGCTGCCTTTCACACAGTGTGACTCGAATCAAGGTTATCTTTTTAAATATCAAGGTGATTTTGTTGACATTTAACTTCTGAATTTTCTTCCAGAGATGTTTGAGTTCCAGAAGAAGTCTGGTCCAGCGAACACCAGTGGGTAGTCAGGTCCCCGTCAGAGATCTGTCACTTCTTCCCTCTGGTCCTTCCCACTGGTTGAGGAGCCTGAGCTCCTCTCTGCTCTTTGAAGAAGCTCTTCTGTTGGGTGCCGGTGCCTTGGTGTGATAGTGTCCCTCTGGATTCCCTTTCCAGGACTTCTGTATGTAACTTCTAACTCGGATTTAACTCTCAGTGGAGGAGTCCCTAAGTCTTTTGCAAACACTGTCAGAGGTTCTATGCTCAAGACTGGATCCACAAATGGCTCTTGAGTATGCCTTTGAAGTATGTCTTACATCTCTGTTTCCACATAGGAACATGACAAAATGGAATGTCTGCTTCATAAGCACTCAGGTTTGCTGATTAATGGAGGTAAATGCACATAAGAGCCCTTTGCAAATTTCAATGTCTGACTTAAGCAAGTGGCTGTACTGTCTGGTTAGCCCAGGAAAGCTCTGGAGTAGACCTGTTGTATTGGTACAATTATTGCACAGCTTCTTTTTTCACTCCTAAATGTGGCCACACTTCCAAGTTCCTAACACAACATAGTGACATCATATATGTGAGTGTTGACAGAAAATCAAGCAGGTAACTTGGGATAAATTTGAAACCTTGAAGCAATTCATAACAGGGTCCAGGTTCAGGATCTGGGCCTCTGCAGATTCTCAGGGTGTGAAATTTTCTAGGATTTAAACCTTTTTTCCCCTAGGCCCATAACTGTCTGGACAGATGACCTCATCACTTTTCTATTGAGTTCCTGCAGTTTGATATCAGAATTATCTGTTGGACTCATACTGCCAGGGCAGCTGGCTGGCCCTGGTGCATGTTTCAGTGTGTGGGGCTCTGATCTAAGCTTACTACAGTATCAACTTGTTTATTTCCTCCAGAACCCCATGACCAGGTAATAATAGTATTATCATGTTAGGGAAGAGGGGCGTAGGTCCACACTGAGACAGCTGCCAAGGCCACTCAGGTGAGGGACTGCTGAGTTAGAGATCCATCTCAAGGCTCCAGGTCATGAAGTCATCCGTCTTGCTCAGTTGTCTATAAAATGCTTATAATGTGTGGGCTACAAGAGGGAAGAGACTTAGGGAATCTAATTTTATGTGAGATTCCCAGTTCCAAAAATAGTGTGTGGGATGTGGTTGAGTAAATGAATAAATTTACACTGTCTCCCTTGAAGGAAACCTTGTTTGCATTGAAAATCTGATGACCTGTTTCCAGAATGAAGCAGACTGGAGAGTCAGACAGCAAAGTGTGAAGTTTTTCTGAATTTTAATACAGTCCCCAGAGAAAACAGCATGTGGCTATGATGCACATCTGGTGAGGAAAACCACCACATCTCATCTCTCACACTTCCTACTCATTTGTCCCCAAGAAGGAGAAGAGCGCCATGAACCAAAGCAGTGTGTCCCAGTTCCTTCTCCTGGGGCTCCCCATCCAGCCACAGCAGCAAGGCATGTACTATGCCCTGTTCCTGGGCATGTACCTGACCACGGTGCTGGGGAACCTGCTCATCATCCTGCTCATCAGGCTGGACTCTCGCCTGCACACCCCCATGTACTTCTTCCTCAGCCACTTGGCCTTTTCTGATGTCTCTTTATCATCTGTCACTGTCCCTAAGATGCTCAGGAACATGCAGACTCAGCACTTATCCATCCCCTATGAAGGATGCATTTCTCAGATGTATTTTTTCTTACTTTTTGTATGTGTTGACAATTTTCTTCTTGCAGTGATGGCCTATGACAGGTATGTGGCCATTTGCCACCCCCTCCACTACGCCATCATCATGAGGAAGGAGCCGTGTGTCTTACTGGCGGCTGGGTCCTGGTTCTTCTCTTGTGTACATGCCCTCTTGCATACCCTCCTCCTGAGCCACCTGTCCTTCTGTGCTGACAACACCATCCCCCACTACTTCTGTGAACTCACTGAACTCCTGAAGCTGACCTGCTCAGATGACTCCCTCAATGAGCTAGTTATCCTCGCTGAGGGGGGAGTGTTAACGCTCCTGCCTTTGAGTGCTATTTTGGGCTCTTATGTCTGCATTGGGGCCACTGTCCTAAGGGTCCCCTCCACTAAGAAGATCTGCAAAGTTCTGTCCACCTGTGGCTCTCACCTCTTCTTGGTGTTTTTGTACTATGGGACCCTTGCAATTATTTATTTCTTTCCTTCCTCAAACAATTCCCAAGTCAAGGATGTCATTGCTTCAGTTATGTATACAGTGGTGACACCAATGTTGAATCCTTTTGTCTACAGCCTGAGGAATAAAGACATGAAATTGGCTCTGAGGATGCTTTACAGAAAAGTGGTTACAGTTACCAAGTGATGTTTACCCACTCATGTTCTTAATTCTTCTAGAGATGCTTCTTGAGATAATTATCTAAAAATTTGTGCAGGTGGCTGTAGTAGATTGCAAAAGTGGTCACAGTACTTTGCATCCCTTCCTTTCAATTGTGGAATTTATTTCCTCACCCCTTGAATCTGAGCAGATCTAGTGATTTAATTTGACTATAGCTTTGTAGTAATGATATAATATAGTAACGATGTTATTATATTTCCAAGCTGAGGCAGTGTGTGTTCCTGCTGCTCTTGGAACCAGAGACCACCAGGTAAGCCAGCGTATGCTAGGCTGCACAGAGATGAGAGGCCACTTGGAGAACAAAGGTGCCCCTGCTAACAGCCAGCTTCCAGGTGACCTGGTCAGTGTCTGTGGGGGCATGAATGAGTTCCTGTTGAGATCAGCTGAACCTAGGCAAGACCAGATGCACCTTTCAGCTGAGCCCAGCCCAGGCCAAATCTCCAGCTTGTAGGATCATCTCACCAACAACTAGTTAAAGCACCAAGTCTGGGGATTATTAAGCAGCAAAAGCTAACTGATACAACTACTGGTCTTACCACTAGTTTGATCCAAACTTCTCTTTATTTCAATGGTCCATTTCCTGTCTTGGTCCCCTGCTTGGATTTGACAATTCCATGTTTCTTTCCCACCTTCTAGGACTTCCTGTCTGTCAAACATACAGGTTCACAGACACACCATGATGCTCCTCAAAATCTTAGCTTTAGGAAATCTATCTTCCATGTCATTCTCCTGTAACCCTCAGTTTTTTCATGTGACATAACTATTAATATAAAAATTATTTACAAATAAAGAATGGGCATTAGCTCAGCCTCTCCCAGACAGATGCTCAAAGTCAAACAGCCACTGCAAGAGGAACAAGCGAGACTTTGAGTGACCTGAGTTCATGGAACTCCTGTTTCCATCTTTAGATTTCATGGTTTATGATATTATGAATGTCTGAATGTATAGCTGGGAGACTAAGAGAAAGCCGGGAGATGGTAAAGAAATTTAACTTTTAACCATGATCTTAAATTTTATTACCTAATCCTAAATTACAGGAAACATTATTCTCTTGTATTATATTGGTTTCAAACTAGAAATTATGTTCAATATCAAGACTAAACACAAAGAAAGCAATGGAGAAAAGCCCTGCTGTTTCCACATTGCTACTTATGCCCCCCCTCCCGACCCCTTTGCAGAGACTCTGATAAATCACCTGCTTTGAGAATTGCTGATTTAGAGGATGGAGGGTGAGAACATTCCATGCCATGCTGAATGGAGTATTGTTGGCAGTCACTCCATTATTCTCATAACCTCCTTGTATGTTTGCAGATTTCCCCTAAGTAGAAAGGGGGCTGTAAGTAAATTGTGCAGTGATATTTGGTAAGGGAATGGACCTTATAGCATACTAACAAACAAGTGTCTTTCCTGGAAGTCTTGTTCAGTGTTTGCAGACATGGGATTATTCACATTTTCTAAGAACACTGATAACAATGCTCATATTATAAGGTCGGTATAAAACTCGAGTGAGAGAGAAATTCAGATTAACCTTCACTTTTTTGTCAAGTGTAAGAGTTATAGTTGTAAACATGCTGTCTCATCAATCTGAAGAGTTACGATGACTTGGGCTGGGGATGTGGCTCAAATGGTAACGCGCTCGCCTGGCATGCATGGGGCGCTGGGTTCAATCCTCAGCACCACATAAAAATAAAATAAAGATGTTGTGTCCACCGAAAATTAAAAAACAAAAAATATTTAAAAATTCTCTCTCTCTCTAAAAAAAGATGACTTGTTACAATGTAAACATATGTGAACCTCCTACTTCCAAAAAGATATTACATCAGAAATATACGTTTATTCTATAGAAAGAGAAATAATTTTAGTTCTAAGATTAGAGAACATTCAGTAATATTGCATTTTATCTAAGTTTTATGTTCTTTCTCAGGGTACTGATACCAAGATGAAAGTTAAAAATTCTCCAAAGTGATACTTGGTTTAATTGGAATAAAATTTCCATAAGATTAGCACTTAAGTGAAAGAATGGAAAGGGGCAATATGAAGGATTATTTCTTTATCTGAATGATGGCTACGTAGGTGTGTTTCCTCTGGGATCGTTCATCAGATTGTGCCTTTACTGAATGCTTAGCTCTATGCATGCTGTATTTCCAGTCACAAATATTTATTCTTAATAAAACAACATTTTAATCTACTTTTACATTACCCACAAGCTACTCTTATGGTTCCTCTCAGAAGGAAATGGGTATCCTAAATTTTGTGTAAATATTTCAATATTTTCTGTTTTTAAGTCCTTTGGGTATAGACCGAGGAGAGGAATAGCTGGGTCAAACGTTTGTCCATTCCCAGTTTTCCAAGAAATCTCCATACTGCTTTCCATATTGGCTGCACTAATTTGAAGTTCCACCAGCAGTGTATGAGTGTACCTTTTTCCAACATCCTCACCAACACTTGTTGTTGTTTGTCTTCATAATAGCTGCCTTGGGGTGAGTTGATATCTTAGAGTGGTTTTGATTTGCATTTCTCTAATTGCTAGAGATGATGGACATTTTTTTCATATATTTGTTGACTGATTGTCTATCCTCTTCTGAGAAGTGTCTGTCCAGGTCCTTGGCCCATTTACTGATTGGATTATTTGTTTGTTTGGTTTTTTTTGGTGCTTAGCTTTTTGAGTTCTTTATATACCCTAGAGATTAGTGCTCTATCTGATGTGTGAGGGGTAAAAGTTTTCTCCTAAGATGTAGGATCTCTATTCACCTCACAGATTGTTTCTTTTTTAAATTTATTTTTATTTTTTAAATATATATATGTTAGCAGAATGCATTACAAATCTTATTACACATACAGAGCACAATTTTTCATATCTCTAGTTGTATACACAGTATATTCACACCAATTCGTGTCTTTATACCTGTACTTTGGATAATAATGATCATCACATTCGAGCATCATTAATAACCCCATTCCCCTTTCCTTTCCCTCCAACCCCGCTGCCCTATCTAGAGTTCGTCTATTCCTCCCATGCTCCCCCTCCCTACCCCACTATGAATCAACATGCTTATATCAAAGAAAACATTCAGCATTTGGTTTCTTGGGATTGGGTAACTTCACTTAGCATTATCTTCTCCAACACCATCCATTTACCTGCAAATGCCATAATTTTATTCTCTTTTATTGCTGAGTAATATTCCATTGTGTATATATGCCACATTTTTTACCTATTCATCTACTGAAGGGTAAGATTTTTCCCAACCTTTCACCTTCAGCCTGTGTATATCTTTTTCTATCGGATGAGTCTCATGGAGGCAGCATATTGTTGGGTCTTGCTTTTTTAACTCAATCTGCTAGCATATGTCTTTTGATTGGTGAGTTTAATCCATTAACATTCAGGGTTATTATTGAGACATAGTTTGTATTCTCAGCCATATTTAATTATTTTTGTTATTTAACTTGATTTTCTTCTTTGATTAGGTTTTCCTTTTGGGTACCACCTCCCTCTGCTGATTTTCATCATTGTTTTTTGTTTCCTCTTCATGGAATATTTTTCCAAGGATGTTTTGTAGTGCTGGTTTTCTAGCTATAAATTCTTTAATTTTTGTTTATCATGGAAGGTTTTAATTTCATCTTCAAATCTAAAGCTTAATTTTTCTGGATACAATTTTCTTGGTTGGTACTTATTTTCTTTCAGAGCTTGACATACGTTGTTCCAGGATCTTCTAGCTTTCAGGGTCTGTGTTGAAAAATCTGCCATTATCCTAGTTGGTTTTCCCCTATATGTAATCTGATTCCTTTCTCTTCTGCTTTTAAAATTCTTTTATTAATCTGCATGTTGGGCATTTTTATTATAATGTGACTTGGTGTGGATCTGTTGTGATTTTGTACATTCGGCATCCTGTAGGCTTCTTGAATTTGGATTTCCATTTTTCATGTTTGGAAAGTTTTCTGATATTATTTCATTGAATACATTGTTCATTCCTTTGGTTTGGACCTTTATGCTTTCCTCTATCTCAATAACTCTTAAATTTGGTATTTTTATGCTATCCGTATTTCTTGAATGTTCTGCTCATGGTTTCTTACCATTATCACTGTGTGGTCTATGTTCTTTTCAAGTTCATATATTTTGTCTTCATTGTCTGAGGTCCTGTCTTCCAAGTAGTCTACTCTGTTGGTGATGCTTTCATTTGAGCTTTTAATTTGGTTTATTGTTTCTTTCATTTCAAAGATTTCTGTTTTTTTTTCCAGTATCTCTATCTCCCTGTTGGGGTGATCTTTTGCTTCCTGTATTTGTTTATGTAGCTCCTTGTTAAAGTGATCTTTCATTGCCTATAATTGCTCTCTTATATCTTCCTTGAGTTCACAGAACATTTTAACCAGGTACATCCTGAACTCTTTCTCTGTCATTTCTTCTGCTGTGGCTGGCAATGATTCTAAGGATGTGGTGTCTTCATTTGTTGGGGGCATTTCCTTCCCTTGTCTTTTCATGTTGCTTGAGTGTCTTCCTTTCCAGCTCTGTGGGTCTGGGGTGTTATTGTTTTTACCCTATAGATTTGTAGTGCTCTTGTAGGGTTCCAAGACCTCTCCTTTGTGGGGAAGGGCAATGTTAACAGATCTCAATACCAATAATATACCACCTATGAACAATTTGTTGGTATTAAGACGTTTATAGTTTAGTCTCAATATATAGAAATATTGGATTCAATTGTTATCTAAAATATAATCAGTAGTTTTGTAAAAGGGTTTATATTTTCTGACAGTGGACAAAGAACTGGTGGTGAGGTGTAGGAAGATATGCTGAGGAGGTAGGATGTGAGGATATGGAGTTAATATATCTTAGGAAGTGTAAAGGAGAAATCTAGTGAAGAGGGTTAGTAGCAAGAGAATAGACTGGAAGTAACTTAGGGTAGGCAAGTACGTGGGATGACAGTAGAGTACAGAAAACAAACACACATATGTATTTAGAAAAATACAGATGTTAAAACAGTAAAACTTGGAGGGGGAAAGAAAAATGAAAGAAGAAAAAGGAAAAGAAAAGAAAAAAGGGCATATACAACAACTCTATATTATATTATTCAGATGACTCAGTCCTCAAAATCCAATTTCATGCAGTGTTCTTGGGTTCACATATGTTGGGGTGTGAGGGCTTGAGGATGAAGGAGTAGAAGAGAAAAAAAAAAACCTGGGTGGAAGAAGCCAAGGTTGTAGCTAGCTTTAGAGATCCGTATCTTTCCTGCTTCTCTTCTCATCCAATAGGTGGTGCATCTGTTTTAAGCTGGGGTCTCTGCCCTCAGGATGGTGGAGGTAACCACGGTGGGAAGACTGGTCCTGGTGTAGGGCATCTGGAAGCAGGAATGGCACCTGCCAATCCCTGTAGGAAGACTGCAGGTCACAGGTATCTTTTGGGGACGGCTTGTATGACTTGAGCGCCCGACACTATCTCCCTCTCTTGCCTGGAGATTTCCCAGTTCCTGGTTTCTCTGTTAGGCTCCAAACTTTAGCCCACCTCCCTCTCCCTTAGCAATTCCTAATTGAGGAATCTCTCACACTGGAGCTCCCTTGGGCGGTGCCCTGGTCGCACTGGGCACCTGTGCTGGGCAGCTACTTTGTTGGGTTACTGCCACTGGGGAGAGGCAGAGGTTGCAAACCTGGTACCTGGCTGCTGGGGATCTGATCTGGGAGCTGCCCCACCTAATATGGTGAGAATATCGAGCCAAGATGGCGGCAATCTGCTTTCAGTGTGGGGTGTCTGGTGGGGTGGGGGAACCTGGGTGATGGCATTGTGCTGTGGGTAGGTAGTAGCTGAGTGACCTTCATGGGGTGGAGTGAAGTCTTGGAGATCTGCAGATGTATTAATAGGTGATTCTGCTATGGCATTGGTGAGCCCTGGGTGGCTAGTCCTTCAGATTTTCAGTATTGAGAGCCAGGAATCCTACTGGAACTGCTGAAGCCCGGAGCCCTGCACAGGGTCATGGCCTGGGTACAGTATTCTCGATTGGCACTCATTTTCTTTTAGTGACCTCTCTATTCTGCCATCTTCTCAGAGGTCTCATATTGCTATGTTAGTTGAGAAATCATGAGGAGTAATTTTTTTTTTAATCTCCATGAAAGCATGGAAAAGAGGAGGTGACCATGAAGTTCTGGTTTGAGAAGGAAGGATTGCTGACCTTTGACTTCTAGGAAACACGCAGGTCCACTGGAGCATTATCATCAAGGCAGCAGGTAGTCAACCATGACCCATAGGACCCAGAACCACTCCAAAGGCTTAAATATCTTACATGATTACTTCACTCAAATAGCAGTTCCATGTGCAGGTTGATTTCTAACTTGAACTGAACCAACCAATAGCATAAGTCTTCATATATCTTCACCTTTAATAATGAGCACAAGGTGTTCGTTATCTACCAATCATGGAAGAAATGGTAGAGTAGACCTATTTTATGGTTTGGATATGAGGTGTCCCTCAAAAGCTCATATGTGAGATAATGAAAGATGGTTTTGAGGAGAAATGACTGGGTTATGAGAGCCTTAACCCAACCAGTGAATTAATCCCCTGATGGAATTAACAGAGTGGTAAGTAAAGGCAGGCAGGGTATCGCTTGAGGAGATTGGTTTTGGGGGTTTACCTTTGAGGGTATATATTTTGTGTCCAGCAAGTGAAATCTCTCTCTCTCTCTCTCTCTCTCTCTCTCTCTCTCTCCTTTCTGATCGTCATGTGAGCTGCTCCCTCCACCACACTCTTCTGCCATGGTGTTCAGCCCCACCTGATGCCCCAAGGAGCAGAACCAGCTGTTCATGGTATGAGACTTCTAGAACTGTGAGCCCACAAATAAACTTTCCTCCTCCACAACTGTCCTTGTCAGGACTAAAAGACCTGACAGTGAAAAAGCTGACTAAAAGGTATATTCAATGGAATTGAAATCATTTTTGTAAAGGGTTGAGTGAAATCGTACATTAAGGAGCTATTTTATGGTTTTGTGAGTAACTTACATAGCAAAATGCTGACAGCTCAGCCTTTGGGCTGGGATTTATAGAAACTGCATTGCATTTCCTGGGCCCAGGAATGATGATCGTTATAAGTTTCTGATTCTTTTATTCAGGGAATGACAGGATTAGAGTGTTTCTAGTGTTCTTGATTTAGCATGGGGTCAGAAGTAGAAACTTTGATATCAGACTCAGCTACAGCCTGGTTTATTATGGATTCTCAGTCACATTTTTCTAATGTAAAGAGAAGGCAAGAAGCTTTGTGGATCACCAGGTTCTTAATGGTTATTATTATTATTCCTCCAAGGGTGAACTCTTTCATGTTGCTTCAACAAGTAGTTCTTCCCCCAAGGGAGCCAAAGGCAATGAAGTAATTATATCCTATTCATGTTTAGTTGACCTGGGGATAGTGTAATTGACCCCTAGAGCATCTCCGTGGTTTGTCAACTTAGAACTCACTCTGATTTCATGTTCCATATACGCATCTTGAATACTTCTGAACTGGTAGGTCTTCTGCCTGTCCCAGTGGCATTCTGAGACCCGTGTAGTTTAACCACCTGTTTTACTGTATGTTGAGCCTGCTAGAGAGAAATGCAAGAAACTTCTCCTGGCTCATAGCTGAAGGTAACTCTACTCATCATCTAAGGAAACTTGTCAGAGAAGAAGTAGAATTTATATTAAATAATTTGATTGTAGGTGTTTGTGTATGTTTGTGTCTAGTGTATGCTACTGATCCCTAGCTCCTACTACACTCACCCTACACTATGACAAATAGCACCCTGTAAAGACACTCATATTAAATGGAGTAGCTATCTGAATTTTGAGAGGATAGGAAAAAAAACATATCTCCATGTTGAATTATTTTCTCAAATGGGTTCTAAGTCTAATTTTGAGAAGATATGAGAAAACATGCCTCCGTTTGTTTATCTTTATTCTATTAAGTCTTTTGGGGATTTGTACCAAATTTTATACCAAATCTCTGAAATTTTATTCATCTCTTCTGCCACAATCCAGGTGTAACAGGTGTTATTTTGTGTCTAAACTGCTGCCGTAACCCCCTATTCAGTTTCTTGCTGAATCTCTTGCTTTGTTGAAATCTGCTTCTCTACCCAGTAAAGAGCAAGTTACTTAAAACTTTCACTTATGTGTTTATTCAAATCTTTTCTTGGGTATACTTTTGCTTTGAGAATAGCACTGAAACTTTCTATCATGTCAGAAAGGTCTCCATGTCCTTCCCAGGGTGATCATGCTCTTCAATTTCTCTGTCCTGTGCCCAGGTCCTGTCCTCCCCAAACACCTAACTACAGTACCCATACTTTGATATTCATATGACAAACTTTTATATCCATAACTCCATGAAGTACATGAGAGAAACAGCATCCTCAACACCATAGTCTCATGAAATAGGACAGTCCATCAAAACTGTGAACATACAAACTTACTTCCCTAATGTCAGATTTGCATTATAACTCACAGGTTTCTTAAGTTGGCACCTGGCCTCATCTGATGATCATTCATTGATTTCATGGTTTCTTTTCTTTCTTTCTTTCTTTCTTTCTTTCTTTCTTTCTTTCTTTCTTTTTTAGGTGGACACAATGTCTTTATTTTTCACTTTATGTGGTGCTGAGGATCGAACCCAGTGCCTCATGCATGCTAGGCAAGCACTTTACCTCTAAGCCACAACCCCAGCCCCTATTTCATGGTTTCTCCAAAAGATATGGTGTTAGTTCCTAGGTGGTCAAATAACACAGCTTGTACAGACAATCACTAGAGCATTAGTGTGGCGACAGTTGGAGATACTCCAGTTAACATGTACGTACATATTAATTAGCTGAAAATCTATGTTGTTGTGTAATACTCCCAGTGACTTCTCATTCTTTCACATTTCCATCTCCTGTTTTCTCTACAGAAAAAGGTAACAGGAAGAGCATGAGGAGGGACAATCAGAGCAGCGTGTCTGAGTTCCTCCTCCTGGGGCTCCCCATCCAGCCAGAGCAGCAAGGCATGTACTACGCCCTGTTCCTGGGCATGTACCTGACCACGGTGCTGGGGAACCTGCTCATCATCCTGCTTATCAGGCTGGACTCTCGCCTGCACACCCCCATGTACTTCTTCCTTAGCCACTTGGCCCTCACTGACATCTCTTTCTCCTCAGTCACTGCTCCAAAGATGCTCATGAACATGCTGATGCAGACTCAATCTATCTCCTATGCTGGGTGCATTTCTCAGGCATATTTTTTCCTATCTTTTGTGGATCTTGACAGCTTCCTTCTGACCTCAATGGCCTATGACAGGTATGTGGCCATCTGCCACCCTCTTCACTACACCAGAATGATGAGACAGAGCCTCTGTTTCCTGCTAGTTCTTGTGTCCTGGGTCTTGTCCTTTGCCATTGCCCTTGTGCACACCCTCCTCCTAGCCCGTCTCTCTTTCCTTAGAGGCAACACTGTTCACCACTTCTTCTGTGACCTCTCTGCCTTACTCAAGCTGTCCAGCTCTGACACCACCATCAATCAGCTGGTCATCCTCACTGTAGGAGTGGTGGTCATTACCCTGCCACTCCTGTGCATTCTGGTCTCTTATGGCCACATTGGGGCCAGTGTCCTGAGAAGACCCTCCATCAAGGGCATCTGCAAAGCCTTGTCCACATGTGGCTCCCACCTCTCTGTGGTTTCTCTGTACTATGGAGCCATTATTGCACTCTACTTTGTCCCCTCATCCAATAACTCTAATGACAAGGATGTCATTGTGTCTGTGCTGTACACTCTGGTCACTCCCATGCTGAATCCCTTCATCTACAGTCTGAGGAATCGGGATATGAAAGGAGCTCTCAGAAACATCCTCAGGAGAGCAACATTTTCAGCATAGTGGGACTGTCTTTTTACTGTATGTATATGAGATCTTCTTGATCCCACATGTCTTCCATTTCCTCTCTTAAATGCTGTTGTTTCATGAATCTTGATGTGGCACTCTAGTTTTCTATCTGCCATTCATCCCAGATAGTTTTTCTGTCTGATTACTTTGATCTTAAGATTTGGGAATGGTTTTTACAAGCATACTTGCATTACTCTCTCTCTTATATTTTTCATTTTCTTAAGGTGTCCCTGTCCATCACACATATTCCCCCTTTTAATGAGTTGACCTAATAACAAAATAAATGGCTTTCATAAAAGAGCAGGCAATGATCCATACAGAATTGTTATAGGTCTCAAATGATACACAGATACTTACTTTGAATCCTGTAATTTATGAGGATACTTTTCAACCCTTGGCTAAATTGCTCCCATTTTGCTGGAAATTGTATTTTCATCTTTACAAAAATATTGAAATAGCATGACAACAAAATATCATATAAATATATACATGCATATATAACATTACATTATATATATGTACATACCTATTTGTACATATATATGTGACATGAATGCATTTTAAATAGCAATATTAAAAGAAATATTCATTTAAAAAATAGAAAATTATCAATATTTTTGGAGTTTCTATTGTCCTTCTCAATTGTTTTTCTTTCCCCTGGAGATACCAAGCATCTTTACTATTTTAAATAATCCTTGAATGCATTAGAGTTATACATAATAGTGGAGTCATTTGACATGTTGATAAATGCATGTATCACTTCTGTTTTGATATTTCAATTTTAACTGCTGAATATTTCATATAAATCAAATGACTTTATTTATTTATTTTAATGAAATGTCTGACTTTATTAGAATGGTATTAGGCTTTAAATATAACAATTTTGGTAATCAAATTATTGTTTTTTTCCCTTTAATAACAAATGACACTAGAGAAGTGCAACACTGGCCCAACAGCCTTGTCTTTTCTGTTATAGCAAGAAACAGAATGTGAGTCATCAGAAAGCACTAGCAGGCATCAGTTAGTCCAAGATACTAGGTTCTTAGTTCCAAAAGCACTTGCAAAGAAAACCATTGGTTTTCTGGAATCCCTGCATACACCAAGTCTTATGAGGATTTTTGAATTTGTCCTTTATTTGGTCACTTTTTCTTCCTCAAATACTACAGTTTTCTTTGACTTTTTTCATCAAAGTACAAAAAGCATGAAATGTAAACAAATGCATTACACACTTGGAAGTGTTCAATTCAAGCATTATAGAGCTATCTATATACAGATAAATTCCATCAAATCTTGGATAATTTAATAATATACAAAGTATCAGGGCACAGAATGAACTAAAACCCGCTTGTTTTTGCTATACAGAAGATTCAAATATTCAATCTAAAGAAAAATGATCATTTGGCTCTCTTCTACATTTGCATGTTGATACACTTATTAAAATATTCCTGTATAATCATGTTTGGTCTTACTATTTCAAGTCAGGTTTGAAACCACAAAACCAGCCATCCAGATAAAACAGGTAATGAAAAAGATTCTCTCTTCTCCACTTCCATAACCCCAATAACTCTGAAACCAATTGCAACATGACTCCAAACACTGGATTGTGACGACAATTGCTAGGTCCAATTTAATCATAATCCTTTTTGGTGTGGCATACTTGATAGAACTCAGGCATGGAAGCCAGCACTGAGCCTCCAAACCAAACTGTGTATGGCTGCATGTGGTGTGTAATAACTTGTACATCAATAGGTTTTGGCTTTAATCTACTACCACTCAATTCCTCACTTTATTTCAGCCTGGAATCTACATCTACAGTTCTTTCCAAATCTCTTTGCATGCAATGTCCAAAGTCCCTGAACATGGTTGAACCTCCAAAGGACAATATTTTTGCAGAGAGGACATTTGACATCCATAGGACAATTTTGAATTACCTCATCTACAACTTCTGAGATAGATTGTGTAAAGTCTGGATTAGCAAATTCTGGATGAAAAAAGATTTCAGGTCCCAAGGATCTCTTATAACCATCAATAGAAAATTCTTTCTTTGAGATAGCATTGATTCGAGTATACTGCTTAATCCACTTTGATCCATCTGTGTCATATTTGATAAACTTTTTTACCGAATCTGGGCAGACATAACTACAGCGTTCCTTTACTGCCTTTGTGGTTTCCACAGACTGCTCTGGAGGGAATAACATGAGTGACAGCATCTCCACTGTCTATTACCGTACAGTATCGTCCCTGTTTCCTGGAGTATTCAGGGGAGGTTCAGTCAAAAGAAAATAATGGTCTTCAGGTTCTGCCCTTAAATATTTAAAGATCACTTGCTCCATAAACCTTTCCAACAAGTCCCAGTCTTCAAATGTGCTAAGGTGGATTGGCCACTTTGTTGCATATGTAAGTTTTTCTATTGCTTCATCACCAATGAAGAAGTCTAGGTCATCAACACCTTTCATGACCCCCCTTTGGGCTTGATCACCTACTTTTGCTGACTCCTGAATAGCAATACAGGAGGGTAGATAAAGTGTGGTTCTGTATTTCCAGCAGATACTAGTTTTGTATATAAGAAGTGCTTCTCTTTTCTCTGTCTTCTGCCAACCCAGTCTCCACGAACTGGGTCCCTGAGTCCCCACGCCCACAGGCAGGAAGGAGCATGGAGGGAAAGGAAAGCCAGGTGGACTGGGCTGCGCGACCACATCTAGGGAGAAGAACACTCGGAGGCAGCGGCCCCATCTCTGCTCACCATGGAGGGGGAAGACAGGGAGGGGTAGTGTGGAGGAAGCCGCTCCCTGGGGGGTCCTAGAATATAAGAATAAGCCTAGAATTTAAGCAGAACAAAATGGGCATTTCTGGTGTGAGCTTATAAGAACAAAATGCTGATGAGAATGTGGAAAGGTAGAGACTGTACTCATTAGGTTTTAGATGGAAATGAAGACTCTATTGGAAACTGGACTAGAAGCCGTCCACATTACCTATGGTAAAAAATTTATTTACATCCTGTCCTTTACATGAGAATTAGTGTGAGACAGAGCTTAAAGGCAATGGGCTAATTAATCTGGTAGAGGAAACTTCAAGGCAGTAGAGCCATCAGCAGCAGCATAGGTATTGCTGGCAGCATTTAGACAGGTTTACAACAAGAAGCAGAGGAGAAAGATTTAAACAATATGCAGTTGGGTCAGGAAAAAACCTGTGTAAAGTTGGGGCCATGAAGCTGAAAAGACTAGCATCATTATCAAGAAGCCAAATACTTTGCACCTGGACAAGAGAAAAGATGACTTGAAAGCATCGTAGCAATTGTCAAGACACCCCCCATTCCAGACTCAATGGTTTGAAAGTGAAAACTCATTGGAAAGACTTTGCTTTGATGAGAGTCAGCATGCCCTTCTCCCACAAGAAGCCCAGGTTTCATTTCACTGTGATCAGATGTCCATACTAAGAAGTCCCTGTAGCCATGTTTCAAGTGGCTTCTGCTCAATCTGCTGGCAGATGATCAACGTAGCTCTGGTTTTGCAGGCTTGAAGAATGCAAAAATTACAGGGTCTGGAGGCTTCCACTGAGGTTTCAAAGGAAGGCCTGGGCAATGAATGGTAGGTTTGAAATTCCCATGGGCAATGTTGAGGGGGTGGTGCATGAAGTTGTGATAATGAAACTGAAGCTGCAATGGATACCCCAGGAAGTAAGAGATGACAGGAATGTGGAACATCTATCCATGAAAGCTTCAGACAGGGACCATGTCCATCATCTCCTGAATCAGCTGCAGCACCTGGAGCCCACTGAGGCAGAGCCAGAGGGTTAGGAGGACTAGGGGTATATGCATGGGAGTATGTAAGGAGAAGAGAGGCCAGGCTACACTATGGGGAAATTGGGGAAATTGCCTAAGACGATTCTTAGAAGACTTCTGGAGGTGGAATTCTTGACTGGTGGTTCTCTATAATGAAGTGCAATCTGAAGTGCTTGCTATACCACCAGTTCAAGTGCAAGAGTCAGATCCAGTTCTAGCTCCAGCATCAGCACCAGAATTGGTGCCAGCTGCAGTATCAGCTCTACCACCAGCCCTCCAGCTAGATCTAGGTAGCGCCAGTTTCAAACTAGAGCCATTCCAGTCCAGGTCTAGCACTAGCTATGGTGGCAGAGAGAGCTCCAGTGCAAATTCCAGCTTCAGTGCCAGCAATACAGTCTACTACAGAACCGCATTATCACATTATTAACATAAAAGATTAATGATCGCTTCTGGGTGATCTTCACTAGGTGTGCTAGGGAACTCTCTGGAATGTGCTTTATGCATTGATACAAATTTACCAAATTAATTCACTAGTTCATTAGTATCTGAATCTTTAATTGTCTGTAACTATATTGCATAATTAAAAAACAATTTCCATATGTACCCTTTTGTTCAGAGATTGAGGGTGTTAGAGTGTTTCTGGCATTCTTTTCTGTGGAGGGGAGTGCTGGGGATTGAACCCAGAGCCTCATGCATGCCAGGCAAATGCTTCATCACTGAGCTACATCCTCTGCCTACCTAATATTCTTGATATAACATGGTGCCAAAAGCAAGAGCCTTTGGTTATCACATCCAACCTCCTGCTTGGCTTATTATGGAATCTGAATTGTACTTTTCCCAAGGTCAACTGAGAAGACAAAAACTCTGGTGAACCATCGAGTTTCTAATTGCTGTCTTTTGATTTTTGTCATTATTCCTCCAAGGGCAAACTCTCTTATGCCTGCTTCAACAAGTGGCTCTTCACCCAAGGGAGCCAAAGGTGATGAAGTAGTTATATCTGGTTTGTCTTTAATTTAGAGCTGAGATGGGGGATTGTCCCCAGGTCTACTCCATGGTTTGCAACATTGGTACTCACACCAATTTCTCAGGAACTGTGAACCAACTCTCTATATATCTACCTTCTTTGATTCTGTGTGGACAGCTCTTCTCTCTGTTGCTATGGAACTTTGAGTGCCTTAGAGACTTTACCTGTATTTTGTACATTCTAGAGGGACAGAGAAGAACCTTCTCATGACTTGTAGCTGAAGGTATCTATGCTTATTATCTAATGGCCATGTCAGAGCAGGGGTAGAATTTACATTAAACAGTATGATCGCATGTTTTTCTGTGCATGTGCATGTGTGTGTGTGTGTGTGTGTGTGTGTGTGTGTGTGTCCAGCATGTGCTACCAATCCCTAGATTCTATCCCTCATCACATCATATTATGATAGACAGCTCGGTGTAGAGTAATTTATCTTGAATAAGTATTTATCCAAATTGTGAAGGCAGGGGAAAAAATCTCCAGATAGCATAATTTGTCTCACACTGATCCTAC
Organism: Urocitellus parryii; assembly: GCF_045843805.1. NCBI lineage: Eukaryota > Metazoa > Chordata > Mammalia > Rodentia > Sciuridae > Urocitellus > Urocitellus parryii. The sequence continues at coordinate 199,332,173 of NC_135534.1, forward strand.
ATCTAATTTTTGAGAAAAAGGTAGAAAAATCATATCTTCTTTTCTTATTCTTAACTCCATTTTATGATGTTGGGTTTTCTTACAAATTCTATAATTTTGTTCATCTCTGCTGCCCCATCCAGGTGTAACAAGTAGTATTTTGTAACTAAATTTCTGTAGTAAATTATTCAAATTCCTGTTGATGCTCTCATCTTGCTATAATCTGTTCTCTACCTAGTAGCAAGCAAGCTTTCTGAAATTCTTGGTCACTTCCTTACTTAATTTTTAAAAGTTTACTATTGTTTTATAATAGCAGAAAATGTCTTACATACTCTGGCTTCTTGATAATTCTCCAAATCATACATTTCCCAGGCTTACCATGGTGTGGAGTTTTCTCTGTTCCTCAAATACCCTATCCCTGTCCTCTCCAGACACTTAATAAGAATACTCATTATCATAATCTTTCTATAATAGGTTCTTCTATTAAGGACTGCTTTTGAAGAACACATAAAGTATTGGTTTTCTCATCACCTAAGTCTCTTGTAATTTGACAGACTATCAAAACCATATATATACATTCCTTCCAATTCCATTTTTGAGACTTTATCCTACAGATATATATGATAGTAAGCAAAAAGGCAAAAGAACGATTTGGTTTATTGCAATATTGCTGGAATAGCAAGATATTAGAAACAACCTTTATGTCCAATAGGTAGCTAATTATCATTTTTACTGTCATAAACTGATACCAACATGATAATCAGTAACATAGCTGAATGTATAATCCATCCTAGGTTACAATATAACATTAATATAATTTTAAACATAGGAGTTTTAAAGATGATTTCAATCAAGTTGGGAGAATTAGTACATTGATATAAATTTTAGTTAATTCCCCAAATGAGGGATGAGAGAGATAGTTAGACATTTTTCAGCTTTCAAAGAACAATTTCCTTTAGTTTTAACAATCTTTACATAGAATATAGTAGACGAGTTATCATATTCTGCTTTCCTATTCTTTGTGATTGCTTTCATGGATATTTCTAAGATGAACTGATCTGAAGGAGAAGAAGAGGAATGATATTATAAGCAACATAGAAGAAATGTCAGAAACATGACCAAAAAATTACAGGCTAAGAATCTTTGGCATAAAACCTAAGTTAGGAAATGTGAAAAAGGAGAAAATATTATTTGCTTTTGTTAGACAGATGCAAGTAATTGTTTGGAGGAGAAGATATGACTAGGAAAGTTTAGTATTTCCCAGTATTCTGATGACTTCCATAAAAATGACCTGCTTTGCATTATGGGGATATAGGAAGTAGGATTTGGAAGAGAACCTACTATTGCTGCACAGTCAACAAAAATTCCTACAGAAAGGATGATATGGTATTGAAAATGTTTAGTGGGAAAGACTTTTCTTAAAGGAATGACCAATGAATGCATTGCAAAGCTTGTCACTAGATATTTTGTTATTGGCTGAGATTCATGCTCTTAAATTCCTTGTTTGGATCACTGCAGATGATATTTCCACCAGTTCTCCAGATCCTGCTATCTTGAAAATCCAAAGCAGCCCGCCCTGCTCTCTTATCTTGATTAAATCCATAAAAAACAAAAGCCAAAGTGTGTTCCAGAGGTGTGGGGAAGGCTAAGAGAGGCCAACAAGCCATACAGATCATTTATTTTCTATTAGCTTGTTACAAACATGGTCTTGTACATAGTTTTCAAATTATCATCATGAGCTCCTGGACTTCTTAAGCTTGAACCTGGTGGGATCTGATAACCATTCAGATGTCTCATGGTTTTTCAAAAAATGTTCAGTTGTTTTATAGGTGGACAGATATCATCCTTTTTCCTGACCCTCACTAGCCCATCAGTGTGGCAAAAAGCCTGAGAGATTCAGGTTAAAATGCACTTACTGACTAATTCAAAGTCATGATTTTGGTGTATAGTATTCCCAATGGCTTCTCATTCTTTCACATTTCCATCTCTTGTTTTGTCTACAGAAAAAGGTAACAAGAAGAGCATGAGGAGGGATAATCAGAGCAGTGTGTCCGAGTTCCTCCTCCTGGGGCTCCCCATCCAGCCAGAGCAGCAAGGCATGTACTACATCCTGTTTCTGGGCATGTACCTGACCACGGTGCTGGGGAACCTGCTCATCATCCTGCTCATCAGGCTGGACTCTCGCCTGCACACCCCCATGTACTTCTTCCTCAGCCACTTGGCCCTCACTGACATCTCTTTCTCCTCAGTCACAGCCCCAAAGATGCTCATGAACATGCTGACGCACACTCAATCCATCTCCTATGCTGGATGCATTTCCCAGGAATTTTGTTTTGTTTTGTTTGCAGATCTTGACAACTTCCTTCTGACCTCAATGGCCTATGACAGGTATGTGGCCATCTGTTACCCATTGCATTATCCCAGAATCATGAGTCAGAACCTCTGCTTTCTGTTAGTAATTGTGTCTTGGGTCTTATCCTTTGCCAATGCTCTTTTGCAAACTCTACTTTTAGCCGTCTTTCTTTCCTTAAAGACAGCACTCTCCACCACTTCTTCTGTGACCTTTCTGCCTTAGTGAAGCTGTCCAGCTCAGACACCACCATCAACCAGCTGGTTATCCTTTCTGTAGGATCAATGGTTATTGCTGTGCCATTTATCTGCATTCTGGTCTCTTATGGACACATTGGGGCCACCATCCTGAGAAGACCCTCCATCAAGGGCATCTGCAAAGCCTTGTCCACATGTGGCTCCCACCTCTCTGTGGTTTCTCTGTACTATGGAGCCATTATTGGACTCTACCTTTTCCCTTCATCCAATAGCACTAAAGACAAAGATGTCATTGTGTCTGTGTTGTACACTCTGGTCATACCCATGTTGAATCCCTTCATCTACAGTCTGAGGAATCGGGATATGAAAGGAGCTCTGAGAAACATCCTCAGGAGAGGACCATTTTCAGCATAGTGGGAATTGTCTTTTTTATTAATAGGACATGAGACTTCAATACCATGCATGCTTTATTTTCTCTCTGAATTGCTGTTTGTGAGTCTTGATGTGGCACTCTCTCTTTTCAGCATTTATTTCATCTTGGATACAGTTTCTCTCCCTGTTTAATTGTCTTATTGATCATGAAAATCATCGGAAAGTTTACAACAAACAACTTGCACATTTTACCTTTTTCCTATAGACATTTAAATTTTTATGCATTCATCATTTTTAAAAAAAATTCGATAGTCTGTAACCATAGATATTCAAAGCATTTTTTTTACTTTCTCAAGATAACAAAAATATATCTTTTGGTGGGTTCATGATTTTATTTTTATGTGTAATTTTGTAATAAATGTCAAATTTATTTTTCTGAGTAAACTTAGAAACCTGGTTTTAATTTTGTTTTTTTATTCATTTTTATTTATTTATATTTATTTTTAGGGCAAACATAAAATGTTACATATATACATATGTGTGGACACCATGTGACATTTCCTTTTATGTGTAGAAGTGCATAATGTTGAAATAAAGTATATAGATTTCTTCAAGTACACATGCCTTCTTTCTGTCCAATTGTTCTAAATAGTTTCCTCTAGTTTTTTTTGAAATATATGTCATTTTATAACCTGTAGCTATATTTAGTAACCTGTAGTTACTCTGATGTGAAATAGAGCTCAAGAATTTATTTCTTCTATATAACTATAACTTGGTATCCATTAACCAACATTTTCACCCCTATCTGCCTTATTCTCCCAAGTGGTTTCTACTATCCTATTCATTCTGGGTTTCGTTGTGCTAGATGATGATAACTAGCCATACAACTTTTTCTTTCTAACTGAGAGGGCCTGGACACAAATTGAAATGAGTTGGCTTCTTATAAAAGGCCAGGACAATGATCTGGATGGAATAGACCCATGTCCCCAGCAATGAACAAAAACTTGATTGGAGCTGTCCAGATTCATTGAAGGTGAACTGGATATACAATAGAGCAATCAGAGGTTTTTAAAGGTCCACATGGTGGTGATGCGATTTGTGTCCATTCTTATGGTTCAGTCTCTCTGGTTGTGGACTAGAGAATGGCTAGGCAGGATACAGGAACTCTAGGAAACCTGAAATGAGTTCAAGCATATCTTTATTTCAGTTTAATCCAACTATATTTTACTTTAAAATGTAAAAAGATACCTCCCTGGCCAAATACATAAATGTAGTATCCTGTGTTTCCATATGAAACGGTAAGGTTTTGTCATTAGTTCTTGAGAAACTGTCTCTGCTCAAGGTAAAGGAGATTAACTTCTTTCTATAAATTGATTATGGTGATAGATGCTAATTCTAATGTTTAAATGAAGGAGGAAATTCAAATTTAAGAGAGATGTTGTCACTAGCCAAGTGCTGCTATGCTAACAAATATTCAGTGCGAGTGGAATTTAAACTACTGTGTGTGTGCAAGGTCAAATCCTGAAACCTATAAGCCACTTGAATGTTTTTCAAACATAAGCAATTTTTAACCCATGTTACTAGAAATATTTTTTAAAAATATGGAAATCATAAGTAAAAAAATAATGTATATGGTACATAGTTTAAGTAAATGTGTACATGTACAATGTTGTCTTACCCCTGTATATGTGAGTGTGTTTGCATGTGTATCCAGGTTTCCTAGCCCTTCTTATTGCAAAGGCTCTCCTTTCTCCAATGTTATGTTTTGGCACCTTTGTTGAAACTCACTTGACTGTAGGCACATTAGTTTATACCTGAGTTCTGTTTCATTGGTGTATGTGTCTGTTTTTATGCCAATACTACATTGGTTTACATTACTATTGCTCTCTATATAGTATGTCTTGAAATGAGCTATTGTGATGTCTTCAGATTTGTTTTTTTCAAGATTATATATTTTGTCTTCATTGTCTGAGGTCCTATCTTCCAAGTGGTCTACTCTGTTGGTGATGCTTTCATTTGAGCTTTTAATTTGGTTTATTGTTTCTTTCATTTCAAGGATTTCTGTTTTTTTTAGCACCTCTATTTCCCTATTGAGGTGATCTTTTGCTTTCTGTATTTGTTTATGTAGCTCCTTGTTGAAGTGATCTTTCATTGCCTATAATTGCTCTCTTATATCTTCCTTGAGTTCACAGAACATTTTAACCAGGTACATCCTGAACTCCTTCTTGTCATTTCTTCTGCTGTGGCTGGCAATGATTCTAAGGATGTGGTGTTTTAATTTGTTGGGGGCATTTCCTTCCCTTGTCTTTTCATGTTGCTTGAGTGTCTTCCTTTCCAGCTCTGTGGGTCTGGATTATTATTGTTTTTACCCTATAGGTTTATAGTGCTCTTGTAGGGTTCCAAGACCTCTACTTTGTGGGGAAGGGCAATGTTAACAGATCCCAATACCAATAATATACCACCTATGAACAATTTGTTGGTATTAAGACGTTTACAGTTTAGTCTCAATGTACAGAAATGTTGGATTCAATTATTATCTAAAATATAATCAGTAGTTTTGTAAAAAGGTTTACAGTTTCTGGCGGTGGACAATGAACTGGGGGGTGGGGCATAGGATGATATGCTGAGGAGGTAGGATGTGAGGGTATAGAGTTAATAAATCTTAGGAAGTGTGAAGGAGAAATCTAGTGAAGAGGGTTAGTAGCAAGAGAATAGACAGGAAGTAATTTAGGGTAGGCAAGTACGTGGGATGACAGTAGAGTACAGAAAACAAACACACATATGTATTTAGAAAAATACAGATGTTAAAACAGTAAAATTTGGAGGGGGAAAGAAAAATGAAAGAATAAAAAGGAAAAGAAATAAAGGCATGTACAACACCTCTATATTATATTATTCAGATGACTCAGTCCTCAAAGTCCTATTTCGTGCAAAGTTCCCGGTTTCTCATATGTTGGGGGTGGGAGGGCCGGAGGATGGAGGGGTAGAAGAGAAAACCAACAAACCAACAAACCAACCAACAAACAAAAAACTTGAAGGAAGAAGCCAAGGTTGTAGCTAGCATTAGAGATCCCTATCTTTCCTGCTTCTCTTCTCATCCAATAGTTGGGGTCGTCTCTTGTAAGCTGCTGTCTCTGCCCTCAGGATGGCGGAGGTAACCAGGGTGGGAAGACTGGTCCTGGTGCAGGGTGCCTGAATGTGGGGAGTGGCACCTGCCAGTCCCTCAGGGAGACTGCACCTCACGGGTCTCTTTTTGGGACCGCTCATATGGCTGAGTGCCCGGTACTATCTCCTGTCTTGCCTGGAGATTTCCCAGTTCCTGGTCTCTCCCCCTCCCCCAGCAGTTCCCAATTGAGGAAACTCTCACCCCTAGCCAGCTCCTGGGTCGCACTGCACACCTGTGTTGGGCAGCTACTCTGTTGGGTTCCCGCTGCGGGTACCTGGCCGCTGGAGATCTGATCTGGGAACCGACCCCACCTAATGTGGTGAGAATGTTGAGCCAAGATGGCGGAGGCCTGCTTTCAGGGCCTGGTGTCTGGGGAGGTGGGGGGAGCGATGGCCGTTGTGCGGTGGGTAGGTAGCAGCTGGGTGACCTGCGTGGGAGCAGAGCGAGGTCTTGGCGATCTGCAGATGTGTTGATAGGTGATTCTGCTGAGGCGCTCGCCCAGCCTTGCGTGGACCGGAACTTTGGGCTTTGGGCCTGCTCCAACGCCTGGCGTCCTGCTGGAACGCTGAGGCCCAGAACCCTGCTGGGGTGACAGCGCTGGTGATTTCTGCGGAGAGCAGCTGGACAGGGGTCCCCTAACACTCTCAGAGATGGAGGATGCCCACTAGGTGAGGTCTGCCGGCGGGTGGTGCAGGGCACGGGGCTGCTCACTGCCTTCCCACCGCCATGCTCTCTCCCAGCACAGATTTGGTTTTTTGTTTTTGTTTTTTCCCTTAAGGATGCTTGGGCTATTCAGGCTCGTTTGTACTTCCACATAAACTTTAGGATTCTTTTTTCTAGTTCTGTGAGGAATGCCAGTGGTATTTTGCTGGAGACTGCACTGAATCTTTAGATTGCTATGCAAAGTATGGACATTAATTGTATCCACTCTTCCAATCCATAAACATGGGAGAGGTTTCTACCTTTTAGTGTCTTCTTAACTTTCTTTCTTCAGGGTTCTAAAATTATCATTGTGGCGCTCTTTTACTTCCTTAGTTAAATTTATTCCTTGGCATTTTATAGTATTCTTTTGTGACTATTGTGAATGGGATCATTAACATTTTTATCACTACATCTATTATTGGTACATAGAATAGCTGGTGATTTTCTTATGTTAATTTTTTATCCTGCTATTTTACTGAATTATCAGTTTTAATAGTCTTTTGGAAGAGTCTTCTGACTTTCTATGTACAGAATCACATCATCTTCAAATAGAATTTGCATGCCTTTTAGTCATTTCTCTTTCCTAATTGCTTTGACAATTAGTAGTGAGTGTGGCAAAAGAGTGAGTGTGGACACTTTCGTCCTGTTCCTGATCTTAGAGGAAATGTTTTCAGCATTTCTTCATTCACTATGTTGCTAGCTAAGCTGTGTCATACGTAGGCTTTATTATGTTGAGATATAATCCTTCTATACCCGTCATAACAAGGTCTCATCATGAATTGGTCTTGAATTTTATCACATGGTTACTCTGCATCTGTTGAGATGATCATATGATTTTTATCTTTCTATCTATGTGTTACTGTTTTTGTTTTGTGTTTGTTGAACCATCCTTCAGTCCTTCAATAAAACCAGTTTGATCATGTTTTATGATATTTTTGATGTGAACATAACAATATTCAATCTCATTGTAATTTGTTGAGGATTTTTGCATGTATGTTCATCAGGTATATTCATATATATATATATATATTTTTTTTTAATTTTGTTGTACCTTTTTTCAGGATTTGGTAACAGAGTAATGCTTGCCTGAGTTTAAACTTTTAATTCTATGGACTGTTTTGAGAAACACTGGTATTAGTTCTTCAAAAGTTTGGTAAAATTCTACAGTGAAGACTTTTGTCCTTGGATTTTCACTTTGGAAAGTACTGGGAAATGAGATTGATCAAATTGTGTAATGTGCATGTGCAAATATGGCAAAATAAATCCCACTATTATGTATAATTGTGATGTACCAAAGAAAAATTTAAACTTATTGATTTGATCTCATTAAGTATTATTGATCTATTTAGGTTGTTATATCCTCTTGATTCAATTTTGGTAGGTCACATATATCCAGAAATCTGTCAAGTTCTTCTAGATTTTTGTTTTTTAGCATACATGTTTTCAAAATCCCTAATCATCCTTTGAGTTTCTTTGTTATTAGTTTCAATGTCTCCTTTTTCACCTCTATTTTTGTTTATTTGGGTCTTCTTTCACTTTTTTTGTGGGTCTAGTTAAGGTTTGTCAATATTTTTTTTTGTACAGGGATTGAACCACTGAGCCAAATACTTAGCCCTTTTAATTTTTTATTTTGAAACAGGATCTAGCTAAGTTGCTTAGGGCCTTGCTAAATTGCTAAGGCAGGCTTTGAACTTGCGATCCTCCTGTCTCAGCCTCCTGAGCACTGGGATTACAGGTGTGGTCACAGCACCTGGCAAGTTTTGCAATTTTATCTTTTCAAAGACCCAACTCTTTGTTTCATTGACCCATTGTATATTTTTTCTTTTTGCTCTGATCTTTATTATTTATTTCCTATCAATAATTCTGGATTTGATTTCTTTTTCTAAATTTCCTGAGATGCATCATTGTATCACTTATTCGAAATCCTTCTTTTTTCTTGATGTAGGCACTCATTGTTTTAAACTTTTTTCTTAGTACTACTTTGCTTGTGTCTTACATGTTTTTGTATATTCTGTTTCAATTTTCATTTGCTTAGGAATTTTAATTTTTTATCTGACTTCCTCAGTGACCCACTGTTTATTCAGAAGTGTGTTGTTCAGTATCCATGTATTTTCCCAAATCTAAATTTTCTGTTGTGGTTGATTTCTAGTGGGACATGGTTGGGGCTTTTATTCTTGATTATTTCAGTGGTTGTGCCTGACAGGGATCAAGCAGAGACAGATGGTGACTGTAGCCAGGCAGAATTCCTCCCAGCTGAGGTAGCTGCAGGAGCAGGAAAGAGTTAAATTTTTTTCATCTCATAGCTACCCAGTGAGCCAGGGCAGTGGATATCTGTGGGGTCTCAGAAATGGGAACATGCAGGGGTTTCTGACCCTTGGAGCAGTCCAAATTTAGACAGCAAGTTTCTTTCCGAGATGGTTCCTGGCTATAGCACCCTGGTAGTTTTCTGGGTACCCCAGTTTTTTTTTTCAGCTACAAAAGTATTTTTTTTTTGTTTTCCTTACTATGCTGCTGTCATAAGTATCTGGATTTTCAAGGTTTTCACTTTTTTTCCAGTTGATTGTGGGTATTCTAGCAAGACGATGTACCTCAATAAGCAGCTGTACATTTGTTGCTTTGGCTCTTATTTGTGGAAGAGCAGGTACAGGTTGGGTACCTCTATTCAGTCATCCTCCCAAATTTATTATTTTTTGATACTAGAGATTTAGCCTAGGGGCACTTTACAACTGAATTACTTGCCCAGCCCTTTTTATTTTATTTTATTTTATCTTTATTTTGAGCAGGGTCTCACTAAGTTACTGATGTTGGCCTTGAAATTGCAACAATCTTTCTATTAACCTCTAAATTGCCGAGATTATAAGTGTGCATCACCATATCCAGCCTAACTTTATTTTTGATAAACAAAACCTAGAATAAACTAGAAACAATTCTAACTATGTATCAACTGGGGAAGGATAATGGATTATCATATGTTCCTTCTGTGGAATAATATAGAACAACACAGAAAAAAATTAATCTCTGATATTTAAAATATAGACTTACTTTCACAACGTTGAGTGAAAACCATTATGTATACAGATTAACAAATGAAAGATTTATTAGATGAAGTTGAAAAATGTTCAAAGTTAATCAGTGATGATAGATATTAGGAGACCATTTACCCTTGGGAAGGCATGGACTGTGAGAAAAAGAAAGCTTTCTGTGATGTTGGAAATCATCTATACTTGTCCTGAGTGATCATTTCATTAGTGTAATATATTAGTCAGGTCCTTCCTAGGAGAAAGAATCAATAGGATATGTATACCTATGGTAATGAAAGGGGATATATTAGAATGATTTACATCATCAAATGCCAGACAGTGCCACCATGGCCGTTTGCATGCTGCAGAACTGGAGGAACCAGTAGTTGCTTAGTTCAAGTAGCTGGAGCCTTGAGGAACTAATGTTGAAGCCCCAGTTTGAGACTGAAAGCCTGGGAACTCCCTAGAGAATTGCTGCTCGGGGCCCATGTCTGAAGAGTGAAGGAGCCAGATCATGATGTCAGGTGATGCTGACAGCAGCAATCAAGGCACCCACTCAAGAAGAATCAAGCTTGCATACACCTCAGCTTCCTCCTTCCTCCACCTTTTGTTCCATCTGGGCCCCACGCCTATTGGACAATGCCACCCATGTTCAGGGAAGGTCCCTCCTCAGTTTGCTGTTCTACATGCCAATCATCTCTAGAAACACCTTCATAGACACTCCCAGAAGTCTTAATTCTGGGTGTTTTACTCAATTTTTTTTTTTTAACCACAGTGATCAAAAGATCTGACAAAAACGATTTTTGAGGGCTGGGCATGTGGCTCAAGCGGTAGCACGCTCGCCTGGCATGCATGCGGCTGGGGTTCGATCCTCAGCACCACATACAAAGATGTTGTGTCCGCCGAAAACTAAAAAATATTAAAAAATTCTCGGGGTCAGGTCCAGCAACCTGCTGAGTTAGAGAACAGCTGCGCGCGCCTGCAGGGAACGCGGACAGGACCCACAAGTAGGACAGGGCCGGCGGCTGGCTGAAGGGCAGGCCCGTCCCCTCCCCCAGTGTCTGCAAGGTAGGCGGGACCCTGACCAGCGGCGGATGGCCCCAGCGGCGGATGGCCCCAGCGGCCTGCTGAGGGGTGGAACCGGCCCCTCCCCCAGTGCCTGCAAGCTAGGCGAACCTTCGACCCATTGGGAGGTCAGACCCAGCAACCTGCGGAGTGACAGAGGTGCCCTTTGTGCCTGCTGGGTAGGCGGACCTTTGACCGACCAGCAGAGCAGACCTAGGGCCTGCCAGCGTAACAGACGGATCACACAAATTGGAGGAGGATCACAGCACTACCTGCCCTGCAAGGTGATCTTTCAACCATACAAGAGCAATATAAATAAATAGAGGGAAAATTTCAAAAACACAACAGTTTCACCAAGCAGAAAGAAATGCGAGCAGTATGAAAAGACAAGGAAAGAAAGGACCACAGGCAATGCAGGTCAACTCAACTTTAGAAGAGGTAATAGCTGCAACAGATGGAATGTCAGATAGAGAGGTCAGGATATACATGCTTCAGATGATCTGGAGTCTCAAGGAAGACATGAGACAGCAAAATCAGACAATGAAAGACCACATTGAAAAACAAATCCAGGAAGTAAAAGATCAATTTCACAGGGAGATAGAGGTAATAAAAAACAAACAAATAGAAATCCTAGAAATGCAGGAAACAATAAACCAACTTAAAAACTCAATTGAGAATACTACCAGCAGAGTAGATCACCTAGAAGAGAGAACATCAGACAATTAAGACAAAGTATTTCAACTGGAAAAGAACATAGACAGCTCAGCAAGTCTGCTAAGAAACCATGAGCAGAACATCCAAGAATTATGGGACAATATCAAAAGACCAAATTTAAGAGTCATTGGGATACAGGAAGGCACAGAGCTCCATACCAAAGGAATAAACAGTCTATTCAGTGAAATAATACGAGAAAATTTCCCAGACTTGAAGAATGAGACAGAATCCCAAATCCTAGAAGCCTACAGGACGCCGAATGTGCAAAATCATAAGAGATCCACACCTAGACACATTATAATGAAGATGTCCAACATACAGAATAAGGAGAGAATTTTAAAAGCTGCAAGAGAAAGAAAGCAGATTACATTTAGGGGTAAACCAATCAGGATAACAGCTGATCTCTCAACACAGACTCTGAAAGCTAGAAGATCCTGGAATAACATATTTCAAACACTGAAAGAAAATGGGTTCCAACCAAGAATCGTGTATCCGGCGAAATTAAGCTTCAGGATAGAAGATGAAATTAAAACCTTCCATGATAAACAAAAGTTAAAAGAATTCGCAGCTAGAAAACCATCTCTTCAAAAAATCCTTGGCAAAACATTACAGGAAGAGGAAATGGAAAATAACATTGAAAACCAACAATGGGAGGTAGGACAGTAAAGGGGGGAAAGTAGTCAAAGAGGATAACAAATCAGGTTTAGTAACATCAATAAACAAATATTGCTAGAAGAACAAACCATATCTCAATAATAACCCTAAATGTTAATGGCTTAAACTCACCAATTAAGAGACACAGGCTAGTAGAATGGATCACAAAACAAGACCCAACAATATGCTGCCTACAGGAGACGCATCTGATAGGAAAAGATATTCATAGACTGAAGGTGAAAGGTTGGGAAAAATCATACCACTCATATGGACTGCGGAAACAAGCAGGAGTGTCCATACTCATATCCAATAAAATAGATTTCAAGCCAAAGTTAATCAAAAGGGATAAAGAAGGACACTTCATACTGCTCAAGGGAACCATACACCAACAAGACATAACAATCATAAATATATATGCCCCAAATAATGGTGCAGCTGTGTTCATCAAGCAAACTCTTCTCAATTTCAAGAGTCTAATTGACCACCATACAATAATCATGGGAGACTTCAACTCACCTCTCTAACCACTTGACAGATCTACCAAACAAAAGTTAAATAAGGAAACTATAGAACTCAACAACACAATCAACAACCTAGACTTAATTGACATATATAGACTATACCACCCAACATCAAGTAGTTACACTTTTTTCTCAGCAGCACATGGAACCTTCTCAAAAATAGACCATATATTATGTCACAGGGCAACTCTTAGACAATATAAAGGGGTAGAGATAATACCATGCATCTTATCTGATCATAATGGAATGAAACTGAAAATCAATGATAAAAGAAGGAAGGAAAAATCAAGCATCACTTGGAGAATGAACAATAGGTTGCTGAATGATCAATGGGTTTTAGAAGACATCAAGGAGGAAATTAAAAACTTCCTAGAGTCAAATGAAAACACAGACACAACATATCGGAATCTATGGGACACATTGAAAGCAGTTCTAAGAGGAAAATTCATTGCTTGGAGTTCATTCCTCAAAAAAAGAAAAAACCAACAAATAAATGATCTCATACTTCATCTCAAAATCCTAGAAAAAGAAGAGCAAAACAATAGCAAAAGAAGTAGAAGGCAAGAAATAATTAAAATTAGAGCTGAAATTAATGAAATTGAAACAAAAGAAACAATTAAAAAAATTGACAAAACTAAAAGTTGGTTCTTTGAAAAAATAAATAAAATTGACAGACCCTTAGCCATGCTAACGAAGAGAAGAAGAAAGAGAACCCAAATTACTAGCATACGGGATGAAAAAGGCAATATCACAACAGACACTTCAGAAATACAGAAGATAATCAGAAATTATTTTGAATCCTTATACTCCAATAAAATAGAAGATAGTGAAGGCATAGATAAATTCCTTAAGTCTTATGATCTGCCCAGATTGAGTCAGGAGGATATAGACAACCTAAACAGACCAATAACAATAGAGGAAATAGAAGAAACCATCAAAAGATTACCAACTAAGAAAAGCCCAGGACCAGATGGGTATACAGCAGAGTTTTACAAAACCTTTAAAGAGGAACTAACACCAATACTTTTCAAGCTATTTCAGGAAATAGAAAAAGAGGGAGAACTTCCAAATTCATTCTACGAAGCCAACATCACCCTGATTCCGAAACCAGACAAAGACACTTCAAAGAAAGAAAACTACAGACCAATATCTCTAATGAACCTTGACGCAAAAATCCTCAATAAAATTCTGGCGAATCGGATTCAAATACATATCAAAAAAATTATACACCATGATCAAGTAGGATTCATCCATGGGATGCAGGGCTGGTTCAATATACAGAAATCGATTAATGTTATTCACCACATCAATAGACTTAAAAATAAGAACCATATGATCATCTCGATAGATGCAGAAAAAGCATTTGACAAAGTACAGCATCCCTTTATGTTCAAAACTCTAGAAAAATTAGGGATAACTGGATCATACCTCAACATTGTAAAAGCAATCTATGATAAGCCACAGGCCAGCACCATTCTGAATGGAGAAAAATTGAAGGCATTCCCTCTAAGATCTGGTACAAGACAGGGATGCCCTCTCTCACCACTTCTGTTCAACATAGTCCTGGAAACACTGGCCAGAGCAATTAGACAGACGAAAGAAATTAAAGGCATAAAAATAGGAAAAGAAGAACTTAAATTATCACTATTTGCAGATGATATGATTCTATAGCTAGCAGACCCAAAAGGGTCTACAAAGAAGCTATTAGAGCTAATAAATGAATTCAGCAAAGTGGCAGCATATAAGATCAACACGCATAAATCAAAGGCATTCCTGTATATCAGCGACAAACCCTCTGAAACGGAAATGAGGACAACTACTCCATTCACAATATCCCCCCCAAAAATAAAATACTTGGGAATCAACCTAACAAAAGAGGTGAAAGAGTTATACAATGAAAATTACAGAACCTTAAAGAAAGATATAGAAGAAGACCTTAGAAGATGGAAAAATATACCCTGCTCATGGATAGGCAGAACTAACATCATCAAAATGGCGATATTACCAAAAGTTCTCTATAAGTTCAATGTAATGCCAATCAAAATCCCAACAGCATTTCTTGTAGAAATAGATAAAAGAATCATGAAATTCATATGGAATAATAAAAGACCCAGAATAGCAAAAACAATACTAAGCAGGAAGTGTGAATCAGGCGGTATAGCGATACCAGACTTCAAACTATACTACAGAGCAATAGTAACAAAAACAGCATGGTACTGGTACCAAAACAGGCGGGTGGACCAATGGTACAGAATAGAGGACACAGTAACCAATCCACAAAACTACAACTATCTTATATTTGATAAAGGGGCTAAAAGCATGCAATGGAGGAAGGATAGCATCTTCAACAAATGGTGCTGGGAAAACTGGAAATCCATCTGCATCAAAAAGAAGCTGAATCCCTATCTCTCGCCATGCACAAAAGTTAACTCAAAATGGATCAAGGAGCTTGATATTAAAGCAGAGACACGGCATCTGATAGAAGAAAAAGTTGGTTATGATCTACATACTGTGGGATCTGGCTCCAAATTCCTCAATAGGACACCCATAGCGCAAGAGTTAACAACTAGAATCAACAAATGGGACTTACTCAAACTAAAAAGTTTTTTCTCAGCAAAAGAAACAATAAGAGAGATAAACAGGGAGCCTACATCCTGGGAACAAATCTTTACTCCACACACTTCAGATAGAGCCCTAATAACCAGAATATATAAAGAACTCAAAAAATTAGACAATAAGATAACAAATAACCCAATCAATAAATGGGCCAAGGACCTGAACAGACACTTCTCAGAGGAGGACATACAATCAATCAATAAGTACATGAAAAAATGCTCACCATCGCTAGCAGTCAGAGAAATGCAAATCAAAACCACCCTAAGATACCATCTCACTCCAGTAAGATTGGCAGCCAATAGGTAGTCAAACAACAATAAGTGCTGGAGAGGATGCGGGGAAAAGGGCACTCTTGTTCATTGCTGGTGGGACTGCAAATTGGTGCAGCCAATTTGGAAAGCAGTATGGAGCTTTCTTGGAAAGCTGGGAATGGAACCACCATTTGACCCAGCTATTCCCCTTCTCGGTCTATTCCCCAAAGACCTAATAAGAGCATGCTACAGGGACACTGCTACATCGATGTTCATAGCAGCACAATTCACGATAGCAAGATTGTGGAATCAGCCTAGATGCCCTTCAATAGATGAATGGATAAAAAAAATGTGGCATTTATACACAATGGAGTATTACTCTGCATTAAAAAATGACAAAATCATAGAATTTGGAGGGAAATGGATGGCATTAGAGCAGATTATGCTAAGTGAAGCTAGTCAATCTTTAAAAAACAAATACCAAATGACTCCTTTGATATAAGGGGAGGAAATAAGGACAGGGTAGGGACTAAGAGCTTGAGACGAAGATTTACATTAACAGGGTTGCGAGGTGGGAGGGAAAGGAAGTGAGAAGGGAAATCGCATGGTAATGGAAGGCAATCCTCAGGGTTATACAAAATGACATATAAGAGGAAAGGAGGGGTAAGACAAGATAATACAAATGGAAGAAATGATTTACAGTAGAAGGGGTAGAGAGAGAAAAGGGGAGGGGAGGGGAGGGGAGGGGAGGGGGGATAGTAGAGATTAGGACAGACAGCAGAATACATCAGACACTAGAAAGGCAATATGTTAATCAATGGAAGGGTAACTGATGTGATACAGCAATCTGTATATGGGGTAAAATTGGGAGTTCATAACCCACTTGAATCAAACTGTGAAATATGATGTATTAAGAACTATGTAATGTTTTGAATGACCAACAATAAAAAAAAATTCTCTCTCTCTCTCTCTCTCTCTCTCTCTCTCTCTCTCTCTCTTTTAAAAAAAGAATTGGAAAGTTAAAATTTATGTGTTAAAAAAGTATGTAATACATCAATGAATATTGTCAAGAAATGAAAGTCTTGTTCCTTACTTTAGAGGAGATGCTTTCATTTTGTTTTCTCCATTCAGTATGATGTTGGCTTTGAGGTTGTTAAATATAGCCTTTATAATGTTGATGTCAGTTCCTTCTATTCTTAGTTTCTCTAGCATTTTTAACATGAATGGATGCTGTTTTTTTATCAAAGCCCTTTTCTATATTTATTAAGACAATCATATGATTCATGTCCAGATTCTCAGGCTATCCAAAGATCTTGAATATGTTAGAGGTTAAATTTCACCTTTATTAAAATATCATATCACTAAATATGATGACAAATTCTATTTTATGATGTGACTTTTTTTGGCAAATGTATTACATGGAGGATTATTAATTAATTACACATTTCTTGACAATTATATGATTCTTGTCCATCTTTAATTCTATTTATGCGATGAATTACATTTGGTGATTTACATATGAACCCACCTTGCATTCTTTAGATGAAAGCCACATGATTGAGGGGTACTATGTAATAAAAAATTTTCAGGATTCAGAAGAATGAGAGAAGCTTGATGTAGAAGAGGATACAGATGAAGTTCTTCCAGAAAATGATATCTGGTACCTGAGAAAGTAGTAATGACATTTGTTAATACAATGAGATCCTTTTTTTCTATACTGTTAATCAAATAAGTCATAGATTTACTTTTTACCCTTACACATGTAAGGAAAGAGAGAGGCGCAATGATGTCTTTGGTTTGAGAAGGAAATGTTGTCAATCCTTTGCTTCTAGGAAAACAGGTGGGTTGGTTGGATCTTTATCACCATGGAGACAGATGGTCAACCGTGATCTTTGGGAGCCACCCCAGAGCTACGTTAGCATCTGTACTGGCCTTGAGCCAAGAAGATTTTGGACTTGCATTGCAGCTGTTTTGTGGTTCCTTCCACTCTGCACAGTGGCCATGATCTCTGTCTTTGCTCAGCTAGGAAGTTTGCTCTCCTGTAGCTCAGGAGTTGGGCTTGGACAGCCCACCTCCTGTCTTATTTGGTGAAGAACATTCTATGGATAACCTTTGTTTCAAGTTTTCCCATATGTAATAAAGCAAACGCAGCCTCTCACTCCCTCCTTTTTCCAGTGGGGAAGCTTGACCCCTAAAGTGGTAGGGACATCCACCCCCACTTTCCAAAATTACATCTGTGTGTGTCCTGTGGTTTTTTCCTCACCTTCTTTTTTCTTAGCTTTATTTCTCCGCCAGCTTTCTCCTGGCAGAGGAACTCTGTTTCCATCACCCATGCGGGATGTGGGTGGGAATGATCTAAAGGCTGAGAAGCCATTCCTGAGGTCTAAATATCTTATGGGAATCCTTCACTCAAATGCCAGTTTCAATCAGAGGTTTGATATACTATAAGCAGAACCATATAATATTTATAAAATTTATAAAACCATAATATTTATAAAACTCACATATCTTCACACCTTGAATAATGACCATGTGATATTAATTTTTCACCAGACATTGAAGAAATGGAGTTGTTGATGTATGGAGTGAATTTGGAATCAATTCTGTAAGGGGCTTAGTGGAAAGCTGATAGTGAATGGTTATTTTGTGGTATCATGAGAATCTTGTACCAATGGAATATTGACACTATAGCTTTTTGACAGGAGAGATTTGTAGAGACTGTATTCCATTTCCCAGGATCTAGTGGTGACTATATTTTCCCCTCTTTTCATGGGAGAATTAAGGGGATAGTTGTAAAATAACATGGAATTCAGAACCAACACACTTGGATTGTCACACTCAACCTCCACCCGGTTTTTTGATGACCTCTGATTCACACTTACCCCAAAGCAAACTGAGAAGGCTTTTTGATTCATCAGGTTCCTAACAGCTGCTCTGTGGTTATTGTCATTGTTTTTAAGGGAAGAGGGTGAATTCTCTTAGGCCAACTTCAATAGGGAGTTCTTCTCCCAAGGGAAGCAAAGGAAATGTCTCTAATTTGGAGCTGGGGATGGAGGCATTGCCTCTAGGATCTCTCCATGGTTTGTAAAATTATTACACTAATTGTGAACAAGTGTTTATCTATATATCTACATTGTTTCACTCTGAAGGGATGGCTCTTCTGACCATTGCTGTGGAACTTTGAGCCTTTGGAGACTCTTCTTATTTCACTGCATTTCATGTCTTTTAATGGGAAATGGAAGAAAGTTCCCATAGCTAGTACCTGAAGGTAACTGTGCTCATGATCTAATGACCAGTCAGAGTAGGGGTAGAATTGGCAGTTAGTGGTATGATTAAGTGTGTGTGTGTGTGTGTGTGTGTGTGTGTGTGAGAGAGAGAGAGAGAGAGATAAAGCAGTCAGGGCCTATAGTCTTTATGAGAAAAGTTTGGTTATGTTAATGGCCAGAGAACTTATTTGACCTCTGTTTCTTTTTTTTTCTTTTTAGTTGTATATGACCCCAGAATATACTCTGACATTGTCACTAAGTTATGGAACTCAACCCACTCCAATTCAATCCCTGGAACTCCCCCTAACTCCCTGCTCCTCTCCTTCCACTCCACCAATCTCTGTTCAGGAGATTGAACAGAGGAGGAGCCCATGGTGCCACGTTCATGCATGCACCCACGAAAATTCAGTTAGATGGATTACACTGTCTTCCCTTTTCCTGTCCCCTTTCCCTCCCCCTTAATCCTCTTCATCTACTGTACTAATCTTTCTTCTATTTTGCTGACATGGATGTGTTTGTAGGTGTGTGTATGCATCCCCATTCATGGAGTGCAGCTGGTTCCTAGACTCCACCTCTCCTCACACACCTCCTTGTGGAGTAATTTACCTTCAACTAAGTGTATATCCAAATTTTGAGAAGATAAGGCAGAATCAAGTTTCCATGTAGAAGAATGAATCTCTAAATGATCTTACATTTCATTTTTGAGAGTATATTTGTAAAAACATTTCTCCTTTGGTGTACCTTCAACCTCACTAGGTTTTTTGGAAGTTCCTTGAAATTTTATACCAAATCCCTGTAATTTTACTCATACCCTCTGCCACAATCCAGGTTTTATTTTGTATCCAACTGCTACCATAACCTCCTATTCAGATTCCTGCTGACTCTATGGTCGTGTTGTAATCTGATCTCTAACCAGCAGACAAACAGCTACTTAAAATTTTTCTTTGCTTTTCTTCAATCTGAGTTTAAGTGAGCTATTTATCTGATAATAGAATTGAAACAATCTATTTCAGCAGAAAAGTTCTTATAACTGTTCTGAATAGTTCCTCACGCCATAACTTTTTCAGGATGACCATAATCTTGACCACAATCCTTTCTTGGTTCATCAAGGTCTCTTGCCCTGCCATTTACAAATACATAATTGGAAGTGCCTATTTTTATATCTGTCATGTGACTTTTCTTCTATTAAGAACTCCTTTTAAAGACCACATAGGAATCAACTTCCTCATCTGCTTGGCCTCTTGTAATTCCATGTCTTTCAATGTCATGACTCTACATTTCCTCCACTTTTATTTCTAGGAAATTATCCTATAGATATATAGGCTAATTGTCAAAATCTCATATGTACATATGTGATTCATATCAGTATTTTTAGAAATAGCAAAAATATTAGAAATAACCTACATGCCCAACCAACAGCTAATTGTGATTTTCATTGCGATAAACTAATAGGTACTAACCTGTTAATTAGTCACATAACTTAATGTATTATTAATCTCAGGTAACAATAGCATATTAACAAAACTTTTAACTTACTTTGCTCAAGAATGTAGAAACTTTAAAGAGTTTCAATAAAGTTGAGAGAATTGGTACATTAATGCAAATTTTAGTTAACCCCCAAATGGGTGATGAGTCCAATCTTGAAACATCTCTCCAGCTCTCAAAGACAAAAGATGCTCAGAGTGATTGAGTCTTTATATGATACAGATTCTAATTTCAGTAGCTCATCCTGCTCTCTTTTCCTATTATGTTAGGATTGTTCCAATGGAAGGTGTAAAACAAACTGACTTGAAGGAGAAAGAGAAATGAATGATTAGTAAAGTAGAAAAAATGTTACATTTATGACAAGAAAAGTAAAATTAAGAATCTTTAATACAAGAATTTAGGAATGAAATAAAGGAAGAGGTTTTATTTTCTTATTCTAGACAGACATTTAAAAAGAACTTCTTCATTGACATATCCTAGATGTGACTGGAAAAGTTAAATATTTTCCAAGTACTTAAATAGCAATGATCTGCTTTGAGCTCAAGGAACAAATGTGACTGGGAAGTGGAAATTTGGATCAAAATTGTTGAATGCGAAAGAATTTTCTTAAAGGCAGACCTGATGGATTGGTTACAAGGAATGTCAACAGACATTTAACATTATTGGCATAGATTCTTGCCCTGGATGACCTTCATGGACTTGCTACAGATGATATGTCCACCAATTCCACAGTTCCTTATATCTTGTAGATCCAAAGCAGCCAACTGGATTCTCTTCAATTGATCGGATCCCTGAAATTAAAGCATTAGCTAACTTGTGTTTAAGAGGAATGGAGAATTTAAGAAAGGCCAACAAACCATTAGTGTTTATCTACAAATTTTCTATTAACTAGTTACTGACCTGGCCTTGCAACTAACCCTAATCTCACATTTCCATCATGGACTCCTCAAGTGGGTATGATCTGATGATATTCAGATACTTCATGCTTTCCTCAAAATATATTGTGTTGCTTTCTAGGTATACAAATAATATCCTTTTTTTTTTCTGAGCCATTACTAGTTTACTAGTGTGGCAAAAGCTCACCATATACAATTAAAACACACATACTAAGTAGTTGAAAACCCTGCTTTAATTTTGTAATAGTCAAAATCACTTCTCATTCTTTCCCATTTCCATCTCTTTTTCGTCTCCAGCAAAAGAGAGGAAGAGCATGAGGAGTGATAATCAGAGCAGTGTGTCCGAGTTCCTCCTCCTGGGGCTCCCCATCCAGCCAGAGCAGCAAGGCATGTACTACACCCTGTTCCTGGGCATGTACCTGACCACGGTGCTGGGGAACCTGCTCATCATCCTGCTCATCAGGCTGGACTCCCGCCTGCACACCCCCATGTACTTCTTCCTCAGCCACTTGGCCCTCACTGACATCTCTTTCTCCTCAGTCACGGCCCCAAAGATGCTCATGAACATGCTGATGCAGACTCAATCCATCTCCTATGCTGGGTGCATTTCTCAGGACTTTTTTTTCTTATTGTTTGGGGGTCTCGATAGCTTCCTTCTGACCTCCATGGCCTATGACAGGTATGTGGCCATCTGCCACCCCCTGTACTACACCGCCATCATGAATGACAGCCTCATTTTCCTGCTAGTCATTGTGTCCTGGGTTTTATCCTTTGCCAGTGCCTTTGTGCACACCCTCCTCCTAGCCCGTCTTTCATTCTGTGGAGACAACACTCTCCACCACTTCTTCTGTGACCTCTCTGCCTTACTTAAGCTGTCCAGCTCAGACACCACTGTCAATGAGCTGGTCATCCCCACTCTAGGAACAGTGGTCATTACCCTGCCATTTATATGCATTTTGGTCTCTTATGGCCACATTGGGGCCACCATCCTGAGAAGACCCTCCATCAAGGGCATCTGCAAAGCCTTGTCCACATGTGGCTCCCACCTCTCTGTGGTTTCTCTGTACTATGGAGCCATTATTGCACTCTATATTGTCCCCTCATCCAATAGCACTAATGACAAGGATGTCATTGTGTCTATGTTGTACACTCTGGTCACCCCCATGCTGAATCCTTTCATCTACAGTCTGAGGAATCGAGATATTAAAGGAGCTCTCAGAAACATCCTGAGGAGAGGACCATTTGTAGCATGATGGAAATTGTCTTTCTTATTAACTAAATATGACATGTTTCATTTCCAAATTCCTCACATACATTCTTTCCACTCGGAATTGCTGTTTCTTTATGAATCTTGATGTGGCAGTCTTTATTCCACCATGTTTCACTTTGGATGTAGTTTTTGTCTTGTTTTAATTGTCTGTAGATCTTTAAAATCTTGGGAAAGGATTTTTTGCAAACATACATGCACTACTACTTTTCTCTAATTTTTTCCAGTTCATAATGTATTCTTTCCCTAGGAACATTTAAAATTTTTATGTGGTCACAGGTTTTGTGTCTATTCTCCCTTTTGACAGTTTATAGGCTTTGATAGACTTTTGTAGCAAAGCTTTTCCTTTTCCTTTCTTATGATAAATATATTTTCTGGTAGGTTCATGGTCTCATTTTTGTGTCTAATTTTGTGTTACATTTGGAATTTACTTTTGCTAGTAAGTTTAATGAGAAATGTAGTTAAATCTTTGTTTATAATTTCTTATTCACTTTTTAAATTTACACATAAAATTTTGGTATGTATTCATGGTATGCCATAGGTGCTTGATACGTGTGTACATTGTGTATTATCCAAATGATGTTAAGCACATTTCTTTCCTTGAACACTTTTCATATTCTTTGTGGTCAAACATTTAAAAGTCTATGTTCTAGCTTTCTTGAAGTATATACAATATTATCATTAACTCTAGTCAACCTGTGCAATCCATCAGTCCAGGTTATTCTTCCAATGTATCAATGAAGTAGCTATTGACCAAACCTTCCTCATTTCTCCTTTCCTTTGTTCTCCCCAACTGCTTGTATTTCCTCAACCATTGCCCAAATTATTTTTAATTTTGTTATTAGAGTGATGATATCTAGGCCCATGATATTTTTTTTCTCAAAGAGTGTGGCCCTTGTTACAGATTGAAATGAGACAGTTTTCTGTAAAAGGTCAGCACAATGGTCCAGATCGAATGGTACAAGACCCAAGTGGTGAACAGTGGTGAACTTGATCATTCCTCTGCCTACGTTCTAGCAGAGTCACATGGGGGTAAGGCAGCATTGAGAGTGGAGATTATTACAAGGCCTTCCAGGAGATGCTGTGATTATGGGAAATTTGTCTTTTCCATTAAGGGTGTTCAACCTCTTTGGGATGGGTTGGAAAGAATGGCTAAGCAGGGTGTCAGGAAGTCAGGCCACCTGAACTGAGTTCAAGTAGAAATTCAGCACAGTTTAATCCACTCATATTTTATTTTAAAATGAAGAAAGATACTTTCTTGACCAACTCATAAATCTAGTGTTTTGTGTTTCCATCTGAAATAGTTTTGTCTTTAGCCCTTAAGAAACTGCTTCTGCTAAAGGCCAATGTAATTAGCTTCATTGCTGTAAGTTGGTAACTGTGAGAGATGTTTCCATATTCCTTTAACTCTAGTATTTGATATAAAGGAGGGAATTCATATTTCAGGGACATTTAGTAACTATCCAAGTATTATTAAGCTACTTCTATTTAGATGAATTGTATTCATACTATACGTGTGAATCAAATCCTGAGACATAAGACACTTGAATATTTTTAACTTGAGTGATATTTTACTGGAAATTTTACTTTAATATTTATAAAACATTGATAGATGAAAATATTCAGTTTAAATATATAAATGCATACATAATATATTTTACATAAAAATGTGCATGGGTCTTGATATGTGACATGATAACATTGTAAATAATTTATAGAAATATTCATTTTAAAAGCTGTAAGTTTAAATAAAAAAACTAAATACTGTTGAAGCTCCTTCAGTAATCCTTCATCAATGATATTTTCTTTCTTCTTGAGGGTAGCCAGTATCTTCACCTTTTCAGTATATGCTTGGGTTTCTTTAGAGTTTTAATACTTCTGCAGTGATCCATAAATTTTGCCTGATTTAGAACTGCATATTTATTCTCTGACATTTTGCCTATGTTGTTTTCTGTTGTCCGTGTGAAATTCATCTATATGTTTTCATCTTCCACTCTATACTGCTTTATTTTGTACATTTGTTCTTTTTAGGTATACATGACAGCAGCGTGTATTTTGACATGTTCTACGTACATGGAGTATAACTTAGTCTAATTAGATCAACTGTAGTATTTTAATGATTTTTTTTCATTTATCACATATGGCTATTTTGAAAAATGCTATTACATACATTCTTATATGTGCATCCAGTGTGTATATCAAAGTGATTCTGTACATTGTACACACTGAAGAATTACTGGATTTTAGGGCAACGATCACTGCTAAACTCTTGTACAGAATAGTTGCACTGAGAAGCCATTCTGAAAAGAAACATAAAGCATATGATTTCTAATAATTTCTAATATCCTAGAAAA
The DNA here is from genome assembly GCF_045843805.1 of Urocitellus parryii. Classification (NCBI taxonomy): domain Eukaryota; kingdom Metazoa; phylum Chordata; class Mammalia; order Rodentia; family Sciuridae; genus Urocitellus; species Urocitellus parryii. Next base: position 199,357,048 of record NC_135534.1, read on the forward strand.
TGCAGGGCTGGAGTTTTAGCTTATTGGTAAAGCACTTGCCTAGAAGGCGTGAGGCACCGGGTTTGAGTCCTGTGAGTGTAATACACCCACCTGACCTAATTAATACTGTGTTTGGAATCCAAGATAGGTGTCATCAGGAGTCACAACAGCAAAACACCTGATGGTACCTGATGTGATAATGATCAACAAGACCCAGTTATTACAGCTTGTGAAAACTCCCCCTCCCTAACGGAATTTTCTTCTGGAATTCACTAGTGAATCTTATACTTTATACTATGTTTTAACAAAATATATCTAAATTTTGAAAAATAAAGTAATCCTTTGCCCTATGTACATAATGATATTACACCATAGGTTTTTAAAAAATTTCACCTGTTATTTTTAGTTATATGTGACAGTAGAATCTATTTTGACATATTATACAAACATGGATTATATTTTATTTAAAATAGGATTTTAGTTTTGGGGATGTACATAATGTTGAGATTCACTGTGGTGTATTCATATATGTGTGTAGGAAAGTTATGTCAGATTCATTCCATTGTCTTTCCCATTCCTATCCCCCTCCCTTCCATTTATTCCCTTTTGTCTAATCCACTGAACTTCTATTGCACGCCACCTTGCTGTGTGTAAGCATCCACATATCAGAGAAAACATTCAGGCTTTGATTTCCCGGGACTGGCTTACTTCACTTAGCATGATAGTCTCCAGATCCATCCACGTACAGGCAAAAGTTATAAAGTCATTCTTTTTTTATGCCTGAGTCATATTTCCTTGTGTATATAGACCACAGTTTCTTTATCCATTCATCTGTTGTAGGGCACTTAGTTTGGTTCCATAGCTTAGCTATTGTGAATTGAGCTGCTATAAACATTGATGTGGCTGCATACTGTAGTATGCTGATTTTAACTCCTTTGGACTGAGGAGTGGGATTTCTAGGTAAAATGGTGGTTCCATTACAAGTTTTTTGAGGAATCTTCATACATTTTTCCAGAGTAGTTTCACCAATTTGCAGTTCCACCAACAATGTGTGAGTGTATGCTTTTACCTACATCCTTGCCATATTTTTTGTTTTTGTTTTTTTGTTTATTATAATTAGTTATACATGATGGTAAAATACATTTTGACACATCATACATAATGGAATATAACTTCTCATTCATCTGGTTGAATGAGATTTATCAACATTCATTGTTACTTATATTCTTGATAATTGCCATTCTGACTAGAGTGAGATAAAATTCTTATTGTGGTTTTATGTGGAGTTGTTAATTTTTAATGTAGTATGAGGTAAAAATTCATTTAAATATTTTCTCCTTTTAATAATAAAGTATTTCAATTTAATTTTTAATAATGCATCCTTTCTCCACTTCTCTGCAATACCAACTGTAATATTACATATTTTTCTAGATGTATAAACTGCTTTACATGTGGGCATACATCTATATCACTCAAATGCCATACTTATGTTTTTTTAACTGGTTCATTCATAAATCTGCTTTTGATATGCATCATTATTCTATTTGCCAAAACTACATTTTATGAAAAGTTTCAATATGTGGGATGACAACTAGTGTTGAATAATGTATACCTTATGATTCAGCATATCCATTTCTGGGTATACAAACCATGAAAACTAAGTGCTTATGCTTGATGAATTTCCTATCTGAGAATGTTTTTAAAAGCACTGGTTATGGATAAATATAACTGGATAAATATTTATGATTATATGTGTGATAAACACATATATGCAATAAAAACCCCTTAATAGTCTAACTAACTGACAGTTCAGCTTGTTTGCTACCATAGCATGGTCCCATCTGCTCTTTTTTATAGAAATATTTTAAATGTGTAACATACAACATTATTAATTAGAAACTTCGTTACTCATAGACAAAAATATAGATATAGCAACATTGTTTTAACTGTAAGCTTGGGAATGCTAATCAGATTTTTGCCTCTATAATTATGGAATAATATCAAATAATGAGAGTGAACTCTTTTTCTCCTCCTCCTCCTCCTCCTCTTCCTCCTCCTTGGAATTGAATTCATCAGAGCACATTTCCAGCACTTTTTATTTTGAGACAGGGTCTCACTAAGTTGCTGGGGTGTTGCTAAATTGCTAAGGCTGATTTTGAATTTGCCATCCTCCTGCCTCATCTTCTCAAGTGGCTGAAATTGCAGGTGTGAGCCACTGTGCCAGGTTGGAGTGAACTCTTGATATGTACAATCACATTGCATAACATTTCATCCACCAGAGGCCCAGTGAACATTTGTCTTCAAACCAGTGGAATATTCTCCAGGAAAGACTGACCCCAAACAAGTCTTAAGAAGTAAAAATAAATTAATAAATAACTAAAAAATAAGAGAACGAAAGCAAAAGAGTGTAGCATGTATCTTCCTTGCGCATAGTGGAATAAAGCTAGAAATCAGGAACAAGAGGAACTTTGGGAATGAAACAAAGACCTGGAGATTATACAACAATCTTTTGAATGATCAAGAGATAGTCATGAATAAATCAAGAGAAGTGAAGAAATGTATTGTCATATGAAAATGAAAACTGAACCCATCAACACCTGTGAGATGTAGCAAAAGTGGAAAGATTAGATAAATAAGTGCTTATATAAAAATAGAAAAATTTCAAATAAATAACCTAGTAATGAAATTCAAGAAACTAGAGGAGCAAGAACAACCAAACCCCAAATTAGAAGGAAGGGAGTTACAAAGATCAGAGATGGAATAAACAACACAGAGACCAAAAATACCTAAGGCCAACAAAATCAGAAATTTTGTTTCTGAGGAGTTTAACAAAATTGACAGAACATTGGCAAGTCCAAGCAGGACAAATAGAAAAAATAACCCAAATAGATAAAATCAGAGATAAACAAGAACACAGTACAACTGATACCACAGAAACACAAAGGATCACTAGTGACTATTGAAAATAATTTAGTGAGCACAGTGGAAAACCCAGAAGAAATAGACCAATTTATGGATATTCATAACCTACCCAAATTAAACTATAAGTGTATAAAAATTAACAGATCAAAAATAAGTAATAAAGTTGAATCAGTAACTTAAAATTTCTTAACAAAGAAAAGCCCTGGATGAGATGGCTTCACTGATGAATTTTACCAACCTTTCAAAGAAGAACTAACAACAGTTTCTCAAATCCTCCAATGAATTGAAAGGTAGGGAATCCTTCCAAACTCCTTCTCTAACTCCAGTATCAGCCCAGCACATAAATCAGCAAATGACAAAACAAAAAATGAAAACACAAACCAATATCTATATGAACAATAGGTTGTACATAACTGCAAAATTCTCAAAAAGTGCTAGCAGATCAAATAAATACACAGAAAGTCTCACACAGAGGACTGTGGACATAGTTCAGTGGTGGAGCACGTGTTTATCACGCATGAGTCTGTGGGGTGAGTCTCCAGCACCTCCAAAGAAACAAACACCATCATGATCAAGTACAACTTGTATCAGGAATCCAAGGATGATTTTTTAAATGGATTAACATTCACAATTTGTAAAAATAATGCAACACATCTACACAGTGAGGATTAAAAACCATATGTTCATGTCAATAGATACAGAAAAATTATTCAATAAAACAGCATCCCTTCATGATAAAAACTAAAAAAATTAGATATAGAAGAAATGTACATCAGCACAACAGGGCTACGTATGACAAACACAGCCTTAATAAGTGAGAATGGGGAAATGCTTTTTCTCTAAGATCAGGAGGAAGACAAGGCTTTCCACTTTCATTACTATTAAATATAATGTTGGGGATCTTAGAGCTTTTAGGCAAGAAAAAGAAATAGAGGCTACCAAAATCAGAAAGGAGATCAAATTATTCCTGTTTGCAGACAACATGAATTTATATGTATCTTCTAAAGATTCAGAAAAAAACCAATCAAACTTTTAGACCTGATAAACACATTCAAGAAGATTGTAGGATTATAAAAATAAGTAGCTATATTAGATGTCCATAACGAAATTACTGAAAGAAAAATCAGGAGAGACATTTCATTCACAATATCCCTATCAAGATACCAATGAGACACTTCACAGAACTGGAAAAAATTGTCCAAAAATTCATTTTGAAGGTTAAAATACCCAGAAAAGCCAAAGAAATACTGAGAAATAAGAGTAAAGCTGGAGGCATCACAATTATACTACACAGATATAATAAAAAATTAGGCATGATGTTGGTATCAAAACAGACATGAAGATCAATGGAAAAGAATGGAAGACACAAAGAAATTCACATAGATACAGAAATGTGATCCTTCAAAATTGTGCCAAAAACATACACTGGAGAAAAGACAACCTTTTAAACAAATGGAATCTAGTGATACATAGGCTTGTGGTTTCAGAGATTCAGTCCGTGGTGGCCAACTCCATAGCTCTTGGCTGGAGGTAAGGCAGAACACATGGCAGAAGGGCACACTGGAGGAAGATTGCCCAGTTCATGGCATCTAGGAAGCAGAGAGGGAGAGGGGGAGATAGAGGAATTCCAGCCGCACCTTAGCTGCCTAGATTTACCACTCATTAATCCATTCAAATTATTAATTTATTAAATGGATTAATCCAATGATTTGACAATAGCTCTCATATTCTAATCAATTCTTTTGGGGAACAGCTCATATCCAGACCATTACAACAGCTGATAGTATGTAGGTGTGTTTTTGTGGTAATTCATCAATTTTTGCACTTCAGGCATACTCATTTCCATCTGTGAGTATTACACAGCCATTAAAAATACTTATTTTTAAGAAAGCAAGTTTGGTTTATAACATTTAAAAAAAAATTAATCACAATAAATAGTCACACATCTTGACCTTGAATAATGAGCACATGATATTCATTTTCTACCAGGCATTGGGGAAATTGAGCTGGAAATATATGGGATAAATTTTGTAATGGTTTAGTGGAAGGCACACATTTTTAAATGGTTATTTTATGGTATTGTGTGAATCCTACACTGATAGAATGTTGACTCCACAGCTTTGGGCAAGAGGCAGATTTATAGAAACTATGTTCTCTTCTCTAGGACTGATGAAATATAATTTATCTCTCTTTGGTCATAGAGTAAAGATATTAGAGTGTTTCTGGTGTTTTTGAAATAATCGGATTGAGAAATGCAACATTGGTTAACAAGCTCAACCTCAACGTCCCGTTATTCCAAACTCAGAATGAACTTTTCTGAAGGTGAACTGGTAAGGCAGTAACATTTGTGAACCTCCAAGTTCCTAATTGCAGCCTCTGTTTATTATCGTTATTCCTCCAAGGGTGAATTCTTTTATTCCTGATTCAACAAGTAATTCTATCCCCAAGGGAGAAAGGAAATGAAGCAATTATATCCTGTTTGTTCCTAATTTTGGAGATGAAGTGGAGGTTGTCTCCTAGGACTTCTGTTTTCAAAATTAACTCAGACCACTGTTCAGATGCTGTAAAAAATATATAGCCATATACCTGTCTTTTTTGATTTTGAACTGATAGCTCTTATGCCTATTAGGGTGGATCTTTGAGCCCCTTAGAGACCCTCACCTGTTTTCACTGTATTCTGTCTTCTAGAGAGAAACTGAAAAACCTCCACATGGTATGTAGCTTAAGGTATCCATGCTTATAATCTAAGTGGCCATATTACAGCATGAGTCGAATCTATGTTAAAATGTATAATTGCATATGTTTGGGGTGTGTGTGTTTGTATGTGCCCAGCATGTGCTACTGATCTTTAGACTCTACCCCTCCTCACATAAGAGGATAACAGACAGCTCCATGTAGAGTAATTCATCTTGAATATCTATCTAAATTTTGAGAAAATAGGGCAAAACCAAATCTCTATGCAGAATACTTTCTGTCTGATCCGGTATCTAATTTTTTAAAAACCACTGAAGAAATATACTTCCTTTGTCTTATCATTAGCTACTTTTAGGTCTTGCTAGGTTTTCTTCCAAATTGTATTCCAAGTCTCTGTAATTTTATTTATCTCTGCTGCCATGATTTAAGTGTTATTTTGTACCCAAAGTGCTGCAATATATTCCTGCCCTCATTTTTGCCATACTACAATATGATCTCCACTCAGAGGATTATATGTTATTTAAATTTCTTAGTCAATTATTTGCTGAAACTTTTTCTTCGGTATACTATTGTCCTGAAAATAAAATTGAAACTTTCCATTATGTCAGAAGAGGCCTTCTATAGTCTGCCTCCTCAACAATTCACCAAACCATATCCATCCCACGCTGCCCATGTTCTTGAATTTTCTCCATTCCTCAAATGCCTCAGCCATGACCTCTCCAAACACTTCACTAAAGTGCCCATTTTTAAGATCTTGTGTCAGTTTCTTCTATTAAGAGCATCTTTTAAGCTTTCGACAAAGTACAGCATCCCTTTATGTTCAAAACTCTAGAAAAATTAGGGATAACTGGATCATACCTCAACATTGTAAAAGCAATCTATGATAAGCCACAGGCCAGCATCATTCTGAATGGAGAAAAATTGAAGGCATTCCCTCTAAGATCTGGTACAAGACAGGGATGCCCTCTCTCACCACTTCTGTTCAACATAGTCCTCGAAACACTGGCCAGAGCAATTAGGCAGACGAAAGAAATTAAAGGCATAAAAATAGGAAAAGAAGAACTTAAATTATCACTATTTGCAGATGATATGATTCTATACCTAGCAGACCCAAAAGGGTCTACAAAGAAGCTATTAGAGCTAATAAATGAATTCAGCAAAGTGGCAGGATATAAGATCAACACGCATAAATCAAAGGCATTCCTGTATATCAGCGACAAATCCTCTGAAACGGAAATGAGGACAACTACTCCATTCACAATATCCCCCCAAAAAATAAAATACTTGGGAATCAACCTAACAAAAGAGGTGAAAGATTTATACAATGAAAATTACAGAACCCTAAAGAAAGACATAGAAGAAGACCTTAGAAGATGGAAAAATATACCCTGCTCATGGATAGGCAGAACTAACATCATCAAAATGGCGATATTACCAAAAGTCCTATATAAGTTCAATGCAATGCCAATCAAAATCCCAACAGCATATCTTGTAGAAATCGATAAAAGAATCATGAAATTCATATGGAATAATAAAAGACCCAGAATAGCAAAAACAATACTAAGCAGGAAGTGTGAATCAGGCGGTATAGCGATACCAGACTTCAAACTATACTACAGAGCAATAGTAACAAAAACAGCATGGTACTGGTACCAAAACAGGCGGGTGGACCAATGGTATAGAATAGAGGACTCAGTAACCAATCCACAAAACTACAACTATCTTATTTTTGATAAAGGGGCTAAAAGCATGCAATGGAGGAAGGATAGCATCTTCAACAAATGGTGCTGGGAAAACTGGAAATCCATTTGCACCAAAATGAATCTGAATCCCTATCTCTCGCCGTGCACAAAAGTTAACTCAAAATGGATCAAGGAGCTTGATATTAAATCAAAGACATGGCATCTGATAGAAGAAAAAGTTGGTTATGATCTACACGCTGTGGGATCGGGCTCCAAATTCCTCAATAGGACACCCATAGCGCTAGAGTTAACAAATAGAATCAACAAATGGGACTTACTCAAACTAAAAAGTTTTTTCTCAGCAAAAGAAACAATAAGAGAGATAAACAGGGAGCCTACATCCTGGGAACAAATCTTTACTCCACACAGTTCAGATAGAGCCCTAATAACCAGAATATACAAAGAACTCAAAAAATTAGACAATAAGATAACAAATAACCCAATCAATAAATGGGCCAAGGACCTGAACAGACACTTCTCAGAGGAGGACATACAATCAATCAACAAGTACATGAAAAAATGCTCACCATCGCTAGCAATCAGAGAAATGCAAATCAAAACTACCCTAAGATACCATCTCACTCCAGTAAGAATGGCAGCCATTAGGAAGTCAAACAACAATAAGTGCTGGAGAGGATGCGGGGAAAAGGGCACTCTTGTTCATTGCTGGTGGGACTGCAAATTAGTGCAGCCAATTTGGAAAGCAGTATGGAGATTTCTCGGAAAGCTGGGAATGGAACCACCATTTGACCCAGCTATTCCCCTTCTCGGTCTATTCCCTAAAGCCCTAACAAGAGCATGCTACAGGGACACTGCAACATCGATGTTCATAGCAGCTCAATTCACGATAGCAAGACTGTGGAACCAGCCTAGATGCCCTTCAATAGATGAATGGATAAAAAAAATGTGGCATTTATATACTATGGAGTATTATTCTGCATTAAAAAATGACAAAATCATAGATTTTGGAGGGAAAAGGATGGCATTAGAGCAGATTATGCTAAGTGAAGCTAGTCAATCTTTAAAAAACAAATACCAAATGACTCCTTTGATATAAGGGGAGTAAACAAGGACAGGGTAGGGACGAAGAGCTTGAGAAGAAGATTTACATTAAACAGGGATGAGAGGTGGGAGGGAAAGGGAGTGAGAAGGGAAATCGCATGGTAATGGAAGGCGATCCTCAGGGTTATACAAAAATGACATATAAGAGGAAAGGAGGGGTAAGACAAGATAATACAAATGGAAGAAATGATTTACAGTAGAAGGGGTAGAGAGAGAAAAGGGGAAGGGAGGGGAGGGGAGGGGAGGGGGGATAGTAGAGAATAGGACAGACAGCAGAATACATCAGACAAGAGAAAGGCAATATGTCAATCAATGGAAGGGTAACTGATGTGATACAGCAATCTGTATACGGGGTAAAATTGGGAGTTCATAACCCACTTGAATCAAACTGTGAAATATGATGTATTAAGAACTATGTAATGTTTTGAACGACCAACAATAAAAAAAAAAAGAAAAAAAAAAAAAGAGCATCTTTTAAAGAAAATATGTAAAAATAGACATCCTCATCACTGTACATTCCTATAACTTGACCATTCACCCAAATCATGACTATTCTGATTCTATTTCTATGAATTCATCCTGAAGATACATATGTCATCATATAAAATGACTTATAAATAACATTATTGATTGAAACGTTGTTGGAAATAGGATTAGAAACAACCTAAATGTCCTGCAGACAGATAATTGTCATTTTCATTGTGATGAACTGATTATTAGTCACATGGCAATGAGGAACATAATTGAATGTATAATTCACTTCAAGCAATAGGTCTATTGAGACTATTTTTACTATAGTAAGGTTACAAGTATTGGTATTTTAAAGATAATTTGAATCACATTGGGGAAATGAGTACCTTAATGTATACTTCAGTTGACCCCTAAATGAGTGATGAGTCACAGAGTGAGTCACCTCTGCTGCTCTCAAATACAAAGTCCTTAGGATTAAGTCAGTCTATGTCAAGAATATGGGTTGTAACTTTTGGTAGACACATCATCCTGTTCTCTTTACCTATTATTCTGTGATTGTTCACGTGGATAAGTCTATGACCCACTGTCTCAAAATAGAAAAATGGAGGAATGATCAGCACAGCATAAAAATGTTAGAAATATAACAAGAAAAATATCAGTGAAGATTCAGTGGTGTACAAACTGGGTTAGTAAAAAAAAGTGGTGAAAAGGTTTTATTTGTTGATGCTAGATAGACATTTACAGAGATTTTTCTTTGCTGTTCCTAGTGTTCTGATGACTTGAATAAGAATTATCTGGCTCACTCATACATTGCTGGTGGGACTGAATATTGGTGCAACCACTCTGGAAAGCACTGTGGAGATTCCTTAGAAAATTTGGCATGAAACCACCATTTGACCCAGCTATCCCACTCCTCTGTTTATACCCAAAGGACTTAAAATCAGCAGAGTACAGTGATGCAGCCACATCAATGTTTATAGCAGCTCAATTCACAATAGCTAAATTGTGGAACAAACCTAGCTGCCCTTCAATAGATGAATGGATAAAGAAACTGTGGAATATATATACAATGGAATATTACTCAGCATTAAAGAAGAATGAAATTATGGAATTTTCAGGTAAATTAATGGAGTTAGAGAATATCATGCTAAGTGAAATAAGCCAATCCCCCAAAAACCAAAGGCCAAATGTTTTCTCTGATATGTGGATGCTGATCCATAATGGGGGTGGGGTAAAGGAAGAATGGAGGAACTTTGGATTGGGCAGAGGGGAGTGAGGGAAAGGGAAAGGACATTGGGGTGGAAAAGATGATGAAATAAGACAGACATTATTACTCTGTGTGCGTGTATGATTGCATGATTGATGTGACTCTACATTGTCTACAACCAGAGAAAATTCAAAGTTGATCTCCGTTTGTGAACAATGAGTCAAAATGCATTGTGCTGTCAGGTGTAACTAATTAGGACAAATAATAAGAAAAAAGATCTACTTTGAGATGAGAAAATACAGGATATAGGATTTGGAAGGGAGTATACATTTTTTTCCACATTCAAGAAAATTTGCTATAAAAAGACTGATGAAAGATTGAACATGTTGAGTGAATTGTTGAATGAAAGAAATTTTTTAATGGAAAAACTTATGGATGTATTTAAGGTCACTAAATAGTTTATGACATTGACATAGATTGCTTCCCTTAATGCTCAACATCAGCCCATGTGGTTCCCTTATCTTGATCTAACTCATGGAAATATAGCTTTAGTCTAGTGTTTCTTAGGCCTGAGGAAGGCAAGAGAGGCCATCGGATTAGACATCTCCCAGTGGTCTCCATTGGCTGGTCACTCACCTGGCCTAGAACATAATTTCATAAACTCGTATTTCCATGATGAACTCATGGACTACTCATGTTTGAAGCATATGTGATCTGATAAAAATATTTCATGTTTTCTCCAAATGATATTGTGTTGGTTCCTGGGGGACAAAAATGTCCTTTGTCCTGACCATCGATAGCTCACTGGTGTGGAAGAAAAACCTGAGATATTTGAATTAAAATGCATATACTGACTAGTCCACAGCCATGTTTTTATTGTGTAGTAGTCACAATAACTTCTCATTCTTTCCCATTTCCATCTCTTTTTCATCTCCAGCAAAAGAGAACTTGAAGAGCATGAGGAGGGACAATCAGAGCAGTGTGTCCGAGTTCCTCCTCCTGGGGCTCCCCATCCAGCCAGAGCAGCAAGGCATGTACTACGCCCTGTTCCTGGGCATGTACCTGACCACGGTGCTGGGGAACCTGCTCATCATCCTGCTCATCAGGCTGGACTCTCGCCTACATACCCCCATGTACTTCTTCCTCAGCCACTTGGCCCTCACTGACATCTCTTTCTCCTCAGTCACGGCTCCAAAGATGCTCATGAACATGCTGACGCAGACTCAGTCCATCTCCTATGCTGGGTGCATTTGCCAAGTATATTTTTTCTTGTCATTTGGGGGTCTTGACAGCTTCCTTCTGACCTCAATGGCCTATGACAGATACGTGGCCATCTGCCACCCACTCCACTACACCACCATGATGAGTCAGAATCTCTGTTTGCAGCTGGTTATTGTGTCTTGGATTTTATCCTCCACCAATTCCCTTGTACACACCCTCCTCCTAGCCCATCTCTCTTTCCTGAAAGAAAACATCCTGCACCACTTCTTCTGTGACCTTTCCACTTTACTTAAGCTGTCCAGCTCTGACACCTCTATCAATGAGCTGGTTATTCTCATTATAGGATCGATGGTCATAACTGTGCCATTCATATGCATTCTGGTCTCTTATGGCCACATTGGGGCCACCATCCTGAGAAGACCCTCCATCAAGGGGATCTACAAAGCCTTGTCCACGTGTGGCTCCCACCTCTCTGTGGTTTCTCTGTACTATGGAACAATTATTGGGCTATATTTTCTGCCCTCATCCAATAATGCTGATGACCTGGATGTCATTGTGTCTGTGTTATACGTTCTGGTCACCCCTATGCTGAATCCCTTTATCTATAGTCTAAGGAATAAAGATATGAAAGGAGCTTTGAGAAACATCCTCATTAGAGGAACATTTTCAGTATAATAGACAGGTTTTTTTTCTATTATGGATATTAGACCTTCTCAATCCCTCACATGCATCACTTTCTCTCTGAATTGCTGTTTCTTGGTGAATCGTGATAGGGGAGGCTTTATTCAGTCTTGCTTCAATTTGAATTTTGTTTTTGGCTCTGTTTAATTTTCAGATGGATCTTAGCACCTCAGGAAAGGTTTTCACAGACATGTCTGTACATTTTTACTTTTCACTTAGTATCCTTGTCTTACCAACATTGGAATTTTTATGTGGTCATAGCCATTGCTCTTTTAAAAAAAATTAGATGGTTTTCTTTTTGTGGCAAAGCTTTTTTACTCGCACATGATAACATATTTAATTTCAAATTATTTTTTTGTGTAAATTGTATGTATTTATTTTATATTTAAAATTGACACATAAAGTTGTACATATTTATAGGTACTCTCCTGTTTCTTTCCTTGTACCCATATTATTTTCTTATATATATTGCCTCAAATGAAGGTAGGCATATCTATGATTCATCATTTCTACTGCTTTGAAAAAGCTTTGAGTAGATAAAAACAAAGAGGATTTCAGGGTGGAAAAATTATTCTGTATGATGTTGTAACAGTGGGTACATGTAACTATGCACTAGTCTGAAACAAACAAAAGGGCAAAGTAATCACAACTGTACAATACAAAGCATGAACCCTAATGTAAACTATAGATTTCAGTTAATAATATAACAATTTCATTCAAATGTATTATACCAACGCAAGATGTCAATAGAGCAGGAGAAAAAATGATGTCAATAGAGAACAATGGCCAGTGGTAGGGAAAAGAACTGTATGAGCACTTTCTGTTCATTTTTTTTCTGTAAACCCAAGGCAGATCTTAAATATCTATTTTTGAAAATTGTATTATCTTATATCTTTACTGCCAAAGTACAAGAGTTCCAGTTACTTTACCTCTTAAACAACTTGTGAATTGACAAGGAGATTTTAAAAAATGCCCTGCAAGTGTTGACGAATTAAATGTCATTGTGCTTTGACTTTCTACTTCACTGATCATCAGGGCAGTAAAGCATATGACTCCATGTTCACCTGCTTTGAACAGAGATGGCTGGTATCTACCCAAATTTCACCTTTGTGAAGTTTCACTAGGAGAGAGCTGCTACATATTCAGGTAATCTATGTGGGTCTCGGTGACATTGTTCCTAGTGAAAGAAAATGTTTGTTATTTCCTGGTCAAGATTCAAAAACAAACACATGGTTCTACTCATCTTTCGGATGGAAACAGATTATCCTCAGTCCATGGAGATAATGGAGCCTGGTTCCTGAATTACCAGTTAGTCAAAAGTCATCTACTCACAAGATGACCTACAGGGCAGATGACCTACCCTAAATCATTACAACTACCATCATTACTCTTACTAATAAAAAATTTCTTCATGTGACATAAATGTTTGTCTTTCATTTGCCTATTAGGTGGTTTGTTTTTTACATATTAGATCGTACAGAGTTTTTATATAATGTGGATATTAATTATTTGTCCTTTGTATACAGTGCAAATGTCTTCCATTATTTTTATATTGCTAAGTTAAAAATATGTACCAATGGGGCTGAGGATATGGCTCAAGCAGTAGCGCGCTTGCCTGGCATGCACAGGGTGCTGGGTTCGATCCTCAGCACCACATAAAAATAAAATAAAGAAGTTGTGTCCACTGAAAACTAAAAAATAAATATTAAAAATTTCTCTCTCTCAAAAAATATGTACCAATGTCTCAATTTTACAATGTTTAAAGTAATTAATTCATCTATTTAGTTGGTGTTCTTGATTTTAATGGGATTCTTTGAGGAAATCACCTTGCAATGGTCACCATTGTGTTTTCTAGACACTAAGGAAGAGACATGGCATCAGGAAAAGGACAGTCTGATAAAGATGGACTTATATTTCTTTTCGAGAAAATGCCTTTTGTTTGCATATAGTAGAGATATTCCAGTGAAATCCCTTCTAGAACAACTCCATATTAACCCAAATTCAACACATACAATTCTTTATGAACAATGTAGTTGTGCAAAATATTGTCAGAGTCTAGGGGATATTTATGTCTGTGGAAAATAGGAGTCAATTGAGTCCCTTGAATGAAACACAGGCAACCAACCTAATTAATACGGTGTGATAAGAAACTGAGCTAGATTTCATCAGTTAGCATATCACTACAGATATGTTTTGGTAATTTTCAATGTTACCCAATTATAACAGCACTTGAACAGTCCCATCCCTGGATAGAGCTTTGGAGTAGCTTTGCCCAGTGAATCATGTCATTGTTTCAACCAAATATCTCTCAAGTATGAAAAATAAAAACATAGGCCATTTTATCTTATGTACCTAATGAGAGTAAGTTATATTTTCATGTGAAATTTTAAATCCTTCCTTCTAGGCCTTAAAATCCTTAAAACACATGCAGTTGATCATTTTTTAGTGTAATGTGAAGTATAAAGTCATTTAATCATTTTTACAAGTTAATAATGAAGTATTTAAAATTTTATAGTTTATCCTTTCCTTACTGCTCTGACATGCCAACTGCAAGATATCTGATTTTTGTAGATGTATCAGTTGTTTCTAATGTAGCTGTTATGTCTACATGGTTCTTATACCATATCCTAATTTGTTAATATACATTATTACCCTCTTAAAAACTTTTACTTTATGATAACTACTCTTATGAGGCAAGATGACTGAAAAGTAAGGTAGACTCTATGACTCATCCTTTCTACTGCTGGCTATAAAGGCAGGAAAACTGAGTGCTTGTGCTGAATACGTTGGATACATGAAATTGTTTTTAGAAGCATTGCATAAATATTGATAAACACACTATGCAAGAAATAAAATTTTTATTTGATTTATATTTCATGGAATAATTTGAGGAGGATTGGCATTAGTTCTTCTTAAAAGATCTTTTAGAACATCATGAGAATCTGTCTAGTCCTGGGCTTTTCTTTGTTAGAAGACTCTTTGTTACTGCTTTAGTGTTGTTGCTGGTCACTGGTTTGTTTAGGTTTTCACCCCAGGTACAGGCGTGGGGTGCCCTGGCACCTGGGGTGAAGAGGAGCTGCCGGGCACAAGAGGGCAGAGCTCAGGGATGTGTTCAGGGCTGAGGTCTGCTGTAGAGGGCAAGCTGGGACATGTAGCTATGTTCTCTCTTCCTCACACTTGTCCCTCCCTGTGCCAGGTGCTGAGTGTGGCGGAAGCCCTCAGCAGACGCATGCAGATCCCCAGGCGTGGCTCTCTCTGAACAAGGTTATGGAGGTGGCTTCAGGGATCAGATGTTTGAGCCATCTCTTGGCCCTGCCCTCTCTGGCAGCTGTGCTCTATCAAAGCACCTACAAAGGTGCAGAGTTGCGTGTTGCTTTCTGGTCTTTGCCCCCTGCCCCCCTTAGTGGAGACTCACAGAGGGAGGGAGGCAGTGGTGGTGCATGCTGGTTCCCAGGCGAGGCTCTTCCTCTCAGAGGTAGTTGCAGTGACTGCCAGCATCCGAGGTGTGAGCTTCTCTGTGATCTCAGCCCTCCCTAGAAGAGGTTCTGGGGTTGGAGGAGGCCCTCAGTAGATGTGTGAAGCTTCCAAAGCTTGACCCTCCTACCGGAGGCTCTCACTGTGGCTTCCCGTGTTGGTGATGCATGCCACAATCCTTTCTTTTTCTTTTTTTTTAAATATGAAGCTAAATAACTTTTATTTATTTTTTCTTTCCACCTTTTTATTGGTGCATTATAGTTGTACATAATGATGGAATTTATTGTTATATATTCATACATGCTCACCATATAACAGTGTAATTTGGCAAATATCACTTGGATGCCACTCTCTTGGCACAACCTCTTTGGCAGATGTGCTTGATGGAGGTGCAGAGGTGCATGACGTGTCTCAGCCTTCACCTTTCTTGGCTTAGGCCACAGGCAGCCAACTTTCATCTTACTAAGTCAGCCAGTCTCAGAGGCATCCTCTATGATACGAACTAGCATTCAACCTAGGACTTTAAACACTCCAGCATACTGTCTTCTGACCCCAAGGGAAGAACTTGTAGGACTCAATAGAGAGATTTTGGACGTGTTATTTGCACTTCTAGGGATACCCTCCCATCTCCTCTCAGGAGGAAATAACTAGTCCAAATTTCAAATTTTGTGTTTATGATTTTTGGTTTTGTAATTTATTTCCATATGTATTTGTTTATCTCGGAAACATATATTTATATTTCACATATCTATGACCATGACTTTACTTGCTTGGGCTATCATAATATTAGACAAAGGTCTAGTTAGCTTAGACAAAGACAATAGAGAATTATTTTTCCACTGTTCATAAGGCTAAGAACACATGATCAATATTTCAATTGGTTTGGTTTCTTGTTGAAGACCCTCTGCCTGCCATACCATACCATAGTTGCCTTCTCATAATGTCTTTCTATCAGAGTTTATCCCTTAACATTATTTAGTTAATAGCAACACTGATGGGTAGGGCTTCAATTTATAAATCTATGGGAGAGGGACACAAACATTCAGTATTTAATAATATATTTACATGAAAATTTTTGTTTATGTTTTGTCATATTATTGAAGACTTGCATTTTTCTTACATGATTATTTTTCTTAATTTAACTAGTGTATGACATAGAATTGCTCTACAATATTTACTCTGTAAAGTTATCATAACTTATTGATTGTTGAACTTCCCCCCACCCCTGTTTTTGTAGTAGGATTCTCAATGTTGCTATGAAACTGCTTATTTGTCTGTACTTGTATGTGTGCAGGACATCTTTGGGGTTTAAACTGATGTTAGAATACATGATCCATGGCAATGCAAGTTTTCAATTGTCAATCATAGTGCTCCATTGTTTCTATATTAAAATGATTAAGACATCAATAATACCACCATTGTCTTCAAAGACAATCTTCAAAAACAATTTTTCCAAACCCTTGATATAAAATGGACTGCTACTGAGGTTTCACTATGGCTTTTGAGATTGATCATGTTTGTAGGTGGGGGATAGCCTCAATTGAAGTTCATTGTTCTGAAATCCCTGTTCATCTTATTTGCCAGCTTTTGCTGTGGCTGCGTCTTTGAGTGTGTTCCATTACTCATTGATAAGCTGAAGCCTGGGTCTTATTTGAATAAAACTCAGAAAGATGAGAGAAGGTTGCTGTGGAAGAAGACATAGATGAAGGTCATCTAGGTAATGGTATCAGGTACCTGGGGAAATAATAATGTCATTTGTCAATACAAAGAGACTCTTTTCCCCATGCTGCTAAATGAGAAACCATGTAGAGTCTGAACTTACTGTTTTTGTTTTCTTTTCTAAGGTTGTTATAGTTGTACATACCATTTGGACTCATTTTGACATAATCATGAAATTTGAAATAATCATGATATGCATGAAATTTAGCTTACTCCACCTCTCTTCCCATTTCCCACAGGTTTTCTTTTCCCTCCACCCTGCTCCCTTGCTCTTCTCTACTTGCCTACCTTCCACTCATTTATTTATTTATTTTTAGAACTGGGGATTGAACCCAGGGATGCTCACCCACTGAACCACATTCTCAGCCTTTTTTTGTATTTTATTTGAGACAGGGTTTCCCTGAGTTGCTTAGGGCCCCACTGAGTTGCTGAGACTGGCTTTGAACTTTCAGTTCTCTGGTCTTAGCCTCCTGAACCACTGGGATTACAGGCATGCGACACTGCACCTGGCTTCATTCATTTATTTTTAATTGGTACTTTTTGCACATATATAAAGGTGAAATTCACTGGCAAATTTATAGGTACATGTAGTATAATTTTGTCAACTTAATTCCATATTTTCTTCTATTTCCAAGACCTTCTCCCTCCCCCTCAATCTCCTTCTACTCCACTCACCTATCCTATATCTTTATGATGTCAGACACCCACCCCCACTTTATGTCACTCTTGCTTCCACATATGAAAGAAAATACTCAATTCCCGATTTTCCAAGTCTGATTTATTTTAGTTAGCATGGTATTCTCTAGTTCTACCCATTTACCAGCAAATGCCATAGTCTTGTTCTTCTTGATGGCTAAGTAAACTGTGTTGTGTATATATGTACCATATCTTATTAATTTATTCATCTATCAATGGACTTGTAGGCTAGATCTGTATCTTGGCTCTTGTGAGTTGCACTGCTATAAACATTGATGTGGCTGTATCTCTATAGAATGCTGATTTTAATTCTTTTGGATAAATTCCAAGGACAGCTGGGTCATATAGTGGTTCCATTGCTCAGTTTTTGAGGATTCTTCAAAATGCCTTCTAGGGTGGTTGTACTAATTTGCAGTACCATCAACAATATATGAGTGTACTTCTCCCCCACATCCTCACCAGTATTTCTTGTTATTTGTATTCTTCTATTGTCATTCTGACTGTATTGAAATGAAATCTCAGTGTAGTTTTTATTTGTATTTCCCTGATTGCTAGAAATGTTGAATATTGTTCCTATATTTGGTGGCTGCTTATGTTCCATCTTTTGAGAAATTTCTGTTTAGTCCATTTTTCCATTTCTTGATGGGTTATTTTATATTTTGGTGTCAATTTTTTTGAATTTTTTAGGTATTCTGGATATTCATCCTCTGTCAGAGGATTTTTTTCAACACTTTAAGCTCTATCTTCATGCTCTTCATCATTTCCTTTTTACGCAGAAGGCTTTAAATTTTATGCTAACCCCATTTATTGATTCTTGTTTTTGTTTTCATGAGCTTTTGGGGTCTTGTGAAGGAAGTTGGTACCAGCATCAAAATGTAGGAGTATTGACCATAAACTTTCTTCTAGTAGTTGCAGAGTTTCTGGTGTAAATTTCAAGTTTTCTAAGTCATTGATCAACTTTGATTTGACTTTTGTGCAGGGTTAGAGATAGGGATCTGGCTTCATTCTTCCACATGTGAAAATCCCATTGTCCAGCAACATTTGTTGAAAGGCTGTCTTTCCTGCAACATATATTTTTGGCATTATTGTCAAGTATCAGATGACTATCACTATGTGATTTGTCTCTGTCTTCTGTTCCATTGGTCTTCATGTGCATTTTAATGACAATACAATGCTGTTTTTATAACTATAGCTCTGTAGTATAATTTGAAATCAGATATTGTGATTCTTCCAGGATCCTTCTTCTTACTCAAGATTTATTTTGCTATTCTGGGTCTTTTAATCCTCCAAATTAATCTTAGGACTTTTTTTCTATTTCTATGAAGAAAGTCATTGATATTTTGATGGAGATTACATTAATTCTGAATAGCATTTTGTCAGTATTGATTCTGCTAACCCAAGAACTTGGAAGGTTTTCCCATCTTCTAAGGTCTTCCTCAATTTATTTCCTCCAGATTTCTGTAGTTTTCATTGTCTTTGACCTTCTTGGTTAAGTTGATACCCAAGTATTTTATTTTTGATGTCAATGTGAATGGGATAGTTTTCCTGATCCTGAATTGCTGTTGGAGTAGAGAAGAACTATTGATTTATAAATGTTGATCTTTCATTCTTCTACTTTGCTGAATTTATTTATCAGCTCTAGAAGTCTTCTGGTGAAGTTACTTTGAATCTTCTAGATATAGGAAAGTGCCATCAGCAAACAGATAATTTGACTTCTTTTCATATCTGTATCATTTTAATTTCCTTTACTTGCCTGATTATGCTGATGAGAGTTGCAAAAACTACATTGAAGAGGAGTGGTGAGTTGGACATCAGACCTAGTTGTCAGACTGGTTACCAGAATCTTTGTAGAGCTCTGTATGAGTAAGCTCTACAAGATAAGCTCTCTCCTTACTATGCCCACCCAGTGCCACCCAGCACTGTCCTCTCTGTGCTGCTTCAATCACGTTGGCCCAGGCACACTCTGGACCCCACAATCAGCAACTGCTGGGTCAGGCTGGTGTCTTTTTATGGTTTCCTAATCTCACAACTCACTGTGCTCACTGTCACATGGTTATTCAGAACTGGTTCCTGCACAGGATCTCTGACTGCTGTGGACGATCTGCCCTTTGTGAACTGAAATACTTCTTTACCCAGCTTCTCCCACCATCTCTGTATCAGTTCAGATCAAACCCCCTCTCTACTCCACAGGTTCTCCCAAGACAATTTTACTCACTAAGCTTTTCTCTCTCTCTGTGCTTCCCATCCCCTCAGTGGTGGGAAGTGCATCTGTAACGTACCGTTCCTATGTTACGATCAAAGTTTCTAACTTTCTGTGTCTCTGTGATTATTTTTCTGTCCAACATTAGATTTCATTCATTCTCTTAGTTGCCCACCTTGCTGAGGAGCGGTTTTCCCATTTTAAAATTCTTGAGCTACAGAACCGCTGTGGACCTGCTGGGGAGTACACCCTTCCTCTAATCTGCCATCTCATGAATTTTTTTTTATTATTCTTTCATGTCAGAAAAGAGGGAGGTGACAATGACACTGTTGTGTTTGAGATGGAAGTTTTGTCAACCCCTGACTTCTACAAAACAGACAGATCAATTGGAGTCTTATCATTAGGGAAACCATGACTGACAGACCCAGAAACCATTCTGGAAGTTCAAATGTCTTACTGGACTTCTTCACGTGAGCAGCAGTTCCCAGTACAACTTGAATTTAACATAAATAGAAAAAAAATAACAATATTCACAAATATTCAAACATCTTCACCTGAACAATGAGCATATGAAATTCATTTTCTACCAGCATTGAATAAATGCTGGGAAGTATAAAATGGATTTGGGATCAGTTTTGTAAGGGTGAGTGAAAAGCAAGCATTCAAAGATTATTTTATAATATCATAAGAAATGTGCACCAATAGAATGCTTTTAAGCAAGAGACTGAAAGTTATTGAAATGATATTTCATTCCCCAGGTCTATTAGTAATGATGAGATTTAACATTCCAAGATCTTTTATTCAGAGTGATAGCATTTGACTTCTTTTGTGTTGTTGAAATAGTATGGAGTCAAAGGCAAGAAATGTTGATTATCACTCTCACCCTCCAGCCTGGCTTGCTATAGACTCTTCATCAGACTTTTCCCAAGGTCAGTTGAGATAACAAAAAGCATTGTGAATCACCAGGTTCCTAATGGCTGGCTTGGGGTTATTGTCATTATTCTTCTAGGGATGAACTCTCTTATGTCTGCTTCCAAAAGTAAGTACCTCTTACCCCAAGGGAGCCAAAAGCAATTAGATCTTGTTGGTCTCTAATTTGGATCTGGAATAGGGGATTTTCATCCTCCCCAGGTTTTCTCCATGGTTTATAAAGTCAGAGTTCACACTGATTTTTCAGGAACAGTGAACAAATGTATATCCATATGCCTATCCTAAATGGTTTTGAACCAACTTTTTTCTTTGTTTCAATGGAACTTTAAGCCCTTTAGAAATGCTACTTGCTTACTATATTTTGTGCCTTTCAGAAGAAATGGAAGAATCTTCTTATGACTTGCTGCTGAAGATATCTGTGTTCATCATGTAAGGGGCTATGTCATAGCAGGTGTAGAATTTACATTCAGTAGTACAATCTTCTGGGTTTTATGTCTATGTGTGTTTGTCCACTGTGTACAACTGATCCCTAAACACTATCCCTCTCATATCACACTCTGACAGACAGCTACATGTAGAGTAATTTATCTTGAATTGAGTATAGATCCAAAATTTGAGGTAATAGGAAAAAAATTACTAAAAGAATAGCATAGTTTAATCTCAGATTGATACAATATCTAAGCTTTGAAAGGTGGAAAAATGTATCTTTTTTTCTTAACTTTAGGTTTGTTGGGGTTTCTTCCAAATTGTATCATAAATCTGTATTATTTTCTTCATCTCTGCTGCCATAACACAAGTGCAGGTAGGTATTATTTTGTACCTGAGCTGCTGTAATCACCTCCTATTCAGATTCCTGCTGACACTCTTTCCTTGGTATAATCTGACCTCTATCTAGACGGCAGCAAGATTAATCCCTTCTTTATTTAATTCTTTACTTGAGTGTGCTACTGTTGTAGATATATTAAAAATTTCTATGATAGGTGTAAAGGGTTTTATATACTGTGTTCTCAATAATTCCCCAACTTGTGTATTTCCCAGACTGACTATGGTCTGGAATTTTTTGTTTCTTAAATGTCCTGGCTCTGTTGTCTCCACATACACAACTGAAATGCCCATTTTCATAATCTTCTGGTGACATGTTCTTCTATTAAGGACTCCTTTTTAAACAATCAGCTTCCTTTTCACGTTAGCCTCTGGTAATGTGGCACTCTATCAAAACCATAAATATTTTCCCTCAAATTCCATTCCTAAGAATTCCAGATTTTAATTCCAGATATATATGCTGTTTGTGAAAAATTATAAGAACAATGTTTACAACATACTGGAAATAGAAAAATATTAGAAACAACCAATATGCCTAACTGAGAGCTAATTACTATTTTAATTGTGACAAACTGATTGTTACTAACATGGTGATAAGTAACAACCAAAAGTGTAATCCATGTCAGCTCACAAGGTCACATTAATATAATTTTTAACATAGTGTGCTGAAGGATATAAGAATTTTAAAGATAATTTCAATTAAGTTGTGAGAGTTGTTTTCCTATTATTTTGTGTTAGCTTACATGGGTAGGTCTGAGACTAACTGACTTGAAGGAGAAAAAGAAAGGAATGATAATATATGCAATGTAGAAAAATATTGAAATATAACAAAGGTTAAGATTCTTTGGTATACCATTAAAGGATGAATGGATAAAGGATATATAGTATGTTTTAACATGTGTGAATATGCCACAATGAAACCTATTATTATGTACAATTAAAATGTGCTAATTTAAAAGAATCTTTGGCATCAAACCTAGGCTAAGAATCATGAAGAAGAATGGTATCATTTGTTTTTGCTAGGCAGGCACCAAGAAACTCTTTGGCAGATTCAAGAAGTGACTGGAAAAGTCAAGTATTTTCCAATACCATAATGACTTCAACAGGGTGATTTGGTTTGATTGAGGGAATTCCCAAGGTGTTAATTTTGGGTTTTCTAGGTGGACAAATAACATGAACAGAAGTTTTATCCCCAACCCTTGAAAATTCCATTAGAAAGAGAGATGGAAAATTAAGAACTTTGAGTATAAAGAACTTTCTTAAAAGAAGAACAGATAAACCTATTGCAAGGTGTGTCATTAGATATTTTATGCTATAGACATTGATTCATAACTTAGCACTCATGCCTCAACCTGTCCATATGATACTTCCACCAAGTCTTCAGATCTTAATATCCTATAGATCCAAAGCAGTCCACTGTGTGCTCTTGATTCAGTCCGTGGAAACAAATCATTAGCCAAAATGTATTTCAGAGGCATTGGGAAGGCTAAGAGAGGTCAAAAACCATTAGACATCACACCATCTAATAGTCTTTCCATTAGCTGATTACTGACCTGGTCATATACACAAATTCCCTAATCTCAAATTTCTATACTGAGCTCCTCAAGTGGAACTTGGTGTGATTCGATATTCATTCTGATGTTTCATGGTACCTCCAAAAGATGTTCAGTTGTTTTATAGGTGGACAAATATTATCCTTTCCCTGACCCTCACTAGCCCATCAGTATGGCAAAAAGCCTGAGAGATTCAGGTTAAAATGCACTTACTGACTAGTTCAAAGTCATGATTTTGGTGTATAATATTACCAAGGACTTCTCATTCTTTCACATTTCCATCTCTTTTTTTTTTGTCTCCAGAAAAAGGTAACAAGAAGAGCATGAGGAGGGATAATCAGAGCAGTGTGTCCGAGTTCCTCCTCCTGGGGCTCCCCATCCAGCCAGAGCAGCAAGGCATGTACTACGCCCTGTTCCTGGGCATGTACCTGACCACGGTGCTGGGGAACCTGCTCATCATCCTGCTCATCAGGCTGGACTCTCGCCTGCACAGCCCCATGTACTTCTTCCTCAGCCACTTGGCCCTCACGGACATCCTTTTCTCCTCAGTCACGGCTCCAAAGATGCTCATGAACATGCTGATGCACACTCAATCCATCTCCTATGCTGGGTGCATTTCTCAGGAATTTTTTTTTGTATTTTTTGCAAATCTTGACAGCTTCCTTCTGACCTCAATGGCCTATGACAGGTATGTGGCCATCTGCCAACCCCTGCACTATTCCAGAATCATGAGTCAGAACCTCTGTTTGTTGCTAGTGGTTGTATCCTGGGTCTTATCCTCTGCCAATGCACTTTTGCACACCCTCCTCCTAGCCCGTCTCTCTTTCCTTAGAGGCAACACTCTGCCCCACTTCTTCTGTGACCTCTCTGCCTTACTCAAGCTGTCCAGCTCTGACACCACCATCAATCAGCTGGCTATTCTCACGGCAGGATCAGCAGTTGTTACCCTGCCATTTATATGTATTCTGGTCTCTTATGGCTACATTGGGGCCACCATCCTGAGAAGACCCTCCATCAAGGGCATCTGCAAAGCCTTGTCCACATGTGGCTCCCATCTCTCTGTGGTCTCTGTGTACTATGGAGCAGTTATTGCACTCTATATTGTCCCCTCATCTAATAGCACTAATGACAAGGATATTGCTGTGTCTGTGTTGTACACTCTGGTCACCCCCATGGTGAACCCCTTTATCTACAGTCTGAGGAATCGGGATATAAAGGGAGCTCTCAGAAACATCCTCAGTGGAGGAACCATTTCAACATGATGAGCTTCATCTTCCTTATCAGGTGTACCAGTCTTTTAAAAAATTTGTTAATTTGTAGCCTTTTGTGACAGTTTGTTCACTTGTCAAATAATAAATAATTTTTCTCCTAGCTTTATAATTTTATTTGTATGTTTAATTTTGTAATTCCCTTTGAATTTATCCTTGTGTGGAATCTTAATTAGGATTCTAGATTTACTTTTGGTTTCAATAACTTTCTATATATTTATTTTTAATGGACAAATAAAAAATGGTACATGCTTATGGGGCAACATGATGTTTTTATAAATAACATATATCATTTATGCTATTCAAATCAAAGAAAGTGTATCTATCTCCTCAAATATTTATCACTTCCTTATGTGAAATTATTCAGGACTGTTTCTTCTAGTATTTTGAAGTACATAGTGTTGTATTATTATCACAGTTACTATACTGTGCCATGAGTCATAAATTATTTTTCCTATTGTAACTTAAAATTCATTGAACAATATTTCTCCATGTCTCTCCCTTTTAATCTTTGCAAGTGATTCTAATTTCATATTCGTTTTTCAAAACATTTTCACAAACTACAGAGGATGGCTTTCTGTGGAATGCCATGACAGTGGTACCCATACAACAGGCGCATGCCCCAAATGTCAAACATAAACTTGAATGGAGCGGTCTCCGATGTTGTGTGGGTGCGAGGCAAAGTAGTGAGAGGCCAGAGTTTTAAAGTCCTTCCAGGTGGTGATTTAATCATGGGGAATGAAGCCCATTCACATCAGGGGCTTCAGCGAATCTGGGTCAGGACTAAAGAATGGCTAGAAAGGATGTTAGGAATTCTAGGCAACCTGAACCGAGTTCAAGTCAGGCTTCAGTGTAATTTAATTCACTATATTTTATTATGAAAAGAAAAAGGGCATTTCTATCCCTGAACTATCTAAATGTTCTGTTTCCATCTGAAATGGTAATGTGTTGTTTTAGTCCATGAGAAACTGACTCTGCTCAAGGCAAAGTTACTTAACTTCATTGCTATAAACTGATTACTGTGACAAACATGCTTGCATTTATTACTTAACTCTAGCATTTGGTATGAAAGAGGCAATTCAAAAAAAAATTTTTAAACTAGGCATCTTGCACTAAGTTAGCAATATAGTAAAACTAGAAATCAAACTTCTGTATGTGAAGTCACATCCTGAGACATACAAGCCACTTGAATAATTTTCAAACCTGAGCAATATTTTTACCAATTTTATAGAAAATTTTGCTTTAATCTTTAATAAATATTGAAATAACATTTAAACAAAATAACATACATAACATATGTAGAATTAAATATATGTGCCAGGTATATTTTTTCTTATTGTTTGGGGATCTTGACAGCTGTAGCATGCTTATATATGTGTATGTATTCATATATAGATGATATATGATCATATTTTAAAGAAAAATATTAAAATAAATATTCATTAAAAATATCTTTGCTAGAAATACCTAGAAAACTAACAATATATTGGAGTTCTTTCGGCCATTTCTGAATTGTATTTTCACTCTTCTTAAAGTTACTCAGTATTTTTTACTATTTTCTATGTTCCTTTACTTTTTGTAAGAATTTTAACATTTAAAAAAATCTTTCCTAATCCATAATTCATGTAAACAAGACTTTATTTATTTTATTTTTCTTTTGTTTTTACTATTATCCTTATTAAATTTATTTAAATATTTTCAACTTCTGCTGTGAGACTATAACACTTTTCTCTCTTTTCAGGGGTCATTTTTTTGGATTTACTGTATTGCTATTATGAACAATGATGCTATCAATGCTATGCACATACATATAGTGTGTATATGGTCATGTAAACTATATATACAGAAGAATTACTTGATTACATGGCAAGTGAATATAAAATTTATCACTGCTAAATTCTTCTAGAAAATAGTTACACCAAGAAGCCTTACTGAAAAGGCTACATGGGGGATGATAAAACAATCCATGATTGCCAAGGTTTGGTATGGGAAAGTGAGGAATGAATAAGTAGAACAGGGAATTTTTAGGGACAAAAATTATTCTGTATGTCCCTGTAACTTTAGATACATGTAACTATGCATTTTTCAGAACCAAACTAGAGAAAAACAATCAAAGCAAAAACGTGTAGAATAAAGAGAGTGAACCATAATGTAAACTATGGGCTTTAGTCAATTTTAGCTTACCAATATTGATTAAATCGTAACAAAGTCACTATACCAATGTAAAATATCATGGAAATCAAAGGACATTGGGGCAAATTTTCTGCTCAATTTTTCAATAAACCCGATTGCTTTAAAAGTGTTCCACTAAATTTTCAGAGCTTTAATACTGCATTATAGTTATACATAGTAGTGGGGTTCATTTTGTCATATTCATACATGCATAGAATATAATTTGTTCCATTTCAATCCCCAATACTTCCACATTTCCTTTCCTTTCCATTCCCCTCCCTTCCTTTCTTCCCCATGTTCACCTTCCTCTATTCCACTGGTCTTCCTTCTAATTATTGTTTTTTTTTAAATTGGTGCTTTATAGATATACATAAAGGTGGAATTCACTGTGGTGTGTGCATATGTGGAAACAGCATAATTTGGTCAACTCATTGCACAGTTCCTCTCTATTTCCATCCTTCTTCTTTCTCCTCCAGTTTCCTTCCTCTGCTCTATTTATCGGCTTCCTGTTTTCATGTGACCTCGACTCCTCTTTTTTCCCCTTATTTCACTCTCATTTCCACAGATGAAAGAAAACATTCAACCTTTGATTTTCTACGTCTGCCTTATTTCACTTAGCACGATGCTCTCTGGTTCCATCCATTTACCAGCAAATGACATAATTTCATTCTTCTTTATGACTGAGTAAAAGTGTGTATTTGCCACACTTTCTTTATCCATTCATCTGTTGATGGGGACTTGGGCTGGTTTCATAACTTGATTACTGTGACTTGTGCTTCTATAGATAT